>NC_047086.1:207429923-208679923 GCF_902459505.1 Geotrypetes seraphini | reverse complement strand
GCGCATCCGGGGAGGGTACTAAGGCTGTGATTGACCCAGATGCTTGGCTGGCCCAGATCTTCTCTCCGATGTACAACAGCTCGCTCTGTAGCCACGGTTGGACCAGAGCATCTAGACCAGGGGTGAACAACGAGGGCCGGAATCCATTCGGGTTTTCAGGATTTCACCAATGATTATGCATGAGATCTATTTGCATGCACAGCCTCCCATTGGATGCAAATGGATCTCATGCATATTAATTGGGGAAATCCTAAAAACCTGACTGGATTCCGGCCCTTGTTGCCCACCCCTGATCTAGACCCATGCTTCCGGGCTTGGTCCTTCGACTGAAGAAGCTGTCCACTAGAGAATGACACGGTGACAAAATTCATCACTGTTCCCGTCCCCGCGGATAACCGTGGTAAACCATCTTCATGTCATTCTTTAAGGAGAGAGGGAAGAATCAGAGTATGAATGGCTACAACCACTGACCCTCAAGCTTTGCTTTGAAGAATGCTGGTATAGAAGGACTGAGGCTGAAATAGACACTAAAAAATGACATGGGATTATTTCCCACGGTTATCCGCGGGGACGGGGACGGTGATGAATTTTGTCACCGTGTCATTCTCTACTGTCCACCTTGTTCTGCGCTGTTGCCATGAGATCGAACATTGGGCAACTCCAAAGTAAAACAATGGTTTGGAAGGCTGAAGCAGACTGCGTCCAGTCTCCCGAATCCAGTGCCTGTCTGCTGAGGAAATTGGCTTGGACATCTCCCGAATCTGTCTTTTTCTCAGTATCTGTCTCACCAGTTTCTTGTTTTTCTTCAGCTCTTCTTCCTGGATTTGTTGGAGCTCAGGTTTTCTGAATTCTTCACTTTCTTGAATCTCCTCCTTAATCTCAAACAACTTAAAGGAGAAAAACTATCTAGAACCCAAATTCCTAACTAATGAAAGTCCTCCGTCAAAAATAAACTTTTATTATTTTTTCCTCTCTCATTTAATTTTCAGAACACAGTAAAATTAACAATTCACCCAGCTCTGTGCTCTATTTTTCAACAGTAAAGCATATAAAGTCAGATAATTAAATCAGGCCTCCAGCCTATTCAAACTATCAAAAAGTCTATACAACGGGCCATTACAATGTGTTTAAAACACCCTTCTTTCCTATGACAGTACTTACAACTCTCAAGCAGAGAGTGACAATACTTATTAATGAATCACCACTTCCTAGTAAAATAAAAACCTTTCTAATAAATATTTTAACCCAAAACAGCATTAATTCAGTTCACAGAAACAAGCAACAAAGTAGGACACAGGTTTCACAGTGCCAATGCCAGGCAGCAGCAGTAACCAGAATGTTTACCCTTTGTTACCAGAGCAACCAGCAGGCACATGTATGCCTGTGATAATGTGCCTCTTATAATTCTGCAGCAATTAAACTCCTTCTCAACCTCAGAAAACCCTACAAGGGTTATTACATTAATACCACGCCTCCCTCACTTAGCAGGGATTGAAAGATTAGGTTTTCGCCTTCAATAATCTTTTGTTAGTCCCTGAAGGATTCAGTATGCTAAATGTACAATCCCTTCCTGCAATCCGGGAATTGCAGAAATCCATACAATTTTCTGAGCATGTGCTCCTCCTATCTTAGAGAGTAAGAGCCCCCTACAGTTCAGTCCCAAAGCCAAGCAACATACCGGAACAAAATAAGGGAACATGGGGAAACCTCCCCACTAATAAATAAATTTCTGTTCTGCTCTGCAAAACATGAAAACAAATAATAAACAGTGAAAAGGCAACACAGAAAAAAATACTGAGGAACAATGTATAACTAATCTGCAGTGTGCAGTGAACACCTACATGAAGCAGCATTTGATAATATGCATACTCACAGAAGAGCAAACATCTCACAGGCCCCGTTTACTGGCTGGAAGATTCTAAAGCCTGTAAGGAAAATAAGAGGCCAAAGAAAGCAGGCAATTCAGAACAACCGAGCTTACACAGAAAGCGTGGGCCATATTGAATCTTCCAGGGACTAACAGAAAGAAGATTATCGAAGGTGAAAACCTAATCTTCCATTCTGTAACGTTCCTTCCGGATTCAGTACACTAGGTGGCGTACCAAAGCAATGGAAGCGTCTAGGGAGGGACAAAAGAGTCTGCCTACAACACCTAGGTCCCAAAAGCAGCATCAGCGTGAGCTGCCACATCCACCATGAAAATCAGGTACAGCTATGAGAGAGGATCAAGTAGGCGTCCTACAAATTTCAGCTGGATGAATCGCATGAAACTCTGCCCACAAAGTGGCAACACTTCTACTTGAGTGGGCTTTAAGGAAAACCTGGCAGCTGCTTGCCGTGGGCGACATAAGTCGTGGAAATGGCCTTATGAATCCAACGGGCGATCAAGGTCTTAGACGCTGACCTACCACACCGAGGAGGGGCAGTCAAGACAAAGAGAAATCAGACAGCCAAAAATTAACCTTCTCCAAAAAATGGAGCAAGATTCTCTTGCTATCCAATCTGCGTAAAATCTGATCTGTTCTCTCCAAGCTTGTGGATTGAAACGCAGGCAAATGAATTTCCTGGTTGACATGGAAAAGAAGGAGCCACTAGTGTAATTGCTGTAACTTCTTAAAAGTCCTCTTGAAACTCCCTATTCCTTATACTTTAATCAGTGGATAGATTGTGCTCAGAGACATGGAGGAAAAAGGGGACAGAAAGTCCCCAAAAAACCTCACCACCCAATCATTGCAAAACTTCCACCTTAACACACTTCAGCAGATATCGGAAGTTCACTGAAAGCTGAATTGCAAGCTAGACCAGAGACTGACACCCATTCTGGAAGACTTAAGAGTCTTTCGCTGTTACGAGGCCAAAGAACTATACACAAAAGATAAGTGCTTTTTCAATAATACAATCTTTCAAGTCATGCACATATAAAAGTGTGTTAAGGTAGAAGTTTTGCAATGATTGGGTGGTGAGGTTTTTTGGGGACTTTCTGTCCCCTTTTTCCTCCATGTCTCTGAGCACAATCTATCCACTGATTAAAGTATAAGGAATAGGGAGTTTCAAGAGGACTTTTAAGAAGTTACAGCAATTACACTAGCGTGTTTTTTGTTTATTTTCTTGAATTTTTTCACGCTGTTTGATTTTTGAAGTTATTTTCCTCCTGTGTAGTTTTGAAAAGAAGGAGCCAGCAGATAAGTCTTAGACATAGCTTTAGCGAGGCAGAAAGAGCTTCTGGGGTATCCCATTGTTCCGTAACCCAACCAAGAAGCTGTGGATGGGATGAAAAAAAAAAAAAAAAAAGAGGACAACACATTAGAACGGTCCATGACCAAATACTGTGACGTGGAAGGTGAAGATTCCAATTTGAGCTCATTCAGAACATCAGCAATAAAATGATGGACAGAGAATCTTAAACAGTTTACAGACCTCAGCACCTGCAGTTAATGCCATGCCATGGGAGCTGGAAGGTCCAGGAGTTCTCAGATCTGCTGCTGAAGTTTCTATCTGCGTGACTCAGAAAGAAACACACGACTCTGCCAGGTGTCAAAGAGAAGGTCCGGATATTCCAAGGTCTGTGACGGCATCAACTAGCTCTTCCTGAAGTTGACCATCCAACCCAAGTGCTGTAGCAGAGATACCACTGCCTCCATAGCACATTCACACTTGTGTCAATACGGAACCCGGATCAACCAGACCTCACCCAAATCCAGACTCTCAAGGCGAGCATGCTGACTCGTCCCAGCAAGGGCAGCAGCAGGATCCAACAGAAACAGCATCAGGAGACATAAGAGGCATAAAATCCATAAGGCAACTAATACAGTCGAGCTCTGTCATAGTCAGATGAGAGGGCTCCTGAACAGGGATCTCTGCCACTGGCGCAACAGGCTTAGAAGCCAACGCGCCCACCAGCTGCATCAAACGCTTTCCAGAGGAGCCAAATAAAGTCCGGGTAAAATTCACACCCTGTAGCTACTGCTGGGCCCTGTTGAGGTGCCTGCACCACACTGAAGGAGTCCCCTGACTCAGAACACAAGTGTTTGGTGGCAGACTCCAGAATGGCCCCAGGGCGATACTTTTTTTTTAAAACCACGAACCCTGGCCAACTCCTCAGCCCTGGTGGACCTGGAAGAGGCGAAGCTTGAAGCTCCCACCCCCTCCCCCCAGCACGCTGCAGCAAGGGGTGCCAATCCAGCACAATCAGTTCACACATTCAACAGATTATGGGCTGAGGAGTCCATCCCAAAGAAATTTTAACAAAATTGAGCGGTTTTGAGGTAAAAATAAAACTTTGAAAAAGAAATATTGATAAAAATTCAAGATGGCTCACCAAAGTTTCTCTGTGAAGCAACACATCCTTTTCTCTGCTGCAAAGGGGTCTCATGGCACTGAAGCCACCAAAAAAGATGAACTTTAAGTGAAAAAAAAAATAAGAAAAAGATGAAGAGCAGATCAGAAGACTTCTGCACATATTGCTTGTAGAAAGTGAATCTATAAGGGGGCTCTAACTCTCTAAGGTAGGAGGAGCACATGCTCAGAAAAGCTCCAAAAAGACTTCTGTAGGCTGGCCAACAGGTAGCACAAGGGATTAGCCTGTCAGCTGCAGACTGCAGTCTGCTTTTCCTCCACCCAGGCAGAGTTGGACCCTCGACCAGAGGAGCTCTCAGCACTGAAATGAAGCAAAAAAGACTGCAAAGAGACCAAAACTGACCAAAATAAAGAAATAAGCAGAGCAGAGCAGAAAGACTCCTCCCAGCTCACATGCAGATGGAAAAAAAATGACAGGGGCAGAAGAGCCCTCTGGTGAAGTAAGAGGGCTTCAAAAACTGGAGTGGATTCCTTCTGCATGGCTTGTGAGCATTGGGATATTGCCCACTCATCCAGAAAGATACACCTATTGCACTAGAATGCTCATTGACAGATAAGCTTCACAACTCCTGAGTATCCTGATTTTATAAAAGTCTCCCTTTATCACTTGTTTAATATAAGCCTTAACTATTACATTTGCATCTAACACCTAGATATGACATTTGAAAAAATAAAATAAAATGGACACATTATTCATCATCACTGTTGGAGGAACTATTAAAGGAGGAATTATGTCCTCATTAGGTAGAACACTAACACAAGATTCTCATAAACTTCAGAGATCCCCAATTCATACCCACCAGTCTTCCCAGACCCCTTCCTCCCAAAGCCAAGCCTGTTCCTACTAGCCCTATATCTACCTTCCTCTTCCTCTCTTCCTAATCTTTCCAGCCTGTTCCCCAACTACCTCTTTTTTTCTCTCATTAACTATCTCTCTCCTTACCCCCCACCAATCCTTACTAGCCTCTCTTTCTTCTCCAAGCCAATCCACAGTCAGACAGACAGTCTTTCTCTCTCCCAGTTCGTCCGCCCCACACCGCCACTGGTATCTTTTCAACTTCTGATGTTGGACTGCTGTTTCCAGGCCCTGCAGGCTGATGCTGGTCCTGTTGCTTCTGACCTCCATAGCTACCTCTGATCATATACCAACTGAAGACACTGCTGGTCCCAACCCAATGACCACTTCTGCTTCTATTCCCAATAGCTGCTACTTCTTATAGTCCCTATGGTTACTGAGCCATCCCTGCAGCCTCTGTATTTTGTTTGCATGGATCCTCAGACAATTAGAAAGGCCCTTCTATTCACCCTCCCCACCAAAATTATTCACATGCAAATCAGCTTTCAAACTCATTTGGGTATTCTGGATACTGCTGCTCCATGAGACTTCTTGCTGTCTCCAAAATGGTCCCTGTTCCAAGCTGCAGGCACAGCATATATTGCTGGAAGAGGAGCTCTCCCAATAGCCTGTGCATACCCCACATTGCTCCCCACACTGAGATGGGGCCCACCATGTATACATTCTAGGATGCCTACTTAACCAGGCCCACTTCCTTACTTATCCTACCTACTACCAAAGGAACCTACTAAAGGAACTATTACATTAAGACTTGCCTGCCTCCTTGCCTGTACTTACTGTATTTTTCGCTTCATAAGATGCACTTTTTTCCCCTAAAAGTGGGTGGAGAAAGGGTGTGTCTTAAAGAGCGAATATACAACCCCCCGGTACTTTTAAATTGTGGTCACTGGACAGTAGCCTCCTTGATGTCAGGACCAGCGGCGCACAAGCATGCTCCTCCATGGGCCCGTGCCACTTAATGAATGGCTGTGGTCAGTTTTCGTGAGTCCTTTCAGGAAGTGGTACGGGTCCATATAGGAGCATGCTTGTGCGCCGCTGGCCCCGACAGCACAATCAGGAAGTAGCTGGGACTGGCCCACAGCGCCTCACGATCCATCTGGAGGAGACTCGGGACCGGTTTCGGAGGGAGGATCCGGATCGGAGGAAACCACATCAGACTCTGGCTATGATCCAGCTCAGGGGAGACTGTGCCTGGTTTGCGATAACTGCATAACTTCTGCATAAACAGTTGAGAGCTTTCCCAGCATCTACCCATATAATTAGGGCAGAAGAAATGTTTTTATTGCACATTGCAAATAACGTGATCCAGCTAGCTATACCTATTAAGCAGCATTAATTGCACTGCTTTATTTACCATATTAAGTTACTGAAATTGTATATCTGGATTAAGTTAATGACATTGTAAATCTGGATTTTGGTCGACATTGTATATCTGGATTTTCAGAAGGCGTTCAACAAGGTTCTGCATGAATGACTACTTCGAAAAATTGAGAGCCATGGAATAGAGGGTGAAATACTCACTGTCAGCCTAGCTGTCGCTACCATTCAGCATTTTAGTTGGCATTACTTATGTCAGCGAGGCTTATGGGAAATTATATCAATCTGACTCTGGCATGGGAATGCAGATAGACTCTGTAAGGCAGGGAGACTGTGTTAAGTTTCCCTGATATGGTTTTAAGCAGCCCTGATTGAATCATGACTAGCTAAAAGGTGTTAATGTCTGATTAAGAGGGTGCTTAGGACAATGGCCTGCTTGAATGGGACAAAGAAGCCAGAGACTTAATCCCATCACCATGCTTGCAAGTATCACATCCTCCTTAGCAATTAAATTAACCATTGTCTCAAACAGTTTACAAATTCTAAACAGAAAGATACTGGGAGATACAATATTTTCTTTATTCAGAATAAGATTCCAAGGTATAAAAGTCTGCTCTCTGCTCTATCAATATCTCTCTTTCTATCTAGCTATCTCTTGGCTTGGCACTCTGGTTCTCTCTTGGCTCTCCCTCTCTCTGTCTATCCTTCCCTTTATCTATGGAACACGAAGCTTAGACCATCCCCCTTTTCTCTTTCTCTCTGCCTTTCCCTGAAACTTCACGCTTCCTTCTGAACTCTGTAAGGCAGGGAAACTGCTATGCTCTCTATTTAATTGTAATGCTTAATTGTAATGATTATAAATACTGCCTTTCTTTTCCCCTATTTATATAATATATTCTTTATACAAAACTGACACTCACGTGGATTAAAAACTGGCTAGTGGATAAGAAACAGAGAGTGGGGGTAAATGGACAATACTCGGACTGGAAGAACGTCAGTGGGGTGCCGCAGGGCTCGGTGCTTGGACCCGTGCTCTTCAACATATTCATAAACGATCTGGAAATGGGTACGAGTGAGCTGATTAAATTTGCAGACGATACAAACTTATTCAGAGTAGTGAAGACGCAGAGGGATTGTGAAGATCTGCAACGCGACATAACCATGCTCGAGAAATGGGCAGCGACATGTCAAATGAGGTTCAACGTGGATAAATGTAAGATAATACATGTCGGTATCAAAAATCCCATACACGAATACAAGATGTCCGGGGCAGTATTTGGAGAGACCCCCCAGGAAAGAGACCTGGGAGTACTGGTCGACAAGTCAATGAAGCTGTCTGTGCAATGTGCAGTGGTGGCGAAAAGGGCGAACAGAATGCTAGGAATGATTAAGAAGGGGATCACAAACAGATAGGAGAAGGTTATCATGCCGTTGTACCGGGCCATGGTATGCCCTCACTTGGAATACTGCGTCCAGCACTGGTCGCCGTACATGAAGAAGGACAAGGTACTACTCGAAAGAGTCCAGCGAAGAGCAACTAAAATGGTTAAGGGGTTGGAGGAGTTGCCGTACAGTGAGAGATTAGGGAAGCTGGGCCTGTTCTCCCTAGAAAAGAGGAGACTGAGAGGAAACATGATCGAAACATTCAAGATAATGAAGGGAATAGACTTAGCAGATAAAGACAGGTTGTTCACCCTCTCCAAGGTAGAGAGAATGAGAAGGCACTCTCTGAAGTTAAAAGGGGATAGATTCCGTACAAATGTAAGGAAGTTCTTCTTCACCCAAAGAGTGGTAGAGAACTGGAATGCTCTTCCAGAGTATGTTATAAGGGAAAAGATGCACCAGGGATTCAAGACAAGGTTGGACAAGTTCCTGCTGAACCGGAACAAATGCAGGTAGGGCTGGTCTCGGTTAGGGCACAGGTCTTTGACCTGGGGGCCGCCGTGTGAGCGGACTGCTGGGCGTGATGGACTACTGGTCTGACCCAGCAGCGGCAATTCTTATGAATAGATAAGGTGAGTTCTCACCCATTCACTATACCTTTCCACTTAGATGGTTAATATAGAAATCGTTGCTGTTAGCCTTTGCTAATTACCATGTTAACAGCTTAATGCAACTTAGCAAATAGGTTTCTGACTATTGCTTTATTAGGTTTGTTTGTCAGGGCTTTCTCTCCACCTCACTCGTTTTGGGTCAGGGGAGACTTTCTCTCTTTTTAGCAATTAAGCTGACATTTTGAGAAGTGCAAACTCATAGCCAAATATGGTAGTTTTTGTATTTATTTTACATAACAGTGTATTATTCCTGGGGAGAGTCTTTAGAATTTTATTTCAATACTGCACCCCAACCTGAACCTCTATCCTCAACATAGCATTCTTCATCAATGTCCAAAATCCCTGGTAGACTGCATAAACATACTGGGTCACAAAGAAAGCAATCTGACCCTTTGCTATCTCTAACATTAAAGTCAAAATTTCTGCTAGTCTAATGGCTTTCCCTGATCCCAATCTGATCTAAACCAATACCCCCTCCCCCCCCCCCCGCAACAACAACAACAAAAAGCCCCGCTAGTCTCTAGCAGCCTCCCGTCCATCCTCCTCCTCTCAATATGAAAAAAACTTCTCTAGCTCAACTCCCCTCCCCCCCAACTCATGCTATAAAGAAGTAGGAGGGATCCTGCTGACTAGTGCTGCCCGATTCATAATTCGAATCGATTCACCAATTCACTTCGGGTGAATCGATTCCAAATCAATTTAAAGCAACAAAAAAATTGGCCTCCCGATTCGGTGACTGACCCTCCCCCCTCAAGCAGAAGCAGCAGCGCTGCCTCTTGCTTTAGAGGTTGAGGGGGGAGGATCAGTCAGGAAGTTCTGGTGTCAGGCTTCCCCCCTGGCCTCCCGCTGGTGTTCGGCTTCACTCCTGGCCTCCAACGCATCTGTATACCTAATTTCAGCAGCCTGCAGAGAGGATCGCCAGTGCTAGTGATCTTTGCAAGCTACCATAGGTCTTCGGAACAGTCTTCATTCTGCCACGGTCTCGCCCCTCCTCTGACGTCAGAGGCAGGATTGCCGGCAGAGGAAACAGCTCCAAAGGCCTATAGCAGCTTGCAAAGATCGCTAGCACTGGCGATCCTCTCTGCAGGCTGCTGAAATTAAATAAATGGATACGCAGGAGATCAGGGACATGCAGGCCTTCCGGGGGGGTGGGCAGTCCCTCAAGGGTGGGGGGTGCACAGACCTTCAGGGGGGACAGGCAGGCATTTAGGGATGTTGGCACAGGCCTTCAGGGGTGGGGTGCGGGGCCCTGGTGTAGAAGTACATGGAGGGAGGGAAGGGGGAGTTCAAAAAGATGTGCATATGCCGGACTTTGTGGGGAAGAAATAATGGGTTTAAAAACATTGGAGAGGGAGAGAGATGGTGGACAATGGGATTTAGAGAGGGAAGGAACAGAAAAGGAGAGAAGTTTGACACAAGGGATGGTGTGGAGAGGGGGGATAAAGATACTGGATAGGAGAGTAATTCGGAAAAGAAAGGGAGAAATGATGAGGAAGGAGGGAGAGATGCTGAATGAAAGGGTAGTTGAGAAAAGTTTATTATGCAAAAGGTGGATCTGTGGATGGAGACGAAAAAAAGGAAAGATGCCAGACCTCTGGGGGAGGGAAGGAAAACGGAAGGGGAGGACAGAGACAAAAGATGGATAGTTAGCACAGAGAAAGAAGGAGACCCTGGCAAACAAGTTATCAGAAGACAACCAGAGCCTGGGACCAACAAGATTTGAATAATGACCAGACAACGAAAGGTAGAAAAAATAATCTTATTTTCTGTTTTATGATTACAATATGGCAGATTTGAAACGTGTATCCTGCCAGAGCTGGTGTTAGATCGCAAACATGAGCTAAGATTTAACAGAGAGAGGAAAAGTCTTTTTGGTTTGTTTACACCACAGCGCCAGTGTGGTTAAGAGAAGGCAAAAGGGGTAAAGAGGCTATAAAATAAACCCACCAGGATGTTTGGGGGAAAAAAACCCCCACAACAAAACACCTAATTGGGCAGGAAAATCAAATCGAAAAATCGATTCAATAGGCTGAATCGAATCAAAATTTTTTTCTTGAATCGGGCAGCACAACTGCTGACTCTTTCCTGCCTCTATCCTCTTATATTGGAAAATGGTTGATCTTCTACAGAGCATCTTTGTATGCATCAAGCAGGACCAATCTGTCAAATTTATACTGAAGATGTTAAAGTTAATAACTTATCTATCCCTAGGGGTGTGCATGGATCAGTAGCATAGAATGTTGCTACTCCTTGGGTTTTGGCCAGGTACTAGTGACCTGGATTGGCCACTGTGAGAACGGGCTACTGGGCTTAATGGACCATTGGTCTGACCCAGTAAGGCTATTCTTATGTTCTTATGATTGGTGCTGGCTCGGATACGATCTGGGGAGAGACCATGCTTGAATCCCGAGACTGGTTCTGACTTGAGCTTACGCAGCTCATTCCTTCCCTCTCAGCCTCTACAGCTAATGGCCAAGTCGGTAGCAGCCCCTGCGTTGCTCCTTCCCCTCCCCCCACCAAGGAGAAACTTGGCATTTCGTCAAATATTCCTGTAAGACAAGCTCTTTTGTATATTTTTACTAAATAGACCTCAGTAGCCTTTGTAAGGTCCAACATCATGTGTATATTTTAAATAGATTTCAGTTAGCAAAATGATGTAGAGGGAAGGGAGGACAGGGTGCAGAGCCTGGCAGGGAGTGAGGGGGCTGGGTTCAGAGTCTGGTATATATTAGTATACAATTTGTTTCAGAATGTTTTTTTCCTTATTTTCTTACTCTAAATCTAGGGTGCGTCTTTTGGCGCAAAAAAAATACGGTACCTTGGCCTCTTCATTTTTTAAAAACGCAACCTTTATCCACACTGCTGCCATAGAGGCTCTGAAAAAGAGTCAATGTCCCTGAATTGCAAGTTTTTTCTTCATGGGTTTGTTTATTTATTTATTTTTTTTTGGGGGGGGGGGGGAGAGTAAAAAAAAAAAAAGGAGAGGGTCACAAGGAACCAGCAAGAGGAAGGGACTCTGACTGTTCTAGGTACTGCTCCCTGCCTCCCACCCCTGCTCTGCCCTTCTCAATACAGAAGAGCACAATCCCACTCAAAATGACCCTCAGGAGCCAATAATTCAGCCATTTACAGTCCAGAGCTGAACAGGTTGCAAATCTACCATCTGCTACAAACAAAATCTGTATGCTGCATGGCACCCATCTAGCAATCTAATTGCTCCGTCTCCATCTGCTGGTAAGGGGCAAAACCCTATTCATCTAGACTGGTCTGGTGGGACAACAAGAGATTAGTTTATAAAAGTGAAATAGGCACCATAATTTAGCTCTAGTATAGCTACAAGTATCTGTACTGAAGGTTTTCTAAGGAAAAGGAACTTTACAAGGTAGAAAGAGTAACAGGGAAATGGAAAAACACAAATCCACTGTCAGAATAACATTAGAACTGAACATTTTGGTTGTACCACAGAAAGGTGGTATATTAAATCCATAACCCTTTATTCTCCAACATAATAGGCAAAAGATCTTTTTACATTAATGCATTACATACCACTCCCCTCCTCCACCTCATGCTCTTCTTTGGTAGTCTCCAGTTTTTGTCTTGCAGATTCTGTCTCTTGAGTGCCCTGCATTTTCATGTCCAGTGTTTTAAGTTCCTCCGAGATCTCTTCAACTATACCCTTTGTGTCAGCTATATGTGCAACAGTAAAGCAAGGCATTTAACCTAACATTAAAACAGAAACATCTCATCTCATCTACATTTTAATATATATTCCCAACATTAATGGATCTAATGGCCACTTTTGGCATTACACATTATGTACTCCATATGCAGATGACAAACATATCCAACAGTAGGACTGAATGAGGCTATTACAGTTAACAGCTTACTTGGATATACTGTATTTGCTAAAAGAAGCAATAAGACTTGATGAAAATAAGGTGAAATTTACTCTTACCCGATAATTTTTTTTCCTTGAGTCCTGCTAGAACATCCCCTTACTAACAGATGGAGTGAAGTGGAGAAGAAGGCTAATGGTTAGAGCAGCAGGCCGAGAACCAGGGGATCTCAGTTCAAATCTTGTGATCTTAGACAAATCATTTACCCCTCCATTGTTGGTACAGATTCAGACTGTGAGCCCTCCAGAGACAGAAAAATACCTATTGTACTTGAATGTACACTGCTTCAACAGCTTTCAGGCTTAAGATGGAATAGAAGAAATAGTAAAAATAAAGATAAGCTGAAGACTCCAGTGACATCACCCAGTGTAAGGAATGGTGCAGCTAGGAACCTATTAGTATGCTAATGTTAAAGGCACGAATAATGAAAACTAATATCTAGAGTTAAATAAAAAGTTTTGGATAATTTCTTAAAAGAAAAAAGTCTATAAGCCATTATTAAGATGGACTTTTGAAAATCCATTGCTTTTCTTTCTAGGATAAGCAGCATGAAATCTGTTCTACTTTTTTGGTATATTGCCAGGTAATTTGTGACCTGGATTGGCCACTATTGGAAACAGAATATGGACATCGATGGACCATTGATCTGTCCCAGTATGGCAAGGCTTAAGTTCTTAGTTGAAACATTGTTTACAACGCTATTTGTAAAACATTGCTCATTTGAAAACGTGGAAGAACCTAAAAGGACTTCAAATTATGCCATATTTGGATCCAGGAGCACTCTAAGCCCCTCAAGTCTTCCAGGGTAGGTCTTAGACTGGTCTAGAATGAGTTGAAGAAACGAAGTTTTCAGGTAGGAGTAAATATGTCACCTTATGTTAGACCAATCCAGACCAGTAGGACGTACCAAAACTTATTCCTTAGGGTGGGAAAACAACAATGGCCCCTCCAGAAAGTCTTCCGTGAGTCATTCATTGTGTTTAAAGTATTGGTGTCAAGAACATAAGAATAGCCTTACTGGGTCAGACCAATGGTCCATCAAGCCCAGTATCCCATTTTTACAGTAGCCAATCCAGGTCACAAGTACCTGAAAAAAAATTAAATAGTAGCAACATTCCAAGCTACTGATCCAGGGCAAGCAGTGGCTTCCCCCACGTCTGTCTCAACAGCAGTCTATGGACTTTTCCTCCGGGAACTTGTCCAAACCTTTTTTAAAACTAGCTACATAAACCGCTCTTACCGCATCCTCTAACAATGCGTTCCAGAGCTTAACTATCTGAGTGAAAAATATTTCATCTTATTGGTTTTAAAAGTATCTCCCTGTAACTTCATTGAGTGCCCCCTAGTCTTTGTAATTTCTGATGGAGTAAAAATAAATAAATAAAATCGATCAACTTGTACCCATTCTACACTACTCAGGATTTTGTAGACTTCCCTCATATCTACCCTTAATCATCTCTTTTCCAAGCTGAAGAGCCTAACCTTTTCAATCTTACCTCATACGAGAGGAGTTCAATCCCCTTTATCATCTTGGTCGCTCCTCTTTGAACCTTTTCTAATTCCGCTATATCTTTTTTACATTACATTACATTAGAGATTTCTATTCCGCCATTACCTTGCGGTTCAAGGCGGATTACAAAAGAGTTATAAGCGGTGGGTTACAATGGAAGATCATTGGTTATTTCTAGAGAAGGTAAAGAGTAGATCAGGTAGTATCTGTGTAGATCAGGTAGTATCTGTGTGGCAGGAAGAAGGAGGGAGGAAGGAAGGTAGGTATTTGTGATGTTAGGACTGTTTCAGGAATTTCTTGAAGAGTATAGTTTTTATTTCTTTTCTGAACATTTTGTAGTCTGGTTATCTAGTTTTGCTGCTTGGGTGCCTAGGAGGCCATCATATATTTTTTTCCGTTTAACTTCTTTGATGAGGGGTGTGTGTTTTTCTATGTCTGGTTGAGGTAGTTTGGATGAGGAGGAGGTTGTTTTTTCAGATAAGGTGACCAGAACTGAATGCAATATTCAAAGTGAGGTTGCACCATAAAGCGCTACAGAGGCATTCCAACATTCTTAGTCTTGTTTACCATCCCTTTTCTAATATTTCCTCGCATTTTTGCTTTTTGGCCACCGCCACACATTGGGCAGAAGGTTTCAGTGTATTGTCTACAATGATACCTAGATTTTTTTCTTGGGCGCTGACTTCCAAGGTAGACCCTAGCATCTGGTAACTATGATTTGGGTTAATCTTCCCAATGTGCATCACTTTGTATTTGTCCACATTAAATTTAATCTGCCCTTTAGACACCCAGTCTTCCAATTTCCTAAAGACTGACTCCAATTTTTCATAGTCCACTAGCATTTTAACAACTTTCAACAGTTTAATGCTATCTGCAAATTTAATCACCTCACTCATCATTCCAATATCCAGATCCCAGCAGCACTCCATTATTTACCCTCCTCTGTTGAGGAAAATGACCATTTTTAACCCTACCCTTTGTTTTCTGTCTGATAACCAATTCTTAATCCAGAACTGAACATTGCCTTCTAGTCTGTGACTCTTTAATTTTCGCAGGAACCTCTCATGAAGACCTATGTCAAATGCTTTCTGAAAATCTAGATTCACTACATCAACCAGCTCACCTTTATTCACATCTTCAAAGAAGTCAAGCAAATTGGTGAGGCAAGAACCCTCTTGGCTGACCCCCATGCTGATTCTATCCCATTAATTCATGTTTGTCTACGTGTTCCACGATTTTATTTTTTTTATAATTGTTTCCACTAGTAAGCCCAATTAGGCTTACTAGTCTATAATTTCCTAGATCTCCCCTGGAACCCTTTATAAAAATCGGAACACCTCTGGCTCCCTCCAATCTTCAGGTGCTACAGACAATAGCAACAGGTTACAGATCACTAACAGCAGATCAGCAATTTCATGTTTCAGCTCTTTCAGTACCCTGTGATATATACCATCCAGTCCAGGAGATTTATCACTCTTTAACTTGTTAATTTTGCTTAGTATGTCTTCCAAGTTCATTGAAATGTCTTTCAGTTCCTCTGCATCATCACCCTTGAAAACCATTTCCAGTTCAGGTAGATCTCTTACATCTTCTTTCTTAAAGACTGAAGCAAAGAATTAATTCAGTCACTCTGCTATGGCCTTATCCTCCCCTAAGTGCCCCTTTTTTTCCTTGATGAATTAGTGTATCTGGCTTATATATAGTGAAAAGGATTTTTCACAAGGACAAGGTATCTATAGTACAACCCAGGTGATACCGTTAGTTCACCCTTAATACCTTGTGTCAAAAAGAGTTTTTCAATACATTTTTTGCCCTCAGAGATGCCACCAGAAGATCACAATATCATATCTTCTGGCTTTACGCACCCAATCGTCATTGGGTCAATATATAGTGTGTATATAACTTTCTTATTATTTTTCAATTATTTTAATTTTGTTTTAAGACAATAAATAGTTTAAAGGAGTTTTTCCATAAGTTAAATACTTAGCTGACTGGTGGTTGGTGGTTAGCAAGGGATTAATGAGCCAACATGTTTCACCCTTAGAGGGGGTTTCCTCAGGGCTACTATCCCTTTTTCCTACCAATTATTCACGACATGACCACCCAGTGAAGTTTTTTTCCTTGAGCATACAACAGTCCCAATGGATTTCCTCACAGGTTATCTGCTTTTATTTGCCTAAAAAAAATTATACTATGAGTTTTTGCCTCTTTAGCAAGTTTCTCTTCACATTCTTGTTTAGCTTTCTTTATCAATGCTTTCATCTAACTTGCCAGCGCTTAAGTCTCCTCTTATTTTCTTCATTTGGATCATTTTTCCATTCTTTAAAGGATGATTTATTTTGGCTTCAATAGCCTCTTTCACTTCACCTTTTAGCCATGCTTGCTCTTGTTTCCACCTTTGTTAATAAACAGAATACATCTGGTCTGGGCTTCCACGATGGTATTTTTAAATATCCTAACCTTTGCCACTGATCCTTTTAGTTTCTTTTTATCCATTTTCCTTATTTTATCATAGCCACCCTTTCAAAAAATTAAATGCTGCTACAGTAGATTTTTTAGTGACGTCACTCCAAATATCAACTCAAATTTGATCACATTATGATCACAGTTTCCCAGGGGACCTAACACAATTACCTCCCATACTATGCCCTGCATTCCATTAAAGACAGTTTTTTAAAAGCTGTTTTATTTATTGAAATTTTAACATACTTCACAAGAGTATACTCTTGTTACAAGAAAAGCAGATGGTAAATATGATAATACAAATCAGCAATTTTGCTGCTAAACGTAGAAGAAAAAAAATTAGTCTTTCTTAGACCACTAAATCAGGAGAAGAAATATGAAGAGTGAAGAGAAACTCCAAAAGAAGGAAAAGATAAACATATCGGAGAGAGAAAGAAATAATGGTTATTCAGGATGGGTAGACTAGATGGGCCATTTGGCCTTTATCTGCCATCATGTTTCTATTGAATTCAAAAGGGCCTGGGTAGGCACGTGGGATCTCTCGAAGAGAGAAAGAGATAATGGTTACTGCAGATGGGCAGACTAGATGGGCCATTTGGCCTTTATAATAATAATAATAACAGCTTATATACCGCAATACCGTGAAGTTCTATGCGGTTTACAAAGATTAAGCAAAGGTACAAATTGATTGACTTTAAGAGGGGAGGAAGAAAGAGGGTTAATAGGATAGGAAATCCATTTTTGAGGAGAGAGTGATCAATAGAACAAGTTAATCGCTATAGAGGGGAGAGAGAAGAGAGGATCAGTTGTCTAGATACTTTAGGAACAGGTGTGTTTTCAGACGTTTCCTAAATTCCTCATAAGTAGTGGGCGAAAGCAATTGTTCTAGGTCTTTACCCCATGATGCTGCTTGGTGTGAGAGAAGATGTTCATGGTGTTTTTTCAGTTTACAACCTCTCACTGGCGGGGAAACGAAGTTGGAATGTGAGCTTCTCTTGTGTCTGTTGGCTGAGAAGACGAAAAAGCAATGTTACTTACCGTAACAGTTGTTATCCAGGGACAGCAGGCAGCTATTCTCACTAGGGGGTGATGTCATCAGACAGAGCCCCGGTACGGACGTCTCACAAGCACGTGTTGCTTGTAGAAACTTAAAAGTTTCTAGATGCCCGCACCGCGCATGCGCCGGTGCCTTCCCGCCCGGAGATCCGGGCGTGTCTCCTCAGTTCAGGTAGCTAGCCTGAGAAGCCAACCCAGGGGAGGTGGGTGGGACGTGAGAATAGCTGCCTGCTGTCCCTGGATAACAACTGTTACGGTAAGTAACATTGCTTTATCCCAGGACAAGCAGGCAGGTATTCTCACTAGTGGGTGACCTCCAAGCTAACCTCAGTGGGATGGAGGGGGAGTTGGCGACTTAAGAGAATAAATTTTTCAATACTGTTTGGCCAAACTGTCCATCCCGTCTGGAGAGAGTATCCAGACAATAATGTGAGGTGAATGTGTGAACCGAGGACCAGGTGGCAGCCTTACAAATCTCCTCGATTGGTGTTGATCTGAGGAATGCTACTGAGGCTGCCATTGCTCTGACCTTATGGGCTGTGACCTTACAAGGAAGTGATAATCCAGCCTGGGCATAGCAGAAAGAGATACAAGCCGCCATCCAATTAGAGATGGTGCGCTTTGATATGGGTCTTCCCAACTTATTAGGATCGAAGGAGACAAAATGTTGAGGAGTGGTTCTGTGTGGCTTGGTGCGATCCAGGTAGAAAGCCAAAGCACGCTTACAGTCTAGAGTGTGAAGGGCCGATTCTCCGTGGTGAGAATGGGGCTTAGGGAAGAATACTGGAAGTACAATGGATTGGTTGAGATGAAATTTTTCATAATGACATATTTCATGACTTCGAGTTTACGCCCAGTAGCGTCTACTATGAACTATCAAGACTCAAAGTAAACAAAGCCATGGGACCGGACAACCTACATCCCAGAGTGCTCAGGGAATTGAGAGAAGTCCTGGCAGAACCACTATCTGTTCTTTTCAATCTTTCCCTACGCACAGGAAGAGTCCCCTTGGACTGGAAAACCGCCAACGTTATCCCACTCCACAAAAAGGGCTGCAGGACAGAGAAGGCAAACTACAGACCGGTGAGTCTCACGTCTATAGTGTGCAAGCTCATGGAAACACTGATCAAACAAAATATTGACACAATCTTAGACGAGGAAAACCTACGTGATCCCCACCAGCACGGATTCACCCAGGGCAGATCCTGCCAATCTAACCTAATCAGCTTTTTTGACTGGGTTACTAGACAACTTGATGCCGGAGAGTCACTGGATGTAGTATATTTAGACTTCAGTAAAGCTTTTGATAGCGTCCCACACCGGAGGTTATTGAACAAGCTGAAGTCGATAGGATTAGGGGGACACTCTAACTACATGGATTGAGGATTGGCTGAGTGGTAGACTTCAGAGGGTGGTGGTAAACGGTACCCCATCCAAAACGTCAGGCGTAATTAGTGGAGTGCCGCAGGGGTCGGTCTTGGGCCCGATTCTATTCAACTTATTCATAAGAGATATGACCCAAGGACTTAGAGGAAAGGTATCACTGTTCGCCGATGACGCCAAACTTTGCAACATAGTAGGTAAAAACACCTTGCCTGATAATATGACGCAGGATCTACTGCTGCTAGAACGGTGGTCAGCAACATGGCAGCTAGGCTTCAATGCTAAAAAGTGCAAGGTAATGCACCTGGGAAAGAGAAACCCGCACAGAACTTACATACTAAATGGTGAGACCTTGGCCAAGACCACGACGGAACGTGATCTAGGGGTGATCATTAGTAATGACATGAAGGTTGCTAATCAAGTGGAGAAGGCTTCCTCCAAGGCAAGGCAAGTGATGGGTTGTATTCGTAGAGGTTTTGTCAGCAGGAGACCTGAAGTAGTGATGCCGCTGTACAGGTCCATGGTGAGGCCTTATCTGGAATACTGTGTTCAATTCTGGAGACCACACTACCGGAAAGATGTGCTGAGAATCGAGTCGGTTCAACGTATGGCCACTAGGATGGTCTTGGGGCTCAGGGATCTCACGTATGAAGAAAGACTGAATAAACTACGGCTGTACTCACTTGAGGAACGAAGAGAAAGGGGAGACATGATTGAAACATTTAAGTATATCACGGGCCGTATCGAGTCAGAAGAGGATATCTTCTACCTCAAGGGATCCTCGACCACCAGGGGGCATCCGTTAAAAATCAGGGGAGGGAAGTTCCATAGCGACTACAGAAAATACTTCTTCACTGAAAGAGTAGTGGATCATTGGAACAAACTCCCACTGCAGGTGATTGAGGCCAAGAGCGTGTCAGATTTTAAGAGACAATGGGATGTTCACATGGGATCTCTAAGGGAGTAATATCAGAGGGGGGGAATTTGGAATGGGCAGACTTGGTGGGCTATAGCCCTTTTCTGCCGTCTTTTCTATGTTTCTATGTTTCTATGTTTCTATGTAAATTCGGAGACCACCTTAGGCAGGAATTTCGGGTGAGTGCGGAGGACCACCTTGTCATGATGGAATACTGTGAATGGTGGATCCGCCATCAATGCCTGGAGTTCGCTGACTTTGCGAGCGGACGTAAGGGCTACAAGAAAAAGCACTTTCCAGGTGAGATACTTAAGAGGGGCCCTGTTGAGTGGTTCAAACGGGGGCTTCATGAGACGGGAAAGGACTACATTGAGGTCCCAAACTACTGGGGGTGGTTTGAGAGGAGGGTTAACATGGAAGAGTCCTTTCATAAATCTGGCGACCACCGGATGGGCCGAGAGGGGTTTCCCTTGTAGGGGCTGGTGGAACGCCGCAATAGCGCTCAGGTGGACTCGTATGGATGTAGACTTGAGCCCAGATTGAGATAGGTGTAGGAGATAGTCCAGCACGGAGGATAAGGAAGCTCGCTGAGGTTCCTTTGATTTAGCAACACACCATGAGGAGAATCTAGTCCATTTCTGGGAGTAGCATTGTCGAGTGGCGGGCTTCCTGGAAGCCTCCAAGACCTCCCTCACTTCTTGTGAGAATTGGTGAGGGGTTACGTTGAGAGGAACCAAGCTGTCAGGTGGAGAGACTGCAGGTTGGGATGAAGCAGTGATCCTTGATGTTGAGTAAGTAGTGAAGGAAACACTGGAAGTGGTACTGGTTCCCTGCTGCTGAGTTGAAGTAGGAGGGAGAACCAAGGTTGTCTGGGCCACCGAGGAGCTATTAGAATCATGGTGGCCTGTTCGAGTTTCAGCTTGACCAGAGTCTTCTGGATCAGCGGGAATGGTGGGAACGCATATAGAAATCGTTTCCCCCAGTTCAGTAGAAAAGCATCTGCCTCGAGGCGATGAGGAGTGTAGATCCTGGAGCAAAACTGAGGCAGTTTGGAGTTGTGGGGAGCCGCAAAGAGGTCTATCTGAGGCGTCCCCCACTGTGTGAAGATTTGGTGAAGGGGGCTGGAATGGAGAGTCCATTCGTGCGGTTGTAGCAGACGACTTAGTTTGTCTGCTAAGACGTTGTTCTCCCCCTGAATGTAGACAGCTCTGAGGAAGGCGTTGTGGCGCACCGCCCAATCCCAGACTCGTAGAGCTTCCTGGCAAAGGAGGGCCGAGCCCGTGCCTCCTTGCTTGTTGATATAATACATGGCGGCCTGATTGTCTGTGCGAATGAGGATCACCATGTCGTGAAGTAGGTGTTGAAAAGCTTGGAGCGCATTGAAGATGGCTCTGAGCTCCAGTAGATTGATT
Organism: Geotrypetes seraphini; assembly: GCF_902459505.1. NCBI lineage: Eukaryota > Metazoa > Chordata > Amphibia > Gymnophiona > Dermophiidae > Geotrypetes > Geotrypetes seraphini. Next base: position 208,658,704 of record NC_047086.1, on the reverse strand, counting down.
TGATGTAGTCTTTCCGCACTGGTCCAGAATCCTTGGGTGCGGAGACCATCCAGGTGGGCCCCCCATGCATAGTTCGACGAATCGGTTGTGAGAACTTTCTGATGGGGGGGAGAGTGCAACAGCAAACCTCTGGATAGATTCGAAGAGGTCATCCACCAAAGTAGAGACTGCCGAAGAGCAGGTGTGACTAAGATGTGTTTGGTTAGTGGATCGGACGTCTGATTCCACTGTGATGCCAGGGTCCACTGGGGGATCCTGAGATGGAGTCTGGCAAAGGGTGTCACATGTACTGTGGAGGCCATATGGCCCAGGAGCACCATCAGTTGTCTCGCCGGTAGGGTTTGGCGAGTAGACACCAACTGGCAGAGATGAAGAAGAGACTCCATGCGTTGCAGAGGCAGGAATGCTCGGAGTCGAGTGGTGTCCAGGACCGCTCCGATGAAGGGGAGGGACTGGGTGGGTTGTAGATGAGACTTGGAAAAGTTGATCTCGAAGCCCAAATTCTGGAGGAAGTAGGCTGTAGCCAAGACAGCCGAAGTGACCTCTGGGGCTGACGGGGCCTTGATGAGCCAGTCGTCGAGGTATGGGAACACCTGTAGACCCCTGTCCCGGAGTGCCGCGGCCACTACCACCAGGCACTTTGTGAAGACTCTGGGGGACGAAGAGAGGCCGAATGGTAGCACTCGATACTGTAGGTGCAGATTTCCCACCCGAAATCTGAGGAACTTTCGGGAGGCCGGGTGAATGGGGATGTGAGTGTAGGCCTCCTTGAGATCCAGGGAGCATAACCAGTCGTTCTGCTCGAGGAGGGGGTATAGAGAAGCCAAAGTCAACATGCGAAACTTCTCTTTGACCAGAAACTTGTTGAGGGCCCGAAGGTCTAAAATGGGTCGCAGGTCGCCCGTTTTCTTCGGGACGAGGAAGTACCGGGAGTAAAACCCTCGGTTCAATTGGTCTGACGGGACCTGCTCGACAGCCCGAAGCTGAAGTAAGGTTTGGACTTCCTGAAGAAGAAGGGCGGTCTGTGTCGAGCTTGAAGGATACTCTCTTGGAGGATGGTCCGGGGGGACCCGATGGAAGTGAAGAGAGTATCCTTCTCTTATGATGGTAAGGACCCATAGGTCCGTGGTTATGGCCTCCCATCGATGGTAAAAAAGATGGAGGCGGCCCCCTATGGGAGAGGCTGAGGGGTGCAGAACGGTGTCGGTTATGCTCCCAGGAGGGGAGTCAAAAGGGCTGGGGAGCCTTAGGTGCAGCCGGTGGCTGAGGTTTTTGCTGAGACTTCTGGGGAGGTTGTCTCTTCGCAGGTTGTCTCGCAGCAGGCGTTTGTCTGGGCATGTAACGCCGCTGGTAAATCAGGGGTGGCCTGGAAGGTCGAGACTGTTGAGGTTTGGGTTTGGGCCGCAGGATGGATTGAAAAGATTTTTCGTGATCCGACAGCTTCTTGGTAACAGTTTCGATAGACTCATCGAACAGGTCAGCTCCCGCACATGGTACGTTGGCGAGTCTGTCCTGGAGGTTGGGATCCATATCGATTGTACGGAGCCATGCCAGGCGACGCATGGCTACCGCGCTTGCGGCAGCACGTGCCGAGAGTTCGAATGCATCGAAGGAGGATTGCATCAGCTGGAGGCGTAATTGGGAGAGGGAGGCTACCACTTCCTCGAACTCGAATCGAGCTTGGGTGTCTATGAACGGAGTGAACTTGCGGAGCACCGGCAAGAAGAACTCCAGATAGGAAGAGAAAAAGAAATTGTAGTTCAGCACCCGTGACGCCATCATGGAGTTTTGATAGAATTTTCTACCAAATTTGTCCATCGTTCTCCCCTCTCGGCTCGGCGGTACAGAGGCGTAGACCTGAGAGGGATGAGAGCGTTTAAGAGAGGACTCGACCAGTAGGGATTGGTGGGAGAGTTGAGGGCCCTCAAACCCTTTATGGTGCACGATGCGGTATCGAGCATCGAGTTTGCTGGGAATCGCCGGTATGGAGTACGGTGTTTCGAAACACTGCATGAAGGTCTGATCCAGCAATTTATGCAGAGGGAGCCGAAGCGACTCCGTTGGAGGGTTAGGTAAATGCATGGTGTCCAGATACTCTTTGGAGTATCGGGAGCCCGTGTCAAGGGTCACATCCAGATCATCCGCCATTTGTCGGAGGAATGATGAGAAAGACAATTGATCCGCCAGCGTCGGTCTGTGAGACGGGCTGGAGGAGGAAGAGGCCTCCGGATCCATGGACATCGGGGAGTGGCAAGGAGAATCGGGTACGGGTGTCTTCTCGTACTCCGGTCCCTCCGGAGGCGACACCTCTGTTGAGGAGTATCCCATACGTTGCAGTTTTTTCTGCGGTGACACCTCCGAATGGCGTGAAGAGTGCCAAGATGAGTGTCTTGATCGGTGCCCGTCTCGGTGGCGGGACGGGGATCGGGATCGTCTGTGCATCGCATGGTCTCCCGAGGCCCCCAAGTGGTGGATAGGGCTGGAAGCGGTGGATCGCAACTGGGGTTGCGATGCGGATTCTTGCGATGCTACCCAAGTCTGGTAAGGAGTGCGGAAGAACTCTTCCTGACTATGCCCAGGGCTTTGAGTATCGATCGGAGGTCTGGTCCCATGTTGGCGCGGAGGCGTAATGGGCTCTAATGGCGGCATATCGGTAAGCGAGGCTTGCCGCATGGGCATCGCCGCCCTCCCCCGTTCGTCCTCGTCGGTTTTCGAGGTCGAACGGCGTGGAGGAGGGGGAGGGGGCGGACCGCCCCTTTGGACCGGTACCGGGAGGTCACCCTGTATGGCAGCGATGAGCCCGGGTCCGATGGTCTGCATGAGCTCAACGAATTGAGCTTCCAGCATGGACCGTAGCGAAGCCGATAAGGAGGGATCCGCACCGAAAGGGGGTCCTCCTGCACGGTCATCGCGCTCCTTCGAGGTCGAGTGCTTCTGCTTAGTAGCTTTCGGCACTTTGATGACCACTGGTGGTACTGTGGAAGGAAGAGGTACCTGAACCGAGGAGACCGGGGCAGGCACCGACGTCGAGCTCGTGGATGTTGTCGGGATGAACGATGCCGGTTTCACCACACTCGATGCAGGAGGGGTCGATACCGGTTTCGCCCGAACCGGGGAGGTATCAGATGAAGTGGAGGCTGAAGGATCCTTAGCTGCGTCCATCTTGAACATCGATTCCCACAATAGGCAACGCCGTTTGAATGAGCGTGCCGTAAGGGTAGAGCAAGGCCTGCACGATTTCGGAATGTGGTCAGGACCCAAACACTGCAAACAGCGACGGTGAGGGTCCGTGAGTGAAATCGCGCGTTGGCACTTGCTGCACTTTTTAAACCCGGTGATTGGCCGGGACATAGGCCGGAAAATCTCCGCCGCGAGGTCGAAGCCTGTAGGCCTGAGCCACGTGGCCGGCCCGTTCGACCCGCCGGAGGAAATAATCTTCTTTTTTTTTTTTTTTTTTTTTTAAACTGAAAAAGAAATGTACTGTTAATTGTAATTAAAAGAAAGCGAAAACGCGGACAAGGAAGGCAAATTTAACTGAATTCAGCTAGCGCATGATGAAGTTGAACTTCTCAGCTCTGCGGAAAGAAAAGAACTGAGGAGACATGCGCGGTGCGGGCATCTAGAAACTTTTAAGTTTCTACAAGCAACACGTGCTTGTGAGACGTCCGTACCGGGGCTCTGTCTGATGACATTACCCCCTAGTGAGAATACCTGCCTGCTTGTCCTGGGATAAGGTCAGTTATATATTTAGGGGTAAGTCCGTGTAGTGCTTTGAAGCAGAAGCAGGCAAATTTAAACTTTACGCGCGCCTCCATTGGCAGCCAATCCAGCTGCCGGTAGTAGGGTGTCACGTGGTCAAACTTCCTCAGCCCAAAGATCAGTTTGACCGTTGCATTTTGCAGTACGAGGGATTGGACTAGGGTTCTGAATGCCGCTGTATCGAAATAAGCTTTAATGGATCTGAGTTTCCAGAGAGTGAAAAATCCCTTTCTGATCAAGGAGTCCACCTGGTCTCTCATGGTTAGGCACTGATCCAAAGTTACACCTAGTATCTTTATGGTAGGTTGGATAGGGTAATTAAGATTATTGATACATAGTGGTGATTTGGTGTCAAGCGGATGTGGCGAAGCAACAAAGAAAGTTGTCTTTTCTGAATTAAGTTTGAGCCTAAAGGTTATCATCCAGTGCTCCATCACATTTATGGCTTCTGAAGCTTTAGGAATAGTTTCAGAGATAGAATTAACGAATGGGATGATGATCGTAAAATCATCTGCATAACTAAATAGTTTTATCCCCAACTGGGTTAGCTGCGTGCCTAGTGAGGACATGTAGACGTTGAAGAGCAATGGAGATAGCGGAGACCCTTGTGGCACACCGGATGGATTGCTCCAGGTATCTGAAAGTTCATAATTAAAATGTACTTGATAAGTGCGGGACATAAGGAAGCCACGGAACCAATTCAGCACCTCGTCCCTGATACCAATGGCATCTAGGCATTGCAGCAGTTTCCCGTGGTCTACTAGATCAAAGGCAGAACTCATATCGAATTGCATAACCAGGGCATTAAGGCCCTTAATAAACAGTAGGCGCAGATTGTCTAAAATAGCCGCAATTACTGTTTCAGTACTGAATAACGGTCTAAAACCGGATTGAGTTTCATGCAGGAGAGAGAACTGATCCAGATAATCCATCAGTTGGGTGTGTACCAATTCCTCCATAATATTTACAATAAACGGAATGGATGCTACTGGTCTGTAGTTGGATATTATAGCTGAAGATTCTTTTCGATTTTTTAGAATTGGGGTTATTATTATGTGACCATTATTAGAGAGGAACTTCCCAGTTTTTAGGTTATGAGCCAAATATTGCATCAACGATAGTTTAAATACTAAAGGTGCCGCTTTCATGATTTCTGGGGGGCATGAGTCCAGAACGCAATAGGATTTAGAATATTTGTTATATAGTCTGTTGTAATTGTTTCACTCTAAATCTTGAAAGGAGCTCCAGATCATGTCTGCCGGTGTATCATTTCCTTGGGTGATAGGTATCTGATGATCACTAGGGTCATTTGTTGAACAATGAATTCTAAGGTTTTTAAATTTCGAATCGAAGTGTAGTGCTAAGTCATTTGCAGAGGGTAACTTAGAGTTGTGTGTGGGTGTGGTGTAGCAAGCGGTGTCAAATAAATTTGTGATCAGGTTGAATAGCTCTTTTGTATTGATTCCTTGTGAACCATTACAAGATGAGTTGATTTTAATTGAGTAGAATGCTTTACGTTTGTCTCTTATCATTTGTTTGTAGATTTTTATGTTAGCTCTCCATTTGTTACGGTCTGTTAGTTCTCCTGTTTTTTTCCAAGTTCTTTCTAGTCGTCTATCTAGTTGTTTCAGTTTTAGAAGTCCGGTGTCAAACCATTTGTTATATTTAGTTGCATTGCTTTTGCTATTGCGTATAGGGGCGATTTTATCTAAAATGGATGTGCTGGTTGTCATCCAGAGATCCCAGAAATCGATTCCTTCTTCTATCTCTGATTGAAATTCATATTGTGACCAGAAATCTATTGGATTAATATAGCCTCTTGTGTGATGTTCTCTTTTTATTATTGGGCGTGTTTTAGATTTAGAATAAGACCAGATTAGCTTGAAATAATAAGTAAAATGATAAGACCAGATATCATGACACCAGGTGCCTTTACGTATAGAGATGGCAGGGTTTGGGATGTCCTTTGTGGACATGGCTACCATGTCTAACTGATGGCCTTTTTCATGTGTTTGTGTGGGTAGAGGGAGGTTGTAATTGAGTAGGGATAGAAAGTTTTTAAACTCTTTCGCATTTGTATTGTCTTCTTCATCTAGGTGTAAGTTTATGTCTCCTGCAATGATATTGTAAGAAGAACCGAGTGAATTGTTTAGGACAAATGCACAGAAGTCTTCTTTGGCTTTTGGCCAGCTTTTTGGTGGGACATAGAATAATATTCATGATAGGGATTCTTCTAGATGACGGTTGCTAATTTTACAGGCTAGAATTTCTAGTTGGTCGGTCATTTTGGAATCTAATAGTTCGAACTCAAATCCATCTTTAAGAATAATTGCTAGACCTCCTCCTTTTTTCCCCACACGGTTTAGCGTAAGGATTTTAAAATTGTCTGGTAGGAGGTCAATTATTATTGGATCATCTTCTGATAGTAACCATGTTTCTGTTAGTAAAAGGCAGGCTATTTGCTTGTTAATGATCCAATCATTAATTAGGAAGGCTTTATTCCTGACAGATCTAGTATTAAGGTATGCACAGGGGACAGATGTGGGTGTGATAGGTTTGGTAGCGGTATTGGTTTTGATGGGTTTTACTTGCCTTATTCTTTTTTTAAGGGTTCGTTGGTGTCTTCTTTTATTTGAGATAGCAGTAATGTGATTTGTTATGTTTTCTTGTGGAATAGAGATGTGTAAAAGTGAGAGATCCGAGTAGTTGATTGATTGTGATTGTGGGTGGAGGGAGTTAACATCTTTGATGTTGCCAATTAGCAGACAGATCAGGAAAATCAGGAGGAGATTCATGTTTGCAGGGTATGGTATTTCTTCCTATCCCAGAAGTGTAATGGTTTCCCTGTAAATTCTTGTTTCTATGTTTAATAAAGGCATAGGCTTAACAATAAAATCCCCTTATTCTAATTGCCATTCATTGAATCTTCCCAGCTGCCAAGTTTTTAAAGTCCAATAAAGCTCGCAATTGATCTGGGGTATAGAAGACATATTTTACTCCCAGATATTTTATCAAACATTTGCATGGGTATGCTAGAAGAAATGTTGCCTCGAGTCAATGTCTCAGCACAAATAGCAAGAAATAACTTCCTCTGCTCTTGCGTAGTTCTTGTGACCATCAGGGACTATTAAGACTTTTTTCCCCATAATACAAAGTTTGAGGGTTACGGAAATAAAGTCTCATAAAGCACAGTTACTTACCGTAACAGGTGTTATCCAGGGACAGCAGGCAGATATTCTCACATGTGGGTGACGTCATCTACGGAGCCCCGACGCGGACAGCTTTTCAAGCAAACTTGATTGAAGATTTCAAGTTTGCTGGTGCTGCACCACGCATGTGTGTGCCTTCCTGATCCACTAGAGGGCGCATCCCCTCCTCATGGTCTTCAGTTCAGATAGCTAGCAAAGAAGCTAACCTCGGGGAGGCGGGCGGGTTGTGAGAATATCTGCCTGCTATTCCTGGATAACACCTGTTACGGTAAGTAACTGTGCTTTATCCCAGGACAAGCAGGCAGCATATTCTCACATGTGGGTGACCTCCAAGCTAACCAAAAAGGGACGGAGGGAAGATGGCAATTCAAGAAAACAGATTACGCAAAACCGACTGGCCAAACCGGCCGTCGCTCTTGGACAGAGTATCCAGGCAGTAGTGGGAGGTGAAAGTATGAACCGAAGACCAAGTGGCAGCCTGGCAAATCTCCTCGATAGGCGTCGACCTGAGGAAAGCTACAGAAGCCGCCATCGCTCGGACTTTATGTCCCGTGGCTCGACCATGCAGCGCGAGACCAGCCTGAGCGTAGCAAAAGGAAATACAAGCAGCCAACCAGTTGGACAAGGTGCGCATGGAAACTGGGCGTCCCAACCGATTAGGGTCGAAGGACAAAAAGAATCGAGGAACCGTCCAAGGAGACTGAAAGCGTTGAAGATAAAAAGGCAATGCCCTCTTACAGTCATGCGTGTGAAGCGCCACCTCGCCAGGAGGCGAGTGGGGCTTCGGAAAAAAGACCGGAAGAACAATGGAATGATTGAGAGGAAAGTCCGAAACCACCTTGGACAAGAACTGGGGTTGAGTACGCAGGACCACCGTGTCATGATGAAATACAGGAAAAAACGGGTCCGCAACCAGAGCTTGCAGCTCACCGACACTGCGAGCAGTCGTGAGAGCAACCAGGAATACCACCTGCCAGGTGAAGTAATTCAAAAGAGCTTTATCAATGGAATCAAACGGTGGTATCACCAATTGAGCCAGGACCACACAAAGATCCCAAACCACCGGAGGGGCTTTGAGCGGATGATGTACATTGAAGAGATCCCTCATAAAGCGGGAAACCGTCGGATGGACGGAGGAGCAGCGTCCCATCAAGTGGCCGATGAAAGGCAGCAAATGCACAAAGGTGGACTCGAATAGATGTCGATTTGAGACCAGACCGAGACAAGTGAAACAGATAATCCAGCACTGAAGGCAAGGAGGCAGAGAGCGGATCCACGCGGTGCCGAGCACACCACGCAGCAAATCAGGACCATTTCTGGGAATAGCAATGCCGATGTGGAGATCTTCCGAGAGGCCTCGAGAACACCCCCACCGACAGAGAGAAACAGAAGGAGGGAGACACGTTGCAAGGACCAAGCTGATAAGTGTAGAGACTGCAGATTTGAATGCAACAGAAACCTCAACACTGACAGCAAAGAAGGGAACATAGGTAGAAGCAGAGGCTCCCTGACACACTGAAGGAGCAGGGAGAACCACGGCTGCCAGGGCCACAGAGGAGCCATTAAGATCATGGTGGCTCAGACCGACAGGAGGTGTATCAAAGACCTAAGAATCAGAGTAAAGGGAGGGAACGCATAGAGGAACCTGCCCATCCAATCGAGAAGGAAAGCATCCACCTCGATGCGAACCCGGGAGAACATCCTCGAGCAATATCGAGGCAACCAGTGAGTGAGGGGCGAAGCGAACAGAACACCTGTGGGGTTCCCCACCGAACAACCACATGCCACAGAGTCTGAGAATGGAACGACCATTCATGCAGCCGAAAAGGGCGACTCAACGTGTCCACCAGACAATGCAGCTCGCCCCGGAAATACACCGCCCGAAGAAAGAAGTAGTGGTATAACTCCCCCTGCCAATGACTAAGGGCTTCCCTGCAAAGTAACAGGGAACCTGTACACCCTGGCTTGGTCACAGAATACATCGCCACCGGGATGTCGGGATGCACCAGGACACCGCAATCTTGCAACCAATAACGAAAATCCACCCCGGCATTGTAAATGGCCCGGAGCTCCAGCAGATTGATGCGGCTGCGACGGTCCGCACCCGACCAAAGACCCTGAGTCCGAGGGCCGTCGAGGTGCACCCCTAAGCCTATGCCAAGGAGTCCATCGGCAGAACCTGCTGATGCGGGGATACGAAGAGGTGACCCACCAACGAAACAAGCGTGTCAAGGAGGGAGGCACCACAATGTGCTGGGAAGCGGGATCCCGATCCTGTCATCACTGAGATGCTCGGGTCCAGCGGGGAACACGAAGATGAAACCAGGCGAACATCGGGACATGAACCGTGGAGACCCATGATCTCGAAAGGAGCAGCATCAGCTTGGCCGAGGCCGAAGACCGCTGAGACACCAGCTGACTCAGGCGCAGACAGGCGGCCTGCCGAGGCAGAGGCAGAAAAGACCGGAGGCGGACCGAGGACAGAGGGGCCACCCTCCGGCATAAACAAACAAGGGTCTCCCCCTGAGGCCAAGACAAGAAGGAGCGCAGACAAACTGGGTCCAGGTCCGCCCCGACGGACTCCCGAGACAGGGGCGGACAGAGTCTGAACCACTCCTGGACAAGAAACCAGTGCAGGTCATGAAGGGCCAGGACCAGACGCAGATGGGAGGATGGGAATGCCCCATCGACAGAAGCGAGGCTATACTCCCGGTGCGCAGACACGGAGACACCCCTCCCGAAGGGAAGGGAGGAATCCCCAGAAGGAGAGCAGCCTGGAGGCTATGCGAGAATAGTCAAAAAGACGGCCAGGAGTCGCCGAAGCCGGCGGCTGGACCATAGCCCGGCGCTGCAGGAGCTATCGCGGCTGCTGCGAAGGAGGCCGAGATAACACAAGAAAGGTATCCGGAGGGCCCCTCCGGAGAAGGAGTCCAAACCACCAAGGCAGAAGGGATTCAGCAGAAGGCATCCCGATAGGCGAAAGACCGGTCGCGTTCTGAGAGGCGGTTAGTGGCCTCCGCAAGAGAGGCTTCAAAAAGCGCAGCACTCACGCAAGTAAAAGTGGCGAGATGATCCTGGAGGTTCGGATCCTCAGCCACACTCTGCGCCAAGCGAGATGACGCACGGCGGGAGCAACAGAGCCGGAGCAGGGAGAGAGTCTCCTCCAGGAAACCAAACTACAAGATTCAGTCACGGCTGCCAGGAATGAACCGAAGAGAAAGCGGGGAACCCTCTCGAACAGGAGCCCGAGACGCCGAGGCACAGAGCCCCAGACGACGTCGAGGGCTAAGTCCCCGTCGATAACGGGGTGCAAACCCGCAGTCGACGCCGAGGCCCAAAGCCTCAGCCGATGCCGAGGAATAAAGCCCCCAGCGACGTTGCAGCACCCAGCCCCTGTCAACTTCGAGACACAAGGCCACAGCCAACCAAAGGGCACAAAGCCCCAAGCGACGTCAAGTAACAAAGCTCCAGTCGACGGCAAGGCACGAAGCCTCGGTCAACGACGAGGCACAGAGCTCCAGCCGACAATGAGGCCCCCAGCCTCAGTCAACGTCGAGGCAAAAGCCTCAGGCGACGTCAAAGAACAAGCGTCAAGTGACGCGGAGCACACGGCCGCAGCCGACGTCGAAGGTACAAAGCATCCGTCGACGTCGAGACACCCAGCCCCAGTCGACGTCGAGGCAGAAAGTCAAAGCACAAAGCCTTAGACAACGTCGAGGCACAAAGCTGCATTCAACGTTGAGGCACAAGGCCTCAGCAGGGGGTGAGGCACCAAGCCACAGTCGACGTCGAGGCACCAAGCCACAGTCGACAATGAGGCACAAAGCCTCAGTCGACGTCGAGGCACAAAGCGCAGTCAACGTCGAGGCACAAAGCCTCAGTCGAGGCACAAAGCATCAAATGAAGTCGAGGCACAGAGCCGGAGTCGACGTCGAGGCACAAAGCCCCAGTCGAGGTCGAGGCACCAAGCCTCAGTCGACGTCGATGCACCAAGCCCCAGGCGACGTCGGGGCACCCAGCCCACGTCGGGGCACCCAGCCCCAGTCGACGTCGGGGCACCCAGCCCCAGTCGACGTCGGGGCACCCAGCCCCAGTCGACGTCGGGGCACCCAGCCCCAGTCGACGTCAAGGCACGAAGCCTCAGTCGACGTCGAGGCACGAAGCCTCAGTCGACGTACGAAGCCTCAGTCGACGTCGAGGCACGAAGCCTCAGTCGACGTCGAGGCACAAAGCGCAGTCGACGTCGAGGCACGAAGCCTCAGTCGACGTCGAGGCACGAAGCCTCAGTCGACGTCGAGGCACGAAGCCTCAGTCGACGTCGAGGCACGAAGCCTCAGTCGACGTCGAGGCACGAAGCCTCAGTCGACGTCGAGGCACGAAGCCTCAGTCGACGTCGAGGCACAAAGCGCAGTCGACGTCGAGGCACAAAGCGCAGTCGACGTCGAGGCACAAAGCATCAAATGACGTCGAGGCACAGAGCCGGAGTCGACGTCAAGGCACAAAGCCCCAGTCGAGGTCGAGGCACCAAGCCTCAGTCGACGTCGAGGCACCAAGCCCCAGGCGACTTTGGGGCACCAAGCCCCAGTCGACGTCGGGGCACCAAGCCTCAGTCGACGTCGAGGCACGAAGCCTCAGTCGACGTCGAGGCACGAAGCCTCAGTCGACGTCGAGGCAGGACGTCTCAGTTGACGTCGAGGCAGGACGTCTCAGTCGACGTCGAGGCAGGACGCCTCAGTCGACATCGAGGCAGGACGCCTCAGTCGACGTCGAGGCACGAAGCCTCAGTCGACGTCGAGGCACGAAGCCCCAGTCGACGCACCGAAGTCCGTCGAGGTTGAGAAGTCGGCACCGTACCAATGAAACTGGTAATAAAGGTGCAGCAGTGCGCTCCATAAAGGGCAACCTTGAGATGAGTATTCCCATGAAAGGAGGCATGCTTCGAAGGTCTCGCAGAGGCGGGCACGACTGCACACGATGCCTGGAATGCCTGAGACTCAGCCGGTGGCATCACCGAGGTAATGCACCTAGAAGAACAGAAAGAAAGAAAGAAGACTTACCGGGGATCGAAGCTACTCAGTTCGATTCCAACAAAGGAAAAAGGGTCCCGGCCATTATGCTCACATGAGGTGAGCCCAGAGAGAGGCCAGGGAAGAAGAAAATACAGCTGCAGCCAAATGAGGCCTAGCCGCATGGCTGAGGCCCAAGAAGGGCCATGCCGGTGGAACCAGCAGAAACACAATAAAAAGTCCCCTTTTTTTTTTTTTTTTTTTTTTTGAAACAAAGAAATACACGATCAATCAACAAACGCACAGCGACTCCCTAACAAAATAAAGAAGCCGCGGTGCTAGAAAGGCACTTAGAAGAACGCAGAGAAGAGAGACAGGGCTTTCTGGCTCCGCGGAAAACTAAGAACTGAAGACCATGAGGAGGGGATGCGCCCTCTAGTGGATCAGGAAGGCACATACATGCATGGTGCAGCACCAGCAAACTTGAAATCTTCAATCAAGTTTGCTTGAAAAGCTGTCTGCGTCGGGGCTCCGTAGATGACGTCACCCACATGTGAGAATATGCTGCCTGCTTGTCCTGGGATAATAACATTTACATCTTGTTCAAAGACAAAGGATATCAACAATGTAGCCCTTTCTGTAGATTCAGACAATGTTGTTTCTAATAACTCCGTGCGAAACCAAAAAGAATTGACCCCAAAGAATCCACAGAGAAAAGAATCCAAGGAAAACTAAAAAACACTGTGGAATGATGACGTTCCTGAAATGGACTTTATTAAAAATATAAAAATTCCAAAAGTACGAAACAATCCACATGTAAATAAAATAATCCACATAAGAACTTAAAAGACCTGGTATGCTGAAAGCATAGGACCCAACATGGTCCGCATTTCGACAAGATAGTCTTCTTCAGGGGTCCCTGTAGGTCCTATGATGGTAGATACGTGGAAAAGCTAATATGTGGAATATCACAAGGAGAACGCTACTTGAAACCAAAGCTATGGCTTCAAGTAACGTTCTTGCAATTTTCCACATATTAGCGCATATGTTAGTGCATTTTCCACAAAGCGCATATGTTACCCGGACTTACCATAGAAAAACTGAAGGCAGGAATTTTTGATGGTCCACAGATCAGAGAACTTATAAATGACTCACATTTTATAGCATCAATGAATGAAACTGAATCATGTGCCTGGTCTTCATTTGTTCTTTTTGTGAAAAACTTTCTTGGCAACAAGGCAGACAACTGCACACAATTAGTAGAGGATATGCTCTTTCATTTCAACAGGCTTGGCTGTAACATGAGTGTTAAAGTCCATTATATGTTCACCAAGACATAAAAACAATGGAAGCCAGATACCAAGGAAGAAGGAATGCACACATGATGGCAGACTATTGCTGGAGCAAGCGAACAGAGAAATCCTCACCTTGTAGTAGCAACCCCTGAAGCAGCCATTGGCAAAACTGGGATTCCCTGTTGGGTTGCAGAGCTGTAGAGTGCTACCTGTTTGTGAAGGGGAGGAGAGCATGAAGATGTGCAGTTAAATAACTGTGGATTTAACTTTTTCCTTCCTTGAAGCAGCAAAGTACCAGTGTGTTTTGTAAACAAGGTGAACTTTATTGCCTTATATTAATTTTGGACATGTGTAGTTATTAAATTTATAAAGCCTATAATTTTGACAGTGGTGTTTTTCTGACCTATGAAGACTAACTGAGGTCTTTTTCTCCACACTATTATTTTGGTGGAATGTAGGTTTATTAGGCAGTTAGGTTCCTGCTTTCATTTTTTGGAGGTATATATGAACGGCGATTGTGAATGAAGTAACACACTGTCTTCCTGTTTTTTTGTAGTGTATTTGAAATCACCCATTATTATACCGTTGCCCAATTTGCCAGCTTTCCTAATCTCTGAAAACATTTCTTCATATGTCTGCTCATTCTGCCTTGGGGGACAGTAGTATAACCTTACCTGTATATTCCTTCTCTTCACACATGGAATTCCTATCAATATGGATTCCACACTGCAATCTATGTCATGCAGAATGTTTATTTTGTTGATTCAATTCCCGCAATCCCCCCCTCCAAGGATCTACTCTATCCTTGTGATATAATTTGTCCCCAGGTACACAGTCTCCCATTGTCCTCCTTCCACCAACTCTCTGAGATGCCTATTACATCTATCTCATCATTCAGTGCTATGTGCTCTAACTCCTATTTTATTTTTTAGGCTTCTAGCATTTGTATACAGACACTTCAAATTGTGTTTTTTCCTTGTATCCACAGGCTGCAGAGAAGATGACAGGAATAATCCGAGTCCTTTACTCAGTCTTCCCCTTAAGCACTCCTGGCTTTCTTTCACCAATATTGAAACCTCGCTATTGGAACTTCCTAAATATCTTGTTTCAATAGTATCCTTCAAGGATACTCCACACCAAACCATCTGTTCTTGGGTGACTGTCAGTTTTTCCCCCATCTTAATTTAAAAGCTTGCCAGGTTTTCTTTATAATGACGGGAGTTTCCATGTAGCTTATTTTAAAGAATTGGAAAAATTGGGATAGATTAAATTATTCATACTGGTGGGAATCCCTATGTCAGCGATGGCGAACCTATGGCACGCGTGCCAGCTGTGGCACGCGAAGGCCTTGCAGCTGGCACGCGGGAAGATCCGCAATAGAGAGCTGCACGGGACGCCACCTAGGGTCATGGGAATCCCATGGGGACGCCCCCTAGGGTCACGGGGATCCCGTGGGGACGCCTCCGAGGGTCACAGGGTTCCTGCGGGGCTGGATGTACTAAGTCACGCGGCTTTTCTCCCTACCTACTCTGCTTGCAGCACAGAGCCGAACGGAAGTCTTCCCGACGTCAGCGCTGACGTCGGAGGGAGAGAGGGCTAACGTCGGGAAGACTTCCGTTCGGCTCTGTACTGCAGGCAGGGTAGGTAAGGAGGAGTAGCCTCGCGGCTCGAGTGGCTACTAAGGGAGGGGGGAGGTCCGCCCCGCCCCGCCCCATGTGCAGCACAGCCGGCCAGGTCCCCTTACTTTTGTGGCGCTAACCCGACCGACCGACAACAGCCCTAGTCCGACAAACCTCCCTGCCCTTAACCGCGAATCTAAATTACCTACTTACAGCAGCTGTAAGAAGGAAATTTAGATTCGCGGTTAAGGGCAGGGAGGTTTGTCAGACCGGGGCTGTTGTCGGTCGGTCGGGAAAGCGCCACAAAAGTAAGGGGACCTGGCCGGCTGTGCTGCACCCGGGGCAGGAGAGAAGGAGGGGGGAGAAGGACGCTGAAAGCACTGGGGAAGACAAAGGGGTGGAGAAGGACGCTGAAAGGCCATGGGGAAGACGGGATGGGGGGGAAGGACACTGAAAGCATTTGTGGAAGACAAAAGGGGGAGAAGGACGCTGACAGGACATGGGGAAGACGGGGGGGAGAAGGACGCTGAAAGCACATGGGGAAGACAAAGGGGTGGAGAAGGACGCTGAAAGGCCATGGGTAAGACGGGGTGGGGGGGAAGGACACTGAAAGCATTTGTGGAAGACAAAAGGGGGAGAAGGACGCTGACAGGACATGGGGAAGACGGGAGGGAGAAGGACGCTGAAAGCACATGGGGAAGACAAAGGGGTGGAGAAGGACGCTGAAAGGACATGGGGAAGATGGGGGGTGGAGAAGGATGCTGAAAGCACTGGGTAAGACAAAGGGGTGGAGAAGGATGCTGAAAGGCCATGGAGAAGACGGGGTGGGGGGGAAGGACACTGAAAGCATTTGTGGAAGACAAAAGGGGGAGAAGGACGCTGACAGGACATGGGGAAGACGGGGGGGAGAAGGACGCTGAAAGCACATGGGGAAGACAAAGGGGTGGAGAAGGACGCTGAAAGGACATGGGGAAGATGGGGGGGTGGAGAAGGATGCTGAAAGGCCATGGGGAAGACGGGGGGTGGAGAAGGACGCTGAAAGGCCATGGGGAAGATGGGGGGGATAAGGATGCTGAAAGGAAATGGGGAAGAGAGAGTGGGGAGAAGACGCTGGCAGGGAAGAAGACAGAGATGCCAGACTATGGGGGGAGCGGAGGGAAGAAGATGGGTGCCAGACCAATTTAGAAGGGGGAGAAAGGGAGAGGCACAGTAACAGAGCAAATGGAAGAAGCAGAAGGAAGAGAGACAGTGGATGGAAGGAACTGAATGAGAACATGAGGAAAGCAGAAACCAGGCAACAAAGGTAGGAAAAGAATTCTATTTCTTTTTTTCTTTGCTTCAGGATAAAGTAGTATATTAGTTGTGTTGATAAAAATTTATAAACAAAGGAGGCTCTGGTAGAAACCCGTTTACAAAGTGTGTATTCTTCCTAATTAATATTTCCAAATTAATAAAGTCTTTTTGCTTATTTGTAAATGGGTTTCTACCAGAGCCTTTAATTCAGTAGCATAATTAAATGAAATAACTATTTCTGAAGTTTATAGGGACGGGCGGGGACGGAGGGGATTCCTCACGGGGACGGGCGGGGACGGAGGACATTCCTCACGGGGAAGGGTGGGGACGGATTCCTCACAGGGACGGGTGGGATTCCTCACGGGGACGGGTGAGACTTTGGCGGGGACGGGTGAGGACGGGTGGGATTTCTGTCCTCGTGCAACTCTCTAGTCCGCAATTAAGATATGCGGCGCGTCGGGAGGCGAGTGTGCCGGTGTCTGCTTTGCAGCTCACCTGGCAACAGGGCCGGACTGGCCATTGGGAGGACCGGGCATTGTCCCGGTGGGCCGCGGCCCATCCTCCTGTGCTGGCTGCAGTCCTGTGAGTGGATGTTTAGCCTGCCTGTCTTCCCCTTAGTATCCTATGAGCCAGGCAGTGTGTGAGGGGGAAGTGGGGGGAGGAAGAGAAGCTTCACACTGAGTCTGTCACAGGAACTCAGTGAGGCTGTAGTGTGTCTCCACATATGACATCTGTAATCAGGAACAGTTCCTAGTGCTCCAATGCTAGAGAGGTGAGGATATGGGGGGATGTTAATGTGTCTAATAATGTGCTCCTCTGTAAAAACCTCTGTATCTTCCGTGGGGGGCATGCTAAATTCGAGGAAATAAAAAAAGCTGCTTATGATGATTGCATAGAGAAGTTCAGTAAGCTGAGAGGAGGGCTGGGCTCTCTGTGAACAACCAACACACTAATCCTCTGCGCTGTACCTTATGGAAAACTCCAGTAAAGTGTATATGTGGCCCTTCACAGTGCTTTTGTAAACATCATAATAAAATAACAAAGGCTCCAATAATAAAAATAAAAGTCCTTTTCCCATACACTCAGGTTGCACAAGTCCGGTTTTCACCCGGACAGTATATTTTTTGACCAAAATGGATGTCTACAATTAGGAAAATTCCCCAATCACATATTTTTTATGGGGACGGATTTGTATACAGAACTTCATTAGATTTTTTTTATTATACAAATTTTATCTTTTTGTAGACTTGAAGTCTTGAACAAAGAAAATGAGTACAGCAAAAAAAGCAAAAACAGATAGTGGAAGACCATTCCAAGAGGCCTGGACAGAGACATATGGAGTGATTGAATGCAGTGGGAAAGCATTGTGTATTATGTGTAATGAAAGTGTTGTGTCTCGCATATCAAGTGTCAAACGTCACTTTGAGACCAACCATAACAGTGTTGCTGAACTTGGTTTAGCTCAAAGAAAAGAGTTCCTTGTAGGAAAATTAAAGAAATATCACTCCCAGTCTCTTAGTTTTAGCAACTATCTTTCAAAAACTAATCATCTTACAGTTGCCAGCTTTCAAATTTCACTGTGCATGGCAAAACATGGTAAGCCCCTCTCTGATGGAGATTTTATCAAAAAGGCAATTTTGGCTGGGAGTAATTCACTCTTCCATGATTTCCAAAACAAGGATAAAATTGTGCAGCGCATCTCTGAGATGCCGCTAAGCAGAAATACTGCAAAAGATAGGGTTCTGCGAATGGCTGCTGATGTTAGTCAACAGCTTACTTGCGACTTACAACAAGCACCCTTCTACTCCATGTGCTTGGATGAAAGTACAGATATTACTAACCATGCAAGACTAGCGCTCATTTTGCGTTATGCTACTGGTGACATCATGAGAGAACAGCTGGTAAAACTGCTGTCTTTGCCTGGAAGAACACAAGGGATAGATATCCACAATGCTGTGATGGAGGCTTTTTCATCACTAGACATAAGTCCAGAAAAAGTGGTTTCAGTTACTAGCGATGGAGCACCTAGCATGGTGGGGACAACATCAGGATTCATTCATTTCTTTGCCAAGGAAGCAAAACATCCACTGATTCAATTTCACTGCATAATACATCAAGAGGCTCTCTGCATCAAAGAAAGCAGCAAAAAACTTGACGATGTCCTCAAAGATGTAACAAAAATGATGAACTTCATCATGGCGCGTGCTCTTAATTTTCGACAATTTCAAGCCCTTCTTGATGAGGTTCAGGCACAATATAACACTTTACTGATGTACAATAATGTCCGGTGGCTGAACAGAGGACGAGTGTTAGAGAGATTTGTGGCCTGCTTGGAAGAAGTTAGGCTATTTATGAACGAAAAGGGGGAAGACTATCCTCAACTCACCAACATGGCCTGGCTTACCAACCTCATGTTCTTTACAGATTTTACTAACCACTTTAATGTACTAAACAAAAAATTACAAGGCATGGGAAAAACAGCAGAAAGCATGTTTAGTGACATCAAAGCTTTTGAGAGAAAATTGCATGTTTTTGAAAAAGACCTTGAGAGTGGACAGCTAAAATATTTTCCCAACCTAAAAATACATTTGGATAATTCTACAACATTTGTGGACAGTCATAAAAAACACCAGGAAATCCACAAAGCATATTCCACCATTGTAGCCGAAGCAAAGGAGAATTTTAGTAAAAGATTTTCTCAGTTCCGTAAGATGGAGACAACCCTTTCTTTTATAACTTCCCCAGAAAAGTCCACATTTGAAGATCTTGATCTTTCCTGCTTACAGTGGTTGGATATTCAAAATTTGGAAATGGAGCTACTGGAATTTCAAGAAAGCTCTATCTGGAAAAGTAAATTCAATGACCTGCATGCGGCTCTTGAACGTGTTGAGTGTGAAAGGGTGACAAATGAAATCACTGCTAGCAGTTCTGAAAATGAAATCCTAAAAGCGTGGAATTCTCTGCCAGACAATTTTAAGTCCATGAAAGCACTTGGGATTGCTCTTCTTACTTTGTTTGGGTCATCCTATGCTTGTGAGCAGCTGTTTTTGGCTTTGAATCATATAAAATCTGATGCTAGAAACAGATTAACGGATGACATGAGTGCTGCATGTGTTGCTCTGAAATTAACGCACTATGAGCCAAGGAATGACAAGTTATCAGCATGCATGCAACAACAAAAATCACATTAATTTTTTTCAGAGCATGCCCAATGCATATGTTTACATGAAGCAGTGTTTTCAGTTTGCAGTTAAGACACTTTCTAAGTTATTTAAATATTATTTAAAGATATTATTTAAAAAAGGGACTTTACATGGCCCTGTTGTATTCCAATCTGGAATTTCCAATAAAAACGGTTGGTTTAATTGAAAGCTCTTTTGTTTTCTTTACATCATATTATTAGAAATGTAATGATTTAACTATTTTCTAATTTGATTGTAAATTTTACAAAAAAAACATGTATAGACTCTTTGGGAATACACACCGAGTCTTGACACAGTTAACAATTTTAAGAAGTTTATCTTTTTTTTTACTCAGGATTCATTTGACATGTTATGTGAATAATACATTTAAAATATATTGTGTAACTGAATCAAATCCTTCCTAAATTCATTAAATTGAATGAAATCATTAAAACATTATAAATTGTCAATAAATTGAAATGAAAACCAAAGGATTGTGAATCAAATTGATTCTCTGACAATACAAAGATTCCAACCTTTAAAAATGATGTTACATAGTTCAGGCAACTTTATAAAGAGTTTTTAGATACTAAAATCTTGTTATTAAGGTTTAATTGACGTGCTGGCACTTTGAGGAAATTCTTTGGTTTTGTGCAGCAGTTTGGGCACTCGGGCTCAAAAAGGTTAGCCATCACTGCCGTTATATCTTTAAAATGGAAAAGTTAATGGCCATTCAGAAGGGTTATTATAAAAAATTTATGGAAGTTTGGAAACCATTATCTAAATATTGTAAAGATTGATTTATTTGTATAAATTGGGGAAAACATGCACATCCGGGGAGGGGGGAGGGGATATGTTTTGGCATTTGTTAAGAAATATAGAAGGGTTGATAAGTATTTTTATGAGGTGTTTGTAAATTGGAAAGTAGGTGGGAGAAAATAAGTCTTGTCTTTATTCTATTAAGTATATTGTGCTGTAATGATAATAATTTATGTAAATGCATTATCTTTTGTGCACAATTGAAGTTTTAAAAATGAATAAAGAATATTAAAAAAAATAATAATAATGAATAAATGTTTGAGAAAAAAAAAAGATTGCCAGGTCTCCTGCAGAATCTGCTGTTGGGTGTTCCTTTGGACCTGCAGTATTGGTGTGACTTTTCAGGCTGTTCACAATGGGGTAAATTGGTACCTATCACAAGCTATGACATGGTATTGTCCACATCGCTCATTAATATCTGAGGTGGCAAAGCATCTATCAATGGAGGGACTGCAGCAGATGAAATATGCTGATACTAGAATTGTAGCTTAGGTAATTCTATGGAACTTAGCTGAACAGTTGAGGGTGGTGGATTACATTCAGCATTTTAAGATGATTTTAAAAACATATTTATAAGCTTTTTTTTAAATAGATGAGGAGTACTGTTTAAAAGGGAATGGGAGATGTAGAACGAGTATGTCATATTATTGTTTGTTATATTAGGTTATTGATTTTATTTATGCATTTTTGTAACCCTCTTAGGCTTTAGGTGGGATATAAGTTTGTTAAATAAATAATAAATGTTTGATTAGAAATTGTAACATGTTTCCCCATAATGTGGGCTTAAAATGAATTATGTATGTATGAATGATGATGTATTATTTTGTGAGATTTCTCTTTTTTTTCCTTTTGAATTATTGGATATTGTAATGTATTCAAAATTATAATAAAAATAAATAAATAAATAATAAATAAGTCTTATAAATGCCCGATAGAGAATGACACGGGGTCAAATTTGTTCCTGCCCCCATGGGATCTATTTACATCCCTGTCCCCGTGAGTTCTATCCCGTCCCTGCAAGCTCTGTCCTCATATGCATAAGCCACGAACACTTATGATTTTAAAGTTTTTGAGGCTTGTGCAGATGAGGACAGAGCTGCCAAGGACAGAACACACAGGGATGGAAATAGAACCCTCGGGGACAAATTTGTCCCTGTCATTCTCTAACTGACGAACAAATGCCTTGACAACCAAGTTGCCACTCTACAAATATCCTCTGGCTTTGCCCATCGGGCTTCTGCCCAAGAAGGCATCTGGGCCATTAGAGAATAAGATCCTGTGAAATCATTTTCTGATTGATAAAGTACACAGCTTTGATAGTTGCCTTTATCCAAACATATAGAAGCTGCCTGCCCCTTTCAGACTAATGAAGAGCACAAAGGAGGTGATCAGACATCTGTTAAATAATGGAGCAAAATTCTACAAACACCTAGCTTGTGCAGTATCTTATCCAACTCCTGAAAGGATAGAACTTATCGCTTGATTCACATGGAGAGAAAACTGACTTCAATGAATAGCATGGAACAGTACAAATAGAGATAGCCTTTAGAGAAAGATATATAGGGACCCCAAACGACAATGCAACTTCATAGCCAAGCACATAACAGCCAGAAAAACTGGTTTTCAAGGAAGTATCTTAAGGAGGCACAATAGAGAAACACAAAAGGAGGACATGCCAAGGCCAACAGCATTAAGTTAAGATCCCATTGGATCAAGGTCATCCTGAAGGGCAGATGAATCTGTTCCATCATCCAAAGAAAAACGCAAAACATTCTGCTGGGCTGCTATGGAAAACCCTCCAATTCAACCCCTGAAATAAGAGGGTGTTGCTACTTAGACTATTGGTTTTAAAAGTATTTCCCTGTAATTTCATCAAGTGTCCCCTAGTCTTTGTCATTTTTTTTTTCATTTTAATATTTATTAATTTTCATTTTCATAATCAACAAAAATCAACATTTTAACAGTTACATTTCAAATTAGTTAAAAGTAAAATATAATTAAATCATTAAATAAAATTTTTCAATTGTACTGTTATTTAGTCCACAATATTGAGGAGTGAGCTTAAGAAAAATCGGTATAATTATAATTCTCTATACATTCTTGGGTAAACAAAGAGTAGACCTGAATCACACCTAGGTCCCTACTAATTAAGAAGCTTCTTGTTGCAAGTTGCTAGGGTTAACAGCAGTAGAAATCTCTTTAGCTGAAATAAATCTTGACAATTGTGAAGATTCAAAAAACACATATCTAGTTCCCTGGAAATTAACTATACATTTACATGGAAATCTAAGTACAAACGTTGCCCCCAATTTTAACACCTGGGGTCGGAGAATTAGGAATTGCTTCCTCTTTTTCTGGGTTACTCTAGATACATCTGGATACATTCTAATTTTATTCTTCATAAATTCTATATCTTTAAATTTGAAAAACATTTTCAACAACCAATCCCTATCAGATTCCAATGCTAGTTGAACAAAAAGCGTAGCCACAGTCATCTGTTCAGAATCTGATCTTTCTAAAATATTAGTCAAATCTAGTACATCCAAAGTTCCTTCCACAGGATCCTGTTGTTCTTCAGCTATTTTCTTCTTTCCAATTGGAAGATAATAAATTCTAACCACTGGTGGGTAAGATGTTTGTGGTATTTTCAAAACTTCAGTGAGATACTTTTTGAACAGGTCAAGTGGTGAAACCAATTGCAATTTAGGAAAATTAATTAACCTCAAATTTTTATTTCTTGACGCGTTCTCCAGCATTTCAAGTTTAAAATTGATATTCCCATTATCTTTCATTAATAGCTGATTTTGCACAGTCAAAGTGTCTAAATTTTGTCTATGTTGAAGGATATCTACCTCCATTTTATCAACTCTTTGGTGTAATTTTTTTGTGTCCAGTAATATCCCAGAGCAATAAGAAGTTAAGTTTTGCATCTGTGTTCCCAGTGAGGTCTGCAATTCGGAAATAGCTTCCCATATTGAATTTAGATCTATCACCGCTGGTTTTTTCAAGGGTACTATTGCAAATGGTTTAATTTTCACAGTACCTGAAATTTGCTGTTCTGGAGATTGACTCTGCTGGTCCCCTAGCAAACTTGCAAACTCACGCTGTGGCCGTTGTATTCCTCCGGCGGTCAGGACGTTCTGGACATCCTGGTCTTGGTCTTCCCCCACTTCACTGTCCTCCGAGTCTGCCGCCTCACTTGCCTCTCCCGTCGCACTCGGCGACGAACATGGGCGTGGCTGCACTGGCGTGCTGCGCTCCTCCGGGGAG
Organism: Geotrypetes seraphini; assembly: GCF_902459505.1. Taxonomy (NCBI): domain Eukaryota; kingdom Metazoa; phylum Chordata; class Amphibia; order Gymnophiona; family Dermophiidae; genus Geotrypetes; species Geotrypetes seraphini. The sequence continues at coordinate 208,635,252 of NC_047086.1, read as the reverse complement.
AAGCTGACTGCTTCAAAGGAGGTTCCCGAGTTCACCGTCAAACTCGCGCCTCCAGCCAAGGCTCTCTCCTCCGGCTCTCCACCCGGGCGTCGCTCGACGAAAAAATCCATCGGGCCAGGTAAATTTCCTCCAGACCCGGGCTCCGAAGGGAAAACCCGAGTCTTGGACTTTCGTTTAACCATTTTTAATCCACAGACCCGACGGCGTTCCTCCGAGTTCTTCAGGTCGCCATCTTAGTTAGGCTCCACCCTCCAGTCTGCCTCTCGTCTTTGTCATTTGTAATGGAGTGAAAATTGATCCATTGGTACCCGCTCTGTTCTACTCCACTCAGGATTTTGTAGACTTTGATCATGTCTCCCCTCATCCGTCTCTTTTCCAAGCTGAAGAGCCCTAACCTTTTTAATCTTTTCTCATACGAGAGGAGTTCCATTCCCTTTATCACCTTAGTCGCTCTTCTTTGAACCTTTTCTAGCGCCACTATATCTTTCTTGAGATAAGGAGACCAGAACTGAACACAATACTCCAGATGAGGTCGCACCATGGAGCATTACAGGGGCGCTACATCAACCAGTTCACCTTTATTCACATCTTCAGAAAAGTTAAGCAAATTGGTGAGGCAAGACCTCCTCGGCTGAACCCATATTGACTACATCTCATTAAATCATGTCTGTCTATGTGTTCCACAATTTTATTTTTCATAATTGTTTCCACCATTTTGCCCAACACTGAAGTCAGGCTTACTGGTCTGTAATTTCCCGGGATACTGCTCTCCAAGTAGATAATTTGTTGGTTGAACATCAGCGCTGCAGATTTTAACATATACCATACAGCAGCAGTGCAAGAGGCAGAGAACTCTTTCATATGACCCCTTTCAAAGGTCAAACAATTAAGCAAAAAGGGATCTGGGTCCTCCATTAGCACTGGTCCTCGAAGTCTTTCCAGCAACAGAGCCAAAAAACCTACCAGGAGCAGCATTGTAGACAATGTGGTCAGTCCGTAGCCATGAATGACAAGAAATGGAAGCTTTAAAATTCTGACTAAGAGGCCACACAGGAAAATAAATGTACAGAGATTGGCAATTTAGCCAGTGTTGCTCTACGGTGTCCAGTCTGGCTGCTTCCCACTCCTTCCTGTGGCTGAAGAGAAGCGGACATTTCAAATTCTGCTGTTCTGCCATGAGGTTGAACTTAAGAGTTTCCCACTACTCCACTATTAGGTAAAAGGTAGCAAGGCAGAGCTCCCGCTCCCCCTCCCTCTGGTTACAGAAGATGCTTACTGAGGAAATCCACCTGGACATTGTTTACCCTAGCAAAATGCACTACTAAAAATGACCAAGCGGAGATCCTCTACCCATGCACACAGATAATCAATTTCCAATAACACCATTGCACTTCTCATTCCTTCCTTCTTATTCACATGGCACTGACACAGAAAGGATGGTAGATGCGTGGAACAGTCTCCCAGAAGAGGTGGTGGAAACAGAGACTGTGTCTGAATTCAAGAGGGCCTGGGATAGGCAAGTGGGATCTCTCAGAGAGAGAAAGAGACAATAGTTACTGTGGATGGGCAGACTAGATGGGCTATTTGGCCTTTATCTGCCATCATGTTTCTGTTTCCATATCACCTGGACTTCCTTCCTTTTCAATAAGAGACAAATAAATGTCCGAAGGCCATCCAAACTGTCCTCACCTGCAGGTGGTTGATAGGTCACAATGCTTCCTGGCAATAAGCTCCCCAACCCAGCAGACTGGCATCAGTCATCACTACAATCCCATCCTGCAGGTCCAAGGGAACACCCAACAGCAGATTCTGCAGTAGACACTGCCAGGCTTGTTACTTCCTGATTATAATGAGAGGGGAATCAGAGCTTCTCAACAGCTGAGATTAGAAGGGCCAATGAGGTATGGAAACCCTCTAAAGCTTTCCTGCTTCATAAACCTTCCAAAATGAACTCTGAATCAGCTCCAGTCCATTTGCAGAGATACAAAGGGCTGCAAAAACCTGATTAATAAAGTAAGCTAACTCCTCCCACTGAAATAAGCAGATACAGGGAATCCCCTGATGGTGGATTAGTGCCTCCCTTCACATGCAAGCAGCAGTACTCAACCCACAGGCTCTACAGCACTTGCTGGCTGGCATGCCACTCAGGACCAGCCTATATCTAAAATACCACATTGAGTGTCAGAGTCCAGGGCAAGTGAATGCTGCGGCTACAAGTCAGAAAACCCTTTTACTCTGCCCTCTTTTTTTTTTTTTTTTTTAAAGCTCAGTAATCTACACTGAAATTTTCCTTCCAATTTTTTTAAATAGGGAGGGGATTTGCAGAGGTACCCCCACTAGCACAGGCCCCATGGGGCGTGTGCCAGCCAGCCACTTGTAGTGAAGGAGCAGTATGTGATGATCTTAATATGGTCAAACAGGTTGAAAAGGTGAAGGCAAAAGCTAGAAGGATGCTAGGGTTCATAGGGAGAGATATGACTAGTAGGAAAAAGGAGGTATTGAAGCCCCTGTATAAGACTATGACGAGACCTCATTTAGAATAATGTGCACAATTTGGGGGACCGCACCTTCAAAAATATACATAGGATGGAGTCTGTCCAGAGAAAGGCTACTAAAATGGTCAGTGGTCATCATAAGGCATATGGGAGCACACTTAAAGATCTCAATATGCATATTTTAGAGGAAAGGCAGGAGAGGGAAAATACGATAGAGATGTTTAAATACTTACATGGCATAAATGTGCATGAGGCAAGTCTCTTTCTTTTGAAAGGAAGCTCCGGAATGAGAGGGCATAGGATGAAGTTAAGAGGTGATAAGCTCAAGAGTAATCTAAGGAAATACTTTTTTATAGAAAGGGTGGTAGATGCATGGAATAGTCTCCTAGCAGAAGTGGTGGAGACAAAGACTGTGTCTGAATTCAAGAAAGTATGGGACAGGCATATGGGAATCTCTTAAGGAGAGGAGAAGATAGTGGATGGGCAGACTGGGATAGGCCATTTGACCTTTATCTGTCATCATGTTTCCATGAAGCAAGGCTAGGGGCTATAGAGAGGGAGATAATTCTTCTAATCTTAACCAGGTGAAGGACTATCATGTGACTCCTAGGAGATAATACCGGCCCATAGGATAGAGGCCTACTACAAAAATAACAAAATCTCACTTCACTAGTCCAACCTGTACCATCTGCTAGAAGCAGAGAAGTACTGATAGGTTCCTAGCTGCACCATTTCTTATGCCTGTGATGCTGGTGGAATCTTCAGCTTCTCTGTCTCTTTCTGCTGGCAAAGAAGCTAAGATGTTTGCTGTTATGGCCTCTACTTGGTATAATTCTTTGCCAGGAGATCTTAAGAAAAAAAAAAATACACAGTAATTTAGTAAATGGCAGCAGATGAAGACCTGAACAGCCCATCGAGTCTGCCTATTTTCTTTTTAAACAATAAAAAATTGTTTAAAAATAAAATGAAAACATGACTTTTCTAGATTAAAGGGTCCCTAGGATGATTTAAAGGGGTGCTGGAGATATGTATGTTTTTTTAATGTAAATTGCCTTGATTTAAACTTCTATATAAGCCATTCTGGATACATTGTACTGTATTTATTACATTTGATATACCACTTGTACATGAGTATTAAGTGGTTTACATAAGGCATACATTAAGGCACTTTGGCCTGGATTCCGTATAGGACGCCTGGTCTAAGAAGCCGATGGGTGTCCTATACAGAATTGCGCCTAAGCCCACCTAAAGTGATCCCAATTCTCCAACCAACTTCCATGTTACAGAATCAGGTTGTAGTAGACGCGGCCGCTGAACAATAAGTTTAGCGGCCATGGCTGCCCTCCCACTCCAAACGATCGCCAGAAGGAGAGATGCTCAATCCCTCCTGCCAGAACCTCCTGTAGATCGCGGCAAAAGGGATGCAAGAACCCCCATCCCCAAGTAGATCATGCTGCCCCCCCAGAACCCCTAATCCCAGATAAACCCCCCCTCCATATCCCCCTTCTAACCTTTTAGGAAGGCTGGACAGATGGGTCTTCTCTCCATCCGGCTGGCAGGCCCGCCCCTTTTGTGGGATGCACCAGGGAAGGGCCTAAACCTAATTGGCCCAGGTGCCTAAGGCCCCGCCCATAGGAGGGGCCTTAGGCACCTGATTCAAACAGAATCTTAGGTTGGTCCGTGCCTAAGGCCCCTCCCATAGGGTTAAGAGGAGTTCTAGTGGGGGTGGGGGCAGCATGATCTACAGGGGGAGGTGTTCCTATAGGAAGGATTGGGCATCCCTCCTGCCACAATCAACGGGGTGGGGGTCCTGCAGGACGAATTGGGCATCCCTCCTGCCACGATCTATGGGGTGGGGGGTTCTAACAGGAGGGATTGGGCATCTCTCCACCGGCAATTGTTCGGACGGCCGCTAAACTTATCACAGTAAGCTCAGGGGCTGTGTCTACTTACAACGTAGACCAGCATTTTGCTGGCCTACATTGTATGCGTCTCCCGCTGGCCTAGGGAGACGCGTAAAGCCGCCTAAATCTGCCTAAGGCTACTTCAGGGGCAAACCACGCCCATGCTTAGCCAGGCTTGCGCGCCTCCCTAGGCACCTCCAATGTAGGCGGCTTGCCTCGGAAGCTTTTTTTTTTTTTTTTTTTAATGTGCATCCCGATTGACTGGCTGGTTAGACAGCAGTAGGATGCCTACCGCTGCCTACAATCGGGATGCCGTTTATAGAATCTGGGCCTTTGTGTTTACATGCTTATGCAAAACACTTTAGACTAATTTTTTGGTTTGTAAAACAGTAATAAAAGTTTTTAATAAAAATAAAGATACAGGGGATTAACTCACTGATCTTGCAGAATAAGGAAATTAATTTTATATCCAACTACTGTACAGTAAGTGGGAAATGCATAAATCATCAAAAGAAAAATCTTTTCAGAAATCTTCTCCAATACACTGGGAATTGCTTTGAAGCCAGTTGCAGAATCTGGACCAATGCAAATAATTCTGACTTCTACTTTTATCTTTTAAATCACAGGTCTCTTTTGTTCTTCTATCTCATGAAGGTGTACTTCATGAGATAGAAGAAACTAACCATAATAATTTACTCATTGGTAATCAGCTATAATCCTATATACTTTGCTTTTCCTCAAAAAATTTTCTAGTGCAAAAAGCTTTTTGGTGCTCTTTTTTTTTTTTATAATTCTTTATTCATTTTCAAATTTGACAACAAGTGCACAAAATAATATAATTCAACAAGTTATTACACAATAGCACTTTGATATCTACTACATAAAAATCTAATGATACATTTAACCCCCCCCCTACCTCCCAACCTTCATCTTATTTTCAATCAGAATATACACATACTAATCTTTAAGCCCGTTACATTAACGGGTGCTAGAACATATGTGTGTGTGTCTGTCTTTATTTCTTTCTCTCTCTCTCCTTAGCCGCTTTTTTTATTTCTGCCTTTCTTTTTCCTTGGCTGTCCATCACCACCCCTTGCCTGCTCCCCCTGTCCATTTTCCCTTCCTTTTGCCTCCCCTGTGTCCACCACCACCTCTTCACTGCTCTCCTTATGCAGCAGCAGCCCTTCTCCCTTTGTTTTACTTCCCCCCTGTCCAGCAGCACCTGTTTCCTTCTCCCCCTGTCCAACATTAGTCCTCCGTTCCTTTTTCTTCACCCCCCCCTGTCCATCAGCATCTCTTTCGTTCTCCCCCTGTCCAACGGGTGCTAGAGTAGACTGTTTTTTTTTCCTTTCTCTCTCTGTGCTTGGATGCTGTCTGTCTGTCATTCTTTCTGTCTGTGTCTCTGCCTTGTGCCCTGCCTGCCTGTATTTCTCCATTGCGCCATGCCTGCCTATCTCTTGGTGTGTGCCCCCAGCACACCATTCCCCCCAAAACAGCCCCGTTTTCCAATGCCCCTGCCCCCTTTTGTGCCATGCCTGCCTGCTCCGTGGCCCCCTTCTGTTTCCCCCCTATGATTGCTGCTGGCCCAGCAAACCCCTCACCTCAAAGCAGCCCCCTTTCCCTCTCCCCTTGTTGAGCCATGCCTGCCTGCTCTGTGGTCCCCTGCCCATGATTGCTGTGTGCCCCCAGCACACCCCTACCCCCAAAGCAGCCCCTTTCCCTCTCCCCCTGTTTGCCTGCCATGCCTGCCTGCTCCCTGTGCATCAGCATCAGCATTTCCCTCCCCTTCACCTGTTCCTTCGTAGCAGCATGCAGATAAAACGGCTCCCTTAGTTATTTGCTGGATTTTTTTTTTTTAAAGTTTAAAGATGCCAACGCGGCTCCTCTCACGATCCCGCCTGCGTCGGAAGCCTTCTCTGACACAGGCCGGGATCGTGAGAGGAGCCACGGCGGCAGCGTTAAACTTTAAAAAAAAAATCGAACAAAGAACTAAGGTAGCCGTTTTCAAAGCCGCCGCCGCGGCTTAAGGGACAGGATTGTACAGCTGGACTTGCTCCTGGGCCCGCGTCTGCCCTCCTCCGATAGCTGGCTCCCTCGAAGCCCTCCTCCCCCCCCTTTCCCTTCCCGCGGTCCGGCCTGTGGAGGCGATTGGCTGGTGACGTACAACCCGCGCATGCGCACTAAAAAAAACGCGACAGCTCAGGGAACACGATTTTTTTAGTGCGCATGCGCACTAAAAAAAACGCGACAGCTCAGGGAACACGATTTTTTTAGTGCGCATGCGCGTCCTACCATTTTATTATATTAGATTATAGAACATATTATAATATATTATGTAAGATTGTTCCCAACATCCTCCCCCCTTCGGTGTGTCAAAAGAAGAAAAAGAAAAAAAGAAGAGAAGTGATGACTATTCACTACAATATTTTGTCAATGGTCCCCATATTTTTATAAATTTAGTATAAGTCCCTCTTTGTATTGCTATTGCTCGCTCCATTTTAAATATGACATAATATATTCCACCAAAATGTATAACTAAGGTTTCTGTGATTCTTCCAATTGTTGACCCCTAAGCTGCTTTAAAGCACCAAAAAGCCCCGGAAATTTAATAAAGGGGCTTTTTGGTGCTTTAAAGCAGCTTAGGGGTCACTGAAGCAGCTCTGCCTCGGTGGAGATGCAAATGCTCTCGGTTAATGTCTATAGTTGGAGGATTACCCTGTTTGAGCGTACCTACCAGGCCAGCCTGAACTAACATTGGAATAATTTGAGGATTGTTCCATTTGCAGCACTGCTCGTCCCATGTGGTTTACAGATAGTCTCGGGGCTGCACACAGGCTGATTGGCATCTGTGCCAGTCTCTGGGGCTTTAGCAGGTGCTGGCTGCATTTCCCCACCCAAAAGGAGCTGTGGAGTCCAGGGATTTGGGCTCTAACCCAGTTTGAGTGGTAACCAGAAGACACAAGCAGGTCCTATTTTTATGCTTGTCTGAGGCAGTAAGTCTCCACCACTTTCCAGCCTGCTTGAAGTCTGAGGAAGGCATAGCACTTACTGTACTGTGAGTACTGAGCCTTTATTGTCTATGGGACACATTGGGGAGGGTCTCTAAATTCCACTTTTGAGGGTTTCTGGGGCAAGTTTTTAGGTTCCCCGCCTCCAAAAAACCCCTTCCCTGTTATTTTTGCATTTTTACCTAGCTCCCTCGATTCAATTTTTGGCACCCTCATGCAGCCATGGCAGCAATCTTGGATTTTTCGACACAATTTTAAAAGCCTCAATCTGCCTCAAAACACCCCTCGTTTTTACTCAAAATCAATTTATATGGACTCCTCGGGGCATTTGGCATTGGGATTGTGCCAGATTTTCACTCGATAGCCATCTGAGGAGCGTCCATGTTCCACATGCAAGAGAGAATGTGAGGGGGTGGGGGTGGGTTCTGTGCAGGTAGCTCCGTCTGGCCAATCTAGGGCCCCTGGGTCGCAGGGATCCTCTTCTCTTTTCCCATCAGAGAGCGGCTCACCTGTTTTGGCATAGTGCAGGTGTGCAGGAACCTCAGAGAGTGCACAGAGAAAGGGGGAGCCGAGGGGAGTTACTGTGTGTCCACTCCTGCCCAGCTTTACTCCTGTTTTTGTTTGACTAATGTTTGAAGCATATATTGGCTATCAGGGTCCATCTAGCTCCGCTTCTGTATCTCAGGGTATTTCTCTCAGGCAGTTCAGTCTCCCAGAGATCTGCAGTCTCTGGAACCTGAAGTCCAGTTGGACAGAAATTTGACTGATTTGGGGTCAGATTCAATGACCTTACTTCCCCAAGACGATGCCTTGGTCCTGGAGGATGGCAGATCTCAGGAGGGGTCTCTGGATCATAGGTCTCCGATGCTCCTGGACCAAGGGAAGGACCCGGCAGTGTGCCGCCTCTTCAAGCCAGCGGCTTTACTGGAGGTCATTGCAGAATTCTTGCAAATTCTAAAATTAGATTCTCCTCAGATTGATGCTGTTCAGAGAATGGTCATGAGCAGCACTAAGCCACAGTCTACCTGTTTATCTTCTTATCTGGATATCACCATGATGTTGATGGTGCCGTGGGATGTTCCAGAGGGACCCCTGCGAGTAGCAAGGACCATGTTTTAAGTTGTACTCGCTGGCTCAGGAATTTCAGGCACTTTTTGTGTTGCCTAAGGTAGATTCCTTGGTAGCGCAAGTCACCCACTGCACTTCCCTGCCCAGTGAGGGTGGGGTGGTTTTTAAGGATGTGCTGGACCATAGACTGGATTTGGCACTCAAAAGACAGTTTGAAGAGCCGGCATTGGGTCTGAAGGTGGCGGCAGCCTCTTTCATGGTTTGTGCCTGCCATATTCTCCTGTTTCAGGCTTCTGTAGAGGAGGAGGATGCCTACCCCTAGTTTTTCTTGTGGATGCTATTATATTTTTCAGGGTATGAGTAAGGTCTCGTCCTTCTCTATCTTGGCCCGTAGAATGCTCTGGATTCAGCAATGGACTGGAGATTCTGCCTCTAAAGCTATACTCACTTGGTTATCCTTTAAAGGTCAGATGCTGTTTGGGAAGGGCCTGGATGATCTCATGACCTGTGTGGTGGTCTAGGGCTCTCCCCGACAGTCGACTTCAGGTCACTAGCAGGACTGGTTGAGGCTCCTTTCAAGGCTCTCAACATTTCTGCCAGAGCATGACAGTCTCTTCCACACAGAGAGCATTTCCAGTTTCTTGGCAATTTTTCAGGAGAGCAAGAAGCTCTTCAGGCTCTGCTTTGCACCCAGAAGTGCCCCCAAGAAGCTCCAATGATGCCAGGAGGGAAACCGATCTATCCCGGACGGGAAAGCAGCTGCCAGCCCACTGGGAGGCCTGGGCTGCAATATGCTTGGACTAATGGGTGCTGGACATCTTTCAGGAAGGCTACAAGCTGACATTCTCTTCCCCTCTTCCAGATTTATTCATGGACTCTCCTGGTGGAAACCCAAAGAAAACAGAAAAAGCAGCTCTAAACTCTATAGGCCATGCAACAGGTGCCTTCAGAGGAGTCAGGCTGAGGCAGATACTCCATTGTGCCTAAGAAAGACACACCTCACCGTAGATGGTCATGGAGGCGGTGTTGGACTCTTACTCTCACCATCTTGTAAATATCAACCCCTTCTTCTGCCTCAGTCTCACTGTTTTCCTTCCTTTGAAGTTCACTCTATCCATCTATTCGCCCCTCTATCTCTCAGAATACCAGTCATTTACTGACTCCCTGATAAGTCCTTCTCCTCCTTCTTCACTGACTGACTCCTGGCTGTTCTTCTTTCTTGAACCCTCATCTCCCTCCCTTGTCCTTGGTGTCTTCAACATCCATGCTGATGACTCCTCTGACTTCTATACGTCCAGGTTTCTTGCTCCAACATCCTCCAACAATCCCCAGCTGTGCTCCACTGCTCCTACTTGCCAGAAAGGCTACTGTCTTGACCTCATCCTCTCCTCCAACTGCTCTATCACTGAATTCTGCACCTCAAATTTTACCATCTCTGACCATCAGCTGTTAACTTTCACAACTCATCCTCCTCCTTCCAAACCCAACCAATCATTACCCATACTTTAGGAACCTTCAGGTTATTGACCCCAACACACACTCTACCACTGTCTCATCCCTCCTTTCTACTACTAGGTCACACAAGTCTGTCAATGAAGCTGTCATCTCCTATAACTCCATTCCCTCTTCTTCTATTGATACCCTTGCCCCTCCCATTTCACATACTGTAAGATGTGCAAAACCCCAGCTCTGGTTGACCCACAATATCTGTTACCTGTGCTCCTGTGTCTGAGCTACTGAACATCTTTGGCTTAAATTCCGCACACATGCAGACTTCATATATTTCAAATTCATGCTGATGTCCTTCCAATCTACCCAAACAAGAATACCAACCATTTAACTAATTTTCTTAATGCCAATCCTCACCGTCTCTTTGCCACACTCAACTCTCTATTCAAAGTACTGCCACCTCCTATCCCCTCCTCACTTCCCCCAAGACGATGGCAGAGTTCTTCCACGACAAGATTCACAAGATCCACCTTGAATTCTCAACCATGTCACCTCCTCCATCACCCCTTTTGGCTGTCCACTCTGCCAACCTCCCTTTAACAACCCCTACCATCCTTTCCTCCTTTTCTGAAGTCACGGAAGAGGAAACTGCTTACCTTCGCTGCTCCTCCAAACCTACCACCTGTTCCTCTGATCAGATTCCTACCCTACTCTGAGCCATTGCTCCCACTGTCATCCCTACCATCTGTCACATCCTCAACCTTTCGCTGTCCACTGCTACAGATCCTGATGTCTTCAAACATGCCGTAGTTACACCTCTCCTCAAAAAACCCTCACTAGATCCCGCATCCCCCTCCAACTAAGGCCCCATCTCCCTCCTCCCCTTCCTATCTAAACTACTTGAACAGGCTGTTCACAGCCATTGCCTGGACTTCCTTTTTTCTCATGATAGTCTTGATCCGCTTCAATTGGGTTTTCACTCTCTCTATTCTATGGAAACTGCCCTTGCTAAAGTCTCTGCCTGGCCAAATCCAATGACCTCTACTCTATCCTCATCCTTCTTAATCTGTCTGCTGTCTTCGACACTGTTATCACCACCTCCTTCGCAACATGCTGTCCTTGCTGGGATTCCAGGGCTCTGTTCTCTCCTGGTTTTCTTCTTATCTCTCTCATCGTACTTTCAGTGTATGTTACTGTGGATCCTCCTCCGCTGCCATCCCACTGTCTATCGGTATACCTCAAGGCTCCATTCTAGGCCCTCTCCTCTTCTTCATATATACCCGCTCTCCCATGGTGTTCAGTATCACCTCTATGCCAATGACTCCCAGATCTACCTCGTCACACCAGATATCTCTACAGGAATTCAGGCCTCAATCTCAGCCTGCCTGTCCAACATTGCCACTTGGATGTCTCACTGCCATTTCAAACTTAACATGGCTAAACTGAACTCCTTATTTTTCCTTCTAAACTCACCTCACCCCTCTCGCTGTTCTCTATTTCTGTGGATAACACTCTCCTCTTCCCTGTCTTGTCAGCTCACAACCTCAAGGTGATCTGTGACTCCTCTTTCTCCATCTCTGCTCAGATCCACAAACCATTAAAACCTGTCGCTTCCACTTCTATAATAATAATGCCAAAATCTGACTTCTCCTCTCTAAATACACTAACAAAATCCTTAGTGTATTTAGAGAGAAGTCAGATTTGGGCATTACTGACTTACAAGTGCATTCACTCTGTAGTCCCCCAATATCTCTCACTTATCTCCCCCTATGCTCCCCCCTGCAAACTCCATTTGTAAGGTTAAGTCCCTCTTATCTGTACCCTTCTCCTCCATTGCCAACTCCAGACTCCGTCCCTTCTTTCTTGCCGCACTGTACGTCTGGAACAGGCTGCCTGTAACAATATGTCATGCTCTATCTCTAGCAGTATTCAAATTCAAGCTAAAAGTCCACTTTTTTGAAACTCTTAACTCCCACTCACTGCTGTCAAGATACCTATACCCATTGTATCATTTCCACTACCAGAATCTCCCCAACCCTGAAATGTCCTGTGTGTCCAAATTAGATTGTAAGCTCTTCTGAGAAGGGACCATCTATTGAATGTTAAATGTACAGCACTGTGTACACCTTTCAGCGTTATAGAAATGATAATTAGTAGTAGAGTTGTGGCCCTTTCTGGATCTCAAGGCGGTCAATGCTGCTCTCAAGGTGCCTCGATTCCGCATAGAAATGGCGTTATCAATCATAGCTTCTGTATTTCCAGGGGAGTTTTTGGTTTCTCTGGATCTCTCGGAGGCCTATTTGCATATCCCCATCTTTACAGCACACAGAAGATACCTGCGGTTTCATGTGCTGGGGCAGCACTTCCAATTCACAGCTAGGCTTAACTATCTTTTAATATGAGAAGACAAAACAAGTAAGAGAGTTTCTAGTGCAATAGGTGTGTCATTCTGGACAGACGGGTAATATCCCAGTGCTTGCAAGCCATGCAGAAAGAATCCACTCCAGCTTTTGAATCCCATATTGATATTGAGGTGTAGTGAAATTTTCTGCCTTCTGATAGGAGATATGTCCACCAGTGCAACCAAACACCTTAGCATAAAGGAAAAATAGTTCTGAAAATGAAACATAGGCATAAAAGATCCTTATGGCCCAAGATCACCAGAATCATAGATGTCCACTACACTGGGGAATCCCTTTGCGTAAATTTGGCCAGAGGGAAGGACAAATGCCTGTATCTTGGCATAATATACAGACCCCCAAGACAACAGGATGACCTAGATATGGAATTAATTGGAGATGTAGAGAATATCACCTTGCGTGGGGACACAGTATTGTTAGGTGACTTCAACATGCCTGATGTGGATTGGGACACGCTTTCCTCTGCTTCCGGCAGCAGCAGGAGGCTATTAAACTCAAGGACAAATTCAAGGACACAAACTTCAAAGAAATGGGAGACTTCGTTCACCAGGCGCTACAAAGCCAAGCAGAAACCGATAACGTGGAAGAAATGTGGTCGACTTTGAAAGCCACCATACAAGAAGCAACAAATCATTTTGTTAAATCAGTAAGTAAACGGTGAAGGAACAATAAGCCACAGTGGTTCTCTGTGGAGATTTCGGACCTCATCAAGGAGAAGAAAAAAGCATTCATCTCTTACAAACAATCAGGGAAACAGGACTCTAGGGAAGTCTATCTGGCCAAGTCAAAAGCCGTCAAAACAGCAGTTAGGGAGGCCAAATTCCGCATGGAGGAGTCTCTAGCGAAGAACATCCAGAAAGGAGATAAATCCTTCTTCAGGTATATCAGTGACAGAAATAAGAACTCAGGTGGGATAGTACGTCTTAGGAAACCAGACGAAGACTATGTAGAAGCGGACTCAGAAAAAGCCCAACTGTTAAATGAATACTTTTGCTCAGTCTTCACCCGCGAGGTGCCAGGACTCGGCCCTCAGCTACAGACAAGGGTTGACGCAGATGACCCGTTTAGTAATTTCGAGTTTACACCCAGCGGTGTCTACTGCGAGCTGTCAAAGCTTAAGGTTAACAAGGCAATGGGGCCTGACAACCTACACCCCAGGATGCTCAGGGAGTTGTGTGATGTCTTGGCGGAACTGCTATCCGCGCTCTTCAATCTCTCCCTTAGTACGGGTAACGTCCCGTTGGACTGGAAGACGGCTAATGTCATTCCACTCCACAAGAAAGGCTCCAAGATGGAGACAGCAAACTACAGACTGGTGAGTCTCACATCAATAGTGTGCAAACTAATGGAAACTCTAATCAAACGCCAATTGGATACGATCCTGAACGAGGAGAATCTACGGGATCCCCGTCAACATGGATTTACTAAGGGGAGATCCTGCCAATCCAACCTGATCAGCTTCTTTGACTGGGTGATGAGGAAGCTGGATGTTGGGGAGTCCCTGGACATCATATACCTGGACTTCAGTAAAGCATTCGATAGCGTACCACACCGCAGGTTGCTGAGCAAGATGAGTTCTATAGGATTGGGCGACACATTGACAAAATGGGTTGGGAACTGGCTTGGAGGTAGGCTTCAGAGGGTAGTGGTAAATGGCACCCCCTCCGAAATGACGGAGGTAATCAGTGGAGTGCTGCAGGGCTCGGTCCTGGGCCCGATCCTATTCAACATCTTTATAAGAGACTTGGCAGAAGGGCTGTGAGGTAAAATAACATTATTCGCCGATGACGCCAAACTAAGCAATGTAGTAGGCAAAAGCACAACAGACATCAATTCAATGTCCAACAACATGATGCACGATCTACTCCTACTGGAGCGCTGGTCTAGGTCCTGGCAACTCAGCTTCAATGCCAAAAAATGCAAAGTCATGCACCTGGGCAGCCAAAATCTATGCAAGACTTACACCCTTAATAGTGATATCCTGACAAGAACTGAAGCAGAACGAGACTTAAGGGTGATCATCAGTGAGAACATGAAGACTGCCAATCAAGTGGAGCAAGCTTCATCCAAGGCAAGGCAAATCATAGGTTGCATACGCAGGAGTTTCGTCAGCCGTAAACCTGAAGTCATTATGCCATTGTATAGATCCATGGTGAGGCCCCACCTGGAATATTGTGTGCAATTCTGGAGGCCGCATTACCGTAAGGATGTGCTGAGACTGGAGTCGGTCCAGAGAATGGCCACCCGGATGGTCTCGGGACTCAAGGATCTCCCGTACGAGGAACGGCTGGATAAGTTGCAGCTGTACTCACTCGAGGAACGCAGAGAGAGGGTGACATGATCGAGACATTCAAGTATCTCACGGGCCGCATCGAGGTGGAAGAAGATATCTTCTTTTTCAAGGGTCCCGCGGCAACAAGGGGGCATCCGTGGAAAATCAGGGGCGGGAAACTGCACGGGGACACCAGGAAATTCTTTTTCACTGAAAGGGTAGTTGATCGCTGGAATAGTCTTCCACTTCAGGTTATTGAGGCCAGCAGTGTGCCTGATTTTAAGGCCAAATGGGATAGATACGTAGGATCTATTCAAAGAGAAAGGTAGGGGAGGATCATTGGGGTGGGCAGACTAGATGGGCCGTGGCCCTTATCTGCCGTCTATTTCTATGTTTCTATACTGTTTAGGAATGTCTTTGGGGAATGACAGTGATTAGAAAACAACAAAATAGGGAGACTTGTTTAATTATGATCATGTTATCCGCTTTTGAACATGAATTTACTAGATAAGTTATAGATTAATACATACAATGGAATGAAATGGAGGCTCAGTGTGACTGAAGATTTCAGATTCTGTCCTAGCAGTTCTGATGAGTTCATCCAATTTTAAATTTCTTTTCATCCCATTATTCTTATAAACAAAACCACTTATGATAGCAGTAGCATCTTCAGTTTTTGCTTCCTATTGGGAAGGCAGGCCCTGCTAAATGATCTCTTAGACATGTCATAAGTTAGATTATTTTGATACTCAGATACTCACAGACTTGCGCTTTGACATAGGCTATATATTGTTCAGGACTCAGAGCTGGATGGCATTTGATGGACTGAGGTGTGGCAGTGGAAGGAAGTCGTAGGAATGGATGGTGGCATATGCGAGTGGTGTGTACTGTCAGAACATAGGAGCAGGACTGAGGCTCATCCACACGAGCAATGTAATCGCCTGAGCCTTCCTCACACATAAACTAGAACAGAAACAGAAAAGTATAGATATTATTAATCTCATTATTGTGCCAAGACCAGCAGCCAATCGGATGCCTTTCTGAGCTCTCTTCCCATTCTAATATTTTCTGCTGTAATCTCCGTGTTCACATTTCAAGAGTAAAAATATTTAGGCCAATAATTTTGATTTAAGCTTTCAAACAATTTTTTATTATTTATTATCCAATCATTATAAAAAAATAAGTTCCAATACAAAAACAAACATCTTTTAACCCTACCCAGCTGCCCAACCATACCCAAGTCCTGTTCTCAATGGTTCTTAAGTTCCACAAGCAAATATCAGGAAGAAAACAGAAGATAAGATCTCACCTCAAAAAACAGCAAATGTACACAAAAAGAGGCAAGTGAGATGGCTTAAACCACCAAGAGTCGATAATTTTAATTATAACATGTCCAATAAAGTCCAAACAAAGATACTTGATCAGAAAACAGATCTTTCTGATTATGTCCCGACTAGGATGCCAGCTTCAGCTAATTGCCTTCTTCAGAGGACTAACAAGTAACTCAGCAAACGTAGATCAACAATTAATAGATCTTTACAAGTTACTGAAAGTCACATGTAATCTGGACGTTTTCTAGTTTAAAAAAAAAACTGTCAGCGTTGTCTTATCACACACACACATATATATATATATATATATATATACACATACATATATATATATACACATACATATATATATATATATATATATATACATATATATATATATACATATATATATATATATATACATATATATATATATACATACATATATACATATATATATAAAAAACAGTATTTGGCCTATCCCCAAGCTACTTAAACCCTCACTTCTACCTGAATCGCATAAACAAGCACTCCCGCAGAATTCAGCTCTTCTCCTTCCCCTCCCTAAAACTATGTCACTCCAAAAGATTCCTTGATAAAACTTTCGCCTTCCAGGCTGCCAAACTGAACCCATGGCTAGCCCAAATTGTCCTTGAGGCCCCCACCTACCTCGAGTTTAGAAAATCTCTCAAAACTCACCTATTCCATGGACAAGACACCTAACACCCCTCTCCAATGAACAACAATCTCCTCCTGCCCCCTTCCACCTCTCTTTTCCCAACCTACCCACCTCCAACCCCCCCCCTGACCTACACTCCCCCCTCTCTCTCTAACTTCAACTACCTCCTTGCTCCTAATATTGTTCAATTGTTTCGAACCACTTGTAATTTATTGCTTGCTTCTAATAGTGTTCAATTGTTTTTAAAATACTTGTAATTTTTTTGTTAATCAAATGTAAACCGCCTAGAACTCCTTGGGTATGACGGATCAGAAAACACGGCGGCAGGGAACATTATATAGGATGTATGTCTTTCTTTCTCTCTCCCTGGTCCTTTTCTTTCTGTCTCTCTCCCTTGCCCACTGTCTGTCTTTTTTTTCTCTCTCTTTCTTTTCTTGGCTTCTGGCTGTCTGTCTTTTTCTGTCTCTCTCCCTTTCTGTCTGTCTCTCTGTCCCCCTGTCTGTATATCATTCTTTCTCTCTTTCTCCTTGGCCGCTGGCTGCCTGTATGTTTTTTTTTTTCTTTCTCTCTCTCTCCTTGGCCGCTGTCTGTCTCTGTATTTTTTTTTCTCTCTCTCTCTCTATCTCTCTCTCTCTCCTTGGCTGCTGGCTGTCTGTTTTTCTGTCTGTCTGTCTGTCTTTCTGGCAACCTGTCTGTCTGTCATTCTTTCTTTCTATCTGTCTCTCTGACCCCTTGTCTGTTTGTCTTTCCTTCTGTCTGTCTTTCTCCCTTTCTGTCTGTCTGTCATTCTTTCTCTCTGTCTCCTTGGCCGCTGTCTATCTGTCTGGTTTTTCTTTCTCTCTCTGTCCTTGGCTGCTGGCTGTCTGTCTTTCTGGCCCACTGTCTGTCTGTCATTCTTTCTTTATTTCTCTCTCTCTTTCCTTGGCCGCTGTGTGGATGGCTGTCTTTTTTTCTGTCTGTCTTTCTGCCTGGCCCCCTGTTTATCTTTCTGGCTGTCTCTTTGCCTGGCCCCCTGTCTCTCTCCCTGGCCCCCAGTTTTTATTTGTCTGTCTCTCTGTCTTTCTGCCTGGCTCCCTGTTTTTCTTTCTCTCTGTCTCTCTGCCTGGCCCCCTGTTTTTCTGTCTCTCTGTCTTTCTGCCTGACCCCTGCCTTTCTTTCTTTCTGTCTCTCTCTCTTTCCTTGGCCACTGTATGGATGGCTGTCTTTCTTTCTGTCTGTCTTTCTGTCTGGCCCCCTATTTATCTTTCTGGCTGTCTCTCTCCCTGGCCCCCATTTTTTGTTTGTCTGTCTCTCTGTCTTTCTGCCTGACCCCTGTCTTTCTCTCTGCCTCTCTCTCTCTGCCTGGCCCCCTGCCTGTATTTCTCTGTCTCTTCTGGCCCCCTTCTCTCTGTCGGCCTCCCAGCACACCCCTCCCTCCAAAGTAGCCCCCTTTCCCTCTCCCCCTCCACTTCCCTGAACCGTATTTTTTTTTTGTTTGTTTGTTTTTTACTTTGTAACAGCGGCTGCACACCCCGGAACTGACACTCTCCACTAACAGGAGAGAAAATGCCGGCGCTGCTACTCGAAACCGCCACCGCCACTCTCCTGCCGGTCCACAAACCGCCAAATGCTCCTAAAGACAACTGCGCTGACAAAACTCCACAGTCGCGCGCCTTCAGCCACCGCGCGTGCCTCCAGTCCCTTCAAGTGCCGTGAGGTGTCAATTAGAATACTGCCACAGAAGCACACCTCACGGCGCCAGGACTCACGATATATTATATGTTAATATGTTGAGGTCTTCTAGTCTTCTCTCATACTTCTTTTGGCGAAACCATCTACCATGTTCATTGCTTTCCTCTGGACCGCTTCAAGTCTTCTTATATCCTTGGTCAGATACGGCCCCCAAAACTGAACACAATACTCCAAGTAGAGCCTCAACAATGATCTGTACAAGGACATGAACACCTCCTTTCTTCTGCTGGTTATGCCTCTCTCTATACAGCCTACCATCCTTCTGCCTACAGCCTTTGACTTGTCACACTGCTATGTCGCCTTTAGATCCTCAGACACTATGGGGTTCATAATAAAAAAAAAAAAGTCTAAAAAAGTGGCCTGAATGGCTACTTGGACGATCAAAAAGTCTGATCGTCCAAGTAACCATAATCAAAGCTGGTTTTAGACGTATCTAAAACCAGCTTAGGCCTTTCCCCTATCACTAAATGCACAGAGAGAAAAGAGGCGTGTTTAGAGGAGGGGAAAGGGCAAGCGGTGGGCAGGAGGTGGGCCGACCTACGCCTAGGCGTTCAGCAGGTATAACCAAAACCTTAGGCAGGTTGCCTAGTCGGCACTTATACGTTTTGACTTAGACGAAGTCAAAACAGGTCTAAGTGGCGAAAAAGGGGCTGCTGAGATGATTGTGGCTGCTGCGGTCAGCTCAGAGGCCCCACCAACCTGCCTACCCCCTATCTCCCCTACCGCGATGCCATCACTCCTCTACCTAAACTGCTGCGACCAGAGGCAGAAGAGATGCCCTATCTCTCCTGCCGCGGGTCGCGGCAGTTTGTGTAGAGGAGTGATGACATCGCGGTAGGGGAGATGAGGCATCTCTCCTGCCGCAATACATCACCCCCCCCCCACACACAACATCGGGGCAAGAGGGAGCCCAAGCCCTCTTGCCCCGCGGCACCGACCCCCCCCCCACCAATTACATTCAGGGAAAGAGGGAGCCCAAGCCCTCTTGCCCAGTGGCACCCCGAAATTCCCCGACATCGGGGCAAGAGGGAGCCCAAGCCCTCTTGCCCCGGGCACCCGCGGCACCCCCCGATTACGATCAGGCTAGGAGGGAGCCCAAGCCCTCCTGGCCTCCCCCCCCAACGACCCCCCCCCCGCTGACCCGCAACCCCTGTGGGAGGGGTTTCAGATGCCTGGGCCAATCCGGCCCCATTCTGTAGCCGGCTGGCCTGCCATATGGGCGGGTTTGGCACCCATCCGTCCGGCCAACATTTTACAGGTATGGGGGTGGGATTCGGGGTTGAGTGGGGTCGTGGGTCGGCGGAGGGGCAGAACAGGGGTTCGGGGGGGGCGGTCGTTGGGGAGGACTGTGTCGAGGGCAGGAGGGCCTGGGATCCCTCCTGCCCGTATTGTAGTGGGGGGTGGGGGTCCGCCTGGGCAGGAGGGGTTGGGCTCCCTCCTGCCCGATCGTGTATACCACACCTAGATACAGGCATTTTTCTCTGCCTCTTGCCAGGTTTACCCAGAGGGACTCCCCGGTGTACTTGACATCTGTGATCCTGGTGGTTTTGATGTCCTCTTTAATGTATAGAGCTACCCCCCCTCCTAACCTGCCCTCTCTGTCCTGACGAAGTAGATTGTAGCCCGGTATAGCCATATCCCATCCATGTGAGTCCGTGAACCAAGTTTCAGATATTACTAGGTCGGCATTCCTTATTTCAGCCTCCAATTCTAGAATTTTGTTACCTAAACTGTGTGCATTGACATACATGGCCCTCCATATCTTGTGTTTGCTAAGTCCCTGTGAGGCGTATCCTACCCGAGTCGGTGTGACTCCTAAAGAACTGTTTGCAATGTGGGTACTTACCTTGGACATGGAAGCAGAGTTTCGACTCACCTCATCAGGATAATTCCTTGCTGCACTAATATGTGAATGGGTACCCTCCCCCGATTTACCTAGTTTAAAGCCCTGTGAACGTCGGGGAACGTCGAAGTGCCGCGGGTTTGAGCTCCCTCTTGCCCTGAATGTAATCGGGGGGTGGGGGGGAGAGTCGGTGCCACAGGGCAGGAGGGCTAGGGTTCCCTCCTGCCCCAATGTCGTGATGGGGGGGGGGGGGGGTTTGGTGTGGATTCTGTAACCGGTGTTGTTTTTGACAGACACCAGATACAGAATCCAGCTTTTAGGCGAAGGACTGGCTCTTCCTTCGCCTAAAAGCCCTTGTGTTGGACGTTTGGGGCTTAGGAGTTTTTGGGTTCATTATGGTGTAGACATCGTGGGGGTATATGTTTAGACGTTGTGGTGGTCTGGGCGTTTAAACAGCTGAATGTAGAGGCAGGCCATTATCCAAAAAAAAAACCTTCTATTTGGACGTTTTTTTTGATTATGGACATTTTCCCTGCTTCTACTTTCAACGTTTAAGGCCTTAGGCCAAAAGGGGACTTAGATGTTTTTTTTATTATGCCCCTCTATCACTCCAAGGTCCCTCTCCCCATCTGTACATATCTCACCCTCAGATTTCTACTTCCCAAATGCATAACTCTGCACTTCGTTGCATTGGATTTTAGTTGCAGAATTAGACCATTCTATATCTTTTGCAGACCCTTTTTCATGTTTTCTACTCCCTCCAAGGTGTCCATTCTGTTACCAATCTTGGTATCATCTGCAAAAAAGAAAACCTTTCCTTCTAACCCTTCAGCAATATCGCTCACAAACATATTGAACAGAATCAGCCCCTGCACCGATCCTTGAGGCACTCCACTACTCATTTTTCCTTTCTCCAAGTAAATTCCATTAACCACTACCCTCTGATATCTGGGATCTGTCAACCAGTTTCTAATCCAGTTCACCACTTTGGGTCTTAACTTCAGCCAAGCAAGCTTGTTCAGGAGCCTCCTATAAGGAACAGTGTCAAAAACTTTGCTGAAATTTAAGTAAATTATATCTTTGTCTACATATCTCTTCTGTCCACTGCTTGGTACCCAAATTACTGAAGAGGGGAAGCTATGTGTTAGACTTTTTTATCTTTATGTTTATCTTTTTAAAATTTCAAGTCAATTCAAAGCAGTTTACAATTTTTTAAAATTACTTCACACACACTCAATCACACATTAAATACCACAATATTCAACCACCATCTCTCCTTCACATCTATAATTGCAAAGTCTAGGCATACATTGATTCTTATAAGATGACCTCTCATTTATACATCTAGTTCTTCTGTCTTTAAGAGGCCAGTCCACAATACCAAAGCTATACAAGTGTGCAGGAAGTGTGAGCTGATTAATAGGTTATTACTTACTAGTCTTGTAGCCCGTTACATTAACGGGTGCTAGAATATATGTGTGTGTGTCTGTCTTTATTTCTTTCTCTCTCTCTCCTTAGCCGCTTTCTTTCTTTCTGTCTTTCTTTTTCCTTGGCTGTCCACTACCATCCCGCACCCCTCCTGACGCGACTCCCGCTGTCTTTCTTTCTGTCTGTCTCTGTCCCTAGCCCCCTTTGTCTGTTTGTCTTTCTGTATATCTCCCTGCCCCTGTGTCTTTCTTCTTTTCTTTCTGTCTCCCTTCCTCCCTCTGTCTGTCTAAAGCAGCATTCCCTCCCCCCACACCAGTTCCCTGTGCACCTGCCCCTGCGTCTTTCTTCTTGTCTTTCTGTCTCCCTTCCTCCCTCTGTCTGTCTGTCCGAAGCAGCATTCCCTCCCCCTCCATTTCCCTCCCCCCACAGCAGTTCCCTGTGCACCTGCCCCTGTGTCTTTCTGTCTCCCTTCCTCCCTCTGTCTGTCTGTCCAAAGCAGCATTCCCTCCCCCTCCATTTCCCTCCCCCCCATAGCAGTTCCACAGCAGTTCCCTGTGCACCTGCCCCTGTGTCTTTCTTCTTGTCTTTCTGTCTCCCTTCCTCCCTCTCTCTGTGTGTGCAAAGCAACATTCCCTCCCCCTTCCATTTCCCTCCCCCCACACCAGTTCCCTGTGCAGCAGCATTAGCGTTTCCTTTACCCCCTTTCCCTTCCCACAGTCGCGACTACAAACGCGGGCCCGAATCCTTTGCCGCCCCCTTCCCTTCCCGCGGGCCCGACTACACATGGCGATTCAAGCAGCGTGTGCCGCAGTCTTCACACGCTGCTTCGGGTCCTTCTACTGCCCTGATTTACTCTGGCACGTCCAGAGCAAATCAGGGCAGTAGAAGGGCCCGAAGCAGCGTGTGAAGACTGTTGCACATGCTGCTTAAATTGCCAGTCGGGCCCACGGGAAGGGAAGGGGGAGGCGGCAAATGACTCGGGTCCCGGGCAGCAGAAAGTTGCTGGGCTCCGCAGGCCTCCCCACCCAACCATCCTAACGTCAAACTGATACCTGAGGCCGCCCACCACCACCACCACTTCTGCAGCTCGCTCGCACTTCGGCCGGTAGGGCCGTATTGTGAGGTGGAGAGCAGGGAAGCTTTTGTGATGCGCGAACATGTGGCGCGAGTGCGCATGTCTTTCAACAGGGAGCAGGACAGATCGTAAGCCGCGCATGCGCACTTTCTATGTGTCGCTACAGCTCACGGAAAACCGGCTCACACATAGGAAGTGCGCATGCGCGGCCTAGCGTTTTATTATATTAGATTCCATGATGTTAATGCACTCTTCAATAGTTTTAGTCTCCTATAATATTCTTTACCTATTTTAACAGCACACTTCAATTTTAAGTTCTCTATCTTCACATGCTGATTGATGGTCACAATAATTGCTTTTCTGGAATAGTCTAAAGGACTAAAGAAAAGTAAATTATCAGGTAAGGCATAATTGCTCCTTCCTAATTGTTCCTTACACTATTCCAGAAAAGCTAAACGTAAGAAAAAAAACCCCAACAACAATCTCTAAGTAGGGTGGAAAGCAGCAATTGTTGCCTCAAGGACAGATGAACCAAAATTTTATCCCTAACGGGATGCATTATCAACTATAATGCCTAGTAAAAGTATACAGAGACAAGGTATCTGCCTTACAAATGTCTGAGGGAGAGTTCCGGCAACTCTCTGCCCAACAGGTAGAAGTGCTCTTAGTAGAATGGGCATGCAGAGCTTATCGCTGTCTTGCCTGCAAGAATATAAGCAGAAAATATAGCTTCCTTAGCAAAAGAGCAATCAATAGCTTGGATGCTGCTTGTCACTGTTGAGCACGCCCAAACAGTACAAAGGGCCTGTCCAAGCACTGAAATTAATTGGTAACTTCTAAATAATGAAACAGCTCTGCAGACATCCAGAAGGCACAAGCTAGAGAATCACATGCAACAGTACTCCTTCAAAAGGAAGGAAGATCTAATGTACTGGTTATTATGAAATGAAGAAATGACCGGAGGGGGGGAGGGGAGGGTGTATCCGAGCTGCAGACAAGATGGACACCTGAATCATACTCTCCTCCTCTACAGCTGATAACTTCAACTGCCAGGCTTGCATTTAAGTTTGAACTGCGCTATTTTTTTCTATAACCCAAGAAGAAAATGTCTGCTTCCAAACTAAGCAAGATGGATGTATCTCCTAGCTCCTCAGTGGGTTTTAAGAGAACCAAACCGGACCCACTAACACCGGAGAAAATGGCACCGGAGAAAAAAGCTGCAAACTCCAGCGATGTCATGCTGGATGAGCTTCGGGCCCTCAGGGATCCAACTACTAAACATTTTGAAACTACTAAAGAGCTAAAGGATGACTTGACTAAGATTAATGCATCTTTAACTAACGGATCAAGAAGCTCGAATCTTGAGCAGACACTGCCGCTCTGGAAAGGGCGCAGTATCGGGATCTCACTGACAAACATATAAAGTCTGAATTATCTTCAGTATAATATTATAATAGTAATGAAATAAGAGGCTTCTACTATCTATATCCCTACATCACAATACCCCCTATTTGATACCCTTCTCATCATTACTCCGAGACTTATACTATCCAATTGGAAATCATTTGATTCGATTAATGTACATTTTTGGTTCCAGTCTGTACTGTTACAACATAAACATGAGATGTTAATCTCTGCCACTAAGCCTTTCAACATCAAAGTCAACATGAAATGGGCCATTTTTAAAGATTATTTAGATTCTCTCTAAATTTTAACTGATTTTACATAGTACTGATTACTTATCTTTCCACTTTCTTCCTTTCTTTTCTTCTCTCTTTAGCCTCTGGGGGACCTCCTTCTTATCTCTCCTTTGATATAGGACTTTCCCTTCCTACCTTACCTTTTAATAGCCTCTCCTCCTTTTTTCTTTTCTCTCCTCCCCCTTTTATGATCTTTCCACCTGTTTTACTTGGTTGTAACACAAATTAAGATAAATTATTTTTCTATTTGTATTTGACCTCTTTATATTATATTGAAATTTCTCCACTGGAATTATTGTATTGATGTGAAATTGACTTTGATTTGTTCTTTCCTTTTTGTATTCTGAAAAATTTTCAATAAAATTTCATGGAAAAAAAAAGAAGAAATGACCTTGGGAAAAAAGGAAGGAACCATGCAAAGAGAAACTCCTGCTTCTTTTAAACAAGAGGAGGGGATTGTGGCAGGAAATTCTTCTAGCTGATAAAATAGAAACCAGAAAGATTGTTTTTAAAGGTTAAATCCTTTAAGGTACATTTCCAAAGCAGCTCAAAGGGAGGTTGCTGAAGAACCCACAGGACTAGATTGAGATTCTGTTCTAGACAAATGGGTTAAAGAGGCAGGTGAAAATGACTGAATTCCTTTCAAAAAAGGCTACATCCAGATTCAATGCTAGTGATTTTTTTTAAATTTCCACTGTAACAAGCTTTCATGGCTACCTGTACTTAAAAGAACAAGGCCAACCTGTTCTCAAGGCTGGACTTGTGAAAGGCATGATCTGGGCCACTAAAGACAATGACATAGGAGAATAGCCCTCTTAGAACACCAGCATGCAGCAGAGTCACAATAATCTCAACAGAATAACTCTTGTGTTTCAATAGCCATGCCACAGACCAAAGGAGTAGTGATCCTCCAGAAGGATCTTCTCTCTTGCATCTAGGAAGTCTAAGAGGCTGATTTTTCAGAACACACATAATATCCGTGTATCACAACCAGTGAGGCCAATATGGAGCAATGAGATTCAGGGGGGCTCATGATGCAATTCAGCAGGCAACCCATCATGGGCCACAGAGGTAAAGCATAGAAAAGATCTCTGTGAGGCCTCAGCTGAACTATCACATAAGGCTCCGAGACCCAAATTTTCTGTGACAGCTGAAAAAACTTTGAAACTTTGGTACGGCGCTGGTTAGCCATCAAATCTATGATTGGGAATTCCTAGGTTTCACAACTAGTTGGAATGCTTCTTTCGACAATCAACGCTCTCCTGGATACCACGAGACTTTGCTGAGAAAATCTGCTTGGACTTGAGAGTTCCAGCTATGTAGGCTGCCGAAAAAGTGATGAGATGTTTCTCTGCCCATATGAATAGCATGTTGGATTCCAGAGTGAGATGTGGAATGAGACTTGTCTGTTCATTTAAGCTACTGCTATTGCATTACATAAGAACATAAGAATTGCTGCTGCTGGTTCAGACCAGTAGACCATCCTGCCCAGCAGTCCGCTCACACGGTGGCCCTCATGTCAAAGACCAGTGCTCTAAATGAGTCCAGCATCACCTGCGTATGTTCCAGTTTAGCAGGAACTTGTCCAATATGTCTTGAAACCCTGGAAAGTGTTTTCCCTTATAACAGATTCCGGAAGAGCATTCCAGTATTTCACCACTCTCTGGGTGAAGAATTTACTTACGTTTGTATGGAATCTATCCCCTTTCAACTTTAGAGAGTGCCCTCTCGTTCTCCCTACCTTGGAGAGGGTGAACAGTCTGTCTTTATCTACTAGGTCTATTCCCTTCAGTATTTTGGAACGTTTCGATTAAGTCCCCTCTCAGTCTCCTCTTTTCAAGGGAGAAGAGGCCCAGTTTCTCCAATCTCTCACTGTACGGCAACTCCTCCAGCCCCTTAACCATTTTAGTCGCTCTTCTCTGGACCCTTTCGAGTAGTACATTGTCCTTCTTCGTGTACGGTGACCAGTGCTGGACGCAGTACTCCAGGTGAGGGCGCACCATGGCCTGGTACAGCGGCATGATAACCCTCTCCGATCTGTTCGCGATTCCCTTCTTAATCATTCCTAGCATTCTGTTCGCCCTTTTTGCCACCGCCGCACATTATGCAGACGGCTTCATCGACTTGTCGATCAGAACTCCCAAGTCTCTTTCCTGGGAGGTCTCTCCAAGTACCGCCCGGGACATCTTGTATTCGTGCATGAGATTTTTGTTACCGACATGCATCACTTTACACTTCTCTACGTTGAACCTCATTTGCCATGTCGATGCCCATTTCTCAAGCTTGATTATGTCACATTGCAGATCTTCACAATCCCCCTGTGTCTTCACTACTCTGAATAACTTCGTATCGTCTGCAAATTTAATTACCTCACTCGTCGTACCAATGTCCAGATCGTTTATAAAGATGTTGAAAATCACGGGTTCAAGCACCAAGCCCTGCAGC
Organism: Geotrypetes seraphini; assembly: GCF_902459505.1. NCBI lineage: Eukaryota > Metazoa > Chordata > Amphibia > Gymnophiona > Dermophiidae > Geotrypetes > Geotrypetes seraphini. The sequence continues at coordinate 208,608,422 of NC_047086.1, read as the reverse complement.
ACCCCACTGGTGACGCTCTTCCAGCCCGAATATTGTCCATTTATCCCCACTCTGTTTCCTATGCTCCAGCCAGTTTTTAATCCACGTGAGTATTTCACCCTTGATTCCATGACTCACAATTTTACGAAGTAGTCGTTCATGTGGAACCTTGTCGAACGCCTTCTGAAAATCCAGATACACAATGTCGACCGGGTCGCCCTTGTCTATCTGAGAAAACCCAAATTGCATGACAGGAAAGAATAGCAGCAAATGCCAGCAGCGCTTTCTGCACTGCTATCAACTCTAGGTGACTGATTAGCCATAACACCTCTAGTTTGGACCATGTAGCTCAGCAAACACAGCTTGCTGAAATCCATAAATCTTAATATTCATCTATACTCACAATAGCCAATTCAAAGGAGGAAATAAATCAAATGAAATCTTACTTGCAGGATGTCTTCTGAAAAGAAACCTTGGCCGGGAGTATGTGGGGTGGGGGGTGTTGGGAAACTCAAGAGACCTCTTTCGTGTCATGCAATTTGGGTTTTCTCAGATAGACAAGGGCGACCCGGTCAACATTGTGTATCTGGATTTTCAGAAGGCGTTCGACAAGGTTCCACATGAACGACTACTTCGTAAAATTGTGAGTCATGGAATCAAGGGTGAAATACTCATGTGGATTAAAAACTGGCTGGAGCATAGGAAACAGAGTGGGGGTAAATGGACAATATTCGGGCTGGAAGAGTGTCACCAGTGGGGTGCCGCAGGGCTTGGTGCTTGGACCCGTGATTTTCAACATCTTTATAAACGATCTGGACATTGGTACGACGAGTGAGGTGATTAAATTTGCAGACGATACAAAGTTATTCAGAGTAGTGAAGACACAGGGGGATTGTGAAGATCTGCAATGTGACATAATCAAGCTTGAGAAATGGGCATCCACATGGCAAATGAGGTTCAACATAGAGAAGTGTAAAGTGATGCATGTCGGTAACAAAAATCTCATGCACGAATACAAGATGTCCCGGGCGGTACTTGGAGAGACCTCCCAGGAAAGAGACTTGGGAGTTCTGATCGACAAGTCGATGAAGCCGTCTGCATAATGTGCGGCGGTGGCAAAAAGGGCAAACAGAATGCTAGGAATGATTAAGAAGGGAATCGCGAACAGATCGGAGAGGGTTATCATGCCGCTGTACCAGGCCATGGTGCGCCCTCACCTGGAGTACTGATAATATTATTTTCTGATAATACTATTATTATTTATTAAGATATTATTTAATATTAATTATTTATTAATATATTATTTATTAATATATTATTTACTGATAATATTATTTTCTTTAGTCCTTCAAACTACTCCAGAAAAGTGGTTATTATGATCATCGACAAGAAGGTGGAGATAGAAAACTCTGAAAATGAGCTCCATGTGCCAACAAGCTAGCATCCACTGTCATGATTTTCCAATAAGAAATCACTAAGGCAACTCTTGATAAGAAGGCTGGGCAATCAAAGCCACCATATCATTCCGCGATTAGTTGTCGCTGTCCAAGGTATTAATGATTGTACTCCTGGAAGAAGGGAGACCAGCAAATGAGGAGCGACACCTGCAGAGGTCTCGTATGAGCTCATGCTCAAAGAACTCTCTCTAAAAGTGATTTAACATAGAATTAATAACTTGACTATAGTCCCGTGTCTGAAGACTCTGCTGTCACAACAGAGACTGAATGAGACTATTTTAAGAATCCTGTGATCTGGGAGAAACACACTGCTGAATCACAAGATACACTAGGGATTGAGAAGGCTGCAACCTGCTCTTTTTGAAATTAAATTACCCAGCCGAGAGAATGATGATTGACTACTGTGGAAGTCGCTTGCTTGAAAAGCAGCAGCTCAAATCAACCAATCATCTAGGTAAGGATGAAGCTGGAGACCTTGTCTGTGTAAATAGTCCACCACAACTACCAGCACCTTGCAATAGGTCCTGGGAGCTGTGGCTAGGCTGAATGGTGTCACTTAAAACTGAAAGCGTTGCCCCATTACCACATATCGGCAAAACTTCTAGTTTGGAGGCCATATAAACATATGAAAGTAGGCTACTTTGAAATCCAGACTGGTAAGAAATTCTCCTGGATGAACTGAGGTGATAACTGAATGCAAGGTCTTACTTCAGAACTATGAAACTCGAAGAGAATGATTGAGACTTTTAAAGTCTAAAGACCGGACGAAAGGAACCATGTTTCTTGGGAATTACAAACAGATGGACTATTTGCCCTGTTTCCGCTCTTTTCAGGGTATGGGTATGACTGCACCTAGAGAGAGAATGTAAGGTAGACATGTAGGTAGAGAATGTAAGGTAGACATCTGATGGGACGAGAGCAAGAGAAAACTAAGGATGGAGCAATTTGATGGCAAAATACCAATTTGTAGCCCTCTCTGATAAAGTCCACTGATCTGCAGTGACTTTGGTCCATACCTCAAAATACTTGAAAAGGTGACCTCCTATGAAGTTGTCCGAGGATAGGATCCAAATCCCATCATTGGAAGCTGAGACTCAAATTGGCTCCATGATCAGGTTGAGATCTGGATTTTTTTAAAATCTGAGCAAAAGGAAGATTGATGAGACTGGAAATGGTTGTGGTTGAGTGTATGGAGACCTACCCAGTCTATAGCACTTCAAATCTCACATAGAAAGCCAAAAGATGTGGAAGAGGAACAACTGGAGGCTTTAGGTATATCTTCTGGAAGCTGCTGAGTGTTGCAGCTACCAAGAGCAGAGGGGATCATAAATGGTATCTACTAGGTAAGCTAACCCTGCTTTCAAGCAGGTGATACAAGATGAAACAAAAGATTAATTTTTGGAAGTAGAAGAGGAAAATATCTGAAGCCATTTCAGGCATGTAATAGCCACAAAAGAAGAACAGATAGACACCAGAAGATCAAGAGAAGCTACAAACAACTGTGATTGCTGCCTCAGTCTTTCAGAGAAAGGTCTGCTTTTCTACAGAAGTGTAGTCTTCTCTGTAACTACTGTCACCAGGGAATCCACCTGTGATAATTGAAGATTTTCTTTCTCCAAAATCTAGTAGATAAAGTCATGCTCTGCTTACTTTGAAACTGACAACAGCAGATTGCCACTCGGCTGAAATTAGACCTTCAATTGCAGAATACATAGGGAATGTCTTAGAAGGACCCTTTAAACCTACCATGATAAACAGAGGTTGAAATATAGAAGTTGTTGCAGGATCCAAAATGTCAAGAACTGCAAAAGACTTAGTAAATGAGGAAAAAAGTTCTCTCTTATAAAAGAATATGAGGACTTAAGGGTTGTCTCTCTCTTTTGCAGTAAGTTCTCTTACCTCAAAAGGTTCCTGCAAGGATGAGAATCTGGACAGAATAGAAGCTTGATCTGAAGGAGAGAGACCACAGATTCTGAATCAATTAAGTCTGCATGGTCCAATCAGACCCATTTGGGAACAGGAGGAAAGAAAAGAATGTGCTGAAGACACCAGATCGTCATCTGCACATTAACCAAATTTCATTAAATAAAGCCTGGTGCATTAATAATACAAATTCAGGAGAAAAAAAATGGTACTAAAGCTGATTATTTCTCAGATGGCAAAACAGAAGCAGATAAGCACACTGATACTTAAGGCACCGACACTGACTCTGCAACAGATTCCTGTCTAGAATCTAAAATGGCTGTCGTTCCTTCAGTTTCCTGAGGGGAGCTAGAGGCACATAGGAAAGGAAAAACTGGGACCATCAAAGACTGTAAGGTGGATTTTGAAACCAAGGCGCCTAGGCTCAGTATAGAAGAGGAGTGTCTGCTCGAGGATTTACAAGAGCCACAGTGAGAACATCTCTTTACCACCCCCACAGGGGCTACTATAGCCAGTGCAATGAGTGGAGTAAACAGTGCTGCTGAAGTAATGAAAAGAATACCATGCAGTTCCAATTACTACTAAAAAAAAAAAAAAAAAGGTGGGATCAGTGAGGCGTGAAGAAATGGTGCCTTCAGTTAACAGCTGTGACCACTACAGCAATAAAACTGAGAGAACAGACTCCATTATGCATTTTTAAAAATAGGATCATAGAAGTGTACAGAATGAAATAAAGAGAGGAAGAAGTGAAAAGGGAGAGGACAGAGACCTAGAAACTTCTAGGCATAACTCTGTGAAGAATCCCAGTTGACCATCTGGACAATAAGCTTCTTAGAATATATTAGGAGTTGTAGAGCATACCACAACCACCTGCTGAAAGTGGAAGCTATATGCTGGAGGTATATGAACTTGGCTGAAGACCCAATGGGGCAAGGCAACCATCTGTAGGATTATGACTAAACACCTCTATGTCAGAATCCTCCCCTAAAAAGAATAATAGTCATTACGATAGTAATTCTGCTCAGTAAGAGAGGACCTTTAATTTCATTTATAGTTGAAACTAGCATAAGAACATAAAAATTACCACACTGGGACAAACTGGCAATCTGTCCCAGTATAGCAATTTTTATATTCTTTATGTTAACGAATTCCACAATTTAATTACCATATTTTTCGCTCTATAAGACACACCTGACCATAAGATTCACCTACCTCTAGAGGAGGAAAAACCAAGAAAAAAAAAAAATTCTGAACCAAATGGCGTGACCTATACCCCCTCTAGAGGTAGGCCGGGACAGGTTACAGAACATGTCTAGTGATGGGCACGTGTAATGGCAACCAGCCCCCAGCTAGCCCACCCCAAGGCAAAGGCAGAACCCACCCCCCCCCCCGATATATTTATTGGAACTATCGCTTTCCCTACTGCTAACTAAATAATCAATCAAATTTCAGATTATACGACAGCCTCAGCACCCTGAAATTGTGGGTGCAAACCCCGTGCAAGTCACTTAATCTTCCACTTTCCCAGGTACATTAGATAGATTATGAGTCCATCAGGATAAATAGGGAAAATGATTGAAGTACCTGTATGTAAATCGCTTTGAGTGTGGTTGTACAAGTCCCAATCCCTTTCCCCAACATCTAATGAATGCCTCCATAAGTGTTCATCTTTCCGCAATTCTCTTCTTAAAACTATGAGTCCTCTAGAAAACTGAGGGCAATACTCCTGACCTTTTTTTTTAAACAATCATATTTTCTTTGAAGCAACTTTAATTAAAGCACCTGTCAAGTTCTCATATCAACAAGCAAGTATTTCATCCACTGACACATCTTCAAAGTAAACCATATCAATCCATTTTTCCTTTAAATCATCCAATTCAAATTTAGTACGAGAACTAAAAGAATAAACATTCATTCCATTGTCCTTCAACTTAATATCAAAGAGAGAAAAACTAATTAAAAACGATCAGACAATTCTACTTGTTGTATCTTATGTAAAAAGAAGTCAAGTATTTGATTAGACTTTTAGATTAATAAAAAAAAAAAAAAAGAGAATATTGTCTGCTTTATGGGTAGCTTCATAAACAATCAGACCTTGCACAAGATGATAAATGCTCTTATCTCATGTTCCTGTTCTCTCAACTTCCAAAGCAGAAGTCCTAGTAGCAAATTAAAATCCCCCAGAACATAAGAATTGCCGCTGCTGTGTCAGACCAGCAGTCCATTGCGCCCAGCAGTCCGCTCCCACAGCGGCCTCCAGGTCAAAGACCAGAGCCCTAACTGAGATCAACCCTACTTGCGTATGTTCCGGTTCAGCAGGAACTTGTCCAACCTTGTCTTGAAGCTCTGGAGGATGCTATCTGGTCCCAGGGATTTATCATTTTTAAGCATATCAATCTGACTCTCCAAGTCAACAGGCAAAGAAAGTAAGGGCTAGATGCACAAAACACGGTCATTAAGACCGTGTGGGTCTCTGTTGGCCAAAGTTTTGGCCGACTCTCAAGTTTGCATGCTAATTATTTGCACAGAGGTCCCGTCCGATCAGTCGCTCCGAGAGTGACCGACACATGCGCAGAGCTGGTTTGGGGAAGCCCCAAAGCAGCCTCCTCCCACTCAGCTGTTGGGGCTTTTTTCTTTTTAATGACACAGATGCTGTATTACATAAGCACAATATCTACCCCATTTAAAAAAAAAAAAAAAATGCTGTGCCTGTCCATCTGTTTTCCCCGCCTTCCCCACCACACTCGATGATGGCCCTCTCCGATGACCCCCCACCCTCCCTCTCAATGAACCAGAATGGAGGCAGAAGGGATGTCCACCATCTCCTGTCAATGCGAATCCTCCCCCGCACAAGCGAAAAACATCAGGAGGGATGCCCACTCCCTCCTGCCACCGGATGCTCCCTCTAACCCCCCCCCCCCCACACACACATACACATTCCCTGTACCTGTCTCAGAAGTTAACAGCAGCAGGGATGCCTGGTCCCTCCTGCTTCAAGGCTCACCACTCCAAAATAGCGGGTTTTCCCCTTCCCAGTGCATCATTTGATGCACAGGAATGCCCAAGGCCTCTGTATCCCTGGATGTCCCAGTGCAGAGGCATCTCACAAACAGCTGGACTCCCGCTTGATGTTACCACTGGGAGGATGAGGGAAGCACATGATGAAACAGGCAGTCTTCACAGGTCAGATTAACAGTAGTTGCCTGAACAGTGCCACTGGCTGGGAAGCAGTGAGCCTCAGCTATGCCAACAGCTGAAAGAAAATCTTAGCTGTGGCATAATGCAGGAAAGGAAAAGAAGTCTACCCCAGTAGCACTAGGCCATATAGGCTGTGGGAATCAAACTGGGATAATATAATTTCCTTAATTTCACATCAAAGGCAAATTATGCAGTTTTTACTGTATCATCACAGGATTTAGACTTAACATATTTATTATCAGAGAGAAGCAGCTAATAACCACATATATACAGAGAATTGTTGCCTTTTATATTTGGTTAATGAATAGGTAGCTTTGATTTCTGCTTACCCTGACTTCTGTCTCTCTGGACTGTCCGTTCAGGTCACATTTAGAGCCATTAATATACATCTGGCTATGATATCGCTTCAACCTATGATGCTTTGATGCCTGAAATAAAAGAAAACATTTACGTGGAACCAGCAGGAAAAAGCACAGCTTTTAAAGTATGTATGACCATGTTTATAAGCAGGTGAGAGCCTGGTTTTGTACATAATGCATTTTTTCACTTTTTGGAGGAGAATTTTTGTAAAACTCAATAAAGATTGAAATAAGCAGGTGAGAGCAACAGAGGCATTACTTTTAAAGGGGTGAATGGGGACCAAGTAGTTCTAGGCATTCATTACTTCATAGGAGGAAATGTCGAGGCATATCACAATCGTACAGTATAAAGTAATTCATACAATTCCAATATCTAATGTTAGAGTTACACTTTGTATAACCACCACCATGACAAAACACTGTATCTTAAGGCGTGTAACGTCTACACTCTAATCAAACAAACTTCCATTTTAATTTCTTTCCCCATTCTACCAAATTTCTGAAAATTATACACAAATTAAAGAATCCATTGAGGTATCCTTGTTATAGTTTTAAAATAGCCTTCAATAACACTGCATTGCAACTTTTATTCAGAACTCCACTACCACCAATCCCTCCCACCACTCAAAAATGTTTTAACACAGTCCACATCTCTAGTTTCTTCATGGTACCCTCCTATTCACAATGAAGAATCCCCTTTTTTATTGCTTTACCTCGACCGAGACTCAATAGCTGAATTGAGATGCCTTACCTCATACAATACCATGCAAGTAGGAGTACCATACAGAATATTATTGTTACCTTATCATTGCACAATTTATCTTGTATAGTGTTGCACAAGTTAAAAGTACTATATAAACAGAAATGTAAAATACACTAGAGAATATAATCTGATCACAAAACTTCAAACTGCAAAACCAGTGCTGGAGTTGATGCATCTGCATGGTTCAAAAACAGCAGAATGGTGCACATCATTGAAGTGGGGAGGGATAATGGCAGTGGCAGCTACCAACTGCAGCAAAAGCAACATTCAAGGACATTTGGGACACAAGCCCCTAGGTGCTACAGTGCAATTTCTAAATGCCATGGTGAACTGGCCCCTGGGACTAGTCTGACTCGCACTCACCTTGGCTGTTTCATTGTTCCAGTCAAATTCAGACTGATAATAACCGAGATATAAAATATCACCTTTCACTTCGGATTCTAAAAATACACACAAAAAAGTACATACATGAACATGTCTTATATGATACAGTGGCCTTATACGTGCTAGTTCTACAACACTAAAATGTTTGAAGGTAACTGAGCTTTAGATTTCTTCCAGAGAGTACCTAATGGGACAAAATTTGTAAATGCACATTACTACAAGGAAACTTTAACAAAACTTTATGAGATGACAGTGATAGCCATAGGGTTAGAAAGAACAATATGAAGTAGAGCTACATAACCCAAAATTCCACTTTCCAACTAAACTAAACCTTAGGTTTGTATACCGCATCCTCTCCACAATCGTAGAGCTTGGCACGGTTTACAGGAGCTGGGATAGAAAAGGAACTCCAATGAAGGGTTATAGGCCTTAGTATAAAGAATGTTTAGAGGGGCTTAGTATACCAGAGAGGGAGGAAGTATTACATTTTTGAGAATAGCCAAGTTTACAGATGTTTACGGAAAAGTTGGAGGGAGCTCAGATTCCGAAGTGGGGAGGTAAAGTTGTTCCAGAGCTCAGTGATTCTGAAGGGGAGGGAGATCCCTAGTTTTCCTGCATGGGATATGCCTACCAAGCATTTGAACTTTGACCAATTCACTTTAATATCTAAGACAGATTACAAGATCTTAAGGACCCTGCAACCATGTGCTACCATCTACTGTGCATCTTGGGGCTCCCTTCAATACATCACTCTTTTTCAGCATTCCTTGTAATAGTGAGCTCAGCGTTAACTTTTCACTCATTTCTACCAAGGACACATAGGTAAACATTTCTTTTGGCCCAAACCAAAGCACTGTATTCTATATGGATACAGAGAAGTTTAGATAGAAAAAAAAGCATACAGTACCTTCTATATGATACTGCTGGATGTATTTCCCATAACAAAATTCATAGGTCCACCAGTCTTTGGTCTAAAAGAACAAAAATTTACACTAAATTACATGTACAAAGGTATCCTATAAAGTATCATGTAATAATAATTTAAAAAAATCTTGAAATTCAACCTCTTTGTCACTATGGTTTGTAAAATCAGTCCAGTTGCACTGATTTTTATTGTTTTGAAAACACTCTGGAGCCCTTTTATAAAGCTGAAGTAAGCCCCTACATGTACTCACTACAACAAAAAATTTCATACCACTGGGTGTGCTGAGGTGGAGTTTTTTGTCAGATGAAGCTGAACTGAGGCTTTTTCTCCACCTTTTTTTTCCCCTGTTACTTCCTGTTGTGTGATTGGCTTGTGTGTGTGTGTGTGTGAAATTAAAGCCTGTTAGTGTTGCAGAGGGGAGGTTTGTTGTCCATATGGGGTTCTGATTTAGAGGTAATATAATTGGAATTTAACTGACCCTTTTCCTGAGAGTATAGTATTAGTATGCTGAGGTGTCCCATGATAATTTTGCCATGTGCAAGCACTACCCATGTGCTAAAAAAGCACAGGTTTTTTTGGGCAGGGGTCATGTCTGTGGGTGGAGAGTAAGCGTGTTCTCTGCTGATCTGTTAGCGCAGCTACATTGCTTGCCGCTAACCAATTAGCAGTAAGGCCCAGCAGAAGAAGAGGCCCATCTTCGGGCACCGGCACCAAGCACAGGACATGCCGGTGCCGGTGCCCAGGTGCCGGTAAGAAGCAGGGGGGGGGGCCGGATCGCGGCGGGGGGTGCCGGGTCGCGAGGGGGAGGATGCTGGATCGCATGGGGGGCCTTCGGGGGAAGCAATGCCAGTTCTCGTGGTGGGGGAACCTATCAAAGCGAGTTTCCATTATTTCCTATGGGGAAACTCGCTTTGATAAACAAGCATTTTGGATTACGAGCATGCTCCTGGAACGGATTATGCTCGTAATCCAAGGTATCACTGTATATGAGTTTATTGCTTTTTCTAAATGATTTATTCAGTAGGTGAATATTTATTCATATTTTGATTTATTTTTCAGTCATTATTTTATATATATATATATATTTTTTTTTTTTTTTTTTTTTTTAATTATTTTTTTTTTTTTAATTGTTTCCACGTTTGCCTTTATGTAGATATCTGCTGAGTGTGGTGACTGAGAAATTTTCCAGTCATTCATCCCGATGAAGACATTTTTGAAACTCGGCTGGATTAGGGAGTGAACAATTTCTTTATAGGACATTGGTGATTTGGAATATTATTTTGTTGGGGGGGGTTAACTTTTGATTGATTCACGAGTGGTGTTCAGGATCACACATCTTGAACATGTGGAATTGAGGCTTGTGGACTATTGGCATCCAGTGATTTGTGAGCTCTGTTTTTGAACTGCCAGAATCGTTTGATTAGAGTCTAGATAAGTGACCTTTTTATTATTGTATTACCTAAGCGCTGGCTATTTTGCTCTATTATTGCAAATTCATTTACTTTATGAGATACCGAAGCATGTAATAATTGGTCTAACGGAGAATAGAATGTAGCTGTGATGGTTCTCTGTTCCATTGGTCTCCGTTTCATATGATTGGTATGTGAGAGGATACTTAGCACATTCATTACATTTCACTATAATGTTATATGGGTCTTTTTCTATTTTTCTTTTGACTCTGTTTGTATATTATTAAATTCTTTAGCACTATAGTTTCGATATATTTTTATGAGTGCCTATTCGATATTATAATCTCCAAGATATTAATTGTGAAAATTAGCGCAAAATACCAAAAAATAGGTATTTCGTTAAAGATGACCTTTAACATGCAGGAACGACTTGCATAAGGGTGCACTTTGAGCAAGGGACATCGACGCCTCTTTGAAAGCTCACGGTTTTAAAAATAATAAAATATGCAAAATGACACCAGCGCAAGGGTTTAAAAATTATAATTAAAATTTATTGAATTATTGTTTCTATTTTTCCATTATGATATCAAAAGAATCAAGCATAATTGCTTAACAGTTGCGCTAATGGGAGATCGTTATAGTTGCCAAATGCTGGCCTTCTAATAACGAACTCATCTTAATACCTCCGGTCATTCTATTATATACTTTTGGCTCAGTGACATCATCAGTATAACAACCAATAACAATTCACAAAAGAGGTGGTCTTAAAAGTTGGATAAAGAAAATTCCTTTACGTTTCAAAGTTAGACAAAGTTTTAGAAAAGTACATTTGTTTGCTAATAGTTGTTTCTGAATATAAATCATAATGTTCACAAAAGTATATTAAGAGAAAAGAGAAATTATTTGTTAAAAAGATGCTGAAAAGTTCTCAGCCTTAGAGGAAAAGAAAAGAAACTGATAGGTTCAAATTACATAGCTTTAGCCCACAGGAGGAGGGGCTGCCTGAGCTGACAGTCTCACACACAAAGAGCAGGAGTCTCTGACTTAATTACTTCAGATGTTGCTGTAGGATTTCTTTAGGTTGCAAAGATATATACAGTAATATGTTTTTCAAAACCCATTCCTTTGTTCAACACACAGCCACACAATCATATACTTCAGTCATATTTGCTTAATTCATACTTTGCTTGGCCAAGCTTTCATTCATTCATAATTTTCATTCAAGTTTGGGACACGTTACTAACTAGTCTAAAGTCTAAAGCAAGCACATGTGGTATTAATTAACACCACGCTGCTGGGAGTGGGAAAACTCAGAGAGGACAAAGAAGACAGAAAACTAGTCACTGGCACAAAATGGTGTCCAAAGACAGAACAGATATAAAAAAAAACAGAGAACCCAAAATGGATTCCTTTGGTTTCCTTCTGATCTGGCCCCACAGCAAAATACACACAAAGAACACCATTCTTTCCCTTATATTAATCTGTAGTGTATTTTTCTGGCTTTATCTACATTCATATTCAGATTTTTTATTTACCCGTCTTTCGTACGCTTCCATTGGGCGTGGCCCTAACTAACACATATGCTTGTATCTAACTAGAATTACCCAGAATCATAAGAAAAACAGGCGCTTTTGTAGAAAAACTCCACAAAAATACTGCACTTATCATGTTCTGACATCCATTCCATTACCGTCCCATAAACATCACCCCCTGCTGGCCACGAGCCACTACTCCTCAACTTCGGCCACTTTTACCCCTCTTTGATAAAAGAGCTCCTATAATAAAGAATTTTTGCCTGATTGCTTGTGGCCAATGCAACTGTAGTCTAAGGGGTCCTTTTACTAAGGTGCGCTAGCCGATTTAGCGCGCATTAAAGGCTAACGCATCCATTATATTCTATGGACGTGTTAGCGTTTAGCGCGTGCTAAATTGGCTAGTGCGCCTTAGTAAAAGAGGGGGTAAGTCTTTCTTCCTGTAACTGATTAGATAAAATGGAACAGCACACACAATGAAAAACAACAAAAACATCCACCAGCATATATGTCTCCAATTAACATGTGTGGTGTTAAAAAAAAGTAAAAATGTGCGCAGAGGTGATTACAGTCTCAGGTCTGAAATCTCCTCTGAGCACATTTTTACTTTGTTAACACCACGTATGTTAACTGGAGACATATATATGCTAGAGGATTTTTGTTGTTTTTCAAATGAACTCTTTTTGCATCAGTAACGTTTTAACTTTGCTTCCCTGATATTTTGGGTACATTACACACAATGCCATAATATGTACCATATTTCCCCATGTATAGGCTGTGGCCTATGCATCGATTTTGCAAACCGGCCTAGTGGGTGCAGCTTGCTTAAATGGGGTGGCCTATCTTACAATCATCATCCTCCCCCCTTAAATACCTCCCTCACTGGATGGCTGCCTCCTCCAATCACGCTGTGCAGGAAAGGAGCGATGTTTTCGATCTCAAGCCTCACCCCGTGTCACTTCCTGTATGGCTACCATCGCGTGAACTGACGGTAGCTATTCAGGAAGCGGTGCGGGGTGAGGCTCGAGATCGAAAACATCGCTCCTGCCCTGCACAGCGTGATTGGAGGAGGTAGCTGGCAGCTGTCCAGAGAGTGAGGTATTTAAGGGGGAAGATGATGCGGCTTATCTAATGGGGTGGCTTATCTAAGAGTTTTAAAACATAAATCTGCATTTCCTGGAACCTATACATGGGGAAATACGGTACCGTTATCTGAATATATTTACTGCTGCAATTGACTTTTGCCTACATCAGGCCTTTTCTTGCTTACATCACCTTAGGTGAATTTCTTCAAAACTGCAGTAAATAAAATCTTAATAAATAAATCATTATATTAAAACTAGCTAGCCTGCCCATTCCATTTGGTGTTCCTCACTATACCCACAGCAAAATCCAGTGTTTTATTTTAAAATCTGTATTTACTCCCAGCATGAGGCAATTCACTTTTAGCTGATCTGCAGTACTGCCAATTATAGTCTTTGAGATGAACAACAAAGTCTACAATCAGCAATTATCATCAGGGATGATCATGTGAGGCACAGGTCAAATCAACATCAAATATGGCAGCTCCTGCTGAGACTGAAGAATGAGAGAGGACTGTCTGCTACACATGCAGCACACAGCAGTTGCTGGCCTACCATCACTCTCATGCAACAGCAGCTGCAGGCCAAGATAGAGAAGGAAATGATATTGAGCACCAATAGGAAGTTTTCCTTCTGGAAATGGAGCTATCACTCTGACTCACCCCCAGACAGCTCTTACTATTATAAACCCTACCTGGAATCCCTCAGTAGGGAACTGCTAGGCAATCAAGGACTATGGAAGCACAAATTCACAAACCTAGGGGCATAAATCACTGCAAAAAATTTTAAGACTACTATTTGTTCCCCCAAAGACCTTGTATTACAATGATCCGCAACTACAATCTACTAAACAGTGCCAGTGATGACACTGCCCATCTGAAATCTCCCAGCACCAGCCACAAAGATAGCCTTACCTTTATGAGACAAGGTGCAGCTTCCATGGGCCGTAGCAAATCAGAGATGCCCATTCCCGAGTAAGCATGAGAATCTTCATCCCGGTCCTGATGGAATTTCACAGCCAGCGCCGGAAGTTTGCACTCGTACTTCTGCTTGTATTTTGAGGAAATCATCACCACCTCTTCCGACTTGCTCTGTAAATAAACATTTAAAAATTAAATTATTTGTACAAATAGCTTTAAAATTATATTTGATTGAGTGAAACAGTAAAAATGGCTAGCAGAATCTGAAAGGAGATCAAATCTTCAAGGGGAAATAATTAAACTGTCTGCTTTGGTGCAAATACCACTGGCACTGCAGGATTTCTGATAATAATTCTAGCAAAGTAGCACATATTTTTTCTATATTGCCACAGGAAAAAAACAGATTTGTGCTTTATTTTCTGGAATCATAACTATGCCTTATGACTTTCCACATATCAGTTTTTCCAAGTATGTACCACCATAGGACTTTCAGGGACCCCTGAAGAAGACTATCTTGTTGAAACGCAGACCGTGTTGGGTCCTGCGCTTTCAGCGCACTGGGTCTTGTAGATTTTTATGTGGATCATATATATTTTTTATGTGGATTGCTTTATTGTATTTCTGAAACTTTATATTTTTAATAAAAGACCACTTCAGGAACATCGTCACTCCACAGTGTTTTTTTTGTTTGTTTTCCTAGTATGCAGTTTAGTCACACATAATGCTGCAAATGTATCCAAAATGAGAAGAAATTTAGAAGAGCATGAAGAGAATACCAAGCTAATAACATATGGCTGCATCAGAGGACTTTCTCTCCCGTGCTGTATCTCGATTGGTTTTGTTGCGGAAATACATGTACTTTTGGGAAATGCAATATAAAGTGATATTTCGGGTTTATGTGTCACCCCATAGGGCATTCTATGCAAATTTTCGACCTACTGATGTTTGTGACAAATGTGGCCAGGGACCTGCTTCATTGGGACATATGTTGTGGTCCTGTTCAGTTATTCAGGCTTTTTGGACTGGACTCTTTGTATACATTGGATCGCTTTGGAGGGCAAACATCAGATCGTCCCCTACCCTGCTTTTTGGAGTTCTTCCCTCTCATCATCCCAGACTGCCGGGATTGAGTGCTTTTCTTCGCTGGGCCATTCTGATGGCGTTGAAGTGTATTTTCCTGAAATGGCTGGCCTTGGAAGCTCCTGATATCTTGTTCTGGTGAACACAGATGATTCTTTTATTGTCCTGGGAACGTCGGGACATTTCTGATTTTTCCACTTTGCGGGGACAGCGATTTATGGCCGTCTGGGAGCCTTTTTGGACTACAATGACTCCTGTGGCCAGAAGTCGTATTTTAAATTGTTGAGTGTATTATTTACTGCCCCATTCTCTGATGTATTTATTTTGTTTACTTATTTATTTATTTATTTTTTGGTTTTGGTGTTGGGAACTCTGGACCTGGAGGGTTGGGGTTGGGGGTGGGAGGGAGGTGTTTTCTTTAAAACTTGTTTGGAGTCCTATTTCTCTGGCTGAATATTGTCATTTGTGTTTCTTGTTGACCCTAATAAAAAATTATTTGACTATAACATATGGTTGCAGTGCTCATTTGCTGCATCTCCTAACCTAGCCAAGCCTAGCCTTCAGTGACCCAGAAATAAAGACTAATGTCATTGTTGTACCGCCGGGTGGAGGAGAGGCATCCGCGGCCAGTCCTTGTCCGCTTCTTGAACTTCGCAATCAAAGAACTTATCCTGACCCAATATTGCAAACAAAGAGACCAACCACTCCAATTTGAGGGCCATAAGATCCTGATATTTCAAGATTTTTCACCCCAGGTCTCTTCCCAATGCAGAGCTATGGCACCTACTACCGTGAGCTCTTCAAACAGAATATCAGGTTCTCCCTGCTATATCCTGCGAGAGCCCGGGTGAATAATAATAATAAAATTTCCTTTTTGAATTCACCCGAAGAGCTGGATCACTTTATCAAGCAGCTGCCCACTGTGGTGCCGGAGGATCGTTGTGTGCCATGAGAGGGGTACTTCACAGCACCTGAAAATCTTGCTTTGCACTGTTAAAAATCCTGCGTTGTACTGTTATCACAGAGGTTGAGTTTCGGTTATCATCCTTCAAACCGTGGCTCCTCTTTCTTATTTTGGATCTACTATTTACCCACACAGGCCATGGAGTCTCAAAGGGCACATTTTGCAAGCTACACTCACAGAGTGGCCTTTGGCCTATGGGAGCTGCATGGATCCAGGCCCTTCACAGACTTGCAGACTTTGCCAGGATTCTTGTTAGCCTTGTTGTTTAATGGGGAAGCATGATCTTGGTAGCTTTCGTTTCCTGCGAACTACTCCCTGTTTGGATGTTCTTTTACTATATGTACCGTATTTTCACTCATATACCGCGCACCTGTGTAAAACGCGCACACGAGTATAGCGCACGGGAAACTGTAATTTATGTAAATATATTTTTATATACCGCGCACACCCGTATACCGCGCATGCCGCCCCGACTCTCCCGTCGCCGCCCAACTCTCCTTTCGCCCGCCCCGACTCTCCTCTGGTCACCCCGACTCTCCTTTCGCCCGCCCCGACTCTCCTCTCCCCCTTGAAGTCCTGTCCCCACCCTGAAAGCCTGATGCCCCCCCCCCGAAAGCCTGATGCCCCCCCCGACGTCCGATTCATCCCCCCCGCAAGACCGCTCGCACCCCCACAGCCTCCCGACCCCCCCCCATCATGTAGAAGCTCCTACCGTTGTCCTGCTGCTTCCTCTTGGCGGTCCCGGCCCTTCTGTGAGCCCTGCGTCTGCGCTGCTTCCTCTTCCGGCGGTCCCGCCCTTTCTCTGACAGCAGAGAAAGGGCGGGACCGCCAGAAGAGGAAGCAGCGCAGAAGCAGGGCTCACAGAAGGGCCGGGACCGCCAAGAGGAAGCAGCAGGACAACGGTAGGAGCTTCTACATGATGGGGGGGGGTCGGGAGGCTGTGGGGGTGCGAGCGGTCCTTCAGGGTGGGGGTGCGGGTGGGAGTGCGTGCGAGCGGTCCTTCGGGGTGGGGGTGCGAGCGGTCCTGCGGGGGGGTAAATCGGACGTCGGGGTGGGGGAACTATGTAAAAAAAAGTTGTAAAACGCGCTCATGCATATAACGTGCAAGGTTATGCATGGTTTGTAAAATCGTGTATAACGCACGCGTTATATACGTGAAAATACGGTACTGTTCTTGGTTTGTGAGCTTTTTGGCCTGCGATTGGCATAGCGCTGGCCTTATGGGCTGGTACAGTTCATATGTAATTGGGTTATGCTTTACTTATTGTGTTGGCTGTGGCCCGGGGCTACATGTTTGCTTTTGTCTCCATTTGGGTTTGACATGGCTTGTCCATGCACTGTGGGGGGATGGGATTGATATGTTTAGGGGGTGGGGAGTGTATGGGGGGGGGGGGAAATGTATGGTGTTGTGTATGTGGGTTTTGCTTCTTATGACTCTGAGGGATGTTTGGACACCGGAAGCTTTAGGGCATGCTGGTACTCTGTTTGTAGTGTGGGTACTCATGCTGGGGGGGGAAGGGATATGGCTGGGTCGTCTCTTCCCCCTATAGGTTTAAGCATATATTCTTTGTTTTTGTCTTCTTCTACTGATGCTCTATACTGGCTCAACTGAATGTAAAATCTTTTAATGTTGATGGGATACACTCTCCAATTAAACGCACTAAGATAGTAGCTTATCTGAAGAGGGAGAGCACTGACATAGCGTTCCCGCAGGGCTCGGTGCTCGGGCCGCTGCTATTTACCGTATTTTCTCGCATATAACGCGCGCGTTATACGTGGTTTTTACAAACCGCGCGTTATACGCGTGAGCGCGTTGTACAAAAATTTTTTTACATAGTTCCCCCCCCCCCCCCCGACTCATCACCCGGAAGGAGCACTCGCACCCCCAACCGAAGAACCGCTCGCACCCCCACAGCCTCCCCCCCCTCCCCCATCAGAAGCTGTCTACCTTGTTTCCGGATGCCAGCCCAGCTGCTTCCTCTGCCGGCGGTCCTGCCCCTTCTCAGAGCCCTGTGCTACGTTGCTTCCTCTTCAGGCGGTCCCGCCCTTTCTCTGCTGTCAGAGAAAGGGCGGGACCGCCGGAAGAAAAAGTAGCACAGCAGGGCTCAGAGAAGGGGCGGGACCGCCGGCAGAGGAAACAGCTAGGCTCGCTGGCATCCGGAAACAAGGTAGACAGCTTCTCCATGGGGGAGGGGGGGAGGCTGTGGGGGTGCAAGCGGTTTTTCGGGTGGGGGTGCGAGCGGTCCTTCGGGGTGGGAGTGCGAGCGCTCCTTCAGGGTGGGGGTGCAAGCGCTCCTTCAGGGTGGGGGTGCGAGCGCTCCTTCAGGGTGGGGGTGCGAGCGGTCCTTCAGGGTGGGGGTGCGGGTGCGTGCGAGCGGTCCTGCGGGGGGGGTGAATCGGACGTCGGGGGGGGGGGCCATCAGACTTTCAGGGTAGGGACAGGACTTCAAGGAGGAAAGGAGAGTCGGGGCGGGCGAAAGGAGAGTCGGGCAGCATGCGCGGTATACGGGTATGTGCGGTATATAAAAATTTATGTACATAAATATGTGTTTTTTGCGCGCTATACCCGTGTGCGCGTTTTACACGGGTGCGCGTTATCTATGTGAAAATACGGTAATATATTTATAAATGATCTAGAAACAGGGACGAACTGTGAGATAATAAAATTTGCGGACAACACCAAACTATTTAGTGGAGCTCGGACTAAAGAGGACTGTGAAGAATTGCAAAGGGACTTGAACAAACTAGGGGAATGGGCGACGAGATGACAGATGAAGTTCAATGTTAAGAAATGTAAAGTATTACATGTGGGAAGCAGAAACCCGAGGTACAGCTATACAATGGGAGGGATGTTATTGAAGAAGAGTACCCAAGAAAGGGACTTGGGGGTAATGGTGGACATGACAATGAAGCCGACGACACAGTGCGCAGCGGCCGCAAAGAGAGCAAATAGAATGCTAGGTATAATCAAGAAGGGTATCACTACCAGAACGAAATAAGTTATCCTGCCATTGTATTGGGCGATGGTGCATCCGCATCTGGAGTACTGCGTCCAATATTGGTCGCCGTACCTTAAGAAGGATATGGCATTACTCGAGAGGGTTCAGAGAAGAGCGACACGTCTGATAAAAGGTATGGAAAATCTTTCATATGCTGATAGATTGGAGAAACTGGGATTCTTTTCCCTGGAGATGAGGAGACTTAGAGGGGAAATGATAGAGACTTACAAGATCATGAAGGGCATAGAGAGAGTAGAGAGGAACAGATTCTTCAAACTTTCGAAAAATAAGAGAACAAGAGGGCATTCGGAAAAGTTGAAAGGGGACAGATTCAAAACGAATGCTAGGAAGTTTTTCTTTACCCAACGTGTGGTGGACACCTGGAATGCGCTTTCAGAGGGCGTAATAAGGCAGAGTACAGTACTGGGGTTCAAGAAAGGATTGGACAATTTCCTGCTAGAAAAAGGGATAGAGGGGTATAGATAGAGGATTACTGCACAGGTCCTGGACCTATTGGGCTGCCGCATGAGCAGGCTGCTGGGCACGATGGACCTCAGGTCTGACCCAGTGGAGGCATTGCTTATGTTCTTATGACACACTTGACCCCTGTGGAACATGCTAAACTCAAGTGTGGGACAGGTGAACTATGCTTCTTAAATGGCCAGGAAATGTGGAGTAGCTATATTTATACAAAAGAATATACCCTTTCATGTTCATAACCAAATTGCTGATGCCACGGGGAGATATATTATCTTGATGGGGGAACTCTGGGGTCACTCGTTGGTATTGTGTAATGTCTATGCCTCTAGTACTTACTCTCATGGGTTCTTCTCCTCGTTGGTAGGCCATTTAGCTCCACTCGGCTCCGATTCAATCATAATGGGAGGGGATTTTAATGTGGTGGCCAATCCCACTTGGGATTGCAAACCTGCTAAGGCTGCCCCGAAGGGTCACTTTACGAGGGGGGGGTGAACTTTCTTTCAACAGAATTAGGGCTCAGATACATGGCACACCCTACATCCAGATGAGCATGACTTTTCCTTTTACTCCCATCCCCATGTGGTGTACTCCCGTATTGATTACATTCTAGTTTCTGAGGCGCTTTTTCTTAAGTTGACTGCAGCTTCTATGGCAGTGCCCCTGGTGTCTGATCATGCCCTCTTGGGGCTCACTATCCAATTCAGCCTTTCTCCTGCTGACTATGTTTGGCGGATGTCGCTCCATCTTTTTGCGGATGCCAACTTTCACACTTATCTTATGAAAAAGTGGGAGGATTATTTACATACAAATATTTGGAGGACAATGTCAGCCCAGTCATTTATTAGGAGGCAGCTAAAGCGGTCATGAGGGGGCACATACTGGCTTATTTTGCGGCTCTGAAGAAGAGGCACAACCGGGAACTTCTCTCGTTGATCAGGGAGCTAACCCGACTGCGTAGATTACACATTGCGTGCCTGGACCCTACGAATAAAGCCGCAATCAGCCAAATTAAGAATCAGATTAATGACCTTTTGAATCAAAGGGTGAATCGCAGTATTTATTGTTATAAATATAAATTGCACCGATGGGGAATAAAACGGGCCGTATGCTTGCCAATCTGGTACAACCTCCCAAAGCTAAGCACATTGTCACTTCCATCAAGGACCCTCAGGGTGGGATACACCATGACCATCAAGCTATTACCCAACAGTTTGTGCAGTTCTATACAAACTTGTACACAGATCAGCCGGCTGATGATATCGCTAGAGAAAATTCTTTCAAGCTCTCCCACTACCTCAATTATCAGTGGAGCAACAACAATCTCTCCGTGGAGCTATAACGGGGAATGAAATCCAATTGGCCATTCGTAAACTCAAATTGGCTAAAACGCAATGGAGAAGTGCATGACCAAGAGTGAGGACTAGCACAAGGCAGAAGAAGCAGCGGTTCTGCATGTCTCTGCCATCACCTGCCAACAAGTAACAACCAGAGTTTTCCTTTTGATTTGTTTTTTTAATGGGTTGAGATTAGTCTTTTTTTATGATGATGGGGGAGCCTAAGAGGCAGGGAGTGTGGAGGGGGGAGGGGTATTGGCTTCCCAAGTATATCCCCTAGGCATCTGGTAAACCTAAGCCCCCCCAAGCTACAACCAAAATAAGCCTAAGCCCCCCCAAGCTACAACCAAATGGGAGCCTGCCTTTTAGCAAAAAATCCAGGAGCATGGGTAAAGCCATCCATCCGCCTGCTGGAGACAGAGTATACTGGAGAAGTAAAGAGCATGCTATCCAAGGTGATGGATCACAACTTTAGTGCTCTCTATCTCCACCTGATGGTGGATAGACCCATGCATCTGGATTCATCTGCTGCTGACAGCAAATTTAATTATTTTTAACCTGCAATATTTGCAAATCTAGACAGTGTACAGAAAAAAAATCATAATTAAAATTTAAATACAAATAAATAAAATTGGTAGTGCTATCAAATATTTCAAAACTGTCAACAGTGAGACCAAGACTTCATGCCACCGCACATGCAGTACTCTATTGTAACTTGTCACTAAAATCGACTGTAGTACCTGAAGATTGGAGGGTGGTCAATGTTACGCCGATTTTTAAAAGGGTTCCAGGGGAGATCCGGGAAATTACAGACCAGTAAGCCTGACTTTAGTGCCGGGCAAAATGGTGGAAACAATTATAAAAAATTAAATTGTGGATGGGTCAAGATGGCGACGGGATAGGTAGCCTGTGCGTTTGCTCCCGATAACCTCCCACAAGCAGTTCATATTTCTGCAGGCGAATTTATAATTACCTATTTTTGAGATGCCCAAGCGAAGAGGGAGAAGTGCCGCTGCGGCCTCGCAGCGCTCCGAGACTTCGATGGCGGGCAACATTGAGGAGCTTATCTGGCGCATGCAGGAGACGTCAACTTGTTCAGGGCTTCCCCCGCTGGAGACGCTGCAGGAGAACGGCATGCAGCAGGTCTCCTTGGGGCTTGAAACCACCTTCAGCCCTGAAATGCGAGCTCCACTCCCGCATCCCCGAACAGCCAGTTCCCCGAGGGAGGGGGAGCTTCCGGGAGTCGGAGAGCTCCTTCCTTCAGAGGCAGTGGAGAACAGTCCGGGGGATGGAGATTCGGGTTCCCAGTTTTCTTCTGGGAACCTGAGTATGGAGTTGGAGGCCTCGACATCTGCGGGAGAGGGAATGATCCAGACTGAACAGTTGGTGGAAGACTTGCCAGTGGGTGAGCACAAGAATTTACATTCACATTTACATTTTCAATTTCCTCAGTTAAACAAACCCCAGGAAGTAACTTTGGTTGCCCTTTGGGACTTGGTTGCCACTATACCTAAAACTCTAGCGTCTCAATTAAATCAAGTAGAAGAACGGTTTAATATGTATGATAAGAGTATTTCAGAACTACAGAAAATTTCCACCGATAATAAATTGCAATTAGAAAATCAACAACAGAATATAAACTCTTATAAAGCAGTGCAGGAGGCACTAATTAAAGATAACATAAGTTTAAGAAGAAAACTTGAATCAATTGAAAATTCCTCAAGAACAAATAATCTTAGATTAATCAATTTTCCAAAGATTACAACGGTAACTCCTAGGGAAATGATTATTCGCTATCTAACAGAAATTTTGGAAGTTCCTGAATCTTCGATACCACCTTTCACTCAGGTTTATTATCTTCCTGTTAAAGACACTAAAGATAAGAAAAATTTACAAGAAGTAAATCAAGAGCCTTTGAATGTGACGGCTTTATTAGAATTCTCTGACAGGGAAGTAGCCACTCCGGCAACTTTGCTTATTTCAGTGGCTCTTACAATGGACAAAACATGGTTACTGAAACTATATTTCAAAAATAAACATAAAGAGTTTCTAGGACTGAGAATTCAAATGTTTCCTGACTTGGCCAGAGACACACAGACGGAGAAAAGAATTTTTGATATTGAGACCAGCAATTACGGTACTGCTCTGGGGGCTACCTTTTTTCTTCGGTATCCTTGTAAATGTATAGTACATTATAAGTCGCATAAATTTGTTTTCTTTGAACCCTCACAACTGACAACATTCCTATCATTGTCAAGGCTGGAGAAAGCTCAAGATGGATAAAATGATAAATGACTTCCTTAGCACAGATTTACCTATAACTGTTTTTTCTTATCATTGATGATTGCTTAAACTCCGTTTTTACTTAATCTTGGATTTCAAATGATGAGGACTTGAGTGAGATTTAAGATAAATTTTTTTTCCTTTTATATATTATATACTAAGTTTGAACTATTTTCTTTCTTTATTCTTGAATTTTGCTTTCTGTACAAGTATATACTTGATTGTTATATTTGAAAAATTTATAAATAAAAAAAAAAAATTAAATTGTGGAACACGTAGATGAACATGATTTAATGAGACAGAGCCGAGGGAGATCTTGCCTCACCAAACTTATTTGAAGGTGTGAATAAACGTGTGGATAAAGATAAGCCAGTTGATGTAGTTTATCTATATTTTCAGAAAGACTCCTGAGAAAATAAGATAGTTATGGGATAGGTGGCAAAGTTCAATTGTGGATTAGGAATTGGTTATTGGACAGAAAACAGAGGGTAGGGTTAAATGGTCATTTTTCTCAATGGAGGAGAGTAAACAGTGGAATGCCGCAGGGGTCTGTACTAGGCCCGATGCTATTTAACTTATTTACAAATGATTTGGAAATTGGAATGACAAGTGAGGTGACTAAATTCGCAGATGACACTAAGCTGTTCAAAGTTGTTAAAATGCATGCGGTTTGTGAAAAATTGCAGGCAGACCTTAGGAAACTGGAAGACTAGGTATCCAAGTGGCAGATAAAATTTAATGTGGACAAATGCAAAGTGATACACATTGGGAAGAATAACCTGAATCACAGTTACCGGATGCTAGGGTCCACCTTGGGGGTTAACGCCCAAGAAAAGGATCTGAGTTTCAAAGACAATACAATGAATCCTTCCTAGGATGCTGGAATTATTAAAAAAGGGATGGTTAACAAGACTAAGAATGTTATAATGCCTCTGTATTGCTCCATGGAGCGACCTCATCTGGAACATTTCGTTCAGTTCTGGTCTCCTTATTTCATGAAACATATAGCGGCACTAAAAGGTTCAAAGAAGAGCGACCAAGATGATAAAGGGGATGGAACTCCTCTTGTATGAGGTTAGGGCTCTTCAGCTTGGAAAAGAGATGGCTGAAGGGATGAAGTCTACAAAATCCTGAGTAGAGTAGAACGGGTACAAGTAGATTGATTTTTCACTCCGTCAAACATTACAAAGATTAGGGGACACTCGGTGAAGTTACAGGGAAATACTTTTAAAACCAATTGGAGGAAATTTTCATCATGACGGGAGTTGCCTTACAACTTGTTATGAAAAATTAGGACAGGTTAAACTAATTTTTGGTGGGAATCCTTGTGCCAAACTTATAAATTTGAACGTATGAGAGCAATACAGTTGGGACATTATAAGAAATTTAAGGATGTTTTGGACCCATTGACAAAATTTTGTAAAGATTAATTATTGATTTTAGACCTTTGATTATACACATCCAGGATTGTGGGGAGAAGGGGGTAATTTGTTGGTCTTAATCATTTGTATTAGTTTTGCTTATCTTTATAATGTATGACAGAATGGGTGGGTGGGGGGGAAGAATATGTATTAATTATATCATTTGATGGAATTAAGTGCTTTTTATTTTGAACATTGTTCGATAATATGTTGCACTTGATGTTGATTTTTAAAAATGAATAAAGATATGGAAAAATAAAATTACAAAGACTAGGGGATATTCGATGAAGTTACAGGGAAATAGTTTTAAAACCAATAGGAGGAAATATTTTTTCACTCAGAGAATAGTTAATCTCTGGAATGTGTTGCCAGAGGTTGCGGTAAAAGCAGATAGCGTAGCTGGTTTTAAGAAAGGTTTGGACAATTTCCTAGAAGAAAAGTCCATAGTCTATTATTGAGAAAGACATGGGGAAGTCACTGCTTGCCCTGGATCATTAGCATGGAATGTTGCTATTCCTTGGGTTTTGGCCAAGTACTAGGGACCTGGATTGGCCACCGTGAGAACAGGCAGCTGGGCTTGATGGACCATTGGTTTCACCCAGTAATTTTTATGTTAAGAGTGTAGCTTTTTTGGAAGTATTGACCTAGATTGGCCATCATGAGAATGTGCTACTGGGCTTGGGTGACCCAGTAAGGCTATTCTTATTGCCATCAACTAATCTAATATAAAATTTATACCGATTTGTTCTTTGAAACAAACTGCAGCTTACTGAGATACAACAATATAGTTTATTTAACATACCACCTTACAAATAAAATTCCTAAGCAGTTTATAAAAGAAAGTCGGAAACTTAAATTAAAAATAAAAAAGAGCAACAGGAGGAGAGAATTCATGTAGACAAGTACTGTAGTGTCGTTCTTGTAGCTCCCACCACCTAGTCACCTTTTTTTTAATACATTTTCAATTATATATATCAATTATCCACTTGTACAGAAAGCGATTTTAAGCCATTTAACTAAGTATAAAGCAATATTAACAATATACAAAAGCAAGGAAAAAGATTATTAATTAACAATAAGTAAAGTTATAATACTACTACTACTAATAATAATAACAGCTTATATACCGCAATACCGTGAAGTTCTATGTGGTTTACAAAGATTAAGCAAAGGTACAAATTCATTGACTTTAAGAGGGGAGGAAGAAAGAGGGTTAATAGGACAGGAAATCCATTTTTGAGGAGAGAGTGATCAATAGAACAAGTTAATCGCTATAGAGGGGAGAGAGAAGAGAGGATCAGTTGTCTAGATACTTTAGGAACAGGTGTATTTTCAGACGTTTCCTAAATTCCTCATAAGTAGTGGGCGAAAGCAATTGTTCTAGGTCTTTACCCCATGATGCTGCTTGGTGCGAGAGAAGATGTTCATGGTGTTTTTTCAGTTTACAACCTCTCACTGGGGGGGAAACGAAGTTGGAATGTGAGCTTCTCTTGTGTCTGTTGGCTGAGAAGACGAAAAGGTCAGTTATATATTTAGAGGCAAGTACGTGTAGTGCTTTGAAGCAGAAGCAGGCAAATTTAAACTTTACGCGCGCTTCCATTGGCAGCCAATGCAGCTGCCGGTAGTAGGGTGTCACGTGGTCAAACTTCCTCAGCCCAAAGATCAGTTTGACCGCTGCATTTTGCATCAATTGTAAACACTGCATGTTCTTTTGGGAAATTGCTAAATAGGCGATGTTACAAGTAGACTCAGTACGAGGGATTGGACTAGGGTTCTGAATGCCGCTGTATCGAAATAAGCTTTAATGGATCTGAGTTTCCAGAGAGTGAAAAATCCCTTTCTGATCAAGGAGTCCACCTGGTCTCTCATGGTTAGGCACTGATCCAAAGTTACACCTAGTATCTTTATGGTAGGTTGGATATGGTAATTAAGATTATTGATACATAGTGGTGATTTGGTGTCAAGCGGATGTGGCGAAGCAACGAAGAAAGTTGTCTTTTCTGAATTAAGTTTGAGCCTAAAGGTTATCATCCAGTGCTCCATCACGTTTATGGCTTCTGAAGCTTTAGGAATAGTTTCAGAGATAGAATTAACGAATGGGATGATGATCGTAAAATCATCTGCATAACTAAATAGTTTTATCCCTAACTGGGTTAGCTGCATGCCTAGTGAGGACATGTAGACGTTGAAGAGCAATGGAGATAGCGGAAACCCTTGTGGCACACCGGATGGATTGCACCAGGTATCTGAAAATTCATAATTAAAACGTACTTGATAAGTGTGGGACATAAGGAAGCCACGGAACCAATTCAGCACCTGGTTCCAATGGCGTCTAGGCATTGCAGCAGTTTCCCGTGGTCTACTAGATCAAAGGCAGAACTCATATCGAATTGCATAACCAGGGCATTAAGGCCCTTACTAAACAGTAGGCGCAGATTGTCTAAAATAGCCGCAATTACTGTCTCAGTACTGAATAATGGTCTAAAACCAGATTGAGTTTCATGTAGGAGAGAGAACTGATCCAGATAATCCATCAGTTGGGTGTGTACCAATCCCTCCATAATTTTTACAATAAACGGAATGGATGCTACTGGTCTGTAGTTGGATATTATAGCTGAAGATTCTTTTTGATTTTTTAGAATTTTTTAGAACTGACATAACATAACGTGCTTATTAACCACGTAACCATTAGTTCAACGCGGTTTACAAAAAATTATAAAAGTAAGCATATTACATAAAATAAAATGGTTAGTTAGTTAGTCAAATATTTAGAAAAAAGGTAGGTCTTCAATTGTTTTCTAAAATGTCTGCAAGAACGGGTTGTGAGCAGTAATATTCGAAATTCATTGTCATGAAGAGCTGCCTGAGATGCCAAAGTATGATTAAGAAGTTTCTTACTCCTACAACCCTGGATGGATGGAAAATTGAACAGAGGATGAGTTCTTCTACTGTGTATGTATGAAGCCAGAGAAAACCTGTTGACCAGGTAAAAAGGAGCTATACCATAAACAGCCTTATAACAGAAACAACACCCGAGCTTCCATAGGCAACCAATGCAATTCACGATAAAAGGGTGTGACATGGTCATATTTCTTTAGGCCATAAATCATTCTGACTGTTGTATTCTGTATTAGTACAAGTCTTGCTAATTCTCTCTTAGTGACTGTCAGATAGATAATATTGCAGTAATCGAGAAGATTAAGTAATAACAATTGAACCAATACTCTAAAAGCAGTGAATTCAAAATAAGATCTAATTATTCGTAATTTCCATAACGTGAAATGGCATTTACGTACTACAGCATTTATCTGAGCTTTCATTGTAAGATGCTGGTCCAGAATAACACCTAAAATTTTAATCGTTGGATGAATTGTATACGGAGTTGAATTTATACTAATGGAAGGTTTGAAATAAATTTTACCAAGAGGTTGCCACAAAACACTTTGTTTTCCAGAGTTAAGTTTAAGTTGAAATTTTTGCATCTAAGAATCCATCCGTTTCATTACAATTTCAACTTTAGTGGTAATCTGAGATAAAACTGAAGTAAAAGGTATGACAATAGTGATGTCATCAGCATAACTAAAGAGTCCTACATCCAGATTACTCAAACATGAACCCAGTGATGAAAGATAAACATTAAATAATGTGGGTGAAAGTGGAGATCCCTGGGGACCACCACATGGGTTTTTCCAAATAGAAGAAAGGTGGGTCCTAAACCTAATTGGTACAATCTAGACTCCAGAAAACCTTTAAACCAAGAGTAGACATTTCCTTGAAGGCCCAAGGCATCCAAACAAATTAATAAAGTAGAATGATCCACAAGTTCAAAGGCGCTACTAAGATCAAATTGGAGCACAAGTGCACTTCTGCCTTTACGTAATAAGCTTGTTAAGTAGTTCAGTAATGCAGCTATTACCGTTTCAGTGCTAAAGTAGGATCTAAATCCAGATTGTGAATTGTGGAGTAGAGAGTGTTGTTCAAGATGTTTGGTCAGTTGGATATGAACCAAACCTTCCATGATTTTAACGAAGAAGGGGATCGATGCTATTGGTCTATAATTAGAGAGCAGTGAAATGGGTTCTTTAGTATTTTTAAATATCGGAATAATAATTATGTTACCATCATCTGAGGGAAATGTTCCTGCATCCAGAGTCAATAATCCATTCAAATAGCTTCAATTTAAAATTTAAAGGTGCAACAATCATCAAGGCAGGAGGGCAGAAATCAAGCCAACAATACGATTTTACATATTTATGAAATAATTTAGAAAAAATCATGCCATTCTGGTTTATCAAAAGTGGACCCAACACAGATTGGTTGGACCTCTTTATTATGATTGAGAAAAAATTAATAAGCTTAAGTCCTCAATTAGGATCCAAAGTTTATTAAAGTGAGATAATAATACTGAGAAACAAAGAAAAAGAACAATTAACTGAGCTAAGGTATCTATTCATTCAAAGAGAACTCAAGTTTTTCCCTCTTCCAGGTGCGATACCGACAAGAAAACTGTCAGTTAGGAGGGATCAAAAAAAGACAATTTTTTGCATATGATAATGTATTACACATTTACATGGATGGCAGAGATAGAATGCTGCCCCCCCCCCCCCGAGCAATAACAGCTGGTTTTAGAAGAAAAAATTCACGTCTGCACCTCTGGGTATCCCATGCTAAATCTGGGAACATTTGTACCTTAAGACTCAAGAAATACTTTTTGTTTATTTTTAAAGAAAAGCCTAAGCAACCAGTTTTTATCTGGTGCCAAATTAACAGTTATATGTAATGTTGCCGCTATTGCTACTTCTTTATCAGAAAGCTCCAACAGTGCTGAGCTATTAAGTGATTGTTCATTAATCTCTTGTGGTTGTTCTTGCTTCCTAACTGGTAAGTAATAAACCTGAGTAAACGGTGGTAATTGAACTTCCAAAACCTTCATCATATAACAGTTCAACATTTCCCTAAGAGTTACCGTGGTAACCCTAGGGAAATTACCATATTTTCTCGCATATAACGCGTGCGTTATATGTGGTTTTTACAAACCGCGCATACCCTTGCGCGTTATACGCGTGAGCGCATTGTACAAAATTTTTTTTACATAGTTTCCCCCCGACGTCCGATTCACCCCCCCGCAGGACCGCTCGCACCCCCACCCCGAAGGACCGCTCGCACGCACCCGCACCCCCACCCCGAAGGACCGCTCGCACGCACTCCCACCCGCACCCCCAGCCTGAAGGACCGCTCGCACCACCACAGCCTCCCGACCCCCCCCCCCATCATGTAGAACATGTAGAAGCTCCTACCGGTGTCCTGCTGCTTCCTCTTGGCGGTCACAACCTTCTGTGAGCCCTGCGCCTTCCGCTGCTTCTTCCGGCGGTCCCGCCCTTTCTCTGACGTCAAGCCCTCTTGCCCCGCCGACTCCCCAACACGATGGGGGCAAGAGGGAGCTCAAGCCCTCTTGCCCCAGCCAACCGCTGCACCCCCGACACGATCGGGGCAAGAGGGAGCTCAAGCCCTCTTGCCCCCCCGACACGATCGGGGCAAAAGGGAGCCCAAGCCCTCTTGCCCCGCCAACTCCCCAACTCCCCGACAATATCAGGCCAGGAGGGAGCCCAAGTCCTCCTGGCCCTGGCGACCCCCCCCCCACTAGTTGTTCGGGCCAGGAGGGAGCCCAAACCCTCCTGGCCACGGCGATCCCCTACCCCCACCCCGCACTACATTACGGGCAGGAGGGATCCCAGGCCCTCCTGCCCTCGATGCAAACCCCCCTCCCCCCAACGACCGCCTCCCCCAAGAACCTCCGACCGCCCCCCCAGCCGACCCGCAATCCCCCTGGCCGATCCCAACCCCCCTTCCCCGTACCTTTGTGTAGTTGGCCGGACAGACGGGAGCCAAACCCGCCTGTCCGGCAGGCAGCCAACGACGGAATGAGGCCGGATTGGCCCATCCGTCCCAATGCTCCGCCTACTGGTGGGGCCTAAGGCTCCTGGGCCAATCAGAATAGGCCCAGGAGCCTTAGGTCCCTCCTGGGGGCGGGGCCTTGGGCACATGGTTGGGTTGGGCCCATGTGCCTCAGGCCCACCCCCAGGAGGGACCTAAGGCTCCCGGGCCTATTCTGATTGGCCCAGGAGCCTTAGGCCCCACCAGTAGGCGGAGCATTGGGACGGATGGGCCAATCCGGCCTCATTCCGTCGTTGGCTGCCTGCCGGACAGGCGGGTTTGGCTCCCGTCTGTCCGGCCAACTACACAAAGGTAAGGGGAAGGGGGTAGGGGTGTCGTGGGGGTCGGCCAGGGGGGTCGCGGGTCAGCTGGGGGGGCGGTCTGAGGTTCTTGGGGGGGCGGTCGTTGGGGGAGGGAGGTTTGCGTCGAGGGCAGGAGGGCCTGGGATCCCTCCTGCCCGTAATGTAGTGCGGGGTGGGGGTAGGGGGTCGCCGTGGCCAGGAGGGTTTAGGCTCCCTCCTGGCCCAAACAACTAGCGGGGGGGGTCGCCAGGGCCAGGAGGACTTGGGCTCCCTCCTGGCCCGATATTGTCGGGGAGTTGGGGAGTCGGCGGGGCAAGAGGGCTGCTGCGGTTGGCTGGGGCAAGAGGGCTTGAGCTCCCTCTTGCCCCGATCGTGTCGGGGGTGCCGCGGTTGGCTGGGGCAAGAGGGCTTGAGCTCCCTCTTGCCCCGATCGTGTCGGGGAGTCGGCGGGGCAAAAGGGCTTGACGTCAGAGAAAGGGCGGGACCGCCAAGAGGAAGCAGCAGGACACCGGTAGGAGCTTCTACATGATGGGGGGGGTCGGGAGGCTGTGGGGGTGCGAGAGGTCCTTCAGGGTGGGGGTGCGGGTGCGTGCGAGCGGTCTTTCGGGGTGGGGGTGTGAGCGGTCCTGCGGGGGGGGGTGAATTGGACGTCGGGGGGGCATCAGGCTTTCAGGGTGGGGACAGGACTTCAAGGGGGAGAGGAGAGTCAGGGCGGGCGAAAGAAGAGTCGGGGTGGCCAGAGGAGAGTCGGGGCGGGCGACGGGAGAGTCGAGCAGCATGCGCGGTATACGGGTGTGCGCAGTATACAAAAATTTCTGTACATAAATTTGTGTTTTCCGCGCGCTATACCCGTGTGCGCGTTTTACACGTGAAAATACGGTAATCAATCTGAGGTTATTATTGCGGGAAAAGTTCTTTAAGGATTCCAATTTTCTTCTCAGGATTATATTATGCTTAACCAGTGTCTCTGTAATTTGCTTAGAAACTTTAATTCTTGGTGTATATTTTCCATGAAAGTCTTAAAGTTACCAATTTCAACCTTCAATTTCTTAATATCTGTTTCCTGGACTTCAAGTTTATCTTCCAGCTGCACAAGCTGGGGATTTATAGCTTTAGCCAGATTGGCCACAAGATCCCAATGGGAATCTAAAGTTACCTCTCGGGGTTTTTCTATAGATGACAACAATTTTATCAGTTCAGTTTGCTCACCAGCTGATTTTCTTGGGCTGTCACTCTTCTGGGTTCGTTTAGCCCCCAATGTTGTTATATCCTCAGATTCTACATCGAGATTCACCTGCAAATACAGGTAGTCCATCCATGCTCCCCTCTATGATCTTCTATGATCTTCTTGGCCTCCAAGGGGAGGTGCCTGCTGTCTTCTGAGAGGTTCTCCACTCGTGAGGAGCTGGTAATCTGAGGAAGTGGGAGAGGTGCTCTTGCGTGAGGGCTTACCGTTGTTTCCAAACCCTGTGAGACCGTTCTGCCTCTCCGGAGCACCTCAAGCGGGGAAGTAACCAATACTGCCAGTATACCCTGCATTCGCCACATTAGCTCTTCAATGTTGCCGAAGGCAGTTGTCCCAGAGCGCCACAAGGCTCCAGCAGCGCTACACCCTCTCCTCTTCGGCATTTGTATGTAATTTGTTTAAGCCAAAGTCAGCCAAAACCAACTTCTTAAGGAAGCACTTTGTGGCGTGTATCTCAGCTAACCAGGTCAGCAGCCTTCTTGGATCCACCCAGTCACCCTTGACAGCGATTATGGTTCTCTGGGATTAGGGCGGGTGCTTGTTAACCACAGGAAACCTCGAACAGTGGGTATTAAGATCTTGTAAATGTGTCTTGAATCCGTTTCCTTAATACCTATGAGAGAAAATGCCCACTTAGGCTATTTCATCTCTTACCAGACTTATAAATTCTGCCTTACTATCAGATCTATTTTCTGTAAAGATGGGTCACATTGCTCCAACCCCATTATTGAAAAAAGCTGATCTAGACCTATCTTCACCATCTAGTTATCGACCTATAGCAGTGGTCTCAAACAGAAACCCTTTGCAGAGCCACATTTTGGATTTGTAGGTACTTGGAGGGCCTCAGAAAAAATAGTTAACGTCTTATTAAAGAAATGACAATTTTGCATGAGGTAAACTCTTTAAGTTTATAAATCTTTCTTTTTAGCTAAGTCTTAATAATAATATTGTAATTTGTAGCTAAAGAGACATATGATCAAGAAACTGTTTTATTTTACTTTTGTGATTATGATAAACATACCGTGGGCCTCAAAATAGTACCTGGTGGGCCGTGAGTTTGAAACCACTGACCTATAGCGAATATTCCTCTCCTGATCAAAATGTTAGAGTCTATCATATCTGCTCAGCTTTCATCATACTTAGAGAGATTTTCCATTCTTTTACCTTGCCGATACGGTTTCAGACCCAACTTCAGTACCGAATCTCTATTGGTCTTATTAATTTGAAAGGTTCAGCAACTACATTCACGTAATAAGTTTGCAATTCTATTACAATTTGATTTATTTGCGGCCTTCAACGTCAATCACCATGATATCTTGATTTACCAACTTTCTTAGATAGGCATTGTTGATTCTACAATTTTAGAATGGTTCTCGAAATTCTTACGATCTTGCTCATATACTGTTAATATGAATGGCACTATGTCATCTTCTTGGAAGCCTTATGCGGAGTCCCGCAGGGATCACCTCTATCCCCTATTCTTTTCAACATCCATATGTCTACTTTGAAACTTTTCCATCTATCTCCCTTTGAAACACTATATACATATGCAGATGACATCTTTGTCCTTCTTGAGATAGATTCGAATCTCACTAACCTCGCTGAGAATATAATAGCATGTATAATGAAACTTCAGACTTGGGTCCTTACTGTACAAATGAAGCTGAATGAGTCCAAAAGAAAACTACTTTGGCTTGGCCCAAAATTAGATCAGCTACCTTCTTCATTCATTTCATTGCCCTCTGGATCTTCACTTTAGATTGAATTCTCAAGAAAAGTTTTGGGTGTCATTATAGACTCAACACTTTCATTTAATGACCACCTTAATTCTCTGGCAAAAAAAATGTTTTCTTAGTCTCCATATGCTGAGGAAAGTGAGATCCTGTTTCCATCAACAACATTTTGCTGTCCTTGTACAATCAATCATTCTTTTTAGGTTGGACTATTGTAACTCGGTCTATTTAAGTCTAACCAAGAAAAGTCTTCAAAGACTTCAGCAGATCCAGAATACTGAGACTAGGTTGATCTTTGCAAAAAGCAAATTTGATCATGTTTCCCCGCTTTTGTTAAAACTTCACTGGCTCCCAGTAATCTCCAGGGTTTATTTTAAATGTGACTGCCTCAGATGACCATTTCAAAACTTATTTAACATCTAAGTGGGAAGATTTTCTTGAATTTAATGGTACGCATTGTGACAATCCGACGTTGTTTTGGAGCACCGCTAAGGTAGTGCTCCGAGGAGATTGTATAGCTTATGTTGTAGCGCGAAACCGTCGTTTGTCTAGAGGTATCCTCAACTTAGAGAAGGAACTAACATCCGCTAAACGCCAATATACACAATACCCGACCCGAACTAATAGGGAACGCTTAATATCGGTGGAAGCGACTCTTAATTCATATATACATGAGCGAACAGTCAAAATGCTTCTATATCAAAAATATCGTTACCATCGTTACGGTAATCGGGCTGGGAAATTGTTGGCACGGCTGACTGCACAGGCCAGAGGACATCGATACGTGTTGGGATTGAGGGACGATAAGGGACGTCTGCAACATTCTACTGCTCACATTGCCCAAACTTTCCATTCTCACTTTCAGAAGATTTATGGACGCCAGGACTCGGGAACAGTTTCCCTTATTAGGGATTATATAGCAGATTCTGGATTGTTGCCACTCTCTGACCCAGACATAGAATATCTTAATACACCCATTACCCCGAAAGAATTGCAAAATGCAATCCAACGCCAAAGGAATTTTTCTGCTCCAGGGCCGGACGGCTTCACGGCAGAATTTTATAAGATTTTATCAGTTCAATTAGGTCCCCATTTGCGGGAATACTATTCTCAGACAATACAGGATGAACACTTTCCCGCTGAAGCAAATGAGGCCTTAATCACTCTGATATTGAAACCAGGAAAAGAGAGCGTTGCTCCCGAGTCCTATCGTCCTATTTCTCTTTTAAATGTGGACATTAAAATTCTTTCTAAAATATTAGCCGATAGACTAGCTACTCTTCTCCCGAACATTATTGCACCGGCTCAGGTAGGTTTTGTGAAAGGCAGACAGGCGGTGCATAATGTTCGAAAGGCCATATTATCACTGGCCCATACACAATCCCATAATACACAGATGTTGCTGCTTAGTTTAGACGCAGCCCAAGCTTTCGATCAAGTAAATTGGGATTACTTATTTGAGGTGTTGGACTATATGGGGATGACAGGTTGGTACGCCAGAGCGATACGCACATTGTACTCGACACTGAGGGCGAGATTGCTGGTTAATGAGATCATTACAGCCCCTATTTTAATTGAAAGGGGTACCCGACAGGGGTGCCCTTTGTCTCCCCTCCTCTTTTTGCTATACCTGGAGCCCTTTCTCCGGACAGTGACTCTGGACCCTGATATAGTGGGAGTGGACTTTGGGAAATGCACTATTAAAGTGCTAGCTTTTGCAGATGACTTATTATTTACACTGACTAACCCCACGCATTCTATTGCGCATCTCCTGCAGGCGTTAAGGGAATTTAGATTCTACTCGGGCTTTACTTTGAATTATCAGAAATCTATAGCTCTAGCTAGTCCGGCGGATCTACAGCAAACATGGATGGGAGAGTTTCCTTTTGCATGGGCGACAACGTCGATTCGCTATTTGGGAATTTGGATTCCCAGAGACCTCAAATCTCTTTATGACAGTAACATTAATTCCCTCATGCAGGACACCTTACAATATTTACAAAATTGGTCCTCTTTCCCACTCTCAGTAGCGGGACGGGTGGCTCTTTTTAATATGGTGCTCTTTCCCAAGTGGTTATATCGTTTTCAGGTGTTACCAATCCTCCTCTCCTATACTCATAATGCACGTTTAATTAAAGGTTTACAATGTTTCTTGTGGGGGGGTAAACGTCCCCGTATGCAATTTTCTAGGATGTGCTTACCCAGGGAACGAGGGGGCTTTGGTTTATTAAATGTCCGTTGGTACGCATTGGCATGCCAGATGCGACATCTCAATGATTGGTTTAGGGGGACATCAGATTTCTCTGCGACTCCTTTGGAATTATCTTTGTTGGCTCCGTACCATGTAAGCTATTTCTTGCATGTAGCGGACCCACAGATCCGTCCTTTGGTGTCTCCCTACCCGATATTTGCGCCGGCGCAGCACACATGGAAGTGGGTATGTAAAACAGCAAAGTTGTCTTCTGAGGTTTCCTGCTATTTACCCATCCAGGGCAATGGAGCCTTTCTGCCTGGACTGCAAAATACATCCTTCCAGAGGTGGAGCACGCTGGGATTACAATATCTTTTCCATCTGTTTCTGGAGGAGGGGAGAATAGCCACCTTTGCGGAATTACGTCAGACATTTGATTTACAGCCAACTGACTTTTTTGCTTATTATCAAATCCGACATTATGCTCAGTCTCTACCTGGGGAACACCTGACCGAAGATACCCGGGAGGCCCTCTCGGAACTTTTCAGTCTTTCTGCACAACAGAGGGTTCCACTTCGGTTTCATATTGTGGGAGTCCGGGACTGTCAATCGGGCACTAATTTGGCCATCTTGGCGACAACATGGGCAGAGGACTTGCAATGCACTTTAACAGACCAGCAGTTGCAGCGGGTTTTGATAAATATCCAGAAGGTCTCTCCTAACATTACGCATTGGGAAATGCAATTGAAGATAGTCTTGCGACTCTACATCCCGCCAGAACGAGCAGCTCGGATGGGGATTACTGCATCTCACTCCTGCCCGAAATGTAATCGGGATCACGCTTCTTTAGGCCATATGCTCTGGTCTTGCCCAAAAATTTTACAGTTTTGGAGATATTTGGGACAATACATTACGACGCTATGGGGGAGGCGCTGGCTTCCACAACCAAGAGCACTATTCGGATTTTACAATATAGCCACGCCTAAACCCAAAGGCATGTCGGCTTTCCTCACTAGAGCGATTTTGATGGGGAAAAAAGCAATACTTACGAACTGGCTGTCCCGAGATCCCCCATCTTATGCACAGTGGCGATCCCTGATGATAACTCATGCGACACTGGAACGCAGACTGGTGGGAGCCTTGGACTGCGGCCTTGGCCGTAGATTCAGTCTGACCTGGGAATGTTTCTGGCAGGATCTTACTCCGCATGCCCGCAGTAGATTATTGAACCTCTAAGTTTGACTCTTGCTCTCCATTTTTGTTGTAGTACTGGACTCCTGGGGTGGGAAGGGGTATGGGGGGGGAGGGGGGAGGAAGATGGATAGTTGTTCTGTTTTATAACAAAAGCCTAAGCTGTTTATACTGGTGTGCTTTACTAATTTTATAATAAAAACTATTTGAATATAAATGTGACTGCCTAACATTTAAGATCGTGCATGGCACTCTTCCTCCTTTAATTTCTCTATCTTAGAATTCTGTGAGACCTGATATTACCAGGTCTATCCAAAAGCTTAAATTATCTTTCTCCTCGTTAAAAGGCGTTATCTGTATTGGACAATTAGGGAAATCTCTTTACTTAAAAAATTACTGAGCTTTGGAATAATTTTCCTGTCCAGCTGCGTAATCTGGGCTCTTTCCAATTATTTTGAAAACATCTGAAAACTTGGCTATTTTCAAAAATGCAAATTTTGCTGCTCTCTATACAATCACTAATTCTTATTATATTTTCCTTTCTTTAAAATTTTTGTAAACTGTGCCAAGCTCTATAGAGAAGATGCAGTATATAAGCTTAAGGGGCTGTTGCGGTGTGTGTTGCTTGGCAGCGAGAGAGAGTGGCCATCTCTCCCACTGCCGATGGGATGTTGGGGGGGGGGGTTGCTTGGCAGCAGGAGAGAGTGGGCATCTCTCCCGCTGTTAGGTGGAGGGTTACTCGACTTCAGCGGTTCGATTTGCTTTTGGTTTTTTTTGCATTTATTCTGTACATGTACCCATCGCTATCACCAGCGATGGGCACATGCAAATTTAGCGAATCTTCTATATTCTCCATCATCCTCATTTGCACAAGTGTTTTTTGGAGAATGACACGCTTTTTTTAAATCGATACTATAACAGCTATGACAGCAGCCTGTCGGTTTTTAATGTGAATGTTTGATAATCTAGGTCACAGTATACAGAAATGACTTGCCCTCTATATTGGGCACTTTTCACAATTTCTAGTAACTTTGCAACAAGAAAACCAAACAGAGCACATATCCTGGCTTTGGAGTGAGATACATTACTGTTACAGTATATGCAAATTTATTTGGAGAAAGTGCCTCCAACAGTAGCTTTCCATCATACTTATATAGGGACAATTATACCGCCTTTAACTTCTTTTCTATGTTCCCCAATTAATAAACAGAAAATGCCATTATGACAAAGGCTCTTTCAACGGACAGTTTCAGGGGGAACTGCACCAACATCCCACCCACAATTCAAGTGACTCATATCTACAGCAAAGCCAAACACTCAAGTGCAAATCTGTGCTGCAGTATTCTGGCTATGCCATCCTTAAATTTTGCTTAAACAATTGTTTGGCTAATCCCCTGAAGCACGTACACTAATGCATATTTCAGATCATTAAGGCACATGACTATCAGCAGGTCTCCAAGAGGCTAAGTTGACTAGTTAAACCAGAGCTTGACAAATCCCAGGCACAGGTTGCCATAGTGACTAGAAATTTCTCTGGTACCTAGGCTATTTGTGTCCCTTTTATTTAAAGTTGTTTTTCCTTGCTATGCAACCACTGCTGAAGCAGAAATTTCCTCCTCCCTGCACTATAAGACTGTCCAACTTAACTGCAAACTCCCACAAGAACAGCCCGAGGATTGCAGCATTACACAATTCATGTAGGGTCACAATGTGCGGGAAGGAGGAAATACTTGCCCCAGCAGCAGCAGCCGCCATGGACTGTAGGATGAGGATCGGTGGCTAGGGGGTAGGTGGGGAGGAGGAAGACTGACTGGCTCGCTGGATGATGAAGACTAGCTAAGGCAGTGGTCTTTGCTCATTTTTAAGTGAGAGTCGTTTTGAATCCAAAAGGGCTGACGGAGAGCAGACAAATATCTTCCTACTTGAGACCATGACACCAATAATGCTTCATGACATTCATTCCTACCAGAACACCTGGCCTTGGTCATATGTGTAGAACACAGATAAACCCTATACAAATATAGGACCACAAACTAAAAGTCCTAATATACACAAATGAAACCCTAAGATGCCAGACTGCATGCAGTACAACACCAGAGAAATAAAAAGAAATGAATTTCTTCCTGAACAGTGCAAACAGCAGATGTTAATTCTGAAAGCTAACACATTTCAAATCACTAAATTGAAAATATAATCATTTTTCCTACCTTTTTGTCTGGTGATCTTCATCAGTCTCTGGTTGCACTTTATTCTTCTGACTGTGCATCCAATATTTCTTCCCTTCTTTCAGCCTCCTATATGCTTCTTCTTCTTCTCCAGACCTCATTCCTTCCCCCAACTTTTTCTTTCTTTCTCCCTGCCCCCTCCCCTTTCTTTCAGTCTCCCTGCCCCCTCCCCTTTCTTTCAGTCTCCCTGCCCCCTCCCCTTTCTTTCAGTCTCCCTGCCCTCCTCTTTCTTTCAGTCTCCCTGCCCCCTTCTTTCTTTCTGTCTTTCTCTCTCCATGCCCTCTTTCTTTCTGTCTCCCTGCCCCCTTTCTTTCTGTCTCCCTGCCTCCCCTTTCTTTCCTTCTCCCTGCCCTCCCCAAGCCACCACCGCCACCATCAAGGAACAGGCTGCGGCGGCGTTCTGAGCTCTCCCAGTTTCCACGCCGTAAACAGGACGCAGAAGCGCCGGGACCAGCCTTCCCCACCTGACATCAATTCTAACGTCGGAAAGGAAGTTCCGGGCCAGCCAGGCAGCAATTGGCTGGCCCGGAACTTCCTCTCTGACGTCAGAATTGACGTCGGGTGAGGAAGGTTGGTCGGCCCGGCGCTTCAGCGTCCTCTTAATGGTGTCGGGAAGCAGGTAGAACGCAAAGGCAATGTGAGTCTATCACGGAGACTAGGATGGGCTCCACAATCAACTTGCGTTGCCTTCGCGATTGACCTTTTGGGCACCCCTGCTCTATGACCTTACGCCTGGAAACAATCTGGATTTTTTTCTTCAACTCTGCTCTACTTCAGTGTGCTCTCTAACTCCACCTGCAATTATTACCCAAACACCGAGAGCCACCTTACAAACGTGAAGTAGAGATACCCATGGCACTGAAGCCTATATACAATTGTTCTGCTCATGAATTAACACGAGAACATTAACTGTAAACAGGTAACAAACGCATCAAAGGAGCTCAGAAACGCCCCTGCATAAAACAGTACTATATATATATATATATATAGACTAGTGCTTAAGCTTGTTACATTAATGGGTGCTAGAATAGATGTTTAAACTTTTAAAACAATGGGGCGTTGAGTCGTTTCTTTCTTTCTCTCTCCCTGCCCCCCTTTTTTTCTGTCTGTCTCTCTCACTGGCCTCCTGTCTGTCTTCCTCCCTGCCCTACTGTCTGTCTGTCTCTCTCTCTCCCTGGCCCCCTGTCTGTCTGTCTTTCTCCCTGCCCCACTGTCTGTCTGTCTCTCTCCCTGATCCCCTGTCTTTCTTTCTTTCTGTCTCTCTCCTTTGCCCCCTGTCTGTCTGTCTTTCTTCGAAGGCATGGATGAACAGAGGCACAGAGTTTCACGTGCACATGAGTGATTATTGATAAAATCATTTTCCATACCTTTGTTGTCTGGTGACTTTATTTTTCTGTGCTTATAACTATGTTTCCAGGGCCTCCTGCATGCTTCTCTTCTGGTCCTCCATCCCTCCCCCTATCTTCTCCCTTCCGTTTACTTCCCCCCCTCCACGTCCAGCAATACCCCTTCTCCCTTCTTTTTACCTCCCATGTCTAGCAGTACCCCTTCCCTGCTCCCCCTGTCCAGCAGTAGCACTTATCCCTTCCTTTCACCTCCCCCTGTCTAGCAGCACCCCTTCCCTGCTCCCCCTGTCCAGCAGTAGCCCTTCTCCCTTCCTTTCACCTCCCCCCTGTCCAGCAGCACCACTTCCCTGCTCCCCCTGTCCAGCGTCTCAGAGGGAAGGCAATGTTTAAACCACCGAAGGCTCTAACGCTCATTCTCAAGGTAGGGAAACCGTCACTTGCTCCTTCTAATGCGCATGCAGCGGCACGGTAATACAAAACACAGACACA
The DNA here is from genome assembly GCF_902459505.1 of Geotrypetes seraphini. Lineage (NCBI taxonomy): Eukaryota > Metazoa > Chordata > Amphibia > Gymnophiona > Dermophiidae > Geotrypetes > Geotrypetes seraphini. The sequence continues at coordinate 208,567,273 of NC_047086.1, read as the reverse complement.
CGGAGATTCAAGTGTGCATGCGCGCTAAGGGTTTTATTATGATAGATTCTTCCCAGCCCAAGGGCTGACTGACATCCAAGAATCAACTTGGAGAAGCAGAAACATATAGTAGGCAGGTGTAGGAAAGACAGGGAGGAAGTCTAGAATGTCTCACCTATCTATTGGAAAAGAGCTTACCGGGATAAGTGCATAATCTCCTTTTCCAGTGCAATAGGTTATACATTCTAGACAGGTGGGATGTACCAAAGCAATCCCTAAAAGCTAGGGCAGGCTAACTGCACCAGCTCACAGACTGAGGACCCAAAGGCAGAGTCCTGTCTAGCTGCCACGTCCATTCTGTAAAACTTGGCAAACGTGTGCAAAGACCACCACATTGCTGCCCTGCAAATCTCAAGAGAGACCACACTAGCTGCGGCCCATGAAAAAGCTATAGTCTTAGTAGAATGTGCCTTAACGGAGACGAGAGACTGTGTCCCAGGATAGAATATAGGTTGATGAAATGACCCTATGAATCTAACTGGATATCATGGCTTTGGAAACGAAGAGCCCCTTTTGACAGAACGACTCAGCACAAACAGATGGTCTGAGAGATGAAACTTGTTAGTGACCTCCAGACAGCAAAGGAGCACTCTGTGTACAACTAGCTTCATCAAAATGCTAGCCTGTTTCTTAGAACTCGTGGACTGAAAAACAGGCAAACACTTCCTGAAGAACATGGAAAGCCAAACTACCTTCAGCAGGAGAGAAAGAACCATGTGCAAGGAAAGACCAAAAACTAACAAGCGGAAGAGCGGCTTTCTACAAGAAAGAAGTTCTGAGTTATGTCTCACAGATGTAACAGTGACAAAGAAAATCAGTCTAGAGAGACAAGACCAAGAGGGAGGCATCCTGAATAGGCTCAAAGGGAGCTATGGTAAGACCAGACAGCACCAGGTTGAGGTCCCACCAAGGGACTGGTGGTTTTAAAATCGGTGGTCTGATGCAAAAAGCCCCTTTCGGAAACTGGCAATGATAGGGTGAGACACCAACAATGATGGTCCTGGGTTCTAAAACAAGAGAAGCCTTTATCTAGACCAGCCGGAAGAAAGGAGAGAGCCACTGAAATCTGAGTGGAAAATGGTTTCATCCGTTCCTGGTCACACCAAAGCCTGAATAGTCTTCCATGCTTGAGCGTAGTCAGACACAGTAGTCAACTTCATAGACTCAAGAAGTGTGACAAGAACAACCTCCGAATAGCCTTTGTGCGCTAAAGCCATGCATTCAATAACCATGTTGTAAGAACAAAGCAACCCGGGTCCTCCATGGAGACTGGACCCCGAGTAAGTAGGTCCAGAGGGGTGTGGAACTGAAGGCCATGACCCTGCAAAGAGCCCACAAGGCTAGTATGGAGCCACCAGAATGACACAGCCGAGTCATTCAGTGGCTGTCATGAGCCAGGGAGGAAGGACATACAGGAAAACTCCTTAAGGCCACGACTGCATGAGAGCATCAAGACCTTAGCTGCTGGGCTCAGATCTTCGACTGAAGAATCGAGGCACCTTCTTGTGCAGTGCCAAGGCCATGATGATGAAGCGGGGATCGATCCTAGCACCACACAATGGCTCAGAAAACCACTGAGGACAGCTCCCACTCACCCGTATCCAGTCTTGTCTGCTGAGGAAGTCGGTTTGAACACTGTCGACTCCCATCACATGCACTGCTGAAAGCAACTGCAGACGATGTGCCACCTACAGGAATAGAATGTGGTCCTACAGAACCAAAGAGGTTCTCTTGGTCCTTCCCTGGCAATGGACATATGATACTGCCATAGCATCGCCAGAGAAGACTCTGACCACTTGGCCCTCCAAAAAATCATAACAATGCATAGCACAATTTGTACAATAATTAAGATGATAGGGTGAATTAGAACATTAAAATACATACCCAAAGAAAAGTTCCCAGGGATATGAGAATCTTGTAGCAAATTTTCAACAGTTTGTGCAATCTGTCCATTTTCAAAAGCAATGTTGTGATTCACTTCTTTGGAGGTTGTCTTAAGTTGTTAAATATAGGCACAGAGTTCTGTAAAATTCAGCAGCTTGTGAAATGTCTTGTTTCCCATGCACAGCATATGAAATAAAGTCTGGAATGTCTATAGAATCATTAGTTACCAGAGGTGTGGAATAAGTTGTCCTATTAATGGTGAAGGAGGACAGAAGTACTATTCAGTAAATAGATCAAACTGTACAACAAAGTGTTCTTAGGAAGGAGGCTTTCATGAACCCGGGATCCAGCGAACAGGAAACATTTTGTAGAAAGAACAGGTGAACACAAATGTGTCCAGCTCCAAGGTATGAGGAAATGGGAGTGCTTAGTCAAGGAGCAGGAGGATGAATTAATCCAGCGGGAACTGTCAGCCTCTTGAAATTAAATGGTGACTGATGTGACAAACGGACGTCTTCCCCAAGGTTTGCCACAGGGAAATTAAGGAAAGTATATAAACCCCATTGCAGAAGGGCTGACCAGGTCAGTGCCCAGGACAATAAATTAGCTGACTACCTGGTGAGTGACAATGAAATGGAAATAGAACAGGAAGGCTTAGACTTACCTGAAGCAGTTCCAGAGCCAGGCAGGAAGAAGCTGCCTTGCTATTGTCCATTGCCTATAAGGCAGAAAGCTCATAGGCAGTTTCCCCTCAGAGAAACGGCATGGGCTGAGGAAGGAATTCCCTTCTCCCATCCAAAGCCAAGGGGGAGTGGTTCTTCCCCTCAGCTTAAAGCCAGGCTCGTTAGAGAGCAGAGGGAGGAAGGAGGAAGAGCAGAACGAGGCTTGGCAGTAGAGCAGAGGCAGGACGGGGCTGAGCAGTTCCTCAGCACTGACTGGGAAATGACGGAGGAACAGGCTGGTAATTTAGCCACTGAATTCCTTTCCCCAGAGCCCATGGTATGGGAAGAAAGTGGGGCTATACAGGAAAGCTGTTCAGAGGAAATGGAGAGCTGAATATCCTGGGAAAGGTCTGTGAACAGAGGTTTTGTCTTGGCTGTATTTCTCTGCTTGCTCTGTGATCTAATGACTGTGGGAGTTACTAGGGAAATAATCCTGTATTGCAATTTTACATGCTGTTTTGCTGGAGTTTGGAAAGGCTACAGTAATCTCCTCTTCAGGTTATGTTCACAGCTGAACCAAAAGCCAGGGTGTAATGATGGCTAGTTTAAAGCCCAGAATTTCCTGACTTCCACACTCCGTGAAAGGGCCCAGCTGTAAAGATAGTGCCTTAGCAACTAACTAATTCAATTAGTCTGCCTGCCTCATAGGGATAAGGAAATTAACCCTCTCAGGGAAAAGCCTGCTCGGGACTAGAGAGAAAGTCCAGCCCAGCTGGAGAGTGTAAGAGCACTGGAAGACAGCACAGAATATTTCTCAATCCTGAACAAGAATGTCTCTCCTGTAAAGCTACAATGGAGAGTTATTTGTGCTAACTGTTTCACCTCCTAACCTCCTGGAATATTAATGACTGTATGTGATTTATTAACCCAGTCCAGAGCTGATTACTGGGTGACTACGAGTGAGATGAACTTTTTCTGTTGTTTTTGTATGATGTTCATGCTACCAGGAAAACCTGGAGCGGCACAGTAATTCCACGGCCGGTGGCCGAATAAAAGCTTATGTTTTCACCAAGGCCATTCTGACAAAGTGTGATTTTTCAAAACCCTTGAAGAATAAGCTTAGTTTGGCATTTGCCAGGGACTACCAACTTGAAAGGTGACCCTAATTCTAAAGGGACCACGCCAGTAACAAGCTTCATGTCACTACCCGACAGCTCAGGGTGTTCACAGAGAGCGTGGGTGTGACACTGAACATGCATGGAAGGATCCATTGGCTTGAAGGACTTCCAGGTATCATCCATGTGAGGTAATCCAAACACACTGGTGCACACAGATTAAAGGTCCTTGGCTCTGACAATGAAAAGATCACTAGAGACTTTGGTAAGGGCTGTTTCTGAACATACAGGGTGAATAATGGATCAAGAATAGTTTGAGATGAAGAAGTCAAAACAGTGGCAGTGAATAGCACATTCACTAGCTTTGATGAGAAAGAGAAGAGGGGGAGGGGATGACAGATGGAGAGACAGGCAGGATTCAGTTAAAATTTTTGAGATATTTAAAGACATTAGGAACAGTTGAGGTGGATAGTAAGTAATAGGCTGAAGATATGACAAAGGATGACAGTAGGGCAGGGGTGTCAAAGTCCCTCCTCGAGGGCCGCAATCCAGTCAGGTTTTCGGGATTTCTCCAATGAATATGCATGAGATCTATAAGCATACAATGAAAGCAGTGCATGCAAATAGATCTCATGCAAATTCATTGGGGGAATCCTGAAAACCCAACTGGATTGCAGCCCTCCAGGAGGGACTTTGATACCCCTGCAGTAGGGGGATACAGAGCTGAGTAAATGGGTGGGAATGAGAATAAAGGAATATGTAGCGAGTTTGGAGGAGAGAGGTGCTACTTTCTCTTCTGTGATTTTAGGCAATAAAAAAAGGTGGCAGGGTTCAGAAGGTAGAGAGTATGAAATGGAAGAAGAGAAGGGGGGGAGAGGGGAGAGAAGAGAGAAGAGAAGAGTGCTGGAAGTAGAGATACTGTGAGGAGAGTTCAGCGTGACAAAGCAGTTGTTTTGGGAGGGAAAACAGTTTGCGATCATAAGTCAGCATGAGCACAAGATTTTAGACAAAGGCACTCAAAACAGGAACATAGGAAGCAGAAGTAGGAGGGACAGCCATGGCTGGGAGATTGGTATTATAACGGGAATTGGAAGAGGTCTGCGTGTCCAGTTGCACAATTTTCTATGTAGCAAACGCTCGACTAGAACCCGTGCACCAGAGCTTTTCCTCCAAATCCAAACAAGTGCCACCCAACAACCTTACCTAACCTCCTCTCCTCGGTGGATAGATGAAAGACTTAAAATGTCACAAACACTGCCTCTACAGCATTTCCAACTCCTACCAATACAAGGAGTTAAATACCGTATCCGACTTGAAAATCGATCTAGAGACCTTCCATACTGCAAATATTAACACTACCGCTACATAAATACATCTAAAAAAAAAAAAAAAAAGTTACTAGTGGCAAACGAATCATACTGCTTCCAGAACAAGCATTTGACATGCGTTTCATACAATTTAAAGTCAAAGCATAACTTGTAGGCGAGCTAGTACTAGCGTAAATGAATAAATAAAAAGTAATACAATAGCTTTATGCGTTCTCATCAACGTAAAATTTAGATTAAAAATGCAAAAATAAGGTAAAAAGGCATGGAACGAACACGCTAGAAATAACGCCTACACCAAAGTTAAAAGGACCCTCTCGGGGAAGGATCAGTTCAACCTCTTATTTAGGATTTTACTAGGCAAGCTTCTGCGCTTTATTCCCTTACCACCTCGCAGGAAGCAAACCCTCTGCTCACCTGCCCCAGCACCACCGGCTCCGACAGGATCTCCAGCCCATACTTCATCTCACTCAGCTCCTCCAGGTTCAGTGAAGCCGACGTCAACAAGCCCAGGCTGAAAAAAATAACAAGTGAGGTACAAACTCCAAACCACCTCCAACACTCATCTGCCGCCGCCATCTTCACCCAGTCCCCATAGTCTTCTGTGCATATGCGCAAGCTACAGACGCAGCGTCCCACCCACCGGACGTCGCCCATTGGACAAAACAGACAGCTGCTGAACTGCCCAATTAGCTGTTTCCAGCGGCGTCTCACTTCCGCCTACGGTCGCGCCTCCGATTGGTGTAGAAAGAGAAGCCAGCCCCTGAGGTGGAGCGATCGGTTTGTTTTGGCTGTCACCTGCCGGGCTCTGATTGGCTGGCGTCAGCAATAAAGGCTCGACCAATGAAGTGTTTTATTTCGCTGGGACGCGGCGATAGCAGAATGGATCATTGTTTGCTGTGGAACATGATATTGCTGAGACACTTGGTAGCTATGTTCCCGTCTAAGCGGAGCCATAAGCAATTAATTGCTCACAGTCTACGAACGTTGCTCATATATTTTATGTGGTCGCTTACAAAAATACTTGCAAATCTGGTTTTTAGAACTTGGAGCGCACATGAAAAAACAAACAAACAAAAAACACTGCACTTTTAGAGGGAATATTGTTTGGTACTGTACAACTGTAGTCACCTCCACAGGCTGCCTATCCGGACATGCTCTAGTAGCGCCTTTTAACCAATTACGTTTGGGTATGCGCTTCCCATCCTGCTGTGGCGCTAAACACTAATGTTTGGGTTTTGTTTTGTTTTCTTTGTGTCTTTATTTCTGTAGCCCTTTACAGTATTTGGCATTGTTGCTCAGAAGCATTGAACTGGGTCAGAGAACTGGGTCAGAGAACCCTTACTGGGTCAGAGAACTGGTCCATCAAGCCCAGTAGCCTGTTCTTACTGTGGCCAATCCAGGTCACCCTCCGTTATCCACCCTCCATTGTACCTTCTTATGGGAGATCTCCATTTCCAAATGCCTGTTTACTTGGCACTGTTGTTCTCATTCAACCTCAAGTTATGTAAAACAGCCGGTTTCACTGCACGGATGGAACATTTTTATGCGGTCCCAATGGGTCTGTCTCAGGTCCCTGCAGGAATTACTGCAAACATCTCCTGACCCGGCGGGCACCTCAATAGTACTAAAGGGTCACGGCACTGCCTTATGTACTCTCCAGAGGGCTGAAGCCCTGACACTTTCTATGTTGAACCCCTCTTAAAAAAGCAGCGGTCTCCAACATCACTTTTGATAGTTTCTGAATCTGTTCAGTCATCTCTGCACTCACACAGTTGTTTCGTCAAAGCTGCCACCAGACTCCACCCCTTCACTTCAGCTCAAACTGAACTCCCGACTCATCCATCCTGCTAAAAAAAACTTAGTCGAGCAAATTTAAGTACAACTTGTCTCTTTTACCTCAAATTCTGCAGCACTGCACAACCTTCGGATACCTTAGTACCTCCACCTGCTTCTAAATTTTCCTATGCAGCTACTCAGGATGCAGCTTCTCTTCTTCTGCAGCTTTTTCAGAAGATACTACTACAACCAGTTCTACCTCTTTTATCTTGCATCTATCTCAGCAACGGTTCTTCTCCGGGCACCACATACGCCATCCCCAGCGCGCCTTCTTTCAGCGGTCGGATTTCTCCCTTTCAGAACCAATAGTTATTTTCCTCTGATGAAGACCAGCTTCAACAGCATGAGCATACTCGTGTATCTGAAAATCCTTCCACTTCATCTGCTATAGATCCTCAGTTGTCAAAAATGACGCTTTAAAATCTCAAAGATAGATTCCAGAGCTTGGCCATGAGGGAAGATGGCAGCATGATCTCATTGCTCCTCCTGGCCTCACTTATCTGAACATTCTGCAGGATTGAATTACATCCTTTTCTTCTTTTTATTGAAATATTGCTTTACTATAGCAGAGTATGGCTTCAGGAAAACAAAGTAGGGAGATACAGCTGGTACTTCAGGGGGAAATGCCAAAAGACTTAAAGCTGATCCTCCTACACCTTCTAGGGTTCCTTTGCCAAGGGAATCTCATGAATTAATGGAGCAAGTAACAGCAGACCTCCAGGTCATTAAAGAAATGCTCAAGGAGACAACTTCACAATTAAAAGGACTTCAAGGTAAAGTTGCTAATCTCTCCCTGTAAATGGCAGTGAGTAACGCCCGGGTAGATCAGTTGGAGTAGAGGATGGTAGCAGTGGAGGAGGTGGCTTCTCAGAGCAAATTGGATCATAAAATTATTGCTCAGATGTCTGCCCAGCTGGAAGATATGGAGAACAGAAATAGAAGGGCCAATGTATGAATTTTGGGATTACCAGAGGGATTGGAGGGGAAAAAAACCTGCGTCATTCCTTACTTCTCTCATCTGAGAGGTTTTATCCCTTCACTTTGTGGAGCAATTTGAAATTAGAAACATAGAAAGATGACGGCAGAAAAGGGCTACAGCCTATCAAGTTTGCCCACTCTATTAAGTCTGAATGCTAATGACCTAGTTCCTTAACTCGACCCTCGTAGGGATCCCACGTGGATGTCCCATTTATTCTTAAAGTCGAGCACGCTGGTGGCCTTGATCACCTGCACCGGAAGTCTGTTCCAGTGATCTACCATCCTTTCTGTGAATTGAGAGAGCACACAGGGTGCCTTTCAGGATCCAGAGTAATCAGATGGGGCCAAGACCAATGTTAATTAAAGTACTGTGTTTTAAACATGCAATGCAAATTTTTGAGGCTGCCAAAAAAAAAAACAGTGATGTGGAAGGATAAAAAACTTCACTTCCTTCCAGATTTTTCTAAGAAGACTGCAGCTGTCAGAAAACAGTTCCTGGATCTTCGTGGGAGACTTAAGGATTTAGGAGCAAGATATGAGTTATTTTACGCAGCAGTTATGAGGGTTACATTTAATAATAACACAGTTCAGTATCGGGATTCAAAAAAACTTGAGGAATCTATAAATCAGCACATGGAGGTTTAACTGAGAGTGTTCTGACAGTTGATGACAGTTGAAACTTACTTCAGTATTCAACCAGAAGGAAGATTTCTCCTGTGTTCTGGTCAGGCAGGCAGTCATCCTATATTTGAAAGTACTTTCTCTGCAGTGCCACATAGCTGATAGTCATCTAAGCCTTTGCTGACATGTGAGGAAGACACTATAAAAGTATCTGTGCTGCCTCTATAAGTTTCTATAGTGTTCTGAGAGCACACAGTACAGAATTTCAGAGAAATGCAGGTTTTGAAAGTGTGTAGTGCTCTCATAAGTGCATAGCTTTATCTTTTCATATAGAAGCTTCTTTAAAAGTTATATAATGCAATATTGTGCAAGCGTGGTTTGCATTTCAGCCACCTCAACTTTGGTACTGGCTAAAGTTTAATGATTGTTGAAAAGTTAAATGTGGATTGTGTATTGCATGTATTTTTGGCAAACTGCTCAGTATACAAAGGGTGTGACCTTCTTTTGAAGGAAATAATTTGTGGCTATTCTAATTTGGCATGCCATATTGAATATAAAACATTCACATTGATCACCAAATATTATTAAATTTAACTTTTTAGACACCTTATTGTACCATCTAAAAGTTTTACTACCAAACACATTAATTGGTATTACTTGATTCCTAACTAGTTGTACCTTTAATGTGATATATTAAACATTACAAAATGTCAGTTAAGCACATCTAACTCATATTTTAAGATAATTTGCTTTTTCTTCTGCATTTCTAGGGATCTGATTGGGATGTCTGTTGCTCCTCTAGGTGTATTTGAGTGAGAGTGTTTTTTCTCTGTGGGACCGCACATTTTAGTATGGGCCTTATGAAGCCATTTGGAGGGTTTGCGCTTTAATTCTCGGTTGCCAACACTTTTGGCAGAAGCATGAGAGTTGTTTGGTATGGGAGGAGTGGTAAGGATTATATTTATATTTGTGAACAGGAAAGTTAAGTTTATATTAAGGTAGTGAGGACTGTTTAATATAGGAGGAGTGGGTTTTAATGTATTTTATTTGGGAACAAGAAACTTTAATTTCTATTAAGTTATTTTAATGAAAATTATATTAGCTAGGTTTCAATCTACATGATAGTAGGGAGGATGTGTTATTAATAATAACTTATTTATGTATACTGCTCAATATTATTAATCAATTATGAATTAATTTTTACTGAACAGTAATGATATTGTCTAAGTATAAAATGAGTTCAATGCAATTAGGGTTGGGGAAATTATTAGGGAGAGGTTAATGGTTGATTATTTCTGTATTACTATTAAATCTATAGAGGGAATAGATATTCTTATATTACAGTGGTACTGGGGAAGGGTGATATAACAGGGTTTTTCAATTTAATTTAGTTTAAGAGATGTTTATAGAAATTGCATTTTTTTGCAATGAATTGATGTAATTTAAGCTGTACTTATAATTTGATTAATTTAATTTGAAAAAAGAAGTGGGGATATAGTGTTTAATATGAATTGTGGGGGGAGATCACGTGATGCACTGAGCGCGGGCAGACGACGGCTGCCTGAGCTCCCGGGCCCCGAATCCCGAACAGCCCCGTTACCGATCCCCGGGGACGTGGCGGAGGACGGCGAGTGATCGCGCGTGGTGTGGGGTGCGCATGGACAGGTTCTTGTCCTCCCCTGCGTCGCCGATGGCCACTCGCACCGCCAAGAAGGACCGCGATCGCCCGCAGCTTAGCGCGGACAAAATGGCGCCGGCCCCATCTTCGGCCATCCACCAAATTGCGCCGGAGGCGCTGGCGGCTTTAACAACGGCGGTAACGGCGGCGATGCAACCCGGTATGGACCGGCTTTCTGACCAACTGTCCAACTTAGAGAACTTACTAACAGAGACTACCCGCAGAACAACTGTCTTAGAGGCCCGAGTCTCTGATTTGGAAGATACACAGAGCACCCATGAGAATACCTTACAGGAGCTGCAGGCACTTACAAAAAAGCAAGCAGAGAGACTGGAGGATTTGGAAAATCGCTCCCGCAGGTCCAATTTGCGTTTTTTAGGCATCCCGGATACAGTAACTGGACCTAACCTGCTACAGGTCCTGGAGGTATGGCTGACCAATACTTTTGCTTTACGGGAGAGCCTGGGCCCGATACGGTTGGAGCGGGTACATCGCCTAGGCAGGGAGCAGGCGCGGGAGGCGCAGCCTCGCATGGTCATAGCAAAAGTCTTGAACTACAATCACAAAGTTGAAATACTGCGCAAATATAAACAACTTCGTGAGGACCTTAAGTTTGAAGATTCGGAGGTGCGCATTTTTCAAGACTACTCCGCGGCCCTGACCGAGCGCAGGAAGCTATTTTACCCGCTTTGTTCATCCCTGACAGAAAAGAAAATCCGTTTTCTCTTCTTATACCCAGCTACCTTGCGTATACAACATCAGGGTCAATGGCAAGTCTTTGATTCAGCTGTGGAGGCAGCCACTTTTATGAATACTCAAGTGCTCTCTCAGGCGGACCTTACATGACTGTCAACTCACTTCATGGAAGCACTCACTGCATTCTGCTGGTTGCACTATGGTCTGGAGGTTTCTGGGATGCTTAGATTCCCAAATGCAGGAAGCTCGGGACTCTCTCTTTCTTCTGTTCCTACTTGTTGATATGGACTGGGGTTGTTCAGAATTGCATTCAAGTGGTCACAGTTACTGGGATTGAGTACTTAATTTTGCTGTCCACTATACGTTTAATTGTTACTGGGTTTCTTATGGGCCTAATGTTTTTTGATCTGCGGGTGATTCGGGGCCTGGAGTGGCATTAGTTTGTGATCTCTCACACCTATAGGACCTTGGGGTGGACCTTTAGTTGTGACTGCATACTGATGCGAGAGGGGGGTCGACAGGGGGGAGTGGGCGGGGTGGGAGGGGGAGGTTTGGGGGGGAGTCCTATGCTATGTTGGAGGTATGTAAGACAGGTTTGGAGGCAGGAGAGTTGGAATTCTGCAGTGGGCGGGCATGTGGTCTTGCAGATACTTCGACAGGTCCTAAGTAACACATGGCTACCCTGGGTGTGGCTGGGAGCCTGGGGTGGTTGGTTTCAATACACTGTTATTTTTTCGCAAATATTGTCCATCTTCATAGGTCATAGCTAATTCTCTGCGCCTAATGTCATGGAACGTATCGGGCATTACATCCCCTATTAAAAGAACCAAAATTCTAACTCAGCTCAAAAGACATAACGTAGATATTGCATGTTTGCAGGAAACCCGCCTGACGGACGTAGAACATCAGAAATTGAAGAGGTCCTGGGTGGCGGCAGTCTTTGCAGCCTCTTCCCCTCAAAAACGGGCGGGGGTAGCAATATTAATTCGTAAGACTTTACCCTATACTGCCAGAGTGATTGTAACTGATCAACAGGGCAGATATGTACTGATACACTTAACGGTAGGGACATATTCCTTTTTTCTCTTGAATGTGTATGCACCTAACAAATATGATCATTCTTTCTTTGAGGGTATTACAGCATTGTTATTAGAGCGTGTTGGGGAACCAGTCTACATAGCCGGAGATTTCAATCAAGTCTTAGACCCGAATTGGGACCGATCTACGCCAGGACCGAACACCTGCGTGTCCCACACTAGGGGTATTCCTTATCTCTGTGCCACTTTAGATCTAGTAGACCCCTGGAGACTTTTACACACCACAGAAAGGGATTACACTCATCGATCCAGGGCACACAACACCCAATCTAGAATAGACTATGTCCTTACTACGAGTAGGGCCTTTCTGAATGTAGATGCGGCAATGATAGGCCCGACCGTGATCTCGGATCATGCGTTGATTTGGATCGATGTGAATGTGGGTTTTAGTTTGCGGGGCCCAGTACGCTGGCGTTTTCCTAGTTATTTATTTTCAGATGACCATTTCAAAACTTATTTAACATCTAAGTGGGAAGACTTTCTTGAATTTAATGGTAAGCATTGTGACAATCCGACGCTGTTTTGGAGCACCGCTAAGGTAGTGCTCCGAGGAGATTGTATAGCTTATGTTGTAGCGCGTAACCGTCGTTTGTCTAGAGGTATCCTAAACTTAGAAAAGGAACTAGCATCCGCCAAACGCCATTATACACAATACCCGACACAAACTAATAGGGAACGTTTATTATCGGTGGAAGTGACCCTTAATTCATATATACATGAGCGAACAGTCAAAATGCTTCTATATCAAAAATATCGCTACCATCGTTACGGTAATCGGGCTGGGAAATTGTTGACACGGCTGACTGCACAGGCCAGGGGACATCGATACGTGTTGGGATTGAGGGATGATAAGGGACGTCTGCAACATTCTACTGCTCACATTGCCCACACTTTCCATTCTCACTTTCAGAAGATTTATGGACGCCAGGACTCGGGAACAGTTTCCCTTATTAGGGATTATATAGCAGATTCTGGTTTGTTGCCACTCTCTGACCCAGACATAGAATATCTTAATACACCCATTACCCCGAAAGAATTGCAAAATGCAATCCAACGACAATGGAATTTTTCTGCTCCAGGGCCGGACGGCTTCACGGCAGAATTCTATAAGATTTTATCAGTTCAACTAGGTCCCTTTTTGCGGGAATATTATTCTCAGACAATACAGGATGAACACTTTCCCACTGAAGCAAATGAGGCCTTAGTCACTCTGATATTGAAACCAGGAAAAGAGAGCATCGCTCCCGAGTCCTATCGTCCCATTTCTCTATTAAATGTGGACATTAAAATTCTTTCTAAAATATTAGCCGATAGACTAGCTACTCTTCTCCCGAACATTATTGCACCGGCACAGGTAGGTTTTGTGAAAGGCAGACAGGCAGTGCATAATGTTCGAAAGGCCCTATTATCACTGGCCCACACACAATCCCATAATACACAGATGTTGCTGCTTAGTTTAGACGCAGCCCAAGCTTTCGATCAAGTCAATTGGGATTATTTATTTGAGGTGTTGGACTATATGGGGATGACAGGTTGGTACGCCAGAGCGATACGCACATTGTACTCGACACCGAGGGCGAGATTGCTTGTTAATGAGCTCATTACAGGCCCTATTTTAATTGAAAGGGGTACCCGACAGGGGTGCCCTCTGTCTCCCCTCCTCTTTTTACTATACTTGGAGCCCTTTCTCCGGACAGTGACTCTGGACCCTGACATAGTGGGAGTGGACTTTGGGAAATGCACCATCAAAGTGCTAGCTTTTGCTGATGATTTATTATTTACACTGACTAATCCCACTCATTCCATTGCTCATCTGCTGCAGGCGCTACGGGAATTCAGATTCTACTCGGGCTTTACTTTGAATTATCAGAAATCTATAGCTCTAGCTAGTCCGGCGGATCTCCAGCAGACATGGGTGGGAGAGTTTCCTTTTGCATGGGCAACAACGTCGATTCGCTATTTGGGAATTTGGATTCCCAGAGACCTCAAAACTCTTTATGACAGTAATATTAATTCCCTCATGCAGGACACCTTACAACATCTACAAAATTGGTCCTCTTTCCCACTCTCAGTAGCGGGACGGGTGGCTCTTTTTAATATGGTGCTCTTTCCCAAGTGGCTATATCGCTTTCAGGTGTTACCAATCCTCCTCTCCTATACTCATAATACACGTTTAACTAAAGGTTTACAATGTTTCTTGTGGGGGGGTAAACGACCCCTTATGCAATTTCCTAGGATGTGCTTACCCAGGGAACGAGGGGGCTTTGGTTTATTAAATGTCCGTTGGTATGCATTGGCATGCGACATCTCAATGATTGGTTTAGGGGGACATCAGATTTCTCTGCGACTCCTTTGGAATTATCTTTGTTGGCTCCGTACCATGTAAGCTATTTCTTGCATGTGGCGGACCCACAGATACGTCATTTGGTGTCTCCCTATCCGATATTTGCGCCGGCGCGGCACACATGGAAATGGGTATGTAAAACAGCAAAGTTGTCTTCTGAGGTTTCCTGCTATTTACCCATCCAGGGCAATGGAGCCTTTCTGCCTGGACTGCAAAATACATCCTTCCAGAGGTGGAGTACGCTGGGATTACAATATCTTTTCCATCTGTTTCTGGAGGAGGGGAGAATGGCCACCTTTGCGGAATTACGTCAGACATTTGATTTACAGCCAACTGACTTTTTTGCTTATTATCAAATCCGACATTATGCTCAGTCTCTACCTGGGGAACACCTAACTGAAGCTACCCGGGAGGCCCTCTCGGAACTTTTCAGTCTTTCTGCACAACAGAGGGTTCCGCTTCGTTTTCACATTGTGGGAGTCCGGGACTGTCAATCGGGCACTACTTTGGCCATCTTGGCGACAACATGGGCAGAGGACTTGCAATGCACTTTAACAGACCAGCAGTTGCAGCGGGTTTTGAAAAATATTCAGAAGGTCTCTCCTAACATTACACATTGGGAAATGCAATTGAAGATAGTCTTGCGACTCTACATCCCGCCGGAACGAGCAGCTCGGATGGGGATTACTGCATCTCACTCCTGCCCGAAATGTGATCAGGATCACGCTTCTTTAGGCCATATGCTCTGGACTTGCCCTAAAATTTTACAGTTTTGGAGATATTTGGGACACTACATTACGACGTTATGGGGGAGGCGATGGCTTCCACAACCAAGAGCACTATTCGGATTTTACAATATAGCCACGCCTAAACCCAAAGGCATGTCGGCTTTCCTCACTAGAGCGATTTTGATGGGGAAAAAAGCAATACTTACAAACTGGCTGTCTCGTGATCCCCCATCTTATGCACAGTGGCGATCCCTGAGGATAACCCATGCAACACTGGAACGCAGAATGGTGGGAGCCTTGGATCGTGGCCTTGGTCGTAGATTCAGTCTGACCTGGGAATGTTTCTGGCAGGATCTTACTCCGCATGCCCGCAGCAGATTATTGAATCTCTAAGTTTGACTCTTGCTCTCCATTTTTGTTGTAGTACTGGACTCCTGGGGTGGGAAGGGGTATGGGGGGGGGAGGGCGGTTGATAGTGGTTCTGTTTCATAACAAAAAACCTACGCTGTTTGTACTGGTGTGCTTTACTAATTTTATAATAAAAACTATTTGAATATAATATGAATTGTGGGGCGAGGGAGAGTGATTTTGTGTGCTTATTCAATCTGTATTCAAGCTTACATGATTTATTTTAGAGGAAGGTTAGGGTGGGTTGTGGGATGGATGAAGTCCTGGATGTGTACAGGGAATTATTTGTTAGTGTGTATTATGGTGGGAAGGGGTATACTTTGAATGTTATTGTGAATCATTTACAATGTCCTTAAAAATATTTTCATTAAATGTTAACAGCCTTAACCATCCAATTATGAGGAAAAGAACACTTAGGGCTCCTTTTACAAAGCCACGCTAGGGCCTTAACGTGCGGAATAGCATGCGCTAAATTGCTATGCATGCTAGCTGCTACCACCTCCTTTTGAGCAAGTGGTAGATTTTCGGCTAGCGCAAGCTATAGCGTGCACTAATCCGGTGCATGCGCTAAAACCGCTAGCGCACCTTTGTAAAAGGAACCCTTAACTTTTTAAAGAAACAGGATGCTGATATATATTATATTCAGGAAACACACTTAAATGCCATTGAATCAAAAAAGTTGGAGGGGGGGTCAATGTTTCTTTGCCCCTGCTGTAGGTAAGAAGGCTGGAGTGGCCATTTTAGTTAATAGTAAATGCTTAGCTATATTTAAATTGAATTCTGCTTAGGTAGATGGGTCCATGTGGACATGAACTTGGGGAAAAATATGTTAGCGCTTTTTAATGTCTATGCCCCTAACTCACATCAGGCTGAATTTTTCAAGGCTCTTCAACAGTTGATATTACCACTGGATGCTTCTAATATAGTTGTGGCGGGGGACTTTAACACTGTGATAGATCCATTATTGGAGGACTTTAACACTGTGATGGATCCATTATTGGACAAGAAACCAAGTAAAATAATAAAATCATTAGGGTTAGATAATTTGGTAAAATCCTGTGCACTTAAAGATATATGGCAGATTCTCAATTTTAATGATCGGGAGTTTTCCTTCTGTTTCCAGGTTCACAAATCATTTTCGCGAATAGATTTATGTTTTTGTATCAGATAAGTTAGTACAGCAGATAACAAAAGCTGTCATAGATCCAATTATTCTGTCAGATCATGGTGGTTTGGATTGAATTTAAGTTTGCGGATCAAGATTCCAGTAGACCTGTGTGCAGATTTAATAATACATTGCTTGCAGATTCAAACTTTCTTGAAGAATTCCAATTAAAATGAATGAATATTTTCAAATTAATACCTCAGAGGAAATCTCATTAGAAACCTTATGGGATGCTTTCAAAGCTACCATAAGGGGACAAATAATCTTCTATTCGGTACATATTAGGAAACAACTTAAAAAGGAATTTACTGATCTGGAACAAAATATTAAAGACTTGGAGTCACAATTGGCCTCGAAATGGGAGCAATCTACTTTACAGGCCCTCTTAAAAGCTAAATATTTTGATTTCCTCTCAACTGGCTAGGAATGAATTGTTTTCTCAATAGGCTTTGTATTATGGAATCTCAAATAAGGCAGGAAGAGTACTAGCAAATTACCTTAAATCTAAAAAAAGAAAAGTAAAGATTGTAGCTGTTAAAGATGAGAAGGGTTAAACTCATTCTCAAATTGGAGACATTTTAAAACAATTTTTGAACTTTTATAAAGCTTTATATTCTTCCAAGTCTTATTCAAATAAAGAACTAGAGGGCTCAGAGTTTTTAAAGTTACTCAAGGGACCAAAAATTCCTGATCATATAAAAGGAAACCTTGAGGCGCCTGTTTCATTGAAAGAACTACAAGCAACGTTGAAGTCCCTTAATAGTTGGATCCGCTCCAGGAGGTGATGGGTTCACTGTAGAGTAGTGCTGCCCGATTCAGAGAAAAATATTTTGATTCGATTCACCCTGTTGAATCGATTTTTTTTTTTTTTTTTTATTCGATTCACTGTTAATGACACAGCTTTTTAAGTTTAAACAAAGTACTTAATAAAAATCACATTTTTCCATTAAAGCAATTTTGGAGACATTTGCTTGAACAGTCTTTTTTCCCAGTCCATAAGCAAGCAATATGAAAAAGATTTCCTTAATTATCTACTCAAACTATTATTCAGTAGAAAAAATTTAGTTTGTTCAATCAAGCAGAACATTCACTCATAGACGTTCAATGTCCAGACAGGATTTGATTTAATAGTTTAGGTATAATGAATAGCAAAAATGTTAAAGCCACACAGAAAAGCAGTAAAAGTCAATAGGTTCCGAGTTGGAACAACCTAATGTCTCAACACTTGAGGAAAAGACCACGTAATAATGTTTATAAGATAAATCATATAAATGATTATACTGAAGCAGGGTGTCCTCAGCGTGAGAGGTAAGCGAGGGGAGATAATTCTCCAGCGCTTTACACAATAAGGCACAGGTTAATCACCCTCTGCCTGCATACCATCTTAGGTAAGAGGGAGGTAGATAGATAGATTCGGGTAGGTAGGAAGGAGGGAGGGGGCTGCGTTCGATTGGTGACCGTGCGTGTTCCTTCCCTTAGCTTAGTGGATGATGGCACATAAAGACCCGAATGGTCCATCCAGTCTGCCCAACCTGATTCAATTTAAATTTTTTTCTTCTTAGCTATTTCTGGGCAAGAATCCAAAGCTCTACTCGGTACTGTGCTTAGGTTCCAACTGCCAAAATCTCCATCCAAACCTACTCCAGCCCATCTACACCCTCCCAGCCATTGAAGCCCTCTCCAACCCATCCTCCCCCCAAATGGCCATATACAGACCATGCAAGTCTGCCCAGTACTGGCCTTAGTTCAATATTTAATATTATTTTCTGATTCTAGATCCTCTGTGTTCATCCCACGCTTCTTTGAACTCCAACACCATTTTCTTCTCCACCACCTCTCTCGGGAGCGCTTTCCAGGCATCCACCACTCTCTCCGTAAAGTAGAATTTCCTAACATTGCTCTTGAATCTACCACCCTTCAACCTCAAATTATGTCCTCTGGTTTTACCATTTTCCTTTCTCTGGAAAAGATTTTGTTCTACGTTAATACCTTCAAGTATTTGAACATCTGAATCATATCCCCCCCGTCCCTCCTTTCCTCTAGGGTATACATATTCAGGGCTTCCAGTCTCTCCTCGTACATATTCTGGCGCAAGCCTCCTATCATTTTCGTCACCCTTCTCTGGACCACTTCAAGTCTTCTTACGTCCTTTACCAGATTTGGTCTCCAAAACTGAACACAATACTCCAAGTGGAGCCTCACCAATGACCTGTACAGGGGCATCAACACTTTCTTCCTTCTACTGGCTACACCTCTCTTTATACAGCACAGCATGCTTCTGGCAGCAGTCACCACCTTGTCACACTGTTTTTTTGCCTTTAGATCTTCGGATACTATCACCCCAAGATCCCTCTCTCCATCCGTGCATATCAGCGTCTCACCTCTCAGCATATACGTTTCCTTCCGATTTTAATTCCCAAATGCATTAGTCTGCATTTCTTTGCATTGAATTTTAGTTGCCAGGCATTAGACCATTCCTCTAACTTTTGCAGATCCTTTTTCATATTTTCCACTCCCTCTTCGGTGTCTACTCTGTTACAAATCTTGGTATCATCTGCAAAAAGGCACACTTTTCCTTCTAACCCTTAAGCAATGTCACTCACAAACATATTGAACAGGATCAGCCCCAGTACCGAACCCTGAGGGACTCCACTATTCACCTTTCCTTCCGAGCAACTTCCATTAACCACAACCAGCTTCTAACCCAGTTCACCACTTTGGGTCCTAACTTCAGCCCTTCAAGTTTGTTCAACAGCCTCCTATGAGGAACCGTATCAAAGGCTTTGCTGAAATCTAAGTAAATTACATCTAGCATATGTTCTCGATCCAGCTCTACGGTCACCCAATCAAAAAATTCAATCAGGTTCATTTGGCACGATTTACCTTTTGTAAAGCCATGTTGCCTCGGATCCTGTAACCCATTAGATTCAAGGAAGTACACTATCCTTTCTTTCAGCAACACTTCCATTTCACTGTATAAATATCTCCGCTGTATATGTACAGTCTCTTGCATTGTAAATCTGCATTGTATTTTCGCTGTATAAACTCCTATGCTGAATATGTACAGTCCCCTGCATTGTAAACTGCTCTGAACTGCATAATACATTCCCTGGCATTGTATCTTCGCTGTATATGTACAGTCTCTTGCATTGTAAACTGCTCTGAACTGTTTGTGGTATTGCGGTATACAAAAATAAAGTTGTTATTATTATTATTTTTCCAACAACCAAAGTAAGGCTCACCGGCCTGTAGTTTTACGCTTCATCCCTGTGACCACTTTTGTGAATAGAGACCACATCCACTCTCCTCCAATTCCCGGGAACCACTCCCATCTCCAGAGATTTGTCCTTTCAGCGGGCACAATGCCATTCACTGCTGCACGGGGCAGTGGATGGCCTTTTCCCCGTACCTGCTGTGAGCACTTTTCCCTCCTCACCGTTTCGGCGGGTTACCCGCGGCTACCCGTGACTAGCCGCGGGTAACAGCCACCGTGTCATTCTCTAGTCTTAACCTCCCTAGATTGCAAATAAAGATTTGGCATAATCCTTATACTCTATAGCAGTGGTCTCAAACTTGGGGCCCACCAGGTACTAATCTAATCTAATCTAATCTAAATCTTGGGTTTATATACCGCATCATCTCCGCAGATGGAGCTCGACACGGTTTACATGGTTAGGGAAGGAACGGAACTCCAGTGGAATTATATAAGTATGAGAGAAGAGAGGTTGGTGTGAGAGTGCCAGGAGCGGGACGGGTTACGTTCTGGAGAAGAGCCAGGTCTTCAGATGCTTACGGAATGGTAGAAGGTACTATTTTGAGGCCCTCGGTATGTTACCATTGTTTTGGAATGTTGCCTGCCTCACTGCTGTAACCTCACACAAGCGCTTTCCTGTGTCTGTACGCGATTGTGAAGTGGAGAGGACATCGCATACAGATGCAGGAGAGCGCTTGCGTGAGGTTACAGCAGTGAGGCAGGCAACGTTTCAGAATGTAAGGTAACCGTTGGAGACAGTGCAGCTTGTGCGTGTGTACGTAATCTCGTGAACTCTTGCAAAATTCGGCACCTTTCCTGGCGGTGACTGCTTGATGTAAGATAGCGGTTGTGTCTGGTGCTGGAGGAGGTGATAGCTGAAGACGGTTGCTGATGCGACCACCGGACTTAAGGCACTTAAGGCACAAGTTTTCAAGGCACAAGTCGAATATTGATTCTTCCCTCTACAAAAAAGCCTAGAGGACTACACCAAAATCTTGTCTCTTGCAGTTGATACTTTAGAATCTAAATCACAATTTTGCATGAGGTAAAACTCTTTAAAGTTTATAAATCTTTCCTTAATTGCTTCTGATAATTTCAGCTATATGCAGCTGAAAGCAGTGCAACATGCAGAAAGTGAAAAACTAAATTTCACTTTCTGCATGTTACACTGCTTTCAGCTGCGTATAGATGAAATTATCAGAAGCATTTAAGGAAAGACTTATAAACTATAATGAGTTTTACCTCATGCAAAGTTGTCATTTCTTTAATAAGACATTAACTATATTTTTTCTGTGGCCCTCCAAGTATCTACAAATCCAAAATGTGGCCCTGCAAAGGATTTGAGTTTGAGACTGCTGCTTTATAGCCTATCTCAATGGCTAGATGCTAAGTATAAAGTGAAACCTTCTCCAGGGCCAATGTTTCCTCTAAGGATTGATGAGGTGTGTGCAAAAAAAAAATATGCATGAGTGACAAGTTACATACTCCACAAATTTATGTATACTCCTTATGTATTTTTAATCATCTATGGATATGTTTGTATGTTTATTGTTCAAATGGTTTTATTTATTTCCCCAAATTAATTTTTGTTATATACATTGAAAATATTTGATATTGCGTTTAAATCAAAATCTCAATAAACTTGAAACTTGAAACGAGTGCCCGTGAGATTGTGGGAGAGTTAAATACTCAAAACTCAGAAAAATAACAATTTACTTAAAGTTCTTTTAATTACGTAATATCATCAGTTCTTTAATCTTCACAAATATTCTTTTCGATTCTTTTCAGTTTTCCAAAGATTGTAGACCTTTTCAGCATTTACAGTTTGTCCAGAATTTAAAAAGAGCTTTATTCTCATTAAATTGTCCAGATGCTCAACATCTAGTCTATTTCTGTGTTTTGTCTTTATGTTGTTCATCAAACTGAATCCTCTTTCACAGTCAGCACTTGAAGCCTGGAATGTACCGCAGATATCCAGAAGCAAAAATAAGTCTTGAAGTTGATCCTGCTGTTTTGTGAATGCAACTAGATCAGCAAATGTCTTAACTGCTCCAGTTTGCAATTTCTCATTAACAATCAATTTAAATTCTGGAAACTGCTTACAAAGTTCTTTCTGGAATGCTTCGTTGTCTTTTTCCAGAAGAACATGGTATCGGTTTCCAAGCCTCTTCATCTGCTCAAGACCAAATGTATAATCCTCTAAGTTCACAGCTGTTGAAAAACATTCTTTGTCAAATACTGCCCAATCTTGTAATTCCTCATCTGGAAATCTATTATCCAAATGTTCACATGTCTGCTGAATGAACTTAATTATTGACTTTGTGTTCACTGGGTGCTGAAATGACGAAAGCAAATGGCTGGCATTTTCGGTGTAGTGAGGTTTCTCTCCAAGATACTGTGATCTGAGTTTCTTTATTTTTGCCTTTGCAAACTGAAAGGCTTCCACAGTAGACAGCAAACTTCTTTGAAAAAGTTTACACAAGTCGCTTAATTCTGATAATACATCATTCAATATTGTAATTGCAACATGGTGTTCTGGATTCGGTAGTTTCTCTAGGCAGTATTTATGGACCGGGTCATTATTCTCATCAACCTGTTTTCTACAGTATTCCTCTAAAATATCATAGTTCAAAACCAAAGCATTGACAGCAAAATGCCTGGATAACCACCGAACTTTGTTGAGTGGTCTGAATGCAATCACTTCTGCTTCAGCAGCTTTGGCCAAGGCCTCAAATTTATCCTTCTTGACAGATGATCTGCAGAAAATTGTGTAAACAGTTCTCAGCAGAGTTTCTATCTCTTTCATCAATGGTATATCTTTCCATGCATGATCTATTCCCAAATCCTCTCTGTGTGCCACACAGTGTTGTTCAGACACATGTGGAATTAACTGGCGAAGAAATGCTGCTACCTCTCTCTGCTTGCCTACCATAACTGAGGCTCCATCAGAGATAAACATAACCATCTTGTTCAAATCTAATTCGTTGTCTGCATAAAATTTCTGAATGGCTCCAAAGATTGACAAGCTATCACAAGTTGTTAATTTAAAAATTCCAGCGAATATAGTTTTATGGACTGAATTATTGGCATTTCTAAATTTCATGTACAGAACTAACATTTTGGAAACTGAAATATTAGTTGATTCGTCCACGATCAAGGTATGGTAAGCTGCATTTTTAATCTCCAATAATATTTCCGACCTAATGGTTGAATTTATACACTCAACAAATTCAAAAGCATATTTTTGTTTCTCCAGCTTTCTGGTATCTTTACATATTTTGCAACATGGTCATGAATTGCCTGCACTGTTAGCATTGAAGAATTTATATTAACAGCAAGTAAAACGTTATCAATGAGTATCTTTACCTCATCAGGAGTCGTTTGTTGTCGATTAACTAATTCTTTTCTGTTTTCACGATCTTTCGATTCTGTTAGCATGTTTTTCAACAGACTTCTGCTTTTGTTTTTCAGATTTGTGACTGCTTCAATGTGCGATTTTTGGCTTTTAAATGATCAACTTTCCAATCGGTCCACATTTTTCCTGATGTCCAGTCACTATTGTATTCCGCTTTCATGCAAATTTTGCACTTAACACCATCAGTTTCTGAGTAATAAAAAATTTCCCCAAGTAGCACGTGCTGTGTGGTGCCATGCGGTAAATCCGTTTCAACATAGCATTCAGTCAACCACTCTGTTTTAAAACCCAAGCACCTCTTCTTGCCTGTGTTACATAAACTTTCCTCAGCTCGCCACTTAGACATGGCCATGAATTCTTTAAAAATAGTGAATTCTTTGATATTTAAAGTAACTTAATCCCTATGTTCCCTCTAAGCTGAGCAAATGCTCATATATTCTAAGAGTGTCACTCACAGATTTTATATGTTAATAAAGCAAGATGGCTCCATCACCACACCCCACCAAAAAAAAGGATTCCTTACAGCACCTTGGGCTAATCAAAGAAAAATCAGGTCCTTAGATGTAAACACCCTGTAATTCCATCTGGGCCTGGATATCACCAGACCTCTCCAGAACTATCTTCACTTATTATAGGGCCGAGTCCCTATAATGGCTTCCTATGGGGTCACAATCAACTACCGCTGGTTTCTAAAATCCACCAAGAGGTGGTGCCATGCTGAACAAACTCAGCAGCTCTCCCAGGCCAACTTGGAAGCAGGGCATTCCACACACTGGTTCCCTGTTCAACGAGGCCACTACTTCTCCTGCCCAATCCTAAGAGAGAACATTGGGACTCCTATCTGTGAGGAGTGCGCATGCGTGAGTCCCCAGCCTCACTGGTGCTGTTCTTCGGTCTGCCCTGCTCCTTGCCTTGCCTTAGTGTATTTTTAAGGTGAAAGACGTGGCCGCTGCATCTTTCAACTTAAAAGACATTAAGGCGAGCAGGGCAGACCGCCGCCGCCGCTTCCTCTCACCTCCACCGCTGACACTAAGGCGAGCAGGGCAGACCGCCGCCGCCGCTTCCTCTCACCTCCGCTGCTGACACTAAGGCGAGCAGGGCAGACCGCCGCCGCCGCTTCCTCTCACCTCCGCCGCTGACACTAAGGCGAGCAGGGCAGACCGCCGCCGCCGCTTCCTCTCACCTCCGCTGCTGACACTAAGGCGAGCAGGGCAGACCGCCGCCACCGCTTCCACTCACCTCCGCCGTCGACACTAAGGCGAGCAGGGCAGACCGCCGCCGCCGCTTCCTCTCACCTCCGCCGCTGACACTAAGATGAGCAGGGCAGACCGCCGCCGCCGCTTCCTCTCACCTCCGCCGCCGACACTAAGGCGAGCAGGGCAGACCGCCGCTGCCACTTCCTCTCACCTCCGCCGCCGCTTCCTCTCACCTCTGAGCGACACGAGAAAAAACATGAGTGATGCCACTGAAAAGAGTGAGCGATCGCTCATGCGCTCACCTTAGAGGGAACACTGTCCAGGGCATGAAAAAAATCAGCTTCTTGTACAATCCCTCTGTAGTCTGAACCTAGGGTATCAATCCCTTCCAGCCCTGAACTGTAGGAAACTCAAAACCAAAGTCTGACCCCCTCCTCCTGTGATCATCTCCTGTGACACTCCCCTGGAATATCAGGAAGATCAGCTGCCCGCCTTTGTTCCATCGGGCTCCAAGTCCAAAGACTGACTTTTGCAGTCCCTGGACATGAGGCATCTCTTTCTGAGATACCTGGAGGCCACAAATGACTTCCGTTTTTCGGACTATCTTTTCGTACTGCCCAGCGGGGTAGACCTGCTTCTAAGGCTACCATCTCTAGATGGATCTGTGTGGCAATTTCCGCTGCTCAGCGGAGAAGCCTCCACTTGGAGTGAAGGCTCATTCCACCAGAGGAATGGCTTCCTCTTGGGCTGAATCAACAGCTGTATCTCCTGAGATTTGCAGGGCGGCCTCTTGGGCTTCTCTACATCCTTTCACCAAGTTCTACTGACTTGATGTGGTGGCCAAGCACAATGCGGCTTTTGGGGCTTTGGTCCTGGCAGCAGGCTCATCGGGCCCCCCCCCTGATGTTCTGAGACTGCTCTGATACGTCCATACAGTTCAGACTACAGAGGAATTGTACAAAAATGAAAGATTAGGTTTATTACCTCTGCTAATCTTCTTTCTTGTAAATCTCCTCTGCAGTCTGAACACCCGTCCGTTTTTCTGTCCAATTCGCAGGTCGCCTGGTCAGTAACTGCCAGAGAACTCCATACTTGTTCCTTAATGTAAGGTTTAAGGGGTTCCCGGGTTGTTGCCCCCTTCCAAACCCTCAGGTTGAGTCTCTTTTATCCAAATTTGTACTCTTTCAAATTTTGTTTGATGTTCAAGTTACATGTTTATGCTATTTAGCTTTAGGGCATTAATCGTTTTGAAATTGTTTAGCATATGATCAGAATTGATTATGCAGCGGGGAGTTCCCTGCACCCCCTCACTACTACTACTACTACTACTACTACTACTATTAAATATTTCTATAGTGCTACCAGACGCACGCAGCGCTGTACTGTACAGAGTCAGAAAGAGTAAGAAAACAGTCCCTGCTCGAAAGAGCTTACAATCTAAACAGGCAAGACAGACAAACAAGATGTCATGGATACAGTTAAGGGGAACGGTTAATCAGCAGGCTGGGTTGGAGGGCAGAAGAGTAGTGTTAAGGATTGAAAGCTATATAAAAAAGGTGGGTTTTCAGACTGCTTTTAAACAAGGGAAGGGGCTTTATGGACAAACTCAGGCAATTTATTCCAGGCATAGGGGACAGCTAGATGAAAGGAATGAAGTCTGGAATTGGCAGAGGAGGAGAAGGATAATGCTAAGAGTGATTTATCTGAGGAACAGAGTTCTCTGGGAGGTGTATAAGGAGAGAGAAGCGAGGAGAGAGATTGAGGGGCAACAGAATGAACACACTTGTAGGTCAACAATAAGATCTTTTGTTTCCTGTTTTTGCTATAGATCTACCTGGCTTAATAACTGACTGATATTCCGGGGGAGTGTCACAGGAGATGACCACAGGAGGAGGGGTCAGACTTTGGTTTTGAGTTCCCTACAGTTCAGGGCTGGAAGGGACTGATAACCCTACAGTTCAGACTACAGAGGAGATTTACAAGAAAGAAGATTAGCAGAGGTAAGAAGCCTAATCTTTCGTTCCATATCACTACAGTGCAGAAGTAATGATAATCCGCTATAAACCCCTTAGTGCGCATGCCAATTTCAAACTCCATGTTCTGTGCCTCTGTGGTGCCGTGCTCCTGCATGCGCAGTAGGACCCTGCGGCAGTTTCTCTATTGACTTCCGTTCTCAAGTGCATATGTGATAATGGCTTCCTCCCTCCCACACCCCAGCCAGCCTGTGCCTCGACGAACGGAAAATGTTCAGGCCTCTAGGAGTCAAAGCACCGCTGCCATGTGCACAAACAGGGACTAGCGGGGTTTCCCCAGCCCGAGGCAGGACCAGCAGTGGCAGCAGCCGCGGTTTCATCAAGCAGCCGCGGGGCATTTGCTAGGCTGGCCCACTTTCAGAATGCGAGGCGGGTCAGCCTAGCAAAAGCCCCGAGGCTGCCCGGTCTAGCGGATGCTGCACAGGGGGAGCAGGTAAGGAAGAAGGGGTACTATTGGACAGGGGGGAGGTAAAAGTAAGGGAGAAGGGCTACTGCTGAACAGGAAGCAGGGAAGGGGTGCTGCTGGACAGGGAGAGGTAAAAGGGAAAAGGGCTACTGCTGGACAGGAGGGAGGTAAAAGGAAGGGAGAAGGGCTACTGCTGGACAGGGGGGAGAAGGAAAGGTGTCCTGCTTGACAGGAGGGAGTTAAAAGGGAGAAGGGTTACTGCTGAACAGGGGGAGCAGGGAAGGGGTGGAGCTGAACAAGGGGGAGGTAAAAGTATGGGAGAAGGGCTGCTAGCACCCGTTAATGTAACGGACTAAAAAACTAGTAAATAGTAAATCTAAATCACTAAAATTTGATCCTTCTTTTTCTCCTGGTAAAGAACCAAAAACTCCATTCAGTAGGCAGGAAGTTTTTTTCAGAAGCAATGCTCGCTTCCAGAATTGCTATTCATCATCTTCAAATTTTTCATTACCAACATTGCAAGCGGCTTCTAATTTTCTTTCTACCATGGAAAAAAAATCACATTCCACCTCATTACTAACACATATGATTTGTATGATACAACTTCCCACAGGGGAGCAGTATCTATTGCAGCCAGAAGAATTGCATGGTTTAGAGCTTTGGGCCTCAGAGGGTGACCTTCATGATAGACTGGCAGATGCTTCATGCCTAGGGGATAATCTCTTTGGTGATAAGGTTAAAGATGACTGCTCAACCTTTCCAACCCAACAAAATCAGTGAAGAAGTAAGGGCAGGGGGCAGACTGCCCTGGGTGCCATCTTAGCAGGGGCCTTTGCGCCTCTATTCCTTCTCCTCCCCTCCCCCCCTGTGTACCTCTTTAAATGTTCGCTAGTGCAAGCAACATCTTCCATCTGCTGCTCATGCTCGCATTGACTCTCTTTTGCTGTCACTTCCTGGACTCAGGCCAGGATGTAACGTCAGAAGCAAGCTGAGGACGGCATGAGCAGTAGGTGGAAGATATTGCTGGCACTAGCGAACATTTCAAGAAGTATGCGGGTGGGGGACGGGCGCTCAAGCAGCAAGGAAGAGCAGGGAGTATATAAATAAATTTATTATTTGAGCACATATTGTTATAATGCATAGCAAGATGTGCACCCAAATCCAAATAGGTGCACATCTTGGATCGGTTGTCATATGTAGAATCCAGGGGTTCACTACAAGTGCACAAAATTGTGCAGGCAGGTTATACAATAGTACCTAACATAATTGTTAAATTAGGTAGATTGGCTTGAAGCACCAATAATGGCCCTTAAATGGCACTAATTTGTAGTTACATGTATAATTGCACTTAGGTGCTATTCTATAAACATAGGGCTTGTTATTCAGCCACCGGTTGACGGCACTTTGCCTGCCACTGGCATAAACCTGGATATTGAATACCAGGCTGTTTCCTGCAACCGACATTGAATATCCGTTATTTTCTTTGTCTGTTAAACACATGGTTAAGCTGATATTCAGCGGCTGACCAGTTAAGTTATGTTGGTTAAAGACAAGACTACTATTTATGCAATCACATTTAACTATTAATCTTATCTGATATGACGCTGAATATCCGCCCCTAACTGGGTAAGTCACATGATGCAGTTGGTTTAGCAGTAGGCAATAACCATGCATCTCCTGCTGAATATTTGTAGTTAGCTGCAAAAACACTAACCGATCAGCAGCCATTTCTGACCAGTTAAATAATGCTGACTATCAAAGGGGGTGGGGAATAATGCCTAAATACTATAGCATGAAACTGCAAAGAGGGTGTGCATATGGCTGCATCAGGGGCATATCTTGCAGTTGCAAACCTGAGTTATAAAATATTATCACTTAGGTCAACAGGTGCCAACAGTTACACAAGCATTTACACCATCCTTTGACATAGCATAAGTGCTTATGCCTAGTTAGGTGTGTGAATGTTGACTTGCGTTAGTATTAAATAATAGCAATTATGTGCATAATTGCCACTAGAACCGACACTACCCTCAAATTCTATAAAGTGCACCTAAAGTTAGGCACCTATCTCAGCATGCCTTGCTGCATAACGTAATTAATAGTCTAAATTGGTGTCCCAAATTTGGCACTCGATGCCTCTAAGTGGAGTTAATTGAAAGTTAGGTGCCTAGCTTGGTAGGTGTAATTCTACAACAGTTGAGTACTTAGTGCAAAGCACATGTTAAAGAGTGGCCATGGTGAAAAAAGACAGGATCTAAGATGGCCGACGGTCCCGGACGCTGAACAGCACGCCGGAGGAGACTTTCTGAAAAAAAGCTTCTGCCGAATAGGTTTACCTACCTAGAATGCCGAAGAGGAGAGGTCGCAGCGCCGCTGGAGCCTTGCGGCGTTCGGCGGTCCCCTCGTTCGGCAACATAGAAGAACTCCTGCGTCGGATGCAGGATATCCCGGCAGCGTCGGCACCCCCGCTGGAGACACCTCAGAGGGGCGGAAATGAGGTGATCTCCCTGGGGCTAGAGACAACGCTGAGCCCCGACGCTAGGGCACCTCCCCCACCTCCTCAGGTTACCAGCTCCCCACGAGTGGAGGAGCTGCCAGGAGAAGGCAGGCATCTACCCTCGGAGGCCAGGGAGAACAGAGAGGGGAGCGTGGAGATGGACTCCCTGAGTTTTCAGGTGAGTCCAAGAAACACCGAGGACTTTGAAACATCAGGGTCTACTTCAGGCCAGCAGAAGGATTGCCAGGAACAGCTGAAAACTGGTGAGACTATTCAAACTTTTAATCCTTCATATGTTATTGAAAAACCCAGAGAAGTAACACTGGATTCAATTTGGGATTTAGTGGCTGACCTGGCCAAGTCTGTCAAGCCCCAGCTTTTGCAGCTGGAAAATAAAATTACTCTTCAAGAAACTGAGATAAAAAACATAAAAGTTGAAATTGGTGAATCTAAGAATTCTATTGAGAATATACAACAGGAGTTAAAAGTATCAAAACAGCTTAATGAAGCAATAATAAAAGATAATACAAATATGCGTAGAAAACTGGAATCTTTGGAGAATTTTTCTCGTAATAATAATCTCCGACTGATTAACTTTCCTAGGATAGCCTAGGTGACACCTAGGGATATGTTGAAACGTTATATGTTGGAGATTTTGGGTATTCCAGAGGATACATTACCACCACTTACTCAAGTATATTACCTACCAATGAAAGCTATTAAATCACCATCTAAACAACAGGAGAATAATCAACCACTTAATGTTTCAGCAATCTTGGAACTTTCGGATAGAGAGGTTGCATCTCCGGCAACATTGCTTCTTACTGTGGCTCTTGCTCCAGATAAAAATTGGTTGCTTAGATTGTTCTTTAGAAATAAAATGAAAGAATTTCTTGGACAAAAAATATTAATGTTTACAGACTTGGCACGGGAAACCCAGAGGAGAAGGCGAGAGTTTCTTTTGATGAAGCCAGGTATTACATCTCTTGATGGGACTTTTTTCCTTCGACACCCTTGTAAATGTGTAATACAATACCATATGAAGAAATATGTATTCTTTGAACCATTCCAGTTGACAGCCTTTTTGGCAGGAACTCGGCTGGATGAAGGAAAATCAAAATCAAAGTGAAGTGCATTTGAATAATGATATCCTTTCTCAGCCAAGGGATCTTGTTTTCCTAATAATAATAATAATAATAACTTTATTCTTCTATACCGCCATAGTCGTGATAGTTGAATTGATAGTTGTTAGCAGTTGTTAGCATTTGTTAATATGTCCGCCTTATCCTTCTTGGATCTATTGTTGAGGACTTGAGCTGAATTTAAGCTAAACATTTATTTTATTTTATTTGATTATTATGTATTTTACCTTTGAGTATTATTTTCTTGCTTTTCTTCAACTTTCTGTACAAGTAGATACTTGATTTATAACATGTAAAAATTTGATAAATAAATAAATAAAAAAAGAGTGGCCATGGTTGGGGTGGATCATGGGTGTGTTTTTGAGTTAAGAGCCATTGGGTGCCTAACTTAGGCGTAGGCATTTAGTTCAAGAAAACCCTGGTATAAATAGTGTGTGCTTAAGTGTTAGAATTCTTAGCACTGCCTAACCACGCTTAGGTGTCAATAAGTGTGATTCTATAGTGGGTGCCCTTTATAAAATCACGTTTAGTGCCGTAGTAGTCAAAACCGATTTTTCAGTGCCATATATAGAATTGAGCCCTTAGGCCCCGATTCTATGAAGTCTGCCTAAAGTTAGGCTTAATCAATGCCGATATTGGCACTCAACACCTCACACTTGGCTTTAATTGAACTTAATTGAAAATTAGGCACCTACCTTGAAAAACATCAGTTTTATAAAAAGTAGGTGCCTAGTCCAAAGCATCTACACCAAAAGTGGGCATGGTTAGGAGGCAGATCATGGGTGTGTTTTTGAGTTAGGCACCACTTTGTAAATCAGGTGCTGTTAGGCTCTAATATTGGTGCCTATATTTAGGTATAGAAAACCCTGGCATAAATTGGGGATGCCTAAATGTTAGGCTGCCGAGCACTGTCTAACATTAAGCATGATTCTACAATGGGTGCCTACATTTTATAGAATCGATGCTGATATCAGCGCCTATCTTTAGGCAGACTTTATAGAATCAGGGCCTTAGTGCCCCAATTTTTGGCACCTAACTTCAGACCACCTTTCTTGAATTGTTACATTTGTGTGAGATGCAGAGGAAAAATAAGTAAAGCAACAAACAATTTTATCAAAATCACTCTTTTATTTCTTTTTAAGTTGACACCACAAATCATATCAAAGTTGTTGGGGTTTTTTTTTGTCTTTGTTTTATTTTATTTTTCCCTTGGCTGAGAACAATTCAGCGGGCCACCTGCAGCCTGCACCAGAGAGGTGACAAAGAATTTCATGGTC
Source organism: Geotrypetes seraphini (assembly GCF_902459505.1). NCBI lineage: Eukaryota > Metazoa > Chordata > Amphibia > Gymnophiona > Dermophiidae > Geotrypetes > Geotrypetes seraphini. The sequence goes on along the minus strand of NC_047086.1, from coordinate 208,535,475 downwards.
CAACAATGCACATCAAAAAAAAAAAATCAAAACTGTTCAGAACAAACTGGGGGCTCTTAGTTTACAAATCTTATATTACATCAGTTCGCCATTGCAAAAAAATCTTGGCAACAAAAAAATACCCCACCTATACAAATATATATCTATATATATATATATCTATATATATTATTTTCTGGAGAATGCTCTGCTAAGTGAGTACTGTGCGGTTGAAATCTAAATGAATGTTAAATGGAGAATCCCACAGAAACTTTTTTAATTGGGCATCCTCGATGAATGTCATGATGGAAAAACAACCAGCTTGAGATGAGTGGTGGGTGCCTTTCAGCAGTACATAATAAATCACCTTTGTTTTGCGGACTTACATATCCCTACAGGAAGCAGAGATTTAGTGCAAATGCTGCACAGTATTCACTTAACAGGAACAGAAGTTCCTACAACACAGGTACTGTACAGGAAGAAATTGATAAATCAGTCACTATTACAGCTCCAAACCTTTACATTGTTACAACTGCGATCCAAGAGCAAAAGACTGAATGGCGTCTGAAGCTGATGCATATAAGTAGCATCCAGAGTCATTCCACATCTGTTTGCTAAGGGTTGCAAAAGGCAGCCTTCAATGTTTGAGATCAAATGAAGACATTAAAAAGGAACTGCCGCTGAATGAAGGGACTGCAAAAATTTCCTATAATCTAATCCTAGATGCAACAGACCCTGTATCCCCATGCTCAGTCCCTGACCCATTCAGCCCTAGGAGTGACGGGCTCTGTATATCTGTGCCTAACCCTGAGTCATCCAGTCACAGAGGTGAAAAACGCTATATCCTTGTGTCTATCCCCTGAGCTATGCAATTCTAAAAATGAAAGGTTCTCTCTTTACCCATTCTTATTCTTTATTCAAGTTATCCCAACCCAATCCAGGAGGCACATCTAGCTAATATTCAAGACAGCCAAATGAAGATGTTTGAGGTAATTTGCATATACTGGGTTTCTAATGTATGCAAATTAATTTCATGAAAATCCAGCTAGTTAGCTGTGCTTCCAGGCCTGGGTTGAGACAGGCTGTCCTAAAACATCCAGTCTCCTAGCTTATCACATTCTTGATTTACTCTGATGCCAATTTCCATAAACATTCAAGGCTGCCTATGAGAAAGCAACACATTTTGTAAACATTGCATAAATTAGCTGCCAAATCAATTGTAAAAAAAAAAAAAAAAGAGAGAGATCTGATTATATCCTAGTTCTACTTAAGCAATAAATAAAGTAATTGTTTCCAAATAAAACACAGATACAATCGCTTCATCACATGATAATGTTTTTTTGTGTGTGTGTATAGATTTACATCATAAAGTCACAGGGACCAAGACTTTTAAAGTACATACAGAAAACAATATTGAATTTAAAATGATGATAATCTTTACTCTTGCACATGTCAAAGATATACAGAGAGCACACTGGTTCCTAATCTTGGTATAGTTTAAAACCAAAGAAGATGAATCACATTGTTTCCTGGAATAAACTTATCTCTATTTCCAGCTAGAGCCAGTATTGCATAAATAGGGATGCGAAGGGCTCCTTGTCTTAAACAAACTGAGTCAGTCCTAGTTTTGTCTCTCCCCCCTCCCTTTTTTTAATCTATGGACTTATTTCAGTTTCTCTAAAACAAAGGCAGGGCTACAAGTTCATATTTGAACTGGAATAAAACCTGGAGTGGCTCAGCCTGCCTTCAGTGGCCTGGAGCTTGTTGGTAGCCATATGACTGAGTTATCATCAATTTATAACTGCTGAATAACTTTAGGGAATGCCAGTATGATTATTTTAACCAAATGCTTATCCTGCTTATAGTGGTTTAGTACAAGAGACACTGAATTGCAATGAGCGCATACTATGATCTTGGTAACTCAAGGCTTTTTGTAATAAAATGGACTCCTCCTTTTCCCATGGCATGGAAAAAAAGACAACTAATCAAAAAGAAGATGTTTGTTGCACCTTTACTGGATGCTGTATCTGTTTACTAAAGAAGTAGTGGCAGTTGTAGGGATAGAAACTATTAAGTCAGGGCTACTCAATTCCGGTCCTCAAGGTTCACAGGCAGGCCAGGTTTTCAGGATATCCATAATGAATATGCATGGAGAGATTTGCATAGCAAGGAAGCAGTGCATGCAAATCACTCTCATGCATATTCTTTGTGGATATCCTGAAAACCTGGCCTGCCTGTGGACCTCGAGGATCGGACTGAGTAGCCCTGCATTTTAGGTGCTACATTTAACTTTTTTAGGGGGGGAGGAGGAGGATCATTTACTGCCTTTAGCATGTTACTGTGAACTAACCATTAGTAAATGACCCCCTTGATGTTTTTGTTTCTAATTTTATTTAGTTGTATTTAACATCATACCTTTCCTGTTATAGCTCAAACTATGTCACAACTTTCTACACATTCTGAATAGTCTTAGCAAAAATAATATTAGTCCACTAACATAATCTTTTGCTGTCAATTTCATTCTGGATACCATTGTTTTTATTCTTCACACTACTGTAACTACAACCAAATTTAAACTTGCACACTAGGGAATATATAGGTTCACATCTGTACTTACAACACAAATTGCAGAATTTATTAGTAGCTCCTATAGCAATGAAATGATTGATATCAAATAATGAATTTTCCATAATCCTATATCATAACCTGAATTATAAAGGAGACATAGAGAACATCACATTTGCTCTAAATACTGTCTGGGCAATACTTAGCTGGTGGTGGTGAGTGCTTTTATGTCTGCCACTAGCTGTATTCCTGGCTATTCAGTGCTGGCTGTGTTCCAGGCACTGTCACTGAATATCCAATTTTAGGTTATGCTTATGCGGTTAAGTACAATTTCAGCCCTTGATCACATAGGCTGAATCACTTAAAGACAGCACTGTTCTTTATGTGGGCCAATTTAAGCGGTTATCTTATGAAGTTGAGGGTTGAATATTGACACTTAATCTCATAAGTGCCAACTCTGCCCCTGAAACGCCCACACGTTAGTTGATTTTGGTGATGGTGCTAACTGGTTTAGTTCTGCTGAATAATGGCGGTTAGTCACAGACAAGCAGTTGAAGAAGGTAGGGGCCTCTCTACCTGCTTTAATTAATTTGAATATTGGTTGATGTGTTTCTTGGTTGGGAACAAAGACCTTCAGAAACAGTATTGTTTAATGCCAAATATAACAAAGTTAGTTTTCCCTATCTGGTAATTGCATTTCCTAGATTTTCCCCAAGTGGTCGGAATACTACACAATGAACGCTGGGAGAGTATATTTCTAATGCAAAGCCTAGTGATTTGAAAAGGTAAAATTAACTATCCACACTGCAGAAGCAGTTCATGATCATTGAAACACAAAGCAAAATGAGATTACACCTAATGTTACCACTTTGACGCCCCTGTCATAATATACAAGAGAATGCATCAGTCTTGGATTTACTCCTACGGTATGTATGGATTTAGTCCAATTTTCTAAAGAAAACAGGGTTGCAATTCACTGAATGCAGCTGCTAAAATTAGAACTGGCTCAGTCTATCCCTCTTGAAATGAAGCTATCTGGTCACCTAAAATGAATCTGTGGTTTTTTAAAGAAAACATAGGAAAACTGTGGAAGCTAATAAAAATAGAATATGAATATTCAAATTTGCACATTCACACTGGACTTCCTCAATCTGCCCATACCTCACAAATGTTAAATAAAAAAACCTTCTATGATAAATAAAAAATACCTAGCACAATAATTTCAGCATTAAGGATAAATATTTTGGTTTTACCACAGTACTGTTTGCTATTGTTGCTCTTCTTAAGGAAATCAGAACTACATCGACGAGGGAGTACTGAGAACTGGGGCAAAACTATGACTGGTTCAACTGTTTCTAGATGACAGTCATCAAATGGAACAAAACATGCATTTAAAAAATTATCAACTTTTTTGTCACCCTCTTTGAAGTTTTCAGTATTTACTTAATATAAATCATGCTATTTTTTTTATATATTTAAACTAGTTTCCTTTTCCTTGTTAGTTCTAAAGTTTAGGGCTTTGTAATTTAACAAGAATTTTATTTTGGTCAGCTTTTCTTAGGATCCTTTTAACTAAAGGCTTCATGAACGATTTCACAGATCTTGTGCAAATACAAGAAACCCATGTAATAATTTGTGGAACATGGCAATTTTTTTTAGTGTTCAGCTCAAATTTGAGGGGGTCAAAAACAGGTCTAGTTTTCAGGATAACCAGGTTGAATATTCATTGGATACACTTGCCCTCCCTTTTACAAAGCGCAGAAGAGATTTTCAATGCCGGCTGGCGCACTGATTGCTGTGTGCTGCTCTGACGCTCATAGGAATTCTATGACTGTCAGAGCAGCAGAGAATTCAGCATGCCGGCACTAAAAACCTCTTCCGTGCTTTTGTAAAAGGGGGGGGGGGTTGAATACATTTAGGGGCCCCTTTCCTATATCTGGGGCCTGATTCTGTATAGTGTAACCAAAGTGGCGCCCAAACTTAATTGTTTAACAAGCCAATCGGTGCCAATAATTGGCAAATAACAATAATGGGCACTAATTAGAATTTATGCACACAACTTTCTAAGCTTATTCTATAAATTGGTGCATATAAATTCAGATCTCAAAGGGGTGTGTGGCAAGGGGAGGAGCATGGGTGGGTCATGAGCATTTCTAAAAGTCAGGTGCATTCTTAAAGAATATGCCTGATCTGCGCACAACTTAGCCGCAGGAATTTAAACCTGGTTTTCTTTGGCCTAAATGGATGCACCTAAATGTTAGTCATGCAGATGGCCACTGATTCTTTAAACTGCGCCTAACTTTCGAGGTGTTTTATAGAATCGTGCTGTCATCCTCTTTGGTGCCAATATTTTAAGTGTCACATATAGAATATGAACTATGGTGCCTAAAGTTAAGTGCATAATTGCGTGCCCAGTTATAGTCTAGGATCAGTTACACATGTGTAACAAAATTAGCTAATTGGCGCTAAATTGGAAATAAGTACCAATACTTGGCATTAACAAGAACTAATTGACATTAAGTTACACGCAAAATTGACTTAAATTCCTATTTTGTAAACTGAGTGCCTAATTTCTCTCACACATAACTGGAAAGTGGGCATTAACATGGGAGGGGAATGGATGCATCAGGGGTGCCCCAACTAACCTTGCATGTGCTTTATACAATACTTGCTTTTAAGTGCACAGCTGCTGCATTTAATCAAAGTCATTTACAACAACCATAGATATGGCAACAGGTGTGTTACTGTGGACTTAATCTAGTATTCTATAATAGATGTAGAGCAGCGGACTCAAAAACGCGGCCCGCGAGCAACATGTGGCTCTCCAAGTTTTATTTGCGGCCCGTGGTTTGGACTGGATAATTCCTTCCTTTTGGAGCAGCAGCAGGTCTGGCCGGTTCGTTCCGTTCAAAGCCGCGGGTTGGCGGCTCCTTGCGCTATTCGCTCCTGCATCGGAAGCCTCTCTGACATCACAATATCAGAGAGGCTTCAGACGCAGGCGCGGATCTCGCAAGGAGCTGCCACCAGCGGCTTTGAATGGAATGAGCCGGCCAGACACGCTGCTGCTCCAGTGGCGTACCAAGGGGGGGCGGTCCGCACAACTGGTCACCTCCACTGTTCTTCCTAGAGTGCGGCTCGCGGCTCGTCTAGAGCAGGGGTGCCCAACTGCTTCCCTTCCCTTCTCACCGCCGGCACCATGCTCTTTGATCTCCCTGCTTCTCTCGCCGCCCGACCTCAATTCTGACGTCGAGAGGAAGTTCTGGCTAGCCAATCGCTGCCTGGCTGCCCGGAACATCCTTTCCGACGTTAGAATTGACGTCGGGCAGCGAGAGTTGGTCGGCCCCGTGGAGATCTCGGCCTGTTCCCGATGGCGCCAGCAGCAGCAGCAGCCTATTCCCCGGCGGCGGTGGCATGGGGGAGGGCAGGCAGGAAGAAAGAAAGAAGGGGGGGGGACAAGGAGTCAGAAACAAAGCAAAAAAATGGGACAAGGAATCAGAGAAAGACAGACATAGAAAAAGAAAGAAAAAGTTGGGGGAGGGAATGAGGTCTGGAGGAGAGGAAGCATACAGGAGGCTGAAAGAAGAGAAGAAATATTGGATGCACAGTCAGAAGAATAAAGTGCAACCAGAGACTGATGAAATTACCAAACAAAGGTAGGAAAATGATTTTATTTTCAATTTAGTAATAGAAATGTGCCAGTTTTGAGAAAGAAAAGATATTAAACTTTAAATGTGAGTGCTGCAGAAAAAATAGAGTACTTGGAGGGCCACAGAAAAAATAGTTAATGTCTTATTAAAGAAATGACAATTTTGCATAAGGTAAAACTGTTAAAGGAAAGTTTTATAAACTATAAAGAGTTTAACCTCATGCAAAATTGTCATTTCTTTAATAAGACATTAACTATTTTTTTCTGCGGCCCTCCAAGTACCTACAAATCCAAAATGTGGCCCCGCAAAGGGTTTGAGTTTGAGACCACTGATGTAGAGGGACATTTTCAATATAGTGTCTAAATCTAATTTTCAAACAAAAGAGAAAACTGCAGACAGTATGTACAAGATGCAGGCTGCGTTTATTAAACCAAATATAAAATGTGGTAACCATTGTCACCTTTTGTTTTACAAACCCTGGGACCCGACACGGTCCGTGTTTCGGAGAACATGCCTTCTTCAGGGGTCTATGAGTTGTAAGGGTTAAAGCAAACCGCAATATAAATTGGTAATAAGCAAAGCGCCTGTGTTAAAGCAATCAATACGATCCAGCATCTCGCTTTTGTGGTGTACATTTGGATCGCATTGATTGCTTTAACATAGGCGCTTTGCTTATTACCAATTTATATTGCGGTTTGCTTTAACCCTTACAACTCATGGACCCCTGAAGAAGGCGTGTTCTCCGAAACATGGACCGTGTCGGGTCCCAGGGTTTGTAAAACAAAAGGTGACAATGGTTACCACATTTTATATTTGGTTTAATAAACACAGCCTGCATCTTGTACATACTGTCTGCAGTTTTCTCTTTTGTTTTTTGTTCTTGAATTGCAGACACTGTTGGATTTCCTTGTTGTTTGCCTTTGTAAATGCAATTTTGGGGAAAAAACATCCAAAAATCCAGTAGAGAAAATGATCATTTTCAAAACAGGAAAACATCTTTTTTTTGTTTTGAAAATGGCTATTTCCTAGATGTGTTTGTCCTCAGTTCGTCTATCTTTTTGAACCATTAAAAAAAAGTCCAAATGAGAAGCACACAGAAACAGCCATTAGGATGGAAGAGTGGTCAGCAGTCTGACCACATAGATGTCCCAACAGAGCAGTGGGACACTGCAGTGAACTTCACATAAAAGGTTCCAGGTACACCTCTCACCATAACCTCCTTACATTGTATAGTAAGCCCTCCAACTCATACCCAAAACCTATTGTACCCAACTGTACACCTCCCCAATAGCCCTTATGCTTGTAGGTATCACCTATATGTTGGTACAGTACAAATGTACTAGTTACAGTGGGATATGGGCCTGGGTCTCATTCTCGGAAGTCAACCACATCAACCACTAGACTACGCCAGAGACCTGCTTGCTGCTCTACTAGAACTAACCATAACATTTGAAGCTGTCATACAGGCTGGTATGTACTGTTTCATTCACATCTTTAGGGAGTGGGAAGGGGGTCAGTGACCACTGGGGGGTAAGAGAGGTCCATGTTTTCATGCATCTGATGGTCATCTGATCAGTTTGGCCACCTTTCTGGCACTTATTCGTTAATGAAACAGGTCTAGCCTCAAACATCCAAGTTTTGCCCTGGATGTTTTCTGCAAATGCTCCATTATTGCAGGAAAATATCCAAATCATAAGTATGTCCAAATCCCACCCAGAAACCACCCTCTTGAGGTTTAGATACACTACAAACAACATCGAAAACCATCTATAAAATGTGTTTCAAGAATGGCAACTTGGATATTTCAGCAAACTAAAGCCCAAATTCTCAAAGTTGCACTGAAAGTTAGGCTTAAGTGGTTTAATTGGTGATAAATTATGCAGTAATTGACTGCATTGTTTAGAGCCAATTAAAAATCTAAAAAAAAATGTAGTTGCTTGCAAGTGCCTACAAATGACGGCAGCCAACTCCCTTTCATAGAAGCGCCTATGTCTAAAATAGGCATGGTTTACACTAGAAGTGGATGTAGGTGCCTTTATGACACGAATCTCATCGAAAGTAGGTGCCAGAAATGTAGACCTGTAAAACCCTGGCCTACATGTCTGACTCCTACTTTTGACATGGCTGCAATTCTCTAAACGCTGTTGTGTGAAAAACACATGATTGGCGCCACTTTTTTAAGCAGCCACCTCTAGTGACGCCATTTAGAGAATCTGGCCCTAAATGTCCAAATGCTACTTTATGCCATTTTTTGGATGTTTTTCTCTTTTGAAAATGAACCCCTTAGCATGCTAGTATACCATTATAGAATACTAACAAGCCCCCAGTTTTTTGGCTCCTATCTCTTAGTGCCCTTTATTGAATTGAGCCTTTAACATGTAGCTAATGGGTGAAAACAGACTATTCTGTGACCACATTAAGAGGTTTGTGATAATTTGCCTGTTTCCATGCATTAAACTGTGCGTTACTGAATTTTTCTGTCAGGGAGCATGACGTGGGCAGAGAGTGGACATGGAAACATTGGCCAGCTAATGTGTTATACTTACTATACAATAACTAGTTAATGTACAGTTAACACAGGAGCACCTAGATCAGCACTAGAAAATGCTGGTTTCACTTTCACTGGCTGCTGCATAAAATTTGCAGCTACCACATGGTAGCTACATATTTTAATGCAATTTAGTAAAAGGGCCTCTAAGGTTCAAAAAATGGTTAATTTGCAGTGCCTGATTAAACTGAAAATGGAAGCTGTTTATGACTATATCTTTTGATGAAGTTTTGGCAAAATGTTAAGCAGCAAAAGGGCACAATTTTTACAAATAATTTTCAACAACACTCCAGTAATTACTCCTTTGTTTCAGGATCAATTTTGTTCATAGGGAAAGAGGGTAGGATTTCTGTGGTTACACAGAAGTTTACATATTGTATTTAGGAACTTATTTTGTACCTGGAGCAATAAAGTGTTAAGTGATTTGCCCAAAGTCAGAAGGAGCTGCAGTGGGAACTGAATGTGGTTCTCCTGATTCTCAGGCCACTGCACTAACCACTAGGCTACTCCTCCTACATTTCTAGATCTTAGGGTGTCATGCTTCTTACTTTCTTACTGCCCAGCACCTCTGCATCAGCCCACTGGTTTAAAGCATTTAATGTGAGGGTAATCATCAGATAATGCCAGACAGAACAGCTTTCCCAAAGATCAAAACTAATGTAACATTCTGAATATGCACAGTCCTTCCCTTGCATAATGGCTTCCTCAATCCCTCAATTAGTTCCATAATTCAAGAAGTACAGTTCTCAGGAAGGTGAGAATGACAATGTACCTGATTACTCCTGCTGTCTCTGTTGACAAGTAGGATTGAATCAGGCATCCAAGTAGGTGACTCGCGCTCAAGGGTGCTCCAGATTTCAGATAACTTTTCTTTGTTGAGGAGTGATCAACTTAGATGATGATGCTAGAGTTGAGCAGATTATAAACAAAAATTGCTTAGTACTGTTTAGTTTTGTCCAAATAGTAATGTGAAGTGAATATATGATGCAAAAAGCAAGTGAAGTAACCTTGTGGCTACAGCAGTAGATTGAGAACCAGCTTCTCTCACTGATACTCCTTGTGACCTTGGATGAGTCAATTGAGCATCCACTGCCTCAAACTTGTATTTAAGAGCATAAGTTCTCCTTGCTGCCCAAAAAAATCTTGAAATGGAGATGGAAGGTCAAAGGATGAAACTAGGCACTACTCAATTTTTATACTGAGAGAGCTAGGAACTTGAGGTTGAAATATAGAAGCATACTCTCATTGTGTGTTACTAAGGTAGGAGAGATTTGACAGAGCTGAAAGTCTTTTGCATGGTAGTGTAGAGGGGATGCTCTTTCTATTGTTAGTGCATCCTGCGCTATTTGAGAAGAAGCCAGGTGCACTGTACAATAAAAAGCACCTTTGCATTCTCAAGGCTGGCAAATGACATATTTTTGAAAAATAATCTAAAGACATTCAAGGTCTAGAGACTACTCATGAGGTTGAGTTTGTCTGACAATTGGTTTTGGCTCTACATAAGAGTTGCCATATTGGGAAAAACCAAAAAGGTCCATCAAGCCCAGTATCCTGTTTCCAACAGTGACCAACCCAGGTCACAAGTACCTGGCAAGATCCCAAAGAGAAAACCAGATTATATGCTGCTTATCCTAAGAATAAGCAGTGGATTTCCCTAAGCCATTTTAATAATGGTTTATGGACTTCTCTTTTAGGAAATTATCCAAACCTTTCTTAAACCCCCACTAAGCTAACTGTTTTCACTGCATTCTCTGGGAAGGAATTCCAGAGTTTAATTACCCATAAAAGTTTCATCATATGCCCCTTATTCCTAGTATTTTTTTGAAAGAGAAACAAGCGATTCAAATCTATTACAGTAGTTCCACTCCACTTTTATAGACTTTTACATATCATAGCTCCCCTTAGCCATCTCTTCTCCAGGCTGAAGAGCCCTAGATGCTTTAGCATTTCCTCATAGGGAAGTCATTCCATCACTTTTACTAATTTTGTGGTCATTCTCTGTACCTTTTCTAATTCCAATATATTAATTTTGAGATGAGGCAATCAGAACGGCACATAGTATTCAAGGTGTGGCTGCACCATGAACCGATACAAAGGCATTATAACATTCTCAGCTTTGTTTTCCATTTGCTTTCTTAGCTGCTGCCATACATTGAGCTGAGGGTTTCAACATATCTTCAATGATGACTAGATCCTTTTCCTGGACGGTGACTCCTAATGTGGAACTCTGCATCACGTAGCTATAGTTTGGGTTTCTCTTTCCCACATGCATCAATTTGCACTTGCTCACATTAAATGCCATCTCCCATTTTGATGCCCAATCTCCCAAGGTCCTCTTGCAATCTTTCACAATCCTCTTGCGATTTAACAACTTTGAATAATTTTGTGTCATCAGCAAATTTAATTTTCTTACTAGTTATTTCCATCTCTAGATAATTGATAAATATGTTAAAAAGCAGCGGTCCCAGCACAGGCCCCCGGGGAATCCCACTATATACCCTTCCCCATTGAAAATATTGACCATTTAAACCTACTCTCTATTTTCTATCTTTCAACTAGTTCTTAATCCATAAAAGGATGTTACCTCCTATCCCATGACTCCTCAGAAGTTGTTCATGAGGCACTTTGTCAAATGCGTTTTGAAAATCCAGATACACAATATTGATCAATTCACATTTATCCACATGTTCATTCACCCCTTCAAAGAAATGTAGATTGATGAGACAAGATTTCCCTTGACTAAATCCATATTGACTGTCTCATTAATACATGCTTAAGTATATGCTCTGTCATTTTGTTCTTTGTAATAGTCTCTACCATTTTGCCCAGCACTGACGTCAAACTCACCAGTATATAATTTCCCGGATCACCACTTTTAAAAATCGGCATTACATTGGCCATACTCTAGTCTTCCGGTACCATGCTGGATTTTAAAATTAAATTACAAATCACTAACAATAGCTCTGCAAGTTATTTTTTCAAAACTATCAGTACTCTGGGATGTATACCATCAGGTCCCGGTGATTTGCTACTGTGATATGAAGTAAAATTGATAGGTAAATGTTGGGCAACAAAAAATAGATTCTTTGATTCTTGTAAAGCTAGAAGTTCGATTGTAGTTTTCTTATCTTTAGGCAAGCAAGAAGTACCACATGCTCCAAAGACACCAATGGGCCTACTACTTGCAAGAAAGTTAAGGCCATAACCCATGGGGATGATTGGACCTTTTAAAAACACTCAGATTTTGTTATCTGTCCTGTGGAAGGAAAGCTTTTGCTTGTTCCATGTCTAGAAGAGCTCCTATGAAAGATGTCTATATCATAAGCTGGAAGGTTGATTTGTGAACTTTTGAGAAAATTGAGGAACTGAAGTAAATGCAATGACATGTCCCTGAGGAAAATGGATACATTCCACAGTGAAGCTGCCAGAAACCAATCATATAGATATGGAAACGTGAAGGGTGATTCTATAACTGGGCACCTACAATTATGCACCCTTGACACATGTAGAATTATAAAATACTAGCGCTCATGCACATAAGTGCATGCTTACTCATGAAAAATGCTAGTAGGTCACTGATGAACTATTCTGTAAGGGTATGCCTAAGTAGAATGGAACATAAATTCAAGGGGAGAATATACATGGCAGAGTATGAGCAGGTGATGAATGGGTCTCCTGTGTACTTGCATAACTTACAGAATACTGTAAGTTACATGTGTCCCTGCTGCATTTACATATAAATATAAGGCACATTGATGCTGGGCTATGGTGGTATTCTATAACAAAATCTGTGCATTATAGAATAGGCCCTCACCATGCACCCTTGGGGCACCTAAATGAAGGCACCTAGTTGTAAAATTGCACCCTAGGAATGCTTGGGGGTGGGCTGCAAAAACCAAAAGGCATTTGGTAAAGACCTTGGAAGATAAAGAGAGTTTGAATGAGAGGCTGTTGTATTGGTAGTGATTGATTTCTGGAGCAAAACAAGGTTATTTCCTGTAGCTGAGATGAACCGGTGCATGTCTATATGTATCTCTGAGATCCAGTAAATACAGCCAGTTTTCTTTGGTCAGGGAAGATGGCAGGAAGAGAGTTCATCTTGAATTTATCTGTCTACAGAAAATGAGGTCTCTGAGGTACAACATGGGGTGCAGGCCTTCCATCTTGTGGATAAAGAAATACCTGGAGTAGAATCATTCATTTTTCTCTTGTAGTGGCACACTCTATTATGTTATATTACATTGCATTACTACAGGAGGAAGACTTCTTCCTGAAGTTGCTGGATATGGGCTTGAGAAAGATGAAGCTAGATGAGGGTTCTTTTGATGTAATAGTTTCAAACATTAGGTAATATCCAGCCCTGACAATGCCAACCATTCTGGAATCTGTTGATGTTTTCTGCTGTGTTAAAAAGCAACCTATTTAGGCTATCTTCTTTCTCTGTCTAAAGATAAAATTCACCTGCTTCAGATAAAATGGTGGTTAGTTCAGATTGCATTTCAGTAGACAGACTAGAAGAAAGTTCTTGGACCTTTTGAAGTAGGGTATACATATAGGAAGTAATTCTCAAAAGGTTGCCTAAAGTTAGGCACTGGAATGATGCATGCTACTTGTAAGTGTGAATTCTACGAGTATAACGAGTATGAATTTTACGAGTATAAATTTTAATATGCCAAAAAGACATCTGTTCTGGGTTCCAATTTTACCATGTGTTGTACTAACTTAAGATAAAAGATGCCTTCATAAGGTAATTAATTCCTTGTTAAGAGGAGGAGATGAATCAGAAAGGATTGTAGTAAAATGGTCAGTCCACTCAGGTGAAGACACCTCTGAAATAAAAAGAAGAGCTTCATAATCTTGAAACTCAATCTGAGAATGTTATGATTGTGGGGAAGATAGGCTTAAAGAGTGAATGCTTTGCAACCCAGAATCTAAAGAAGAAAAGAGATACTCCTGGATCCTTCACAGGACATTCCTTTAGATTGGGAGTCTTGTAAATCAGTCCGCTCTTGATGCCCTATTCTTACAGACTCTGACAAATGTTTTGAATATATTCTGCAAGAATATGTGGGGTTATTTCAGCAGGGCAAAAACAAAACCTAGGGTGCAGACTCATCTGTTACTGTGATCAAGACTAGGTCAACAATAGTGGCTTTATACTTTCTGCTTGGCTATTTGAAACATCAAGCACAAAAGGATAGTACTAAAAAGGTACAACCCTGCACCTGAATCAGTGAACAAGATGATAACTGTGTTAATTCTGCACTGGGAAGATCATTTCCCAAAATAGGAGAAACTGGAGACAAAAAAATAAGCTTAAAGATTGACTAACTCCAGAAATCTATTTGCTGGGTGTAATGTCTTTTAAGACCCAACCACTATTTGCCAGAGACTTCAACAGTGAACATAACTGTATGAAAAAAGGGGAAAACGCCTCAGAAGCCACAGGGCAAAAAACTTTGCACCAGAGCTATGAAAGGGAGCTATGCCTTCAACGGCTTCCCCCATGCTTCTATCATTGGCTGAAAAAACCCCTATCATAAACATTAGGAACGTTCACTTATACTGGCTACACAATGAAGATCATTCTGCAGATGGGTCTGACTCTGAAGTGCTGCACTAGATAGCATGGGAGTTGTGGTTATGCTACAATGCTAAAATCAGAGTAGTTAAGACAAAGGGGAATTGCGAAGATCTGCAACGTGACATAATCAAGCTTGAGAAATGGACATCGACATGGCAAATGAGGTTCAACATGGATAAGTATAAAGTGATGCATGTCGGTAACAAAAATCTCATGCACGAATACAGGATGTCCGGGGCGGTACTTGGAGAGACCTCTTAGGAAAGAGATTTGGGAGTTCTGATCGAGAAGTCGATGAAGCCGTCCGCGCAATGTGCGGTGGCGGCAAAAAGGGTGAATAGAATGCTAGGAATGATAAAGAAGGGGATCACGAACAGATCGGAGATTATCATACCGCTGTACCGGGCCATGGTGCGCCCTCACCTGGAGTACTGTGTACAGCATTTGTTGCCATACATGAAGGACACGGTACTACTCGAAAGGGTCCAGAGAAGAGCGACTAAAATGGTTAAGGGGCTGGAGGAGTTGCTGTACAGTGAGAGATTGGAGAAACTGGGCCTTTTCTCCCTTGAAAAGAGGAGATTGAGAGGGGACATGATTGAAACATTCAAAATACTGAAGGGAATAGACTTAGTAGATAAAGACAGATTGTTCACCCTCTCCAAGGTAGGAAGACCGAGAGGGCACTCTCTAAAGTTGAAAGGGGATAGATTCCGTACAAACATAAGGAAGTTCTTCTTCACCCAGAGAGTGGTAGAAAACTGGAACGCTCTTCCAGAGTCTGTTATAGGGGAAAACACCCTCCAGGGATTCAAGACAAAGTTGTACAAGTTTAAACTAAACTGGAACATACGAAGGTGAGGCTGGACTCATTTAGAGCACTGGTCTTTGACCTGGGGGCCGCTGTTTGAGCGGACTGCTGGGCATGATGGACCACTGGTCTGACCCAGCAGCGGTAATTCTTATGTTCTTTTGTTACACCTTTCATGCCTATGCTGATGGTGCAAGAGTAACATCTAAGCTTTAATCTTAACTAAACTTTTCAGCCAGAAAAGACATTTGCCATATATCTTTGCTAATCATGGACAAGTTTTTGAAAACTGTCAAGAAAAGAACTACACATCTTATCTCTTCAACCAGTTGCTCAGTCCTTTCCACCTCATCATTTGAGTCAAACAGATTCCCTCAATGGTATTACTTCAATTGTGGAAAAGAATGGAAATCACATGGTGTTAAGTCTGGGCTGTATGGCAGATGGGTGAGACTGAGTCCCATCTCCGCAATTGCTTCTGTGGTGTTTCATGCTACATGAGGCCTAGCTTTATGTTACAACATTTTCTTCTTGTGCTTCTGAACTCTTCTCAATTATTCCTTCAAAGTTTTCAGTGTTGCAATGAAATGTTTTGAGTGATCCTCTATTGTTTTTCACAAGTTTGTCAACCTTTCTTGTGTGAGATTCAACAGATGCTGTCACAGGTTGTCCGCTTTGTTTTTCATCACACAGTCCACTATCTTTACATTTTGTGAGCACTGGGCATCACTGGGTCAAATCAGCAGAGTTATCACCATAAATGACCAGTATGCAAAGGTGAATTTCAATTAGAAGGACTCCTTCAATAGAAATTCTATCACAGCACATTGCTCATTTAAGTGTTTTCTGCCTGCTTCCGTTTCACAAGCAATAGCAAAACAGTGTCTTGACACAGACTCTTTTCAACAAACTGAGGTGAAGGAAGAAATTCCAAGAACAAGTGAACACATGCAACATATCAGTGCTGTCATCTGTTGATGAATTATGGAAGTGGAGGCGTTACTTTTCATTTTATCCTCATATGTTCACCACCACCTCTAAAAATTGACCTGAAAGAGAATAGAACAGCCAACATTGGAAGCCTACATAGAAAATTATTTGAAAAATGTTTTGGGAGAGCTTTGTTTTCTCATCCATTTGGCAGAGTGTAAAACCAAAAACCAAAGGGTCTGACAAGACCACAGCATGTGGGAAGGGCCTTTTATATTTAGATATAAACATCACTTCTCACCTCTAGGAGAGATGTTTTGTTTTGGTGCTGTGCGATAAAGTCACCTACTTACGTGCCTGTTCAATCCTGCTTGTCAATAGAGAAAGTGTTTTGTTTATGTATTAGATGCAGAAAATGGCTCATATAAAATTATGAAGCTGTGCTATAAGACATACTGTAGATTCTTATTCAAAAAGGACTATTTCCCATTCTATGCCTGTGGAAAATATTTATTAAATAAACCACACAAAGGGCAATTCTTTAAGGTCCATCTAAAATTTAGGCGCCATTTATGTGCATCAATTTATAGCACAGGTGCATGTATGTGTATAAATGACATCTCTAATAGGCATTTACACCCACAAGTGCTAGCCACTATTCTAAAAATGTATGCCATAATCTTTTACTGGGTATGTGAAAGAAGGCATTAACATAGGTGGAGTATTGGCAGGTCATGGATTTGTTTCTGAGATACACATGTAACTAGAATACTATAAGTTACACACTCTTCAGAGCACACACACTAAGGTGCTGAAAGTTACAACTGCCATTGACTTGGTGTAATTGTTGACACCTAACTTTGGTGTGCCAGTACTCACTTACACTTGTATTTTACAATGAAAACTTGGTGCCAAGATGCCATTATAGAATTGGCACTCAGTACATGGCACTGCAGTGCCTAAATCTTGGCACCAATTTATAGAATTGCCATCATAATATTATATCACAGCTAAGAGAAGTCGGAGATATTTGAAAAGTTCTATATTTTGTACAAACATTTTGGGTTGGTGAAGCATTTTTGAGATTTAAGTACTTCTGGAAATGAACTTTTTATTTTCCAGGAAGGTTTTATAGCAAACAAAGGGAAAGTAGTTCCTGATATGATAAATAGGAAATTGATTCAACTAAATAAGTACCAGCCTGCCCCCTCACCCATCTCTCATTATATATGCTCTATACCCACAGAAATGGTTATCAGTCTATTTTCTATCACTTCTGACCTGTCTCCATGTGCCTCAAATGACACTGGATGTGCTGAGGCACCTGTACTGGTGGTGGAAGGGGGCTGATGTTAGAGCTCTACCATTGGTTCAGCACATCTCTGTTCACACAATAACTAGGCCAAAATGAAAACTGAAATAGAACTAGAAAACCAAAACTTTTTTGTATCAAATATTGATTCTTTTCCATTGGGTTGTAAATTTGCTCAATCAAGTACTCTCAACACAGTTTAAACTCTGTATTAGTTCTAAAGGACTAAAAATGCATGTAATATAATAAAATCATATATCTATATATGTAATACTCTGATAAAACAATACACATTTAAAATAAATCATGGGGCATTAATTTGCAGATTTACAGACTTCTTTGGGACATTTCAATGTTAGCTATAACTTAATTTTTACACATTAGTTACCTAATTTTAACTTTTCCCCTTTCCTAGATAAACCTATCAGAGAAAAAGGGGAATTCTTAAATTTATTACAAAAACACTTTCAAATTCCTAGCCTTTCTTTCTTCTAATAGATATAGTATGGATAATATCTATGTCTTGCTATTTGTAATTTGCTACCAATGACTTCCAATATTCTTCTCAAAGCTTCTAGATGGAGCTTCTCTTCTAGGCACTGGGCGTGAGTTGAGTGGATAAGATGGTCCAATGGAGCTTCATTTCTGGAAGGCTGGCAGAAGAATTCTGAATGGAACTAAATGAGACATGAGCAGTATGGATTCGCGGGTTATACCAGGGCAGTCCGTGAGTCAGTTCTTACTATGCTAGTAGTGCTGCTTTTCCGCCTGAGGCTGGGGGTCACAATGGGTCCGAGTCCCTCATTAGGACAGCCATGCTGCAACAAGATATCCACACACTCTTGACTCTCTGCCTTTTTGGCATAATACAGTGCTGTGTGCCCACATGCATCCTGGGTCTTCACATCAATGCCATACTGCATAAATGCAAAAAAAAAATAAAAGTTAGCAGATGTTGTTATTTAGCTCCTTTGCTAGATAATTAGAACATTAAAAGAGTGGAGAAAATCAAGATATTATTATACCAGAATGCCTGGATAGATAATAGATAAAAACATCTAAAAACCAGCCTAAATCGGCACTTGGACAATCAGTAACAAAAGTCGTCCAAGTGCCAATAATCGAACTGGGTTTTAGACGTATTTAAAAATGACCTAGGCCTTCACAGTGCTGCTGAATGACCAGAGCTAAAAGGGGCGTGTCAGGAGGAGTGGTGAGGGCAGGATTTGGGCGGGACGTGGGCCGTCCTAGACTTAGTCGTACCAAAACCAAAAGTATAACCAAAAGTTTTACAACACTGCCTAGACGGAACTTGGACGTTGTGATTAGGCCATCTAAAACCAGGTCTAAGTCCACAGAAGGCATCCAAAGTGACCAAATAACCACTGCAGACACAAAGTACAGACCCCCAAACACTCCCCCAGTGATCACTGACCCCCCTCCCCACCACCCCCATAAAAATTGTAACAACAACTTTACATTTCTGCCTTCAGAACATCAGTACCTGGCAGCCTGGCATAGGAAAGCCTAGTAGAGCTGCACAGAGGTGGCTTTAGTGGTCTTGGGGGTAGGTGAGTGAACCATGGATAGGAGAACCCAGGCCCATAAGCCACTCTAATCACTGCATTCATGGTGAAAAATGTGCACCCCCCCTAAAACCCCCAAAACCCTTTTGTACTGCCATATAAGTGGCTCCTGCAGCCATAAAGGCTATTGGGGTGGGTCTAGTAGGTTCTGGGGGTGTTTGGGGGGGGGCTCACCATGACCTATAAGGGAGCTGTAGTTAGATGTTTCTGTGACACCTTTTTGTGAAGTTCACAGCAGTACCCCACTACTCTGGTGCCTTGTCTGGGTGTCCAGTCCATCATTTTACTGACCCTTCCCGTATCCAAAAGGTCTTTTTCTAGGCATTTGTGACTTGGACGAATTTTTGGACGAAAATTAGTGGTCTGGATGATCAGACGGCTGGACGTATAGTTGGACGATTTTCGAGAAAAAAATATGCTGGACGTATTTTTCAAAAATGGATCTTTTCCCCGTCCAAATATGGGCGACTTGCGACTTAGGCCAAAATGGACTTAGATGTTTCTTTTGATTATGCCCCTCCATGCGCTTAATGCATGGAAAGAAAAAATGTACTGTTCAGTTTTCTTAAAATAAACAAACAAACAATGACAAAGTAGCTATTGCTCGGAGGGGGTGAGGACACCTGCTTCCTGTTATGCAGATCCTAATTGATATTCACTGGCTGATATTCAGCTGGGGCCCACATAAGTGTCTTACGTAGGTCCCAGATGAATATTGGTAAGGACCCACATAAGATCCAGTGGACAGCAAATGCTGGCTTGGCCCTGGATATTTAATGCCAGTGCCCAGACATGATCCAGTAATGAATATCTGGGCCTAAATTCTGCCCATAGTGGTCAGTGTTTAAACAATGCTTACCACCACCAGCTGAATATTGACCAGGCTTTGTTTAAAATCATTTTCTGCCAGGTGATGTCAGCAGTGAATGGCTGCCTGAATTGTGAGCTCTATATCAGTCACCCTTAACTAAGTAAAATACTCTCACATTCACAATTATTGCCCTCTAATCTGTGTATCAAAGAGTGGAAAATTCTTGTCTCACACTGTAGAAATCATGCCAGGGTGAAAATTTGGAAATCTTAAATACTTTTTGTTGGCTGTGAACTGGAACAATACTGTGGTGCCATACATGGTGACGGAAGAATATCCTGATATGGGAAACGTATTATGGATGAAACATCTGAGCTTGAGGTGGGCCACTAAATGAATCACTTACAAAAGAGAATCTTCGAGCTATGTTAGATGAACTCAACCAGGATATTAAATTAGAAGAGATATTAAATACATACAAACTGAAAACATTATTATCAGAACTGCAGGTGAACTTGACAGATTTCGGTCAGAGGAAGGGCTGTGGCTCACAGGTTGAGCTGCTGTCTCTGCACCCATTGGTTGTGATATAAAATCCCAGTGCTGCTCCTTGTGACCCTGGGCAAGTCACTTAATCCTCCAGTGCCCATTGCTTTGAAATTCCAAAACCACAAAAAGGTGGTATACAAGACCCCATGCCCTTCCCTTCTCCTGAGAGCAGAGGAGACTGAACATGTTGGGCTCATGGATCCTACCTAGATAAACTGGAACAGAGTATGGAGCCAGTTCTAGAGTATTTAGAAACCCACTCCAAGAGGAATATTTTTAAATTCCAAAGGATCCTTCAATAGGAAAGGTACAGAAATTATTCTGAATTAGTCTGCCAAATTTGTGCAGCAATCCTGGCATGCAACAAATAGATCAGCCTATTAAGGTGGTTTCCTTATCTCAAGAAAGATATAGTGGCACTTAAAAAGGTTCAAAGGAGAGCAACTAAAATGATAAAGGGGATGGAACTCCTCTTGTATGAGGAAAGAGTAAAATGGTTAGGGATCTTCAGCTTGGAAAAGAGACGGCTGAAGGGAGATATGATTGAAGTCTACAAAATCCTGAGTGGAGTAGAACAGGTACAAGTGGATCAATTTTTCACTCCATCAAAAATTGCGAAGACTAGGGGATACTCAAAGTTACATGGAAATACATTTAAAACGAACAGGAGGAAATATTTTTTCACTCAGAGAATAGTTAAGCAGATAGCGTAGCTGGTTTTAAGAAAGGTTTGGACAATTTCCTGGAGGAAAAGTCCATAGTCTGTTATTGAAAAAGACATGGAGGAAGCCACTGCTTGCCCTGGATCAGTAGCATGGAATGTTGCTACTCTTTGGGTTTTTGCCAGTAAGGGTCTAGATAGGGACCTGGATTGGCCACCGTGAGAATGAGCTACTGGGCTTGATGGATCATTGGTCTGACCTAGTAAGGCTATTCTTATGTTCTTATGAGAGCACATTGAGCTCTTGGACCTCAGAGACATTGTTGCCTGTCTTTATACATACACTTTAAAGAATTAATAATACGTAAGGCCAGACAAATGGGTCAGAGTAAATGGAAAGATTTGTCAGCTCTCACTGTAATATAGGTGTGCTATGTGGGAAGCACTACTTATAATGTTAATAATGTTATAATGTTAAAATAGTTTAAGAGGCCATTACACTCATCTAACTTGGAACACCTCTTCCAGACCAAGGAGAACTCAGACACCCTTCACCCACCCCCCAATCAAAGGCATCCAGCATAAAAAATACACAGCCACATCTCCAATTTACTGATTTCAGCACCAAACTACAGAACCTTGAGGAGGGAAATAAAATCCAGGTTGTTCAAGAAATATGTCAAGCCAAACTCCTGATACAACCAATATCCTCACTCCATCACCAGACTCCAAATGTTACAACCAATAGCTTCCCTGTAATCTTCTGGAAATGACCAGAATCTCTTCCTTTTGTAATTCGCCTAGAACTGCAAGGTATTGGCAGAATGAAAGAAACTAATGTAATCTAATAAAGACTGGCTTGCTACCAGAGAGTAAATGTATGGATGTAAATCCACCTTTGCCTTCAACTTCTTCAACTCGCTGGCAAAAAGTAATGCAGGGAGGAAAACCTTTGAAGCTGCACTGCGGCAGTCCACAGAGAGATTGTCAGTTTGTTGAATGTCTGTGTATGGAACATTTCTATTAGCACATTTGATGGTTCCTGCTATCAATTATATATTGCCTTGTTAATCTGATTAATTAATTGCTGTTTCTAGGATAAGGGAGAGGGATGTTTAATCTTTAAATAGAGAGTGGAAAATGTATGCTATATCTGGGAGGGGGAGGAATCTTTCTGTTTATTTATTTGGGTGTAGTTAATTTCTCAGGGACTTTGAATAGTGTGAGTGATTTTTTTGGTATAGGCAAATGTGTTTTGGGGGTGATGGGATAGGGAGTCCACACCTAGAATTCTGATCAAATATGGTAGGGAAATTGGGTCATGAGGTATGCCAGCAAGGGAAAAAATGCAAGGTAAGAGTAGTTGGATATTCATTGGATTTTAAGGGAATTCTCCCCCCAATTCAAGGAAGACCTGCCAAGGTCCAGGTGTGAGAACTGCTTCTTTGGGGCAGAAGAGAGTAGGCTGCCGAAGATTGCAGATTCCTAGCTCCACCAAATCTTTGTCTGATGTTCTGATAAGATCTTTGACTCAAGGGGCCTCTGGAATATTGATGATATCATCTGGAGGAACAAAACTAGAACGTCCTGGCCCCTTGGAAGACCGAGGCTTGCTGTCCAGCAAGGACTTAGGTTTGTGGTCCTGCATGCTGGCTATAAGGTTATCTAGACCCTTACTGAACAATAACTTCCCCTTAAATGGCAGTTTACTGAGGGTTGCTTTAGATGAAGAATCCCCAGACCACTGTCTGATACACAGCATCCGGAGCGCAGAGATGGAGTAAGCCAACAGCTTGCTCACCACCCTGAACAAATCATACAGGGCATTGGCCACATAGTCCACTCCAGTGATCATCCTTATCCACGATTGTGTCAAGATCGTGATGTAGCTTGGATTGGTAGGCCCTGGATGCCTCTGCGACCACTTTCAAATCAGAGGCCGTGGGATCAAAAAGCCTTTTGAGCACAAAATCTATTCTGCAGTCTTGGGTGTCCTTTAACACCACACCGCCTTCACTAGAAAGTAACCTGTGCCACCAAAGAATCCACCTTTGGGGAAACATAAAGCTGATTAAAAGTATCTACTTTCTTGCGAGTGATTTTAACTTGGTATCAGCTGAGGAGGAAAATGTTCCCAGAGCATAGACATTTTGCGTTGTCACCTATTAGTCTTTTAGAGGGATTTTCTCCTGGGGGCGAGGATCCAATATGGTTTCAATGGGTCAAAGCAGGGTTGTGCACAGTGGGACAAATTTGGCAAGAGGGAGGAATGTTTACGTTTGATCAGCTACAAGATGAGTATGGGCTCTTGCACTCTGATGTGTTATCTTATGCACAATTAAGACTTTTTTTTTTTACATAAATAGGCCTACTGGGATTTGGTCTTGGAGGTAACCAAACTGGAACTGGCTTTGCGGAAGGGGATTGGGCGGGGAGGGATTTCTTCCATATATCGTTCTTTACTATTCAGGGAGGTGCCTGAAGATAGCTACAAGCATGCTTGGGAGAGGGAGGTGGGGAGAACATTGGCTGAGGCAGAATGTGGTAGGTGTTATAGATGCCTCGGAAAATGGGTTTAAAATGTATTTGACACTGGAAAAACTAGCTCACCTTGGGGCTTCTTCTTCTGATAAATGTTGGAGAGGGTGTGGGCAATTAGGATTCTTCCACCATATTTGGTAGACCTGCCCTAGGGTTAAGGAATATTGGAATATGGTTGATTGTCCAAATTTTAGATAGACATTTTCCGGTTTTGATGGAGTGCTGTTTGCTTAATGTGCCTATACACCTCTCCCTCCGTATTCACGGTTTCAGCAATCGGGGTTTTGATTATTCATGGTTTTTAGCTTGCTGGCTCCTCCCCCTAAATTACATAAGCTTGCATAGAGAAATCGCTGATTCCAAGTGTTTACAGAGAAACTCACTGATTCCCAGCACTTTCTTCACTGTGTTTTGCCTCTCTTTCAGCAACAGGCCAGGTCTTCCACATGTTATTCGCAGTTTCACCATATTCATGATGGTTTTTCATAGAAAACAGCAAATAACATATGAAAAAGTTATTCACAGTTTTTCTGTATTTGTGGTTCTGTTAATCCCCTATCATAGTGAATACGGAGGGAGAAGTGTACCTGGGTTTCTACTTTAAGAGAACCACTTTGCCCTCTTTGTGGTTACGTTAGCGAGGGTGGCTTTGGCTAGCTGTTGGCAATCTGCTAAGCTAATGGAACGGGAGCAATTACTTAATAATTTGGATTTTGTCCAGATTATGTGTAAATTGACAGCAATGCATCGGATGCGTATGGAACTCTACAGGAAAATATGGAATAGCTATGTATTTTGTTGAGCATCTTCACTCCACTCTGGGCTTAAGATGGGTTAGGGAGGGTTGGAAAGGGGAGAGGGGGTTTAGATAAGGGGAGGATTGGCTAGGGTGGTGGTGGGATGTTGACTGTATGGGGGAGGGGTATTTGCTTTGTCGATGGTTCCTTATTAGGCGAGGTGATTATTGTTAGTAGCTAGGATGTATGGGTTTATGAGAGGTTCCATGACTTCTGTATGTATTTGAGTGTTGCATTTTGATGTGTATTACAGTTTGTATATTATACTCAAAACTTTAATAAACACTTTTTTGGGGAAAAAAAAAGCATCCACCATTGGATAGAGCTTAGACATAGCCTTGACCAAATGCAGAGGACCTTCTGGCACTTCCCAGTGATCCGTGAGCATCTTCGTGACGTCCGGATGATCTGGAAAATAAGAAGACTGCGGCTTCTTGCTACACATAACAGGACACTGTAATGTCGAATACTAAGGAGTCTCTAACGTCAACTCTTGAAGGAATTCTGAAATGATCCCTATCAGCGCTGAAGGTTTAAAAAGTCACTACACTGTGGGAGTCCTACCCAAGATCCAGAGCAACCCCCAGATCCAGGTCCTTCAGATCTGTGACTGCAGCTCCATGACCCACTTGCTTGTCAGGGAAAGTAAAAGCTTGAAATTATCATCCAGATCATCCGAGCTGTCTTCATGAGGACTGTCCTCCGAGTGAGCATGGCTCTGTTGCTGGGGACCTGTGCCCTTGGAGGAAGGGCCCCCCTGGTGCTAAAAGGGATGCCATAGTAGGTAGATTTGTAGAACTCTTATTAGCCAGATATGTCTGGAACAGCTTATTAATAAATTCTGGATAAAATCCTTGCCCCTGAGGGGCAGGGGTCCTCTCTGAGCCCTTTATAAAGCCTTTGGAGCTTTTCTGTGATTTTGGCGCCGAATCACAGCTGCATTTTGCCAAGGACACACTTGCACTGCCCCTGTCCCTATTTTGGACTTTTTGGTCAGCCCACAGATGGACTGAATACTAGAACTCTCGAAGGAGCAGGTGGGGGTGGGGGTGCTAAAACAGACATTACCTTCCCCCCCACATGCATGGAATGTGGAACACGGATGCTTGCCCAACAGCCATCCGCCACAAACATGGCATGAATCCAAAGTATTCTGCACTAAGGAGTCCATTCCACCTGTTATCTTGCGAAAATGAGGTGTTTTGCGGCAGATAAAAACTTAAAATTCAAATTGGGAAAATCCAAGGGATGGCAACCATGGGAGTGATTTTTGCAATAAAACAGCCCAAGAAATTCAAATTGAGCAATAAAAAAACATCGATTTTAGGATTTTTGGGGTGGGAGTACCTAGTACTAATTTTCCGAATACCCAAAACCTAAATTTGGAGATCCCCGAAAACTGATCTCACAGGTTGTGAACTTCTTACTGTGCCATGTTGTGTGCTGAGAGCTGCAAAATGAAAGCTGTGACAGCTTACAGGGAGATCCTATCCGTCAAGAAGCTGGAAAATTGGACTGCCTGTGCTTTCTGACTGCCTCTTGGACCCAACATACCAGTCGGAGATCTCTACCCCTCCTGGAACCTGCACACGTTAATGGGTGTAGGAATACAGTTGGCCCCAATCCTGGATAAACCACCACAGAGCCACACAGCCTACAGATGAACCTGGGGTGAGCAACTCTCCCAAGGGAACGTCCCTGAGTCATAAACTGAGATTGCAGTCCTGGTGGTGCACAGTGAAGCAGCCAATCCTCTGTAAACAGACTATCCCCTTAAAGTCTAGCTCCTACTGTCTCACTTATAGGAAGACAACTGGAAGTTGGAGGGCAATCTAAGAGAGGAGGCGCAAAACGCTTTGCTAATAAGGCTTCCTACATGAGATCTCACGAAATGGGATTAACTACCCACTTGTTCAGGAATCGAGTGAGATTGTACAAAATCATCATTTGCTTCTTGCACTTCAGCAAACTGGAAGAGCTGGGGTAGCTCCCTGGAAATTCCCCATATAGTCTCGGTCCCTTCCCTCTCCCATAAGATGGTGCTGCTCTCTTCTCTTCCTCCGTAGAACGATGTTTTTCTCTCCCCCTTTGGCTCCGTTCCTGTCCCACACCTACCCCCTTGCGATATTGAATCTTCAGGCTGGCCGGCAGCAGCCTTCTGCTCTCAGCCTGTCCCGAAAGCCTTCTCTGAAGCAACGTTCTATTCCCACGTAGCCAGTACACTTCAGAGAGGCGACTTCTGGGATAGGCCGATAGAAGCAAGCTCACCTTGCTGCTGCTGCTGCCAGCCGGCCCGAAGATTCAATTTTGGAAGAAGGTAGATAGGGGGGCAGGCAGAGGAGAATACCCCGAACACTGTAGAAAGTTATTCAGTCACCCAAATAGTCCTCTAAAAAAGAGAACAAGTCAAGGTAAATCTGGACATCTAGTAACCCTAGCTGTATAGGGCACATTATAGTAAAGCAGTAAACTGCATTTTTGTTGCATACCCAGACGAGAAGCTGCGTGATCACCACATGTGGCAATCCACAGGCCACATGCAGTGCTGTTCGCTTGTCCTTGTCTCCAGTGCTGGTGTTAATCTGCTCTTTTGTGCTATGAGCTAGCAGTTGCAGGACAAAGGCAAGGTCTTTCTCCAACACAGACTTAAACAACTGTTTGCCAAGTGGAATGTCAGGATTCTTCAGGGGAGCCAGAAAAAGTTTTTGTTCATACTTAGCTCGAATCCAGGCTTCTCTCTCCTCCCTATAAAAAAAAAAACCATTTATAAATTAGATAGCTCAAATTTTATTAACATTATTTATATTTTGTGTTTTACCTAGTAGCTGTTTTAGTCCAAGGAAACTATTTTTTGTTGCTCGATAAGCATAAGAATTATACAAAAGTAAGAGCTTCATTTTAGACTGCATCTAAAGAAGGGTTTTATGTGATCTTTCCAGCTCATGTAAAATCAACCTTTATGAATGCATAGCGCAGGTTTTAGTGCCAGCAACGGTGGTAACTGCTCCGACGCTCATAGGAATTCTATGAGCATCAAAGCAGTTACTGACACTACCAGCGCTAAAACCCACGCTATGCGTTCATAAAAAATAGCAGGATACATGTCTTCTCAAATTGGTAATACCAATCAAAGGAACTCAGAGCAGAGACAGTTGTACATCTCAGATATGGTCTGGAAGCATTTGTGAGCCCTACTGCACATCTAAATCAATACCACTCATTGCTGTCACACAAAACATCATTAAGGGGAAAGTTATCAACATGGAGTACTGTTAACCCCAGTTATTAGTAACCAGTAGTGCTGCCAAATTCAGGAAAAAATATTTCTATTCGATTCGATTCAGCCTATTGAATAGATTTTTTGATTCGATTTTCCTGCCCAATTGGGTATTTTTTTTCAGATATCCTGTTGGGTTTATTTTATAGCCTCTTCACCCCTTTTGTCCTCTACCATCTTTTCCAGTACCGAGGTCAGACTCACCGGTCTGTAGTTTCCCGGCTTCTCCATCAAACCTTTTTTTGAAGATCAGCGTTAGAGAATGACACGGTGGTTGTTAGCCACAGGTAACCCGCCAAAACGGGGAAAGAAAAATAGTAGTCGCTGCGGGGATGGGGACAAGGCCATTCACTGCCCCGTGGAGCGGTGAATGGTCTTGTCTCCGCAGTGAGGCAATCAAGAATCGCGCGGTCCAGCAGCCCCCACCCGCCTGATCGCAGCATTTAGCCAGCTCCCTCCCTCCACCTCACCTTATATTCCGAGTTTGCCGGCTTTCTTTTTCGCCGAGCCGCACACTTTCAAAAACCCACGCACACGCAGCTGCTGGAGTTGTTCAATCTTCTCTGCTGCAACTTCCTGTTTCCGGTTGCGTCAGAGCAGAAGATTGAACAACTGAGAAGCCGCACGTGCGGCTTGGCGAAAAAGAAAGCTGGCAAACTCGGAATATAAGGTGAGGTGGAGGGAGGGAGCTGGCTGAATGCTGCGATCGGGCGGGTGGGGGCTGCTGGATCGCGCGGTCGTGCGTGTTCCCGGCTCACACTAGGAAGGAGGGAGTGAAAGGGAAAAAAATTCTGGGCCAAGGGAATGAAGAGGGAAAGAAAGAAACCCACAGCAGGAAAGGACAGGCAGGTGAGCCAGATGCTGGAAGCAGGGGGGCGGGGAAAGAAAGAGGGAAAGAAGCTAGATGGGGTTGAAAAGAAGAGACACATTGGTATGGAAGAGGAAGATAGGGGAAATCTGGACACAGGAAGGTAACAGTAAGAGGGGAAATTATGTGCATGGGGGCATAGGGACAGAGACATAAAGGGGACATGCCATGGGGATGGTATATGGACACGGGGGGGGGGGGGGGCAATGCCAGATACATAGGGGAGATATTAGAAATGGGGAAAATAGGAACACAGAAGCGAGATGGTTTGTGGGGATGGGACAGGGACCGAGCTCCCAGGCTCCAGCGGCTTGCACAAATTACATTGTAACGTGCCACAAAAATAAGAGGGAGGGAGGTAGATAGATAGGCCACACGAGAGGAGCTGAAGGGTGGTAGAAAGGAACAGATGGTAAACGAAGGAGGGAAGGGTGATGGTGGAAAGGAATAGAGCAGACATTGAAAGAGGGTAGAGAGGAACAGACCCTGAAGGGAAATGTGGAAGACAGAGTGGGGAGAAGACGCTGTAAGGGAAGAAGACAGATGCCAGACTATGGGGGAGCGGAGGGAAGAAGATGGGTGCTAGACCAATTGGGGGGGATGAAGGGAAAGACACAGTAACAGCAAATGGAAGACACAGAGAGAAGACACACAGTGGAAGGAAGGAATTGAATGAGAAGATATGGAAAGCAGAAACCAGACAACAATAGAAAAAAAAAAAATTCTATTTATTTATTTATTTTTTGCATTAGGATAAAGTAGTATATTAGTTGTGTTGATAAAAATTTATAAACAAAGCCCTGCCAGCTGAACATCTCTTTCTCTAGTTCAGCAGCCAGAACTTTGATTTATAAGGAAGGAATAAGCTAAATATTGCAGTACTAAGGCTTATATGGATGCTGTGGGGATGATGACGGGGCGGTGAATGGGATGGCAGTGACGATGATGGGGTGGTGAATGAGATGGCAGTGATGGTGACGGGCCGGTGAAGGGGATGGCAGTGACGGGGCAGTGAAGGGAATGGCGGTGACGGGGCGGTGAAGAGGACGGGGACAGATTTTTTCCCCGTGTCATTCTCTAATCAGCGTAACATTTGCCACCTTCCAGTCTTCCAGAATCTTTCCTGATTTGATCGACAGGTTGGCTACTAGTTGAAGCAGTTCAGCTATAGTTTCTTTCAGTTCCTTGATGACCCTCAGATGGATACCATCTGGTCCCGGGGATTTATCGCTTTTAAGCCTATCTATCTGCCTGCATACCTCTTCTAGACTGACCGTCAACCCTGTCAGTTTCCCGTCTTTGTTTCCAGCATATAGCCTGATGGGTTCCGGTATGCTGTGTATATCCTCTTCGGTAAATACAGATGCAAAAAATGTGTTCATTTTGTCAGCGATTGTTTTTTCCTCCATTAGCACTCCCTTCATTCTATGGTCATCCAATGGTTCCACCGCTTCCTTTGCGGGTTGCTTCCCCTTAATATATCAAAAGAACGGCTTGAAGTTTTTTGCCTCCTTGGCTATTTTTTTCTCATAGTCTCTTTTGGCCCCTTTTACCGCCTTATGGCACCTGCATTGATGTTGTTTGTGCTTATTCCAATTTTCGTCTGTTTTTGACCTTTTCCATTCCTTAAACAAAGTTTTCTTGTCTCTGATCGCTTCCTTAACCTCTACAATGAGCCATGCCGGTTCCTTGTTCTTTTTCCTCTTGGATCCCTTGTTGATACGCGGAATGTATAGATTTTGTGCCTCAGTGACTGTGTCCTTTAAAAGGGACCAAGCTTGCTCTAGGGTTTTACAGTGCTTATCCTCTTCTTAATCTTCTTCCCCACCATGCATCTCATCTCTTTGTAATTCCCTTTTCGGAAGTTCAGTGTTGTGGCCGTTGTTCTGGACCGATGTTTCGCCTCTGCGTCTAAGTCAAAGTAGATCATATTGTAATCGCTGTTTCCCAG
Source organism: Geotrypetes seraphini (assembly GCF_902459505.1). Taxonomy (NCBI): domain Eukaryota; kingdom Metazoa; phylum Chordata; class Amphibia; order Gymnophiona; family Dermophiidae; genus Geotrypetes; species Geotrypetes seraphini. The sequence goes on along the minus strand of NC_047086.1, from coordinate 208,505,058 downwards.
CATCCCTTCTACTTCTACACCTTGTGCCGGTCCTCACAGTCCATTTAGTATTAAGTCCAGAATTTCTGATTGTATTTTCCTTGACAAGTTGTTCCAGGAAGCAATCGCCTACAGCATCCAGGAACTTGGCCTCCCTAGCGCAGCCGGAGGTGCCTAGGTTCCAGTCTATCTCCGGATAGTTGAAGTCGCCCATGATAACTGTGTTACCTCCCTTGCAGTTGTGTTTAATCTCATTCGTCATTTCTCCATCAATTTCTTCGGACTGCCCTGGGGGTTGGTAGTAGATGCTGATCTTCGTTTCCAGTCCATTTGTTCCTGGAATTTTGACTCATAGAGACTCTAACTTATCTGTCGGTTTGTGCCGTGTTCTCTCCAGTAGATTCAATTCCCTCTCTGACGTATATGGCAATGCCCCCCACCTTTTTGAGCCACACTGTTTCTATGGCATAGTTTGTATCCTGGTAGCACAGTGTCCCAGACGTTTTCCTCAGTCCACCATGTTTCTGTGATGCCGATGATGTCAATGTTATCTTTTTGTGCCACCGCTTCTAATTCATCCATCTTATTCCTAAGGCTCCTTGCATTCGTGTACATACACTTGAGTTTGCGGCCTGTTCCTTTCTTGCATTTCCTCCCTTCTTGTGTCCCTTTCGGTTTGTCTTGCCTGTGATCCGGTGAGTCTTCCCCTCTATCTTCCTGCAAGGTATCTTCCGGGTATACCGGTTCCCGAAAACCATTGACTCTCTCTCGGTCAACTGTCGGCTTTCCCCTTCTTCCTAGTTTAAAAACTTTTCAACTTCTCTCTTGATGTAGCTTGCAAATATCCTTGTTCTGTCTCTGCTGAGGTGGAGTCCATCCTTCCTAAATAGCTTGCTCTTCCCCCAGAATATTGTCCAGTTGTGCACAAAGTGGAATCCTTCTTCCTCACACCAGCGCCGCATCCATGCATTGACTGCTTGCAGCTCTGCCTGTTCTCGTCTGCCCTGGGTACCGGCAAGATCTCCGAGAATGCTATCCTCTGTGTTCTGGTCTTCAGCTTCCTTCTTAGCATCCAGAACTGATCCTTCAGTACTTCTCTGTTGTAGTTCCTGTTGCTCACGTTGTTTGTCCCCACATGGATCACCATCACCCTATCTTCTTCTTCCACACTGTCGATGCGGCTCACTATGTCTTCTACCTTGGCTCCCGGTAGGCAGGTCACCAGCCAATTCAGTCTGATGATGGAGTCCCCACGACGATTACTGTCCTCTCTATCTCCTCTTGATTCTCCAGTTGTAGGTCCATGTCCCTGATGTACGTCCATTTCTCCAGCCGTAGGTCCGTGTCCTTCATTCTCGCTGCTGTGTCACCCATTCCTTCGTGGTGGTTGTCCGTTGGGTGGTCCACCCTCTCTGTTGGTGTATCTCGGCAGTTCCACTGTTGTTGATGATTTTCCACAGCCTCCCTGTATGCCTCCTTTATGAACTTCTCCAACTCTTGGACTTCTTCCTCGATGGTGTTCTCCATCTCGATGTTCTCTGCATCTCTACCTTCCTCCTCCACTGCTTGGAGTTCTCTGCATCTCTGTCTTCCTCCTCCATTGCTTTAAGTGCCTCCAGTTCCAGTATTCTGCCCTCCAGGAGTCTGACTTGTTTCTTCAGATTCTCCAGTTCTCCAGATCGAGTGCATATGTAAGACCGCCTCCCAGAGGGGAGGTAGTCATACATATGGCAGACAGTGCAGAAAACTGGGTAGCTCAACATCCTCCTTCTGTCTGCTGCTTCCATTGCTGCCTGCTTGCCGGTCTGCTGTGGATGTCTTCTGTATCTACTGGCTGTCCTCTGCACCTGCTAGGTCCTCTGTGTCTGCCTGGCTGTGTGTCCTCTGTGCCTGCTGTGTCCCCTGTGCCTGCCTGGCTGTGTGCCCTCTGCGCCTGCTGTGTCCCCTGTGCCTGCCTGGTTGTGTGTCCTCTTTGCCTGCTTGGTTGTGTGTCCTCTGTACCTGCTTGGTTGTGTGTCCTCTGTGCCTGCCTGGATATGTGTCCTCTGCGCCTGCTGTGGTCTCCTTCTGCTTCTACTTTAGCGGTGGCTCGTCTCTTCTCAAGGCCCTTTGCAAAGGCGCTCTCGCTAAGGCGAGCGCCTTTAACGCTCACCTTCAACGCGCGCCGAATGGCTGAGTGCCATTGGCTCCTCCCCTTTTGAGTCGAAGCCCGGTGGATGACGTCGGGGGTGGAAAGAGCTAACTCTCGTCTTCTTCCCTAGCTCTCTCTCTGTCCTCCGCTTCTCTTTGCATAGGTGAGAATTCTCCCAAAGATGCTCAACATGGGAAGTCTTTCATCCATTTTGACCCCATGACAGTTGTCAGTGGAACACTGATCTCTCCATTAACCGCTGTTCCGGCCTACCCGAACCTGTTCCTCGCTCTGCACAGCACACAAATTCCGACTTCCACAGCGTGTAAACCATGCCAGGAAACCAAACCCCGCCCTAATACTCGAAAGGCAGCCTTCTCTATGGTCAGACGCTGTAACAGAGGAAAAGCTTCCAGGGCTCGCGAAGGCAGCATGTTTGTAACGCTGTCCGCAGCCCCGACAATGAACACATGCAGTGCTGTTGGGGAGCTAGAGGGTAAATAAGTACCAGATCAGGTAGGGGGGGTGGGGTGGAATAGAGGTCCGGACAGGTGCGCGGGTTTTGCATTGAAGACGACTGGCATAGCCTCATGTACTTCCTGAATGACCCCACCAAATTGGTGAGGCTGATTTAAAAAAAACAAACAAACCAAAAAACAACAACCGAATCGATTCGAATCAATTCACCCAAAGTGAAATCGATTCGAATTGCGAATCGGGCAGCACTAGTATCTAGGTCTCACTGCATAAATTAAGACCTGTACTAAAATGGCACAAGTTAGTGGTAAAATAATACATTTTAACAGTAGCCCACATTAGTAACTATCCTCCTATCTTTTATAAAATACTACCTGAAGAGGTGAATGGGTATGTGAGGATTTCTATCCTGCTATCTTTATACAATGTTTGCTACAGGTAAAGAAAATAAAGAAAAACGAGCCTGCAGGGAGAGGGGTTGGAGTTGGATTTTAATCCCCAAAGAGCTTCTAAAGAATCAGTTGGCCAATCCTACTGTTTTGTTGTATTGGGAGTCTCTTTACAAGCAGCAGTGAGATGTGAAAGCGCAGACTGATGTTCATGTTACAGTTCTGCAAGTGGGCTACTGATGAAGCCATGACTCAAACACTGAAGCTTGGCATGACCCTCAAGGGTAACTCATAAGTGAAGGAAATGCAATCAGACACAGTCAACTGGAAACTGAGTAGTGAGGTGTAGCCACGGTGGGGGGAGTCTGGGCCCCTCCACTTTTAATTCAGTCTCCCCCACCCCTAGTCAGATCACACAGTTGTGGGTGGACAGAACAGAGGAGACTAAAATGCAGCAGCCCAATAGCTAAAACAAGATAGAAGTAGGAAATAGGGTTACCATATGGCTCTAGTAAAAGGAAGATGGATTGAGACATCCGGGTTTTACTTCCATTGCTTTCAATAGAAGTAAAACCCAGATATCTCAATCCGTCCTCTTTTTTTTCTGGAGCCATATAGTACCCTAAGTAGGGGGCCTCAGGATACACGTACTTAAGACCTGCTATGTCCTACTCTGATGCAGGCTTCCTGTTATGGAGTAAATGCAGATGTGTCAATCTGGCAGTCCAAATCCTCAAACACTGATTAGCATAATGAGGACCTTTGTTGGGATAAGCATTTATGATATTATTCAAAATGCAGCTAAGTACATGCAATGCATAAGTTTTCTCTTTTTTCACAATATTTCATAGCCTTTTCTTGATCTCATTGCATTTAGCATTTTTATGAAATTTTTCTTCCTAAAATTAAATTATATATGGAGTCTTTTCAACTGATAACTGAAATAGCTACATTTACTGGAACTTTAAAATTGCCAGTAGTGACTTCTGAGGTCATTTTTGTTCATATTTTTTTAATTTATGGAAGCATAGTGTTATGTTGCTACATTCTTAATCAGGTGCATCCATGGTTACTTTGAGGAAGATCAATTTAGTTTGGTCATATAAGCTTTGATATTAAGTATCCTGGACTATTGTAAGCAGCTGTAAATGGTCCAGAATATAACTGTGCATTTCCCCCCTGCCCCCCCCCCCCCATTTTTACAAAACTGAGCAACAGTTTTTTAGCGCTGGCCAGTGCATTGAATGCTCTGCGCTGCTCTGACGTTCTTAGGAACTCTATGCCTGTCAGAGCAGCGTAGAGTATTCAGCGTGCAGGCATGTGCTAAAAACTTCTTGTGTGGTTTTGCAAAAGGGGGGATTAATTTTCTCTATGGGAAAAAAAAAAAAAAAAAGATCATATGAGTATTTTGCTTTTTTTATTTGAAGCTTCATTGGTTAACTGTACAGGTAAGGATGTTTAAAGTTGCCTGCTTTTTTTGTATAAGGTTTTGTATGGACAGGCACCACCTTATTTGGTGGGTCATTTTGAGTTCACTGCACTGGCACATGTACTAACCATTTTGCCTTTCCCTTACTTATAGGGAGAATGAGGCTAAGGGGGTTCATAATCGAAAGAGAAAAATGTCCAAAAACCAGCCTAAGTCGGCACTTGGACGATCATAAACGAAAGACGTTCAACTACCGATAATCAAAATGGATTTTGGATGTGTTTACAAACGACCTAAGCCTTCCCAGTGCCGCTGAATGACCAGAGCTAAACGGGGCGTTTCAGGAGGAGTGTCGAGGGCAGGATTTGGACGGGACGTGGGAAGTTGTTCTCTTTCTAGACAGTGAGATTGGAAAAGGAAATATTGGTGATCCTTCTGACTTCAATAACCTATATAGGGTCTTCAGGCACTATCTTAAAAAGTACTTGTTGGGTAAATTTTTAGGGAATTAGGGTGGGTATGGTTTTTCTGTTTATTGTTTGCTTGAGGATTGTTATGAATTGTATGTTCTTGGTTATGACCAACTCTTGAATTCTGATCCGCTTTGAACTGTCAAAGGTTACAGCGGACTATAAATAAAATATTATGTTATGTATATTATGTTAACTGTAAAACATGTAAAACAAGTAATCCTACCGAAAGACCATTACATTAATCCAATCCTGCTAAAATAAACTATTTCATGACTACCTGGAAAACTGATAAAAAGAGCTAATGTTTTCAGCTGCCAATAGAATGTAACTTTAAAAAAAGTACAAATTAATGAAGCAATATGTTGCTTTCAAGACACCTGATCGTCCATCATCACCCCCGAAATTCCACACCACCTGCTACACCACAATACCTTCCTGCTTTAACAGCTGACAACCCCAATCCCCCCAATAGATAGAGAGGTATAGCCTGGGATTGGTGAAGTGGGCTCTGTGCGCTATAAGAGGCCCCATGATCCCTTTCCCTAAATTAAACTTCTGATGTTCCTCTCCTGGTTAGTGTTAGTTTTCTAATTTTAAAAGAAACCCCCTAGTGTATGGGATATTGAAAAGATGGTTTTGAATGATTATTTTGAAGCATAGAATGAGCCTGAGGCGCCTCAGCCAGTCAAGGACTTAGGCCTCTCCTCGTGCATCAGATGGTGCACTGGGGCATGGCCTAAAGCTGCTATTACACAGCGGCTAGCGGAGGTGCAGGAGCAGGAGGACTTTGCGTTTCCTCCTGCTCCCGAAGATTGAGGCCTAGGAGCAGGAGGGATCGGGCACCCCTCTAGCTCCCAACTATTTAAAATGTACGCGGGGTGGGGGTGGGGGGTGGTCAGGGTGATGCCAACGGTGCAGGAGGGACTGCGCACCTCTCCTGTTCCAGAATTGTATGTACGGATGGTGGGCCAGGGTGTCAGGCCGGTGGGTGGGCTATTTTCTCTGGCTCCCCCGACTCTCCGCTGCCGTTCTCCGCAGTGTAGCCCCACTTTTAAACCACAGGCTCGCACTGCGGGGAAGGGTGCCAGAGAGTTAGGGCGAGCAGGCAGGAGAGGTTGGGGTACAGCAGGGCGGCAAGACTTCGGGGCAGAGAGCAGGAGATTTGTGCTTGAGTTGGGGCAGAGAGCAGGATATGCAGTCGGAAACCACTGAAAGACTGGTCCCCAGCAGTCGCTTTTGGAGTTGATCGGCCAGCCCAGTTGGATCAGATTGATTGTGTTGTGAATTGCTGCCTTCCTTACTTTTGAATGTCCCTCCCCTCATTTGCATGCGCGGATTGGAGGATGGTCGGCAGAGAGGTAAGTGAATCGGGCCGGAGAGGAATTTGGTCGCTAAGGGGTCACAAACTGATTAGTACATGATCGGCTTGCTTTGTGAATCTAGCCCTTAGTCAGCAACAATTTCTTTAGGCCGGCCAGTTTTTTAAACAGCTGTTTTTCAGGTGATCTCATTGTTTTAGAATCTCAGGAATTAACCCCGTCAGCTCTGAGAGTCAGTGACTGCAGTGTACAGCATATTCTTCTGCCTCCTTCTAACTAGCTTAATATTTAGAAGCGAACAGGTTATATTTAGAGGTATGCACAGGCGCATAATCTGGTTCCCATCCTCACCCATTTCTAGTCAGCTTGCATTCATCCCCCGCCCCATTCCCAGTCAATTCTCTTCCATTCCCACCCCGCATCTTCTTTCCCATTCCCCATCATATTGTTACCATCTCCTCACAACCCTCCCCCCCCCAGTTTTCTTTCCATGTCTGCAGCCCACATTTGAGTGATCTAAATGGAATTTCCTGTCCTATTGTTCCAACTATTAAGATATTGGGTGTTCATCTAGACAGGAACCTGTCAATGACAAAACAAGTTGATGTTTTAGTTCGAAAATGTGTTTTTTATACTTTGGAAGTTATGGATAATTAGACTCTATTTTAATGATAATTCTTTTAGATTATTAGCTCAGTCACTTGTTCTATTTTAGATTACTGTAATATTATTCATTTGGGTGGTTACCATAAGAATCTTGACTGCCTTTGTCTGATTCATTTGATTTTCAGATTGAAAAAATCAGATCATATAACTCCTTATTATAGAAAACTGCATTGGCTCCCTGTTCAAGCCAGAGTGTTTTTTTAAACTAGGATGTCTGTGTTATAAAGTTTTACATGATTTGGCTCCTGGTTATTTAATAGAACACTTTAAATTTCCACATTTTAGGGCTCCTTTTACTAAGGTGCGCTAGCGTTTTTAGCACACGCACAAAATTACCGCATGCTAAACCGCACGGTACGCTTCTAGAATAACACCAGCTCAATGCTGGCGTTAAGGTCTAGCGCATGCAGCAATTTAGCACACGCTATTCTGCGCGTTAAGGCCCTACCTTACTAAAAGGAGCCCTTAGACTTTTCTTATATATTTCAACATTATTTGAATTCCCTTCATTCAGGGGTTGTCAGTATAAAAGATATCACAAACGATTTGATCTTCACCAGTTATTTTCCATTTCCACATCCTATGTGAATTTTAGGAAATTGTTAAAAACTGATCGTGTTGATGTTCAGCAAGGTCCTGTGGTACACAAATGTTATGTTATGTCTTGTAAATTCAAGAAAAATATATTTTTATTAACACTTTATGTTAAGCAATTAAGTACAAGTAAGTAAACTGTTTTCTTAAATATCAAAGTCCATAATATTCTCGCTTTTCCACTGAGTTGACATAATTTGGTCCCTGTCCCCACCCATCTTCAGTCAGTTTGGATCAAGGATCTCAAAGTCCCTCTTTGAGGGCCGCAATCCAGTCGGGTTTTCAGGATTTCCCCAATGAATATGCACTGAAAGCAGTGCATGCACATAGATCTCATGCATATTCATTGGGGGAATCCTGAAAACCTGACTGGATTGCGACCCTCAAGGAGGGACTTTGAGACCCCTGGTTTGGATCCATCCCCAGTCAGTTTGGATCCATCCCCAGTCAATTCTTTTCTATTCCCACCCAATCCCTGGCATAAATGGATTTTTTTTGTCACCAGCACTACTGAGTCCCATGGATTTCCATTGACTCCATCCCCTTGCATGCCTCTAGTTGTTTTAACACCAAAAAAAATAAAACTTTAAGCAAACAAATCACTATGAATTGTCATATCCATTACCTGGAGGAATCACTGGTGGGCTTTGTGCGGCCCCTTGGATTTCTTTCCCAGATGCTGTTGGCCATTTCATTGCCAATAGAGGTCAGAACCAGTGTCAGCTCCAGAGGCCAGTCATCTAAGTCAAGTGAACGCACCCGAGACAAGTGAGTGCCCAAATTTCGATGGATTCCTGAGCATTCGATGCAGATCAGTGCACCTAGGTTCAAACTAGCCCAGGTTGGGTCTGAAGGGTAGGGGTTGAAGAAGGAAAAAATATAGACAGAAAGGTAGGAACAGAGGTACAGAGAAGAAATTCAGATAAAAGAAAAAAGCAAATGGACAGAGACAAAGAAAATTAGTGAGAAAAAGAAGAGAAAGTCAGAGTAATACAAATATGAAAGACAATGACAAAATAAGAGTGAAAAAATAAAGAATGATTAAGACAAAGGAAAAAACAAAAATGGAAGACAGAAACATTACTTTATTTCTACTTCATCAAACTGTAAGCAAAAGCAAAGCTTACAGGACTTCAAACATTTGTAAATTCAAACATTAGAACACAGAAGCAGATTAAGTATTACAGTACATAAAAGGAAGAGGAAGGAGGGTCTGGGTGTTACACTAGTTATGGAAACCTATACAAATCCACAAAAAGGAAGACAACAAAGTCAGTTTGCAACAATGGTATTACAATTAGTTAAAGTTTCCAAGAAGAGATAAGGTCAACCAACACAAAACAGCATCAAGGATTTGATACATCCTAATAGATGACTAGTTTCTTAATAAGGGCTGCAGATTGACATGGTTACAATTTTCACTGACAGAGGAAGTGCAATGACTTATAGGTACTAAAGCCTAAACCAGGGGTCTGCAACCTTTAAGACATAAAGAGCCACTTGGACCCGTTTTCGAAAAGAAAAAAAAACTTGGAGCCGCAAAACCATTATAAAACAAATCTAACACTGCATATATTGTTTCTTATCTTAATGCTATATACAGGATCACTAAATTGAAAATAAAATCATTTTTCCTACCTTTGCTATTTGGTGATTTCATGAGTCTCTGGTTGCACTTTCTTCTTCTGACTGTGCATCCAATCTTTCTTCCTTTCTTTCAGCCTCCTGTATGTTTCCTCTCCTTCAGACCTCATTCTCTCCCCCAACTTTTTCTTTCTGTCTCCCTGTTCCCCCTTCTTTCTGTCTCTGTGCCCTCCCCCAAGCCACTCGGTTTGCTGCCACCGCAATCGGGGAATAGCCCCCATGCCATCGCCGTCCCAAGCTTTCCCTGCAGAAGTGTTGCGCTGACCAGCATTCCGCTCCCTGACGTCAATTCTGACGTAGGAGAGGAAGTTCCGGGCCAACAAGGCATTTCTCTTCATTCCAACCAGCCTGAGCCCCATCTCTCCTTGATCCAGCATTTCCCTTCTGTGTCTGTCAGAATTACCATTCCACCTATTTTCCAGCATCACCCTTCTTTGTGTCCATCTCACCTATATCCCTATCTCACCATTTTTTCAGAATCTTCATTTGTCTCTGTCCTTGTCTTTACCCCATGTTCACCATTTTCCCTTTCAATGTCTTTATCTCCCCCCACACACACACTTTTTCAGTATTACTTCTATGTCTCTATTTCACCTCCTCTTCATGTTCCCTCTGTATCTCTATCCTTATTCAGTAGGTCCTGCTTACTCTTTCTCTTCTTTGTGTCACTATCTCCATTTTCAGCTTTCCCCCCTTTTCCTTTGTTACTGCACCCTGTAGCTAGAATCTTTCCACCCTCCCTCCACTCCGGCCCAGCCCAGTATGAAAGATTTCCTTTTGTTTCCCTCCCCTCTCTCTTTCTCTCTCTCTTCTCCTCCCTCACCCACGAGTCCTGCATCTGGCCCTCTCCCTTCTACCTGCACCTGGCAACACCCCCCTGCTCCGCGGCTCTCTTCAGCAACTTGTCAGCAGCGGTGATCAAGACAAGCTACCGACATCGAGGCCTTCCCTCTACGATTCCCGCCTTTGTGGAAAAAGGAAGTTGAAACAAGCGGGACTCGCAGAGGGTAGGCCCCGACGTCAGAAGCTTGTGTCGATCGCTGCTGCTGAGTTGCCGAAGAGAGCCGCGGAGCAGGGGATGTGGCCGGAAGCAGGTAGAAGGGAGAGGGAGATAGGAAGGCTGTAGATCTCCGGAGCATGACACCGACCCCGGCCAGGATGATTTCTTTTTCAGGCACCTTACAAGTCCAGCGTCGCGGCGGGAAATAGCCATGCTGAGCAGTGAGCTCAGCACTACACAGATGAAAGCCTTGCTTGCTGATTGGTCCGGCGGCACGGCGGGGCGGGGCCGCCGGACCAATCAGCAAGCAAGGCTTTCATCTGTGTATGTGCTGAGCTCACTGCTCAGCATGGCTATTTCCCGCCGCGACGCTGGACTTGTAAGGTGCATGCCTGCGTGACACACTACCGGAGCCGCAGCAAAGGTGGAAAAGAGCCGCATGCGGCTCTGGAGCCGCAGGTTGCCGACCCCCGGCCTAAACCATCGACAGCTGAAAGATATCTGTAACATAGTGGGTATAATGCAGTGGTCTCAAACTCAAACCCTTTGCAGGGCCACATTTGGGATTTGTAGGTACTTGGAGGGCCTCAGAAAAAATAGTTAATGTCTTATTAAAGAAATGACAATTTTGCATGAGGTAAAACTCTTTATAGTTTATAAATCTTTCTTTTCGGCTAAGTCTTAATAATAATAGTCATTTATAGCTAAAGAGACATATGATCAAGAAACTTTTATTTTACTTTTGTGATTATGATAAACATACCGAGGACCTCAAACTAGTACCTGGCGGGCAGCATGTGGCCCCCCAGGTCGCGAGTTTGAAACCACAGGTATAATGAGAATGGGCTAAAAAGAAAGAGAACAATACCAAGGAACGTGAAGGTGTTCAAGACTACATGGCTGACAGCTATCAGACATCCTCAAATAAAGTGGTGCATACAAGAGCAACTCGTTATTTGCTAATATCTTCTATTACTATGTACAACAGAAAGTACTGGCACTCTCCTACAACAGATATTTTCTAGAGACGGCAGAATTGGTTAGATCAGTGAATTGCAAACTGTGTGTCACAGCACACTCAAGATTCTGGGTGTGTCGCCACAGATTGAAGGATACATGACATATACTGAGTAGTGCTGCCCGATTCAGGAAAAAAAAATTTGATTCGATTCAGCTTATTGAATCGATGATTCGATTCGATTCGATTCAATTTTCCTGCCCAATTGGGTGTTTTTTAAAACATCCTGGTGGGTTTATTTTATAGCCCCTTCACCCCTTTTATAGCCCTTTGCCTTCTCCTAACCACACTGGCGCCATGATGCAAACAAAATAAACAAACAAAAAAGACTTTTCCTCTCTCTGTTAAATCCTAGCTCACGTTTGCGGTCTAACACCAGCTCTGGCAGGATACACGTTTCAAATCTGACATATTGTAATCACAAAATGGAAAATACAATTAGTTTTTCTACCTTTTGTTGTCTGGTCATTATTCAAATCTTGTTGGTCCCAGGCTCTGGTTGTCTTCTGATAACTTGCTTGCCAGGGTATCCTTCTTTCTTCTTTCTCCGTGCTAACCATCCGTCTGCCATCTCTGTCCTCCCCTTCTGTTTCCCTTCCCTCCCCCAGAGGTCTGGCATCTTTCCTTTTTTTCGTCTCCACAGATCCACCTTTTCTCAACTACCCTTTCATTAAGCATCTCTCCCTCCTTCCCCGCCACCCCAGGGTCCACCATCTCTCCCTTTCTGTTCCTTTCATCCCTAAATCCCATTGTCCACCATCTCTCTCCCTCTCCTCTGTTTTAGACCCATTATTTCTTCCCCCCAAAGTCCGGCATATGCACGTCTCTTTGAACCCCCCCTTCCACCACTGTGTACTTCTACACCAGGCCCCCTTCCCTGAACATCTGCACCCCCCTGAAGGCCTACACCCCACCCCTGAAGGCCTGCATGTCCCCACCCTGAAGGCCTACACCCCATCCCTGAAGACCAGCCTGTCCCCCCTGAAGGCCTGCACCCCCCCTGGAAGGCCTGCCTGTCCCTTCTGAAGGCCTGTACCCTGGAAGGCTGCACCTCCCCCGAAGGCATATACCACCCCCCGGAAGGTCTGCACCCCCCTCCCCCTGGAAGGCCTGCGCGTTCAATTTAACTAAATTCAGCAGCCTGCATAAGATCACTGGCTCTAGCGATCTTTGCAAGCTGCCATACGGCAGAGAGAAGACAACTCGGACGTTGTATGGCAGCTTGCGAAGATCATTAGAGCCAGCGATCTTCTTCTGCTGAATTTAGGTAAACTGATGTGGGAAAGCCGGACAGACACTAGCGGGGAAGCCACTTCCCGACTGACCCTCCCCACTTGCCCTCTAAAGCAGGAGTGGCAGGCCAGCAAGAGGCAGCGCTGCCGCTCCTGCTTTAGGGGCGAGGGGGGAGGGTCAGTCAACGAATCGGGAAGCCGATTTTTTTGCTTGGTAAATCGATTCACCCAAAGTGAATCGGTGAATCGATTCAAATCGTGAATCGGGCACCACTAATACTGAGCGTCACTTCTGGCTTCGGCACCTCACCTTCTCTCCACCCCCACACAAACCTCATTTTGTTTTCCCTGAGCTCAGGGCTGTGTCTGGAAGGCCTCCGAGTGTGCATGATATAGATTCTTACCAAAATATGGTAAAGACGTCCAGACACTGCAGACATTATACCAGCCTGATGCACAATCCAGAATAAAATGCACATTGAATGCAAGGACTATAATCCTCTGAAAAATTACAATCAAGAGCAATAATTTCTCAAATTATTTTCTAATATAAAGACTTAATTTCATTGTAATATAATTTCTCTTCTAACACTATAAGCCAGTGTCTCTAAAACATTTTTAGATCTAGCACATTAAACAGAGCAAACATTTTTCGTGCCACATTATAACTGAAGATATAAAATTGCAAAACCAACAAAAAATTAAGGGCTCCTTTTACGAAGGCGCGTTAGTGGTTTAACGTGTGTAATAGCGTGCGCTAATCCGCCAGCCGCACTAGCTGCTATCGCCGCCTCTTGAGTAGGGGGCAGTTTTTCGGCTAGCGTGGGGGTTAGTGCATGATTAAAAGTCACGTGCACTAAAGCCGCTAACGTGGCTTCGTAAAAGGAGCCCTAAATTTGAAAGTTATTTAAAAGAGAACAACTGCTATGTATTGGTAATTGTAACAACGGTGAAACTAAAGTAGTAGACAGAATTGCTAATCAATGCAATAGATGTGCTTGATTTTGAGTGCAAATTAAATCAAAACGCATCTCGATAGTTGACAAGCAAACATGCATTTCATCATCTACCATCTGCAGTTGTTCTCTTTTTTTCATTTAATTTCTGTCAGAGCTGAAATTCCAAGTTCACAAAGATAAGAAGATCCAAACAGTAAGAAAGCCTTGATTAAGTTAGAATAACTATAGCATAAAAATAAAACTAAAATTTCTTACCGTCAGTTTTCAAGGACCAATCACATCAAAGAATGATGCTTGTCTGGGTGGTTATATCCTTACATACAGATGCTCATAACATTGACAGATTCTTGCATACACAACTTACATGTCATCTACTCTAATGTATACTTATGAAAATAATTTTTAAAATTAAACTAAAATTCTGGAACCTCTCGACTTTAGAGAGAGCCCTCTCGTTCTCCATTCCTTCGAGACGGTGAACAATCTGTCATTATTTACTAAGTCTATTCCCTTCAGTATCTTCAATGTTTCGATCATGTCCCCTCTCAATCTTCTCTTTTCGAGGGAGAAGAGGCCCAGTTTCTCCAATCTCTCACTGTATAGCAACTCCTCCACCCCTTAACCATTTCAGTCGCTCTTTTCTGGACCCTTTCGGGTAGTACTGTGTCCTTCTTCATGTACGGCAACCAGTGCTGGACGCAGTATTCCAGGTGGGGGCAAACCATGGCCCAGTACAGTGGCATGATAACCTTCTCCGATCTGTTCGTAATCCCCTTCTTAATCATTCCTAGTACCCTTTTTGCTGCCGATGCACATTACGCAGATAGCTTCATTGACTTGTCAACCAGTACTTCCAAGTCTCTTTCCTGGGGGGTCTCTCTGAGTACTGCACCGGACATCCTGTATTTGTGTATAAGATTTTTGTTACTGACATGCATCACCTTACACTTATCCACGTTAAACCTCATTTGCCATATCGCAGCCCATTTCTCAAGCATGTTTATATCACGTTAGAGGTCTTCACAATCCTCCTGTGTCTTCACTACTCTGAATAACTTTGTATCATCCGCAAATTTAATCATCTCACTCGTCGTGCCAATTTCCAGGTCATTTATAAATATGTTGAAGAGCACGGGTCCAAGCACTGAACCCTGCTGCACTCCACTTGTGACGCTTTTCCAGTCCGAATTTGTCCATTTACCCCCACTCTCTGTTTCCTATCTGCCAGCCATTTTTTAATCCATGTGAGTATTTCATCCTTGATTCCATGGCTTGCAATTTTTTGAAGTAGTCGTTCATGCAGGGCCTTGTTGAACGCCTTCTGAAAATCCAGATATATAATGTCGACTGGGTCACCCTTGTCTATCTGCCTGTTTACTCCCTCAAAGAAGTGCAGCAAGTTCGTCAAGCAAGATCTTCCTTTTCTGAAGCCGTTCTGGCTGGCCCTCATAAGATTGTATCCATAAAGGTGATCAATCATGCGGTCCTTTATCAGCGCCTCTACCATCTTTCCCAGTACCGAGGTCAGACTCACCGGTCTGTAATTTCCTGGATCTCTCGAAACTTTCTTGAAGATCGGCGTAACATTCGCCACTTTCCAGTCTTCCGGAATCCTTCCTAATTTGATCGACAGATTGGTTATTAGTTGAAGCAGTTCCTTGATTATCCTCGGATGGATGCCAACCGGTTCCGGGGATTTATCGTTTTCAAGCCTATCAATCTGCTTGCATACCTCTTCTAGATTGACCATCAACCCTGTCAGTTTCCAGTCCTCGTTTCCTGCGTATAGCCTGTCGGCTTCCGGTATGTTGTGTTTATCCACTTCGGTAAATACAGATGCAAAAAATGTGTTCAGTTTGTCGGCGATGGCTTTGTCCTCCTTTAGCACTCCCTTTATTCCATTGTCATCCAACAGCCCCACTGCTTCCTTCGCAGGTCGTTTCCCCTTAATATATCGAAAGAATGGCTTGAAGTTTTTTTGTCTCCTTGGCTATTTGTTTCCTTGTAGTCTCTTTTGGCCCCTCTTACCACCTTTTGGTACCTGCTTTGATGTTTGTGCTTTTTCCAGTTTTCATCTGTTTTTGACCTTTTCCATTCCATGAACGAAGTTTTCTTGTCTCTGATCGCTTCCTTCACCGCTACAGTGAGCCATGCCGGTTCCTTGTTCTTTTTCCTCTTGGATCCCTTGTTGATATGCAGTATATACAAATTTTGAGCTTTGGTGACTGTGTCCTTAAAAAGAACCATGCTAGCTCTAGCATTTTTACAGTGCTTATCCTCTTCTTAATCTTCTTCCCCACCATGAGTCTTATCCCTTCGTAATTTCCTTTTCGGAAGTTTAGTGCCAGGTTGAAGTGGATCATATTGTGATCTCTGCTTCCCAGCGTCCCTTCTACTTCGACACCTTGTGCCAGTCATCTTAGTAGACATTGCTGCCTAGATGTCCTGCCATCATCTGAAACTAAATATGTCCAAGACTGAGCTCCTCCTCTTTCCTCCCAACTCTCTGCTTCCCCTCCTCTTTTCTTCATCTAGGTAAATAATACTGTCATTATTCCAGTCTCCTCTGCTCACAGCCTTCAATTCTGACCTCTCATTTTCTATGCATATCCAACAAGCTGCTAAGACCTGTCGCTTCTATCTCTTCAATATCACCAAAATTCGCCCCTTCCTCTCTGAGCACACTACCTGGACCCTTGTCCTAGCTCTCGTAGCCTCACACTTAGATTACTGTAATCTACTCCTAACTGGTATCCCGCAGTGTCGCCTCTCCCCTTTACAATCTGTGCAAAACTCTGCTGCACAACTCATCATCTACCAACCTCGCTACGCTCATTTCATCCCTTTCCTTAAGTCACTTCACTGGCTCCCTATGTGCCATCGCATACAGTTCAAGATTTTATTGCTGACCTATAGGTATGTTCATTCTGCTGTCCCTCAATATCTCTCCTTATATACCTCCCAGAGAACTCCGTTCCTCAGATAAGTCACTCTTAGCGTTACCCTTCTCCTCCACTGCCAATTCCAGACTTTGTTCCTTTCATCTAATTGCCCCTATGCCTGGAATAAATTACCCAAGTTTGTCCATCAAGCCCTTTCTCTTGTTTAAAACAGACTAAAAACCCACCTTCTTGATATAGCTTTCAATCCTTAACCCTACTCCTCTGCCCTCCAACCCAGCCAGCTGATTGACCATTCCCCTTGACTGTATCCATGACATCTGTTTGACTGTATCATCTGTTTAGATTGTAAGCTCTTTCAAGCAGGAACTGTTTCCTTATTCTTTGTGACTGTGCAGCACTGCATGGGTCTGGTAGTGCTATGGAAATAATTAATAGTAGACCCATCCACTCTGAGCATACTACCTGGACCCTTGTCCACATTCTCGTAACCTCACACTTAGATTACTGCAGTCTACTTCTAACTGGTCTCCCGCAGTGCTGCCTCCCCTTTATAATCTGTTCAAAACTCTGCTGCATGGCTCATCTTCTACCAACCTCACTACACTCATGTCACCTCTCTCCTTAAATCACTTCACTGGCTCCCTATTTACCTTCACATATAGTTCAAGCTCCTATTGCTGATCTACAAGTATGTTCATTCTGCTGCCCCTCAATATCTCTTCTCTCTCCTTATATACCTCCCAGAGAATGCTGTTCCTCAGATAAGCTGCTCTTAGCTGTACCCTTCTCCTCCCCGATGGATCAGGGGATAATCGCCAACTTCAAACATCATTATAGGTCGCTCATCCTAAGATATATGATGGCAATGATTGATGCAAGCATGGAATCCAGCCCCCGAGCTGGTGAACTTGTGAGAAAAATGAAGGTGATTGACTCGTCACATGGTACGGGAGACATGGAGTCGAGTCTCATCATCCACAATTTCAAATTGCTATCGATGGGCAAGCTTCATTCATGAATAAGCTGACACTTCGTCCACTCCCAGTTGAACTCTCGTCACAAGAATTTGAGCTGTATGTCGCCATTGACAACGATATGCCCACATCATCTGACAGCACTAATTCTGATATCTGTACAGTCATAAAGTTACTGCAGACACCCAGAAGTCTGATGAGGATGGAGATACTGCTGCGGTCATCACGACTAATGAAACACCTGCAGAGATTGTTTCCTTCTCAGACGCACTGAAGTCCCTACACACACTGCATTGTTATCTGGAGATAAATGGATGTCACGACTATGGCCAGTTTTACAGCATCAGTAGTCAAATACACAACTTGATAGTGCAATCTGCGTGCAGAAAACAATGACTGATTATATCAGTAGGATGTTGGTTTTAAAAAAGGTTTACAATGTTTTGCATTAAACGGTACAGTGCTGATTCTAAAACTGAACCGTGTAGAATTGTTTTACGTATGTTTTTTTTGCTGAATAAAAGTTTTATTGTATTTGACTACAGTGTACTGTGATTTTTCATGACTAAAAAGTGGTACTCCAATTAGGCGCACACTTAGTTTAAGTGCACGTTTTGGTCCAGTCTGGAGGCCTTGCACTTAAGTGGAGTCGACTGCAATTCAAAATAGAAGCCATTAGAAACAGTAAGAGGCTTTTAAAAATTAGTTGGCAAGATTCAAAATGGCTGCTGCGGCAATGTTTTGGAGCCCAAAACAGCTCACCAGAGCAAAACTAAAAGTAAAAAAAAAAAGCTCAAATAAGGATTTTAGATACAGCCCCAGAACCCTTTAATTTAGTCACATTTTTACTCACCCTGATATTTCCCATAAGCAGTAATAGCCTGTACTTACAGATCTGCTATGTGCTGTGCCTGAATCAGCTCTTTCTCCAGCTGGCAAATGGAGAAAGATTTCTGTCTCTGACAAGCAAAAAGTGAATCCAGTGGCTTGTCTTTTCCAGCAGCCAATCCTCCATCCTCACTCTGTTCCTTGCCATTTTACAATCATTTTAGCTTATTTTACATTATTGTAGACTATTTATGTTTTGTTCCCCTTCCTTTTGTTATTTTTCCCTCTTCCTCTCTCTTTCTTTTTATATATATTGTATTTCTGCCCATTTCCATCCTGTATCGGTAAGTCAATGTTTGTCAGTGTGTCTGATCATTTGAAGCATTGTTTTGTTATTTGTTTTTAATGTACATTTTTATTATATCCTGTTTTAATATATTATGAAAACCGCTTTGAATTTTGATAAGGCGGTATATCAAATTTTAAGAAAACCTGAAACTCCATTTGTAAAAATGATAGATAAGCTTATAAAGCATAAAGATGTTTTTTTCTCAGGGCAATATCTCCAAATTGTTTAGTTTTGTGCATGAATACAATCCACCAGACTTCAAACTATAAAATTACTCAGTCCACAATTTGTTAGTTTGCAAATTCTTCAGTACGATGGTCTCCAGCACCATAAACAATTAAACTTATCAAAAGAAACCTCAAAACTCTGGAATTCAACAGAGATAAAGTAAATATCAATCAATCCCTATTGGAGCTCTACTTTATTATCATTGATTTAAATTTAACAAGATCTGGAGAAAAAAGAGAAAGGGAGAAAAACTCATCCACTAACAAAACTCCATGACAAGAATGAACCTCACTTCTAAGCCAGAATATTGCATTATTCCAAAAAGTTTCTGTCTGGAGTTCATAAGATGTAGCATGTTTAGGAAATATATCTATATGTTCTTGGAAGTTCTTTTTGATCAAGCTTGTGCCACCCAAAATGATGGAGTGGTGAAGCAGGGTGCATGCATGAATTGGAATAAGCAGCATGAGTGAAAAGCATTCGGGCAGTAAGTAGCTCCAGATTAAGCATTTGTGAAATGGACACTCCACTGAGCGTTTCTATCTGCCTAAATCACAGCTGATATTTAATAAGATATTTAATAAGTTAATAAGTCACTGCTGATATTTAATAACATAAGAACATAAGAATAGCCTTACTGGGTCAGACTAATGGTCCATCAAGCCCAGTAGCCCGTTCTCACGGTGGCCAATCCAGGTCACTAGAACCTGGCCAAAACGCAAGGTGTAGCAATATTCCATGCTACCAATACAGGGCAAGCAGTGGTTTCCCCCATGTCTTTCTCAATAACAGACTATGGACTTTTCCTCCAGGAACTTTCTTAAACCCAGCTATGCTATCTACTCTTACCACATCCTCTGGCAACGCATTCCAGAGCTTAACTATTCTCCGAGTGAAAAAAAATTTCCTCCTATTGGTTTTAAAAGTATTTCCCTGTAACTTCATCGAGTGTCCCTTAGTCTTTGTAATTTTTGACAGACTGAAAAATCGATCCACTTGTACCTGTTCTATTCCACTCAGGATTTTGTAGATTTCAATCATATATCCCATCTCTTTTACAAGCTGAAGAGCCCTAACCGTTTTAGTCTTTCTTCATATGAGAGGAGTTCTATCCCCTTTACCATCTTGGCCACTGCTCTTAGAACCTTTTCTAATGCCACTATATCTTTCTTGAGATAAGGAGATCAAAATTGAACGCAATACTCCAGGTGAGGTTGCACTATGGAGCGATACAGGGGCATTATGACATTCTTAGTCTTGTTAACCATCCCTTTTTTAATAATTTCCAGCATCCTGTTTGAAATTGATTTTTGCTCTAATGGATTGTGATAGAAGATTATGAATGTGAATATGAATATAAGTGAATAAGTAATATAAAATATAATATAATATAAGAAATAGTTTCAAGTTTCATTTAAAATTTGATTAATCGGGGGTCACGTGATGAGGCTTAGCTGAGCGGAGGCTTCCAGCCCGAGCTCCGTTCCTTTCCAGTCCTTTAAGCTTTTATTGCAGTGCTTACCTCGTGGCTGGGTTTGTTTTTTGGTCTCCAAGATACGCTGAGACCTCGCAGCACAAGGTGGTGGCGCAAATTCGCCTCGGGGGTAGTGTCGGGTCCCGGGTCATGCCCTCGAAGACTCCGCAGCCCGTCAAACTGCGACAGACCATGCTTCCCTCAAATATGGCGGCCGCCAGCGCTTCTCCTAAAACCACCGTCGCGCTGCAGGAGGAGACCATCAGGGAGTTGACTCGGCATCTGTCGGCCCTGATCGATGACAAATTTGCCCGATTTCAGGCGGCGGTCAACGAGATGAAGGACTGTGTCGAGCGCCAAGGGTCTCAAATTACCCAGCTGGAACAGCGGGTTTCGGCCCGGGAGGATGCAGCCAGGCTAACTGAGACGCGGGTCCGGGACTTGGAAGCCACCTGCAAGTTACTCCACTCCCATCTGGAAGATCAGGAGAACCGGGGGCGGCGAAATAATTTGAGGCTGATTGGTCTCCCTGAGCGGATCAAAGATCCTGAGCTGAAAGACCTAATGGAAAAATGGCTGCCAGAACATGTGGGCTTGCACCTTGAAGCAGGAGGCTGTGTGGTTGAGCGGGTGCATCGCATTGGGGCATCGAGAGGGGATGAGGCGCGCCCAAGACCGGTGATTGCCTGATATCTGAATGCAGCTGTTAAGGATCGTATTTTGGCGCTGTTCCGCAGATCTGGGACTTTGGCCTATGAAGGGGCGAAGCTCCTGCTTTTCAATGACTACTCGGCGGATGTTGCGGGGAGACGGAAGGCCTTGGCTCCCTACTGCACAGAGCTTCGGAACCGTGGTTTGAAATTTGCTGTTCTCTATCCAGCCAGGGTCCGGATTCATACTACAGAAGGGGCTCGTCTGTGTGAGAACAAGGAGGAGCTGCAGGCCTTTTTGGCGGAGCGCCGTGAGGAGGCTGCGTCCTAGGTTGCCCGGTCCTGCCATACAAGGTCCTTGCTTCACTGACTCCTCCAGGCTCGTGTGGGATCTTTCTGTGGACCGGGGGAGCGGTGTGGAGCCGTTAGTGACTTTTGGTGCTGGGCGGTTGCCCCTAAGGGGGCTTCCCTTGCACATGACTGCCCCTGTCCCAGTTCACTTTGGGCCTATTATTTCCTGGCGCCTGGACTGTGTTCCCCCTCGAGATGGCTGGCGGACTCTTCCTTGTTCGGGATGCTGGCTTATACTGCTTTCCGGGGGGGGGGGGGATTTGTTTATTTGCCTGTATAGGTTGGGGATACTATTGGTTTCTATATGTCTGCTCGATTCCGAGGTGGAGGCACCTCTTTTGGGGGTTGCTCACCTTCCCGGGATCAATGGAGTCATGATCTGAACTGGGCTGTTGCTGTTCTTTGAAGTTTCTGGTATTTGCATTGTATTTCCTAAGTTTTTGCAATGTTTTTGATTCTCTGTTCTTTTGTGGCTGGGCTGGAGGGGGGCG
Source organism: Geotrypetes seraphini (assembly GCF_902459505.1). Classification (NCBI taxonomy): domain Eukaryota; kingdom Metazoa; phylum Chordata; class Amphibia; order Gymnophiona; family Dermophiidae; genus Geotrypetes; species Geotrypetes seraphini. The sequence continues at coordinate 208,483,500 of NC_047086.1, read as the reverse complement.
GGGGAGGGTTATATGGGGATGTTTTTTACCTTTTGGTTTTGGAGGTTGTGGGTGCTGGGGGGGTATGTGGGTGCTGGGGGGGTATGTAAGCCTGCCTGGTGGCAGGGGATGGGATGTGTATACTTTTGTAGTGAGGGGGGAGGGGAGTAGGGTGCGGGCTGTGTGGCTGGGGGGGTTTGTGTGGGGGCTGTCTGTGTGTTGGATTTGGGGAATGTTTGCGGGGTGCGGACGGCGGGGTGGGGGGATGCGAGGTTGTGGGTACTCCTTTTTCCATGGGACCCTCCAGATTTGGCAGGGGAGGGATGTTGTGGTACGATGGGGGATCTGGGGTGATTCCCTGCTGCACTCCCCGGGTTTTTGGATGGTGGGGAGGAGGGGGTGGGTAGGAGTGGATGGGTGGGGGTTGTACCTTGGGGGGGTTGGGGGTTGGTTTGGCCTTGGAGGGGGGAGGGCTGGGTTAGGGGGTGGGTACCCCTTGGCGACGGGGAGTTTTTCTCTTCTTTCCTTTTTCTCAGAGGGCTCTGCTGGGAGGCTCTTTGGGAATCTGAGGCCCTATGTTTTTCTTTCCTGTTTCTTTGCAGCTCACATGGTTATGGCTGATCTGACTTATATAACTCTTAATGTGGATGGTCTCCACTCTCCCATCAAACGTAAGAAGGTGTTGTCTTTCCTGAAGAGGGAAAGGGTGTCAGTGGCTTTCCTCCAAGAGACCCACCTTACATCTAGTGAACATTCCAAGTTGGTCAGGGACTGGGTGGGGGAGGCTGTGTACTCTTCCTATAACTCCAGACAGCGTGGGGTCGCTATTCTTATCAATAAAGCGGTGGTGGCAGTTACGCATAAGACCATTGTGGATCCCCAGGGCCGTTTTGTCCTTTGGGCTGGCACCCTTCAGGACCGTTCGGTGCTCTTGTGCAATATTTATGGCCCTAATGTTTATGCTCACTCTTTCTTCTCCGCTGTGCTTGCTCATATTTTGGCCTTGCCTAACTATGAGCCCATTCTGGCAGGGGATTTCAACATCACTAGCGATCCCACCCTAGATTGCAAACCTCCGAGGGCGGTGTGGGGAGATAATGAGCGTATTGGCGTGAATTTTTTGATGAGTGAACTGGGACTGGTTGATGTGTGGAGAACTCACCATCCTGGGGAAGTGGATTTTATGTTTTACTCCGCAGTGCATCACACCCACTCCCGGTTGGATTACATCTTGATGCCGTCACAGGCCATCTGCCATAGCTACGAGGCCTTCCATTAGCTTTATGTAAAGTGGGATTTAGGCTATGGGTCTGTAGTTGGATGGTTGGTCTGTTGCTCCTTTGGGGTCTTTTAGGATCAAAGTTATGATGATTTTGCTGAGGTCTTGTGGGAACTGGCCATTTGTGAGTACAATTTGTATCCACTGTAGGAGCAGCATGTGGAATAGCATACTGGAGGTTTTCAATAAGTATGGTGGGCAGTGGTTAAGGTCGCAAGCTGCGTGACTGTATGGGAAGTTGAGATCTCTTCTAGGTGAATAGGTGTTCCACTGATAGTTGCGATCTTACTTTTGAAGAATGTGGCTAATAAGGTGGCTGAGGGAGGGGGGAGTTGATATTGGTCAGATATGGTGTGGTGTCTGTGAGTTCTTTTAGTAACTGGAAAAGCTTTTTTGTGTCTTGGGATCCTTCTCCTATTTGTTTTGTGTAGTATGTCTTTTTCTTTTTTCTTTCAGCTTTTGTTTGTATTTTTGGTGTAGCATTCTCCATGTTGTTTTTGTGGAATCTAGGCTATTTTTTTCTCCATTTTCTTTCTAGTTGTCTGCATTGCCTTTTGATTTGGAGTAGTTCGTTGTCGAACCATTTGTCTGATTTTCTATGGATTCTGGTTTTGGGTTGTTTTGGGGCTAGCTCATCCATGGTTGCTGTACTTAGGTGGCTCCATTGTGAGATGAAGTCTTTGGGGTTGTACTTTTGGATTATGGTGTCTGTTTTTGTCCAGCTGCATCAATAGGTAAAAGTCAAAATGTGTTGTTTCAACTGAGTAGGCCTGGACTGCTTTGGTTGTCATCTATCTTACTGGTGAAAACAAGATGTTGCACTTGCTGAAGCTGTCTCTGGAAAGGCAAGAAAGTTCTTCCACAACAGTAGTAATTTTGACAATATTGAGATGCACTGAAATATCTAGAGGAAGACATAATCATTAACAGAACAGCAGACAGATGCTGCAAAGTGAAGCAGTGGTCCTTAATGATATCTACAGTTTCTTTCTCTTTATATTCAACTAGTGTTTAAGCCCGTTAGATTAACGGGTGCTAGATGACCGCCTCTCCTGCTTTTGAACCTGGGCAGAGGCAGAGCCGGGGCGGGAGGGAGTGACAGTGGGAGAGCAATTTCAAAGCCTCGGCAGCGGCGGCTCCTTGACCAATCCGCGCTTACAACGTCCCCACACTCGCGGTCTGGCTGGCTCCCCCACCAAAGCCCTTCGCAGCGGCAGCCCCTCCCGCATCCGTCCCCGCGTCCTAAGCCTCTCCGAAGGCCGGCTCCCACGAAAATGGTGCCCCTCTGTCCAAAGCCGCCGCAGCAGCCTCCCTCAAGACACATTTCAAATCTGACATATTGTAATCACAAAACAGAAAATAAAATTATTTTTCTTACCTTTTGTTGTCTGGTCATTATTCATACCATGTAGGGGTCCCAGGCTATGGTTGGCTTTTGATAACTCGCTTGCCAGGGCCCCTTCTTTCTTCTTCCCTCCCTCCATCCCTGCAGCTGAAGACAGGTACCTCCCCCCAGTGGTCTGAGACAGGAGGGAGCAGTTAGGAGAGGGTCTGAGGGCAAAGAGGGGCTCAACAGCGCACAATCACCTTTCCTTCCCTCCCTCCATCAGGTGCAGTGAATCCACCAATGTTAAAAGGAGCCGCGTCGAAATCGGAGGCCTGCCACTGCCGTAGCACTTTCCCCTCTGCCTTGGTCCCGCCCCTTCTCTGACATATGGGACCGCGGCAGAGGGAACGTGTTACGGTGGCAGCAGGGCTCCAATTTCAAAGCAGCTCCTTTTAACATAGGCGGAGCTGAACTGTACCTGATGAGAGGAAGGGAAGGAACGGTGGGGCAAATTTCGGCAACAGCAAGAATTGTTTGGCGGGCCAAGCACCGTGAAACTTTGTTTCTTTAGGCAGCCCCGGTTGTTTACTTGGATTCAATGTCAGCATTAGTGTTCGCCGGCCGCCAGCTGTGAGAGCCGGGTGAGGAAGGCTGCCGCAGCCTTGCGGCTAGGTAGGGGGACAACAATGGCGCTTATGCTCAAGCCCCCGCCGCAGCTCCTCTCTCGATCCTGGTGCGGTTCGAGAGAGGAGTCGTGGCGGCGGCTTGAGCATAAGCGCGATTGTTGTCCCCCTACCTAGGCGCAAGGCAGCGGCGGCCTTCCTCACCCGGCTCTCACGGCTGGTGGCCGGCGAACCCTAATGCTGACATTGAATCCAAGTAAACAACCGGGGCTGCCTAAAGAAACATGGTAATCATATTCTGTCCTGAAAGCCCTCGCCGCAGCTCCTCTCTCGATCCTGCTGCAGTTCGAGAGAGGAGCCATGGCGGCAGCTTGAGCATAGTTCACAGTGAGAGCCAGGGGTGCGCATGCGCAGTCCTGTTTCCGCGACGGATCAGGGAACACGACTTTTGAGTGCACATGCGTGGCCTAGCATTTTATTATATTAGATAAGGAATCTCCAGTATATGGAACATCTGCCCAACCTAGTGTGAACATCCTCACGTAGGACAGAAAAGCACATACAAACCAGGCACCTTGGAACAATGGTAGAAGTTGAAATTCTGGTGGAAGAATTGATTGAAGCCTCATTTTTAGAATGTAAAAATGAGAATTGATATTTCTGGGTCCAGTTGTGCACTATTCCAGTAGAATTTAAGAAATGGGTCTGCTCACATAGAGACTTTTCTGAAATACATACAGGAGTGCAAGTGTATTTGCCTGTATGTGTAGTGGCAGCAGCCATTTTACAAAGTATATGAAAAACTTAACTTTGCACCATACGTGTTTAAGCTGTGAACTACCAATTTGCATGTGTAACTTGTACATGTACATGTACACCTATATACCTGCTATTTTGCAATCTAAAAGTATACATGTCACTAATTAACAATAAAGGCTGCAATCCTTATTTCATTTTGGTGAAGGAAATAATTAATGGGGAATTAAGAAGGAGAATTGTCTTAATCCCTCCTATAAATGGCTGGTCCAAATGTTCTAAAAACATATATGTGTGAAGGAACAGCAATAAATCCGACAGTGAAATTTCAGGTCACACATGCCCAATATTGGAACATACATGTTATTCCCTTTCAGAAATAAATAATACACATGTAAATTTTGTTCCTGCCCAAAATACACCACGTCGCCATCTACACATACTACAGATTTACTGAATTTCTATAATCATATTTTATACATATATGCAATACAGATACGTAAATGCTAGTATTTACATGTGTAAATCACAAATAGGGCTTCTGAAATAAAGACACAAGATGGGCTCACATTCATCAGCTTCTGCTAAGATAGTCCATATTTGTGGTAAGAGCCTGGATGAGAAATCTTGCATATTTTGGAAGATGGTATACATATAGGACTAGATCTGTAAATGTTGCCCAAATTTTGGTGCTGTAAAATATAAGTGCATAGTGCAATTTCTAGAATAGTGCTTAGTGCTGGGATCCCTGTCTAATTTTTGGTGTGAAGATTTACACTGACTCAAACCTGGTATAAATCCTCACACTTAAATTAGGCACAGATCTTCCATATTCTCTAAAACTGTGCACAAATTCTAGAAGCCCCACTGACCCACCCAAGCCCCTTCCATGGCCATGCCCCCTTTTCAGATCTGCACATAAGAATTTATGCACGTATCTTTATAGAATACAGAATAGGAAGATGCACACATAAATTTAAACTGTTGCCAATCAGCACCAAATGATTGTTAGTGCTCAATTATTGCCAATTAATCACTCATTTGCCAATTATAGAATACATCTGATGTGCACCAAATTTTGACGCAATCTTTGCAGTCACCTTGATAATTTTCTGAGCTCAGGAAAGGACTAGATGTCCCTGTCTGCCAGGTATCTGGAATGGGCAATGAAATTCTGCAGCTGGATAACTGTGGGTTATTGGGACATGTGGAGCACAGCAGGATTGGTCAATCTCTGCTTTTTTTCTTTTTATTTAATTGTATTTTTATATCTTATTGTGAAATAATATTGTAACCGGATACTGTTTTAATGGCTTGGCCTTAGCCTTGAACCATGGATCTTTCCCTTAAAATATTGAGGACATGGCTGAATTCCAAATTCATTTGACACATTTCTTTGCAGGACATAATAATAAATAAAAGTAACTAATTAAACTTCCTTTTTTATGAGAAAAATGACAAAAAATTTCTGATGGAGACAAAAGAAGGATTAAAAGCTTCCTCAGTACAAAACAGCTTTGTTTTTCTATCTATTTATCAAAGTGAAATAAAGAAAAATGTGATGCTGAACTGACTGCTGGATAGGAAAATCCTTTCATGTACTACTACTACTACTATTAATTATTTCAGAGCTTTACACTAGAGAGTTGCGCGGGGACAGAAATCCCACCCGTCCCCACCCGTCCCCGCCAAAATCCCACCCATCCCCACCCGTCCCCGTGAGGAATCCCTCCGTCCCCACCCGTCCCCGTGAGGAATCCCTCCGTCCCCACCCGTCCCCGCGAGGAATCCCCTCCGTCCCCACCCGTCCCCGCGAGGAATCCCCTCCGTCCCCACCCGTCCCCGCGAGGAATCCCCTCCGTCACCATCCTTCCCTATAAACTTCAGAAATAGTTATTTTATTTAATTATGCTACTGAATTAAAGGCTCTGGTAGAGACCCATTTACAAATAAGCAAAGAGACTATTAATTTGGAAATATTAATTGGGAAGAATACATACTTTGTAAATGGGTTTCTACCAGAACCTCTAATGTAAATATAAAATATAAATACTCAGCTGATGAGAACCCACAAACTGTCAGCTGAGGACTTCCTTTGCAGTTGGCCTGGGGTCCCTTTTGCCAAGCTTGGCAGGCAGCAGTAGCGTCCCTGAGTCACAGATGCTGGCACCTCAGTGGCTCATGGATGCTGCCAGCGACTGCTGCGCTTGGTGGAGGGGAGTTCTGACCATCTCTAGAGGAGGTCCTCTGCTGGCGGTGCTTGGGGATCCCCACCAGTCACAGCAAGGGCCAACAAGTACTTCAACACTGTAGAAATAAAACCAGAAATGCATTTCCTTTTCTTTTGAACACAAAACAAAGATATCTGCCATATACATTTCCCAAGGCAGATGACTCTATGCAATGTCACCTCGGTAACAAAATACAAAAATAGACAAATACACCCCCTCCCTTTTTACTAAACCACAATAGTAGGTTTTAGCACAGGGAGTTACGCTGAATGCCTCGCGCTGCTCTCAATGCTCATAGGCTCCCTGCGCTAAAAAACAATATTGCGGTTTAGTAAAAGGGAGCCATAGTGCAAAATATAGACAGCAGATATAAATTCTCAAAACAGACACATTTTGATCACTAAATTGAAAATAAAATCATTTTTCCTACCTTTGCTGTTTGGTGATTTCATGAGTCTCTGGTTGCACTTTCTTCTTCTGACTGTGCATCCAATCTTTCTTCCTTTCTTTCAGCCTCCTGTATGTTTCCTCTCCTCCAGACCTCATTCTCTCCCCCAACTTTTTCTTTCTGTCTCCCTGTTCCCCCTTCTTTCTGTCTCTCTGTCTGCCCCCTTTCTTTCTTTCTCCGTGCCCTCCCCCAAGCCACTCGGTTTGCTGCCACCGCCATCGGGGAATAGTCCCCAAGCCACCGCTGTCCCAAGCTTTCCCTGCAGAAGCGTCGCGCTGACCAGCATTCCGCTCCCTGACGTCAATTCTGACGTAGGAGAGGAAGTTCCGGGCCAACAAGGCATTTCTCCTCATTCCATCCAGCCTGAGCCCCATCTCTCCTTGATCCAGCATTTCCCTTCTGTGTCTGTCAGAATTACCATTCCACCTATTTTCCAGCATCACCCTTCTTTGTGTCCATCTCACCTATATCCCTATCTCACCACTTTTTCAGAATCTTCATTTGTCTCTGTCCTTGTCTTTACCCCATATTCACCATTTGCCCTTTCAATGTCTTTATCTCCCCCCCCCCACACACACTTTTTCAGCATTACTTCTATGTCTCTATTTCACCTCCTCTTCATGTCCCCTCTGTATCTCTATCCTTATTCAGAAGGTCCTGCTTACCCTTTCTCTTCTTTGTGTCACTATCTCCATTTTCAGCTTTCCCCCTTTTTCCTTTGTTAATGCACCCTGTAGCCAGAATCTTTCCACCCTCTCTCCACTCCGGCCCAGCCCAGTATGAAATATTTCCTTTTGTTTCTCTCCCCTCTCTCTTCTCCTCCCTCACCCACGAGTCCTGCATCTGGTCCTCTCCCTTCTACCTGCACCTGGCAACACCCCCCTGCTCCGCGGCTCTTAAGCAACTCGTCAGCAGCGGTGATCAAGACAAGCTGCCGACATCGAGGCCTTCCCTCTACGAGTCCCACCTTTGTGGAAAAAGGAAGTTGAAACAAGCGGGACTCGCAGAGGGTAGGCCCCGACGCCAGAAGCTTGTGTCGATCGTTGCTGCTAAGTTGCCGAAGAGAGCCGCAGGTAGAAGGGAGAGGGAGATAGGAAGGCTGTAGAAGCTCCGGAGCATGACACCGAACCCGGCCAGGATGATTTCTTTTTCAGGCTGCTGCTGCCGCTGCCATCCCCCACCCGAAATGACAAAAAACAGCCTAATGCCCGCGTCGGGAAATAGCCATGCTGAGCAGTGAGCTCAGCACGTACACAGATGAAAGCCTTGCTTGCTGATTGGTCCGGCGGCACGGTGGGGCGGGGCCGCCGGACCAATCAGCAAGCAAGGCTTTCATCTGTGTACGTGCTGAGCTCACTGCTCAACATGGCTATTTCCCGACGCGACGCCAGACTTGCATCGCCAGAATTTAGGTAGGTTGTTTTCATCCCCGTGGGAGTCCCGTGGGCAAGGGGGCGTCCCCGTGGGAGTCCCGTGGGTCAGGGGGGCATCCCCGTGGGAGTCCCGTGGGCCAGGGGGCGTCCCCGTGGGAGTCCCGTGGGCCAGGGGGGGAACCCGCGGGATCCCCGCGGGACCCGCGGGATCCCCGCGATCCCCGTTCCCGTGCAGACCTCTACTTTACACTAGTTCTGAGCTCTGGGACAGTTCCATTCCGATGTTGTTGGATGACATCATTCTCTTGTGTGCCTGATTCAATCATAGTTGCCAAAGGAAAATGCCGAGCACCCCATTCCAGGTGACCAAATCTCGGCTGCTTGATACAGCTGAATTTTTATCTACTTAGCAGCACTTATCTCAACTCTATTATATAGTGAATACTACTGGAACTCTTTGGAATGCCTGATATTGAAGTTATATAAGAAGAGATGCCTTGAACTCTGTATCCCATCACTATTACAATTAGGTTTTCCATCACCTTTGACTCACTTTACCATAACATTGTTAAGACTGGGACTTACTTGGTGCCCCACAGTCCACGCAATGGGTGTTGCCCTTGGTGTTTCGGATGGCTTGAATTGCCACAGCCTCACTTTGGCTGTCCATACGAGCCTGCCCATGGGAACAGAAAGAGAAAAAGAGCATCAGGCAAAGGGAGCATACAATAAAAAAGATCAGGCACATACTTGTTCCCTATATGTAAAACCAGTCGATAAGTGGCTTCCACTGAGTACTATCAGAGGGGATTTGTCCCCCTGAGCCACTGTATTGAACGGGAGCAAATAATTAGTTTTAAAGTAAGTCCCATCCTTGAGATGCCTCCTGGCGTTTAGAATGATGACAAACCATTTATATCCTGAGTAAGATGATCAGAATTCCTATATTTAAGGGGATAAATATCTTTTTTGATAGACATTCCAGCAATATATTTTTTTGCAATTACCATTATAACTTGTAATTGTCCAGATTTTCAGGCATTATTAAAATGGCCAAACAAGCACACATCTAGAGCCCAAAGTGACAGAACATGCCCTCTTTCACATAATATGCAGGTTTACTATTCTGAAGGAACAACAGCTGCAAAAATCTGATGGCATGAACCTCTTTATCTTCCCTAGCCCAATCTTCTAAGGATCAGCTTCTGCCAGGGTCAGCCAAGCTCCACAACCAAATGCTTGTCTTACTACACAACCATCCATGGCTTCTAATCCAACACTGCCTGAGTTCTTCACACCCATCTCCTGCCCAGGTTTGGCCAAAAAATGCTGCCCAGAACATAGATCTCTTAGTTCCCAAACCAAGGTACAAGGTTCTCCTGCTCACTACACTACCAGATGTAGCCTTAATTCAGTTATTCATCAAAAACAAAGAAAAACCTTGAGGGTTTTAACGACTTACAAGGGTTAGAGTGCAAAGTTAGATAAAAGACCAAAAGAGGGAGTTGTTCCAAAAAGAAGAATTAGGCCAAAGGATGCAAAGGTCTGCAAGCCATCTTCAAATGAAACTCTCTCCCTTTGAAAACATGGGTGGCACCCAAATCCCCAGATTCTATAAATGGCGTACAAAACTGTGTACGCAAATTTGGGAGTATGCCCAATTTGTGCATGCAATTTAATTAATAAACTAGTTAGTGTCAATAACTGGACACTAACAATCAATTATTGGTGCTAATTTGCAACAATTTGGATTCACATGTGCTTCTTGCTAACCACTATTCTATAAAGATGCGTGCACAAATATTTTAGTGTGTGACTGAAAAGGTGGGGGGGGGGGTGGCAATGGAATGGGCATGAGCAGGTCAAGGGTATTCACTAAAGATGTTCACAGCATTATAGAATTCAGGAGATCCACACCTAATTTATGCATCAGGTTTTAGCTGCTGTAAATCTTCTGGGTGTGGATCCTGACACTACACACTATTCTATAAATGGTGTCCCTTTTGGAATGCTGTTTGTAGAATAGTGCTCAGTCCTCATTTTTTGGCATCCAAATCTGGGCACCAGCTTGTTCAGGCAGTTAAGTACTAATACACAGTACTAACACTTTTTTTTAGCCTGTAAAAAAATGCCCAATCACAAATAAGTACCAGCAGAAGAAAACCCAAAGAACAGCTTGGAGCCTTGGAACTGTGCATTGACTTAGTGTCTGATGGTCCTGCCCCCTCTGACACAGGAAGTCTGCCTCAGAAAGGGTGGGACCAGCAGACACTGAGCATATGCACAGGCTCCAAGGGTGGTGCTTCTCTTTGCTTTTACTTCTGCCATAAAACCGAGAGGATGGCAACAAGGGTAACTGCAGCAACAGATCAAGTTTCAAGTTTATTCATGGCTTGATATACCGACCATCACATGTATCTGGGTGGTTTACCATATTAAAAATTAGAAAGGTCCAATATTATTTTTGATTTAGGTGGGGTAAAATAAAAAGAGGGTAAACCTAAAACTATGACGAATTAGGACTGATTTGAAACGAGAGGTTTTGGGGGATAGGGAAGTTTTAATTACAATGATGAATAAAAATAAAAGGAAGGGGAGGGGGAGGGGAGTAACAATTTGTGGACTAATGTGTAATTTTCAACTTTTCTTTTTCTTGATATTTCACATTTTGTGAATTTTGAGTTTCTAAATCTGTATTCAAGTAAAGTTTGTTTGTGGCTGATTTTCTTTGCTGGAGGAGCTGACACCGTAAATCAGGCACCCCTGCGGCCACCACCTGCAAGAGTTGGCGTCGGGAGGGGAGGTCCTCTTTCCTGATATTTAAAAACCTGAGTGCCACAGAACAGAGGGCTGATTTTCTTTCTTGGAGGAAGCTGACACCTGAAATCAGGCACCCTGCGGCCACCACCTGGCAAGAGTCAGCATCGGGAGGGGAGGTCCTTTCTCCCAATATTTAAAAACCTGAGTGCCGCAGAACAGAGGGCTGATTTTCTTTTTTGGAGGAAGCTGACACCTGAAATCAGGTACCCCTGTGACCACCACCTGGCAAGAGTTGGCGTTTTCCATGTTTTAAAAAAGTTTTATTAAAATTTGTTATCTCACTTATCAAATTTCTAAGCGGTTTTACAGTAAAATTTCCAATAAAGGGGGACATACAGACATTTGTCATTATATAAAAACAGTATTTGCATTTACATGGACACTACAGACTGACAAGAATTACAGGAGGTAGGCGGGTAATACAAGTAGGTGGGGGAATTAGCATCTGTGATAGAGGATGGATACAGATTGTCATATGTTATAGATCAAATGTATCTTTAAAGAGGAAGATCTTTAGATCCTATTTAAATTTTTTGATGTTGGATTCTTCCCGAAGGTAAGTAGGCATTGAGTTCCATAACTGAGGGGCTATAGTGGAGAATATTGATGAACGTGTGGTATCGTATTATCTGCTGTGGTGATGGCATAACTAAAAGATGTACTCTATTAGGTGTACAAGGAATTATTAATCTGTTTATGAATTCTGGTTTATTGGAGGTTTTAGACTTGAATGTTAGTAAAATAATTTTATATGTGATTCGTTATGAAATTGGCAACCAGTAGGCTTTTATAAGTAATGGTGTCACATGGTCGTATTTTTTTGATTTGGTTAATAGTTTGATTGCCGTATTTTGTATTATCTGTAATCTTCTTAGTTCTTTTTGAGTAATTCCCTTGTAGAGCGCGTTACAATATTCTAGTCTGGATAGGATGAGAGAGTGGATAAGAATATTTAGTGAATGAGTTTCTAATAAATTTGCGTCCTCTCTCCCGATATTTAAAAATCTGAGTGCCGTGGACATGTGCCCGAGGCCATGTGCCCAAAGGGGCAGGACATGCCCTTTTGCACCCCTTACTTAAGTCACAAGAAGCGAGGAACAGGAAGGAGACGACTAAGGGGAAGAGGAAGGCGAAAATTATTTCAACTTCAGTTACAACGGGTCTGATGGATTGCCATCTTCATCTGGGTTCTCTAGCACCTCTTGAAGGTAAGACTGATTTACAGTCCCAGTCTGCCTCTCTCTCCTCGGATGAACCTCCACCTCCACCTTAAACAGCTTTAAATTCTTTGGAGAAAGCTGATTCTTATTCCAAAGTAGGACAGGAATCAACTTCTCCTAATGTATCTGATTTGGATCCAAAGATACCAATCATGGGACAACAACCTATTATCGTTATCTCCAGTATCAATGCCTCCAGGATCTAATATTAGTCCTGTGTCTGGTGCTAAAACTATTACACTTCAGGATGTCTGGACTATGGTGAATAGAATAGAAAGCTCACTACAGGGCACTGGTGTCAAGCGTTGTCAATTTTTAACTGAAATTACTAATAAGGTAATTGAACATGAAACTCAATTAACTTTAATTGAAAAAAAGGTGGATAAATGAAATACATCTGTTTCTGTAATGCAATCATGTGTAACATCTAATATGAAAGACAATACTTTATTACATTTACATTTACAAATGGAAAAAATGGAAAATGCTATGAGATCTAAGAACCTTAGGTTCTTAAATTTTCCTATATCTCATTACCTGTCTCTTTTGGAATTACTGTTAATATATATTGTGACATGTGTCATGAGGAAAAACCCTGCTCTAAAACCCTCAATCCCTAAAGCTAAGCCAATTCAGCAGCCAGAGAATAGTGTTTTAGGCAGAGTAAAACAAGCAGGGTTAAAAGAGAGCCATCCACCAGGAACCCAGTGGGGAGGTCTCCCAAACCACAGTCTAATTGCCATTATTCCTTTCCCAAGAGCAGAGAAGTTTCCCTGCAAAACCAAGCTGTGAAACAGAGAATCAACCCAGAAGGGGGCGGGGCCACCCCTGGGAAGCTGCAAGCACTTAAGCCTGCAGACGTGAAGGAGAAGGGAACTAAATTAAACCCAGCTGAGGCTAGAAAGAAGATTTGAGCCCAGCCCACAGCTCAACTTGGGACATTCCCTCCCCAGAGGAAAAAAGACAACTTTTTGCCATCCAAAGAAGGACAAACAGAACTGCCACCAGCAGCTAAGTACTGGGACCTTGCAGAGGGATTTGTCAGGGAGAGGCAAGGCTATGATACAGGGGGGCAGGGGGAAGCTTGGCCAGCCAGCTCTTTTAACTATCCTGGAGGGGGAGGGAAAATGTAAATGCAGAAAGCATGGAAATAGCTGAGTATGATTGTGATACCAGTAGTATGGGCTGGGAGAGCCATACTAATATCCCAGAAGACTATAATTTGCCAGAAGGCATGGAGTTGTAATGTAACTGCTCACCAGCACTGCTCTTTGTAAACGTTTCCCCAGCCAGAATATTAAATGAGCTATGAATGTGTATGTGCTGGGGGAGGGCTACAGAGTGCTGATAAGAAACAGGGACCAAGCACAAGTGCTAGGGAAATTAGCTATTCCCTGAACAAACTTCTAAACTGCAGTGAAGTAGAAAGGGATGCTTGGAAACTTGGGTGGGGCATAGAACAGCTGTATGCACAGGAAGGGTTGTTTGATTCCACTCTCCACTGCTTGGACAAAACGGGAGGAGGTCCCCAGAGAGAAGAGCAGTGAATGAAGAAGTTAAAAGCCAATGAGAACTGTTTTGCTTTATTATTGGAACTGGCTATACTATAATAGAACAGGCATTGCCTGGAGAGAGGGGAGTAAGCCGGCAGAGCGCTCCTCAAAAAGGAACCTAGCTACCTGTGGGTAGGGGTCCCAACAGAGACTATAATATTATTTGGACATTAGTATTAGAGGCAAATGAAGCCTGATGGCAATGAACTTTGAAATGAAATATAATAAAGGATGCTTTACCCAGGTGGCAGTGAAGACTGAACTGCATTGAACTTATCACTGGATTTAAGTCTGAAATTTTTGGTTTTGGTTTTCTTGTGGACAAATAAAGTGTAAACCTTATTTTGAACTGAATCCAGAAAAATTCCGTGTTTTTCTTTTCACCAACCAAATCAAAGGCACCCAAAATCTTGCCTGCTGTCTGAGCCGGGTCTTTCGCTAGCTGAAGGTCTGGCCCGGTCACAATATGAAAGATATTCTTCACTATTTACAGGTAGAAGGTTTTATACCTGATAACCTTTATTATATTCCTAGTGGTACTAGAGTTATAACTGAAGAAGGAGGAATAGATCAATTGGTATCTCCTAATAGTTTAAATATCTCTCAATCCTGGAATCATCTAAAGATTATATAGCTAAAAGAGCAACATTGCTGGTTACTTTTAGATCTAAATTGGAAAAGCAAGCTATACTAAAACTTTATTTTGCAAATAAAAAAGCTGTTTTGTGGGCAACAGTTAAGTTTTCCCAGATGTTTCTAAACAGACACAATATAGCACCCCTCCTGCTCCCTTACAGGTACAGGGAGGGGGGAGGGGAATGGGAATGGGGCGTCTGGTGGAAAGAGGGAGTCAGCATCCGTCCTGCCATTTGGTTGTTTGTTTGTTTTTCAGGGGTAAGTCGGCCCGATGGCAGGAGGGAGTGGGAATCTCTCCTGCCATATTTGAAGTGGTGACGGCGGCAGACATCGGCGGGGGGGGGGGGGGGGCATTTTGGGAGGTTCTGGGAAGGAGGGGCACTTTGTCAGAGCGGTGCCTTTTTTTTTTTTTTTTTAATCGGCTGATATTTTGTGTGTGTAATACGCAAAATATCAGTGCCATTAAAACTTTTTTTTTTTTAAACCAGGCAGACCTGTCAATAACACAGTTACAATACAAGAAATTCTTCAAACTCTTGTGAAACACACTAAAATCTTTGATACTTGGCTAAAACACAAGTCTGTATTAACCCAAACTAGGTAATATAGAGAGGTACTGGGGTTCTCAAGCACTCACAGCTATAAGCCCGACATTCTTTTCAAGGCCAATAACCACAAAGTGAGCTATCATCGATCCCATACACTCTCTTCGTAGGTGATTTTTATAAACTGTTTTTTTTAAATATTTTTAAATAGTTTAGTGATCTTATTTAGTGATCTTAATTTCTTATGCAATACTCTCCCATTATGGAATATAATCATGAAGTACTTAGCTTCAAAATATATGCTTAACGACGGAAGATCTCCGTTTCGCTCCTATTACTTTTATAAGAGCTTCATCAAGGAAAGCGCCAAAAGTAGCACTGTTTGCACCACCGGCACTACATAATCAAATTGACCTGTTTAACGAAGAGTCTGCAAATTTCAGAGACACAAAATGACCAGCCCCTTTGATCCCCTGAAATCCTCCAAACGAAAACTGGCAGGAGGGATGCCTACGCCCTCCTGCCGACACCTTCCCCAAATCTTTCACACCACCCCCATTGAAGACTGGCAGGAGGGAACCCCACCACAATTCATTTTTGAAAATCACAATTAGTAAAATAACTCATTAATCGTGATTAACATGCAGCCCTAGTTCCTGCCATTTCTTTTCCTAAAGGCCCAGCTGAACCCACCTCCCAAATCTCTTGCATTGACAATAGTCTCTTGCTCTTGCATGGGAAAGGTGAAGATGTACTCCTGACATGGGAGTCTCCCACCTAACGCTTAAGACTTGACAAGTCTGCTTTTATCTACATTTGAGGAGGTGCTTTTGGTTTTGTCATGTCAGGGGAGGCAATACAACATTTTGCATGTATTTGTGAAAAAAATGTTTCTGAATAAAAAGAAGGTTTAAATCTTTGTGGATACTTTTTCCTTGGAAGTACACTTTCAAAGGGGACGTACACTCATATTTTGAAAAATGTCTTGATAGCATTTTCTGGATTTAAAAATCTGACCACCTTATTTATGAAAGGGAGAAAACCTTTGCTTCAGATATTTGCAGTACCTTGTTCTTACTACTCTCACAACACTGCAAGCTAGCAAGGATCTGACTCTCGATGGCTTGGACCCAGGAATCCCTCTCTTCAAAGCTACTTGCTTCAAAATGCCAAATCTGTCCTGAACTGGAGACGATAATGAATTCAAAATTGTCTTCCTCTGTAAAAAACATAAGAACAGACAAACCCAAATTAAAAGTTACATACTTTTTTTGGTTGACACAAATATCTGTGTTTTAAACTTTACAAAAATATTTGATTACTTGCCTCACCCTATGGAGCTCAAGGCACGGTACAAAATATATATATATTTTTTAAATATAATATCAAAAACCTGCTCTCTCAAATAAACTTACAGTACTCCCGGCTCTATTTAAAAAAAATAACAAAAAGCCCCCCAAAAACAAGTTTTCAATTGTTTCTTAAAAGTCTCCTAATTGTATAATTGTCGTAGTACAGTACTATAGGGATTAGGTTCTGTAACTTAGGTCCCACGCAAATGCTTCTACATCAGTAACTTTCAGTTTTGTCCTTTGAGATACTTTCACCATTCATGTGTTTTTTTATTATAAATTAATTTAATTTCCTTAGTGAAGGCCTACAGTGCAGTACATGTTTAAAGTCATCTATTTCTTAGCAGGTCCACTCATACTAGCTTTTTCTTGAAGCTAGCCTAGGCAGACTCCAGTCTTTTACCAGCTCTTGTGTGAGCTTGATTAATCTCAAAGAAATGCTATTAAATGGGAATCATAAAATATTTCCTGTCTCTAGGAATAAGTGTAATTTTATCTCTAAACATACTTCTCTGAGTTCAAGCAAGATATACTGTATAAGCCATTCAAATGGATTGGACGATTAGGTTCTTACCTTTGTTAATCTTTTTTCTGTTAATCCATGGAGGAGTGTGTATGATAGGTGTTCAATACGTACCCACGAACCGGGTCTTGTAGAAAGCCACACAAATTTTTGGCTCCTCCCACATAGCAGAGGAACACAGAGCCCACTACAGTTGAGTCCAAAAGCAATCAAATATCACTGGAACAAAGCATACACTCTTATATATTGCAAAACACTATTCTGTTTTGCAATATATAAGAGAAGAATTAATAAAAAGGAAAGATGAAAAACATGCACAAATAAGGCAGCAATAAGAACCTGCCTGCTGCGTGTAATGAGCACAAACCTGAAATTAGCCAAAGGCTAAATTATATACTCACTTATACAGAATGATTCCTCGCAGGGCCCATTTGCTGGTTGAAAGATACTTAGGCCTGAAAGGAGAAACATCCAAGGCAGAAAATGCAGGCGGTACAGAAAGAATCAGAAGTGGGCCGTACATACTCCTCCAAGAATTAACAGAAAGATTACCAAAGGTTAAGAACCTAATCTTCCATTCTGTTACATCCACTCTGGAGTCTGTACAATAGGTGACATACCAAAGCAATGGCAACGTCTAAGGTGGAACAGAAGAGCCTGCCCGCAATACTGAGACCCCAAAGGCAGCATCAAATCGAGCTGCCACATCCACTCTGTAAAATCTCGTGAAGGTATGAAGGGAAGACTAAGTAGCCACTCTACAAATCTCAGCTATGACACTCCTGGTCGAGTGAGCTTTGAGAGAAACTGATGGCTGCTTACCACAGGTGATGTAAGTCGATGAAATGGCCATGCGGATCCATCTGGAAACAGAGGCCTTGTATGCCAGCCTATCATGCCTAGATTGACTGGTCAGGACAAACAGATGATAAGAAAGATGTAATTCATTGGTTCTTTCTAAATAGTGAAGTAAGGCTCTGTGTATGTTCAGCTTCTGTAATATCTTATCCTTCTGCTCCATTCCCTTGGGACAAAAAGCAGGAAGACAAACTTCCTGTTTGACATGGAAATCCGAAACTACTTTCAGAAGAAAAGAAGAAACTGTATGGAGGGATACCCCTTGCCTCCATGATCCGGAGAAAGGGCTTTCTACAAGAGAGAGCCTACAGTTCAGAAATATGCCTTACTGAGACAATTGCCATGAGGAATATTGTCTTGACCATAAAGTCCAGAAGGGATGCATCCTTAACCTTTTCCTATCGTAATAAATTTTATGTTATGCTGGTTCCAATTGTAATTATTTTAGCAAAGTTTTGTATTATTCACCGTTATTATTTACGGCTATTGTAAACATAATGTAAATAAGTCATAAGTCTGTAAATTCAAATATTTTGTGTTCCTGGCTCTTTATTAGTCCACACAGACTGTTTATCCACTGTCTATGTCATTTTTGAAATGTCCCGTCATCCGGGACACACGATAGGAAAAGGTTAAGCGGCTCAAGAGTTTTAGCAAGCTCCTTCAGAACAATATTAAGATTCCATGTAGGAAAAGGCTTTTGTAGGGGTGGCCAAAAGTGAAGAGCCCCCCCTGAGAAATCTGAACACATCTGGATGAGCTGTAAGTGAACTGGAACCACTGTGCACCCTAAAACAGGAAAGGCCTGCCACCTGTACCTTGAGGGAAGCCTGCAGAAAAGCTAAAACCACCAGAATGGGAGCATGCAATGGCTCCACCTGGTCTCTGTCACACCACTGCTGGAAAGCCTTCCAAGTTTTGGTGCAAAGTCACCATAATAGAGGGCTTTTTGGACCTCAAAAGAGTGGCAATGACCACATTAGAGTAGCCCCTTTGAAGCAAGGCCTTGCACTCAAGAACCTGCTGTAAGACCAAAGCACTGGGGGTTCTCCATAGGAACCGGTCCCTGACTGAGAAGGTCACAAGGAAGAGGGAGGTTGAGGCTCTTGTCCCGCTGAACACAGATGAGACCTGCATACCATGGATAGCGAGGTCAGTCTGGAGCCAATAGGATTACCAGGCCTGGATGAGTCATAATCCTACAGATGACTCGACCCATGATGGGCCAAGGCGGAAAGAGGTAAAGGAGCACCTGAATTGGTCTAAGCTTCCTGGCTCTGTTCATCAACTCTAGAAGTGCTTGACTTTCGAGTTCCTGGCTGAAGCCATCAAGTCTATCATTAGTCTGCCCCAAACAATGAACAATGAGATGAAACACCCGCTGTGAGAAAGACTACTCTCCCGGGTCCAGAGCTTGGAGACTGAGAAAGTCTGCTTGCATATTTTCCACTCCACTCTGTGGAGAAAGCCTGTAAGTGCACTTCCACCCACAGGAAAAGTATCCGTGCCTCCCGACTCAAATTAACACTTTTGGTGCCCCCCTGCCGATTCACATACACCACTGCAGTGGCTTTGTTGGAAAACACCCTTACTGCTTTTCCTTCTATGGTGTGTTTTCCAGAGCTCTCAATGCCAGCCTTATGGCTCGAAGCTTGAGATGGTTGATCGACCATCTTTGTCCAGGGGAATTGCATCTGAAGGGGATGACATTGAGGGAACCATCGAGACAGGAAGAACACCTGTAAAGGCTGAATGTGGGACCTGGCCCAGGGAATAATCTCCAGGTAAGCTGCCATGTAACTCCGTCCCTGAAGGTAGTGCCAGGCAGTGGGGGTCAAAAGCGCTAAGAGATCCAGCATGCCCTTGCTGAGTCTGTGTCCTCTCCCAGACAGAGAAGCCCTAAATATGGAGTCTTTTTGGCAACAAAGCCTCAGAAAATGAGAGAAAAATATCCAAATAAAAAAATGAACAGAGCAGATCAGAACATACATTCTCAGTTCATTTCCAGAAGGAAAAACTGAAGAGAGCGGTATGCTACACTGGTGAAGGAGGAGGAGCCGAAAGATATGATTGACATCCTTCCGCAACAGTTCACAAGCACGGATTGATGTACAGACTCCTGTGTTTATGTAACAGAAACCCAGTTATTAAACTGAGACAGGAGAACAAGCCCCCAACTCAACTGAAACACTACTGAGAAGCTGTTTCATGAGAATAAGCCAAATAGGTACCCCCAACTCAACTGAAACAGCGTTGAGATGCTGGTTCAGGAGAACAAGCCAAATAGGAACCCCCAACTTACAGAGATTCAGCATAAAACTAGCTCACAAGCACAAAACCCCAAAAAGGTAGTTAAAGCTCAACTGAATCTAGTCAGAAACTAAGTTAGAAGCAGGACTGTTAGTCCGTCATCCATCTGCTTGGGAGGCAGAGAAATATTGAACATTTTATGCTACACAATTCCCTTAAGACAGTGGTCTCCAACGCATGGCTCCACAGCCTCATGTGGCTCCTAAAGTCCTCCATTGTAGTCCTCAAACAGTTGACTAAAATACTCTTTAAATCCTGTAAATGCATTAATTTTCTTCTGTTGACAATCCAAAATAAAGTGAGTTTTTAAAATATTTCCTTGAAAGTGTTGTAGAATCAATATTAGAATTAATTTTTATTTAATACCCAGTTTGAGCAAACAAGTCAAGGTAGTTTACAAAATCAGTGGTATGTGTAAGCTTGAACTCCACCCGCCCTTGGAACTTTCTCGTAGTCACACTGAAGCCCTTTACATGAAAAAGTTTGAAGACCATTTCCTAAGGGACAAATCACTTGAGAACTATTTTCATTCTCTGTCACCATCCACTAGTAGATGGATTTAGCCTATTTGTCTGGACTGGTCTGATGAGATGCTAAGGAAAAATTTAATTACAAAATGAAGGATTGGGGCAACATAGCTCACTAGAGACTGGCTCCAAGTGAGCTGGAAATTAAAAGAAACAGAGGCAGAAAAAAAATCCCCTCAAAAACTCAAAAAGATTTAATTAGGTTGGAATGTTCTGATCTTTAGGATTAAAACACAGTCATATATATTCTGAGATAGAACAAATTATGTTGTCAGTAATTTCAGAGCTATTGCTCCCTTCGTGTAATCTAATAACAGTGTTTTCCCAGAAATTTTTTCCAGCCAGGTGGTACAAAAAAGTAGCCAGGTGGGGTGGGACGGGGAAATTTGTTGGTGCAAATTTGGTGCTATGCAAATTACCCCTCCCTGCTTACGGTGAAGGAGTAGGAACGGGGAAGAGGGTTGGCGCGTGGCCTGGAATGCTATGAAATTTACCTCTCCCTGCTCATGGTGAAGGAGTAGGGTAGGGACAGGGAAAAGGATTAGTGTGCGGCTTCAATGCTGGTGGTGCGATGAGCGGGGCTGCTTGTAGATCTGCGGATGCAAGATGACAGCCGGGTGCTCACCTAAATTAGCTGGGCGAAGCGCCCGGCTAAAACACGCTAGGGAGAACACTGTTAATAAGATCATAAGCAAAGAGTCAGTGGCATACTTACAGATTAGAACACAGCTCATTTACTAACAGTATTACCCCATTTTATTCTTGTGGACCCTGCTGTAGATAACATGTGATAATGTCATTAGCGTATACTCACTGTCAGTATATGACCCACAAAGTGATTTACCCCCAAAGTCACACAGAATCACTGGCAGAACCAGGATACAGAACAGAAGTACAAGAACATAAAGTGAAAATAAGGCACCAGAAAATGAATCCCTAACAAACATGGAAAACATATACACAGAATTTTTTTAAAAAGGGTTCCAGTAACAGCTCAATGGTACATGCAGGAATGATGCCACTAGCCCCACAGGTACACTGAGATGGATGGCTCACAGTTATTTACCTGTTTTATAAATATTTCTTAAGCTACCAAAGGTTTTTAATTTCCACATTTTGCGTTTGGCTGTCAGTAGCGTGTCCCAGGAAGCAGGTAAGCAAAGACAGAAGAGAAAATAAAAGCAGATAATTAAAGAGGCTTGAGGCAGATATTACAAAGAGCTCAGCAGGCAGAGGAGCATAGTCAGAAGGGAGTGCATTGAAGTTATAAATGAGCTGGTGAGGTGGTAAGATATATTTAAAAAGCAGGCAGAACTGTGCTTGAAAAGAGTTTTTAAATCACCTTTCTCTATATATAATGCCATCATATGCACTGGGCTATTAAGGTCCCTGGTCCAAGGAGCTTACAATATGAGGCTAAGAGCAGAGAAGTTATGCTCAAGGTCACATGGCGAATAGGAGACAAAAAATATATCCCAGTTTTAAAGCTCTGTAATTAACCTTTATATTTTACTACAGCCTAAACTAAATTTCTACAGTTTTTTTTTTGTCTCTGCCATTTAATTGTTTGCTCTATTACACAGATTCTCAAACCACTCCTTTGGACATACACAGCCTGTCAAGAGTTCAGGATATCCATAACCCATAATGAATATTCATGAAAGAGATGGAGACAGCACATGCAAATTTATCTTATGCATATTCATTGTGGATATCTTGAAAACCTGGGTTGGTGTATCCTGAAGACTGAGTTGAAAACACCTGTTCAAAGTGATTTAACTGGCCAGAAATGGTTCCTGGATGGCTAAATTGCTTGTGCAGGGCTGCTGATATTCAGCACTTAACTGGCTAGTGCCACTGAATATCACCTCAGCCACTAAAGTAATAGCCAGCTATTCTGTGGATGGTCCAGGGATGGTTGGCACTTATGTAGTTAAGTGCCAATATTCAGCATTTAGGCCAATATTCTATAAACAGCGTCTTTAGTTACATACCGGTAGGTGCCCCAATGGTGCCTAACTTAATTGGTAAAAGCCATTTAGAAATTATTTAAAAACTGTTAATATAATTAAAAAATATGTAGGCGCCTAGAAAAATGGCACCTTCATCGCATCTAAAGAAGCACCTTAGAACACCTAAGGGTGAAGTAGGCATGGTTAACGCCAGAAACGACCTTAGGCGTTCTAAGACGTCTCTATAGACACAAATCTCATCAAAGGTAGACCCTGGAAATGTAGGCCTTTAAAATCCTGACCTACATTTCTGGCGCCTACCCTTGACAAAAGCTGTGATTCTGTAAACAGCACCGTTGCATGATAGACATGCAATCAGTAGCTGTTTTTTATGCGGTTGCCGATAATGGCGTCATTTACAGAATCCGGCTCTTACTGTCTAAGTTTAGTGGTCAAATCGGACTGCACAAAAAGTCAGTCTTCCAGTGTCACTTATGTGGTTAAGTGCTGAATATCCCTAGCCAAATAAACCCATATATTCAATGCTGGTTTCTGGACGTGACCTGGTATTGTTAAAAATATACTCACCACTGCCGGTTGAATATTGCTCTCCTAATTTTTATCCTATTTAATTAAAAATCACTATTTTAAAAAGTTGTTAGATAATTTGTGACTGTCTCTGGGAAAGGTGATTAAAGCAGCATATTCAAAATGTTAAGAATGGTCAGTTTTTTATGTCATGGGTCCATAAGTATGGCCAGTTTTTCAAGTTATGGGTCCAAAAGTAGTCTATAAAAGTTACATGTTTGAACTTATGCAACTTTTTAGACTTTTCCACATTAAAGGGTGGGTTTTGGGCCATTGGTACTACAAATTGTTTGTTCTAACAGAATTCATTAGATCTTCATTTTTTTTTTGTTTCTGATTTCGCTCCATACGACGCACTTTTTCCACCCCCAAAAAGGGGGTGGAAAAGTGGGTGTGTCTTATGGAGCGAATATACCTCCCCCCCCGCCCCACGGTACTTTTTTAACAGGCAGTGGTCCAGCGTGATCTCCTGCTGGATGGCTGCTTTTCTCTTTGTAGAGCGGCACACAATGCAGGAGCGCAGCTCCATGATTGGTTGCCATCAGTGACTGACGGCAGCCAATCACAGAACAATGCAGGACCAGGCAGGAAGCAAAAAGATCACGCTCCTGTGTTGTGCACCGCTCTGCAAGGAGAAAGGCAGCCGTCCAGCAGGAGACCGCGCAGGACCACCGCCTGTTAAAAAACAGGTACCTGGGGGTGGAAGGAGGTGCATTCGCTTCTACTGAGGGCTTACTCGGGCTGCTGCTTCCCAGCACCAGACCACCAGACGCACCTACGTGTAGAGGAGGAAGAACCAAGAAAAAAAATTCTGAACCAAATTTTTTTTTCTTGGTTTTCTTCCTCTACAAGGGGGTGCGTCCTATAGAATGAAAAATATGGTACTTTAGTCACCTTTTCCCAGAGGTGGTCACATTGGAGTTTGACCTAAGAATATGCATATGCACAAAGAACATTCCTGAGTAAATATTAATATTATAAAGGTTTATGGTTTAATTAAAATTTGATTTACTGCTCTTCCCTGCAAGTTTTACAGAGCGGTGAACACAATAAAATCAATTAAGAGGAAACAAAGTGAAAAGGAACTCCAGTTCTGGACATTACAATCCCGGTGAGGAGGCAATCTTTGAAAGCCTTCTCAAATAGGAAAGACTTCAAAGCCTTCCTAAATTTTGTGTATGATCAATCCAGTTGGACTTCAGAAGGGAGAGAATTTTAGAGAGAAGGATTAACTTAGTAAGAAAAGGTGTTTTCTGGTTGTATCCAATCTAGCCACTTGTGGAAAGGGAATTTGTAGCCAGTGATCATTGAGGGAGCAGAAAAGCCTGAGTGGGGGTACATATGGGATAACAGAAGAAATAAATGTAATAGGGAAAAAATAATAAATTTGGATCACGTACAGGGGAGAGGCAGGAGGGAAATGCTAGGAACTGCTCAGAGGCTGGGCCTGAGCACAAAGCCTGTGAGCTACAAGGAGATCAGAAAGTAAGAGACAGAGAGTCTACAGCAGAAAGCTTATGAGAAGTTGCACATAAAAGCAATTCTCTCAATAAGAGCCTAAGGACAGTTATTGTGAGCTATAGGAAAGCAGAAAGTTTAAGGGTGCTGAGTGAAAATTTGTATGTCTGCTCTGGAGAGTGTGTGTGTGTGTTTGTTAGTGATCTGCAACCTGTCACTAAAATCATCTGTAGTACCTGAAGATTGGAGGGTGGCTAATATTACGCCGATATTTAAAAAGGGCTCCAGGGGAGATCTGGGAAATTACAGACCGGTAAGCCTCACTTCAGTGCTGGGCAAAATGGTAGAAACGATTATAAAAAATAAAATTGTGCAATATGTAGACAAACATGATTTAATGAGATAGAGTCAGCATGGGTTCAGCCGAGGGAGATCTTGCCTCACCAATTTGCTTGACTTCTTTGAAAGTGTGAATAAACACGTGGCTAAAGGGGAGCCGGTTGATGTGGAGGGGCATAATCAAAAGAAACATCTAAGTCCGTTTTGGCCTAACTCACAAGTTGTCCAAAGTCGGACATAGGAAAAGGTCCATTTTCAAAAAAATATGTCCAGCATATTTTTTCCCCGGAAATCGTCCAACTGTACGTCCAGCTGTTTGATCGTCCAGACCACTAAGTCGTCCATCTTTATACCCCATTTTCGACCAAAAATTAATCCAACTCAAAAACACTTAGAAAAAGACCTTTTGTGAGTGGAAGGGGCCAGAAAAGTAAGAGACTAGACACCCAGACATGGCAACAGAGTAGTGGGGCACCTTACAAGGCACTGCTGTGAACTTCACAAAAAGGGTGCCACATAAACATCTCACAACAGCTCCCTTATAGGTCATGGTGAGCCCCCCCAAACACCCCCAGAAACTACTAGACCCACATATCTACCACCCAAATATCCCTTATGGCTGCAGGAGCCACTTATATGGCAGTACAAAAGGGTTTGGGGTTTTCTTGGGGGTGTGCACATGTTTCTCCATGAATGCAGTGATTAGAGTGGCTTATGGGCCTGGGTCCTCCTCTCCATGGTTCACTAACCCACCCCCAAAACCACTTAAGCCACCTCTGTGCAGCTCTATTAGGCTTTCCTATGCCAGGTGCTGATGTTCTGGAGGCAGATATGTAAAGTTGTTATTACGGTTTTTTAAGAGGGTGAGGGGGGGGTCAGTGATCACTGGGGCTGTGTATGGGGGTCTGTACTTTGTGTCTGCAGTGCTTATCAGGTCACTTTGAATACCTTTTGTGGACTTTGACCTGGTTTTAGATGGCCTAAGTCACAATGTCCAAGTTCCGTCTAAGCAGTATTGTAAAACCTTCGGTTATACATACAGTATGACTAAGCCTAGGATGGCCCATGTCCCGTCCAAATCCCGCCCTCACCACTCCTCCTAAAACACCCCTTTTAGCTCTGGTCATTCGGCAGCACTGTGAAGGCCTACTTGTTTTTAAATACGTCTAACACCCTGTTCGATTATCAGCATTTGGACGACTTTTGTTACTGATCATCCAAGTGCCGATTTAGGCCGGTTTTTAGACGTTTTTCTGTTTCGATTATGAGCCCCATAGTGTATCTAGATTTTCAGAAAGCATTTGATAAAGTTCCTCACGAGAGGCTCCTGAGAAAATTAAAGTGTCATGGGATAGGTGGAAAAGTTCAGTTATGGATTAGGAATTGGTTATTGATTAGAAAACAGAGGGTAGGGTTAAATTGTCACTTTTCTCAATGGAGGAGAGTAAACAGGGGAGTGCCGCAGGGGTCTGTACTGGGACCGGTGTTATTTAACTTATTTATAAATAATCTGGAAATTGGAATGATGAAGGAGGTGATTAAATTTGCAGATGACACTAAACTGTTCAAAGTTGTTAAAATGCATGCAAATTGTGAAGAATTGCAGGCGAACCTTAGGAAATTGGAAGACTGGGCGACCAAATGGCAGATGAAATTTAATGTGGACAAATGCAAAGTGATGCACATTGGGAAAAATAACCTGATTCACAATTATCAGATGCCAGGGTCCAACCTGGGGATTAGTGTCCAAGAAAAGGATCTGGGTATCAT
Organism: Geotrypetes seraphini; assembly: GCF_902459505.1. Classification (NCBI taxonomy): domain Eukaryota; kingdom Metazoa; phylum Chordata; class Amphibia; order Gymnophiona; family Dermophiidae; genus Geotrypetes; species Geotrypetes seraphini. The sequence goes on along the minus strand of NC_047086.1, from coordinate 208,457,033 downwards.
TGTAGACAATACGATGAAACCTCCCACCCGATGTGTGGCGGCGGCCAAAAAAGCAAACAGGATGCTAGGAATTATTAAAAAAGGAATGGTTAATAAGACTAAGAATGTTATAATGCCCCTGTATCGCTCCATGGTACGACCTAATCAGGAGTATTGCGTTCAATTCTGGTCTCCTTATCTCAAGAAAGATATAGTGACGCTAGAAAAGGTTCAAAGAAGAGCAACCAAGATGGTAAAGGGGATGGAACTCCTCTCGTATGAAGAAAGACTAAAACAATTAGGGCTCTTCAGCTTGGAAAAGAGACGGCTGAGGGGAGATATGATTGAAGTCTACAAAATCCTGAGTGGAGTAGAACGGGTACAAGATCGATTTTTCGCTCTGTCAAAAATTGCAAAGACTAGGGACACTCAATTAAGTTACAGGGAAATACTTTTAAAACAAACAGAAGGAAATTTTTTTTCATTCAGAGAATAGTTAAACTCTGGAATGCATTGCCAGAGGATGTGGTAAGAGCGGATAGCATAGCTGGTTTTAAGAAATGTTTGGACAAGTTCCTGGAGGAAAAGTCCATAGTCTGTCATTGAGAAAGTCATGGGGAAGCCACTGCTTACTCTGTATTGGTAACTAGGAAAAAGAAAAAGAAAACTGACTGTGTTGACTAAAAACTCAGAGTGACCCAGCTTTGAAATGCGCTCAGAGAAATGAAACTCTGAAGAGGGGGAGATAAACCCCTCTTGGGACAAGAGTTCACCATCCAGTCATAGCGTATTATATACAAAATGGGTCACACTCTGAGGTTAAGTAGATATTTCTGAAATCTTCACTGTGTTTCTTAAATAAGATATAATAAAAATCCACTTGTCTTGTTGAATATTTTCAAATTATCTTATGCAGTTGCTTACATTTGTCACTGGAGTATAAAAAACCTCACTTATCTTGTGTGATGCTATGATTAAGGTCCCGGGATCTCAATGCGGCCCCGTTTCGGTATCTGCTTCGGGAGACCCCACTGATTGAGTAACGCTCACTTGATAAATATAGGATAACTAGATTCATTCATATCCGTGAACTTATATCTGTAATGCAATAAAAAATATAAACATAAGCACAGGTTGCGTGCGCTTCTAATCTACAGCCCACGTACCTGAGCAATGCTAAATACTTTCTTGTGGGTGCCAAAATGGGAAACAAGAAGCGAAAAAGTACATACCACTTTGGAAAGTTGCCTCAATGGTTCCGGACAACAAGGAACGCTGATCTTTGTTCCGACTTTTGAACAAAAAGGGGGAGTGGCTTAATGCGTGACACTACGTGATGACGATATCCTTTGAAAACAAAAAAACTTTACAAAAGAAATTGAAAGCTTCCAATAGCACTAAATTGCAAAGAAAGCTACAGGAAAGCAGCCCATTCTATTTCGTTATTCAATCCATGTGGATGAAGGGTGTTCAAATTGTATATCCATTTTTGTTCTCTTCTCCACAGGATATGTGCTGCATTCCCACCCCTAGAGATCTCTACTATATCTAGTACAGAAAATCTTAAATCCATCGGATCATGTTGGTTGTTGAGCCAATGTTGTACCACGGGAGCTTCCTTTGTATCAGAAAGTATTTAGCATTGCTCAGGTACGTGGGCTGTAGATTAGAAGCACACGCAACCAATGCTTATGTTTATATTTTTTATTGAAAGCTCAGGGGAGGTACATCCAAAGCCCATCCTGGACTCTGTATTGATTCCCCGGAGCCTACTAGTCCTCCAGAATTAAAGACTGTGAAATCCTGCTGTCCACTAGGGGGAGCTGGTAGGCCCAAGAACTTCCCAGGTGGCAGATATTCAGGTCACCACCGGGGGAGCCCAAGAGCTGTGCAAGCACCTGCTGACTCAGCTAGATCAGGGTGGGGCCCTGCTCTAAAAAAGGCAGCAGTTTGGGACAAGCAGTTAGGCAGGCTAGGGAGAAGGATAAGGTTCCTCTCCCAGGAGGATCCCCCTGGTCCAGGCAGAGGTGAGAGATGTACACCCATGGAGGTTACTGAGGCTGGAGAAGCACTGAATTTGCAACTACTTGATGAAGAAACCCCAATGGAATTGGAAGGGAGTTTGGCTGAAGGAGTTGCTGAATATGCTGATCCGATGGAGGTTGGTTTAACTACCAGGTGCCAAGAATGATCTGCTTGACTGTGAGTTTTGTTTGGGACTCTTTTTGGAACTCTGCATTTTTTATTTTTTTTTTATTTTGAATATTTGAAGCTGTGAGTGTGTCTCTTGGGTGAGGTTTGCTAACACCCAGGGAGGGAAATTGTGATAGCTGTGTGTAAAGCTGTTCTAAAAGGCAAACCTAAGACACTCTTAATTGCCCAGCAGTGCTTCAAAAGGCTGCTGGAGGCTTCTGTTTGGGAACTGTGTACATTATACATTCCAATGCAGAGAACTCTATTGTTTGAATTGTCACCTGCTGAGGAGCAGGCTGAGAACTATCTGAGAAAATAAGCTTTGTTGAAAGCAGGGTCTCAGGAGGATTTGGATCCATTGTTTCAAGGAAAGAAACTTGAACTATTTGGATTTATTTTGCTTTTGGAGTTTTGTTTTATTTTGGCATTCTTTTGCAAGTAGCACTATTCATTTTGTTGATGCCATTCTGACCTTTATTTTGGACAGTAAATTTCTGTTTGATTCTATAACTGTGTGGTGGTGTTTTGCTGAGTTCCTCATATCCGTCCAATCCTGCAGGGTGACTCCACGCCGGGTCACACGTTGGTGTACTTTTCATGTTTAGCGACTAGCGGTGCTATTGAGTCCCGATCTCGGGCAGCAGAGTGGTTACAAAGGGAGGTTGGAAACGAAGCACCCCTCTCAGAAACCTGGTCATAACTGGATGAGCAGTGAGCGAACTAGAACCCCTGTGGGTCCTGAAGCACAAAAGGCCTGTTACCTGAACTTTAAGGGAGGCCGCCACTAAACCCTTATCTAAACCTGCCTGAAGAAAGGCCAGGACCTCCGAAATGGGAGCCCACTCAGGCTCCACCCGTTCATTAGCAAACCACTATTGGAAAGACTTCTAGGCTTTGGCATAAAAAGCCATAGTTGAGGGACTCTTGGACTTCAAAAGTGTTGAGATGACTACATCTGAATAACCATGCCTCATCAAGGCTGAGTGCTCAGGAGCCATGCCATAAGACCAAAGCACTATGGGTTCTCCAAGGGCACCGGGCCCTGACTGAGGAGGTTGCGATGAAGAGGGAATTTGAGATTCCTGTCTCGCTGATGATGAACAAGATCCGCATACCACGGGTGACAGATCGGAGCGACTAGAATTACGAGGCCGGGATGTGTCATTATCCAGTGGATGACCTGACCAACCAGAGATCACGGAGGGAACACAAAGGAGCTCATGAGCCGGCTGGAGCTGAACAAAGGCGTCCAGCCCTAGGCTTTCACACTCTGTTCTTCGACTTCTCTACTGAAGCCATCAAGTCCATCTGGGGCTGACCCCAGCACTGTATGATCAGACGGAATTATTTCCACGAGAGGGACCATTCTCCCAGGTCCAGGACCTGTCAGCTGAGGAAGTCTGCCTGTACGTTTTTGACACTGGCCATATGCCCAGCCAAGACAGAAGATGTAAATCCGCCCAGCGAAACAGCACGTGAGCTTCCTCGTGGCGTTGTCTGGGAATACTCGCACCGCTTTTCCTTTCAGAGTGGGCTGGAGAGTGAGTAATGCCAGTTGAAATCGCCCAAAGTTCTAGAAGATTGATCGACTAATGCCTCTGAAGAGTCTACTGCTCCTGAATGAAGCAGTCCCCGCAGTGAGCACCCCAACCCAACAGGCTGACATCCGTCATAAGAGTTATCCACTCTGAGATTCAAAGAAGCTTGCCCTGGCAGAGAGGAAATGAGGAATCCACAGGAAGAGATTTACTGACTTGAGAACCAGACTCTCGAGACTACGACGGGAACTCCCCACAGCCATTTCCTATTGGCGATCTACACGGGGCAGGAGCGTAGGAAGATCGCTCCTGCCCCGAAAGCCCGCTAGACCACCAGGTAAGGCCGGGACGCCGGGGGTAAGGCTAAACTATGGGGTTTTTTCTTTTTTTCCCCCTCCCAAAAAAATCGCAAATATGTGAAATCACGATTGCCGAAACCGCGAATGGGGAGGGGGAAGTGTAATGTAATTGCATGACATTGCCACTAGGGGCTTTTACATAACACTGTAAGGGATGCCACAATGTAGGGCTTTAAAGGTAGGTATATGGATCTTAAATTGCATATGGTATGTAACAGGTAACCAGTGATGCTGAATCAGAACAGGTGTTAAATGCTCGCATCACTTAGCTCGGGTGAGAGTGCATATTGCTGTACTGTACTCCCCCGAAGTTCGTGGAGTGACCGCGAATGTTGAAAAACCGCGAATATCGGAAGAGTTGGGTCCGAGGAAGAGTAATCTGCACTCTCCCTCCTCCTGTCCTGATGCTCACTGCAGTCAGACTCCCCGAGCTTGCACACGCCAGCCCCTTACGAGTTCCCAGGCGAATGCTAAAGCAATGGAAGACCGCAGGCTGGGAAAAGGAAGGCTGGCTGTGTGGAACTGGTAAGAGAGCTTTTCCATTGGGCAGTCATTTGCGGTATTTTCTGACCGGAAGAGGCAGTCAGAAAATACCATGAATGACTGTGGAAAGCATCAGGAAAGGGCCTGTCATTAAGATGTCACGGCGGTCACTGTAGTCAGACTCCTCCAGCTCATGTATGCCAGCCTCTTACGAGTCCCCAGGTGAATGCTGAAGCGAGGGAAGACCGCAGGTTGGGAAAGGGACGGCTGGCTGTGCAGAACTGGTAAGAGAGCTTTTCAATTGGTCAGTCATTTACGGTATTTTCTAACCAGAAGAAGTGGTCAGAAAATACTGCGAATGACTGAGTCCACGAATCACGAACCACGAATTTGCGGGGTTACACTGTATTTTAAATAATATGAAGCCAATGAAGTCTAGAAAGAGGTAGTCTAGAATAGATGATGTTGCAATAGTCTAACTAGGAATTAATAAGGGCATAGATAATTGTCATTTGAGAATCTTTGTCCAGAAATGGTTGTACCACACAAAACTGGCAAATGAAAAAGAAACAGAATTTTGCATACGATGTAATCTGTTCTTTAAAACTAAGCTCTTAGTCAATAATAATTCCCAGGTATCTGAAAGATGGATCCTCCTTGACTGGGGGTCATTTATGTTTGGGGCCAGCAGAAGTACAGTCAAACCTTGGTTTGCAAGTAACGCGGTTTGCGAGTATTTTGTAAGATGAGCAAAACATTTGCTAAATTTGAGACTCGCAAACCGAGCGTTGACTCGCAAAATGAGCTCTCGGCCCAGTGGTGGGTACCTGCCTGTGGGTGCCGCAGCCCCTACAGCGGGGTGGCTTCCTACCCTCGGGGTCCCCATGCAGCATGCCTCTGCCATCCGCCAGCGCCTCCTGACTTCTGATTCAAGCCGGGACGTGGCGCATGCATTGTTGGGGCAGTGGCCGGCTTGGCTCGAGAGCTGAGAGGTCATGTGCATGCTTGCACAGGATGGCGGCCAGCTTGAATCGGGAGCCAGGAGGCGCTGGCGGATGGCAAAGGCATTGCCAGAAGCAGGAGGGCAGCCGCATGGGGACCCCGAAGGAAGAAAGCCACCCGCTGAAGGGGCTCCGGCACCCACAGGCAGGTACCCACCCCTGGGCCACCATAGCAATCCTTGTTTGTGGAATGAATCATCTGGGTTTACATTATGGTCTATGGGGAACTTTGCTTTGATATACGAGTGCTTTGGCTTATGAGAATGCTTCTGGAACAAATTTTGCTTGTAAAAGATGTCTGGTGCAGTACTTGGAGAGACCCCTCAGGAAAGAGACTTGGGAGTACTGGTTGACAATTCAATGAAGTCGTTTGTGCAATGTGCGGCGGTGGCGAAAAGGGCGAACAGAATGCTGGGAATGATTAAGAAGGGGATCACGAATAGATCGGAGAAGGTTATCATGCCGCTGTACCGGGCCATGGTACACCCTCACCTGGAATACTGTGTCCAGCATTGGTCGCCGTACATGAAGAAGGACACAGTACTACTCGAAAGGGTCCAGAGAAGAGCGACTAAAATGGTTAAAGGGCTGGAGGAGTTGCCATACAGTGAGAGATTAGAGAAACTGGGCCTCTTTTCCCTTGAAACCCGGAAGTGCTACTGGAAGTTGGATCCTGCAGTTCCTTTTTAGCAAGGGGCGGTTCTTGTGCTGGTGTGCACGGAAGAGGAGTGCAGTTTTCCAGCTGATACATTCCCTGAGGAACCCTTTGAGAGGCGAAACAAGGCACTTGTTGGAGGATTGGGCATGGATTCTGGATTGTTCATCTAAATGGTGCCGTGGTGTTTTCATCTACAGTCTGGCCAGACATTTTCTACCAGTACAGCACGGCATTTCAGACCATGGTCCCAAGCTAAGTAAAACGTTTTTTTGCTTTTCCTGTGCACAGTGATGGGTATATTACCCTTTTGATAATTACATTTCAGTGGTGGTGGAGTTTTTTTTGCCAGTGATAGTACATAAGCAGCTTGGACTTTAAACAGTATTGAAGTTGCTTACTGCTGCATTGAAATTTTTGAGGCTTTTTCTCCACTGGTTTGTGAAATGGTTATCGGGGGAGTGTAACCCATCTCTGGTGAGTAATATTTTGTAGTTAAATTTTGGGATTTTTTTTCTTTTACTGTTACATTTCGGCGTCCAGAAGCTGTGTGCAGGGACAACGGGACAGGGGATCCAAAAACGGGGCGGTCCCGTTCAAAACAGGATGTATGCTCACCTTAAGTTCACTCCATCCAGTATGAACAGATGATTTGACAATCGAAATTCATTCATAAGCTCTAGATACCACAGCCACAGTCTGTACCCATCCAATAATTTCAGCACCCGATCACTTTTTCTTGAGGGTGTGAAGGCAGGAAAGCTTACTTCTTCGTTGATGTGGAATCTGGAACCCACTTTCGGCAAGAAAGAGGGGACTTTGTGCAAGATCACATCTGAATCCAAAATCCTGAGAAATGGATCTCTGCAAGATAAAGCCTAAAGTTCCAACACTCTTTGGGTAGAGGTAATCACCACCAAGAACACTGTTTTGATGGTGAGGTCCCTCAAGGAAATATGTTCCAAAGGTTCATAGGGTGCTCAAGAACATTAAGATCGGAAGATAAACATCTTCTTTCAGTTCCCTCCTTACGAACCATTAATACCCGGCGGAACACTATTTTTTTGGTGACAGGCCCTCATACTTGGAACTCTTTGCCGATATATGTAAGCGAGGAACCCAACCTTGTCAGATTTAAAGGAAAACTTTATATTTTCTTTTCAAGGACGAATTCAATACATAAAAGCTACGAGACCATTAATTTTAGATATGATTTAACCTAGTGTTTATTCCCTTTATGTTTCTTTTCCATACTAATTGTAGCTCTTCCCACTATCCTAATGTTTCCTCTCATAAACCATTTGTCTATTGTTAAGTCTTCTGTCCACCTTAACATATTGTTTTGTCATATACTATTTAATTTTAATTTTGTACATCGCTTTGAAATTTTTTGATAATGCGATTATATCAAACTTTTATTAAACTTGAAACTCATTAGTGCCCGGAGGACCAGATTAAGATTTCATGTCAGAAAAGGCTGCTGCACCAGAGGGCGGAGTCATTATACACCCTTCAAAAACCTGGCCATATCTGGATGTGTGATTATGGTGCTGTTATTAATTCTAGGCCCCAAATAGGAAAGCCCTGCAATCTGAACTTTTAAGGAGCCAACTGCTAGGCCTTATTCCAGACATTCCTGCAGGAAGGCGAATATCACAAAGATCGGTGATGAACTTAGGTCCTCACTCTGAGCGCAACAAATTTGGAAACACTTCCATGCTTTCACACATACTGCTATAGTCACCTTCTTCCTCCATCTTAGAAGAGTGGAAACCACTCCATTCAAATAGCTTTTATGTGTTAGTGCCATGTGCTCCAGAGCTATGCGTTCTGGATCTTGCAGGGCAAATGGACCCTGTGTTGAGCAGCTGAAGATGATAGGGAAGTTTGAGTCTTTGATCCCTGTGCAGATGGACCAGGTCTGCATATCTTGGCTAGTCTGGAGCTACTAGAATCACTGGCCCTTGGTGCACCATGACCCTGCGCAGAAGTCAGCTTATCATGGGCCACGGCTCGCATCTTCAACTGAAGAACCAAACCGCCTTCTTGTTGGCAACCAATGTCATCAGATCAAATGTTGGGTGCCCCCACCGATTCAAGGTCTTCCAGCTGAGGAAATCTGCTTGTACACTGTCCATTCCAGCCACATGCACCTCCACCCATCGAAACAGCATCTGGGCTTCCAAACGAAAAGCAGCACTCTTGATGCCCCCCTAGTGATTGACATAGGCTACCGCTGTTCCTTTGTCCAAGAAAACTCATACCACTTTGTTCTGTAATGCATTCCCAAACTCCTAGAATGCCAGATGGATGGCCTGAAGTTCCAAACGGTTGATTGCCCACTTTCTCTGGGAAGGGGACAAGTTTTCCTGAATTGGATGCCCCTTGCAATGTGGTCCCCAGATGTAGAGGCTGCCTTCCATCGTCAGAGTCACCCATGAAGAGATGCGGAGGGGAATTCAGCTGGTAAGAGACTAGGGTTCCAATTACTGTGCCAAAGTGTGACAAGCCTCCGCTGTCCAAGGTAGGTTCTGGAGAAGCACATCCCTCTGTGGGCACCATCGGGAAAGGAGCACATCTGGAGCAGACACAAGTGTGCTTTTGTTCAGGGGACTATGTCCATGGTGACAACCATGGATCCCAAAACCTGCAGATAATGCCAGGCAGTTGGTGCAGTCTTGCTCTGAAACTCTCGTGATCTGATGCAGAAGCTTCTTTGTATGGGCTTCTGGGAGGAGAGCGGGCTTGTAACAAACCGGATTTCTAGATATTCTAAGATCTGCATCGGCTCCGGGTGGCTTTTCCAAAAGTTGACCACCCAACCCAGCTTCTGCAGTAGGTGAATTACTCGGTGAACCACTAGTCTGCCTTTGGATTTGGACTGGGCTCTGATTAGCTAATCGTCCAGGTACAGATGGACTTGTATACCCACTTTGCGCAGGTGTGCTGCAATAACCACTACCTTGGTGAAGTCTGAAGGGCAAGGCTGCAAACTGGCAGTGTTGCTCCAGAACATAGGACAGCAAAACTTCCTGTGCGCTGGAAAAATGGGAATGTGCAGATAGGCCGCCGTCAAATCTAGGGAGGTGAGAAATTTCCCCAGTTCCACAAACAACGAGCACACCGTCTCCATGCAAAAACGTGGTATCTTGAGGGCCACATTCACTGCTTTTAGGTTTAGAATTGGCTTCCAGTCTTCTGAGCCTCTCTTGGGCACTATAAAATATACTGAGTATCTGCAGGAGCCTGAGTCTTCCTCTGGTACAGACTCTATGGCTTCTAGATCCAGCAATGTTTGCACTGTTGCTCTAGCTTTGGTCACTTTTTCCCGGTCTCCCAGCCAGAGCGTTTAGAAAAGGGTCTGAGAGGGGATGAAAGAACTCAAGCTTGTATCCCTCCCGTATAATGTCCAGCACCCAATGATCTGTGGTAATATCTGCTTAAGCTTCCCAATAGCCAATAACTTCCTGCCGATGCATGGAAGATCGGCTGATGGCTTGGTGTCATAATTGCTTTTTTGGGAGCTGTTGCAGAGCAGGATCCTGAAGATTGGGGGACCTGACACCTCTGAATCTTTGTCTTGAGCTTTGAATTGGTCTCTGGCCTGAAGGATCTGCCGAAAACTGGCGATATCATCTGGAGGCCTGAAAATCATCACAACTTGACCCCCTAGGGCTCAAAGTCTGCTGTCCAGTAAAGTCTTCAGCTTCCAATACTGCACGCTAGTCATATGTGTAGCAGAGGACTGCGGAGTCTCTATCTTTAATTCCTGGAGGGAGTCCATGATCACCTCCAAAAGCATTGTCCCACTGTCATCCCTCCCAGCTGTCACATCCTCAACCTATTGCTCTCCACTGTAACAGTTCCTGATGCCTTCAAACATGACATTATCACACTCCTCCTAAAAATAACTCTCACTAGACCCCACGTGCCCCTCCAACTATTGCCCCATCTCTCTCCTCCCCTTCTTATCCAAGTTACTTGAATGTGCTGTTCATCGCCATTACCTGGACTTCCTCTCATCCCAAGCTATTCTTGATCTGATTTAGTTAGTCTTTCGCCTGTAGCGTTCCATGGAAACTACCCTTACTAAAGTTTCCAATGACCTGTTCCTGGTCAGATCCAAAGGCCTCTACTCTATCCTCATCCTTCTCAATCTATCTGTCACCTTTGATATGGTTTATCATTACTTACTCCTTGAAACGCTGTTCTCGCTGGGATTCCAGGGTTCTGCTCTCACTTGGTTTTCTTCTTATCTCTTCCATTGCACCTTCAGTGTATGTAACAGTTGTTTTTTTCTCCACAGCCATCCCGCTATCAATTGGTGTACCTCAAGGTTCTGTCCTGGAACCACTCCTTTTCTCAATCTATATCTGCTCATTTGGAGCGCTGATCTCCTCCCATAGTTTCCAATATTACCTCTATGCTAACGACGCCCAGATCTACCTGTCTGCACGACATTCGTCTCAGCCTGCCTGTTTGACATTGTTGCCTGGATGTCTTACCACCATCTAAAACTGAATATGGTTAAAACGGAGCTGCTCATCTTCCCGCCTAAACCTACCTCTCTGCTTCCCCTGTTCTCTGTCTCTGTGAACAACACTCTCATCCTCCCTGTCTTGTCTGCTCGCAATCGCGGGGTCAGCTTTAACTCCTCTACCTCCTTCTCTGTCCAGATATAACATATCACTAAAACCTGTCTCTTCTTCCTCTATAATACTACAAAAATCTGATCTTTTCTGTCCAAGCATAATACCAAAACTCTTATCCATGCCCTCATCACCTCGTGCTTAGATTACTGCAACTCACTACTCTCAGGACTTTCGCTCTGCCATTTTTCTCCCCTTCAATCCATTCAGAATTCAGCTGCATGACTCATATTCCGTGAGAGCTGCTAAATTCACGTTACCCCTCTCCTAAAGTCACTTCATTGGCTTCCATCCATTTCTGAATACAATTCAAACTCCTCTTACTGACCAACAAATGCATTCACTTGTCTACCCATCATTATCTCTCTTCACTTATCTCCCCCATATTCCTTCCTGTGAGCTCCGTTCAACTAGTAAGTCCTTAGTTCAACTAGTAAGCCCTTCTCCTCCTCTGCCATCTCCAGATTCCATCCCTTCTGTCTTGCTGCACTGTATGCCTGGAACAAATTGCCTGAATTCCTACGTAAGGCTCCATCTCTGGCAGTGTTCAAGTCCAAGTTAAAAGCCCAACTCTACGAGTCTGCTTTCAACTCCTAACTCTTCTTACCTTGTGTTCTGCTTCCCCAACCCTATATGTTAAGTCTGTCTGTCCAAGTTAGATTGTAAGCTCTTCTGAGAAGGGCTGTCTATTTAATGTCAAAATGTACAGCGCTGCATACACCCTTCAGAGTCATAGAAGTGATAAATAGTAGTAGTAATAGTAGATGAAGATTTATGTTTTCTCCAGAGTCTCTGCACGGCAAGTCTGTATTTTCAGGAAGCACAGACCTGCATTAAATTTACAGGAGGTAACAGTGGAATTATAAGAGGACATATCGTATATGCTTGAATATAAGCTGATCATAATATAAGCTGAAGTAGCCCTTCTCCCCACCCCACAAAAAGGAGGAAAAAGGGCAGACACGAATATAAGCACAGGGGGTTAATATTCAAGTGCCCTGCCCTGCCAGGCTCTGCACCCAGTCCCCTTCCCTCACTCCCTCTCTTGCCCTATCAGGCTCTGCACCCAGCCCCCTCCCTTCCTGCCCTGCCAGGCTCTGCATCCTGTCCCCCCTCCCTCCCGATGCCTTGCAGACCTCAATGGGGCCTGCCCTAAGACCTGATGGTCCAGCGGTGGGCCGTGACAGGAGGGATCCCTCCCACCTCCTGTCCTGGCCAACTCTAAAAATTTTTTACTACTCTCACCTCCCCTGCATACCTTTTGAATTCCCTGGTGGTCTTATGGTGGGCCGGGAGAAGAGGGATCCTTCCTGCCTCCTGTCCCTGCCAACTGTAACAATTTTTACCTCTCTCCCATCTCCCCCACGTACCTTTCAATTCCCTGGTGGTCCTGCTCAGCACAGAGTTGATAGCTGAATGACTTAGTCCTCAGTAAGAACTTATTAAATAAAAGTGTCTTTAGTTTCTTCCTAAACAGCATGTAATTTCATGTTTGTCTAATATGAATGGGAATTTGCTTGCCTGGTAAGGAAAAAATAGTTCAAGAAACCATTTATATATTCTTTTTCCTTCAGGGACAATACATTCAGTGTATAGAATTTGGAGACAATGTTTGCATAGATGAGGTCAGTTATTAGATAAGGTTAAGTTGCTATCTTTCCAAACCTTAGGCTGTGACTAATATTCCACAAACCCATAAAGCACAGATATTTACAGTAACAGGTGTTATCCGGGGACAGCAGGCAGATATTCTCACATGTGGGTGACATCATCCATGGAGCCCGGTGGACAGTGGTAAAAGTGAATTGCCACTAAGTTTTTAGCAACTTTTAGCAACTTTGTGATGGACTGCACAGCACATAGTCTGTTATTGAGAAAGACATGGGGGAAACCACTGCTTGCCCTGTATCAGTAACATGGAATATTGCTACTCCTTGGGTTTTGGCCAGGTACTAGTGACCTGGATTGGCCACCGTGAGAACGGGCTATTGGGCTTGATGAACCATTGGTCTGACCTAGTAAGGCTATTCTTATGTTCTTAGGCCTTCCTGCCTGACATTAGCTCGCGGTATCTCAGTTCCATAAGCAAGTAAAGAAGCCAACCAGGGGAGGTGGGAGGAATGTGCGAATATCTGCCTGCTGTTCCTGGATAACACCTGTTACAATAAGTAACTATGCTTTATCTTTGGACAAGCAGGCAACATATTCTCACATGTGGGTCTTCCTAGGAGAGTTGGCCATTAAGAAGAAAATTAATTCTGTAATACTGCTTGGCCAAAACAACTATCTCGTCTGGAATAGGATTCTAGACAGAAGTGAGATATGAATTTGTGATATGAGGACCAAGTAGCTGCTTTGCAAATTTCATCAATGGGAGTGGACCGTAAGAAAGCTAAGCACAATGGATTGATTCAAGTGAAATTCTGTGACTACCATTGGGAGGAATTTAGGATGGATCCTGCGAACCACCATGTCATGATGAAATACAGTGAACGGTGGGTTGCAAACCAATGCTTGAAGTTCACTTACTTGACAAGCAGAACTGATAGAGATCAAGAAGACCACTTTTCAAGTGAGAAACTTAAGATGAGTAGATGCCAGTGGTTCAAATGGCAGCTTCATCAGACTGGCTAGGATTGCATTAAGATCCCAGACAACTAGAGGTGGCTTGAGTGGAGGTTTGGAGTTGAAAAATCCTTTCATAAACCAGGAAACTAGGGATGAGTAGCCAGAGGTTTATTGTTGACAGGAACATGAAAGCACTAATAGCACTGAGGTGAACTCTGACTGAGGTGGTTTTCAGCCCAGAACTGGATAAATGGAGAAGATAATCCAACATTGAAGGGAGAGAAGAAAACATCTTGGTCATGGAGATTACACCACAAATTGAAGCGTGTCCATGCACGGTGCGGGCAGTTCGCAAACTTTATTAAGTTCTTAAAGTGGCGATATACTTTTAAAGCTGTCTGTACCGGGGCTCCGTGGATGACGTCACCCACATGTGAGAATATGCTGCCTGCTTGTCCTGGGATAAAGTGTATTTAGATAAATATAATTTGTTAGTGTTAGCTGACTTATTATGTAGTATGCATCCTGTTACGGTTAAATGTACTTTGTTTAACTTGTTAAGAAAAGATTTGGCTATTGTGGCAAGTCCAGCACAGCTCCTGACTTGTCACATTTTAAAAGAAAGGAAGTATACTATTCCAAAAGACAGAAAAGCTCACCAGGGAATTTTCCCGGGCTCACAGACAGTTAAGTTAAGGCTGACTATCCTGGCACAGTTCCTTTAGGTTCCAATTCCTGGCAGGATGGGGTAAACGGGTCAGGAGGAAAAGCTTACACTAGGCAGAAAATAAAACCCTTTAAAATTGCCTTAAAGAAACAGTCTCAGTTCCCTAGTAGCCATTTGCAGCCTGGTCAAAGGGGGAGCCAGAGAGAGCTTTAGCCCATTCCAATCCCACATAGGTTTGGGTGGGGCTCTCATCAACAAAAGCTAGCACCTCAGGCAGAAAGGGGGAGAAGGAAGAAGGAAGCAAGTAAGCAAGCAGAGCAAGAGGTGGCAAGGGAGCAGACAAGTCCATGGGACAAACTCCAGCCTAAAGTAAAGCCTGATGTGAAAATGGTGGAGCTGGATTAAGGTGACCATTTATTTTTTTCATCAAAAGGGGACATCTATTAATTCTCAGTCCCGCCCCCAATCCCACCCTAGCCCCGCCTCAATCCCACCCTAGCCACACCCCAACCCTGCCCTAGCCCCACCCCCAAACCCGCCCCCAATTTCTTCCATTCATTTTTCATGTACACATAATATCTTCATATTAATTCATAATGGTAACCTTAAAATTAAAAAAAAACTACAAAGCACACTATACGCAGAGAAAATATTAATTATCATTTATATTTGGGGGGTTTCAAAGATGTCAAGGCAAATGACTTTAAAATATGCAATGTCACCTCAGTAACTATAGAAAAATAGATAAATATAGTGCAAAATATAGACAGCAGATATAAAATCTCAAAACTGACACATTTTGATAACTAAATTAAAAATAAAATTATTTTCCTACCTTTGCTATCTGGTGATTTCATGAGTCTCTTGTTGCATTTCCTTCCGACTGTGCATCCTTTCTTTCATTTCTTTCTTTCTGCACTCAGACCCAACAATTGTCCCTTTCTATTCCCTCCCTCCTTCCTTCCTATGTCCTCAGTGCCTCCTTCCTATGTCCTTAGTGCCCCTTCCTATATCCTTAGTGTCCTCGGTTGTCTCCATCACTGCCTTCCAGTCTTTGTCTCCACCTCCTCCCCTATGCTCTGGCATCTCTCTCTTCTCCTTTCCTTCCTTCCTTCCCACTCCACCCCATGGTCTGGCATCTCTATCTCCTTCCGATCTCTCTCCTATCCCCCTCCCACTCCATTATCTGGCATCTCTTCTTCCTTTCTCTCCTTCCTTCCTTCCTCCTGGTCTGGCATCTGTCTCCTCCCCCTCCCCATATACCCTGATATCTCTCCCCCCTCCATGGTCTGGTAGCTCCTTTCCTTTCCCTCCCTCCCATGGTCTTGGCATCTCTTTCCTCTCCTCTTCCTTCCCTGGTCTTCCTTTTCCCCTCTCTCTTCCCAGTTGGGTGCAGCAGCAGCAGCACTTCTCTTCCCCTATCCCCTCCCCAATTGGGTGCAGTAGCAGTTTTTCTTTTCCCCTCTCCCCCCTTGGGTGCAGCAGCAGCTTTTCTTTTCCCCCCTCGGGTGCAGTAGCTTTTCTCTTCCCCCCCCCCCTTGGGTGCAGCAGCAGCAGCTTTTCTATTCCCCCTTCCCCCCTTGGGTGCATCAGGAGCATGTTTTCTATTCCCCCCTCCCCCCCTTGGGTGCAGCAGCATCATTTCTCTTCCCATCCCTCCCATTGGCAGAGTCACAAGCTTCCCTCCATAGGTAAGCAATGGAGGGAAGCTTATAACTTACTGCTCTTCCTTGCTTCGGGCCTTCCTCGTTGCCGGGTCCTGCCTTTGCGGAAACAGAAAGTAGGCAGGAGTCAGACCCGGTAGCGAGGAAGGCCCGAAGCAAGTTGTAAGCTTCCCTCTGTGTCTCGCTTAGCTTCCCTCCGTCGCTGCCTATAGTGAACTCCTGCTCCGAGGCTCTAACGTGTGCATGCCGGCTTCTCTTCTTTTCTCCTCCCCCCCGGGACGTAACTTCCGGTTTCAGAGGGAAGAAAAGGAAAGCCGGCACGCACACGTTAGAGCGCAGAGTGTGGGTTCAGTTTGCATGCTGAAGTCAGACCGGGAAGGAGCATCGGCGGCAGCAGCAGGATTAGCCGGGCGCGGAGAACACTGCAGGGGTTTGGCGCTGGACCGACCGTCTCCTTGTTCCCGCGCACAGCTTCGGGACGCTGTCCTTGAAAATGGGACATTTCGGCGTTCCGAAGCGGTGGCTCGGGACAACGGGACGGTCGGTCCAATAACGGGACTGTCCCGTTGAAAACAGGATGTATGGCCACCTTAAGCTGGATGAACCTGCCCAGCTGACCCAGGCAGAACTGCCTTCCCAAGGTGAGCTAGTTGAGGAGATAGAAAGTAACTAGCTAACTGAAGCATTGTTATTTTTGTGTTTTGTTACTGAGGAGGTTTGCCCTGACTTAAAGAGATTTTCATTGTGAACTATTTTGTGAGTAGGACAGAGGAGCATGTCCATAATTGCTCACACCTGAAAGGCAGAAGTTTATCTTTTTGGTGTTTTTTTCCCTCTGGATTTGTTTTTGAACAAGTGAAACAGAACTGTTTGGCAACTACTTGTACAAGTGATGCAAAAACCATAAGGCTGTAAGATACCATTCAAACTAAAGATTGTTTTTGAAACCTGAGGTATACCTTTTTGTTTGGTCATCTGCTAAGAACTGCAAACTTATCCTGCTAGTGAGCAGAGTTTGTTAGGGAACTGTGCAATAATACCTTTAGTTGCTCATTACATTATGTTTTCTTTGTTTCTTTTTGGGACAACCTGTTGACCTATGCAAAGCCACATCTACGAGCAGGGCATGGCACTAGTGTAAGATGAAGAACCTCAGAAGCCCCCCAGATCCAAACTGCTGCCGCTGACCACCCTTGCCTCATTGAAGGGTGTTGTTTTTGAATGCAGTATTTTTTGAATATGCTTTGTGAAACAGTTTTTACACTTTGAGGCTCATGTACCAATAGTCTACTTTTTCTTTTAAAACCAAACCATCTGCCTCTGTGCCATATGTCTGATGTTTTAGGTTGTCTTTAACAATGCTGTGGCTGCCACTCAAAGCCAGCACCTCCTGTAAAGCTTTCCCCATCTTGGGAAGTGGAATTATTGTGCAGTGCTGCCTAGTGGAGGGTTGCAACGTTGATCATTGTTGGCCCTGGGAGGCAACACTATGGTGCCTTAACCTCTGGTATGCTCTTCAGTTGGCTTGTTAAAAATGTAGGGCCCAATATTCAAAGGATGTATGCTCCTAATTTTAGGGTCTTTTTACTAAGCTGTAGCAAGCACTAGAGAATGACACGGGGGAAAAAATCTGTCCCTGTCACCGCCCCGTCCCCGGCTCATCGTCCCCTTCACCGCCCCGTCACTGTCACCGCCATCCCCTTCACTGCCCCGTCACCATCATCCCATTCACCGCCCCGTCACCATCCCCGCAGCATCCATATAAGCCTCAGTACTGCAAAACACCATGAAGACAGAAGAGAGTCCTGCCACTACTACTACTGCACTGAGAATCTGTTTCAGTGCCTCTGCCCTGTAGTAAAAACAGAGCATAAAATAAATCAATTGACTTGACCTCCCTTGCAATGACGTGTCCCCCATGTTCACCTATAGCTCGAATCAGGTCAATTGTGCACACTAAAAATGCCCACCTGAGCACATAGTCATGCAGATGCTGCAGTACAATGAGCAACAGGAGGATCTGGAACATGAGTGGTGTAAAATGGGTAAAAGTGAATCGATTTTTTTGCTCTTTCAAAAATTACGAAGACTAGGGGACACTTGATGAAACTGCATGGAAATACCTTTAAAACAAATAGGGGTAAATATATTTTCACTCAAAGAATAGTTAAGCTCTGGAACTTATTGCTGGAGGATGTGGTAACAGTGGGCTGCGTAGCTGGGTTTAAAAAAGGCTTGGACAAGTTCCTGGAGGAAATGTCCATAGTCTGTTATTGAGATAGACATGGGGGAAGCTACTGGTTATCCTGGGATCGGTAGCATGAAATGTTGTTACTATTTGGGTTTCTACCAGGTACTTGTGACCTGGACTTGTCACTGTGGAAACAGGATACTGGGCTAGATCATCCATTGGTCTGACCCAGTTGGGATGTCTATGTGGCCACTTATCTTCTGTAGGGTCCCAACATGGACTATGTTTGACCAACTGCTGCACCAGGAAATCCAAACTTCATTTGCAAAAAATCAAATGACAGTGGCTCTCCATTAAAATACCTCTAACTTGCCAGTATTCTTTTTATATGTGGTCACCATCACTTTCAAGAGGGATTATTGACATGTGTCTGCAAATAATACCTGAAAAATGTTACTGTTTAAATTCTGTTCCACTCAGGATTTGTACATCAGAAATTAAAGACGGTCATGGGACTTTTTGTACATTTTAATTAAGCAAGCTCTAAGAATATTGTTTGCAATGCATATTAGTTATTGGAGAAGCCATTTTTTCAAATGAATGACTTTGTAACTCACCGCTATGCTCACTTGCATTTCTATAACTGAGCGCAGGCAGGCAGTAATACAAAAACAGCAGACACCCGACCGATTGCAGCATTCCGCCATCTCCCTCCCTCCACCTCACCTTAGATGTAGAGTATGCCGGCTTTCTTTTTCGCCCAGCCGCACGCGTTCAAAAAGCCGCGCACGCGTGGCTGCTCATTTGTTCAATATTCTCCTCTGACGCAACCGGAAACAGGAAGTGCAGGAGAGGAGAAGATTGATCAACTCGAGCAGCCGTGCGTGCGTGGCTTTTTGAATGCGTGCGGCTGGGCGAAAAAGAAAGCCGGCAAACTCTACATCTAAGGTGAGGTGGAGGGAGGGAGATGGCGGAACGCTGCGATCGGGCGGGTGGGGACCGCGCGATCCTTGATTGCCTCACTGCAGAGACAAGTCCATTCACCGCTCCACGGGGCGGTGAATGGCCTTGTTCCTGTCCCCGCAGAAATCACTATTTTTTCTTCCCCGTTTCGGCTAGCTTCGGGTAACAACCACCGTGTCATTCTCTAGTAAGCACTAATGCTTGCTTACTGCAGCTAAGAAGACCTTACCAAAGGGCATGCTCAGGTGTCCTATGGTAATTTATGATTAACATGTGCTTCCCACGCAGTCTGGGTTCGGAGAGTAGGTATTTTCTGCGTCAATCAGTTAATGCAGCTACATTGCTGTGTACTAACCAATTAGCACGTAACAGGCACATGAGCTCTTACTGCTTACACAGTGGTGGTAGGGGCTCATAAGTTAATTGCCATGCACTAATGTGAAAATTAACATGTGGCGGGGGTCACATGATGTACTTAAACTAACAAGATGTGCATTAACAGGCTCTGCGGCACCCGCGATTAAACCCTGCATAAAAGTCTCCAAAATACTCATTTTCGCTAGAACATCACAGTTGGCAGCTAAAGGTGTGCTGTACTCAGTGAACACTTGCGGTGGCCCTGAGAGCGATGAATGCCAGTAAAGAGTTCGAAGGCTACGAAGTAACATAGTAACATAGTAGATGACGGCAGATAAAGACCCGAATGGTCCATCCAGTCTGCCCAACCTGATTCAATTTAAATTTTTTTTTTTTTTTTTCTTAGCTATTTCTGGGCGAGAATCCAAAGCTTTACCCGGTACTGTGCTTGGGTTCCAACTGCCGAAATCTCTGTTAAGACTTACTCCAGCCCATCTACACCCTCCCAGCCATTGAAGCCCTCCCCTGCCCATCCTCCTCCAAACAGCCATACATAGACGCAGACCGTACAAGTCTGCCCAGTAACTGGCCTAGTTCAATCTTTAATATTATTTTCTGATTCTAAATCTTCTGTGTTCATCCCACGCTTCTTTGAACTCAGTTACAGTTTTACTCTCCACCACCTCTCTCGGGAGCGCATTCCAGGCATCCACCACTCTCTCCGTAAAGTAGAATTTCCTAACATTGCCCCTGAATCTACCACCCCTCAACCTCAAATTATGTCCTCTGGTTTTACCATTTTCCTTTCTCTGGAAAAGATTTTGTTCTACGTTAATACCCTTTAAGTATTTGAACGTCTGAATCATATCTCCCCTGTCTCTCCTTTCCTCTAGGGTATACATATTCAGGGCTTCCAGTCTCTCCTCATACGTCTTCTGGCGCAAGCCTCCTATCATTTTCGTCGCTCTCCTCTGGACCGCCTCAAGTCTTCTTACGTCTTTCGCCAGATACGGTCTCCAAAACTGAACACAATACTCCAAGTGGGGCCTCACCAATGACCTGTACAGGGGCATCAACACCTTCTTCCTTCTACTGACTACACCTCTCTTTATACAGCCCAGAATCCTTCTGGCAGCAGCCACTGCCTTGTCACACTGTTTTTTCACCTTTAGATCTTCGGACACTATCACCCCAAGGTCCCTCTCCCCGTCCGTGCATATCAGCTTCTCTCCTCCCAGCATATACGGTTCCTTCCTATTATTAATCCCCAAATAGATTACTCTGCATTTCTTTGCATTGAATTTTAGTTGCCAGGCATTAGACCATTCCTCTAACTTTAGCAGATCCTTTTTCATATTTTCCACTCCCTCTTCGGTGTCTACTCTGTTACAAATCTTGGTATCATCTGCAAAAAGGCACACTTTTCCTTCTAACCCTTCAGCAATGTCACTTACATACATATTGAACAGGATTGGCCCCAGCACCGAACCCTGAGGGACTCCACTAGTCACCTTTCCTTCCTTCAAGCGACTTCCATTAACCACCACCCTCTGGCGTCTGTCCGACAGCCAGTTTCTGACCCAGTTCACCACTTTGGGTCCTAACTTCAGCCCTTCAAGTTTGTTCAACAGCCTCCTATGAGGAACTGTATCAAAGGCTTTGCTGAAATCCAAGTAAACTACATCTAGCATATGTCCTCGATCCAGCTCTCTGGTCACCCAATCAAAAAATTCAATCAGGTTCGTTTGGCACGATTTACCTTTTGTAAAGCCATGTTGCCTCGGATCCTGTAACCCACTAGACTCAAGGAAATACACTATCCTTTCTTTCAGCAACACTTCCATTATTTTTCCAACAACTGAAGTGAGGCTCACCGGCCTGTAGTTTCCCGCTTCATCCCTGTGACCACCTTTATGAATAGGGACCACATCCGCTCTCCTCCAATCCCCAGGAATCACTCCCATCTCCAGAGATTTGTTGAACAAGTCTTTAATAGGACTCGCCAGAACCTCTCTGAGCTCCCTTAGTATCCTGGGATGGATCCCGTCTGGTCCCATCTCTTTGTCCACCTTCAGTTTTTCAAGTTGCTCATAAACACCCTCCTCCGTGAACGGCGCAGAATCTACTCCATTTTCTCGTGTAACTTTGCCAGACAATCTCGGTCCTTCTCCAGGATTTTCTTCTGTGAACACAGAACAGAAGTATTTGTTTAGCACATTTGCTTTCTCCTCATCACTCTCCACATATTTGTTCCCAGCATCTTTTAGCCTAGCAATTCCATTTTTATCTTCCTCCTTTCACTAATATATCTGAAAAAATTTTTATCTCCCTTTTTTACATTTTTAGCCATTTGTTCTTCCGCCTGTGCCTTCGCCAAACGTATCTCTCTCTTGGCTTCTTTCAGTTTCACCCTGTAGTCCTTTCTGCTCTCCTCTTCTTGGGTTTTTTTATATTTCATGAACGCCAACTCTTTCACCTTTATTTTCTCAGCTACTAGGTTGGAGAACCATATCGGCTTCCTTTTTCTCTTGTTTTTATTGATTTTCTTCACATAAAGGTCCGTAGCCATTTTTATCGCTCCTTTCAGCTTAGACCACTGTCTTTCCACTTCTCTTATGTCCTCCCATCCTAACAGCTCTTTCTTCAGGTATTTTCCCATTGCATTAAAGTCCGTACGTTTGAAATCTAGGACTTTAAGTATCGTGCGGCCGCTCTCCACTTTAGCCGTTATATCAAACCAAACCGTTTGATGATCGCTACTACCCAGGTGAGCACCCACTCGAACATTAGAGATACTCTCTCCATTTGTGAGGACCAGATCCAATATCGCTTTTTCCCTTGTGGGTTCCGTCACCATTTGTCTGAGCAGAGCCTCTTGAAAGGCATCCACAATCTCCCTACTTCTTTCCGATTCCGCAGACGGAACATTCCAATCCGCATCCGGCAGGTTGAAATCTCCCAACAGCAGAACCTCCTCTTTCTTTCCAAACTTTTGGATATCCACAATCAGATCCTTATCAATTTGCTGCGATTGAGTCGGAGGTCTGTAGACTACACCCACGTAGATAGAAGTTCCATCTTCTCTTTTCAGAGCAATCCATATCGCTTCTTCCTCTCCCCAGGTCCCTTGCATTTCGGTCGCTTGGATATTGATCTTTACATAGAGAGCTACTCCTCCACCTTTATGACCATCTCTGTCCTTCCTAAAAAGATTATATCCCGGTATGTTTGCATCCCATCCATGTGATTCACTGAACCATGTCTCTGTGATAGCAACAATATCTAGATCTGCCTCTAATATCAGGGCTTGCAGATCATGAACTTTGTTGCTTAGACTGCGAGCATTTGTGGTCATCGCTTTCCAGCTATTTTTCAGCGATAATCTCCTTTTTCGTATGGATTCTTGTGTCGTTTCACTTTCCGTTGCAATACTAAGAAATGAGTTGCTGATATTGCTTATGTTGCAGCCTTTACTACTATCACATCTTTTCTTTTGCCGGGGGTGGTCTCTATAATTGTCCTTCGTACATACACCACCCCCACCTTCTAGTTTAAATACCTAGAAAAATATTGTCTAAATTTCTCTGCAAGGTTTCTTTTTCCTGCTGTAGTAATATGTAGCCCATCAGTGCAATATAGCTTCTTGTCCTTCCATGTATTTCCCCATCCTCCTATGTACCTGAAGCCTTCTTGATGACACCAGGCTCTGAGCCATCTATTAAAGTCCTCTGTGTTTTTCACTCTTTGCTCTCCTTTTCCATATGCAGGCAGTATTTCAGAAAAAGCTAAAGTCTTTACAAAAGGTTTCACGCCCTCACCAAGCTCCCGAAAAGCTTTCTGTGCTGCAAGTGTGGAGTTGTTGGCCAGGTCATTTGTTCCCAGATGGATAACAACATCAGTGTTAAAATCCTTAGTTTCTTCCTTAATTATAGTCAGTATTTGCCTGGAACTCCTGGTAGCTGAGGATCCTGGAAGACATTTCACTATTTTGGTCTCCTCGCCCTGTGTTCCAAGGTTAATGCCTCTGATGATGGAATCCCCCAACAGTAATAGTTTTCTGTTTTTGGCTTTTTTATTTGTACTTAGGGTGCTCTTGTTCTCTTGAGTTTCCTTCATTGGTTCCAGTCCCACCTCCCTTCTGTTTTCCTGAGTATCGCAGTGCACTAGTGGAGCGAAGGAATTCTGTAGAGGTAATATTAGTGAAGGTGGATGTTTCTGTGTTACATGTCGCAGTCTTCCTGAGCCTACTGTGACCCATTTATTCCTGGGCTGTTTTATTCTTTGAGGTAGAGGTGGTAAGTTGGTATGATTTTGTGGAGTGATGGAAGCTGCTTTAATTGTATTCAATTCCTGTTTAAGTTTGCAGAGCTCCTCCTTAATACTGGCAAGTTGAAGACAGATGGGGCAAGCCTTAAGCCTCCAAATAGTATGTCTTGGAATTAAAGCACCACAGTGATTGCATAGAATAAAGGTCATCATAATTGGTTGTGAAGTGACTTGATTTGAGTAGTCCTGATTATATGGGTCTCTATATATGAATAGTGGTCCCTGGGGTTGGTGGGACTATAAGTAAGACTACAAGTAAGGCAGAAATATAGGCTCTATACCACCTAAAACACAGTATTTTAAACAAAACTGCAGGTTCTATCAGTGCTACCCTAAAACACAGGATTTATAACAGATTTTCCCTACGATTCATGCAAAACAAAGATAGCGACTAATACCTCACCGATTCCTCCTCGGATGGGTGAATGGGCTCAGGAAATTTCCCGAATGGTGACTATAGCCCTTGATGATCATTTGCACAAACTACAATCAGCGGTTGAGGGCATAAATGAAACGTTTGATGCTCAGGCTCAATATCTTGCAGAGGCAGAGTAATGGATCTCAGATTGCAAGGATGAAACCCAGAAGGTTAACACAAGGCTGGAGGGCTTACAGGGCCACATTGCGGCACTCACAGATCATCTGGAGGAGCAGGAGAATAGGCAACGCCGCAATAATTTGTGTATCGTGGATTTGCTGGAATTCTTGACTAAAGCAACCCTCTACAACATCTTTCACCACTGGCTTCCAGAAAATCTGGGGCTCTCAGCGTCGGTTACTACCTTTGTCTGCGAACGGGCACATAGGATTGGACTAAGATCCCATAATAACATCAGACCTCAAGTTGCCATTGCAAGGTAAGTTAATTAGCAGGAAAAAGAACAGCTTTTAAAAGCGAACAGGAAGATTGCATCTCTAGAATATGAGGGAGCACGCCTGCTTTTATTTAATGATTACTCGGCTCAAGTAGCGATGCTGAGGCGGGAAATGGCTCCTCCACAAGAAGAGAGTTTGCTTTGCTTTAGTGTACCCAGCCAGCTTACGGGTATGGAGAGAGGGCAAGGTTTTCACCTTTGCTGACAAGGGAGCAGCACAACAATTTTTGGACTCAGTCAATAGACAGGAGAATGCACCAGAGAATCCTCTAGCCTCTGCTGTCTGATTGATTTTACACTCTCGGGAGAGGGAACTTTGCTTTACGTCGCCTCCTATCCTGGACCCTGTGGTGACTGAGCAGGCTTTATGAGATCCTCCTGGCTGGGGTTGCTCTGAGGTGTTGGAGGGCATCTGGCCACTACATCTTGTGAGTCTTTGTGCGATGGTGCCTCAAGTTAAGCATATTTGAATCAATGGGCCATTTTTCCCCACGAGGTGCTACCTGCCTGGAGGTAGACTGCTGGCCTGGCAGGTGTCAACAACATGGAGTGCATGACTATACTGGTCATTGCATTGACCTTTGATTTCTCTGCAGTGGTCATCAGAGTGTTCTGCTTCACTTTCTGGGCTCTGGAGGCTTTAGCGGACATGATACCTGAAGTTTCAGTTTGCTGTGGAGCCTGGACTCCTTCATTCTGTTTCTTACTTTGAATCCCAGTTTTTCGCTTGTTATTCTTATTGTTCTTTCATTATTGGGAACTCCTGAGGAAGGTTTACTTTGGGAGGAGGGGGTTGAGGGAGGCCTTGGAAGGTGGGGGGGGGGAGAGTTGGGTGGCGTGTGATTGGAGGGGGGCGAGTGTATGGATGTATGCTTGTCTATTGGACATGTGGAGAAGTCTGTCTATGCTGCGGGGATGTTCTTGTCTTGGTGAGAAGTCCTGCGAGCTCTGTCTACAGATTGGCCGGGGGGTGAGGTGGTCTAGCTGTGGGATCACTCACACTACACAAGGTTTGAGGCCATACTGTACTA
Organism: Geotrypetes seraphini; assembly: GCF_902459505.1. NCBI lineage: Eukaryota > Metazoa > Chordata > Amphibia > Gymnophiona > Dermophiidae > Geotrypetes > Geotrypetes seraphini. Next base: position 208,431,534 of record NC_047086.1, on the reverse strand, counting down.
CTAGAACTGGGACATTCCGGGACCATAGTTAAGCTCAGGTTAGCGTCATTCAATGTTGATGGGCTTCACTCCCCTATTGAGAGGAACACGATATTGACCAGGGAGGGCACTCTGGAGCACATCCTCAGACATGGAGATGTATTGGATATAGGGGGCCTAGCTGAGGGGCTGGCCGTCCGTTTATGTGTGTTACTTGACCTTCTTCTTGTCTCTGTGTGAGTGTTTTTGACCATGGCTAAGCTCAAAGTATCTACATTAAATGTGGAGGGATCCATTCTCCTATCAAATGAAAGAAAATCCTTAACTGGTTCAAGAGAGAAAAGATATAGCATTTCTACAAGAAACACGTCTTTCTGCAGTTGAACATGCTAAACTCCGTAGGGAATGGGTGGGTTAGATGTGTTCTTCTTCCTACAGCAATAGAGGGGTAGCAATCCTGTGTCATAAACAATTGCCTTTACATATTCATAAGGTCCTGCAAGACAAAGAGGGGAGATATGTGATTGTAGTAGGGGAACTGTAGAGGTTCAGAAGAGTGTGAGGTGAACACCAAGAGGTTATGCCAGACTTGTTTTGGATAGGCCGCAGTAGGGCATTAATCTTCCCAATATTAGACTCTATAATGTAGCAGCCCTCCTCTGTTTTATTCACGAAGGGTGGACAGATCATTTTAAATATTCACCAAGGGTCATTTTAAATATTCACCTTACTCTGTTCTGAAACTCTTACATATAAAGTCCTCTGCTGTCCCAGGGGGTCCTCCAGGGTAAGACTTTTACAGCCTCTTCGGCTGGCCTGGAGATGGTGGAGGAAATGGCAACAGAAAACACCAGATGCTTCCTTACTGTTGCAGATGATTGGTAATATCTATTTTCCTCTGGGGGTGGGTCAATCATGGTTCAAGGTGTGGGAGCAGAGGGGGTGTAGGACTCTGAAAGTCCTCTGGGATGTGGGGGGGAGGGGTATTTCCCACCTTTGCCCATGTGCAGACCAAGTGGGCAGTGCCTTAGATTCAATTTTGGACATATCTTCAGGTCCGGCATTATTACACTTCTTTACAACAGAAATGGGGGGACGCTTGGCTCTGTGGTCTGCTGGACACTCAATTTTTACAGGTGTCACCAGGTATCAAGTTCTGAAAGCTGCTTCTACCTTCCACCCTGTGGTAAAACAGTTTTTATTTAGCAGGTGGAGTTGGATATTCAGTATGACCAGAAGTCATTATAGATCTCTTTGATAATGTCCACTCCATGGGAGGCTCAACAGATCTTAAGAAGATACAATTTAAGATATCGGGTATATATTTCCTGGGTACAGGGGGCCCAAATGGGATTATGGGAGGGGGATCTTTGTTCCAAATGCAAATGGTCCCAGGATACCCTTATTCATCACTTCTTGGAGTGCCCTACTACAGAACTATGGTTGCAAGTTCTTCCCTTCATAGAACGGATAGTGAAGTGCCCTGTCCCATGGGATCAGAGGGGGTTGCTGAAGGCAGGGTTCTCATTCTCTCAGCGGAAGGTTATTTACATGGCTATCTTGGTAGTTAAGAAGCTTTTGTTGCAACATTGGGTAGCTTCCTATTCAAATTGGCTTAATAGGATTACGTAGGTGGCTCGATATGAGATAAAGAGGACCCCCCAATGCGAGGCGGGCAGAACATATGTGTTACGTAGCCCTCTGGAAAGATGTCTTGTTACTTTATCCGGGTGACCCCCCCTGCATAGAACTAGGCCTCTATGGTCTTCTTGGATTCTAGAGGGTTGTCCTGGACTGGACAGCTGGGTGGGTGGCTGAGTGAGTGAGGTTGTGTGTTGAGGTGTGTATGTTGTGTATAGGATGGTGAGTCTGAGGAGTGTTTCATAGGGATGAGTGTCTGAGGGATATAATACAGAAAATTGTTGGTTACAACGGGACTGTAGTTTGTTGAAGTTTGCCCTAGTTATGTACTAGATAATCTTTTGTTCATTTCTCTTATCATTGTATGATGCGGCTCACACTTTTATTGTTTGATGGTTGTATAGTCTGTGTTGGAATGGCTAATAAATATAATTTAAAAAAGAAAAGAAAATTAGCATGTGGCCATTAATTTAAAAAAAAAAATAAAAAAATAGAAAAATGGCCATTTTACCCATATGGAAAAATGGCCTTAGTGCACAGGAATGGCCCGCGTAAGGATGTGCTGAGACCACTCTTACCACAGTTTGGTAAAAGGGCCTCTTTGAGAGTTATACTCCTAAATTGGCCTCTCTGAAATTTACTAGTGCCGAATGCTTAAATTTATACTCAAAATTTCACTAAATTCTTAAATTTAGGAGCACAAAAAGTGGGTGTGGTAATAGGAGCAGATTTAAAGCAGAGGAAAGATTAGGAGTTCAGCACTGATTTTCAGCACTAGGCCCATAGATTTAGGCAAATGAATAGCGGGTTTAAGATTATAACCATAATTTTAAGCTCCTAAATTTAAGAGTACCGTATTTCTGAATATTTGTAGCTAACATGTAATTGACTACTGGATTGTTACTGTATATACTCGAATATAAACCGGGATTTTTGGGTCAAAAAATTGTCCCAAAAATGAAGGTCCTGGTTTATATTTGAGCCAACGCCCCCTTCCAGAATTAATCAGGCTGCTGCCGCTGCCAGGCTCTGCCCCCCTCCTCCCTGCCCTATCCTCATACCTCTGCCGATCCCTGGAGGATCCCTGGAGGAGGTAGCACAAAGAATTTTTTCATCTGCTGAACGATCTTTTTTTCAAATGTTACATGGTTGTCAATTTGTAAGCAAGCTAATCATCCAGACGGGGTCTCCTGAAGTAGACACCGAAACGGGGCCACGTCGGGACCCTGACAAGTACCTTTTTTGAGCATTTACTATATGAATGCAAAAATTGTTTAGTGCTTACCTGAATGCAGAAATTCTGATTATCTTTTGAAAAACGTTTTGAATGCATATTGCATCATTAGCGAGACATATATACCTTACAATCATTCAAACCTTTGAGTTGGACTCGTTTGTTATGAAGCAATGATTGGAAAATAAACTCTTTTTCCTAAGAGGGGGTTACCTCCTCCTCTTTAGAGTTTTATACCTCTGAGCTGTATTTTAGCACAACGGGTCCTCCTCGTGGGTTGAGTTACCATTATAGAGTCGGTTTGTTTTTGTTTACACAGTATCTTTTCTGACTCTTAGTTTTGTTACATTGTCCCTGTTGATAGTGGATCCCTGGTGGAGGTGCAGCAGACAGGAGCAAGCTTTCCGAATTCCTGCCCTGCTGCTAACCATCTGCCGCAGATAGCGTTTCTTTGGCCGCTGAGCAGCATGAGCAGGAGCGCGATTTGGCACTGCTGCTCAGCGCTGAGCAGCTTCCTTACTGGCTCCTGTGAATTCTCGCAAGAACTCAAGGGAGCCAGTAAGGAAGCCACTCAGCGCCTAGCAGCAATGCCAAATTGTGCTCCTGATCGTGCCACTCAGCAGCTGAAGAAACTGGATCTGCACAGCAGGGCAAGAGTTCAAAAAGCTTGCTCCTGCCCGCTGCACCTCCACCAGGGATTGGCAGAGGTATGAGGATAGGGCAGGGAGGGGGGGACAGAGGGCAGAGCTTGGGAAGGAGGGTGCAGACTAGTCTGACAGGGGAAGGAAGGAAGGGTGCTGGGTGCAGAGCCTGACAGGAGGGAGGAAAGGAAGGGTGCTGGATACAGAGTCTGACAGGAGGGAGGAAAGTAAGGGTGGTGGGTGCAGTGCCTGACAAGAGAAGGAGGGAAGGGTGCTGGGTGCAGAGCCTAACGGGAGGGAGGGAAGGAAGGGTGCTGGCTGCAGAGCCTGACAGGGGAGGGAGGGAAGGGTGCTGGCTGCAGAGCCTGACAGGGGAGGGAGGGAAGGAAGGTTGCTGGGTGCAGTACCTGACAGGGAAGGGAGGAAAGGGAGCTGGGTGCAGTGCCTGGCAGAAAGGGAGCTGGGTGCAGTGCCTGACAGGGGAGGGAGGGAAGGGGGCTGGGTGCAGAGCCTGACAGGGCAGGGCACTTGAATATTAAGCCGCCCGACTTATATTCGAGTCAACCATTTTTCCTCCTTTTGGGGGGGAAAAAGGGGGTATTCGGATCAACTTATAGTTGAGTATATACGGTAATAGTAATTTCTCTTTTAGCATTTTTTTTGTCTAGTTATTTTACCATTATGAATCTGCACACAAAAAGTTAAGTTGCTGTGCTGATCAAAAACCAGTGCTTGTGGAAAATTATGACTAGAGCAAAAGTTGAAAAGTGCACTGAACGAAAGAAATTTGGATGCTTACCTTCTGCCTGACCCACGGACCCTTCAGTTTTGGAAGGTGTCATGACTTTCTTCCGGCGATGCTTCTTTTTGTCCACCATGGGGGATGCAGGAGGTTCTTTGCTACTGGAAGGACTGGGGGTTCCCTCTGCTGCTGGAGTACTCTCTAACAAAGTAACAAGTTATCTTAAGGTAGATATATCTTACTTTCAGACTGTGCTATAACATCTGCATCATAAGTCTTCATTTGCAGCTATGAGATGTTTCCCTCTTCCATCTAGCTCAGCCGTTCTAACAATAGTCCTGGGCTGAGAAGCCTTAAAGTGCTGCTCCTTAGAAATTAACATACGTTTCTCAATTCAATAGCCCAGTGGTATTCATGTCCAGTCCTTGAGGCCACAAATGGTTCAGGTTTTCAGGACAGCCTTAATGAATATACATGAGAAATATTTGTATACAATGGAGCCAGTGTACAGTATTCTATTTATTGTAACTGCTATAATATTGTTTTACAGAAAGTTGGATATCAAGTTTTATAAATTAAACCATTACTAATCAGTTGCATGTATTCTCCATGGACAGCAGGATAAGTCTTCTCAGATAAGCATAGCTCATGTATTGTAACACCATTATTGAAGCTTGTGTATCGAAACATCATTATAAAAGGTCATAAATCGTAGCTTGTGTATTGTAACACCATTATAGAAGCTCAAATTATAGCTCATGTATAGTTAACACCATTACTGAAGCTTATGTATTGTAACACCATCATAGAAATTCATGTAAACCACTTTGAATTGACTACCCAGTCATCAGTAGCGGTACAGAAGCTTTCAATAAACAATAAGTGTAGGAATGAGGCTTCACACAAGGCTCAGAGTGGGATGAGGCGGCCCTAATGGATGGTCTCTCACCCTTTTATTGAGTATCTTAACTCCCTTAATTACTTAGCTAATGCTTTGTAAGGTTACAATTTCATCATGCATTTACAGTAAGGATTATAACAAGGTAACTCAGTGTTCCCGCTAAGCTGCGCTGGCGTGCGCTGGCGCACAAAATATTAGGTCGCAGCGCACAAGTTTCTCGTCACAGCGCAGGACCGGCAAGATTGACTCATTTGAACTTCTGCAAGATCAGCATCGGAAGCGTGCGCTGGGCCGGAGAGATCTTGGGGAGCCTCCGACAGTGGCTTTCTCCCCTCTCTGCAGCTCTCCTTTACTTCCCAGCGCAGCGATTCACGAAGGCAGCCTCGGGGCTTTTGCTGAGTCGCGGCTGCCTCTGATGATGCAACTTCCTCTTTCCTCAGAGGCGGCGCGACACAACAAAGGACCCGAGGCTGTCTTCGTGAATCGCTGCGCTGGGAAGTAAGAAGAGCTGCTGGGAGGGGAGAAAACCACTATCAGTCTGGGAAGCTGCTGGGCAGGGGAAAAAAGGGACAGCTGCTACTGGAAAGGGAGAAGGAGAAGGAGAGATGCTTCTGGGAGGGGAGGAGGGAAAGGAATCTGGGAAGCTGCTGGGCCAGGAAAAAAAAGGGACAGCTGCTACTGGAGAGGGAGAAGGAGAAGGAGAGATGCATCTGGGAGGGGAGGAGGGAAAGGAATCTGGGAAGCTGCTGGGCCAGGAAAAAAAAGGACAGCTGCTACTGGAGAGGGAGAAGAAGGAGAGATGCTTCTGGGAGGGGAGGAGGGAAAGGAATCTGGGAAGCTGCTGGGCAAGGAAAAAAAGGGACAGCTGCTACTGGATAAGGAGAAGAAGGAGAGATGCTTCTGGGAGGGGAGGAGGGAAAGGAATCTGGGAAGCTGCTGGGCTAGGAAAAAAAGGGACAGCTGCTACTGGAGAGGGAGAAGGAGACGGAGAGATGCTTCTGGGAGGGGAGGAGGGAAAGGAATCTGGGAAGCTGCTGGGCAAGGAAAAAAAAGGGACAGCTGCTACTGGAGAGGGAGACGGAGAGATGCTGCTGGGAGGGGAGGAAGGGAAGAGAGTTACTGCTGGACAGGAGGCTGGGAGAAAGAAAGAAAGGGGGCAGGCAGGGAAACAGAAGGAAAGAAGAGAAACAGAAAAAAAGAAAGAAAGGTCAGGGAGAGAGGAAGAAAAAGTTGGGGGAGGGAATGAGGTGTGGAGGAGAGAAAGCATACAGGCTGATAGAAGGGAAGAAAGATTGGATGCACAGTCAGAAGAAGAAAGTGCAACCAGAAATCACCAGACAAGGTAGGAAAAATGATTTTATTTTAAATTTAGCAAAGTGGAGGCAGTATTACCACAGTTTTCAAAGGAATTTGCCCAAATAACTTAATAGTTAACTGGGTAAATTCCCAGAGATGAAAACTTCCCTTCACTTACTATGCACAGTTCTGAATTTATATCTGCTGTCTATATTTTACAATATGGTCCCCTTTTACTAAACCGCAATAGTGGTTTTTAGCGCAGGGAGCCTATGAGCGTCAAGAGCAGTGCTGGGCATTCAGCGCAGCTCCCTGCGCTAAAAACTGCTATTGTGGTTTAATAAAAAGGATGGAGGGTATATTTGTCTATTTTTGTATGCTATAAAAACCAAATACAGAGAGAGACTGAGAGCTGTTGACGAAGAGCTACGTGTGTGTCTTTCTTCCATTCCAGCCAGAATATCAGCTTTGTGTTCAGCCAAACAGGCCCAGGTTTCGCACTGAATAAAGTATTTTATAATTTTTATTTCATAATAAAGTAATTATAAAATACTTTCTTTGTGTTTATTTGATTCCTATTCAAGAGAATTACTTTATATATAGTCAATATAGGCAGAGAGTTAAATTTTTTAACATTTTCTAATGGTGGTGTGCCTCGTGATTTTTTTCATGAAACAAGTGTGCCTTTGCCCAAAAAAGGTTGAAAAACACTGGTCTAGAAATTGAAAGCATCAAACGTATTGTCTTCTGGACTGTTTTTAATTTACAGTTTACACATATGGATGTAACAGACATAACTACATTTGTTGTAAAACATTTATTAAGATATCATTTCATCCCTACAATTTCTGTGTTCTTAAAAATATTATTTAACGTTATTTAATTTAGCGTGTAGGCCTAAAATTCCTTTGAATACCTCGTCCTCATGTATCAGCAACTTTGACAACATATTTATTTGGCTCATAACTTGCTGGCGCCCGATATTTTTAGCTCACAGTGAAAAAAGTTTGCTCACAACACCCGCCCGCTTAGAGGGAACACTGCCAATGTTTACATATCTAATGTGATTCTCAAAGCTACTATCTCAAGAGACATATGAATACATCATAACGGTTACAATAAAGTGATTCCCTTGAGTACACTTTTAATATGTCTATAATCTTACTATAGCATGTGACAGTCCAAAGGTTATAATGCATGCTCCTTAAGCACCTCGTGATTAGCCTTATACTCAGGGCCTGCTTTTGCACATAGGCAAAGTCTGATTGTTGCCCATATAAGAAATAGTTAAACAAGATAAGGAATAAGATAAGGGTAGACTTGGGTCAGGTTAATATGTGACAAGGATCTTGTGACAAGAGAAGGGAGGGGGGAATGCCTCAGCATTCTGTCACAAGGTGCTAACATTTTCCTTGATTTTAGAATGTCAACGTGGCAGGAGGGGAGAGGGAATGAGAAAGGATTCATACTTCTTTCACAAGGCCTCAGAACCTTACACAGGGCCTTAGATCAGTGTGCTGACCTGGCCTATGTGCTGACCTTGCCCTGGTTCAGAACTCCATCCCAATGATCCATCTAGCCAAGTTTCCTGTTTCCACAGTGGCCAATCCAGGTTACAAGTACCTAGCAGAAACCCAGATAGTAGCAACATTCCATGCTAACAATACTAGGGTAAAAAGTGTCTTCCCTCATGTCTGTCTCAATAGCAGACTATAGACTTTCCTCCAGGAACTTGTCCAAAACTTTTTTAAACCCAGCTAAGTTAACTGCTGTTATCATATCCTCCAGCAACATGTTCTAGGGCTTAACTATTCTTTGAGTGAAAAAATATTTCCTCTATTTGTGTAAAGGTATTCCCATTTAACTTCATTGAGTATCTCCTAGTCTTTGTAATTAAAAAAAAATGTAAAATATTGATTCACATTTACCCGTTCTATACCACTGGGATGACAACTGGTGATATGTTTTAAAAATATTTGGTTGAAAATTTGAAATTTACTCCTGAAGCTATGCTTCCATTGAATAGAAGTTACTAGATTTCTTCAACGATTTTTCACTCCATCAAAAATTACAAAGACTAAGGGACACTCGATGAAGTTACAGGGGAAATACTTTTAAAACCAATAGGAGGAAATATTTTTTCATTCGAAGAATAGTTAAGCTCTGGAATGCATTGCCAGAGGTTGTGATAAGAGTGGATAGCGTAGCTGGTTTTAAGAAGGGTTTGGACAATTTCCTAGAGGAAAAGTCCATACTCTGTTATTGAGAAACACATGGGCCAAGCCACTGCTTGCCCTGGATCAGTAGCATGGAATGTTGCTACTCTTTGGGTTTTGGCCAGGTACTAATGACCTTGGTTGGCCACCATGAGAACGGGCTCCAGCGCTTGATGGACCTTTGGTCTGACCAAACAAGGCTATTCTTTTTTAATATTTAAATTTTTATTGGATTTTTAATCAAAGAAACATCACAAAACACAACAATATGGAACACAGTAAAGCAAATTCCAAACCAATGTCCAGTTAAAAACAAAAATGCAAGAACACCAGTAAACAGCAACACAGTACCATCCCCTCCCTCCAGAACATAAATTCCACATTAGGATCAAGGTCCCCCCACCCCTCATCTTAACAGCCAATTTCTGGGATAGAACAGTCCAGGTATGTATCGATTGCATATAATAACCTCTACGTTTTGCCACATACATTTCCATTTTCCCCAACAGTGCTAATTTCACTCTCCACTCACTCAAATCAGACACTCGGGTCTGTTTCCAATAGACAGCTATGAGACATTTAATCGATTCCAACCCCATTTGTAATAATCAGGTTTGTTAAGTGGTCTCACAAATATTAGACATCTCCGATAATCAGCTTTGAGGAGTAACAGGGACAGTTACCCCCAACAGTTGAGACAGTCTGCATCACTGCTGTCTAGCAAAGAACCAATACTAGACAGTCCCACCATATATGAAGAAAGGTGCCCACCACCCCGTGACAGCGCCAGCATCTGTCTGAGTACTGTGGGTACATCTTATGAAGTCTCTCCGGGGTATAATACCAACGGCTCAACACCTTATAGGCGTTCTCCTGTATCAAAGCAGGGGTAGACGCTCTACCCACCTCAGCACAAATAATGTCCCACTCTCTAGTTGTAAATATGCATTGCAAGTCCCACTCCCAATGTCATTGAAAGACAAACTGCAGTACTACCTGCCCCCTTAAAATACTTATATAGAAGTGAAAGGGGCCTGGGCACCTTCTGTAAAGTCCCCCATAATTGTTCTAAGTGTTCAATCTCAATGGGAGATGTTGTATCCCATCCCGGAGCTCTCATATAATGTTGCGCTTGAAGAAAACCCAAAAAATCACCTGCCTGTACTCCAGGCATGCTTTGCAGGACCTCAAAACTTATTAGTTTCCCCGACTGCAAAAAATCACGGAATTGGGTCAAGCCCATCTTTCAAAAACTGGGTTGGATTTACCTACTAAAAAGTGTGGTTCATCCCTTAAAGTAGCTAAAGTGGAAGTCGCTAACCCATTATTGCAGACCCATTTCATTCTATCCCACATCTTGATCAGATGTAATATATAAGAGTTATCAGTCTCCTGAGTCCACTGTTGCACAGTATAGGAAGACCAAAGCCTTTTAGATAGTCGGCCATGAGGCACAAAAAGCACAGTTACTTACCGTAACAGTTGTTATCCAAGGACAGCAGGCAGCTATTCTCACACATGGGTGATGCCATCCACGGAGCCCGGATGCGGACAGCCTTCCCACCCAGCACAGGGTGAGTATCCTCACTTCAGATAGCTAGCAGAGAAGCCAACCAGGGGAGGTGGGTGGGTTGTGAGAATAGCTGCCTGCTGTCCCTGGATAACAATTGTTACGGTAAGTAACTGTGCTTTATCCCAGGACAAGCAGGCAGCCTATTCTCACACATGGGTGACCTCTAAGCTAACCAGAATGAGATGGTGGGAGTGTTGGCAACTTAGGAGAATAAATTTTGTAACACTCTCTGGTCAAAATAGCCATCCCGTCTGGAGAAAACATCCAGACAATAGTGAGAGGTGAATGTATGAACCGAGGACCAGGTAGCAGCTTTGCAAATTTCCTCAATAGGTATAGATCTGAGGAAAGCCACTGAAGCTGCCATTGCTCTGACTTTATGGGCTGTGACTCGACTCTGTAGTTGTAATCCAGCCTGGGCATAGCAGAAAGAGATACAAGCAGCCATCCAGTTAGAGATGCTACGCTTAGAAATTGGATGTCCCAACTTGTTTGGATCGAAGAAGACAAAAAGTTGAGGAGCAGATCTGTGTGGTTTGGTGTGTTCCAAGTAGAAGGCCAAAGCATGCTTACAGTCCAAAGTATGAAGAGCTGATTCTCCAGGATGAGAATGAGGTCTTGGAAAAAAAACACTGGAAGTACAATAGATTGGTTAAGATGAAATTCTGAAACCACTTTAGGTAGAAATTTAGGATAAGTACGAAGGACCACCTTGTCATGATGGAACACAGTGAAAAGTGGATCAGCAACTAAAGCTTCCAGCTCACTGACTCTTCGAGCAGATGTGAGGGCAATGATAAACACCACTTTCCAAGTGAGATACTTCAGATGAGCCGTAGACATTAGTTCAAATGGAGGCTTCATCAATTGAGCAAGAATAACATTGAGATCCCAAACCACTGGAGGCGGTTTGAGAGGAGGTTTGACATTGAAAAGTCCTTTCATGAATCTGGAAACCACCGGATGAGCAGAGGGGGTTTCCCTTCAATAGGTTGATGGAAAGCAAAAATTGCAATGAGATAAACTCGGATCGATGTAGACTTGAGGCCAGAGGTGGTAAATGCAAAAGATAATCCAGAACAGAAGGAGGAATCTTGAGGCTCCTTATCATGAGAAATGCACCACGTAGAAAATCTAGTCCATTTTTGGTGGTAGCATTATCTAGTGGCAGGCTTCCTAGAAGCTTCTAAAATGTCTCTTACAGGTTGAGAAAACTGAAAAGGAGTTATGTTGAGAGGTACCAAGCTGTCAGGTGTAGAGACTGCAGGTTGGGATGAAGCAGAGATCCCTGACTCTGTGTAAGCAGAGATGGAAAAACTGGTAGAAGATATGGCTCCCTGCTGCTGAGCTGAAGTAGAAGGGAGTATCAAGGTTGCCTCGCCACCAAGGAGCAATCAGAATCATGGTGGCATGATCGTTCTTCAACTTGACAAGAGTCTTGAGAATGAGAAGGAATGGAGGGAATGCAAACAGGAAGAGATTCGTCCATTCCAGTAAGAAAGCATCTGCCTCGAGGCGATGAGGGGAATATATCCTGGAGCAGAACTGGGGCAGTTTGTGGTTGTGGGGAGCTGCAAAGAGATCTATCTGAGGCATTCCCCACTGCGAAACAATGTGATAAAGAGGCGAGGAATTGAGTGTCCATTCGTGAGGTTGCAGAAGACGACTCAAGTTGTCTGCCAAGCAATTTTCCGCCCCTTAGATGTAGACAGCTTTGAGGAAGGTGTTGTGGCGGATTGCCCAGTCCCAAACCTTCAGAGCTTCTTTACAATGGGAGGGAGATCACGTGCCCCCCTGTTTGTTGACATAGTATATGGCGACTTGGTTGTTCGTCTGAATAAGGACTACCTGGTCATGAAGATGTTGAAAAGCTTTGAGAGCGTTGAAAATCGCTCTGAATTCCAACAGATTGATGTGAGATTGACGATCTGTACTGGTCCACTGGCCTTGAGTACGGAGACCATAGAGATGAGCATCCCAAGCATAGATCAAGGAATCTGTTGTGAGGACCTTCTGATGGGGGGGGCGTTAGAAACAGCAAGCCTCTGGAGAGATTGGAAGATAGCATCCACTGTATGGAGTGTGAGGATTCCTGTCGAGGCACTTGCAAAGAATTTACTCCTTGCTTTGAGTGCATAGATGCCAGACCAGACACTCACAAAGACTCTGCTCCCTGCATAGAGTGTGATGTTTCAGCCCGAGGCATAGGAAGAGGCTCGACCTCACGGGAGTCTGCAGAATGCCCAGGCTGGATTAGAGAGCCAGCTTCGGTCCCATTTTAGTTAGGAACTGAATAAATTGCTGCTCTAACATGGGCTGGAAGGAAGCCGACAAGGATGGATTCATGTCTGAAACAGGACCACCTGCTACGGCTATAGGTTCCAAAGTGCCAGTGGAAATGTGCTTTGACTTGGAAGTCTTAGAAAGCTTGAGGACCACCATTGGAACTTTCTGCTGAGCTATCTGACCTGAGGATACAGGGGAAGATACAGCAGGTGTACTCGAGGTAAGAGCCATCGCAAACGAAGAAGGTCTGATGAGGCTCGAGGTCGGAGTCGTGGAGGCAGGAGGACCCTTGGTAGAAGGTGGAACCGAGGCCGCTTTCGAAGTCGAGGAAAAACTGAGGAGTCCATCCCAAAAAGCTTCTCCACTAAAATCCAACAATGTTTAAGGACTCGAGGTTGAAGAGTAGCACAGTGCTCGCATGACTTCGGTTGATGGTCCGGCCCAAGGCACTTGAGGCACCAACAGTGTGGGTCTGTGAGGGAAATCGCCCGCTGGCACTGGCTACACTTGTTGAAGCCTGTTGCTGGCCGGGACATAGGAGGAAAAATAGCTCAATTTGCCGGTTCATTTAGCAGTGTTCGATCATCAGGGGATAGCTCAGGCATACACACCTTATACAAAAAGCGGGACACTGCCCCATCTCCCTTGTCCCCTCCAGCACTGTAAAGGCTCCTATATTAATCCAAAAAGGAGCGACCAATAGCTTTATCCGTAACCTTTAGATTACTGCTCTCATCCCGGATTGCTGTGATAGAGCTCCAGGCATTAGGCATTGCTCAATTTTGATATAGCGAACCAGCTGAGCACTACACTTATTACTATGCTCATAAAGACAAGAATTAAATCTCTCACGCACATGATTGTACTCTTCCATTTAAAGTTGACTTAACTCTCCCCTTACCATGCATAACTGATCCATGGTCTGAGAGTCCGGGGATCGCTTATGAGCCAATTCAAGAGATATTAAATGTTCTCTGAGTTGTAACTGAGTTCTAGCTCTGCGGTGCATAAATAGGGCTCCCCATTTAATAAAGACTCCCTGAAGCACTGACTTCAACGCATCCCACAAGACCCCATCAGAAACTTCCCCGGTATCATTAAACTCCAAATAATTGGCTATACTTTGAATGATTTCCGCCTCCACTTCGGGTGCATTAAGCAGGGAGTTGTTAAGTCTCCGGAATCTTATTCCACCTCCCGACACCACTCCCGCGCAATCCACTGAGACCGGGGAGTGATCCGAAACTTGAATACCCCCAATCTCAGCCTAACGTATCTTAGCCCACTGATTCTTATGGACCCACATCCCATCTATCCGTGTGTAAGTTTGTTGTGCATGAGAGTAATGTGGGATCCGGAAGGTTCGCCCCCCACATTTCGCCCCCAGCAATTCGCCCCTCACATTTCGCCCCCCACATTTCGCCCCCACACATTTCGCCCCCGCACATTTCGCCCCCCGGATGTTTCGCCCCCACACATTTCGCCCCCGCACATTTCGCCCCTGAGTGTCAGACTATTCCTCTCGCAGGCGATTTCTTTGCTGACACGACGGCGCTCTCGATGAGGGAGAGGACGGTGGGGGCGGCCCGCCCGGAACTTGCGTGCGGGTCCGCCCGCCTTAGAGCGCTGCGCCTTCTTGCCGATCGGCTTTCTGCCCTCGGCGTTTTTTAAACTTGTTGCCGGCTCTCCCCGCGTGGAGCTGGTGCAGGAGGGGGGGTGCGGCTTGCAAGGAGTCGGGGCGTCGGCCGCGCCGGCTTTCAGGGCCGCCGACTCCCTCCTCCCTGGCCGCAGGTTGCTTTGCCGTTCGGGGTCGGCTAATCGTTGGGGGGGGCGGCACCTCTGCCCAGGCCGCGTGTGAGCCAGCGGCTCGCGGCACCGAACAACTCTCTTCCTGGCAACTATATGAGCGGGGCGGGTCGCCCCACACGTGCGGGCTGGTCCGCCTGCCCGGGAGCGTCGGATCAGATTCCTGCCCTTAGCCGGTAGTCTTCCCTCCTCTCATACCGCGGGCCGCGTTGGAGCCAGCGGCCCGCGGCGCAAAAACGCACCGTACCGGCGCTCCCCTCCTCCCGGCCGGGCCGCTTGGGGGCTCCTTCTCCCCCTCCGGCACCAATGGCCGACCGCACCAGACCGGCGCTTCCTTCCTCCCAGGCCACGAGCCGCGTAGGAGCCAGCGGCCCGCGGCAAAAAACGCATTAGACCGGCGCTCCCTTCCTCCCAGGCCGCGAGCCGCGTTAGGGCCAGCAGCTCGCGGCGCAGAACGCGCGTGCCGGCGCTCCCCCTGTAGCGGCTGGCGGCGCCGACCGCAGCGGACCGGCGCTCCCCTACTGCCGGGCCGCGGGCCGCGTTGGGGTTGTCTGCTCGCGGTGGCGTTCGGGGTCGGCTGGTCGTTGGGGGGGGGCCGCGCCTCTGCGCGGGCCGCGTTTGGGCTGGCGGCTCGCGGCGCCGAGCGACTCTCTTCGCGCTGGGGGGCGGCGCCGGCGTTCGGGGGCGCATCAGCATACTCCCTGACTCCTTAAAAAAAAAAACCGCTACAAATTCAAAGTGCACAGCTGGCGGCCCTGCAGCTCCGGACTTCCCCACACCTGCTCTCTCCCCCCCCCCCCGATCACTATTATTTTAAATGTTATGGCAGCCACGGCGCTGTATCCATCGGAGGAGACTTCTAACCTCGGCCTGCCCCGGAACTCTTCCTGCAATAGCAACTTCATGGCCGAGGTTAGAAGTCTCCTCCGATGGATACAGCGCCGTGGCTGCCATAACATTTAAAATAATAGTGATCGGGGGGGGGGGGGGAGAGAGCAGGTGTGGGGAAGTCCGGAGCTGCAGGGCCGACATTAGAGGCAGTGAGAACAGCCAGCTGTGCACTTTGAATTTGTAGCCTGCCGTCGTGTCGGCAAAGAAATCGCCTGCGAGAGGAATAGTCTGACACTCAGGGGCGAAATGTGCGGGGGCGAAATGTGTGGGGGCGAAACATCCGGGGGGCGAAATGTGCGGGGGCGAAATGTGTGGGGGCGAAACATCCGGGGGGCGAAATGTGCGGGGGCGAAATGTGAGGGGCGAATTGCTGGGGGCGAAATGTGGGGGGCGAAACTTCCGTGAACCGAGTAATGTGTATAGTTGCGCTGAGTCCCATATAATAGGCGCCAACAATCTACCAGCCCCAATGTTTGCATGAATACCCGAAAAGCCTGTGTATGCACCCGGTTAGAGCCCCTACTACCCTTGGAAAGATCTAGCCACCCGTCCAGGATCACATTAAAATCCCCCCCCCCACCCTCAGGATCAGCACTCCCTGAATGACAACAGTTCATCCTGTAACTTACGATAGAACTCAGATTGATCTACATTGGGACCATATATGTTCACTATTGTCACTCTTTGCCCCTGTAAGCTCCCTCTTAACGCGAGACATCTCCCCTGAGCATCCTTATACACCTGATCAATGACCAATCCCAGACCTCGTTTCACCAAAACTGCAATCCCACCATTTTTTTTTTTTTTGGTAGTGTTCCATCCCTGATGTGCCCAAACTTGTTCAAAGGCAGGATTCTGCAAGAAAACAGCATCCCAGGGCCTCAGATGTGTCTCCTGTAACATGCATATATCCCAATGCATTCTCTTCAACTCCTGGAAAACAATACTCCTCTTCCCCGGGCTATTCATCCCATTAACATTCTATGACCCAATCCTAAGTAAATTCTGTTCTATTTCTGCCCCTGGTGTTCCTCCCCCAGAATCAATTTTTTCCCCTCAAACCTCCCCCTTCCCCCCACATGTGCTGATCTAGTAGTGTCCAGACCAGCCAACGGGAAAAGTTGAAGTCTCTCCCAAAAGGCAATGGATCCCCCAGTCTTCCCTTTTGTATAAAACACTCATCATGCATTCGAGCTCCCAACCATTCATATTTCTAAAATGCCGAACCCATCGTTCACCCTCCTGCTCTCACACATCCCAACCCCTTCCCAGGCCCCAGCCATCTTAGCATACCTCCCTATTCCCCCCTCCCTGGGCAATATCCTCCAGCACCCCCTATGCCATAAAACCACATAATCGCCCCAGCGTCATTCACTTACCCCATATACCATCCCCTATACTCCAGTCATCTTTCCCCATTAATATTCCTCCCAACAAACTACATGCTGCATATCAATGTCCCCACACACAAAAGTTTGCCTGGAGCAACTGAAGCATCGCAATCCACTCCACCAGAAGTAGCAAAGACTGTCACCCTGGGCCACCATCCAGCTATCAGGTCTCCATTGGAGCTAGCTTTTTAGTAGATCGGGTAACCGTGCGCCAGACCTCATCAGATCTGCCCAATTTTGTTGGTGTCACCCCAGCAGAAACAGCAGGCAGATTTCCACAACCCAGGTCTTCCAGCGCCAGCCAAGCGTCCCCCACAGCATCAACTTTGCGCAACTTGCCATTCCACTCGTAGCACTTGAGTCACTTCTCTGAATGCCCGCCGCTTCTGTAGCGTAGCCAAGGCCAAATCCTGGAACACTCCAACAGTAATCCCATTCCATTGAAACTGCGGTCGTCGCCTAGCTGCCTGGAGAATTTTTTTATTTAAACAAATAGTCCCCAAAATAAGCAATAATATCTTTCGGAATGTCTGGTCGGCCAGCTCCCAAACTGCGGTGGGCTCTCAAAATGATAATAGATGCGGAGTCTACTTGCTCATCTGGCCCCAGCAGTTGGCTACAGAAATCCTGCACCACCTCCTTGCAATCTATATGGCGGTCAGTCTCAGGGATCCCTATGAACCGCAGATTACTTCCGCGGGACCTGTTTTCCAGGTCCTCGATTTGTGCCTGGAGATCTGCAAGTTCCTTCACTTGCTGCTCCATCGCTGTCTTAGTTTCCTCCACCACCACTTCCAACCGGGATACGTGTTGTTCCGAGGCCTCGACCCGACCACCAAGATCTCCAACTTCCGCCCAGAGCTCCGCCATTGCAGTTTATACATCCTCTCGGATCCCTTTCATTTCTGCCTTTAAGTCTTGAAACCAAGTTTCCAAAGTCACTTGCAGGGCAGAAGTACCATCTGCAGGCAGGGCCGAGAGCGGAGATTGCTGAGGCTACCCCGGCGATTGCGCCATCTTTGATTTCGCAGCAGGTGACGCTGGCCCTTTCACAACCCGTTTGCCACTCGCAAGCTCGCTATAATGAAACTTCTCCAGCCGCCTACAACTCACCATACACTTATATCGAATTGCCCTTAATCGGGAGCAATACCACTCGCGGGAAGTCTATTAACTGCACTAGTTTGCAAGCCCCATCGGAGCTCCAAAACTACCCTGCCATTCAGTTGAGTGACATCACTTCCTGAGCAACAAGGCTATTCTTATGTTTTTAAATTGCCAGGGAAAATTCAGGGTTGTGAACATAAGAATTGCCGCTGCTGGGTCAGACCAGTGGTCCATCATGCCCAGCAGTCCGCTCATGCAGCGGCCCTCTGGTCAAAGACCAGTGCCCTAACTGAGACTAGCCCTACCAGCATAAGTCCTTGTTCAGCAGGAACTTGTCTAACTTTGTCTTGAATCCCTGGAGGGCATTTTCCCCTATGATAGACTCCAGAAGAGCGTTCCAGTTTTCCACCACTCTCTGGGTGAAGAACTTCCTTACGTTCGTATGGAATCTATCCCCTTTCAACTTTAGAGAGTGCCCTCTCATTTACCCTACCTTGGAGAGGGTGAACAACCTGTCCTTATCTTCTAAGTCTATCCCCTTCAGTACCTTGAATGTTTTGATCATGTCCCCTCTCAATCTCCTCTGTTCGAGGGAGAAGAGGCCCAGTTTCTCTAATCTTCGCTGTACGGCAGCTCCTCCAACCCCTTAACCATCTTAGTCACTCTTCTCTGGACTTTTTTTCGAGTAGTACCGTGTCCTTCTTCATGTACGGCGACCAGAGCAGTACGCAGTACTCCAGGTGAGGGCGCACCATGGCCCGGTATAGCGGCATGATAACCTTCTCCGATCTGTTTGTGATCCCCTTCTTTATTATTCCTAGCATTCTGTTCGCCCTTTTCGCCGCCGCCGCATATTGCGCTGATGGCTTCATCGACTTGTCAATCAGAACTCCCAAGTCCCTTTCCTGGGAGGCCTCTCCAAGTACTGCCCCGGACAGCCTGTATTTGTGCATGAGATTTTTGTTACTAACATGCATCACTTTACACTTGTCCACAGTGATAACCTCATCTGCCATGTCGCAACCCATTCCTCGAGCCTGATTATGTCACGTTGTAGAATAGATCTTTGCAATCCCCCTGCATCTTCACTACTCTGAATAACTTTGTATCGTCTGCAAATTTTATCACCTCGCTCGTCGTACCTATGTCCAGATCGTTTATGAAGATGTTGAAGAGCATGGGTCCAAGCACTTTGCTGGTGACGCTCTTCCAATCTGAGTATTGTCCATTTACCCCCGCTCTCTGTTTCCTATGCTCCAGCCAGTTTTTAATCCATGTGAGTATTTCACCCTCTATTCCATGGCTTGCAATTTTCCGAAAGTAGTCGTTCATGCGGAACCTTGTCGAACGCTTTCTGAAAGTCCAGATATACAATGTCGACTGGTTTGCCCTTGTCTATCTGTCTGTTTACTCCTTCGAAGAAGTGCAGCAAGTTTGTCAAACAAGATATGCCTTTGCTGAAACCGTGATGGCTGGTCCTCATCAGACCGTGTCCGTCAAGGTGATCAATGATGCAGTCCTTTATCAGCGCCTCTACCATCTTTCCCGGTACCAAGGTCAGACTCACCGGTCTGTAGTTTCCCGGTCTCCCCTTGAACCTTTTTTGAAGATCGGTGTAACATTCGCCACCTTCCAGTCTTCCGGAATCTTTTTCATTTTGATCGACAGATTGGCTATTAGTTGAAGCAGTTCAGCTATGGTCCCTTTCAGTTCCTTGATGACCCTCGGATGGATGCCATCCGGTCCCGGGGATTTATCGCTCTTGAGCCTATCAATCTGCCTGCATACCTCTTCTAAACTGACCGTCAATCCTGTCAGTTTCCCGTTTTCACTTCCAGCATATAGCTTGATGGGTATGCTGTGTTCAAGGATATGGATTTGAATACTCTGTTAGTGCTTTTAGAAGTGTCTATTTTAAGATCTACTTGTTTCTTTTGTTTTTGAACAAGATCTCACTGCAACCTGAAAGCTCTCTTTTCTCAGTTCATGTTTAATGTTCAAAGAGTCTGGATTTATCCAGATGTTACTAAAATACACAAGAAAGAAGGAAAGTTTTCTTGGCTTTGAGACAGGAAACCAAAGATCTTGGAGTAATGTTTTGTTATCTATATAAATATTTAACATAGTAGATGACGGCAGATAAAGACACAAATGGTCCATCAAGTCTACCCAACCTGATTCAATTTAAATTTAGTGAGATATGGCTAGGCTAAGCATGTTTTCTTTGCTCTGGAACAACTTAACTTCTTCAAGTGTAGAAATGCTCTTATCCAATGGCGTACCAAGGGGGGGGCGGGGGAGGCCAGTGGGGAGTGGTCCGCCCCGGGTGCAGCCTTAGGGGGTGTGCACAGCCGGCCAGGTCTGGAAAATTCTACCAGGCCGATCAGCCTTCCTCTCCCCGACGTCAATTCTGCCGTCAGAGAGGAAGTTCGGGCCAGCCAATCGCTGCCTGGCTGGGCCAGAACTTGCTCTCCGACGGCAGAATTGATATCAGGGAGAGGAATGCTGGTCGGCCCGACGCAGAGAAGCAGAGAGAGCTTGGGGCGGCGGCGGCTTTGGGCCTGTTACCCGATGGCGGCGGCTTGGGGGCCTGTTCCCCGATGGTGGCAGCAGTGGCTTGGTGGAGGGCAGGGAGAAAGAAAGAAAGAGGGCCGGCAGGGAGACAGAAGGGAAACAGAAAAAAAGAAAGGGGGCATGAAGAGAGAAAAAAGAAAGGGAGGCAGGGAGAAAGAAAGGGCAGGGAGAGAGGAAGAAAAAGTTGGGGGAGGGAATGAGGTCTGGAGGAGAGGAAGCATACAGGCTGAAAGAAGGGAAGAAAGATTGGATGCACAGTCAGAAGAAAAAAGTGCAACCAGAGACTCATGAAATCACCAGACAACAAGGTAGGAAAAATGATTTTATTTTAAATTTAGTGATCAAAATGTGTCTGAATTTATATCTGCTGTCTATATTTTGCACTATGGCACCCCTTTTACTAACTCCTGCTATTATTCTCACAGCTCTGGTTGAATTTTCAACTTTACTCACAAATATTTCTTAAATTAAAGTGAAGTGCTCAGACCTTTT
This sequence comes from Geotrypetes seraphini, assembly GCF_902459505.1. NCBI lineage: Eukaryota > Metazoa > Chordata > Amphibia > Gymnophiona > Dermophiidae > Geotrypetes > Geotrypetes seraphini. The sequence goes on along the minus strand of NC_047086.1, from coordinate 208,410,764 downwards.
AACCAGTGCTTTAGTGATATCACTAAATTGAGGTTAACAAGGGGACCATCATCGCCTTCACTGTCCCCGGGCCACCCTATATCAAAGCAATCCATGTGCGTTGTATCAACTTATATACTTATCTTTGTCGGGTGGTTGATTGTATAATGTTGTTCCTCAATAGTGATATAGTGCATAAAACTTGTGTTGGTGAATTAAAATAAGCCATTGTAGTTTTACTAAACCACAATAGTGGTTTTTAGCGCAGCCTATGATCATCGAGAGCAGCCCTGAGCATTCAGCGCAGCTCCCTGCACTAAAAACTGCTATTGTGGTTTAGTAAAAAGAGATATTTGTCTATTTTTGTATGGTTGTTACTGAGGTGACAGTGCATAGAGTCATCTGCCTTGACCTCTTTGAAAAAACCCCGGAATATGAATGATAATTAACATTTTCTCAGCGTAGTGTGCTTTGTGTTTTTTAAAAAAATGTTATTGTTGGTAGATCATTTTGACTTGGTCATTTTAAAAGTAGCTTGCAAGCCCAAAAAGTGTGGGCACCCCTGAGCTAGAGCGTTGAAGCTGCGTGTGGCTGCCTTAAAGGTCATCTCTGACACAACCGGAAGTTGCATCAGAGACGACCTTTACGGCAGTCATATGCAACTACAATGCTCCGGCTGCTATAAGAAGGCAGTTTAGACATCGCCGGCCACAGGGCAGGGAAGTTTGTCGGACCAGGCCTGTTGTATGGGGGGGGAGGGAGAAAGCGCCACGAAGGTAAGGGGTAGGGAGGGAGAAAGGGAGGAAAGGTGGGGTGGAGATTAAAACAGGGTAAAATAGATGGGGAGAAGGATGCTGAAAGCACATGGGGAAGACAGAGGGGGAAGAAGGATGCTGAAAGTACATGGGGAAGACAGGGGGTGAGAAGGACGCTAAAAGGACATCAGGAAGACAGAGGGGGGGGAGAAGGACACTGAAAGGACATGGGGAAGACAGAGGGGGAGAAGGATGCTGAAAGCACATGGGGAAGACAGGGGGGAGAAGGACGCTGAAAGGACATCAGGAAGACAGAGGGGGGGAGAAGGACACTGAAAGGATATGGGGAAGACAGGGGGAGAAGGATGCTGAAAGCACATGGGGAAGACAGAGGGGGGGAGAAGGATGCTGAAAGCACATGGGGAAGACGGGGGAGAAGGACGCTGAAAGGACATGGGGAAGACAGGGGGGGAGAAGAACACTGAAAGGACATGAGGAAGACAAAGGGGGGATTAGGACGCTGAAAGCACATGGGGAAGACAGAGTGGGGAGAAGATGCTGAAGGGAAATGAGGAACTGAGAGTGGGAAGAAGATGCTGCAGGAAAATGGGGAAGAGAGAGTGGGGAGAAGACGCTGGAAGGAAATGGGGAAGAGAGAGTGGGGAGAAGACGCTGGCAGGGAAGAAGACAGAGATGCCAGACTATGGGGGGAGCGGAGGGAGGGAAGAAGATGGGTGCCAGACCAATTTGGAAGGGGGGGAGAAAGGGAGAGGCACAGTAATAGAGCAAATGGAAGAGGCAGAGAGAAGAGAGACAGTGGATGGAACGAAGAGAGTAACAAGAAGATGAGGAAAGCAGAAACCAGAGAAGATAAAGGTAGAACAAAAATATTCTATTTTATTTATTGCTTTAGGAGACATGTGTCACTGTTTCTGTGGTGTTTCATTGTATGCAGAGTCCAGCTTCTTGCTGGTTCAATTTAACCTTTGTCTATGTATTTCTATTTTATCCCCCCTTTTACAAAACTGTGGAGCATTGTTTAGCGCCGTCCGTGGTGGTAGCAGCTCTGATGCTCAGAATTCTATGGGTGTCAGAGCTGTTCTATGGGTGGCTAAAATCCACACTACAGTTTTGTCAAAGGGGGAGGGGTTAGTTTGTGATGACATATTCCATACTAGGCGAAGGTGTTTTCTGTGTTCTGTGTGTTCGAAAGACATAGTTTTCTGTTAGGATTGACGGTGTAGGATTGATTTGTACTAGTCTGGCTTGTTTAGTTTTACAATGGGTGTATTAATGTTGTACTGCTCACTGCAGTATGTAAGATGCTGCCTTTTCCTAGGTACTCATGTGTGACATGTGGCTTGTTACTAAAAATCGTGTTTTTCGTACAGATGGGGGGGGGTGCCAAAAAATGATGGGCCCCGGGTATCACATATGCTAGGTACGCCACTGCTCTTATCATAAGGGACTATCTTGGTTTGTACTATAATACTGGTGGTGTATGATTACGTGAAGCCTTGTTTTGCAATCTGCATTTTTTTCTTCTTTATAATCTCCTTTCCCGCGCACCCTTTTTATAGTGGTCTAATGTAGAGTAATATATTTTTGATTTATTTAATCTTTGTACTAATTCCTTTGTGACTTAGTTCTTGAGGCACAATGTCCCGCTCCAAGACGCCCCCCCCAGTGCTGACAACATTTCAATTAGACTGGTTTTATCCAGTCTAAATGAAGTGTTTAACCTGTGGCCAATGCACAGAGGCTTTTGGTCACTGCTTTACCATGCATGGAAGCAGTAAACAAAAGTCTTATTACTACTACTACTACTATTCTATAGCGCTGAAGGGCGTAAGCAGGGCTGTACATTTTGACATTAAATAGACAGTCCCTGCTTGGAAGAGCTTACAGTCTAATTTGGACAGACAGACATGACACAGAGGGTTGGGGATGCAGATCCCAAGGAGAAGAGTTAGGAGTTGAAAGCAGTCTCAAAGAGGTGAGCTTTTAACTTGAACACTGTCAGAGACGGAGCCCGCCATAGGGATTCAGGCAGTTTGTTTCAGGCATACAGCGCAGCAAGACAGAAAGGATAGAGTTTGGAGTTGGCAGGGAAAGAGGGGGAAAGAAGTGAAGAGAGGTAATGAGCGGTAGCTGAGTGAATGCATTTCTAAGACCGTAAGAGGAGTCTGAATTGTATTCGGAAATGGATAGGAAGCCAATGAAGTGACTTTAGGAGAGGGGTAACGTGTGGAATATGAGTCATGCAGCCAAATTATGGATGGATTTAAGGAAAGAAAGATGGCAGAGCGGAAGACCTGAGAGCAGCAAGTTGCAGTAATCTAAGTGTAAGGTGATGAGGGCGTGGATAAGGGTTTTGGTAGTGTGCTCAGAGAGGAAAGGTTGGATTTTGGTAATTTTATAGAGAAAAAACCAGCAAGTTTTAGCAATCTGTTGTATCTGGGCGAAAAAGGAGAAAAAAGGGTCATAGATGACCCCGAGATTATGAGCAGACAAGACAGGGAGGATGAGAGTATTGTCCATAGAGACAGAGAATGGGAGTAGCAGGGAGGTAGGTTTAGGCAGGAAGATGAACAGCTCCATATTCAGTTTTAAATGGCGGTGAAATGTCCAGGCAGCAATGTCAGAAATGCTGAGACTCGGGTCTGGGCTACAGTAGAAATGTCCAGTGCGGAGAGCTAGATCTGGGAATCATCAGTATATAGGTGATACTGGAAACCATGGGAAGAGATCAGCACTCCAAGTGAACAGGTGTAGATTAAGAAAAGAAGTGGCCCCAGGACAGAGCCTTGAGGTACACCAATTGATAGCCGGATGGCTTTGGAGGAAAAACCACTGTTGCATACACTGAAGGTGCGATGGGACAGATAGGAAGAAAATAAGAGAGAGCAGAACCCTGGAATCCCAGCAAGGACAGCTTATCAAGGAGCAGGCTGTGATAAATAGTATCAAAGGCGGCAGATAGATCGAGAAAGATGAGGATGGAGTAGAGGCTATTGGACCTGGCCAGGAACATGTCATTGGACACTTTAGTAAGGGTGGTTTCTGTGGAATGCAGTGGGTGAATTAGCAGATTCTGTGCAATGCCCAGAATAAGGGGCTGCACAAAACCCCTATCAAACTACCAACAGCTCTGAGCTGTTGGTATGGCTCCCCTGCCTTTGTTTTCGTCACAGCTCTTATGGACATTTTCCAGGAAATTCTGACCCTTTAGCAACTAGTGCTCAACAGCAACCGCATTCATGTAATTTGCAAGCTGTTACTTTTGAGCATTGGTCATTAAAAACAGACTGTTGCTTCTCTGGTGCTTTCTCTGTTTTGTTATAACAAGTTTATACTTGGGTTTATTTTTACTAGATATAATAAAAGTAAAGTTTTAAAAATTTAAAACTAGAAATCAATAAGAGAAAATCTCTCACAGAATGCAGAATGCACAGAATGCAGCAGGTATATATCCTAACAGCTCTGCAAAACTAAAGACTGAAAGAGATCCCACATAACAGTAACAAATAGGAAATCACACACATGCATGGTAGGGCTTCTCAGAGTTTCCAAAGTTTCTCTACACAAGCTTCATTAGATGATGCCATTCTGTCATCTATCTGTGAGGCTTTGCTATCCTGATTGTCCTTGGAGTAATTAAGAATATCCTGAAAATTTGACCTGTTTGTGGCTCTTGATGACCATCAGTGAATACTAGTGCTGCCCGATTCACGATTCGAATCGGTTCACCGATTCGAATTAGGTGAATTGATTCGAATCAGTGTGTTTTGGTAAAAAACCGGACTCACCGATTCAACCCCGATTCAAGTTAATTCTTTTTTTCACCACCGGCCGCCGGACTCATTCCCTTCTAATGTAACTTCCGGTTTTGTGAAACCGGAAGTTACATCAGAAGAAACAAAAGGGAGCATTGAGGGGGGAGCGAGTAAATCTCGGAAGCAAAGGGTAACCAGTAGGAGGGCTGAGAATCGGCGGCAGGGGGGGGCTAAGAATCGGCAGCAGGGGGGGCTGAGAATCGGCAGGGGAGGTGAGGGCTGAGAATCGGCAGGGGGGCTGGTGAGTCTTGGGATGGAAGCTGGGAATCGGCAGGGGGCTGGTGAGTTTTGGAGGCTAGGGATGGAAGCTGGGAATTGGCGGCGGGGGGTCTGAGAATCGGCAGCAGGGGGGGCTGAGAATCGGCAGGGGGGTGAGGGCTGAGAATCGGCAGGGTGGGCTGGTGAGTCTTGGGATGGAAGCTGGGAATCGGCAGGGGAGCTGGTGAGTCTTGGGGGCTGGGAATGGAAGCTGAGAATCGGGCAGAGGGGCTGGGGAAGCTGAGAATCGAGCAGGGGGGCTGGGGAAGCTGAGAATCGGACAGAGGGGCTGGGGAAAATTAGAATTGGGCTGGGAAAGCTGAGAATCAGGCTGCCCGATTCACGATTCAAATCGATTTACCACAACAAAAAATCGGCCTCCCGATTCGTTGACTGACTCTCCCCCCTCGCCCCTAAAGTAGGAGCGGCAGCGCTGCCTCTTGCTGGCCTGCCGCTCCTGTTTTAGAGGGCGAGTGGGGAGGGTCAGTCGGGAAGTGGCTTCCCCGCTGGTGTCCAGCTTCCCCGCATCAATTTACCTAATTTCAGCAGCCTGCCCTGCAGAAGATCGCTGGCTCTAGCGATCTTTGCAAGCTGCCATACGTCGTCCGAGTTGCCTTCTCTCTGCCGCAGTCCCGCCCCTTCTCTGACATCAGAGGAGGGGCGGGACCGCGGCAGAGAGAAGGCAACTCAGACGACGTATGGCAGCTTGCAAAGATCGCTAGAGCCAGCGATCTTCTGCAGGGCAGGCTGCTGAAATTAGGTAAATTGAATATGCAGGCCTTCAGGGGGTAAAGACGTTCAGGGGAGGGGGCCCTGGTGTAGAAGTACAAGGAGGGAGGGATGGAAGGGGGGGTCAAAGACGTTCATATGCCGGATTTTGGGGGGAAGAAATAAGGGGTCTAAAAACAGAGGAGAGGGAGAGAGATGGTGGACAATGGGGATTTAGGGATGAAAGTTACAGAAAGGGAGAGATGCTGGATGAAAGGGTAGTTGAGAAAAGGTGGAGATGAAAAAAAAAAAGAAAGATGCCAGACCTCCAGGAGAGAATAGGGAAACGGAAAGGGAGGACAGAGATGGCAGATGGATGGTTAGCATGGAGAAAGAAGAAAGAAGGAAACCCTGGCAAGCAAGCTATCAGAAGACAACCAGAACCTGGGACCAACAAGATTTGAACAATGACCAGACAATACAAGGTAGAAAAAATAATTATATTTTCTATTTTGTGATTACAATATGTCAGATTTGAAATGTGTATCCTGCCAGAGCTTTCGTTAGACCACAAACGTGAGCTAGGATTTAACAGAGAGAGGAAAAGTCTTTTTTGTTTGTTTTGTTTACACCACAGCGCCAGTGTGGTTAGGAGAAGGCAAAGGGGGTGAAGAGGCTATAAAATAAACCCACCAGGATGTTTAAAAAACAAACAAACACCCAATTGGGCAGGAAAATCGAATTGAAACGAAAAATCGATTCATTAGGCTGAATCGAATTGAATCGAAATTTTTTTCCCTGAATTGGGCAGCACTAGTGAATACCATTGCACTAGCAACACACAATCTAGCAAAAGATTTACAAACAAAGGATCTCAAATAAGTAAAAACAAATGTGCAATCAATAGTGAAGGCTTTACAAAGAAAAATTACTAAGAAATCTATGAACTAGAGAATGACATGGGGACAAATTTTTCCTCATCCCCATGGGAACTCATTTTCCCATCTCCGCAAGTTCTTTTTCTGTCCTTGCCCTATTCCTACAAGCTCTATCTTCATCTGCACAAGCCTCAAACACTTTAAAATCATAAGTGTTCGAGGCTTGTGCGGTTAAGGCAGAGCTTACAGGAATGGGGCAGGGACAGAGACAGCAACAAAACTCATGGGGATGGGACGGGGAAATTGAGTTCCTGTGGGGACGGAGACAAATTTGTTCCCATATCATTCTCTACTATGAACCCTAGCTAGCAAGGTTCTACTAAATTAGGGAAAAAATGAAGATGAAAAGGAATATTTTTCCATGAAAAATTAATACCAGTTAAAAAGTTTTACTAAGAAAACTGATACTCGTCTGTGGCCATGAGTTGTGAAGGTTGTGCTGCCAACAGAAGGGGGTGGTTACAAAGAGAGGGAGGGGAGGGGAGAGAAATGCTGCACCCAAATGGGGAGAGAGAGGAAAGGAGGGAGGAGGAAGACCAGGAAAGGGAGAGAAGAAGAAAGAGATGCCAGACCATGGGGAAGAGAGGGAGAGAAAGGAAGGAAGGAAAGGAGATACCAGACCATGGAGGGGGAGGGATAGATGCCAGGGCATGGGGGAAGGGAAGGAGACATAGATGTCAGACCAGGGAAAAGGAATGAGGGAGGGAAATGAAGGAGAGAAGATGCCAGATCATGGAGGTGAAGAGAAAGATGGAAGGGGAGAATAGAGATGCCAGGGCATGGGGGGAAGGAGATAGAGATGCTAGACCATGGGGTGGAATGAGAAGAAAGGAAGGAAAGGAGAGGGGGTAGAGACAGAAAGACAAAAATGGAAAGGGGGCTGAAGCTGAAATGAATCATGTACAAAGGAGAGAAGGGGCACAGGATAGACAGTTTATGAAAGGAACACAGAAAGAGGGAAGATGCCATATGGAAGAGATACAGAGGCGGACAGTGGATGGAAGGAGCAAAGAGGACAGATGGAAAGAGAGCAAAGAGAAGATGATTAAAGCAGAAATGACAAAAGGTAAAAAAATGATTTTTGTTGTTGCTTTATAATGAAGTACTATTGTAGCTGTATTGATAAAAGTATATAAACAGGAAATGGAAATAAGGCAAATTTTTTATTAGACTAAACCTCTTTCCTCAGGTCAAGACAGGATACCGTAACAGAAGTATGATGTGCTGACCTGAAGGAGGAAGATTTGGCCTCTGAAAGCTAATTGTAAAATGGATTAGTCCAATAAAATGGTATTTCTTATTTTCCATCTTTTGTTTTATTTCTGTTTGTTAATTTGTAAAGTGATTACTATTTTTCAGTTTTTTTCCACATTACATTTCCTTCCTGAAAGAAAAAGGGATAGAAGGGTACAGATAGAGGAATACTACACAGGTCCTGGACCTGATGGGCAGCCGCGTGAGCGGACTGCTGGGCATGATGGACCTCTGGTCTGACCCAGCAAAGGCAATGCTTATGTTCTTATGTTCTTACATCTGCTGTCTTTATATTTTGCACAGTCTTTATATTTTGCACAGTATCAGAGGACATGCATCACTGTTTCTGTTTCTGTGGTGTTGCATTGCATGCAAAGTCTGGCTTCTTTGTGGTTCAGTTTAACTTTTGTCTACATATTTCTAATTTTTAGTTTGTGATTATATATTCCATACTGGGTAAGGGTGTTTCTGTGTTCTGGGTGTATGGTTTTCTGATAGCACTGACTGGGCAAGATTGATCTATACTATTCTGGCTTGTTTAGTTTTACAGTGGTTCTATTGCTCACTGTAGTATGTAAGATGCTGCCTTTTCCTAGGTACACTCTTATTTTGTGGCATGTGGATTATTACTAAAAGTCATGTTTTTCATATATAGGAGGGGGCTGTTAGAAAATGATGGGCCCCGGGTATCATATATGCCAGGTACGCCACTGAATAGAAAGAAATGCATTTCTTTCTGACCAGTCCAAAATATAAAAACAACAGATGTAAAATTTCAAACTTAACATATTTCAATCACTAAATAGAAAATAAAAACATTTTTCCTATCCTTGTTATCTGGCGATTTTTTATTTTTATTTTTCTGATCATCTTGTTCCCTCTGTGCTCTTAACTCTGTTTCCAAAGCCTCCTTACACATTTGCTGTTTCTTTCCTCTCCTTCTTCACTTTTTGCACTACATCCATCTTTGGCACTGATTTTCATATTCAGTTTTCTTCCATTTTTCTGCCTCCATCTCAAATCTATCTACCTTTCCATCTCTTCCCTTCTCCTCCATCCATGTGCATCATCTCCTCCCTCCCTTCTCTCCATGTCTACCATCTCTTCCCTCTCTTCTCTTCCCCTTCCCTACATCAATATGCACCATCTATTACCCCCATCCATGTGTACCATCCTTCCCTCGCTTCTCTTTTCTCCATCCATGTGTACCATCTCTTCCCTCCTCTTCCCTTCCCTCCATGTGCACTCTTTGTTCCTGTTCCCCTCCCCTCCATCCATATGCCACCATCTCCTTTCCCTCTCCTCCATCCATACACCCCTGTTCCCCTCCTCTCTGTTCCCTCCCATTCAGCATCTCTCCCTTCTTCTACCTCCCTCCTCACCACCCCCGATTCTACCAAATGTCTTTCCCATCCGGTTCTGAAGCTCCTCCTCACCTAGAAAACTACAAGGAGGTTGCCAGTATGGAAGGATTCTCTAGCACTGTCCATATCCTTCTCTGCACAGTTCCTTTGCTGCGGTCTGCCCAAGTGGAAATGGGAAGTTGATTCAGAGGGGATTGGACCACAGCAGAACAGTACAGAGTAGGCCATCGTGCTGGAGAATCACTGCCACGTCAGTGCCCTCCCTGTAATTTTCAAGGTGAGGAGGGCTTTGAAACTGGGTAGGAAGCTGTGAGCCACATAAGAGGTCCCCATGGGCTGCCACTGGTTTGCAGGCCTTGCAATGAAGAACACTACACTAAGCTTTAGTAAAAGGGCCCCAAAGTGTCCTCAAAGATTCATTACCACTCATTCAAGATAATAGATTATATTTTATTCAAAATTAAACCATTTAAGGGAAGATAAATTACCATCAAAGATTATGTCCCCCTTATAAGTATATGCACAAATTTGTGCCTGTACTTGTGCAGGTATTTTTTAAAGACAAAACTATGTTCATACTTGTCTCTAAAGTTCAATGGTAAACGTTCATAGATGTTATACATGCAGACTTCTACAAAGGAGGCAATAATATTCTTATACATAAAAGAATATTCACTTTTGGAAAGAGTTTGATTATCTCCCTATTAATATTAAAACAAGTATATTTGCTAGATAAAAGAATATTTCACCCCTGGAAAGGATTTATCTCCCTCTTAATATCTGAAAAAAGGACTTCTTTAAAACAAGTATATATGCTAGAAAAAGACTAAGGGCTCCTTTTACTAAGGTGCGCTAGCATTTTTAGCACACGCAGGATATTACTGCGCGCTATGCAGCTAGAACTAACACCAGCTCAATGCTGGCAACTAACGCAGCTTAGTAAAAGGAGCCCTAAAATTCAGTTTACATACATATTTATTTTTACTATCCCTGCTGACTTACTTGTGGCTTCCCCAACTTGAACTGTGCTCATGTCCTTCACCAAACCATTGATACTAGTAGAGGGAGCACAGGAAGAGATGGCTCGGGGTGGTCGTTTCCCTGGGACCTTCACAGTAGTCTTTAGAAGATCCATCTCTTTCCCATGATTACTGTGGATGTAATCCTGTAAGCACAGGTAGAGACAATAAATAATCATAATCCTGAATCCATATATTTTGTTGCAGTTGTAATAAGCCAGTTATTATTGCCATGCATATTCTGAATAATTGAGGCCTTATAAAATGACCTGTCATTTGTAATTCAGGGAGATTCTTGGTTGTTTCCCTACCAGTTAGTAGGATGCCAAGAATTCCCAAGGCTTTGCATGTTTAATTACACTTTTATGTTTGATGGTTTTTTTTCCTTGGCTTCTTCCAGAGATGGAAGAAAGAGCTGAGGGGGTGTGTAGCCTGTTCATTTGTTATTTAGAGCAAACAGAATGTGATAAAACAGGAAACAAAAGCAAACCCACATCACTGGAAAAAAGAAAACCTAGTAAACAATAAATATAAGAAATTTAAGGAAAATTTACACAATTCCTACATCAAGATACCATACTTCTTGAACCTAATACTGCCACACAAAAAGCACTTTCAAACAAGAACTCCTAGAGAGATTTAATGATCAAGGATTGGAATATATGATCTGCGGTATGCAGAACCCAGAAGGTGGAAAAGAGCTGGGTATATTTCTGATCTAAAGACCACCAAATAATAAGAACTCAATAGAGGATAAATTATCCAACTTGATCATACATTGCGCAACCATCTTTTCTAGTTTGATAATGCCTGGGGACCTAAATCTATATCTAGAAATGCACAAAGATCCCAAAGTCTGCACCTTTCAAAACCTTAATTCACATCTTTTCATATGAATCAACTCATAAGGGAAGATATTGCTTAGATTTTATTTCCGCTGTGTCTGAAGGTCTAAAATTCCCCCTGATAGATCATGTGAAATGGGAACTAGTTATCTGGTCCGACCACTATCTTTTAAATTTCTATTTAAAACTTCCCAAAATATTCACTCTTAGAACTCATAAGAATACATGTACAAAATGGTACAGTAAGATACCAACAATGGATTCTGGCAATTGGATCAGGTAGAACCTATGAATGCAGATGTAGATAAGACTCTACTCTCATGACATGAATTAACAACATCAGTTCTGTTTAAGATTGCTCTAGTTAAGGTTGCGAAGCTGAAGCAGAAATGCAATCCATGGTTTTCAGAACCATTACTAATATTACAAACCTAAGTAAGGAGGTTGGAGAGAGCTTGGAGGAAGTAGCAGAACCAGGAATGCATATAAGATAGAGAAGAGAAATAAAGAAATATAAAGTAGCAGTAACTGAGGCCAAAAAAACAATACTATAATAACCTGATCAACCAATCAAAAAAACTCTAACAGTCTCTTAGAGATTTTTAATTCACTAATATCTACTAAAGAATTATTGTTGATTCTACCATACAACAACCAGATACAGATAGTTTGGCACGCTATTTTCTAAACAAGATTAATGCTGGTTTTATAAAGCTGTGGTAGAGGTTTCTACTGTGGGCCGGTAAGGTACATGCTATGATGCTATATAGAATTCCTAAGAGAGTCGGAGCATTTACCTCGCTCGCCCACAGTAGAAACATCTACTGTGGCCTTGCAAAAGGAACCCTAAGATAGTAAGAGGGACATTTACACATACATTAGAAGACTGCATTGAATTAGATTCAAATAATATAGAAGGGGAATTCCAGCTGATAGATGTTGAAAAGAATTCTCTATTGTCACTCCAGATATAATCTCAGGCTTACTAAAGAGACTTTAAAAAAAATATTATAGACTAGACATGCCCATCAAATTTGTTAAGGAATATTCCTTCTGAATTTATGATATGGCTGACAGATCTTATTAATGCATACCTAGGAAAAGGCCAATATCCAAAAACATATCCACTATCACACTGACTACAATACCAAAGGCCATGGGACTAGATTTAACAAAAATAGAAAACTTTAGACCGGTGGTGGCCAGCAAAACTGTTAGAATTCTGTGTTTAATTTACAGCTAACAGATTTTCTATACAAGGCTGATGGTTTTTGCAGTTCACAGCATGGATTTAGATCCATGCATAGTACAGAATCCTTACTGTTAGAGCTAACAACAAAAGCAAAATCTTATTTAAATAAGGGCAAACAATCTGTTTTATTGCAGTTCTACATTTCAGTCACATTCGACACAATGGATCATTTCTCATTACTTTTCAAATTAAGTGAATTGGGTCTACGGGGTATGGTATTGAAATGGTTCTCAGAGTTTTGGGGGAAATAGAACAAATGAAGTAAAAAGGGGTAGCAGTAAATTCCAAGTCTGGAGAGCATTCTGTTGTGTGTCGCAAGGCTCTCCATTATCTCCATCCCTGTTTAATATATACCTAAGAGTTTTGGGTAAACTATTTTCTCCTTCCCAAATACAAGTATTATCCCAGGACAAGCAGGCAGGTATTCTCACATATGGGTGATGTCACCGACGGAGCCTGGATGCGGACGCCTCACAAGCAGACTTGCTTGAAGAAACTCGAAGTTTCGAGTTGCCCGCACCATGCATGCGCGAGTGCCTTCTCACCCAGTGCAGGGCGCGTCTCCTCAGTTCTCAGTTTTCTGCGGAGCCGAGAAGTTCGTCTTTGACTCTCTGCGTTAACTTCGTTACTTGTGCCTTCTCTGAACCACGGTTTGTTATTTTTTTTTCCTCACGAATCGCTGTTCTTATTTTCTTTATTTTATTTTCAGTTTAAAAAAAAATTTTTTTTCCTCTTCCTTCTGTTTTCCGGGACAGGCCACTCGGCCGCAGCCCGAGGGCTTCGATCTTGCGGCGGCTATTTTTACTTCTATGTCCCGGCCTGTGATGGGCTTCAAGAAGTGTGACAGGTGTAAGCATGTGATCTCTCTTACGGACCCAAACCGTTGCTGCCTCAAGTGCCTTGGGCCTAAACATCATCCTAGATCGTGCCTGCGCTGTCAAATGCTTCAGCCTCAAGCTTTCAATCATCGTCGTATTTTGGTGGACGAGCTCTTCGAGATGGAATCTTCTACTGATCCCTCGACTTCAAAGGTGACCTCGGCCTCGACTCCTACCGAGGTTCCTCCTGCTTCCACCTTAAGCCTCATCAGACCTTCGTCGTTTGCAGCGGCTCTTTCTTCAACGACATCTGCTGTATCTTCCCCTGTTTCCTCAGGTCACATAGCTCAGCAGTCGGTTCCAGTGGTAGTGATTAAAGTGCCTAAGACTTCCAAGTCGAAGCACACTCACACTACCTCAAAGGGACCTCCAGCCAAGGCAGGTGGTCCGGTTTCAGATGCGGATCCATCCTTGCCAGCTTCTTTCCAGACCATGTTGGAGAAGCAGTTCATTCAGTTCCTTACTAACATGGGACCGAAGTTTCTTCCTCTTATCCAGCCTGAGCATTCAGCAGTCTCCCGCGAGGTCGAGCCGCTTCCACTGCCTCAGGCTGACCTTCCACACTCTTTGCAGGGAGCAGAGTCTCTGTGAGTGTCTGGTCTGGCATCAGTGCATGTACAGCAAGGAGCAGATTCTTTGCAAGTGCCTCAGAAGGATTCCTCACACTCTATACAAGGAGCAGAGCATCAAGGTTCCTCCACTAAGCCTCTGGAGCTTCGATCTACAGCCTCCAGTCCCATACATTCATTGATACCATCGGCTGCTTCCATCTCCGAGGCGAAGTCTCCTCGATCTTCGAGATCTGCTTCCAGGCATAGTTCTCATCGACGATCGAGGCCTTCTTTGAGGCATCCTTCCAGGCATAGTTCTTCTTCTAAAGAAAGACCTTCTTCCACTAAGTCTCGATCTACTCCAACCTCGACTAGACCACCGATTCCTCGTTCGAGGTCTCCAATGCCGGACCTTGAGGATGTCCCGGTTTCGATTGCCTCGTCCAAGTCACCATATTCCTTTGATGCCTTTTTTCCTGCCGAAGCTTCATCTTCGACCCAGGCTGCCTCGACGTCCTCGAGTCCTTCTCGAGGCAAAGTATTAGCAGATCAGCTATCTTTCTCATCTTTTCTTCGTCAGATGGCTGTGGACTTGGATCTTCAATTAGATACTGGCTCCAAATACTCTAAGGAGTATCTCGAAGTCATGCATCTTCCTCAACCTCCAGCAGAGTCTCTTAAGCTTCCACTTCATAAGCTTTTGAATCAGACTTTTGGTCGATGCATGGAAACACCTTTTTCTATACCAGCTGTTCCAGGAAAATTGGACTCTAGGTATAAAACTGTGCATCGCAAAGGGTTTGACAACTCACAGTTCTACTCTGTCCTCATCCTCCTTGATCTATCTACAGCGTTCGACACTGTAGATCAGTGGTTCCCAACCCTGTCCTGGAGGAACACCAGGCCAATTGGGTTTTCAGGCTAGCCCTAATGAATATGCATGAAGCAAATTTGCATGCCTATCACTTCCATCATATGCAAATCTCTCTCATGCATATTCATTAGGGCTAGCCTGAAAACCCAATTGGACTGGTGTTCCTCCAGGACAGGGTTGGGAATCACTGCTGTAGATAACTGCCTACTTAATAATATACTATCTTCATTTGGATTCCAAGGCTTTATCTCATGGTTCTCTTCCTATCTTTCCTGTAGCACTTTTAGCTCCAGAGGATCTTCCTCCACTGCCATTCTGCTATGTATTGGTGTATCTCAGGGCTTGGTCCTGGGACCTCTTCTTCTTTTCTCCATCTACACTTCCTCCCTCAGCATTCTAATCTCCTCCCATGGTTTCCAGTACCATTTCTATGCTGACGATTTGCAAATCTACCTCTCCACGCCTAAAATTTCTACGGGAATCCAGACCCAAATCTCAACCTGCCTGGCTGACATTGCTACCTGGATGTCTCTCTGCCATCTACAATTAAAAATGGCCAAGACTGAAATCCTTCCCTTTTCTCCAAAACCTGCCTCTCCCCTTCCTCCATTCTTTATTTCAGTAGATAACATTCTCATCCTCCCTGTCTCATTGGCTTTCAACCTTGGGGTCATCGTTGACTCATCTATCTCCTTCTCTTCGCATATCCAACTTGTTGCTTCTTTCTATACAACATTGCTAAAATCCGGACTTTCCTTTCTGAACACATTACCAAGACTTTCATCCACACTCTCGTCACCTCTCGCCTAGATTACTATAATGTGTTTCTTGCAGGTCTTCCACTAAGTCATCTCTCTCCCTTTCAATCTGTTCAGAATTCTGCTACATGCCTCGTATTCTGCCAGGGTCATTATGCTTACGTTACCCCCCTCCTCAAGCCGCTTCATTGACTCCCTGAGCACTTCCATATACAGTTCAAACTCCTGTTACTGACCTACAAGTGTATTCACTCTGTGGCTCCTCTATATTTCTCCTCTCTTATCTCTCCCTATACTCCGCCCTGGGAACTCCATCAAGTAAGTCTCTTTTGCCTGTACCCTTCTCCTCTACAGCTAACTCCCAACTCTGTCCCTTCTGCCTTGCTGCGCTGTATGTCTGGAACAACCTGCCTGACGTAGTATTGTCTCTGGCAGTATTCAAGTCCAGGCTGAAGGTCTACTTTTTCGAAACTGCATTTAAGTCTTAACCCTACCAATTTGTAAAGCATCACATTTGTTTGTCATTCCATCTGTAGCCTTCTACCCTCTCTACCTTTTCTCCCTGTGTATTTCCCTACATGAGCAGCATATATTGATTCACCATTTTGTCCAGTATGTCTTTCATAATTAGATTGTAAGCTCTTCTGAGCAGGGACTGTCTGTTGTGTGTTTAATGTACAGTGCTGCATGTGTCTGGTATTGCTATAGAAATAATAAATAGTAATAATGATAATAGTAGCTTTCCTTCGGATATCACTTCCTGGTTGCGGGACTAGGAAGTGACATCAGAGGGAGAGCTGAGGCCTGTGTGAACAGCAGGTAGGAGATACTACTTGCTGCTGGTGAAGATTTGAAAAGGTAGGTGGGGTGGGGAGGGTACACACACAGTGGGATGCACAGCAATGCTAGGTGCCTCCTTCCCTTGCTACACTGATGCATGATTTGAGGTAGGACTTCAGGATGGATGGGGATGTTGTAAGTAAATTAAAAAATTTTGCTTGGTTTACAGATGTATACTTTGTACTTCTGATCTTTCTAATAAAATGTTTAAAAGATACAAAATTGAAAAAACCCCCACAAAAAACACATACATTGTAGGAAAGAAAGGCGCTTACATTAATGCTGGGATGGTAGAAAAGAAATCCAGAACTGGACAGTGTAACATATTTCTTCTTCCATTCTTTGTTTAAGGAATTCCCACTTCGTTTCAATAAGAAACTCTGCAAGAAAAACAGAAAACTCACCTAAGGACTATCTTTCAGATCAAGCTGCAAATCACCCAAGTAAGCAGTGTCACTTACTGGCTAAGCACAGAAAGCACTGTCATTCTGCTAAGATAAAATAATGCAGAACAGAAAGATAAAATATTGGGTGACTAGCTGGCTCTGTTTTTGCAGAAAAGGTGGATCTTGCTCTGGTTTTACCTGATTACATGGGTGGACTTGTTTGTATTCTTGAAATATGAACTGGAATTACAATTTATGCAATAGAATAAGCCAAGGCTTGGATCAGCACTTTCAGTGAAAACAGAGCAATGGAATATTAGGTTTCTTACCTTTGATAATCTTCATTCTGTAAATTCACGGAAGAGTCAGTATGATAGGTGTTTTATTTCAACCTGCGAACTGGGTCTTGCAGAAAGCCACACATTGTTTTCTGCTCTTCCTACTTAGCAGAGGAATAAAGAGCCTCCTAAAGTTGAGCTCAAAATCAAATAAAAACTGTAGATACAGATGTTCTGGAGATAATTTATTAAATACTGACATATAAAACCATGAAAATTCAATTTAAAAAGAATGATAGAAAATACTGTGATAAAAATGCATTTTTTTGCTACTTCAGCTTGTCTGCGGTGTTCTTTTCTCACATGTTTAAAGACAATAGACTGTTTTCAGTTCAATTCTTTATATGTGAGTTTGCAAACCATTGGACCCCTGAGGAAGGCATCAGATACTTCCGATGTCCCAGGAATATAAGGATATGAAGATAAGCCTCTGTCAGAGCCAGAGATGCAAGAAATTTCCCTGAAGCCACTGCTGCGATGACTGAACGCAGTGTCTCCACTCAAAAGTGCAGGATCCTCAGAAATGCACTGACTGCCTTGAGATCCAGAATGGGTCTCCAGTTTTCTGAGCCCTTCTTTGGCATGATGAAGTATAAGGAGTATCTACCGGAGCCTGATTCGCTTTCGGGAACTGGCTCTATTGCTCTAATGTCCAAGAGATGCTGCAGTGTCGCCCAGACCTTTAATGCCTTCTCTGGCCTTCCTGCTGGAGAATCCAGAAATAAATCCAGGGGGAGACAAAATAAGTCTATCTTGTGTTCCTCCCGTATGATGTCCAGCAACCATTGGTCCAAGGAGATCCCTTCTCATTCCTGGTGAAACTCTGACAACCGGCCTCCAATGCAAGGAGGCGCGGCTGAAGTCCCGGCGTTACTGGAACTTCTTATAAGAGGGGCTGATGCGAGAACCCGAAGCCTGCTGGAGTCCAGGATTACTATAGCACTAGCACTGTCTGTACCCCTGGGAGTATCTCTGGGTGGAAGAGCCTGTGGAATTCTGATGAAACTTGCATGAAGGATTAAAACTTATGATGATTCTCCCTAAAAGGACAGCGAGGCTTGCTACCCAGGATAGACTTAGAATGGCAGTCCCTGATACCCCAGCCTGCATGTAAACCTCTCACAAGGTCAGAGGGCAAGATCACTCCCAGGGGAACGGACCCCAAACTCGATGGTGCACACAGAAAACTGACTCCACAGGTCCAACTGAAGTTTGCCCTGTGAAGCTGCCGTCCGGCTCAGCGGGAAAGACTTCCTTTCCCAAGCAGAGAACCCCTGAATAAGGGGGTCTCAAGGCACCAAATCCACTGAAAAGAACTTAGGTTGAAAAAAAAAAAAAAAGAGCAGAGTAAAACAGAAAGACAGTTTGCTTGCAAAAAGAAAAACTGTAGGGGGCATTGTATTCCTCTCCTATGTTGGAGGAGCAGAAGACAACATGTGGCTTTTTGGAAAACCCAGTTTGTGGGTTCAGATAAAACACCTGTCATACTGACTCCGGAGTGGATGTAACAAAAGCTGTTTTTCCTAGTACCTTTATCTCTTTCAACTAAGCGAAACAGTAAAATGGAATTCATACTTATTGTAAACCTTGTTCCTAATTTCCCTGTTATTTTTAATTGGATTAACATAAGAATTCTCCAAAGATGATGAAATCCATTGGGTATGAAAATCGGAAGTTCTCCTAGGCAGAAATTTGGTCACATAAACTTGCTGAAATTCATGCATAGCATTATTTCTAAAGAATTTATAATGTTGATTCAATTAAAGATATTCCAACCTGCAAAGAATCCTCTAGGACCAGTATGGCTATTAGAGTGCTGGGCTACACATATAAATAAATGTAAAAAAAACCTCACAATCACCAGAGACAAAAAAAATCTGTGATTTGATATAAGACAATAAATCAGATGAGGCTCTGCAATACGGAGCTTGGGAAACAGATGACCTTTTGGGAGCAATTTTTTAACAGCAAGTACAATTGCAAATTCATCTCCCCCCTCTCTCCCTCTTTTACTAAGCTAGAGTAGAGGTTTCTACCATGGCCTGGAACGCTTCAATGTTCATAGAATTCCTATGAGCGTCAGAGCAATGTTGGAGCATTTAGCACTCTAGGCCAGTGTTCTTCAACCTCTGGTCCACAGAAATTTTCTGCCGGTCCGCAGGGCCAGCATGTCCATCAGGCCAGCTCCCTGAGTACAGCAATGCGGTGCACAAAGCCACAGAAATACCAAGTCACACGCATTTGACTCCTTCACCCTCACATGCCAAGCATCCTTCTTCACATGCATTCAGGGATTGGGGGTCACCTCCCCCATGGTGTGCTATCCTTTGGGCATTCCCTGGTCCAGCATGCTTTTCTCTCTGCCCCCATTCGCGATCCCGCATAATCCCTCTAACCCCAACTTCTCCCCCATTCTACCTTCAAACACCTTAGGTCACCCGTCCCCCCTCGACACAAGTTCTCTATCTCAGCCACGTTCTGCCCTGCCAGACACAGGAAATTGCGTTAGGGGGTGGGACGCTGGGCAAGAGAAAGCATTGTGTTAGAGAAGGTTGGGATGCTGATGTAAGAAAGCTCTTGGGTGAACTCAAACAACTTGGGTTGGAGGAGTTTGAAAGAATGAGGGGGAAATGCTGGACTAGGACTTGGGGTTTGGACTTTGAGAGAAATAGTGGGGGAAGAGAACCTGAAAATGAGGGATAGATGCTGGACTGAGGATCGGGGCTTGTGCTTGAGGGAAAGGGAGCAATAGCAAATGGGTTGGAAGTGATCGCGTGTGAGTTGCTGAGTGTCCTCTTCCGGTTTGCTTTTCGCCACACTTGGGGGCCCTTTTAGCAAACTGTGGTAAAAAGTGGCCACTTTTACCCTGGGATAAAATGATTATTTTCCCCATTAATAGTCATGTATTAATTTTCTTATGCGGCCATTAGCATGGGGTGAGCTCCTACTGCCACTCATAGATGGTAGGAGCTCGGGAAGCATGGGCTAATCGCTTAGTACTTGGCTATGTAGCCATACTAAGCCAGTAGTGCAGAACTCTCCACCTTTAGACCTAATCCCAGGGCTAACAAAAATTATTAGGACTTCAGAAAGTGCACACACCTGAAAATTACTGTGGGTTGTCTCAGCGCACCTTGCAGGAAGTTATTTTGTTTTTGCTACAGTAAGCACACTGGTTTATGAAAAGGGCCTCTTGGAGCTTCCGAGATCTTAAACTGTTTTAATCTCCTTTAGCTCCTGTATTAGGGATGGCTTGGAGCTGCTTGGAGGAAGGATGCAGGACCCGTCCTTGGAAATAAATGAGGAAAGAGTTTAGGGCAACGTCAGAGAAAAGGCTTCCGGAGGAGGAGCAGGATGTGCACGAGGAGCCGCTGCCCACAGCCCTCAGGGAGCTGGTGACGAAAGGCGGGCGCTCGGCTTTCAATGCAGAGGTTGGGGCCAACCTGACTGAGCCGGGCACGAAGGCTCCTTCGACCCACACGCGTTCCCCTCGCCATCTCAAAGCCCGAAGAGCCATTTTCCTTTTGGAAGGGGCCAGATTGGGCGCGGCCCCAGAAATTCCTGGGAGGCAGCTCTACTCCTCCCCCAGTATGGAGCAAACTGCTTGACTGTGGCCAGGGAGAGGGTCATTTCCATTGGGTTTAGCCCCCCCCACTCGCACCCTTGATCCCATATACATTGACCATGGCTTTCTGAGTTTTGTTCTGGCCAGGTGCGGCTAGCGAAGGGATGGAAGGGTCTTTGGGAGCTCAGGTTGATTTCCCGCACGTGATGGTGTGTTCCTGAAAACTAAGGGGAGAGAGGGTTGACGCTAGGATTTACCGGGTACATTTTGACCAGGATAAATTGACTATAGATTGGATTTATGAGCTGATTACCCCTTGGACAGGCCAGAAGGCAAGGCACAGCATGGAGGGAGAGAGACCAACGGTAGGGGGAATGCTTTTATTGTTTTTTATTTAGTGATTGATTTATCTGTTTAGGAAGAAATGCATTTGTTTCTTTTCCTCTGGGGTTGTACTCCTTGCAGAGTCTTGCATCTTAGGGTTTGTTTGTAAATATTAGTACTTTTAGTTTTTGGTCCTGCATTTGCATGGGGTTATCTGTTTTCTGGAAGGAATGAATGTTGAACAGCATACAGTATGCTTTGTGTATTTTAATTTTGTGGTTAACCATTATGTGTTGTTAATACAATTATATTGTGTGTATATTGTGACAGGGAAGCCCCTGTCCCAAGGAAAAGAACAGTTAAACTTCCCCAGCAGGCATCAAAGGGCTTGGTAAAATCTGGGCTGGAGCAGGCACAGCTGACAGCCCAGAGGAGAGGGGCAGAGGCAAGGTTCAGTACAACATAACAGCCAGGGGGGAAGGGCATTGCAAACCAATTATCTCCCCTATCGATCCTTTCCTCAGAGTGAGAAACCTAAATCCAACCCAGGAGGGGGTGGGGTCAGCCCTCGTGATAGTCGGGACCAGCTTCCTCAAATAGAGAGGAGGCAGAACAAGCAGAGGTTCTCAGCTGGCTCTAATGAAGAGAGTGCAGCTACTTGCCGAAGGGGCAGTTCCAGAGTTCCAGTTCCCCAGCCCAGGACGCTATGCAAAGGTCAGCCTAGCAGGAGAGAGACTATAAGCCCTGGGAGGTTTATTGCCTTGCCTAACAGACCCTGGGAGGGTGACCCGGGAGTTGTGTATGGGAAAGAGCACTTTAGCAGAGAGCTGACAGGCAGGCAAGGTGGGGGAGGGGAGGAACAGCCCAAGAGAGGAACTTGCCAATACAACCTGGACTCCCTGTCCAATGAAGAACAGGGAACAGTCTTCATGGTGACAGTGAATGGGAGGAGGACATGGAGATAGGGGGGGGGGGATGAAGTAGGAAGGGTGGTTCTAAAACCCTTAGCTAAAGCAGGCTGTAAGAAAGGCAGAAGCAGCTCTGCCTAATTAAAGGTAATTTGAGGGAAGTCTGTCTCCAGGCTTTCCAATAAGCCCAAAGGACTCAAGAGGCAAAGTTAGGAGTTTGTAATTGCCTCGGTGAGGGAGACCCTTTGTGGGGGGAGAGCAAGTAGCCCAGCAGCAGGGATGCCTGAAGGGATGAGCCCATGAACACTGGTTGGAAGTTGCCCACCTGCCCAGGAAGATGTGGGTTCCAGAAAACTAAAGCAAACTCCTGAATGTTGGTTTTGGAAAAACGTTTTTTTTTGTGCTTTTGCTGACAAGTACAGGGCAAGTTGCCCACCCTGGAGCAAGAGGGATTGCTCCAAAGGACTTAAAGAATATTGCCTTGATGAACATATTATTGGATTGCCATGCTCGTGGAATTACAAATAAAGTGAAGCTGTTTTTCTTTTGAGAAATCCTTTTCCTGGTTTTAAGAACATAAGAACATAAGAACATAAGAACTGCCATCACCGGATCAGACCTTCGGTCCATCAAGTCCGGCGATCCGCACACGCGGAGGCCCCGCCAGGTGTACACCTGGCGTAATTTATAGTCCACCATATCTTTATATGCCTCTCTTAAGGAGATATGCATCTAGTTTGCTCTTGAAGCCTAGGACGGTCGATTCCGCAATAATCTCCTCTGGGAGGGCATTCCAGGTGTCAACCACTCTCTGAGTGAAGCAGAACTTCCTGATATTAGTCCTGAACCTGTCCCCCCTCAGCTTCATTCCATGTCCTCTAGTCCGTGTCAAATTGGACAGTGTAAATAATCTTCTCTGCTCTATTTTGTCGATTCCTTTCAGTATTTTGAAGGTCTCGATCATATCCCCACGCATTCTCCTTTTCTCAAGGGAGAACAATCCCAGTGTTATAAGTCTATCCTCATATTCCAGTCTCTCCATACCCTTCACCAGTTTTGTTGCTCGTCTCTGCACCCTCTCCAGCAGTTTTATATCCTTCTTTAGGTAGGGAGACCAATGTTGGACGCAGTATTCCAAGTGTGGTCTGACCATTGCCCTATAAAGCGGCATTATAACTTTCTCCGATCTACTCGAGATTCCTTTCTTTATCATGCCCAACATTCTATTTGCCTTCTTTGCCGCTGCCGCGCATTGTGCCGACGGCTTCAGGGTCTTATCTATCAGTACACCCAGGTCCCTTTCTTGTTCACTCTTCCCCAGAGTTGCACCTGACATTGTATACTCGTATTCCTTATTCTTATTGCCTAAATGCATTACCTTGCATTTCTCCACATTGAACTTCATCTGCCATTTCTCCGCCCATGTTTTCATTCATCCGCCCATGTTTTCATTCATCCAGCCATATAAAAGGCGCTAAAATTAATCTGCCTGGAGTCCGAGCCTGACTTCCCACCTACTTAGGAACAGGCCTGGCCACAATATGAAAAATGAATGGAAAAAAAATGGTACAATTAGTACTATTATGGGGGCAGGGTCTGGGGTAGAGATGGGCATGACTTAGACCAGTGTTCAACTGCCAGTCCGCGGACTGGTGCCATCCACAAAATAATTATTTTATTTCCGCCGGTCCATAGGTGTCAAAAGGTTGAAGAACTCTGCTCTAGGCCAAAGTAGAAACCTCTACTTTGGCTTAAAAAAAGGGGATGTCAATGTGCATTCTTTGAAAATTAGATAATAGATAACACCATGTAACAACATTTTTGTTTGTTTGTTTGTTCCTGGGTAATAAGTTTTCTTTTTTAATTGCTTATGCCACAAAAGTTTAGAAAATGGCTATCATTCCCCTCAAACTTTGCTTTAGTGACCAGGCATCGATATTTTGAAACTTACCCTTTTTGCAGAACATTCCACATTGATTCTAAGCTGAATAAACTTAGGGGACCTTTTACTAAGGTATGGCAGATGCATTTTGTTATGTATGTGGCCAATGTATCAAGACAAGAGGGAAAAAGTACTCCATAGAAGTATCTGCTAAGATGTGCGATGTCTACAAAGCATATTTCGGCATGCCTGTTGGGGATCAAGACAAACCTTGGGCACTTCACTTCAATGCAAGCATTGCCAAAAAACTATAGAAGGTAAGACAATTTGTTTCTCACTAGGACAGTGGAAATTACTGCTATAAAAATTTCTTAGATTATTTAATTTTTAAAAACATTTAAATTTTAAAATTTTTTGTTATTTGAAAATATATCATATATGAAATATGTTTGAGAATCTCATACAGATTAGTCATAGGTGAAATAAATTTATTGTTTTCATTACCACAATTTCATTTTGTTCTTCTACATGATGTTAGAGAGGGGAAAAGAGAGCCATGAAGTTTACTATCCCAAGAATTTCACGGACACCCACTGACCATTCAAGCCAACTGCTACTTCTGTATGATGGACTCTTCCAAACGTCGAACTGGCAAGCATGCATCTGCAATCACATATCCGGACATTCCTTCATCCACCATTGGGGCCACATTGCCCTGAGCTCCCCATACCCACTCCCCCAGAGAAAGAGCAGTGATTCAACTCAGATTTCTTAATATTATTGGTGTTGGAGGGGCGTGGCTTGGAGCATGCAAGATGAAAGCATAACCGTAGCGCTCCTCAAGCCCGGGCAATTACCTGAAAGTTAAAAGGCTTCACAAACTTCGTTCCGTCCTAAAACAGGGAAAACAAACCTGGTTAAATATGGCAGCATGGCAGGGAAAGTCGGTTACGCCAGGCACATCAGGCGGGACCGCGAAACAGTCAAAGACTACCCAGCTGACACCATCTAAAGTGCCTATTCCTCTAGAAGACGAAGAGGCGCTTGATAAGGCAGACATCATGGCGGAGTTGTTGAAAATTAAATTAATGCTGCAAGACAACGCGAATAGGATTATGGAAGTGAAAGAGGAAGTTGTGAGCTTAAACCAACAGATGAAGATAGCTAATCAAAGAATGACGCAGATTGAAACCAGAGTCGAACAGATGGAGATTATCACATGTAAGTGTGAAACAGGAAGACAAACTATCGAAACGTTAAAGAAGCACCTCGAGGATTATGAAAATCATGGAAGGAGGAAGAACATCAGAATAATTGGATTGGCTGAAGATTTGGAGGGGGGGATGCTGTCCAGTTTTTGGAAAACTTATTACCCAAGAGTTTACAGTTGAATTCAAAATGGCCTTTGGAGATAGAACGGGCACATCGTATTCCATCAAAACGTTCAGCAAACCAGGCTGGCCCAAGGCCCTTAATTTTCAGAGTGTTACGTTTCCAACAAGCTTTGGAAATACTAAAGTTGGCCAAATCTGACAGAAATTTAAATTAGAAAGGCTCAAAGTTGCTGTTAGTGCCAGATTTTGCAAAATCAATGGCCAATACAAGAAAGCAGTTCTTTATGATGAGACAACAGATGGGAGAAAAAGGGCTCTCTTATGGATTATATTATCCATCAACAATGAGGGTTACAAGTGGGAATAAGACTTTTCATTTTCAAGATCCTGAAAAGCTAAAGATTTTTTATCAAAATCTGAACCAATGTCTATTTAACTGATTATAGTTTATTTCTTGATCATAATTGCAAATTTTTGTTTATTATTACAAGAATGGAAGAGTGAGGAGGAAAAATTTACTGGAAGTTTTTCTGTGCGGATACAGTTTGAAAGAACAAAAGAAGAGAAAACATCCATTAAGAAGATAATCTTTAAATGGAGATTACATGCATGATGTTGGGGGGGGGAAGTCTTTTTTGTAAAAGGAGCAATCAATTTTGATGGTTTGCACTTTTACAACATTTAATTAGATATGGAAATGGATTCATTATGAAGATGTTCAACATCTTCATAAGGGACTTGGCTGAGGGGCTTCAGGGTAAATTAACGTTATTCGCCGATGATGCCAAATTATGCAATATAGTGGACAAGAACACAACAGGACCTGACAACAAATCCAAGACCGATAGTATGTGAAGGGACACGTATCAGAACTTTAGTAAGTGTCCTTAGGCATATGTTGTTTAAAGATGCAAAGGTAGGCCCTGTTTATCTTTCCCTTCTTTGAAGATGGTACAAGGACAGGTAATGTTTAAACAGAGATAATGTGAAGTGAATTCAATTGTTTTGTTAAGCCGTATTTACAGACAGCTTTAGTTAAGAAGCTCTGCTGGTCAAGGCTTTTTCTGACCCTCTTTGGACTTCAATCTCCAGATAGAAAAAATGCTGATGTGTTTAAAGTTTCACGTGACCTTCCATATATGGTTTGTATTTACGTCACATGCCATCACATGCTGGCAAACCTGATTCGTATAAAATATGTGAAACTCATAATAAACTTTGGACATATTTGAAAGATGGTTTCTGGTCTTTAAGATGTGTCCCCAGGTACCTGACTTACATATGACAGAGACAGAGAAAGTATGGGGCAGGAATTGGGACCTGAATCCTTTTCAGTTGGGGGCTTGTCCGCGATGGGCAGATGATATCACCGGTATTTTGTGAGTATTTCTGAATTTTTTCTGTTCTTTAATACTCACTGGGTAGTGGTGACCTGTACCCACCCTTTATTTTAAGTTCAAGCTTTGGGTTCTATTATGGAGTTTTTTTGGGAAAAATCTCGGGGTACTTTCGGTAAGCACCCCTCATATATATAAGCAGCTGCCATTCTTTCGGGAAGAATGAAATTATTTATAGAACCCCCCTGCCCACTCTGTCATTTGTAAGGTTAAAACTTTTATAGAGTATAAGATTTTATTGTCTCTTATTACTGTACCTCGCTTATAAGGTAAGATAAGCGAATATTTTTGCATTGTTATATTGCTTTTGTAATGAGTCATAAAGGCACTTACTCCTAGACAAATGAGACTTGTACGGCTGTGTGTATGTATGACATTTTTTCCTTTTGCTCCCATCTTTCTGTGTCACCAATGTTTACTACTGAGGTAGGACATGCTGTTATGTGGAATGAATTGAAAGCGCTGTTTGAATCAGTCTAAGATCTTTCCCTTGTAGTTTGTACACAAGCACTATTTCTTGTCTTCCTTTTGATCCTGACTAATTTTGTGCGTTTTTTTCTATGGCTGCTTTCTTTGTGTTCTGTGCTGGATCATTAAAAAAAAAAAAAAAAAAAGAAACAAGAAAAAGAAAAAATTCCGTTTTAGAGGTTTTCTTTCTTGTGCAGAGCAAAGCTAATCTGTTCTTTGCTTTCATTATCAGGGTCTGTGCATGAATGTTTTTGTCCCTTTCCCCAGACTTCTCTGTTTGGGCTTCCACTGACCCCCTATAGTGCTTCTTTGAAGTTACTCATTCTTGGTTTTATAAAGCAGTAAGGTGAGATTCCACTGCTTGTCTCTTGACTTTTCTCCGGCATTATCAAAACCACCATCTCTTCTTATAATACGCCCATCGCTCTTGTCAAAGCTGATGGCATTCCCTGTTTCGTCCTAGATTTAGGGCTGTTAGTGTTTTGGTAATTCTCATTGCACTTATGTTTCTTCCACCATTCCACCGGCAGCCAATGATTTTTTCTGTCATTGTCCTAAAGAATGTTTTATTTTTAGTCCCTTGGTGAGGCTTTTCAGCTCTTTTTTTGCCTTCACCTTTAAGCAACAGTATACCTAGTGTGGAATGTCCTTCGGGCTATTCTACAAAGTCATGCACTGCCCCTCATGGTCCTATTCTCATTTTGTACAACTTTTTGTGTTCCATAATTCAGGAGACCTGTCCGATTGATAGTTTGCATCTTTTATAATGGTTGTCTGTGTGTGGTCACAAGGTGTCATGAAATAAACTGCACTGGTGTAAATCTGAAGTGAAATACCTGGGTTTTGTCCTGTCTCATGGTCAGAGGAAAATCTGCACTTTCTGCATTGCTGCTATTCTGGGTCTGCCCCGCCCAGCTACCAAGAAAGACATGCTTACTTTTCTTGCTATGATTGGTCACTGCCGCCAATGGATCTCTGCTTGTTCCTTCTATGACC
Source organism: Geotrypetes seraphini (assembly GCF_902459505.1). Lineage (NCBI taxonomy): Eukaryota > Metazoa > Chordata > Amphibia > Gymnophiona > Dermophiidae > Geotrypetes > Geotrypetes seraphini. The sequence goes on along the minus strand of NC_047086.1, from coordinate 208,383,057 downwards.
AGATTTTGAGACAGACCCTGGTTTCTGAAATGACTGCTCTTATCAGATGGACTTATGAAATGTTGGACATTTAAAATGTGCTTTGGTTTCTAGCTCAAGTTTGGGTTTTCCTGCTTATGCCCACATGTTTTATCTCTTTGTTTGGGACTATTGTAACACCATGAAGGGAGAACATGGCGGTAAGTTACGCTCTGTTGCCTTTTTTTATAGTCACTCCTGTTCAAGTTCCCTGGCTGCTTGTGCTATTGTGGTAGAGATGGTTACTTTTCTGATCCTAGGTCACCCCATTACCCTTCATACTTTTCACGATGTCCAAGCCCTTCTTTTAAATAGGCTTCTGGGTCTCAAGGGTGAACAGGATTCTCTTCCTCTCTTTTTTCACAGCTTCAGTCCTTTGTTACCACCCCCTCCTCTGAATTTGATGCCTGGCGTTTGGCAGGTGCCCAAAGCCGCCCTTTTGGACGGACTTTGGTGCAAAGAGGGGAAACCCTGGATACCAGCTGCTAGCTCTTCCTTATTCATTGCCCAATATCATGGTATTGGTTATCGTAGTGCTCGCTCGACACGACATTTTAACTTCTTGCTAGTGATATTTTCATTCTTGACCTTTTGCTCCTTGATACAGATATATATAGCTCAATAATTACAGCTGGCACGGTTGTGAATTGAAAATAAATTGGAAAATACAATTCCTTTCTATTGTTTTAGCTGAAATTAGGATGTTGCTAATTTAAAATGTTTTTTCCGGATTTATACATAGCCATCCCAGATCAGTTTTGGCACAGATATTTCTAATGTTTTCCACGGGTCCTCTTTATCACTGCAGAGATAGAGACGCTCCAAAGAGACATTAGCTTTATGCCTTTTTCCAAATATGAGATGGTTATGATATACATTATTTGTTGTTTTGGTTTTTTTATATCAATGTGTTTATTTGCAGAGTTAAATTCAGCTCTGCACACTTGACAGATGGAGTAATAGCTCCACGCTTAAAACTTTATGTTTTGTCTGTGTCATGTCTACTTGTTTCAGTTTAGTGGGTACCCTAGGATACATAATATTGGCCATTTCTAGAGCTCTTTTTCCACTTCTTACTAGCCTAACTGCGCAATGTTCTTTTACTTTTAGCTTTTATATTCTGAATACATTCAGTACATCAGTGTGGTCTCTCTGAGGTGCATAATAGTTATATGCAGCACGATAAAAACATATCCTTTTGGATTGTTCAATTAAGAACCTTAAGTAACTGAGTATTGTCTCTCTTTTGCCATAGCTATGTCAAGTACATGAATTGGTATTGTTACATGTTGCCACATTCAATACAGGCAACATGGTTTCTCTTGTTTTCTATCTCTTATTTGGATCACATTGGAGTACAGCTGCTGAATGATATTTGGAATGCTTTTCAAGCATTTCTTTTCAAGTATCTCTTTCTGTATGCACAGACATCTGGCTGCTCTCCCTTTGAGATTCTCACGGGATGACCTTTCCCCGCCCCATGGGTAGATTTTCCCTTGATACAGGAGGAATACGTCTAAAAGCTAATTGAAATATTAGGGCTTGTTCAAAGAAACGTGTCTTGCACTTCTCCTTTCTCTCCACAGATTCCTACCCATTTTTTCCAGCCTGGTGATTATCCAGCAGCTTTCCAAGGATCGGAAGCAGACGGATTTCCCCTTTGGCCTTCCCACTACTGTGATCGCTGTGACCAGGCCCGCTGCACTCACTGAGGAGTTTCCTGTTTGGATCCACGCAAGTCGCTTGAAGAGGGTTAACCTAAAACCCCAGAAGCAAGTCTTCCCTGCGCAGATTTCACCTCCTCCAGTGGAACAACATGATGATCTCATTGCAGCATTCTACCAACTTTATCATTCTCTTACTGGCACCGCTGCTGCTAGTTTTTCTCCCTGTATGGATCATTTCTAACTGGGTCTACAGGGATGATGTGTTCTGGGTCCACGACACTTTCTGCCCATATCCATCTGTAAATGGCACTTCTACTGTAAACAGCACCCCCGACACCTCTTTGCGACTAAGACGTCAAGCTGGACTACTCCCTCGCAAAGGCTGTCCTTCAATTGGAATCCAGAAAAGACCGATAGTATGCTACCCTTTGGTATAATTCCAGCAGTGTGCAAGTTGCCACCTTCTCCTTTGAGTATTGTGACATTGTGGACTGTTCATCAATTGATATCCCAAGGCTGTGCCATTGGTCCTCAGAGATTCCTAAAACTAAGGACATATATATATATATGTTATTGACTCACGTTGGGGGTTAAGTGTGCATTCTGGGGAGTGGTAGGGTGGAATATTGATACTGACTGGGCTTATAAACTAGAAAATACTCTGAAAGGCAGTGGACCAAAATCACTGCTTACTTGTATGACCCTTCATAAGGTTGGACACTGTTATAGGAAAAGTGTTCCTGCACAAATTATTAAGCTTTCTCTTACTATTGACAACCCTAGACCTACTGATGAAGGTATGTACATTATGAACATGTGGTTTAAGGGTGGGTCTAGCTATCATCAGTTTTCTTATGGGATCTATCTACCTCCACTCATCTTCTCCCGCCATTTTGTGGGGGCCCCAAAAAATACTAACCCACTGGCCCCTACATTCAATAAACTTACTGACATGATGGCTATTGCCAATCCCACTTTTGAAGATATTGTGGCTGTTGAGGTAGGGTTTTCAGAACCTAACCTTTGGTTAGAATGGATGAAATTCACTGCTGATCAACATAATAAGAGTAATTGTTACATATGTGCTCAAGCTAGACCCCATCTAGGAACCGTACCTCTGGACCTCCCTCCTGGTATCCAACCATGCCTTTTTGGGTTATTTACCTATCCTCTTTGTGCACTGCAGTGTTCTAAATACCCTTTGTTGCCAGGACAGCAAAAGCTTGATATTGCCGTTATCATCTATAAGGGCAATTACACATGTCATGTTTCTAATCTGACACAGGGTAGTTTTGTAGGTAATTTACCCCCAGGTTATTGTTCTGTCTTGGCTCATAGGTATGCCCTATTGTTGCTGCATCAGATTTGATATTTACTGGCTTTATGGAGACTTTTGGCTCCCTGTTAAGCTACCCAGCCAGTGGATAGGCCAGTGCACTTTAGTTAAGGTTACCATGCTCCTGCATATTTTTCTGATAGGCATCCTTCCTATTCAAATGGTTTTTCCTTTTATTTGTCTTGATATAAATCTGATCACATGTATACATAGATGCTATAGGGGTCCCAAGAGGGGTCCCAGATGAATTTAAGGCCCGAGCTCAGGTTAAGGCTGGGTTTGAGTTCCTTATTCCCTTTATTACTATTAATAAGAATGTTGATCGGATTAGTTAAAATTATTATAATCAGCAACGCTTTGTGAACTATTCTAGGGACGCCTTGCAAGGTATTACTGATCAATTAGGCTCCACTTCTCAGATGGTTCTCAAAATCGTATGGCCCTAGCTAGGATTCTAGCTGAAAAATTCTCCTCAGTATTTTATGCTGTTGTACTTTTCTTTCTGACAATATAGGTCCTCCTATGGACATTCAGAAATTAGCAGACCTCTTTGCTGAGTTCAAATGTAACTCTGATTTATCTAATTCTTGGGATCAGCACTTTAGTTGAATGCATAATTTCTTATTATTTGCACTCTTGTCTTGACTGCTCATGTACTGTGTTATTCGTATTACAGCTCCTAAAAGACCCCTCCTTGAGAGACATACCTAGGGTATCACTCCCTTCCAGCTCATGCTGTGTATTTGTGACGTCATTTACATGACGTAAGAGGGGATTTGAAGGGACACGTATCAGAACTTTAGTAAGTGTCCTTAGGCATATGTTGTTTAAAGATGCAAAGGTAGGCCCTGTTTATCTTTCCCTTCTTTGAAGATGGTACAAGGACAGGTAATGTTTAAACAGAGATAATGTGAAGTGAATTCAATTGTTTTGTTAAGCCGTATTTACAGACAGCTTTAGTTAAGAAGCTCTGCTGGTCAAGGCTTTTTCTGACCCTCTTTGGACTTCAATCTCCAGATAGAAAAAATGCTGATGTGTTTAAAGTTTCATGTGACCTTCCATATATGGTTTGTATTTACGTCACATGCCATCACATGCTGGCAAACCTGATTCGTATAAAATATGTGAAACTCATAATAAACTTTGGACATATTTGAAAGATGGTTTCTGGTCTTTAAGATGTGTCCCCAGGTACCTGACTTACATATGACAGAGACAGAGAAAGTATGGGGCAGGAATTGGGACCTGAATCCTTTTCAGTATGGCACACGACCTCCTCCTACTGGAGAATTGGTCCAGGACCTGGCAACTAAACTTCAATGCCAAAAAATGCAAGGTCATGCACCTTGGCAACAAAAATCCATGTAAGACTTACACTCTTAATGGTGAGATCCTAGAGAGAACTGTAGCGGAACGAGACTTAGGGGTAATCATCAGTGAGGACATGAAGACTGCAACTCAGGTGGAGAAAGCTTCATCTAAAGCCAGACAAATCATGGGTTGCATACGAAGGAGTTTCGTTAGCCGTAAACCCGAAGTCATAATGCCATTATATAGGTCCATGGTGAGACCCCATCTGGAATACTGTGTACAATTCTGGAGACCACATTACCGCAAAGATGTGCCGAGACTTGAATCGGTCCAGCGAATGGCCACACGGATGGTCACGGGGCTCAGGGATCTCCCGTATGAGGAACGGCTGAATAAATTGCAGCTCTACTCCCTAGAGGAACGCAGGGAGAGGGGGGACATGATCGAGACATTCAAGTACTTCACGCGCCGTATCGAGGTGGGGGAGGATATCTTCTTCTTCAAGGAACCCACGTCAACACGAGGGCATCCATGGAAAATCAGGGGAGGGACATTGCATAGCGACACCAAGAAAAACTTCTTCACCGAGAGGGTGGTGGATCGATGGAATGGTCTTCCGATACAGGTGATTGAGGCCAGCAGTGTGCCTGATTTTAAAGCTAAACGGGATCGAAAGGTGGGATCTCTTCGCAAAGGGAGGTAGGGGAGGGTCATTGGTGTGGGCAGACTTGATGGGCCTTGGCCCTTATCTGCCGTCACTTTCTATGTTTCTATGTTTCTATTATTCTTGGAGATGAAAGTTTAAGGTTAATGATTATTTGATTTAGTCATAGTTATCAAATATAATACAATTTTCTCAGTTTGTGATTATTTGAGAAGTCGCTGATGAATTGTACTTACAATTAAAAAAAAGGGATATTTTATTTTGAAATTTACATACTGTATTTGCTTAAGAAGGGAGCTTTTTCTTTAATGAATTTAAAAAGTTATTACAATGAGTTATAAAATTCATTATATACAATAGTATGAATTCTAAATGTCATGAATTATCTGAACTATTAGTTTTTGATAGATGCATATTGAAAGTAATGAGTTTAAATATTCAGATTGAATGAGATTATACTTTTAATAACAAAGGAAGCATGGGGGTTAATTTCAGATATATATATAAAAGATGAATTTCTTATAGATGTATTCGTTATTAATTTAGGAGGAAGAGGTTAAAGAATATGAATTCAAGGAAGAAAGATATAATTGTTGTTCAATGGTGTTTTATTACATGTTCTAGGGGAAATCTACATAGTTGATTTAGAGAATAAACTTATTTAGGGTAAAAGTTCGGATGGACAGAAATTTCATTTAAATGAAACATATTTTCTATCGGAAATTGTTATGAAATTAAAATTTTGGGATATATTGGGTTAAATTTAGGGTACATAGAAGTGGGAGTGGGTGGGTATAGTAATTGGGAATGTGGTAATTAATGGTAAATGAATGTTTTAGGAAATTATTTATTTGTTTTATTTATATAAATATGAAGTTATTTGATGATTAATATAAGATCATTAACTTTATATGATATAGGAAGAAAGGATAAAGTTGCCTGGGGGAGGGGTTTTTGGGATTGCTAATCCAATGTGTGTTCTAAGGCAGTCATTTTATGTGGGGAGATGGGGAGGGAGAGGGGAGGGGTTTTTGTTAAATATGGGTTTAGATGTGCAAGGGGAAAATAAACTTATTGTTTTATTGGGAGGCATTGTGATACAGGGGAATGATGAATTAACTGAGGCATTTGTTGGTTTCTGGTATCTCCTACAGTCCCTTTTTAGTACAAAATAAAAATGGAGCTGAAAATATTTTTGTTAAATGTAAATCTAATCTAATCTAATCTAATCCTTAGGTTTGTATACCGCATCATCTCCACGTTTGTAGAGCTCAACGCGGTTTACAGTAGGAGAAATAGGAAGGAACTACAATAGAGGGTTAGAGGTAGAAGTGTGAAGAAAATTTAGAGGACTTGGGATGCCAAGATATAAGAGTTTCCAATGGCTTAAATCATCCAATAAAGAAAAAAAAATACTTTCCTTTCTGAAACAACAAAATGCAGATGTATACTATATTCAAGAAACTCACTTGACGGCCACAGAAGCTAAGAAACTGGAAGGGGGTTGGGTTCAGCATTGTTTATATTATATTTATGATATTATTGATTATAATATTTGAAAGAAGGTGGGTGGGACGGGATATCATTTTTATGTTTTTAGAATTATATGAGAATTACAAGTTACTAATGGTATATTCCTGTACGCTTGCTGTAAGTTTTCAAAATGAATAAAGAATTAAAAAAAAAAAAGAAGTAGCTATATTGGTGAATAAAAAATGTTCAGATAATTTTAAAATAGTGGATTCAGATCCTCTAGGAAGATGGGTATATGTGGAAATGAGCCTGGGAAATACTATGTTGGCGCTATTTAATGTATATGCCCCTAATTAGAAACAAAGTGAATTCTTTAAAACTCTGCAACAGTTAATACTACCACTGGCTGCTTCTAATTTAGTGATGGCTGGGGATTTTAACGCTGTGATGGATACAGTGATGGATAAAAAACCTAGTAAAATTATGAAATCATTAGGATTAGATAATTTTGTATATTCCTGTAATTTGAAAGATATATGGCAGATACTTCATTTTAATGAACGGGAATTTTCTTTTTGTTCTCAAGTTCATAAATCCTTTTCAAGAATAGATTATATTTTCGTTTCAAATCATTTAAGTCAGCAGGTAACACAAGCCTCTATAGATTCAATTATTTTGTTGGATCATGGGTGGGTGTGGATTGAGTTAAATCTTGTTGGGCAAGATAATAGTAGATCTTTATGGAGATTCGATAATGCATTGTTAGAGGATTCAAATTTTCTTGAATAATTTCAATTAAAAATAAATGAAGTTTTCCAAATTAATGATTCAAAAGAAGTCTCAGTGGTGACACTATGGGATGCTTTTAAGGTACCATGAGGGGTCAGATTATTTCATATTTAGCATATGTTAGGAAACGGCTCAAAAAGCAATTTTCTAATTTGGAACAGGAAATTAAAGTTTTAGAGTCAAAATTGATTAATAAATGGGAACAAACTACTCTACAGGCTCTTTTAAAAGTAAAATGTAACTATAATGATATTTCTTCACAATTTGTAAGGAAAGATTTGTCTTCTCAACAGACCATGTATTATGGAAGTTCAAATAAGGCAGGAAGATTATTGGCGAATTATCTTAAAGCAAAGAAAAGAAGAACAAAAGTTATTGCAATAAAAGATGAAAAAGGTGATACTCATTCCCAAATTGGATCCATTTTAAAGCAATTCTTAAATTTTTATAAAGCTTTATACTCCTCCGAGCCTTATTTAGATAAAGAATAGGATGGTTTAGAATTTTTAAAATTAATCAATGGTCCAAAAATTCCTTATCATATAAAAGTAAGTCTAGAGGCACCTATATCATTAAAAGAATTGCAAACAGCGTTGAAGTCCCTTAGAGCAGGATCCGCTCCAGGTTGAGATGGTTTCACGGTAGAGTTTTATAAATCATTTCAAAATACCCTCTTAGTTCATTTATTAAATTTATATCAGACTCAACTAATTAATGGTTGCATTACAGGTACTATGGCGGAATCATTCCTATAGTTTTGCCAAAGCCAAATAAAGATCCTACTTTGGTATCAAACTATAGACCTATTTCTTTAATAAATGTAGATGGTAAACTTCTGGCTAAGACATTTGCTTTACGTCTGGCTAAGGCTCTCCCTTTTATTATAAATACGTACCAAACAGGATTTGTTGCTCAGAGACATTCCTCCAACAACACCAGACTGGCTTTTCATATGTTAAATTTAACAAAAGCCATGAAGGATCCAGCCTTCTCTGTATCTTTAGATGCAGAGAAAGCTTTTGATCGGGTGGAATGGACCTTCATGTATCAAGCAATAGATTGGTTTGGAATAGGTTCAGGATTTATACATATGATACAATCCTTGTATAGTTCCCCTTTAGCAAGATTGTATATTAATAATAATCTCTTTGAATGTTTTAGTTTGCAGAGGGGAGTTAGACAAGGATGTCCCTTGTCTCCTTTGCTTTTTGATATTGTATTAGAACTCTTGTTATTAGCTATTCAGCAGGTGAAGGAGATACAGGGTATTCCTTATTCAGATTGGGATTACAAGGTCTCTGCTTACGCGGATGATATACTGCTTCATTTGAGGAATCCTGAAACAACCATTCCATGCTTACTTGATTTGATAGAGATATTTGGAAAATTCTCAGGTTATAAGATAAATTGGAGTAAATCAGAAGTTCTTCCACTTAATGTCCATTGCACAAAAGGATTATTTGAAAAATTCCCCTTTTTATGGAAAGAAGATGGAATAAATTATTTAGATATCTGGATAAAAAATACTCTGGAAGAAATTATGAAGATGAATGAAAATTTTTTATTACAGAAGGTAACAGAAATCTGCGAGCAGTGGAATCCTTTACATCTTTCTTGGTGGGGGAGAGTTCAAACTATTAAAATGATGATATTGCCTGTGGTTTGTTATCAAATGAGTATGTTACCACTTTTTTTTAAAGGGTCCTTTTATAAAAAGTTAAACAGTATTCTTACAAAATTTATTTGGCTGGGTAAAATTGCGAGAATTTCATTGGTATCTTTACAAAAGCCAATTGTGGAGGGAGGGGTAAATTTTCCAAATTTTTATAGGTATCATCAATCCTATATCTTGCACCAGGGTATATATTGGGTCCTTATATATAGTATGTAGGAATAAGAGAGAAAAAAACTGCTACAAAATATAATAACTCTCTGTAAAGTACACTCTATCTGTTAGAATATGGATCAATGGTCAGTGTTCAATGTACCAACCCGATCTCTAGGCTTAAACTGCTTAATGTCTTTTCTAAGAGGAGGGGCCTCAGATTTCCGTGCGCTGCCAGCAGTTAGCTTATCAGCCGCACTAGATAGGGAAACAACCTCATCGGCCTCCCTCCCCCTCCTGCCTGCTGACTTCCACCAATAGATAATCAAAAGACAGTAACTTAGCTTGGGTAGGGATTGTACAAGTTGAAAAGTTGAAATGTCTCAAAATGAGTCTGCTGTCCTCACGGGTCCGCTCCCGCCGACGTTTCGCCCTGACGCAGCCTTTGCGGCGAAACGTCGGCGGGAGCGGACCCGTGAGGACAGCAGACTCATTTTGAGACATTTCAACTTTTCAACTTGTACAATCCCTGCCCAAGTTAAGTTACCAGGTGAACAACCTGAGGCCCGAGGGCCGCATGCGGCCCCGTGAAGTATTTTGTGCGGCCCCGGTCGAGGGCGATGCAGTGTATTCCTCTGCTGCCCCCAGGTGTTTACTGTCTTGCCAGCTCCCTCCTCTGTCTTGCTGCAACATTTGCGTGTTTGTGCAGCCCCAGAAACATTTTTTTTTGGCCAATGCGGCCCAGGGAAGCCAAAAGGTTGGACACCTCTGGTATAAATTGTTAGCTGAATTTGCAAATAAAAAAAACAAAAACTGGTCTTAGGGATATTTGGGAGTATTGAGATCAAGCACCAAATTTCTGTGTCTCAATGGTCAAGAACTTGGAGGTTGAGATGTACAATGTCGGCATCTATGAAACAAACATGGTTTTTCTGTTACATAGAGCATTCTGGACCCCAGTTCGTTTACAAAAGTTAGATAGCTCTAAGTCAAATAGATGTTGGTACTATCATCTCGAAGCAGGGACTTTAGATCATTTATTGTTCTATTGTCCGTTTATTTTGTCATTTTGGAATTCAATACGGGGGCCAAATTAACTGTCTATTGGAAAATCCAGTGGCATTGTCTTATGATATGGTATTATTTGGCATGGTCATGAGGGCTAAAAGCCAAATATCATCTAAAAACAACAGGCTTTTATTAATTATGACAGGAATCGCCATACAACAAACTACAAACAATTGGAAGAATTGTAAAAGGCTTAATTATAGTTTTTGGTGGAATTCACTATGTCATATGTACAAAATGGAAAGGACATTGGCCATTCAGAAAGGAAATTTTAAGAAGTTTCAGGAGATTTGGGAGCCATTAGCAAAATATTGTAACATTTAAATAGTGTTTTTCCCTTTAAATATGCACATCCGGGTGGGGGGGTGGGAATTTTGAATAACTGATATGGGGTAATTATAGATATTTATGTATAGATATTGTGATTGTTTAGGGGGGAGGGGGATATAATTCTGAAATGGATATTATAAGACTATTAAGTGTGGAATTTGGATATAAAATGTTTGTATTTACTGTGACACTTATTGTAAGTATTGAAAATAATAAAAAATTGGTAAAAAAAATATTATTGGTATTTACAGCAAATGTTTTGTATGTAATTTAGTATTCAGCTGTTTTTCTGCTGGAGTGCATACCTACAGTCTTTTCTGATTACTAATCTGCTGAGACATTAACCAGTATAAACAGTTGTGTGAAACTTGGAGAATCTAAAACTATTTTTGAAAGCTAAATGTTATTTTGAGAACTGAAGGTCTAAAGCCTTAAGAGTGATCTCTTGACTTAAGAATATAAGAATAGCTATACTGGGTCAGACCAATGGTCCATCAAGCCCAGTAGCCCGTTCTCACGGTGGCCAATCCAGGTCACTAGTACCTGGTCAAAACCCAAGGTGTAGTAATATTCCATTTTACCAATACAGGGCAAGCAATGGCTTCCCCCATGCCTTTCTCAATAACAGACTATGGACTTTTCCTTCCAGGAACTTGTCCAAACCTTTCTTAAAACCAGCTTCGCAATCCTTTCTTACCACATCCTCTGGCAATATGATCTAGAGCTTAACTATTCTCGGAGTGAAAATTTTTTTTTTCCTATTGGTTTTAAAAGTATTTCAGTGTAACTTCATCGAGTGTCCCCTAGTCTTTGTAATTTTTGACGAAGTGAAAAATCGATCCACTTGTACCCATTCTACTCCACTCAGGATTTTGTAGATTTCAATCATATCTCCCCTCAGCCATCTCTTTTCCAAGCTGAATAGCCCTAACTGTTTTAGTCTTTCCTCATACGAGAGGAGTTCCATCCCCTTTACCATCTTGGTCGCTCTTCTTTGAACCTTTTCTAGCGCCACTATATCTTTCTTGAGATAAGGAGACCAGAATTGAACACAATATTCCAGGTGAGGTTGCACCTTGGAGCGATACAGAGGCATTATGACATTCTTAGTCTTGTTAACTATCCCTTTTTTAAATAATTCCCAGCATCCTGTTTGCTTTCTTGGCCGCCGCCACACGTTGGACAGAGGTTTTCATCGTATTGTCTACAATTATACCCAGATCCCCAAGGTGGACCCTAGCATCTGGTAACTTTGATTCAGGTTATTCTTCCCAATGTGCATCACTTAGCATTTGTCCACATTAAATTCTTCCAATTTCCTAAGGTCCGCCTGCAATTTTTCACAATCCGCATGCGTTTCAACAACTTAACAGTTTAGTGTCATCTTCAAATTTAATCACCTCACTCGTTCTTCCAATTTCTAGATCATTTATAAATAAGTTAAATAGCACCGGTCCCAGTACAGACTCCTACGGCACTCCACTGTTTACTATCCTCTATTGAGAAAAATTACCATTTAACCTTACCCTCTGTTTTCTATCTGATAACCAATTCCTAATCCACAACTGAACTTTGCCACCTATCCTATGACACTTCAGTTTTCTCAGGAGCCTCTTGCGAGGAACTTTATCAAAAGCTTTCTGAAAATCTAGATACACTATATCAACTGGCTCACCTTTATCAACATGTGGCTTTTGCAATGCTCCTGAAGCAGCCTCGGCGAAACAAGGAAGTTCCCTGTCAGGTCCTGTAGTGAACATAAGAAATGCCAGCACCGGATCAGACCATGGGTCCATCTAGTCCGGTGATCCGCACACACGGAGGCCCAGCCAGGTCTACCCTGGCGAATACCTTGGTTACTCAATGTGTTTTTCAAGAAGATATGCATCCAACTTGCCCTTAAATCCTGAAATGGTGGTTTCCTCCACAACCTCTTCCGGGAGAGCATTCCAGGCATTCACCACTCGCTGTGTGAAGCAGAACTTTCTGACATTTGTCCTGGCCCTGTCTCCCCACAGCTTCAGTCCATGACCTCTTGTCTGAGTCACCTTCGACAATGTGAATAAAGATGTTTCCTGTTCTATTTTGTAGAATCCTTTCAGTATTTTAAAAGTCTCGATCAGATCCCCTCGCAGTCTCCTCTTCTCGAGGGTGAAAAGTCCCAGTTTTCTGAGGCGATCTTTGTAGCTCAAATTTTCCATACCTTTTATTAGCTTCGTCGCTCGCCTCTGCACCCTCTCCAGTAGTATTATATCCTTCTTTAGATAGGGAGACCAATGTTGGACACAGTATTTCAAGTGTGGTCTCACCATCGCTCTGTATAACGGCATTATTACATCCTCAGATCTACTCATGATACCCTTCTTTATCATGCCCAACATCCTGTTTGCTTTTTTTGCTGCCGCTGCGCATTGAGCCAACGGCTTCAGAGTCCTGTCTATCATTACCCCCAGGTCCCTTTCCTGTTCGCTTTTGCCCAAAGTTACATCAAATAAGGTATACTGGTGCGCCTTGTTTTTCCTGCCCAGGTGCATCACTTTGCATTTTTCAACGTTAAACTTCATTTGCCACTTCTCTGCCCATTTCTCCAGTTGTCTCAAATCTTTCTGGAGTTCCTCGCAGTCCGTCTGTGACTTGATTGCCCGACTCAGTTTTGTGTCATCAGCAAACTTGATGGTCTCACTTGTTGTTTCTTCTTCCAGGTCATTTATGTAGATATTGAACAAGATGGGCCCAAGAACTGAGCCCTGAGGCACTCCACTAGTCACTTTCTCCCAGTCCGAGAACTTTCCATTTACCCTCTGTCTTCTCTCTTCCAGCCATTTTCCTATCCATCTTAGTATGTCCCCTTCTATTCCATGACTTTAAAGTTTTCTGAGAAGTCGCTCATGTGGCACTTTGTCAAAAGCTTTCTGGAAGTCCAAGTATATTATATCCACCGGTTCTCCGCTATCAATATGTTTGTTCACCGTCTCAAAAAACTGAAGTAAATTCGTCAAACATGACTGCACCTTCCTGAATCCATGTTGACTAGCTTTCATTAGGTCATGGGTACCCAGATGTTGGACTATGCTATCCTTGATCAATGCTTCAACCATCTTCCCAGGGACTGATGTGAGACTCACAGGTCTGTAGTTTCCTGGTTCTCCTCTTGATCCTTTTTTGAAGATTGGGATGACGTTTGCTATCCTCCAGTCTTCTGGTATCTTTCCGGTTCTAATTGACATGTTAGCGAGCAATTGCAGTAATTCTCCGATTTCTACCTTTAGCTCCTTAAATACTCTCGGGTGAATTCCATCCGGGCCAGGGGATTTGTCGCTTTTTAGTTTGTCGATCTGATAGTAAATCTGGTCCAGATCCACATTTACTGTGTTAAGGCTCTCCTCTATTACTCCCTTGAATGCTTTCACTGGCTCGGGTACTGATGTGGTGTCTTCATTGGTGAAGACCGATGCAAAGAAGGAATTTAATCTGTCTACAATCTGTTTGTCCTCCTTGATGTATCCTTTACTTCCTTGATCGTCGAGAGGGCCCACTGCCTCCTTGGCCAGTTTCTTCCCTTTTACGTATCTAAAGAAAGTTTGAAGGTTTTGGCTTCCTGCGCTATCCTTTCCTCATAGCTCCTTTTGGCTTCACTCACTACCTTGTGACACTTCCTCTGGTCGACCTTGTGGCTATTCCAAGCCTCAATTGATTTCTTGCGTTTCCATATTTTAAATGAGCTCTTTTTTTCCCTTATTGCATCTTTTACCTCTTTGGTTAGCCAAGCTGGTTCTCCTTTGCCTTTATGTTTCCTTCCCTTGGCTATCTGCGGAATGTATAAATTCTGAGCTTCGGTGATAGTATTTTTTAGTAGGGACCATGCCTGCTCTACCATTTCTATTTCAGCTATCCTATTCTTGAGACGTTTTCTTACCATGTCCCTCATGTTGTCGTATCTTCCTTTTTTGAAGTTAAAAGCTGTGGATTGTGTCTTGATTCATTTTCCTTTCCCAATGCCCAGTTTAAAGTTGATCATGCTGTGGTCGCTCGTCCCCAGTGGGACCTTGACTACTACATCTCTTGTCTGCCAAGTTATGCCGTTCAGGATCAAATTCAATGTGGCGTTCCCTCTTGTTGGTTCCCCTACCATTTGCTCAAGGAAGCAGTCTCCTATCATTTCCAGGAATTTTGTTTCTTTGCCACAGCTTGTGGTTTCTAGGTTCCAGTCTATCCCCGGGAAGTTGAAGTCTCCCATGATCGTTACATTGCCTGTCCTACATCCTTACCTTATTTCTTTTGTCATTCTACGTCTGTTTCCTCTGTCTGTCCTGGGGGTCTATAGTAGAGGCCAATTTTTGTGTCCGCACCGTTCTTTCTGGGAATCCTTACCCAGAGTGACTCTAGTTTCTCTTTCCCCTCTGTGTTCTCTTCCCTGATCGCTACTACTCCTTCTTGGACGTAAAGGGCAATGCCTCCCCCTTTCTGCCCAATTCTGTCCCTTCTGAATAGCTTGTATCCCTGCAGTACCGTGTCCCATTTTTTTTCATCGTGCCACCATGTTTCTGTTATGCCAATAATATCTATTTTGTCGTGTCTTGCTAGTGCCTCTAACTCCCCCATTTTGTTTCCCAGGCTTCTGGCATTCGTATACATACATTTAAGCTCTCTTTGAGCTCTCATCTTGGGTTTTCTGGGCTTCGCAGTCCTTGTTGTGTCTTTCACAGTATCTATTTGTGCTCCTTTTGTGTCTCCTTCATTTGCTTCAAGCTCTTCCCCCTTAGTGAAGACGCCATTTCAAGTTCTGCTGTCTTACATGTGCATGTTCATTTGGGGGATCATGGCACAAGAGGCATGAGATAACCGGCAGCTAAGTATCTGTTTTTTGCCATCTCATGCCTGTTAGTGATTTTTGAACTTTCCCTGTATTTTCCAAGACTTTTGGATGTTCCAATCTCCAACTGGGGAGTGGCTACCACTGATACTTGATTCAGTGAACATTTTGATTCAGAAAAATGGAGCCCATATGAGAGAAAGTGGAGTTTTTTTGAGCCCATGAAGTTGAACTGAGGCTTGTTCTCCACTTTCTTTTTTGGCTCTCTTGTGCTCCTTTTCCCTCTGTTTCTGCTTTGAATTTAGTGTGTGGTGTATGATTGCAGTGGTGTATTTCCTCTATCTGTGAGTGATTATTTGGCAGTACTGAGTGGAATTGTAGGGGGTTCTATAGATATATTTGTTTATAGAGTATAAGCTTTGTTACTTGTTGCTTTTACATACTATTCCCTATTAATTTGAAAATTGAAATCACCCATTGTTATAGTGGTGCCCATTTCTCCAGCTTTCCTAATCTCTGAAAACATTGCTTCATCTGTCTGCTTCTAAAGTACAGGAAAATAAGAAAACTCAGGGAGTGGTTATTCTGTTGGCATCCTCTTTTCCTGGGGAGGTCCACAATGTGCTCTGTGACCCTGAGAGGCGTTATTTGGTGTTGCGGTTAACAGTGGATCACCAAACCTATACTTTGGTAAATGTGTATGCCCCAAATGTGGGCCAGGGGGCTTTTTTTGATAAGATGAGTGAGGTGCTGGGCCGTTCCGCCATAGGTCTTGTTTTGATGGGAGGGGATTTAAATTTGATGCCCCATGTGATTTGGGACAGCACCGTCACACATGGTATCTCGGCCCATGGAGACCGGGCGCACCTTCTTTCTTTGATCTCTCACTGGGGGCTGGTAGATCTGTGAAGACACGCTCATCCGCAGGAGCGTGAGTTTACTTTTCATTCTCTGCTCTGGGACTCGAGTTCCCGGATTGATTTTTGGTTGGGGGATCATCAGTGGCTGTCTAGTTTGAGTGTTTGCTTGATTTTATCTAGCATGCTCTCTGATCATCTGCCTGTGCGAATTTCCCTCCAAGGCTTGATTCCACGCCCATCCTGGTGTCCATGGCGTTTTTCAGATTCTCTGCTTTCTGACCCTGTACATGGTGAGGCAATAGCGAATTCCATCATGGAATATTTAGAATTTAATGATGTTGATAACATCGATTTCTGTTTGCTTTGGGAGGGCCTGAAGGTTGTCCTCTGGGGAAAAATTATTGCTTTGAGAAGAAGGATATCGCGATACTCGAGAGGGTTCAGAAAAGAGCGACACGATTGATAAAGGGTATGAAAAACCTTTCATATGCTGAAAGATTAGAGAAACTGGGGCTCTTTTCCCTAGAAAAGCGGAGATTTAGAGGGGACATGATAGAGACTTACAAAATCATGAAGGGCATAGAGAAAGTGGAGAGGGACAGCTTCTTCAAATTTTCGAAAACTACAAAAACGAGAGGGCATTCGGAAAGTTAAGAGGGGACAGATTCAGAACCAATGCTAGGAAGTTCTTCTTTACCCAGAGGGTGGTGGCCACCTGGAATGCACTTCCATAGGGTGTGATAGGACAGAGTACGGTATTGGGGTTCAAGAAGGGATTAGATGATTTCCTGAAGGAAAAGGGGATAGAAGGGTATAGATAGAGGGTTACTATACAGGTTTTGGACCTGATGGGCCACCACATGAGCAGACTCCTGGGTATGATGGACCTCTGGTCTGACCCAGCAGAGGCACTGCTTATGTTCTTATGCAGGCTCATATTCATAAAACGACGTCAGAAGCAGCTTTTGTGGCAGCAGCTCACTGATTTAGAGGAGGATCTCTGGGTGTTTCCTAGCTCGGAGTCTGCCAGATCTCGAGCCTGTGAGCTACGTCTTGCTCTTAAAGATTTGAAGCTGGCAGCCCTTAGTGTTGACCTGCAGAGGGTGCAACAGGAGCATTTTGAGATTAACAATAAGGCTAGCCAATTACTGGCTAACAAATTATGGAAGCAGAGAACCCAGAACTTTATTCCCTAGATTATTACTCCTGAGGGGTGGGATTGTCGCTCTGTTGTGGATATTGGGGCCGCTTTTCAGGCTTATTATATGGAAGTATATCAGTCCCAAACCAATGCTGATCAGGTGGAGAGTGAGGCGTATCTTTCTTCGCTCTCGCTGCCCACTTTGTCTGAGGGAGAACGGGGCCTGTTATCTGGCCCCATCGCTCAGTTGGAGATCTTGGATGTTATCAAGGCTTCGTCATTGCACACTGCTCCTGGGTTAGATGGATATACCAACAAGTTTTATAAATACGAGGTCCCCCCGCTGAGTACCTGGAGGACTGCGGTGATTACGATGATCCCTAAACCTGGCAAACCATCTACTAGCTGTAGTTCGTACCGCCCCATTTCTCTACTCAATGTGGATTATAAGATATTTATAAAGATGCTTGCCTCTAGATTGCAATTAGTAATCCCTAAATTAGTTCACACGGATCATGGGGGTTTATTCAAAATAGGCAAACATTTGATAATATTAATGCAGCCTTGCATTTATTATGGTATGCTCAGTGAGAGGGATCTCCCACGGTGCTCTTGTCCCTCGATGCAGACAAAGCATTTGATAGGGTTAATTGGGCCTTGTTTCAGGTCATGACCCAAATGGGATTTTCGGGTAGGTTTCTCTATATTTCCCCTTCGGCGCGGTTGAAAGTGAATGGACATTACCTGGCCCCTTTGGAGTTGCTTAGGGTTACTCAGCAGGGGTGCACCCTTTCCCCTCTTTTGTTTGCCCTTTCCATTGAGTTTTTGGCCTGTGTGGTCCGGGACTCTGGGCCCATGGAGGTATTCGTGGGATTACGATGGGCTCCCGTGAATCCAAAAGGAGAAATTAGGTTCTTACCTGCTAATTTACTTTCTTTTAGCTTCTCCAGACCAGTAGAGGTTAACTTTACGATTGGGTATATATCTAATCATGACCAGCAGGTGGAGACTGAAAACAAAACTTTGGGACAGTATATCCTAGCCCCTCCTCTCTATTTCCCTCAGTCTGCCGAATAGCCAAGCAGAACCAAGAACTGGAAAACAACAGAGAGAAAAAACAATACTCCGAAAGGAGTAACAAATAACATACCCAAAAATGCTGTTGGAAAATGCAGAGGAGAAATTCCCGAAGGAAGAAGGTCCCCACAGCTCGCCAGCTAAGCCAGCCGAGCCACAGCCGCTGTTCTTCAATTCTCCCCGGCCCTAGAAAAATACTAGAACCCGCAGCAAAAACCAAAAACTGCCCGCGCAACAGCCCCAACAACAACAACAACAGACAGGGTGGGGACCTCTACTGGTCTGGAGAAGCTAAAAGAAAGTAAATTAGCAGGTAAGAACCTAATTTCTCCTTCTTTAGCACTCTCCAGACCAGTAGAGGTTAACTTTACGATTGGGACGTACCAAAGCAGTCCCTCTCACGGGCGGGACCCCCGAAGGGCTGATACCAGAACACGCTCACCGAACACCGCGTCCCGACGCGCCTGAACATCTACCCGATAATGCCGAACAAAGGAATGCAAGGAGGACCAAACCGCAGCCTTACAAATATCCACCGGAGGCACGAGCGACGACTCAGCCCAAGAAGCCGCCTGACCCCTAGTGGAATGAGCCTAGAGAAACTCCGGAACCGGCTTCTGACTCAGAAGATAAGCGGAAGCAATCATCTCCTTGATCCAGCGCGCAATAGTAGCCTTAGAAGCGCCAGCCCCCCGACGAGGACCCGCCAGAAGCACAAAGAGATGATCGGAGCTCCGAAAATCCCGGGTCCGCTGCACATAAGCATGGAGGACCCGACCGACATCCAACTTGCGCAGCTGTCGTTGCTCAGAAGAACCCTCCCGACTACCCAAGACCGGGAGGACCACCGATTGATTGACATGAAAAGGAGAAACTACCTTCGGCAGAAAGGAAGGAACAGGCCGCAAAACAACCCGCTCCTTCGAAAACTCCAGGAAGGGAGCCCTACAAGAGAAAGCCTGTAGCTCCGACACCCGTCTAGCGGAAGTAATGGCCACCAAAAAGACCGACTTCAGCGTAAGGTCCTTCAACGAACAGCCATCCAACGGCTCGAAAGGAGGGCGCACTAGAACAGAGAGAACCAGATTGAGATCCCAAGAGGGAATCGAGGGCCTTATGGGAGGCCTGATCAACTTGGCCGCCCTAAGAAAGCGAATCACATCAGGAATGGCTGACAAACGCTGACCTGTCACCAGCCCCCGAAAAGCCGACAGGGCCGCCAGATGAACCCGAAGAGAAGACCAGGCCAGGCCCCTATCCAGGCCATCCTGCAAAAACTCTAGAATGTTAGGCAGAGAAGCGCGAAAGGAGACCACTCCCCGCGCTCGGCACCATTCCTCAAAAAGACGCCAAACCCGTACATAAGCCCGAGAGGTAGAAAGCCTCCGGGACCCCAAAAGTGTAGAGATCACCTTGTCGGAATATCCCTTCTTACTCAGGCGGCCCCTTTCAAGAGCCAAGCCGTAAGACAAAAGGGAGACGGGTCGAACATGGGAATGGGACCCTGCGTCAGAAGATCGCATCCGAGAGGCAGAGGAAGAGGATCCGCCACCAGATGCCCCACCAGATCCGCATACCACGGACGACGAGGCCAATCCGGAGCCACCAAGACCACCAGCCCCGGATGGCGAACAATGCGAAGCAGTACTCTGCCCACTAATGGCCAAGGAGGGAACACATACAACAGCCCCTCCGTTGGCCACGGTTGGACCAGAGCATCCAGACCCTCGGCCAGACCGTCCCTGCGACGACTGTAGAAGCGGGGTACTTTGGCGTTGCCACTTGTAGCCATCAGATCCATCAGGGGCTGCCCCCAAGCACGCACTAGCAACTGAAACGCCTCGGCGCCGAGACACCACTCTCCCGGATCCAAGAAGTGACGACTGAGGAAGTCCGCCTGAACGTTTTCTACCCCGGCAATGTGAGAGGCCGAGATATCCAGAAGATGCGACTCCGCCCAAACCATGAGCCGAGCCGCCTCCTGCGCCACCAGAGTGCTCTTGGTGCCCCCCTGACGATTGACATAAGCCACCGCCGTGGCATTGTCCGACAGGACTCTGACCGACTTGCCCAACAAAAGGGAGTGGAAAGCCAACAGCGCCAGCCGGACCGCCCTGGTCTCCAACACGTTGATCGACCAGGAGGCCTCCTCCGTGGACCAGGTTCCCTGAGCTGAGTGACCCAGGCACTGGGCCCCCCAACCCAGGAGACTCGCATCCGTAAGGAGCACCGTCCACTGCGGAAGATCCAGACCCACCCCCTGAACTAGGTGAGGGGTCCGGAGCCACCAACGCAGACTGCAGCGCGCCAAGCCTCGCAGGGGAACCGGAACATCCATCCCGTGCCTCTGGGGAGACCACCTCCGGAGCAGAGCATACTGGAGAGGACGCATGTGGGCCCGCGCCCACCTCACCACGTCCAGGGACGCCGCCATCGACCCCAGGACCTGGAGGAAATCTCGCGCCCGAGGACACCGGGACGCCAAAAGCAGGCGAATCTGAGACTGCAATTTGCTCACCCGGGCCTCTGGGAGGAAGACCTTCCCCAAGGAGGTGTCGAACAGCACCCCGAGGTACTCCAGACGCTGAGCCGGAACCAACCGACTCTTGGAAAGGTTGACCACCCAGCCCAGCGACCGGAGAAACTCCACCACCCGAGCCGTCACCCGGGAGCTTTCCTGCAACGACTTGGCCCGAATTAACCAGTCGTCCAGGTAGGGGTGTACCAGGATGCCCTCCGACCGCAAGGCTGCCGCGACGACCACCATCACCTTGGTGAACGTCCGGGGAGCCGTGGCCAGCCCAAAGGGAAGCGCACAGAACTGATAGTGCCGACCCAAGATCGCAAAGCGCAGGAAACGCTGATGAGAGGCCCGAATAGGAACATGCAAGTAGGCCTCCGTCAGATCGAGAGAAGTGAGAAACTCCCCCGGCTGAACCGCCAGAATGACCGACCGCAGCGTTTCCATACGGAAAGAGGGAACCTTGAGAGCCCTGTTGACCCCTTTCAAATCGAGGATGGGCCGAAAAGTCCCCTCCTTCTTGGGCACCACAAAGTAAATGGAGTACCTGCCCGTGCCCCACTCCGGGGGGGGCACTGGAACTACTGCCCTGAGATCTAGCAAGCGCTGAAGGGACTGGCGAAACGCCAGCATCTTCCCAGGAGTCTGACATGGAGAAGCGAGGAAAAAATCCGGCAGAGAGCGGGCGAACTCCAGGGCATAACCGTCCCGCACCACCTCCAGGACCCACTGATCGGACGTGATCTCGGCCCATTTGGGAAAAAAGTCGCGCAGCCGGGCCCCCACCGGAACCAAGGGGGGCGCCGGCAAGGCGTCATTGTGCAGGACGGGAAGCGGGGGAACCGGCGGAGGGATTCCCTGCCCCCCGACGGGCCCCCCGAAAGGGCTGCATGCGCTGGAAGAACCGACCCCGGGAAAACCCCGGAGACTGGAAAGAAGCAGCCCCACGCCCAGGGCGATACTTGCGAAATTCCCGCAAACGCCCCCGGGCCGCACCACCCCGAGACGCCGGGCGGGCACGGTCCTCCGGCAGACGGGGAACTTTCGAGTCCGACAGAGTCTGAATCAACTTATCCAAGTCCTCTCCAAATAAAAACGACCCCCGAAAGGGAAATTTAGTAAGCTTAGCTTTGGACGCAGCATCCGCCGCCCAAGCGCGCAGCCACAACACACGCCGTGCGGCCACGCCAAAAGCCATGGACTTAGCCGAGATCCGCACCAAGTCATACAGAGCATCCGAGAGGAATGAGGCAGCCATCTCAATCTTCGCTACCTCCTGATCCACCAGAGACCAGTCGTCAGACTCTCGATCCAAGACCCGCTCCGCCCACCGAAACACGGCGCGAGCGACCAGTCCCCCACAAATAGCCGCCTGGACCCCAAAGGCAGAGACTTGAAAATTTTGCTTAAGGATGGTCTCCAATTTGCGCTCCTCAGAGTCCCGCAAGGCAGAACCGCCCTCAACAGGCACGGTATGCCGCTTGGAAATAGCCGAGACCACCGCATCCACGACTGGCGAAGCTAACGTAGCCCGATCCCCTTCAGGAATGGGATACAGGCGAGCCATGCTGCGCGCCAGCCGAAACGGCGTCTCCGGCGTTTTCCACTGCTCAAGAATAATATCCCGAATATCCTGATGCATAGGAAAAGAGCGGGAAACGGAACGGATCCCTCGTAACAGAGGGTCCCCCACACGCGGAGTCTCCGGCGGCGCGTCCTCAAAACGCAAAGCCGAAGAAACCTGTTGAATAAGGTCAGGCAGCTCATCTCTCTGAAAAAGGCGCACCACGGACGCCTCGTCACTGGAGAACGGGAAACCCGACAACCCGCCGCCAGCTTCCGTCCCCTCCAGAGGGTCCTGGAATTCCTCAGAAGGGTCCAGGTCCTCCTCCAGACCGACACGTTCCTCCGACCACAAATCCTCGTCCCACGACACCCGCGGACGCTTGGACAAGAGAGGCGGCGGAGGGGACGTCACGTCAGACGAGAGAGGCAAAGCCGCAGGGAGCGCGGAGGAAACCCCACCCCCCGAGACCCCCTGGGCGCAACCGGGACCCCCAGCCGCCTGAAAATAGGCTTTGCATAATGAAAAGAAAAAATCAGGGGAAAAACCCCCCGAGGGTCCCAAGGGACTCCCTGCCACAGCAGGGGACCCAGCAGAAACCTGCCCCTGCTTAGCCAAAACAGGGGGAAGGTCACCTGAGGTGGAAGACAAAATGGAGGGGCCAGACAGAGAAGATGGCGTCTTTCCCGCCAAAACAGCTCCCTCCATAGCCTGCAGCGGCTGAGAGACCTGAATAGTCTCAGCCGCTAAAACAGGCAAGCCGGCATCAGCTGTCAAAATATCAGCTGAGAGGGAATCCTCTAAAACCCGACCGTCGGCGGCTCGGGGAATCCCTCCGTGGGCGGACGGAGAAGACCGGGCTTCTCCACCGTTCCCTGCCGACTCGCGAGGCACCATCGGCGGGGAGCTCTGGGCGCCTGCAGCCGCTGCCGACGGAGCTCCTCCACCGCACCGGCCTGAACACCGCTTGCACAGGCCGGCCGCGAGTGCCTCGCGTCTGGAGCACAATGAGCACTTTTTCCCTTTAGAAGTGCTCATTGCTCCATACGCGACCTAGCTGTAAAAAAGTGCCGGTTAGTTGAAAAATACAGTAAAATACAGTTTTCTTAAAGGGATACAACCCTCCAGACCAGCACTACCTCAGGATTTTTTTTTTTTTTTTTTTTTTTTTACAGAACAGACTCCACAGGCTCTCGAAGCAATATGCCTTGCTTGATTTAGGGGGCAAGGCTTACTGCTGAGGCTCCTCTAAAAAAATATGGGGAGGTGGAGGAAGTGGGGGGAGGGACCCCGCTCGTGACCCGCCGGGTTTGACACCCCCGAGGTCGGACGAACCCCCAAACAGAGTCCGTCCAAGCTCCGTCCGGCTAAAAACAGGGACAATAAACCTCTAAACAAATTCCAACAGCCCTACCAAGGGAGATGGGTACAGATCACTCAACACCTGCTGGAGACTGAAAGAAGACTGAGGGAAATAGAGAGGAGGGGCTAGGATATACTGTCCCAAAGTTTTGTTTTCAGTCTCCACCTGCTGGTCATGATTAGATATATACCCAATCGTAAAGTTAACCTCTACTGGTCTGGAGAGTGCTAAAGAATATTGCTTTATGCAGATGATGTTCTTTTATTTCTGCAGTGTCTGGAGTCCTCCCTGCAGGAAGTGTCCCTCAGTTTACAGGAGTTTGGTCATGTTTTGGGCTTCACAGAGAATCTGGTTAAATCTGAGCTTTTGAATGTAAATGTTCCCTTGGAGACTGTGTGTGTGCTTTGGCGTGAGTTTCCTTATCATTGAGTCTTTTCGTCTCTTAAATATCTGAGGGTCCAGCTTACGACGGTTTCCTCTCAGCTTTATGATGTATTGCTCCATGGTACAACTGCACCTTGAATACTGGTCACCACATCTCAAAAAAGATATAAAAGAAGTAGAAAAGGTACAGAGAAGAGAAATGAAAATGATGAAGGGTATGGTACGACTTCTTTCTTCCCTATGAGGAAAGGCTAAAGCACTAGGGCTTTTCAGTTTGGAAAAGAGGCAGCTCAGGGGAGATATAGCAGAGGTGTATAAAATACTGAGTAGAGTAAAATAGGTAGATATAAATTGCTTGTTTACTCTTTCCAAAAATACAAGGACTAGGTCTCCTAATCTCAATAAAGATATAGTGGCACTAGAAAAGGTTCAAAGAAGAGCAACCAAGTTGATAAAGGGGATGGAACTCCTCTCGTATGAGGAAAGACTAAAAAGGTTGGGGCTCTTTAGCTTGGAAAAGAGACAGCTGAGAGGAGATATGATTTGAAGTCTACAAAATCTACAAGTCTACAAGATAATATTATTGTGTTTATTTTAGAAAGCCTGTTTGTGTGTTAGTCATCTGTAAACTAGCATTTAAACATCCATATTGCAAGGATATCTAAATTTCGATTTTACAAAGCTGGGATATAAACATCTAAAACTGAAGAAAACCTATTATGGCAAGGGTGTGTGTACTGGGCGGGACTAGAGCAGGATGAAAACATAGACATCCATTTCCCATTTCAGAAAGGGAGGGCATGTCTATGACATCCCAGATCAACATCAGGAGTTAAACCTGTTCCCAGTGATGTTCAGAGTGATGACATGCACTATGGGCTGAATATGGCAGCTAGTGCATGGGGTTGGACTGTACACTGTCAATAGCAAAGTTGCACTCATCAAGATGTTAGTATGTGCAGCCATGCTAATGGCAGTTTGGTAGCATGAGAACAGCCCCACCACAGAGGACTACCAGTAACTCCCTTCAACTTTTCCCGATACCTCCTATCCCTGATCAATTCTTTTGTACACCTCTCTCAACCCGTCAACATTTCCTGACACCTCTTCACCACCACTCCTGCTCACCACTTTCCCAAAACCTCCCCAGGGCCCTCCAGCCACCTCTGGGGGCTCATCCAGGGGTCCTCAATAGTGGAGCAGCAGTCTGGAGCAGAAGCAATCCTCTCTGCTCCTTCACTATGTGGCAATGGTGGCTCCTTCCCCATGTGGCCACTATGGTGGCACTGTCAAAATGATGGCACTGACCTCTAGTGGTAGTATCAAGAATTTTTGATCAGAGAGGGTTATGGGTAGTATTAGGAATTGTTGATAGGGGTGATGGGGTGTCAGGAAACAATGATCAAGGATGAGAGTATTGGGAAGTGCTGATTGAAGGATTGGAGGGTATTTTAAAGTTTTGATCTGAGATGTGCAGTTCTGAGACCTGGCATGTCTTTGTGGTAGTGGTACTATGAGACTACTGCTAGAGGTCACAGTGGCCATTTTGACCATGGAACCACTAAAGACAAGAGTGAGTGGGGATTACTTCCTTCTCCTATCAACTAGGGAGTTCAAATAGGTTGAGGGGGCTATTCTGACTGGGGTGGAGGGAAGGAGATCTGGATCTGTGAGGGGGGTGGAACTGGACAAGAGTATTGTCCTGTCTTAGAGAGGAAGGGGGCACAGGATATGGATATAGCATTTATGTAGGTCCCAGCTTGATATTCAGTGGGGACTTGCATAGCTGAATTTGCTCACCAAACTAAAAATGCATACACATTGCTAGCCTTGTATTATTATCTATGTCCAGTTTAACTAAAGTGATCGAGGAGCATAAATGTGACAGCTTTGTTCAGTAGAATCACCTGTTTAATTGGTATAGCACGGCCACTTCCACTGTTGTCACGACTGTCCAGACTTCTCTTCTCTGTATCACTCCCTCTGCGGTTCTACAATAATAATAATAATAATAATGGCATTATCCACTGTACATTCTCTAGCACAATAGCTATGATTGACATCCTTGCATTCAGTTTGTACAGTCATAAATGTAAGATTGTAAGCTGTTCCAAGAAAGAATTTGAAAGCCATATAATCTATCCTGTTCACAATGGTAGAAAACTGACGGCATGTAGTAAGTATAGTTATATATCACTATAGCCAAAAGCAGCAAGCATTTGACTAAAGTTATTTGAATGTTTTACCTGGGACAGTCTGCCAATAAATAAGCCCATGAAAAGCTCTAACTAACTCATTAGGCAGTCCAGGCAATAGCCAAGGGTAGTAGCTTTAAGGGAGTGAGGACAGCATAGAGCAGCTGCAGTCAAAGCAATATAACAGGTCCTAACAGCCCTATAAACTCAAAGAACTACTGTACTTTCATGTATTTTTTACAGGATTGTTTTAAAAGTGGTGGTATTGAGGTGATCATGATTGTTGAGTTTAACTTTCAAACTATAATGTGAAGAGGCCTACAAGTCTAAATGTTAACTGAGGGACACAAGGATGAATGTCACTTAGGCGACTAATGTCTTTGCATTGGCCTGGTCTAAAAATTAGCAAAAATTCAACTTTGTTTAAAGTGCATATAGCTGTAAAGCTAAAGATTTCTAGGAGTACATGTGGGAAGTAGATGACTCCAGGGACAATTAATGTGAACATAAATTCCACCCCTCACCCCCTGCCCATGGCCTGAAAAATGTGCAGCTATTTTTCAGTATGCCTTTCATCTCCATATCCAGTTAAATAAAAATAAAAAAATAAAAAAAATCAAACAAACCAGTGAGCCACTACAGATTTAAAATATTAAATTTTCATTAGAGAATGTTACCAGACAATTCCAAGTTTATTTTTGCATAATTACTACATACATGGAAAATACAACGGTAACAAACTAAGGGTTCCTTTTACAAAGCTGCTTTAGGAATTGAATGAGCTTCAGTGCATTTAGCTGCAGCTTTGTAAAAGACCCCTTAAGAGAACAATTTCAAAACCACTGCCATATGTAAACCAACATTTGCCCATGTAAACTGGCTGTTTGAAAACTGTCTCCCTCAACATGGCACAAGTAATATGTAGTGTTCCACAATGTATATGCTTTTAGCTGCATTTAAGGAGTTCTTTCAGGGTTATATTTTGAGTGGAATCAGAAATTAATGTACATATATTGTATTTTCAGGTCTATCAAAGTTATTTGTCTTGCAAAATCTATCCATGCAAAGTTTCAAAGAAAAAAGTATATGTGTACTTTCTCTTTCAAACCTGATTCAAAACCCCCAAAAGAATTTGAAAATATTTCCTAAATTAGAATACATTTGAAATCTGTCTGCCTTAAGACACCCATGTCCATCATTTCATTCTCTCTGCAAGAAACTCCCCAACCCCTATATGTCTTGTCTGTCAGTCCATATTAGATTGTAAGCTCTACCGTTTATTATCTGTTAAGTGTACAGTGTTGCGTATACCTTTCAGTACTATAGAAATGATAAATAACAGTAGTAGTAATACCAATATCAAAGCTCCAATATTAGCTACTATTCATCTAAGTATCTTTCATAAACAAACATAGTAATATAGTAACAGAACACATGACCTAGGTTGCTCAACTACACTGTGTGTACTTTACCTTAAAAATTTAGTCCAAATTCCATTGTTGAAAAATGAATCTCGGAATTAGTATAAAAGTGCAATTTGAAAATTGTCCTAGTAAGGGCAACATTACAAATTCAGAGGTCAACAATCAAAGGTTATTGCACACTAACTCAATATTAGAAACATAGAAACATGATGGTAGATAAAGGCCAAATGGCCCATCTAGTCTGCTCATCCGCAGTAACCATTATCTCTTTCGCTCTCTGAGAGATCCCACTTGCCTATCCTAGGCCCTCTTGAATTCAGACACAGTCTCTGTTTCCACCACCTCTTCCGGGAGACTGTTCCATGCATCTACCACCCGTTCTATAAAAAAGTATTTCCTCAGATTACTCCGGAGCCTATCACCTCCTAACTTTATCCTATGCCCTCTCATTACAGAGTTTCATTTCAAATGAAAGAGACTCGAATCATGCACATTTATATTATGTAGGTATTTAAACGACTCTATCATATCTCCCCTCTCCCGCCTTTCCTCCAAAGTATACAGATTGAGATCTTTAAGTCTGTCTCCAAACGCCTTATCATGAAGACCACACACCATTTTAGTAGCCTTCCTCTGGACCGACTCCATCCTTTTTATATTTTTTTGAAGGTGCGGCTCCAGAATTGTACACAATATTCTAAATGAGGTCTCACCAGAGTCTTATACAGAGGCATCAATACCTCCTTTTCCCTACTGGCCATACCTCTCTCTATGCAACCTAGCATCCTTCTAGCTTTCACCGTCACCTTTCCAACCTGTTTGGCCATCTTAAGATCATCACATACAATCACACCCAAGTCCTGCTCTTCCCTCATGCACATAAGTTCTTCATCCCCTAAACTGTACCATTCCCTCTGTTTTTTGCAGCCGAAATGCATGACCTTGCATTTCTTAGCATTAAATTTTAGCTGCAAAATTTCAGACCATTCAAGCTTCGCCAGGTCTTTCTTCTTGTTATTCACACCATCCGGCGTGTCTACTCTATTGCATATTTTGGTATCATCTGCAAAGAAGAAAATCTTACCCGACAACCCTTCAGCAATCTCATTTATAAAAATGTTAAAAAGAACAGGCTCAAGAACAGAGCAATCTCCATTGACCACTACCCTCTGTCGCCTTCCACTCAACCTGTTCCTGACCCAGTCCGTCACTTTGGGACCCATCCCAAGGGCACTCAGTTTATTTATTAAACGTCTATGTGGAACACTGTCAAAGGCTTTGCTAAACTCTAAATACACTACATCTAGCGCACATCCTCTATCCAATTCTCTGGTCACCCAGTCAAAGAAATTGATCATATTTGTCTGACAAGACCTAACTCTAGTGAATCCATGTTGCCTCCAGTCCTGTAAGCCACAGGATTACAGAAACTTGACCATTCTCTGTTTTAAAAGCGTTTCATTAATTTGCTTACCACAGAAGTCAGACTCACTGGTCTCTAATTCCATACTTCTTCCTTACTTCCACTTTTGTGGGGAGGGGCCACATCCATCCTTCTCCAATTCTCCGGTACCACTTCTGACTCTAGAGACTCTTTGAAAAGGTCAGTCAGCGGAGCTACCAGAACTTCCCTAAGTTCCTTCAGCACCCTTGGATGTACACCATCTGGCCCCATCGCTTTGTCTACCTTTATTTTAGCTAGCTCCTTACAAACACAACCCTCTGAAAATCGATCAGGGTATATTACTCCTCCATCCCTATTCACATTTGTCTTCTGCGATCTTGCTCCCGGCGCTTCAGCCGAACACAGAAAAGAATATTTGTTAAGCAATTTGGCCTTTTCTTTATCAGCTTCTACATATTCCTCCCATTCACCTTTGAGTCTCACAATGCCACTTTTGCACTTCTTCCTATCACTAATATATCTAAAAAAAATATCTTGTCACCCCGTTTTACCGTGTCAGCTATTTTTTCTTCCATTTGCATCTTTGCTTTCCTGACCACACGACCAGCATCTCTTAACTTTTCCAGATATTTTTGCCTGTCTTCCTCTTTCTGTGATCTTTTGTAGTTTATGAAACCTAACCTCTTATTCCTTACCTTCTCAGCTACTACTTTTGAGAACTAAAGCAGCCTTCTTTTCCTCTTACTTTTACTTACTTGCCTCACAAAAGGTTTGGCGCCCTTATAATCGCTCCTTTCAGTTTTGCCCATCGTATTTCCACTCCTTTCAGACGTTCCCACCCAGATAACAATTCCTTGACATAAACCCCCATCTGAACAAAGTTAGTTTTTTAAAAGTCTAGAACCTTTGCTTTTGAATGAGCCCTCTCTATACCCATCTTAATATTAAACCGTACCAGCAGTGATCACTGGATGCTAGATGATCACCCAATGTAACATCAGAAACACTTTCCCCGTTTGTAAGCACTAAGTCCAGTATGACCCCATCCTGCGTGGGTTCCATTACCAACTGCTGGAACAGTTCTCCTTGTAAAGAATCCAGGATCTCCCCATTTCTAGAAGACCCCAAATAGGGATACCCCAATCAACATCTGGCATGTTAAAATCACCTATTAGTCAGACTTCCCCTTTTTTAGATATATTCTGAATGTCTACTTAAATCTCTATCTACTTCTTCCGTCTGTACCCACAAAGCTTTCTCCTTTGTATACAGGTCAGGGGACTGAAATTAAGCATGGAGATTCTATTGCCAAATGCATGTATATATTTTGAAAAAAAAGTACCCTTATTGTGCAAGTTAACTGCATTATCAATGAGAAATACCATGAGGAATTGATTAATTATGTTTAGGTTTTTGGGACAGTATTTTAAAAGTTTAACCAGAAATTACACAAGCAAAATTAAGGGTTGAAAAACAATCTTCCTAAGTAGATTTTCAGCTGGCTGAGAGGAAAGCTTTTCCAGAATAATATTTACCCATGTAAATAGGTTGCTTGAAAATTACAGACCTTTTTGTTCTCTAATGCATGCACTTCTAACTACATTCTAGTGGAGGTGTTCCTGGGCTAGAAAATGAAGTTGTTTACCTATAATGGGTTTTCTAGAGATAGTAGGATAATTCTCTAGACAGTAGGATAATGCAGACATATGACTCTGTAAAAACCATTTGATGGCTCATAGCAGGGAATTGCCCTTCCATAACCCAGAAGCTTTTGTTAGCTTTACCAGGCAAGCACAGGGTTTTCCGTCAGTGGCGTAGTAAGGATAGGGGGCACCCGGAGTGGAGGCGCACTTCCATGCCCCCTTCTGTGCGTTCACCCCCTCCCTCCACCACACGTGCCCCCTTCTTCCCAAACCCCTAGAACCCTCTGCAAATACATCGTTAGGAGCTCATTAGTATTTAAACGAGCTCTCCTAGCAATACACAGAAGGGAATCCCCCCTTGTTTCCAGTCAATAATTACTGGCAGCTCTGGAGCTGCTGGTAACTGTTGTGCGTGTGTTGGGAACACACAACACAGGTATAACAGCATAAAGACAATGCAGCCCTGCTGGCAAGGGGCCCAAAACCAGGAGCCCCTGACACCCTTTGACACTAACACCCCCCCCCCCTTCCGATCTCCCTAACCACTCCCACCACCCCATAACCAAATCCTGGTGGTCTAGTGCAGAGATTCTCTTGACACTAACACCCCCCCCTCTTCCGATCTCCCTAACCAC
The DNA here is from genome assembly GCF_902459505.1 of Geotrypetes seraphini. Taxonomy (NCBI): domain Eukaryota; kingdom Metazoa; phylum Chordata; class Amphibia; order Gymnophiona; family Dermophiidae; genus Geotrypetes; species Geotrypetes seraphini. The sequence goes on along the minus strand of NC_047086.1, from coordinate 208,351,551 downwards.
TCCCACCACCCCATAACCAAATCCTGGTGGTCTAGTGCAGAGATTCTCAGCATGCAGTATGCGTACCCTTAGGGTATGCAAGCCGCTTGTTGGGAGTATGCACTGCATGGGTCTCCCGCCCTCCTTCCTGATTAGTGGCCACCGGGGATCCCATGCTCTCTTTCCTGCCCGCTGACCTCCGCCGAAGCTGCTGGGGGATCCCACGCCCTCCTTCCTGCCTGCTCCTCTCCACTGAAGCCAACCTGGAAGGCTTCCCTACGATGTCACAGCTGATGTCAGAGGGAAGCCTTCTGGGTCAGCGGGGGATCCCAGTTACTTCCTTCCAGGTGGGATTCTGCTCCTTCCTGTCTTCAGTGGCACTTGTTGCAGGGACGCGGGCAGCTACTGAACATGGCTAACCTGGAAGCCTTCTCTCCAATGTCAGGGAAGCACATTCAACCAGTATATTGGGAGGCGGCCAATGTTTTCCTTTGAGGTAAAATTATAGCCTACACTATTGGCAAAAGAAAGCGTAATGCAGCTACCTTGCTTGCGCTCACTAAACAACTGAATAAATATCGTATTTCTGTTGCGATAGGAACAGCCCAAAATTGGGAACAATATCTAACTGCTTGCAAACAGATTGATACTATATTGACAGTTAAGAGTCCTTACGCACATTGATGCCTACAAACACCAATTCCACTACTGGGGGAATAAGACAGGTAAACTATTAGCATCCTTAGTGAAACCTCGGTGTCGGGTGTCTAGGATAACTCAGCTGTGGTGATATAATACAGTACAACGAACACAAAAGTCCATAAAAGAAAATCTGGAAGAGGAGACTAAGCTGGAACTCTGTAAGAGGAGTGCCAATTACTCACTATGTGCATGGTAAGTCCCAGACTATGGAAGAGGCTTGTACGCAAACACTGATGAATTTTGTGTGAGAGCAATATGTGGAAGATATGTAGTAGAACATATCTTTATAACATGACCATTGCAAGATCAGAATCCATTGCAGAGGCAAGAACATGCAAATGGGGTATATACATAGTAGACACCAGTTGATGTAGTTAGGTTGCAATCCTGTGGAAGAATAGATTTATTTTTTTTTTTTTTAGCCTGAGTCTGGAAGGGAATTATAGTGAGAATCATTGATATGAACTGAGATTTTTCAGTAGTAATCTTGGAAGTTCCATTAACAGTATTATTGCTCTGGGAGCCAATGTATTTGAGGAGATAAGACTCCTATTAGGTAAGCATCTCAAGAAAGAAAACTTTGTAGCTATGAAAGGATGTGTTAGTGTTACCATAACTGAATAGTTAGTAAAAATTCTGGACAAAAAACTAGTCAAAAGAGCATTATGAGATGCGAAGTAAGTGAGCTGCATTTGCACATGATGAAGGTAAAGGCAAATTGCCTGTAAGAGGTCTAGTGAGTACATATATAGACCAGATGGGAAAAGGTATACCGCTTTCAGGGTCAGTATGTATAAGTAATCTCCTCCTCCCCTATAGCCACTCCAAATCCTCCATATCCTTCAGAATAAGGAAGTAGTTGAAACAGAACTCTTGGTTTCTGCTTTCAAATCAATGTTCGTGCTACTGTTTATTTGTTGTTTCTTTCTTTTTCTTTTTTTTTTTTTTTGTACCACCAGCTCTACAGCAGATGGTCAGCAAATTTCAGAGTTCTTGAAGGAAGAGAAGAAACAGAATTAAAGAAGCTCTGGAAGAGTAGCATGGAGGACCTTGTTGAAGCAGAACATGAAGCCCTCTTGTATCACTTAAAGAGATTATGTGATCACTGGGATAGTGCGTGGGGGTCTGTATTATGTGTTTGCAGTGCTTATCTGGTCACTTTAGGTGGATTTTTTGTGACTTAGACCATGTTCTAAATGATCTAAGTCACAACGTCCAAGTTCTGTCGATCCTATGCTGTATAACATTTGGTTATACATGGAGTACGACTAAGTCTAGGCCTGCCCACATCCCGCCCAAATCCCGCCCTCGACACTCCTCCTGATATGCCCCGTTTAGCTATGAACGTTCAGCAGCACTATGAAGGCCTAGGTCGTTTATACATATGTCCAAAACCCGGTTTTATTATCGGCACTTGGATGTATTTTGACAATGTTAGTCCAAGGGCCGACTTAGGCCGGTTTTTGGATGTTTTTCTCTTATGATTATGAGCCCCATACTGTATATAATTTCCTTTATTAAGTCTGCTTGTTATATGGATTATCAAATAGTATCTGCTTGGGTAATATTTTTAATTTGATAGAAATTAAAAAAATCATAACACTTATTTAAATATTGATAACACACATTCATGCATTTATGCAGGTTTGCAAATCTACACTATAGTTTGTGTTTAAAGTCTGGGAGGTTATTTGGAGAAGTACAACTGTGCTTTTTCATCCCCAATGGGAGTATAGACTTTATGCACTGATTATGTGCATACATTCTTTACATAAACATTCAAAGTATATATGCTGTTCAATATGTGCTATGTGAAAATTACAAAATCCAATATATTTAGTGAAAAAAGAGTTGCATTAGATTTGGGATGTGAAAGATTTAGGGGAGGAGCTAGAAGTTATCCAGCCACTGATGACTTTAACTGGAGAGCTAATCAAATAAGGGGCAATTCTATAAATAGGGCACCAAAATTTAGGTGCCAAAATGTAACGTGCTGACTGCAAATATTATAACAGTATATGGGCACCCAAATTCTGTTATAAAATACTAGTATAAGTTGGCATTTACATGCTAGCAATTAGGTGCACCTATGTATGTCATATCTATGACAGGTGTTAATGTACACACCTAAATATGTCACTTTAGAGAATGACAGTATTCTATAACCTAAGGGGCTCATAATAAAAAAATAAAGACTTTCAAAAATCGTCATAAGTCAGCACTTGGAAATCCTAATTGCCAGGATATCCAAATGCTGATTTTCAAGGCCACTTTTATGGACATCTAGTGAGGCATTTTGCCTGCTGTGCAACCAGAGTTCCAGGAGGTGTTGGGAGGCATGTTGTGGGCATGAATTGGGCAGGCTTAAGGCATGCTTAACTTGGGCGTTTGTTGTGATACCTGAACATTTCCCAAGTCATCCTGGATGGAACTTAGATGCTTCTTAAACAGGTCTAGCTCAGAACATCTAAGTGCCAAATAGGGACCCAAACTGAACAGATGACCACTGGAGGGATTAAGTAATGACCCTCAACAGTCCCCCAGTAATCACTGACCCCCCAACCCCCAAATTTCTAAATAAAACAGTACATACCTGTCTATAGAACAGCAGTACCTGGTATGGGAAATTCTAGTAGAGCATCACACAGGTGTCTTAAGTAGCCTAGTGGGTGGGCTAGTAAACCATAGAGAGGAGGACCCAGGCCCACAAGCTTCTCTAACCACTACATTTATGGTAGAAAGTGTGAGTCCATCAAAACCCACTAACACCCTACTCTACTGCCACTTGAAGCCATAAGGGCTACTGGAGTATTAGACAGGTGGTTCTAGTAAGTTTTGGGGGAGTTTGGGAGGGTTCAACATACATTATAAGGGAGTTATGATGAGATGTATATCTGGCACCCTTTATGTGAAATTCACAGCAGTGCTCTCCAAGATGTCCCATTGCTCTGTTGGCATGTTTGTGTGGCTAGTCCTGATGGTCACTCCCATATCCAAATGGTCTGGATTTGGACATTTCCAACTTGGATATTTCTGTGGTTTAAAATAGGGTATAAAGTTAGGCTTCCTAAGGGACTGACATCTTGTTGGCCAAAACATCCAAGTAGGTGATTTTCAAAAAAAAATTTTTGGACATTTTGCAGGAAACTTCCAAAGTCAGATTTAGACATCCTATTGAAAATGGTCCTCCATGTGTGTAATTGTTGGACACACCCATTCCTCATCCTCTTGCGGCTACAGGCTGTGCGACTTAAATGCGTTCATTACAGAATATCACTCTTCAAGCACATCACACTTATGCATGTGAATGTGACATTCATGCTAGTGCATATATGGTACATATATTTAGGTGCTAAGATTAGAGAATTAGGGGATCCTGTGGCTAGAGCTCTTCAGCCTGGAGAAGAGATGGCTCAGGGGAGATATGATAGAGGTCTATAAAATACTGAGTGGAGTGAAACTGGTAGATGTGAATTGCTTGTTTACTCCTTTCAAAAAATACTGGGACTAGGAAGCATGCGATGAAGCTACTAAGTAGTAGATTTAAAGCAAATCAGAGAATATATTTCTTCATTTAACACATAGTTAAACTCTGGAATTTGTTGCCAGAAAATGTTGTGAAAGCAGTCAGTTTAGTAGGGTTTAAAAAAAGGATTGGATAGTTTCCTAAAAGAAAAGTCCATAAGCCATTATGAAGATGCACTTGGAGAAATTCACTGCTTATTCCTAATTTAAGCAGAATAAAATTTACTTTACTCTTTGGGATCTTGCCAGGTACTTGTGGCCTTGATTGGGACTGATGGAAACAGGATACTGGGCTTGATGGACCTTTTGTTTTGTCCCAGTATTGTAACTCTTTATGTTCTTATAGCTAGTGGTCTGAAAATTGCTGCTTACCAAATAGCACTGCCATTCAGCGCTGATTCAGCTATAACTGGTATTAGGATACCAGCACTGATTGTCTGCCTAAACATTGAATTATGTAAGAAACTGAAAGAATCATGAAGGAAGAAAACAAGGTCTGAAAGAACCAACCAGTGGAGATCCAGAAGGTCAGCATCTGTAATAAAATCTGGACACATTTGGGTCCAACATGAAAGGCAGTGACTAGGAACAGGGCTGGGAGGTTGAGTAAATCTGGTAACACAGCAGGATAGTAGTAGCAGTCCACAATTCCCTAGAAACCAAATGGGCCCATGTCAAAAGTTGATAACACTAAAAGGACCTAGGCATCTGGACATCTTGGTAGTAGTTTTGGTGCTGCTTGAATTATTGCTGAGCTTGAGGTGAGGTACAGGTGGCTGATGGGCATTGGACTGGGTCTGGAAATTTGTATAATCAATAGCATGGAATAGTAGAGAACCCCAAAAAAGGGGGATATATCCTTCACAATGGAGACCAGAATTACTAGGCAAACTGAATGGGTCAGATTTTTTTTTCTGATGTCATCTACTATGCAGGCTAGAATCAGTGTATAGTACTGAGGAACTCCCATTTCCTTATTTTGTTGAAGGCAAACCACCTATTTCTCCATGCTTGAAGCTATTGTGCACTGCAGATGCAAAAATGCTGACTTACAGTAAAGAGACTTGTCCGGCGTTTGGCACCTCTATGGAGAGAGCTGGGTGTAGTGAGCCCAACGGATACTTCGCTTCGCAGTTCCCTATGACCAATGTTTGGGGTGTTGGGAAGAGATGATGAGTAATCACTGGTGTGGCCTCCATTGCTTGCCTGCAGAGGACAAGCAAAAGAATTATATGATAACTAGTTTTTTAGCCCTTTACATTAACGGGTGCTAGAATAGATATGTAGACTTAGGCATTTCTTTCTTTTTTTCTTTCTTTCTGTATGTCTGTCTCTTTCTCTCTCCCTGCCTTCTTTCTTTCTGTCTCTCTCCCCCTGTCTTTCTTTCTGTCTCTCTCCCTGGCCCCCTGTCTTTCTTTCTGTCTCTCTCCCTGGCTCCCTGTCTGTCTGTCTTTCTTTCTGTCTCTCTCCCCTGTCCAGCAGCACCCCTTCCCTGCTCCCACTGTCCAGCAGTAATCCTTTTCCCTGAGGTTGTGGGTTCAAACCCACACTGCTCCTTTTGACCCCGGGCAAATCACTTAATCCCCCCATTGCCCCAGGTACATTAGATAGATTGTGAGCCTGCCGGGACAAAGAGGGAAAACTGCTTGTGTACCTGAATAAATGCATGTAAACCGTTCTGAGCTCCCCTGGGAGAACGGTATAGAAAATTAAATTTAAAAAATAAATAAATAAGCAGCACCCCTTCCCTGCTCCCCCTGTCAAGCAGTAGCCCTTCTCCCTTCCTTTATCTTCCCCCTGTCCAGCAGCACCCCTTCCCTGCTCCCCCTGTCCAGCAGTAGCCCTTCTCCCTTACTTTTACCTCCCCTGTGTCCAGTAGTACCCCTTCTTTCTTCCCTGCTCCCCCTTCCAGCATCCGCTAGCCCGGGCAGCCTCGGGGCTTTTGCTAGGCCGACCCGCCTTGCATTATCGAAGTGGGCTGGCCTAGCAAATATCCCGTGGCTGCTTGATGAAACTGCGGCGGCTGCTGCTGCTGCTGGTCCAGGGATGAGAAGAAGAGGCATCCCGGCAGTGTAGTCAGAAGGCAGAAAGTCAGCCGGCTTTGGAGATCAGGGCAGGAAATAGCTAAGGCAGGCACTGCGCATGCGCGGCACGGAGGCATGGAGATTGAAGTGTGCATGTGCGCTAAGCGTTTTATTATAGCGGATAACTAGGATCACCTTCTTGACAATAAGTCAATCAAAAGGCTGCATAGATTGATATTCTGTGTGGCTGCTAGGGATAATTCATTGATTACCTGCCCAGTGATGATTCCAGGTATAGACATAGATCCAGCAGAGTGACTTGGAGAACTTGGTAAAGATTTGCAGGAAGCCAGGAGCTGCTGCTGCTTTTTCAAAGCCACTATTTTCTGGGCAACTGCAACCAAAATGAAGACCACCAAGTCAAAGAAATAGCTCTTTCAACTGACAACACAAATGCCTCAATATTCATTGTAGTTAAGAAGGGGACCTTTGTTTTTTTGGAGTCTGGCAAAAGAAACCAGTTTGGCTTTAAAGCAGGGTTGTCCAACATTGGTCCTTGAGGGTTATAATCCAATCAGGTTTTCAGGATTTCCCCAATGGATTTGCATTAGATATATTTGCATGCACGGCTTCTGTTGTATGCAAATAGATCTCATGCATATTCATTTGAGAAATCTTGAAAACCTGATCTTGCAAGGGCTGAGGTTGGACACCCCACTTTCAAGCTTTCATTTCCTATGAACAGGGTGAAAAAAGGTTAAAATCTTAGAACCATAAAAGTTTCTAGGATTCAGGGAATTTTTTCCTTATTATTTTATAATTGGGGGAGTAGTGTTTAGTTATTTTGTTTTTATTTTGCTCTTTTTCATCTTAATTTAACATGTTTTTGCTTCTTTATGTTTACTTTTATTTTTCTCTATTCTCACTTTGGGACCCTTTAACAAATGCTTAGCGCATGCTAACAGACATTATTGTGTACTAAGTGCCATGTGGCCCATAAGTTCAATAGTGTATGCTAAGCTTTAAGTAAATGACCACTTTATCTGCTTTCCATGCACTATCCCCACCTCTCCTTGCATCTTCCCCCCTTATCTCATCTGCCTTCTCTCCATCCTGGTACTCTCTCAATCATTTTATTTTGTTTATTTATTTATACTGCATATTATACATACTAAGCAATTTATGATAAAACAAAAACAGAATCATTAAACATCAATTTCAGGGAGGAAGTGACGTTACCAATGTGGCAAGATGCTTGAGTGTGAAGCTTACCTGAGGCTGCAATGAGAAATTGAGATAAAATCTTCCCGAGCCTTCATTACCTTTTAAATTTGTATTCGTCCTCAAGGGGAAGCTATTATGACCACTCAGCGAAAATCGGAAGCCTATAAATTCAGCGGGAGCAAGGCGACGGTGTCGCAAGAATCAGCGGTCGGCTCCTCAAGTGCCAGTAAGATGGCAGCGGCTGTGTCTGAAGAGGGCGCATGGCGCGGTACAAAAGTGGGGAAAGCGGCGGGAGATGCAGGAGCCGATATTTTGCCATCAGAAGGTCTGCTGAAACTGTTTACTGCTATAAAAGAAGAGCTGTGGTCTTTTCAATTAGATGTCACCCAAGCGGTGAAGGATTTAAAACACAAAATAACCGAGCTCCATACCAAACAGAAGGTATGACTGAATGACTGGACACAGTGGCTGGAGATGTGATCGATGCACAGGAGCACATAGCGGATTTGAATAAGGCAGACAGGGCCCTCTGGGACAAGATCAAAGACCTGGACAACAAGTTGCGGCATTATAACCTGCGTCTGAGGGGAATCCCGGAGGAGGAGGCCTACCGAGATGTGTGCCAGGTGGCAACAGATATTTGTTTGGACATTTTAGCCCAGGCACGTGGTGGTGGAATTGAGCCTTCAGTGTTGGGTCTGGAACACGCTCATGGTGCGCTGGGGAAACAATCTCCGGACATTGTACTCTGTTTGCAGAGTTTCGGGATCAAGGAAGAAATCTTTCATTCAACTCAAAAGCAGGGGCTATATACTTGGAAAGGCATTAGAGTAGATGTCTTCCAGGATTTGGCAGCGGTGACCCTCTGCAAACGACGAGACATGCAGTGTGTCACAAAGTACCTCCAGCAGGAGGGCTATCGCTATAGGTGGACTCATCCATTCGCTTTGGTGATGACTGTGGGTGGGGGCACGAAGCGGGCCCCCCCCCAAAGAAGCCTTGAGAGAGTTGCGAGACCTGACAGCTGAACACCTGCCGACGGAGAGGGAGCAAGTGAGTGGTGAGGCGGAATTGGAGAGACAGGGCTCGCAGTGGAAACGACAGCAGAGGGCGTGCAAGGAGCGGTGGTCTAGTCCAGTGGCTGAACAAGAGAAGCCAACCTGAAGTGGACTCCTGGACTTTGGGGTTTGATTCAACTCAGCTTTGTTAAGGGTGATTTCTGCATGTTTATGGAGGGTGTTTGGAGGTTCCAAAGGGGTAGTGTTGCAGGACAGTTGGGACTGAGGTGGGGATGAGGGGAGATGGTTGGGATTAGGGTTTCATGCCTCAAGGATCCAGATCAGTGGGTGGGCCTTTCTCTGATGGGGCTCCCTGTCTCCTTTGGGAGGGGTAGGGAGACAGTTGGAAGGGGTGGGGATGGGGTATTTTTTTGGAGGACGGTGTTAAATGAAAAACTTCATCAACGGGCTGGTAAATCTATAGCGTATTATAAATACCATCTTTCCAAGGGACGCTTTAGCTTTTCCTATTGAAGACAGGTTTGTAGCACTTCTTGACCACTATTTGGAGGTTGGATTTACGGTTTCTGGCCTCTATAAGGACTTTCATCATTGACTCTACACTTTCCTTCAACGACCACCTCAACTCCCTAGTAAAATAATGTTTCTTCAGCCTTCACATGCTGAGAAAAGTGAGATCCTGTTTCCATCAAAAACACTTTGCCGTCCTTGTCCAATCCACCATCCTCTCCAGACTGGACTACTGCAACTCTATCTACCTTAGCCTAACAAAGAAAAACCTTCAAAGACTCCAGCGGATTCAGAATACCGCTGCTAAGCTTATCTTCGCAAAAAGCAAATTCGACCACGTCTCACCGCTTTTATCCAAGCTCCACTGGGTTCCGATTATCTCCAGAGTCCACTTCAAATGTGCCTGCCTCACTTTCAAGATCCTACACGGTATTCTCCCTCCCTTCATTCCTCTTTCTTGGAACTCCTCTAACCCCAATTCTGCCAGATCCACCCAAAAACTGAAACTTTCCTTTCCCTCTCTAAAAGGCATTTCCCTTGTAGGAAAACTAGGTTCTTCCCTCCCTTTCAGAATCACTAAGCTCTGGAACAACCTTACCTCACCTCTTAGGAATCTGAGCTCCCTCCAACTCTTCAGTAAACATCTGAAAACCTGGTTATTCTCAAAAATGTAACTCCTCCTCCCTCTCTGGTTATTCTAGTCTTCTAAATTTTCTCTTCATTTTGCCTCTTCCCTCCACTGGAGTTTCTTTCTACCCTAACTCTTGTTAACTGTGTCGAGCTTTTCGAATGTAGAGATGATGCGGTATACAAACCTAAGGTTTAGATTAGATTAGATTAGATTATGGGATAGACTGATTGTGCAGCGTTACAGGCGCGTTGGTGTCAAGATCTGGCGATAGAGTGTGATGCTTTGGATCTCCTTTCTTTGATTAAACGGATCCCTGTAATCTCCGTTAATGTACCGTATTTTCGCGGATATAACGCGCACCGTTGTAAAACGCGCACAGGGGTATAGCGCGCATAAATCACGAAGATATGTAAAAAAACTTTTCTATACCGCGCTCAGGCATATAACGCGCATGCTGCCCGACTCTCCTCTGGCCATCCCGACTCTCCTTTCGCTCTCCCCGACTCTCCTCTGGCCACCCCGACTCTCCTTTCGCCCTCCCCGACTCTCATCTGGTTGCCCCGACTCACCCTGACTTTCGGTGCACTGCCCCGACTCTCCTCTGGTTGCCCCGACTCACCGTTCACCCGCCCTGACTTTCGGTGCACTGCCCCGCCTCTCCGTGCCTGTCCCCCTTGAAGTCCTGTCCCCCTTGAAGGTCTGCCTGTCCCCCTTGAAGATCTGCCTGTCCCCCCTTGAAGTCCTGTCCCCATCCTGAAAGCCTGATGCCCCCCCTCGACGTCCGATTCTTCTCCCCCCTCGGCAGGACCACTCGCACCCCCACCCCGAAGGACCGCCAACTCCCCGACAATATTGGGCCAGGAGGGAGCCCAAATCCTCCTGGCCACGGCGACCCCCTAACCCCACCCCGCACTACATTACGGGCAGGAGGGATCCCAGGCCCTCCTGCCCTCGACGCAAACCCCCTCCCCCCAACGACCGCCCCCCCCAAGAACCTCCGCCCGTCCCCCAGCCGACCCGCGACCCCCCTGGCCGACCCCCACGACACCCCCACCCGCCTTCCCCGTACTTTGTGTAGTTGGGCCAGAAGGGAGCCCAAACCCTCCTGGCCACGGCGACCCCCTAACCCCACCCCGCACTACATTACGGGCAGGAGGGATCCCAGGCCCTCCTGCCCTCGACGCAAACCCCCCTCCCTCCAACGACCGCCCCCCCCCCAAGAACCTCCGACCGACCCGCGACCCCCCTGGCCGACCCCCCCACCCCCCTTCCCCGTACCTTTGGAAGTTGGCCGGACAGACGGGAGCCAAACCCGCCTGTCCGGCAGGCAGCCAACGAAGGAATGAGGCCGGATTGGCCCATCCGTCCTAAAGCTCCGCCTACTGGTGGGGCCTAAGGCGCGTGGGCCAATCAGAATAGGCCCTGGAGCCTTAGGTCCCACCTGGGGGCGCGGCCTGAGACACATGGTCGGGTTTGGCCCATGTGCCTCAGGCCGCGCCCCCAGGTGGGACCTAAGGCTCCAGGGCCTATTCTGATTGGCCCACGCGCCTTAGGCCCCACCAGTAGGCGGAGCTTTAGGACGGATGGGCCAATCCGGCCTCATTCCTTCGTTGGCTGCCTGCCGGACAGGCGGGTTTGGCTCCCGTCTGTCCGGCCAACTTCCAAAGGTACGGGGAAGGGGGGTGGGGGGGTCGGCCAGGGGGGTCGCGGGTCGGCTGGGGGGCGGTCGGAGGTTCTTGGGGGGGGGGCGGGCGCTGGAGGGAGGGGGGTTTGTGTCGAGGGCGGGGGGGCCTGGGATCCCTCCTGCCCGTCATGTAGTGCGGGGTGGGGTTAGGGGGTCGCCGTGGCCAGGAGGGTTTGGGCTCCCTTCTGGCCCAACTACACAAAGTACGGGGAAGGTGGGTGGGGGTGTCGTGGGGGTCGGCCAGGGGGGTCGCGGGTCGGCTGGGGGGCGGGCGGAGGTTCTTGGGGGGGGGGCGGTCGTTGGGGGGAGGGGGTTTGCGTCGAGGGCAGGAGGGCCTGGGATCCCTCCTGCCCGTAATGTAGTGCGGGGTGGGGTTAGGGGGTCGCCGTGGCCAGGAGGGTTTGGGCTCCCTCCTGGCCCGATATTGTTGGGGAGTCGGCGGTCCTTCGGGGTGAGGGTGCGAGTGGTCCTGCCGGGGGGGGGATGTATCGGACGTCGGGGAGTCGGCCGGGCAAGAGGGCTTGGGCTCCCTCTTGCTCCGATCGTGGATGCGGGTGCGGGTGGGAGCGCGTGCGAGCGGTCGTTCGGGGTGGGGGTGCGAGCGGTCCTGCTGGGGGGGTGAATCGGGCGTCGGGCGGGGTGGGAACTATGTTTAAAAACTTTTGTATACCGCGCTCAGGCATATAACGCGCGAGGGGTATGCGCGGTACGTAAAATCACGTATAACGCGCGCGTTATATCCGCGAAAATACGGTAGATCTGCATGAATGTCAATTTCGGGTGCTTCATCGTGGCTATTTTACAAAGAGTCAGTTATAATTCTCAGGTTATGCGGATTCACCTCTGTGCCCTAAATGCCTCCTGCAGCCCCATTCATTCATCCATGCTTTTTGGTCCTGTGTGAAAATTAAACGTTTTTGGAGGCAGATCTTGTCTTACGTGGAGGGTGTTTTGGGTTGTAAGCTTCCTCTTTCTGCGGCTAATCTTTTGCTGGATAAATATGAGGCCTTTTGTTCGGAGTGACATTTTGAACTCCAGGGCCGGAATTCTCTATACTGTCCACGCGAGGGCGCCAGAGGTGCATGGGAGGATGCGAACCTCTTCTGTGTTGTTTTCATTTTCTTTTTCTCTCTCCTTTTTTTTTTATGGGTGTTGGGGTTTAGATATTACTCCTCCGCAGAGTCCAAGCCTACTGCATTTTGGGTTTTTTTTTGTTCTTGGATTGGGGGGTTTGGGGGTGGGAAGGGTTAAGGCTGGGATTGTTAGATCTATTTGCTTTGTATTTAGTTTTCTTTCTATTGTTTTCTGGATGTTGGTATTTTGTTGGTTGGATTTTTGTTTGAAAATAAAAATTGATTCAACATAAATATCATCTTTACCGTTATGGTAATAAAGGGGGGAAATGTTAGTACGCTTGATCAATCAGAGGGAAAAACCTAAGCGGGTTGCGACTGAAAACCAGATACATACTGATCAAGATATTCGGACTACTTTTTCTAGGTTCTTTCAGCAGCTTTATGCGGAACCCCCTGAGATCGGTCTACCGGTGGAGGATTACCTTGCTGGTATTTCTAAACCATGTCTGACACCGGAGGACAATGTATGTCTTAATGAGCCTATTAGTACGGATGAGGTGCTGTTGGCTATTCAGCAAAGCCCTTCTCTAAAGGCTCCTGGGATCGATGGATTCCACATAGAATTTTATAAACTTATGGGGGAAGATATTGTGCAGCTGCTGACAGACTTTTATAATGTTATGGTGCATGCTGAGGCCATGCCAGCCGATTTGAATATGGCTAGGATTTTAGTTTTGCTTAAGCCAGGAAAAGATCCCCAATTGCCGGCCTCTTACCGTCCTATTTCCTTGTTAAATGTGGAAGTTAAGCTGTTAGTTAAAGTATTGGCCAATTGGATGGCGCGAGTGCTCCCTCGATTGATTTATGATACTCAAATTGGGTTTGTGTGGGGTAGGACCATAGTGCACAATTTTCGGAAAATTTTGGTGTCGCTGGAGCACTATAAGAGGCTGCGTGTCCCCTCGATCTTGGTGAGTTTTAATACTGACAAAGCTTTTGATGGGGTGCACTAGGACTTTTTATTTGCTGCTTTGCAATCCTACGGGTTTGGGGACTTTTTTGTGTCGGCAATTGGAGCACTTTATGCATCCCAGCAGGCGCAGAATTTTGTTAATAATAATGATTTGTTTCCTATCGGTAGAGGGACCAAGCAGGGGTGCCCACTCTCCCCGTTGCTCTTTATCCTTGTGCTGAATCCCCTGATTCAGGATATTTATGCTATGCCTACTGTTAAGGGGATTGCTATGGGTATGGAGGGTTTTCAAATAGCTGCTTCAAACTTTCAAAAAATAAAAGAACAAGAGGGCACTCGGAAAAGATAGAAGGGGACAGATTCAAAACGAATGCTAGGAAGTTCTTCTTTACCCAACGTGTGGTGGACACCTGGAATGCGCTTCCAGAGGACGTGATAGGGCAGAGTACAGTAAAGGGGTTTAAGAAAGGATTAGACAATTACCTACTGGAAAAGGGGATAGAGGGGTATAGATAGAGGATTACTGCACAGGTACTGGACCTGTTGGGCCGCCGCGAGAGCGGACTGCTGGGCACGATGGACCTCTGGTCTGACCCAGCAGAGGCACTGCTTATGTTCTTATGTTCTTATGCTTTTGCTAATAATCTATTAGTTCATTTAGAGGACCCTAAGACATCTCTTGCTGACCTATTGGAGATTTTTGCGGAACCTGGCGCTTATGCCGGATTTAAACTTAACTTGGATAAATCTGAGGCACTTTTCTCTTTGGAGGAAATGCTTGGCCTATGGGGTAGGAGATTTGCCCTTAAATGGGCAGATGGGGTCTTTAAATATCTGGATATTCAACTGGCCTTGGATCATCAGCAGCTGTATAAACTTAATGTTTCACTCTTGCTTCAGTGGATTACGAATCTGCTTGCGGGCTGGTGTCTGCTACCGATTTCCCTGATGGGGGTGCATTAGTTTGATCCGAATGATGGTGTTATCTAAATGGTTGTATGCTTTGCACTCTTCCCATTCGGTTAAAGGTTAGAGATATCCAGGTCTTAGAGAGGCTCTTCACAGGATTCTGCTGGGCTGGTAAGAAACCCAAGGTCAAGGGGCGGCTGGAGGTTGGGAGGGTTTGGGCCTGCTTGATATTATGCTGTATAATTATTCTTGTCTTTTGCATCATCTTGGTGATTGGCTTTAGTCTGCATCTAGATCAGACATGGGCAACTCCGGTCATCGAGGGCTAGAATCCAATCGCGTTTTCAGGATTTCCCCAATGAATATGCATTGAAAGCAATGCATGCAAATAGATCTCATGCATATTCATTGGGAAATTCCTGAAAACCCGATTGGATTCCGGCCCTCGAAGACCGGAGTTGCCCATGTCTGGTCTAGATACACGCCGGTGTCGCTGGAAAGAGCATATTGTGCTCTCTATCATTTTTATTCCCTGGTACACTTAGCTCCAGGGCAACTGCCTCAGCGCCTACAGGATTGTGTACTTTTGAGACCATTGCGGGATGCTTGGGTTTGGTTGGTATGGCTTTTGGGAGAGGACCCCAGAACCACTGATCTGCTGCCGCTGTGTGGGAATGCTTCCTTTTTGACTATACTGGAGAATAAAGTTTTTGAGGAATGGGCGCAACAGGGGATAGTAAGACTGGAACATGTGCTTCAGGAAGGGGGAGACCTCTTGCCTTTTGATTCTATTCAGGGTAATCGTTTTGCTTATTGGGTGTCTTTAGATAAAGCCCTCTTGGGTGCTTATATGAGAGTTACTTTAAGGCAATTCTTTGCTCCTGAGGGGGAGGTTATTTGTTCTGTATTGGGCCTTTATAGAACTTTGTGCGGTTTGGTGCCTATGAAAGATCTTAAGACACATAGCCAGCGGTGGGGGGAATACCTAAATCTTGATCTGTCGCAGTGGGATATCCATGTCAATATACGGGGTATCCCCACCTTGACCCAATGTGCTTGGTTGCGTGAATGTTATTATTGGGTGCTGTTGAGAGGTTATTACACTCAATGTCAATTATATTATACTGGGGGCATCAACTCTGATCTTTGTATAAAATGTGGGAGGGATCACAATACGCGGTTAGAACATGCTTTTTGGTAGTGTCCTCTTATCAGTATATATTGGAAACGTATTGTGGGATTTATGCGAAGACGTTTTCATTCCCCTGTAGCAGGTATGGTGTCCTAGCTGGTCTTGGATGTTCCGAGAGCTTTTGGGTCTCTGTCTGCTGCTCATACTCTGTTGTGTAGGAAAATGTATTTGGTAGCTCGCAAATGTATCTTGCAATCCAGGACCCACTGCTGTACCCACCTATTGGCATTGGCGCAATCTTTTACACCCATTGGCCAGTTGGGAGGCTAGAGATGTCTGAGGGCAATGGAAGGGGAAGAAATTTTATTTGAAAATTTGGGGTCCCTATTTGAAACAGTTACATCATAGGGGTAGAAGTGCTATTCTTAATGAGCTCTAGTTTAATGGTTTAGAGCATTTTTGGCTGGTTCCTGGGTTTATTGTGTATGGTGCAAGGGACAGGATGCTTTTTTGGGGGAAGGGCGGTTGTAATTAGGGGGAATGGGAGGGGATTCTTTCTTCTTTTGGTGTTGCTTTGTATAATGTAAAACTTGATGGCATTGTTGTATTGTACTGCTTTGTGTATATATGGTCATCAATAAGAACATAAGATTTGCCGCTGCTGGGTCAGACCAGTGGTCCATCGTACTCAGCATTCCGCTCACGCGGCGACCCTTAGGTCAAAGACCAGTGCCCTATTTGAGTCTAGCCTTACTTGCGTATGTTCTGTTTCATATACAAACAGAAACAAACATGCTCCTGCCAGATCAATAAATTCACATAACTGTTTCTCAATAGTAAAGCCTGTGGTCATTCTGTCAGTCAACAGCAAAGCTTGTGGTCATTCTGTCAGTGTTCTCTGCAGAGCAAATATAGATTAAAATGACAAACTATTTGTCTTTAGAACTACTAGTTTAGTATTTTATTTATCACTGCCAACCAATTAACCATGCAGAAGGGCACAGACCCGAATTCTCTATACAGCACTGATATCGGTGGCCCCCAATCACATGTCAATCATGCAATGGCACCTTATAGAGAATTGTACCTCCGGGAAAGATAGGTGCCAGAAATGTATGGCAGGGTTTTCCAGGCCTACATTTCAGGCACCTTTGTCATGAATTGCGTCTACGTAGGCACTTTATGGTGCATAACACCACTTCTGGTGTTAGCCATATCTATAGTGGTGTTAGGTGCCAGTAGGCGCCTCCAGAGGTGTGATTCTGGAGCCTTTTCTTTAGGCACCAGTAAGCACTTTAAATTTAAAGTTATTTACCATTTCAAATGGTCTTTCCCTAATAACTTAGGTGTCTGAGTTAAGGTGCCATTGTAGAATTTCCACCAAAACTGATTAATCCCATATTGGAAAGACCTTAGTAAAAAGAAAAGTCTACAACTGCTTTTTAAATATACTTTGTGGTATTTGTTAATAACCTCAAAGTTACAGGAAGATGATTCCTAATACAGATCCAGGAATAAAAAAACTACAATTTCTTGTCACATCCAGAAAAGATTCATAGGCAGCAGGAATAGTTAAGAACTATATTGCTTCAGAATGAAACACCCTTGCAGGTATCCCGCCACCTGAATCCTTCCAGGCACTCATTTCTTCCATATAATACAGCAAGTTTATTTATTAGGATTTATTTACTTCCTTTTGAAGGAATTCAGTATTAATATATGAGGCAGCTCCTAGCCTTTCTCAACCAAGTCATGCCTCAAAACTAACCTTTTTCTGTCTGGGTCTTGACATCAGTGATGACAGTACCCTCTTGTGTTGGGCCCCACACTTGTCATTGGCATGGCAATGACTTCTTTGTCTGTGCCCTATCCCTAGACAACCAGTCCAGCTTCCATACTTTACTTCAGCAAATTTGGTGGCCTCTCAATTCAGGCCTCCTAGCCAATATCTTTGTCATATTCCAAGCTTTGTTACAATGGAAGGTGCCTAGAAACATCACATCCAGGTTCTTTCAAGCCCTGATCCTAAGAAAAATTGTTTACCTTGTTAACATGTAGTCTCTTGGTGTTCAATGGATAGATTTCTTCCAGAATGTTCTAGAAAATAGTGCAAATGCATGGTAGCTATTATGCTGCCATGACCCTGCAGTTCCACTTCATTCCAAATAAAAACTTTGATCAGGTGCAGAACAACTCCAAAAGCTGGTGGAAGGGTGGGATGATTGATAAACATTTATCTTTAGAAAACACCCATTATAAGTAACAATTTTGCTTTCTCTGAAGATCAGTTCACTGAGTCGCACATGAGAAGGATGATAATAGTTCAAGCTATTTTATAGTTTTGTTTTTCTTTTTTCTTACAAAATAGGAAAGATAGTCTAATATCAAATATGGACTCTAGGAAGGATGAAATTGAACTCTAGTTCTCAAAGAGACCATGAAGAATGAATACTCCAAACCTACTATCCAGATAGAAGTTTAAATACAGATAGAATGGAATGCAACTATCACAGAATTGGCAGTAGATCAACATTAGCATAGCACCAGCCTGAATGGGTGACTAGAGAATTTGATAGAGGGATGTATGCTAGATGTGGTGTATTTAGATTTTAGCAAAGCCCTTGAAAGTGTTCCACACAAGCGTCTAATAAATAAACTGAGTGCCCTCGGGATGGGCCCCAAAGTGACAGACTGGGTCAGGAACTAGTTGAGAGGAAAGCAACAGAGGGTAGTGGTCAATGGATATTGTCCCTGAGGAAAGGGATATTAACTTTGGTGTGCCTGAGTTCTGTTCTTGGGCCTGTTCTTTTTAACATTTTTATAAGCAATATTGATGAAGGGCTGTCGGGTAAGATTTGCCTCTTTGCGGATGATACCAAAATCTGCAATAGAGTAGACACGCCGGATAGTGTGAATAATATGAAGAAAGACCTAGCGAAGCTTGAAGAATGGTGTGAAATTTGGCAGCTAAAATTTATTGCTAAGAAATGCAAGGTCATGCATTTGGGCAGTGAAAATCCAAGGGAATCATATAGTTTAGGGGGTGAAGAACTTATGTGTACGACAGAAGAGCGGAACTTGGGTGATTGTATGCGATGATTGAAAAGGTGACAGCGAAAGCTAGAAAGATGCTAGAGTGCATAGGGAGAGTGTACTCTAGTCTTTGAAATTTTTGATGGAGTGAAAAATTGATCCACATTGTACCCGTTCTACCCACTAGCTTTCCTTCTACTCCTGTCCAAGGTCCGTCTATAGGTCCACCAAAATGTTTTGTTTTTTTAGATCATATTTGACCTGCAAAACAACAGAAAAGTTATGCTCATCAGAATTTTCAAGGGACTTCTATCCATACTGTGGCAGGGACAAAAGCAGGGCAGAGGGAGGAGCAGGACTAGGGGGAGAGGTAGATATCTGTATCCACGCCAACAACAGTAGAAGAAATCCATATTTTTAATTTATCATAAACTGTTTTATCCGATACTCATGTATGTGTTTTGCAAAAATGTTTGATGTTTGCTCCCACTGCAAAATACGACCCCTTGCTAACATGTATAGGTGTATTTAGTTTTGTTATAAAATGACAAATCATACTTCATTTTGTGCATATAGATTGCCCTGCAAATGATTACTTTATAATGGATTCAAATGGTACTTTATAATGATTCAAGATGAGTATCCCCAGTCCTCCTGACTCTCTCATTATGACCTTCAACCATTGTGTCTCTTGATGACATAGGGCTAGATTCACTAAGCAAATCGATAGGTTTGCGAGTCCTTTGCAACCCGATTTCCCTCTGACCCGATTCACTTACCTGTGTACCGATCTGATCCTGATCCGTGCATGCAAATGAGGGGAATCGGCATGCAAAGCAGGAAGGATGCGATTTACTAAAATAAATAAGCAACACGGAATGGGCTGGCCGATCCAAAATAAGCGATTGCTGAGGACCAG
Organism: Geotrypetes seraphini; assembly: GCF_902459505.1. NCBI lineage: Eukaryota > Metazoa > Chordata > Amphibia > Gymnophiona > Dermophiidae > Geotrypetes > Geotrypetes seraphini. Next base: position 208,332,211 of record NC_047086.1, on the reverse strand, counting down.
TCGCTGAGGTCCTTTCCGACTGCCCTGCCTTCTGCCGCCCTGCTCTCTGTCCTGCTTCTCTGTCCCGATCTGCTCTCTGCCCCAATCTCCTGCTCCTCTCTGCCCAGATCTGCTGCTCTGGCTGCCCTGCTCTTACCCCGAATCTCTCCTTCCTGCTGCCCCGACTGGCCACCCTGCTCTCGCCCCGAATCTCTCCTGCCTGCCACCCCAACTGGCCACCCTGCTCTTGCCCTGAATCTCTCCTTCCTGCCGCCCCGACTTGCCACCCTGCTCTCGCCCCGAATCTCTCCTTCCTGCCGCCCTGACTCGCCACCCTGCTCTCGCCCAAATCTTTCCTGCCGCCCCGACTCTCCTGCCCTTCCCCGCACTGCGAGCCCGTGGTTAAAAGCGGGTTAAAACCACGGGCTCGCTGGTCTAGTAAAAGTTAAAAAAAAAAAAAAAAAGTTGCAGCTCTTAAGACGCATGTGCAGATCATCTACAGATGGTCTGCGCATGCGTCAGGATCTCACACTAGCGATCCATGCAGTCCAAGGGGGACGTTCCTCCGATCGTCCTCATTTCAATTTTTTTCTTTTGTGAATTGCTCAGGCCTGCACGGATCGGCCACGGAAAGGAGGTTAGTGAGTCTAGCCCATAGCAGCCATAGAAAACACACTACATAAGAAGACATTTTTCAACCTTACAAATGATAAACATCAAGCTATTATCTCTATCACGTAACTGTGAAATTGTGATTAACCAGCAGATAAGGGTGGCAGTATAATCATAATGGATAAGAATAAATAAATTTAGGAGACTGTAAGGCAGATTAGAGATCCACTGTTTTGTGTTCAGCTTAATGATGATTCCATCTATCACTTCACATTTTTATTTGAATTAACACTTTGGCCCAGATTCTGTACAGGATGCCCGGTCTCAGAAGCTGACAGGCGTCCTATACAGAATTGGGCCTAAGACTGCCTAAAGTCAACCCAATTCTCTAAACAACGTCTATGTTATAGACGCCGGTTAGAAAATCAGGTTGTTGTAGACATGGCTGCTAATTTTATCACGGCAAGGGATCTCCCTGCCGCAATAAATTTAGCGGCCACGGCTGCCAGTTCCCCCACCCATCCTGAACGAACGTGGCAGGAGGGATGTCCAATCCCTCCTGCCCGGAACATCCCCCACCCACCCTGAATGAACACGGCAGGAGAAATGCCCAAGCCCTCCTTCCGGAATACCCCCACCCCCCTGTAGATCGCCGGCAGGAGGGTGCCCAATCTCTCCTGCCAGAAACCCCCCACCCCATAGATAGCACGACCCCCCTCTAACCTGTAACCCCCCCTACTCTCTCCGGACCCCCCTAACCTTTAAAGATTGCTGGACAGAGAGGTCTTCCCTCCCTCCGTCCTGCAGGCCCGCCTCCGTCAGAATGGGGCGGGCCTGCCCCTTCCCGGTGCATTATAGGATGTACTGGGGAGGGGCCTAAAGTCTGATTGGCCCAGGTGCCTAAAGCCCCACCCACAGGAGGGTCTTTAGGCACCTGGGCCTACCAAAGGTTCCGGTTGGCCCATGCCTAAGGCCCCTTAAAAGGCAGTCAAGCCAAGGTTGCCTTGGAGGTGGAATCCCCAGCCCACTGCCAAACCCAGATCATTTGGCAGACCAATATCGAATAGGATGAGCCCTTTGCTAGCACACTCTAAAGTTCATATAAGCCATCCACCAAGTAGTCCATCCCAGCCATCAGATGCTGAGGAGGAGGATCCACTGCATCAGTTTCTAGTGTATAGAGCCGGACCACACAGGCATGTGCCACAAATGACATAGCCACAGCAGCCTTGACTCCTAAATTAGCTATTTTAAAAATTTTCCTGAGGATCACATCCACCCGGTGATCCTGCATATCTTTAAACACAACACCCCCATCACTAGGGAGCAAAGTGTGTTGGGTCATTTGGGCCACCAAAGAATCCACCTTGGGTTGTCCCAGCAGCTGCTTACACTCCTGCGCCAGATGATAACAAGTGAGACATAACCCTAGCATTCCGCAAGGGACCTTCTGGAGAGTCAGACTGTTCTGTGACTAAAAAACTAATATCTGGATGCCAGGGAAAAATTGCAGATTGGGCATGCATACCACAGATTTGTAATTTAGTGCACAATTGAAAAGGGGTGTGGTCAAGGGAGATGTATGGGTGGGTCAGGGGCATTCACTAAAGGTATTCACAGTTTATAGAGTTCAGGTAATCAGCGCCTAACTTACACGCCAGGACTTATATCAGGTTTTAGCTGGCTTAAATCCTCGCGTCCAAAGCTTGGTATGGATCCCAGCGTTATGTGCTATTCTATAAATGGCGTACAACTCAGATCGCCATTTATAAAATAGTTGAAATAGGATTTCTGAATATCCTCACTATTCAGTCCAGCTATTATGCACTCTTACTAGTGATGTACACTTGTTCTGAAATATTTTGAACACAAAATAAGTGGAAGCAGAAGATAGTATATGAAAATGGTTGCTCTTGCCTTCATTAAAGACACGGTCCACATTGAGCCCATAAGTTGCACAGGTCTCATAATACACACAGCGTTTCATGTCACTGCATAGTGCTCTGGCACGAGTGTCCTCCACCACTCTCCTGTTGTTTGCATTGATCTTGTCTGTAAAATGACAGGAAGCATTCAGTTTCAGATAGTTAATAAATATGAATAGAAACAAAAACAGAATGCTGGCAGCAGTCAAACCAACAGATTGAGATAATAACTAATGGTAAAAAACCACTCAGGTGCAGTATTAAAAAAAGAGATTATGAACTTACCCTGGTAAGCTCTTTTCCAGTAGATAGGTGAGACATTCTAGACCAGTGGTTCCCAAACCCTGTCCTGGGGGACCCCCAGCCAGTCGGGTTTTCAAGATATCCCTAATGAATATGCATGAGAGAGATTTGCATATAATGGAAGCGACAGGTATGCAAATCTCTCTCATGCATTTTCATTAGGGATATCTTGAAAACCCGACTGGCTGGGGGTCCCCCAGGACAGGGTTTGGGAACCACTGTTCTAGACAGATGGGTAGTGTCCCCATGGCCATGTGCCTTCTGCAGAAGGAATCCACTTCGGATTTTTGTCTGTGCCTCTGCTCTACTTCCCTGCCGCAGTCATTAGCTCCCTCTAGCGATTTTCACTCCACTAACCAGATAAGTAATTGTATATACTCATAGTTAGGACAGCAAGCGAACTGTTCTAACTTTATACAGCAATCTGAATATGGCTGGTGCCTGGATACTTTCAGGGTTAGCGGTCATACTCAGATATACAGTACAGTGCCAGGAGTGGTATATGCCCCAGCACTAAATATCTAGGATTAAGTAAGCCCGCAGCTGGAAGCAGCTTGTAAGATGCTCTCTGCTGCAGGTTGAATATTGACTCAATAATCTTTTGAAAATTATTTAATTCAGGGATAATTCAAAGAAAAATTAACACCCATAGCCAGTATCTGAGATGACAAAGACAAAAACCAATGACAATAAGCTTGTGTTCTAATTAAATATCTGGGTAAGTTCTATTTACCTGCCCCTAAACATTTTATTGTGGGAGGAGAATAAAAAGCTAATTATGATCTGATTCTAGTAATAATGTCACTAATAAAGAATTATTTTCTGTAGATTGAGGGAAAAAATCCATAGATACTTAATTTTGAAGTTTAATATTTATTATAAGATGGTTTGGCACCTCTGTCCAATATGAATGTATTATTATGATATCCTGTGGTTCTAGAATCCTCTTTTGGGTCTTACCTATTTGTTTAGGTTTTGAGTTTATGTTGGAAATTTTCTGAATTCCTTTCCTAGCCTAGAACACATTCTATGGCATTAATTCAAAAGAGAAATACTTCTTGAAGCTGGTAAGCACAGGCTTGAGGGTACTAGATACCAGGTGAACAGGGTAACTTATCAAACCCTGCCCTTAGTTGCCCAGAAATAATGACAATTGAACAAATCTTTTCCAACTGGTTATTTTTTATTAGCTTTATCATAATTCAACGTTCAAAAGGTAATTTGTGCAAGGAATCAAATATAGTCAGGCATGTCAAAGTACATCTCTGCTGGCAAATATGAACTCAAAGAACCACTCCCACAAGGATCACTTATACACTTTTGCAATGCCTAGTATGACATCACACCTGCCAACCAATCAGCCAACAGAAAGGCTGTCCTTAGGCATGAACAAAGAAAATTCATTTTAACATAGTTACCAGGCTTAAGAAAAGTTTTACAAATCATATTTTTGTGAACACTTTTTCTCTCAGTAATTCTTTAACAGTTTAGCTCAAACCAGCTTTCTGATCAAGACTCAGTAACGCTAACAGCTTCAAATTTGCTAATATGGGCTTAAAGGAGCCCTGAAACAGCCAACAGGCCTCCTGGAATGTCACAGAGTAGAGAGAATTGCCTAGCGTAAAGGTCAAATAGGTCAAACTGCAGATGTTGTCTTTCAGGATTTCTTCAGGTTTAAAATATATAAAAATACAATTTTCAAAACCAATTCTCATGTTTAAACATGCATTTACACACATAATCAAACACATTCTCACACATATGGAGCCCCAAAACATTCATATCTATCATATATTCAATACTTTAGAACATATACACTTTCTTCTATACTCAGCATTAGAATGTGAAATCAAATATGCTCCAAACTAACAAGCTCAAGAACATTTGTTATCAATTAGGCCTTGAAGATCTTTTGGCGCGAATCCTTTAAACAAAGAACAGGCATCAAGAAGGACAGAAACCAAAATGGAGGAAGATTAATACAAAATGGAGTCATTAATACCTCTATAAGTGTGTTATGTATATCTAATAACGGATTTCCTCTATGATCTGGCTTAATAGCAAAATACATATACTTTTTCCCTCCTGGTAACCCCTAGCATTTTTTTGTTATTCTATAATGTTATTTTTCTGGCCTTTGCCGCAATCCATATTCAATTTGTTTATATTTTTGTACCAACTTTTCATAAGTTTCTATTGGGCGTGGCCTTAACTATAACATATGCATCTAACTAGATTTATCCAGTATCACAAGAAAAGGAGGCATCTCATATGTAGAAAAATCTACAACATACTCCACAAACATGTCTTGCACACTATCCATTCCATTGCAGTATTATAGCGCCCCCCACGAGCCAGCCAGCACCACTACTCACAGGCCAAAGATCTCTTAAGAACAGATAAATAAATGAGCTGGTAGCCAAATTTTACAATCCTGAATATCCAGGAATCCATTCCTATCTTCTGCCATTCTTGTAGAAAGAACTGCACCTGATTTCACACAGGTAGGGCAGGATGACTATTGGTGAAAGGAATTGATTATGTTTGGATAATGCAGTCTAAAGGAAGAAAGCTATTTGGGTAGTACAGTGGCAGTCTGCTTTGGTTTCTCAACAAGTAGAGAACACAAATAAAAGGAAACAAGTAAAAATAAGCAACCAGACCTTATGCTTCCCAAGGCATCACTTTTAATCAAATAATTATTGCCCTTCTTGAGATAAACAATTCTCTATTGGTCATTTGGTCAAGTGACTTGTGCTGTGCAAAAAATTCAACCAATAAAGTGCATAAAGTGTCCAAAAACGGAAAGCACTTATCATACTCTCCCGACGGCTGCCCAACCGTTTCACATTTTTCGTCAGGGGCTGTGCTTCCCTAAGCTATTGCACATAAATCTAAAAAATACATATAATCAATGATTACTTGAATATTAATAAAGTGCAAAAACTAGCAAACAGTACATAATTATAAATGTTCTAAATTTCTAAGAAAGCACAGTTACTTACCGTAACAGGTGTTATCCAGGGACAGCAGGCAGATATTCTTGACTGATGGGTGACGGCACCGACGGAGCCCCGGTACGGACAATTTTAGAGTGATTGCACTCTAAGAACTTGGAAAGTTCTAGCAGGCCGCACCGCGCACGCGCGAGTGCCTTCCCGCCCGACAGAGGCGCGCGGTCCCCAGTTAGGATAAGCCAGCTAAGAAGCCAACCCAGGGAGGTGGGTGGGACGCAAGAATATCTGCCTGCTGTCCCTGGATAACACCTGTTACGGTAAGTAACTGTGCTTTATCCCAGGACAAGCAGGCAGCATATTCTTGACTGATGGGTGACCTCCAAGCTAACAAAAAGAGGGATGGAGGGAAGGTTGGCCATTAGGAAAACAAATTTTGCAAAACAGATTGGCCGAAGTGTCCATCCCGTCTGGAGAATGCATCCAGACAATAGTGAGATGTAAAAGTGTGAACTGAGGACCATGTAGCAGCCTTGCAGATTTCCTCAATAGGCGTGGAACGGAGGAAAGCCACAGATGCTGCCATAGCTCTAACTCTATGGGCCGTGACAGAACCTTCCAGTGTCAGTCCGGACTGAGCGTAACAAAATGAAATGCACGCTGCAAGCCAATTTGACAACGTACGTTTAGTAACAGGACGTCCTAATTTATTTGGATCAAAGGACAGAAAGAGTTGGGGAGATGATCTGTGGGGCTTAGTACGCTCTAAATAGTAAGCTAGAGCCCGCTTACAGTCCAAAGTATGCAGAGCCTGTACTCCAGAATGCGAGTGAGGTTTCGGAAAGAAGACAGGCAGAACAATAGATTGGTTGAGATGGAATTCAGAGACAACCTTAGGGAGAAACTTTGGATGTGTACGCAGAACCACCTTGTCATGATGAAAGACAAAGGTAAAAGTAAAAGGTGGATCTGCAACTAGTGCATGTAGCTCACTGACCCTCCTGGCAGAGGTAAGAGCAATAAGGAAAAGTACCTTCCAAGTGAGAAACTTGAAAGAAGCGGTAGCCAAAGGTTCAAATGGAGGCTTCATTAAGGCGGAAAGAACTACATTGAGATCCCAGAGAACAGGAGGGGCTTTAAGAGGTGGTTTCACATTGAAAAGACCCCGCATGAATCTGGACACCAAGGGATGAGCTGAGAGGAGTTTTCCATGAACTGACTCATGAAAAGCCGCAATAGCACTGAGGTGGACTCTGATGGAAGTAGACTTGAGGCCAGAGTCAGACAAAGAAAGAAGATAATCCAACAACGTCTCCACTGCGAGGGAAGTGGGATCAAAATGATGAAGAAGACACCAGGAAGAAAATCGAGTCCACTTCTGATGGTAACATTGCAGAGTGGCCGGTTTCCTGGAGGCATCCTGAATGGAGCGAACGGGCTGAGACAAAAGAGTATCATTCGAAGTCAGCCCGAGAGATACCAAGCTGTCAGGTGCAGAGACTGGAGGTTGGGATGCAGAAGGGTCTCCTGATGTTGCTTAAGCAGAGACGGAAACAGTGGAAGAAGAAAAGGCTCCCTGGAACTGAGTTGAAGTAGAAGGGAGAACCAATGTTGCCTGGGCCACCGTGGAGCAATCAGAATCATGGTGGCTCGTTCCCTCTTGAGCTTGAACAAGGTTCTTAACATGAGAGGCAGAGGAGGGAAAGCGTACAGGAACAGATTGGACCAATCGAGGAGAAATGCATCCACTGTCAGACGGTGAGGAGAGGAGAGTCTGGAGCAGAAGAGGGGCAGCTGGTGATTGTGAGGAGCTGCAAAGAGGTCTATCTGAGGAGTGCCCCACTGAGCGAAGATGGACTGAAGAGTCAAAGGATCGAGTGTCCACTCGTGAGGCTGGAGAATTCTGCTGAGCTTGTCTGCTAAGGAATTATGTTCTCCCTGGATGTAGATAGCTTTCAGGAATAGTTGGTGATCTGTGGCCAAAGCCCAAATCTTCTGGGCTTCCTGGCACAAGAGGCGAGAGCCTGTCCCACCCTGCTTGTTGATGTAGTACATCACAACTTGATTGTCTGTGCACAGCAGGAGGACCTGAGGAAAGAGAAGATGTTGGAAGGCCTTGAGGGCATAAAACATCGCTCTGAGTTCCAGGAAATTGATGTGATGTTTCATTTCCTGGGCTGTCCAAAGTCCTTGAGTTTGGAATTCGTTCAAATGAGCTCCCCAGGCATAAGGGGAGGCGTCGGTGGTGATAACAAGTTGACGCGGAGCTAGATGAAACAGAAGACCTCTGGAGAGATTTGAGGATATCAACCACCATTGTAGAGACTGACGAAGAGATGATGTCACAGATATGTGTCGTGAGTAAGTATCCGTCGCTTGGGACCACTGGGTAGCTAGGGTCCATTGAGGAGTGCGCAGGTGAAGACGTGCGAGGGGTGTGACATGAACTGTGGAGGCCATGTGACCCAAGAGTATCATCATTTGCTTGGCAGAGATGGAACTTTGTGGAAGCACCTGCTGACATAGAGATTGAAGAGTTTGAAGACGGTTGGACGGCAGGAATGCTCTCATGAGGACTGTGTCCAGCACCGCTCCAATGAATTGAAGTTTCTGAGTGGGGATGAGATGAGATTTGGGTAGATTGATCTCGAACCCCAGAAGTTGTAGAAACAGGATGGTTTGGTTGGTGGCCAGGAGCACTGTTTGAGATGAATTGGCCTTGATTAACCAATCGTCCAGATAAGGAAAGACTTGAAGGTGGTGAGAGCGTAGAAAGGCAGCCACCACAATCAGACATTTGGTGAATACTCTTGGAGAGGAGGCAAGACCGAAGGGCAGCACCTTGTATTGGTAATGACAATGATTGATCATGAAGCGAAGGTACTGTCTGGAGGCCAGATTGACCGGAATGTGAGTGTATGCCTCTTTGAGATCGAGGGAGCATAGCCAGTCGCCCTGATAGAGAAGAGGGTAAAGAGTGGCCAGAGAAAGCATTCTGAATTTTTCTTTGACCAAGCATTTGTTGAGATCGCGAAGATCTAGAATGGGTCTGAGATCTCCTGTTTTTTTGGGGACCAGAAAATAACGGGAGTAGAATCCCTGCCCCTTCTGATCTAGAGGAACTTCCTCTATGGCGTTCAGGAGGAGGAGGGATTGAACCTCCTGAAGAAGGAGAGAAGACTGAGAGGTGTTCAAAGCAGACTCTCTTGGCAGACTTTGTGCAGGACGTGTCTGAAAGTTGAGAGAGTAGCCGTGGCAGATGATGTTGAGGACCCACTGAGCCGATGTGATGTTCTCCCAACGGCTGATGTAACAAGAAAGACGTCCTCCTATGGGTCGAGGGAGATGGACAGATGGTTGAATACTGGCTATGCCCTGGAGAATCACGTCAAAAGGGTTGGGTAGACTTTTGTAGTGGAGGAGGCTTCACCTGTTGCTGCTGGGCTGGCCTAGGTGGTTGTCGCTGTTGCTGGCACTGACGTCTAGGCTGTTGAGTAGCCGGTGGCAAGGGACGGGCAGCATAGCGGCGCTGGTAGGCAGATTGTTGGCGAAAAGGCCGAGTAGGAGGGGTCTTTTTCTTAGTCTTCAGGAGAGTATCCCACCGAGTCTCATGGGCAGACAGCTTTTGTGTAGTGGAATCCATGGACTCTCCGAAGAGCTCATCCCCAAGCAGGGAGCATTTGCTAGACGGTCTTGATGATTTACATCGAGCTCTGAGACTCTGAGCCATGCCAACCGACGCATGGCAACAGACATAGCCGTGGCCCTAGAAGTCAATTCAAAAGTGTCATAAATTGACCGAACTAGGAACTTGCGTAACTGGAGAAGAGAGGAAAAACAGGCATGAAAAGCAGATTTCTTGTGGTCAGGGAGGTACTTTTCAAAAGCAGCCATGTTTTGAATGAGGTGCTTTAAATAAAATGAAAAATGAAAAGCGTAGTTCCCTGACCTATTGGCTAACATGGCATTCTGATATAAACGTTTGCCAAATTTGTCCATGGCTTTTCCTTCTCTGCCAGGAGGGACTGAGGCATACACACTAGCTCCCGCTGATTTCTTAAGTGTGGATTCTACCAAAAGAGACTCATGCGGGAGCTGAGGCTTGTCAAAACCAGGAATAGGGATAACCTTGTATAAGGAGTCCAATTTACGAGGAGCTCCTGGTACAGTCAGGGGAGTCTCTAAATTTTTATAAAAAGTCTCTCGTAAGATGTCATGGAGAGGAAGTTTGAGAAATTCCCTTGGAGGCTGGTCAAAGTCCAGAGCATCAAGGTATGCCTTGGATTTCTTGGATTCAGCCTCCAAGGGAATAGAAAGAGATTCACACATCTCTTTTAAGAAAGAGGTAAAAGATGTGGAATCCTGTTTAGAAGAGGGATCAGCAACAAGTTGATCCTCTTCATCAGAGGAACACTCACCCTCAGACAGAAAGGGCTCTTCAGAGTCACCCCACAAATCAGGGTCCCGAATCTGAGAGCCACGGTCTCGAGACTCCGGAGTGGAGGGTTCCAGGTGTCGGGCTTTGTGCGCCGACTTACCCGACCTCATAGACACGGTACCAGGAGATGTGACATGCTGCGTCGGTACCGAAGTCTGCACCGCCTGGTGTTGAGCTCTCGGTTCCGGTGCTAAGATTGGCATCGAAGTCGAGGAAGCAGTGTGAACCGGTACCGACAAAGTGGATGCCGATAAAAGAGGGCGCTCCACTGTCGGTACCGGTGGCTCAGACCGGACCGGGACTGGAAGGCTCGGTGTCAAAAGTGCGGGAAGGAGTTGTTGCAACTGCTCCTTAAGTTGCACTTGCAGGACAGCAGCAATCCGCTCGTCCAGCGAAGGCACCGGTACCGCCTTTTTCTTCTGCGGTACCTGTGGTGCCGCTCTACGCTCCGAGGATGAGGAACCCGATGTCGAGGGGCTCACCTCAATAGGAGCGGAGCGCTTCCGTGGGCGCCTCGAGGTCGGCAGGATAGGACTCGCTGCTACTGAGACCGGAGGACGCTCCAACGGGGAAGGCTTCTTAGCCGGCTTACCTGCGGGGTGCGACGCCGGCGCGGTATCGCGCGGTGTCGACGAAGTAGGTGCCGACTGAGATGGGGCCGATGTCGGTGCCGGTGCTGCAGAATCAGACATCTCGGCGCCAAATAACAACCGCTGTTGGATCTGACGGTTTTTTAGAGTTCTCTTCTTTAAAGTTGCACAGCGGGTGCAGGTGGACGCTCGATGGTCAGGACCAAGACACTGCAGACACCAGTTGTGCAGGTCTGTCAGTGAAATTGGTCGAGCGCACTACTGGCACTTTTTTAAACCCGGGTTGAGGGGGCATGAAAGTGAAAACGGCTTCTGCCAAATCGAAGGCCGAGGCCTCGATGATGGCAACAGGCCCCGCCGGGCCGAACCGAAAGAAATGAAGAAAAAACTAAAGTTTTTTTTTTTTTTATAAACTAAAAAAAGAAAAGAAATAAAGGAAACTTTATTTCCAGAAGGGTTTCCGCGAGCAGGAAGGCGATTACAAAAAAATCTTTCAACAGCTGTTGAAAGAGACGCGTCTTCTTAGCTCCGCGGAAACTAAGAAACTGGGGACCGCGCGCCTCTGTCGGGCGGGAAGGCACTCGCGCGTGCGCGGTGCGGCCTGCTAGAACTTTCCAAGTTCTTAGAGTGCAATCACTCTAAAATTGTCCGTACCGGGGCTCCGTCGGTGCCGTCACCCATCAGTCAAGAATATGCTGCCTGCTTGTCCTGGGATAATAATAAATACTAATAAATACTTTAAAAAATTACATGTTACTCATGGTGTAAAGACGGAAAATACTTGTTCTATCTGAACCTGTATCCAAAATAGGATACAAAACACTCTTCAGCTCACAAATATTGTTGTGAACCAGAGCAAACATAACTCTGATACATTTCTATAACAAACATACTGTTATAATTATAAATGAACACCCTAATTATAACTCAATGAAAATAGATGACATTTGAAATCAAAACATACTCTCAATGAAATGTATACTACCAATCGCGAACTACACAGATATGTCAAAATGGCAGCGGCGTCCTAAACGTTAAGTACTCTTGCCGCATTTGCCAATCAATCCTAATACAAAACATAAATCACAATTTAACAAGTCACAACGCCATTCAAACATTACTAAAGTTGATACAAACTACTTACTTTATCAGGCAATGTTCATGTACGCCTCATAGTTAATACCCGCACAGCAAAATGTTGTGTCGTGCACCCTAAAAGGCGGAGTTTTTAAACACATGAACGAGTATGCATGACCAATCAAAATACTTACAACGTAATGATGACAGCACGCTGCAACGTCAGGTCAGATTTTAATTAAACGTAAAACTGTGTGATTCAATGCTACTATTGATTTAAAGCCACAAATCTTTCCAACAATTATATCAGTTGTAATGAAACCTGACACATAACCTGAGCCATGTTTTGAGTTAATTTGCTTTCAAAAACAAGCACATCCATTGCATTGATTAGAAATTCCATTCTATTTACTTTAGTTTTACCGTTGTTACAATTGCAGATACATAGCTTAAAGAACTTTAAATAAATAACTCTCAAATTTAATTTTTTGTTGGTTTTGCCATTTTATAATTTCAATTATAATGTGCTGTGAAAAACATTTGCTCTATTTAGTATGCCAGAACTAAAAAAAGTTTGAGACACTGCCCTAGGCTATTTAAGATGCCTCTGTGCAGCTCTACTATGCTTTCCTATACCAGGTGCTGATGTTCTGGAGACAGGTATGTACGTTTTTATTCTGATCTTTATGGGGGTGTGAGGGGGTCAGTGAAGACTGGGGGAGTGTGTGGGGGTCTTTACTTTGTCTCTGCAGTGGTTATCTGGTCACTTTGGATACCTTTTTGGCACTTATATCTGTTTTTACATCATCTAACTCACAATGTTTAAGTTTTGTCCAGGATGTCTAGTAAAACTTTCGATTATCCCTGCAGGACGACTAAGTCTAGGTTGGCCCCCATCCCACTCCTCCAGGGATTCTCCAGAGCCTTTCAAAAACATCCTGAGCTGAGGTTTATTTATTCTTTGTTGAGCAGTGAATCTGATATGTAATTTCACATTATTTTCTATCTACTGCTGTGACTTGAAATTAAAATATAAAAGTTTTCACCAGTAGCTCAAATGAAAAGATGTTTGTGAGATGTACATCCTCGTATCATGTGAAACACCTTCTCTGTACAAAATTGTAAAATGGAGCATGAGCAGACTAAATAGGGAAAGATGGTCAAGAAAAAAGTTTACCTTGTGTCCCCACCAATGCTAAGGCGATATCCGATGTGTTGCGATAGTTTGCCAGTAAAGTGTAGTACTGAAAGATATCTTGGAAACTGGTTTCATTCTCCAGACTGAAGATAAAAATGACAGCATCCACCCATCCAGAGAACTGCAAAGGAAAGAGCAGACATATCAATTTGCCAACTTTTTCTACGGAAAAGGTCCTAAAGCAGGAGGATTTCCCTGAAGTCAATTTTCTCCAAGAGTTAGGATATTGGTGCAAGTGTTTGAAAAAGCAGTTACTTACCTGTAACAGGTGTTATCCAAGGACAGCAGGCAGATATTCTCACATGTAGGTGATGTAATCCACAGAACATGGAATGGACCATTCAAAGTGAACTGTCACTTTAAGAATTCAAAGACTGTCCATACCACACATGCTTGGGTGCCTTCTTGCCCACCGCCAGCTCATGGGACCATCAGTTCAGTAACAAATCTAAGAAGCCAAAAAGGGGAGGTGGGCAGGTTATGAGAATATCTGCCTGCTGTCCTTGGATAACACCTATTACAGGTAAGTAACTGCTTTTTCAAACACTTGCACCAATACCTATTACAGGTAAGTAATTGTGCTTTATCCCAGGACAAGCAGACAGCATATTTTCACACAAAAGGTTGAAGGGAAGTTGGCTTCAAATTAGAGATTAAATTTTGGAGAACTTTGTAGCCGAACTGACTATCCTGTCCGGAAAGATTTTCCAAACAGTAGTGGGTCATGAATGTACCAACTGAGGACCAGGTGGCTGCTTTACAGATCTCCTCAATAGGAATGAAGCGTAGATGGGCTATTGAAGTAACCATTGCTTGCACCTTATTTGTGGTAACATAACCCTCTAACGTCAGACAAGTCCAAGAATAGCAGAACGATAGGGGGACAGGGAGGGCAGAATGGGAGGAGGTGTAGCATTATATACTAAAGATGACATTAAGGTCACGAGAATCACAGATGTCCAGTACACTGGGGAATCCCTTTGGGTTAATTTGGCCAGAGGGAAAGACAAATGCTTGTATCTTGGCATAATTTACAGACCCCCAAGACAACAGGATGACCTGGATATGGAAATAATCGGAGATATAGAAAATATCACCTTGCGTGGGGACACAGTATTGCTAGGTGACTTCAACATGCCTGATGTGGATTGGGTTACACTTACCTCTGCTTCCGGAAGCAGCAGGAGGCTATTAAACACTATGAAGGGAGCAAGACTCAGGCAACTGGTGTTGGAACCAACAAGGGATCAGGCAATACTGGACCTGATACTTACCAATGGAGAAAGTGTCACAGAGGTCTCGGTGGGCGACACATTGGCCTCCAGTGACCACAACATGGTATGGTTCAATCTCAGGAAAGGTTTCACTAAATCTACCACACTGACCAAGGTCCTCAAATTCAAGGACACAAATTTCAAAGAAATGGGAGACTTCGTTCACCAGGCGCTACAAAGCCAAGCTGAAACTGATAATGTGGAAGAAATGTGGTCGACTTTGAAAGCCACCATACAAGAAGCAACAAACCGCTATGTTAAATCAGTAAGTAAACGGCGAAGGAACAATAAGCCACAGTGGTTTACTGCAGAGATCTCAAACCTCATCAAGGAGAAGAAAGAAGCTTTCATCTCTTACAAAAAATCAGGGAAGCAGGACTCTAGAGCAGACTACCTGACCAAATCAAAAGCCGTCAAAACAGCAGTCAGAGAGGCTAAATTCCACATGGAAGAGTCTCTGGCAAAGAACATCCAGAAGGGAGATAAATCCTTCTTCAGGTATATCAGTGACAGAAGAAAAAACTCAGGCGGGATTGTAAGTCTTAGGAATCCAGACGGAGACTATGTGGATAAGGATTCGGAAAAAGCCCAACTATTAAATGAATACTTCTGCTCAGTCTTCACCCGAGAAGCGCCGGGGCTTGGCCCTCAGCTACAGACAAGGGTTGGCTCAGTTGACCCTTTTAGTGACTTTGAGTTTACGCCCAGCAGTGTCTACGGTGAGCTGTCAAAGCTCAAGGTTAACAAAGCAATGGGGCCGGACAACCTGCACCCCAGGGTGCTTAGGGAACTGAGTGATGTCTTGGCGGAGCCACTGTCCGCGCTCTTCAACCTCTCCCTTAGTACAGGCAGCGTCCCGTTGGACTGGAGGACGGCTAACGTCATTCCACTCCACAAGAAAGGCTCAAAGATGGAGACAGAAAACTACAGACCAGTGAGTCTAACATCGATAGTGAGCAAACTAATGGAAACTCTAATCAAACACCAATTGGATAAAATCCTGGATGAAAAGAATCTACGGGATCCCCGACAACATGGATTTACTAAGGGGAGATCATGCCAATCCAACCTGATCAGCTTCTTTGATTGGGTGACGGAGAAGCTGGATATTGGGGAGTCCCTGGACATCGTGTACCTGGACTTTAGCAAAGCATTCGATAGCGTACCACACCGCAGGTTGCTGGGCAAGATGAGTTCTATAGGATTAGGTGACACATTGACGCAATGGGTTGGGAACTGGCTTGGAGGTAGGCTTCAAAGGGTGGTGGTGAATGGCACCCCCTCCGAAATGACGGAGGTGATCAGTGGAGTGCCACAGGGCTCAGTCTTGGGCCCAATCCTATTCAACATCTTTATAAGGGACTTGGCAGAAGGGCTTCGAGGTAAAATAACATTATTCGCCGATGACGCCAAACTAAGTAATGTAGTGGGCAAATGCACAACAGACAAAGATTCAGTGCCCGACAACATGATGCACGACCTACTCCTGCTGGAGCGCTGGTCTAGGACATGGCAACTCAACTTCAATGCCAAAAAATGCAAAATTATGCACCTGGGCAGCCAAAATCCATGCAAGTCTTATACCCTTAATGGCGAGATCCTAGCAAAAACGGTAGCAGAACGAGACTTGGGGGTGATCGTCAGTGAGGACATGAAGTCTGCCAATCAAGTGGAGCAGGCTTCATCCAAGGCAAGACAAATAATGGGTTGCATACGAAGGGGTTTCGTCAGCCGTAAGAGGGAAGTCATTATGCCATTGTATAGATCCATGGTGAGGCCCCACCTGGAATACTGTGTGCAATTTTGGAGGCCACATTATCGCAAGGATGTGCTGAGACTGGAGTCGGTGCAGAGAATGGCCACCCGGATGGTCTCGGGACTCAAGGATCTTCCATATGAAGAACGGCTTGACAAATTACAGCTATACTCGCTCGAGGAGCGCAGAGAGAGGGGAGACATGATCGAGACGTTCAAGTATCTTACGGGCCGCATCGAGGCGGAGGAAGATATCTTCTTTTTCAAGGGTCCCACGACAACAAGAGGGCATCCGTTGAAAATCAGGGGCGGGAAACTACGAGGTGACACCAGGAAATTCTTTTTCACTGAAAGAGTGGTTGATCGCTGGAACAGTCTTCCACTACAGGTGATTGAGGCCAGCAGCGTGCCTGATTTTAAGGCCAAATGGGATAGACACGTGGGATCTATTCACAGAGAAAGGTAGGGGAGGGTCATTAGGGTGGGCAGACTAGATGGGCTGTGGCCCTTATCTGCCGTCTATTTCTATGTTTCTATGTTTCTATGATAAACAGTCTGCAATCCATGTGGAGACTGTTCTCTTAGTTACAGGGGTTCCCATCTTGTTTGGGTCAAATGACAGGAACAGCTGAGTAGTTCTGTGAGGTTTGGTTCTATCCAAGTAGCAAGCTAGACTAATTTAAAAAAAAAAATGCTAAATGCGGTGTTTCCAAAACACAAATTAAAGGAAATAATAACTGAATTAGCAATAACTTAGGAGGCACATGTGAGAGCCACAGGAGTGGGGAACAGAAACAGAGAAAATATTTTACAAAAATAGGAATCTGTGGATTTTCATCTCTTAAGTTACAGTCATACGCCCCATATCTTCTCTCTTACGATTTGCTGTTATACCATTGCTTGAACACCTGCAGGATGTTTCACATGAGACTTTCCATGGTGTAGTTTCGCTATTCCAATGCAACCATTCCCACGATCAAAAATGCAGTAGTATTTGGACATGAAAATGTCTCCTAAGGTTCACACTGGTCCTAAGTGGCTACTGAAGTCCATTGATTGAAAGTCACTGATGCACACTGTCGCATCTCCTATTCTTTCCTTTAATACAAACTGTTTGCAGTTAATGTATAGTCTTTACATCCAATGCTGAAACTGACACTGGGTATATACTGGATAGTCTTCTGCAGTCTAAAATATACTCTCTGTAGCACTATGGTGTAGCCCCAATAGCCTCATGCTTGGAAAAAATACTGGAAGATTGATGGACTGGTTGAGGTGAAACTCCGGAACAATTTTTGAGAGGAATTTTGGTTGAGTTTGAAGAACCATCTTCTCAGGAAAAAATGTAGTGTAAGGTGAACATGCTACTGGCACCTGGAGTTCAGTGGCTCGGCGTGCTGATGTGAGAGGAATGAGGAAAACCACTTTCCAAGTGGACAGTGATTCAAATGGAGGCTTCATGACTGCTGAAAGCAGCAAAATAAGGTCCCAAGCTGGTGGAGGGAGTTTCAGAGGCAGCTGGGTATTGTAAAAACCTTTCATGAATGTAGAAATCAGAGGATGCATTGCTAAGGGCTTATTGTCCAGAAGTGTGTGAGAAACATTGATAGCACTGAAAATAACTCTCACAGCATTAGCTTTAGTCCAGAATCAGAGAGGTGTATGAGATAATCCAGTATGGATAGAAGAGGATATGTTACTGGATCCAGAGACTTGTCACTATACCACACAGAGACGCAAGACCACTTGAAGCAGTAGCAATGCTGTGTGGAATGCTTTCTAGATGCTGTGATGATAGCTGACACTGGTGCAGACAGTGAAAGAGTATCTATTGGTTGGGAGAAAGATACCATACTGTGAGCTCTATAGATATAGATGGAGATGAAGTAGAGAGCCCTCGTTCTGCATTAGCAGTGTTGGAAAAATATGCAGAGTGATTGATTGCCATTTGCTCATTTTTAGGAGGAAAGGGAAACAAGGTTGACGTGGTCACTAAGGTGAATATCATGGTAGCCAGTTCCTGGCAAAATTTGATCAGTGTTGTCCTTATTAAAGGGTTTGGAGGAAATGCATAGAGGAACCTGCTTTGCCCATCAAGCAGAAAGGCCTCCATTTCCAGGTGATTGGGAGGATGGAGCCTGGAGCAAAAAGAGGAAGTTTGTGATTGTAGGGGGAAGCAAACAGGTATACATTTGGGGTCCCGCTAAGCTATAAACAGATGTCATAAGAGAAAAGTGCTGAGCGACCATGGTTGCAGAATTTTGCTCAACCTGTCGGCCAATGCATTCTGATTTCCTGCTAGGTAGACTGCTTTCAGGAAAATGTTGAGAGCAATGGTCCAGGACTAGAATCGGATGGCCTGTTCCACCCTGTTTATTCACATAGTAAGAGGGGTGTTCAATAATTTATTCTAGTTGTCTTTTCCTTTATTCCTGTTGGTATACTGCATACACACCCAGGGGAAAGGAGGGCGGGAGGGGGTATTTCTTTGTATGGTTCTATTCCCTTATAAAATGTTGGTTGGGTGTTTTTTTTTTTTTATTGTTGTATGGATTTTGATTGATTATAAATGCATATATGATTAATATTATTTGTATAGATACTGTATTGCATTTTTGTTGGTTTTGAAACTCAATAAAGATTTATAAATAAAAAATTTATTCTCCCTCAGTAAGAAAGAAAAAAGTTTTTTTTTTAATGTGTTTTATTTTTTAGTATAGTCCCCTGATAGCACCATACATCTCATCCACTTTTCCTGCAATGACTTTAGCCTCCTTTGAAAATAATTCTTCTGTTTGACCTTCAAACTAGGATGTCACAGCTTCCTTGACGTTTTCATCACTTAAAAACTGCTGTCCACAGAAAGATTTCTTTAAAATTCGGAAGAGGAAAAAATCCAAGGGAGCCAAGTCAGGACTATAGGGTGGATGGTTCAGCTGCTGAAACCCACACTCTTGGATGGCAGCCTGTGATTGTCATGATATGTGCACCAGTGCATTGTCGTGAAGAAGCAGCATGTCTGCTGTGAGTTTTCCTCGTCTTTTCCAGCAAAAGTGTCGTCCCACAAGACTCCCCATTGTTGCCCTTGCTTTTCAAGGTCTACTTTTCCTCCCTGGGGGAACTACTCAGCAGTCTAAATTTCTCCAATTACAGCTATGCCGACGATATCACAACTGTCCTACCTGTCACATCCCTGACACCCACAGAAACAACACTATTCTATCCATCATAGAAAATTGGATGGTCCATTTCAAATTAAAACTGAACACTGAGAAAACCAAATTTTTCTTAGCCACAGCCACCAACTTCTCTAAAACCTCCCTAGCCCTAAGGGGAACCAACTTCCTAATCTCACTCACAATCAGAATCCTGGGAGTACATCTTGACAGACAATTGTCCATGTCTGCCCAAGTCAACCATGTCACACGCAAAGGCTTCAATGCACTCTGGAAACTCAGATCCATTAGAAAATACTTTGACCAGGCGCCTTTCAAACTTCTACTCCAAACTCTAGTCCTAAGCATCCTAGACTACTGCAACATCATCTATCTAGCAAGTCTACACAAACACTTCCAGAGACTAAGCGTTATCCAAAATATCACAGTGAGGCTCAAATTCAACCTGAAAAAATTCAACCTCATCACACTTTTCTATCAAAAACTGCACTGGCTAAAAATTGAGAGCTGGATGTTTTTCAAATTTGTGTGTCTCTTCTATAAAGTTCTGCATGGTCTACTGCCTAATTATCTCACCAATCAGTTCATATTCGTCAGACCCGGACAATCCACTTGACCTCAGTCATTCTTCACCTTCCCCTCAATCAAGGGATACACCCACAAAAGATTCATCAACAGACTCCTAATCCTACCAAGCCGCCGCAAAGGATCCAAAATGGAGCCAAATGTTCTGAACATCCACATCCTACATGCACTTTAGAAACTCCTCAAAACACACCTCATCTCCAAAACCAACGACCTACCTTAAATCCCCCAAAAAACTCTGCCAACTCCATTGATCAGATTCCATGTTGCTACTCTGTCTATGATCTCCCTTACTTATTTATTAACCTCCCTTCTTGGTGAGGTCCTCTTAATTCTCTCTCTCCGATCCTCCAGTCTCTCAGGGGATCACGAACAGATCGGAAAAGGTTATCATGCCGCTGTACCGGTCCATTGTGCGACCCCCATGTGGAATACTGCGTCCAGCACTGGTCACCGTACTTGAAGGACATGGTACTAAAGGGTCCAGAGAAGAGCGACTAAAATCGTTAAGGGGCTAGAGGAGTTGCCGTACACCGAAAGATTAGAGAAACTGGGCCTCTTCTCCCTTGAAAAGAGGAGACTGAGAGGGAACATGATTGAAACGTTCAAGATAATGAAGGGAATAGACTTAGTAGATAAAGACAGGCTGTTCACCCTCTCCA
Organism: Geotrypetes seraphini; assembly: GCF_902459505.1. Classification (NCBI taxonomy): domain Eukaryota; kingdom Metazoa; phylum Chordata; class Amphibia; order Gymnophiona; family Dermophiidae; genus Geotrypetes; species Geotrypetes seraphini. Next base: position 208,311,683 of record NC_047086.1, on the reverse strand, counting down.
AGGCAGGGAGAACAAGAGGGCACTCTCAAAAGTTAAAAGGGGATAGATTCCGTACAAATGTAAGGAAGTTCTTTTTCACCCAGAGAGTGGTGGAAAACTGGAACGCTCTTCCGGAGGCTGTCATAGGGGAAAATACCCTCCAGGGATTCAAGACAAAGTTAGAAAAGTTCCTTCTAGACCAGAACGGATGTAGATAAGGCTAGACTCAATTAGGGCTCTGGTCCTTTACCTAAGGGCCACCGTGGGAGCGGACTGCTGGACACGATGGACCATTAGTCTGACCCAGCAGCAATTCTTATGTTCTTATGTAGTTCTCTTCTCCTTTAATATAGCTTGCTGACTCTTCTCAGCCATTTTTATGTAAACCGCCTTGAACCAAAAGACACTCGTGGTATATAAATAAAGATGTTATGTTGATTGACTCCCGCAAAGCGATCATTCTGTTGGTGTAATTCTCCCCAGTTATGGTTGTCTTGTGTGCCATGAATTCCAGAAGCATAAGTCCTTCATCATCCCAGAAGACAGTTGCCATGACTTTGCCTGCAGATTTTTCTATCTTGAACTTTTTTGGGGTGGGAGATAGCTTGTGCTTCCACTGCATTGACTCCATTTTGGAATCAGAATCTCTGTGATAGACCCAAGTCTCATCTCCAGTCACTAAATGATGGAAAAATCACTAAGTCTTCATGGAGTGTCTTCAGTCATCAAACGATGAAAAAAATTCTCTTGGTCTTCACGGAGCATCTCCAAGTTCTCCTGACAGCATTGGAGCCTTGTGGCCTTCTGACATGGCATCAGCATTCTTGGAACCCATCTGGTACTAACCTTGGACATGCCCAATTTTTCATGAATTATTTTCCAAACTGTACCTGCTGAGATGCCCATTTCTTCAACTATTTGGGAAACCTTAATTAGTTTGTCTGACAAAATTAAATCCTCAACTTTCTTGCACATTTCTGTAGAAGTGGCTTTCACAGGTATCCAGTATAAGGATAATAACTAAGAAAAAACTCAATAAATTCAATGTATAAATATTCTTTTATAATAAAAATCTTTTTAAAACATCTACCTTTAATTACTATCTTCTCAAAATAAATCTAAAAATAGCCACAAGAGATTTAGATTTTTAAAAGAGGGTAAAACTTGGGAGAGGGGGCGTTTTACCCCAAAGAGAAAATGGTTACTGTGGATGGGTAGACTAGATGGGCCATTTGGCCTTTATATGCTGTCTTGTTTCTATGTTTTTAATGGACTCTCTATCCCACTTAAACTGCTTGTTCTAAAATTTTACTTTGCAGTTCGGCTCTGTAGAAGACAGAGAGGAGGCAGAGAAGCGAGAGGAGGAGAACAGGGGAGCAAAACAAAGAAAAAAACCACAACCGGAGGAGAACAGCAGGAGTGGAGGAGGCAGGATCGACTGGGCAGCGGGGAGAGTTAGCTCCGCCCACCCACGACATCATCCAGAGTAGCTACCCCTTAAAAGGGGAGGGGCTAACGGCACTCAGCCGTTCGGCGCACAGCGAAGGCGCACGCCTTAGCGAGAGCGTCTTTGCGAAGGGCCTCAAGAAGGGACAAAGTCACCACAACCAAGGACACCAGGGAAAGTCAGCAAGGTAAGGAAGCGGCAGGCACAGAAGGTAAAGGGGAGACAGACACATAAGGAACACACACACACAGGTAAGGTAAAGCCAAGACAGCACACACAAGCAAAAGGCAGAGAAGACACCAGCAACAGAGGAAGAGAGAGGACACCAGCAGCAGGCAGAGAGAGTGAGAGAGAGGAGACAAAGCAGACACAGAAGGCACTACCATACATAACATCAGCAGGTCACACGTAAACTGCTAACTGTTATCTTAAAGTAGGAACGACAATGGAAGTAGAGGGAAACCAGAAGATCAGCTTTCCAGTGTTCTGCACAGACTGTCATATGTATGACTATCTCCCCTCGGGGAGACAGTCATATGTATGCGGTCGGTGTCAGGAGTTGAAAAGCTTGAAGAAGGAAGTAAAGCGACTAGAAGACAAGATACAGGAGCTAGAAGGACTCTACACTACAGAGGACCCAGTCAGGACAGCTGAAGATTTCATGAACGAGAGACACATTGAGGAGGAAGTCAGGGAACTCGAGAAATTCATTGAGGAAGCCTACGGGAGGAGGGTGGAAGAAAATGAACTTCAGATGGAAGACGAAGTCACACCAACACCAACATGGAAGGGAAAAGAAGAAGCAGATGACCTCAAAGAAGACGCCCACAGAGGAGCACCACACGAGGGGGAGAAAATGGCTGATCGATGCCTAGAAGAAGAAACAGCGAAGCTCATCGAAGACATAGAAGAAGAAGCAGCGAAGCAGCGAAGAAACAATGGTCAAATTACAGGAGTTGACTAACACAGAAGAGGAGGTTAGAAGTACTGTAGCACAAGAGAATAAACTAAAGACCGAAGCACAGGGAAAGGAAATGAAGACAAGAAAATACCAGGATCTAAATTGCATATATACTAATGCAAGGAGCCTAAGAAACAAAATGGGGGAGCTGGAATCCATGGCCAATGCAGAAAACATAGACAACATTGGAGTCTCTGAAACATGGTGGAATGAAGAAAACAAATGGGATACAGCACTGCCGGGGTACAAGCTCTATCGCCAGGACAGGTCAGGACAGAAAGGAGGTGGAATAGCCCTATACATAAAAGAAATCATACAATCGACAAAAATGGACAAAGCAGAGACGACCAACAAGCTGGAATCGCTATGGGTTAAAATACCGGGAAGGAAAGGGCCTGAAATAAAGATGGGTCTATACTATCGTCCACCTGGGCAAACCAGAGATATCGATGAAGAAATGGAAGACGAGATGAAGCGTGAATGCAAAAGCGGCAACACGGTTATTATGGGAGACTTCAACTATCCTAGGATAGACTGGAGTCTTGGAAGCTCAAAATGCGCTAGGGAGACAGAATTCCTGGAGGCTATACAAGATTGCTTCATGGAGCAGCTTGTAGGAGAACCGACGAGAGGAAATGCCACTCTGGATCTAATCTTAAATGGTTTAAAGGGACCTGCAAAGGAAGTGGAAGTAGTAGGACTGTTGGGAAACAGCATCATAATATGATCAAGTTCAAGGTCGAAGTAGGAATACCGAAAGGAAATAGAACCATAGTGACAACTTTCAACTTCAGGAAAGGAAACTACGAAGAAATGAGGAAAATGGTAAGGAAGAAACTTAGGGACACTTCCAGAAAATGGCAAATGGTAGAACAAGCCTGGTCTTTTTTCAAGGACACTGTGAGTGAGGCGCAAAATCTGTATATCCCCAGATTCAGAAAGGAGTGCAAAAAGAGTCAAACAAAAGACCTGGCGTGGATAACTAAAATAGTGAAGGAAGCGATAGGCAAAAAGAAACATTCATTTAGGAAATGCAAAAAGGACAAAACTGAGGACAACTGGAAGGAGCACAGGAAGTATCAAAAAGAATGTCACCGTGTGGTTCGAAAAGCCAAAAGAGAATATGAGGAGAGGCTAGCCAGGGAAGCTCAAAATTTCAAACCGTTCTTTAGATATGTTAGAGGGAAGCAGCCAGCCAGGGAGGAGGTGGGACCGCTGGACGATGGAGACAGGAAGGGAGTGGTGAAGGAAGAGAAAGAAGTAGTAGAAAGACTTAACATGTTCTTTTCGTCTGTATTTACAAATGAAGACACATCCAACATACCGGAACCTGAGCAAATCTTCAAGGGAGATCAAGCAGAAAAATTAACATCCATGGAAGTGAGCCTGGAAGATGTACGCAGGCAGCTAGAAAAACTAAAAACTGACAAATCCCCGGGTCTGGACGGAATCCATCCAAGGGTTCTGAAGGAACTAAAGGAGGAGATAGCGGAACTACTGCGGCAAATTTGCAACCTATCCCTGAAAACAGGCGTGATCCCAGAGGACTGGAAGATAGCCAATGTTACGCCCATCTTTAAAAAGGGATCAAGAGGTGACCCGGGAAACTACAGACCGGTGAGTCTGACCTCGGTTCCAGGGAAAATGATGGAAGCACTTATAAAAGACAACATCGATGAACATTTTGAAAGAAACAAACTTCTGACAACCAGCCAACATGGTTTCAGCAAGGGGAGATCGTGCCTTCGAAGGAATTAACAAACGGATAGACAGAGGTGACCCCATAGACATCATATATCTAGACTTCCAAAAAGCCTTTGACAAAGTACCCCTACTTCGGAAACTGAAGAACCATGGGGTGGAAGGAGACATACATAGATGGATTAGAAACTGGTTGGTGGGTAGGAAACAGATGGTGGGAGTAAAGGGCCACTACTTGGATTGGAGGAGGGTCACGAGTGGTGTTCCGCAGTGCTCGGTTCTTGGGCCGTTGCTATTTAATATATTCATAAATGATCTAGAAACAGGGACGAAGTGTGAGATAATAAAATTTGTGGACGACACCAAACTATTTAGTGGAGCTCGGACTAAAGAGGACTGCGAAGAATTGCAGAGACTTGAACAAACTAGGGGAATGGGCGACAAGATGACAGATGAAGTTCAACGTTGAGAAATGTAAAGTATTACATGTGGGAAGCAGAAACCCGAGGTGCAGCTATACGATGGGAGGGATATAATTGAAGGAGAGTACCCAAGAAAGGGATTTGGGGGTAATGGTGGACATGACAATGAAGCCGACGGCACAGTGCGCAGCGGCCGCTAAGAAGGCAAATAGAATGCTAGGCATAATCAAGAAGAGTATTACAACCAGAACGAAAGAAGTTATCCTGCCGTTGTATCGGGCGATGGTGCATCCGCATCTGGAGTACTGAGTCCAATATTGGTCGCCATACCTTAAGAAGGATATGGCGTTACTCGAGAGGGTTCAGAGAAGAGCGACACGTCTGATAAAAGGGATGGAAAACCTTTCATACGCTGAGAGATTGGAGAAACTGGGTCTCTTTTCCCTGGAGAAGAGGAGACTTAGAGGGGATATGATAGAGACTTACAAGATCATGAAGGGCATAGAGAGAGTAGAGGGGGACAGATTCTTTATACTTTCAAAAAATAAAAGAATAAGAGGGCATTCGGAAAAGTTGAAAGGGGACAGATTCAAAACGAATGCTAGGAAGTTCTTCTTTACCCAACGTGTGGTGGACACCTGGAATGTGCTTCCAGAGGACGTAATAGGACAGAGTACGGTACTGGGTTTCAAGAAAAGATTGGACAATTTCCTGCTGGAAAAGGGGATAGAGGGGTATAGATAGAGGATTACAGTTCAGGTCCTGGACCTGTTGGGCCACCGCGTGTGCGGACTGCTGGGCACGATGGACCTCTGGTCTGACCCAGCGGAGGCGCTGCTTATGTTCTTATTGAGAGTCTGCCCCATCATCCTACAGTCATGTGTTCATGGATCTCCTTTGGCTTTTCCCCTCTTTTTGTAAGAAATTTTTATCACTGAATGGTGCTCCAAATCTAGCAGTTTCTTACTTGATTCAAACGAGGACTCTTCTTACATCATGTCTCTTGAAATGTTAGACTCGCACTGAGCCGCAACTGTGCATGAGTAACCTTGAGATATGTCACAACATGCACAGACTTGTTTCAACACAAGGTTCCTCAGCAAGGAGAAGAAGGCTAGCAGGCCAAAGTCTAAAAGCATTCCTTTAAGTAATACTGGTAAATAAAAGGAATAGAAAATAGATTTAATGTGGGAAGGCATAAAACATGCCCAACTAATACATGCAGAAAATAAATACATATAAAATATGTATGCATATAAAATACGTATGTTAAAAACGCATATGATACATGCCAAAAGGTGTGTGACGAGAAAACCAAAAGATGGCATCTTCGCTTTATGAAAAAAAACCAAAAACTGATGGTGCCGCGAACTGGTAGTGGGCGGGAAGGCACTGCACATGCACAATAAGGACAGTCTTTGAATTCTTACAGTTCACTTCATTTGGATGGTCCTTGCCAAGTTCTGTGGTTGACATCACCCACATGTGAGAATATGCTGCCTGCTTGTCCTGGGATAACATTCTTATCCTGCTAATAGATTTACATTATTTGTGAAAAGGACTGGTATTTTAGAGCATCAGGCTATGATTCCAGAGAAGATTTAGAATATGAGTTTAAAGTTTCAATTTGCCACTGGCTATCTGTAGAACCTTGGACAAATCATTTTGGGCAGGTATACTAAACAGATTCCTTCTTTCTTTGTTTATATCACAAAAATGCTTAGTACCTCTATCCTATATTCTTGTGTATCAGATCTAATCCCAATCTATCAATGATGCACGTGGAGGGGCATTTTCGATAGAATGTCTATGTCTGAATTTGAACATTCCCTGCTAAATGTCCAAATCTGGGAGTGGTGAAATGCCAATTTTCAAACAGGACGTCCAATTTGTTTTTTGAAAACTGCCATCTTGGCCGCCAAAATGTCTAGACTGACAGGACATCTAAAGCTATTTGCCATTTTCAACGTCAAAAATGTTCAACAGAGCAGGGCTTTAGAGGACACTTCTGTGAACTTCACATAAAGATTGTCAGATGTACATCTCAATATAACTCCCTTATAATTTATGCTGAGCCCTCCAAGACTCCCCCAAAACCTACTATACCCTCCTGTCTACCATCCTAATAGCCTTTATGGCTGCAGGTAGCACCAATATGGCAGTAGAGTAGGGTTTTGATGAGCTCATACGTTCCACCATAAATGTAGTGGTTAGAATGGCTTATGGACCTGGCTCCTCCTATCTATGGTTTACTAGCCTACCCACTAGGCTACTTAAGACACCTGTGTGATTCTCTACTAGGATTTCTCATACCAGGTGCTGCTGTTCTACAGACAGGTATGTACTGTTTTATGTAGAACTTTGGAAGGTGGGAAGGGGTCAGTGGTCATTTGGTCAATTTGGGTCCCTTTTTGGTCTACAGAAAAATGTCTAAGTTCCATCCAGGATGTCTTACAAAAGGCTTGATTAGCACTGCAAAATGTCCAAGTCTAACCCGCCCCAAAGCCCACCCAAAACACGCCTCTTACACACCCCTTTTAGACTTAGACATTCTGGAGGACAAATGACCCACAAGATGTCCAAATTTCTAGTTTCAAAAATCGGCACTCAGACATTTTGGCAAGCAACACATCTAAGTGCTGACTTAGGCGGTTTTCTGGATGTTTTTGTGTTTTTTTTATTATGCCCCTACTAGTAGCCTTAAGCAAGTCACTTTGAGGCCCTTTTACTAAAATGTGTTAAAATCTGGGCTTATCACGTTTTAATGCAGTAGTTTTCTGCATGCTAAAACCAGATATAATATGGCCATATTTAGGGCTTTAAAAATATTTTTGGTAGGTCCTATGCTAATTTTTCCAAAAGCATGTGGGATTTGCAAAAAATTAATGTGGGAGCATGTAATGACGCCTTAGTGTTTTAACACATTTTGTGGTATTTTCTCTCGCATTAGGGCTTAACATCTTTATTAAAAGGGTCACTTTATTTCCCTGCACTCCTCTGGGACACAGTTACAGACAAGTCATTTGCCTTAATCTGTTTTTCCTCATCTACAAATTTTTTAAAATCTTCTTTATTTTTTCCAAGTGATCAGTAAAATATGTGTTCACTAGGTTTAGCTTCCTCTGGTTTATTATTCATCAATGCTTTCCCCACTGGGTTTTCCAGTTAATATTGGGATTTACTGCTGAGTTTCAGTATCAATACCTTTTCTTCCAGTGTGATATGGATCAACTCTGAGTATAAAAGGTCAGCAGTGATTTTATTTCAACTATAATTAAAATACTCTTATAAATATTTGATTGCCTTTTACATTATTGTGTATACTGATGGTGTTAAGTGGCAGATATTTTATTTTTCTATATTTTTCCAAGTTCCTCTTCCCTGTTCAGGAAATTTAATGAGAATGGCTTTGTCACCTTTGCATCTGGTGCACCTCCTTCTTCTCTGATAAGGAGGAGATAGCTTTGGCCTTCTACCACAATTTCCTTCTTGTACTGCTCACCTTTATTAAAAAGAAAGAAAATACTGTAAACTATTTTACTAGTAGAGGGTGAAAGCTGAAAATTATTATATGGATTTCTGACAAACAAGCTTCAATGAAACATAACTGACATAAACAATGATCCATCAGTACAGTCATAGGAAATTTCACTGACATATCACTCATGGCATGACAACTGCTGTGATACCAATGAATAATACCACAAATGTACTATATTGCATATAGTCATCTACTGATGAAAACTAATAGGACTGCACTACTCTACTGGTGATTTTCACCTAGTAACTACAGTAAAGCAGAAAACCATAAAATTCTGTCCCTCAACAACTTCAAAACAGATATGACCTTTGGGATATCCACAATAAATATGCAAGAGATGTTTTCAAGATATATTTTTGCATACTGACACAACAGACACTTTGTAGATAGTAGCAAAAGACAGGATCCATTTAGCAGATAATTCTCTCTTTATGCACTTCTCCCCTCAAAATCTCTTTCTCCATATTGGAAGCAATAAGGGGGAAATTCTGTAAAGGGTGTCTAAAAAGATAGGCACCAATCACACTTAGGTACCTATTACAGAATCGCACCTAACTAAAACTTAGGCACATGTAATGTAGGCCAAGGTTTCAAAGGCCTACATTATAAGCGCTTAAGTCATTTAGAGAATCATGCCTAGCAGTGCCTAAATCCTTCCCCATCCCAAAGCACGCCTACTTTGGAGGTAGGCCCTGCTAGGCATCATGCGATAAGTGCCAATCTTCATAGAATTTCGTCTAAGATAGGCACCCATCATCCAATTAATTTTAATTTTTTTTTTTTCAATTATGAGTTTGTTAAAGCTCATAATTGAAGCCAATTTACTAATTAAATTAGGTGCCTAACTTTAGGTGCCTATTTATTTAGATGTCTATCTTTAGGTACCTCTTACAGAATTTCATCCTAATTCAGCTGCAGTCTATCTGAATAAAGATATCCAGATACAGTAAAACCTTGTTTTGCGAGCATAATTCATTCCAGAAGCATGCTTGTAAACCAAAGCACTCATTTATCAAAGCGAATTTCCCCATAGGAAATAATGGAAATTCAGACGATTTGTTCCACAACCCAAAAACTTTAATACAAAATACGGTATGTACTTGTATTGCAAAACTTTGCTTGTTTTAAAACAGTCACTACCCTCCCTGCAGGATCAGAGAGAGAAGAAACATCGGCTCAGTTGTGATGTGTGTATACTGTATGTACTTGTATTGCAAGACATTGCTTGTATATCAAGATAAAATTTAATAAAATTTTTTGCTTGTCTTGCAAAACTCTTGCAAACCAAGTTACTTACAATCCAAGGTTTTACTGTATTTGGATATCTTTATGCAGTGGCATACCTAGCATATGTGACACCCGGGGCCCATCATTTTTTGACACCCCCCCCCCCCATCTGTATGAAAAACATGATTTTTAGCAACAATCCACACATCACACATGAATACTTAGGAAAAGGAGCATCTTACATACTGCAGTGAGCAGTACATCAATAAACCCATTGTAAAACTAAACAAGCCAGACTAGTACAGATCAATTCTACACAGTCAATCCTAACAGAAAACCATGTCTTTCTGAACACAAAGAACACAGAAAACACCTTCGCCTAGTATGTAATCACAAACTAACCCTTCCCCCTTTTACAAAACTGTAGTGTGTTTTTTAGTCACGGTGGTAACAGCTCAGATGCCAACGCTAAAAAACGCTCTACAGTTTTGTAAATGGGGAGATAGAATAAAAATATGTAGACAAAGGTTAAACTAAAGCACCAAGACGCTGGACTCTGCATACAATGCAACATCACAGAAACAGCGATGCATCTCACCTAAAGCAAAAAATAAATAAATAAATATAATTTTTTTCTACCTTGTCTTCTCTGGTTTCTGCTTTCCTCATCTTTTTGTCACTCTCTTCCTTTCATCCACTGTCTACCCTCTCTCTGCCCCTTCTATATGGCATCTTCTCTCTTTCTATTCCCGTTCTAGAAACTTTATGCATCTCCCTTCCATTTCTCCCTTCACCCCCATTAGTTTGGCATCCATCTTCTTCCTTTTCCTCCTCCAATGGTCTGGCATCTCTCCTCTCCTCTTCTTCCCTTCCCTCTCCCACACCCACATGGTCTGGCATTTCACTCTCTCCTCTCCCTTCTCCCCACTTCCATCAGCATCTGCCCCCTTTCTCTCCCTCAAACCCAATTCCATGCAGTATCCTTCCCCCTTATGTCTTTTTCCCCGCAATTCCATCAGCATCTGCCCCTTTCTCTCCCGCCACCACGCTTCCATACCACCCTGACCCCCTTTCTCACCCTTCACCATGATTCCATACCACCCTGACCCCCTTTCTCACCCTTTACCATGTTTCCATACCACCCTGACCCCCCTTTCTCACCCTCCACAGCCTTCCATAACACCCTGACCCCCTTTCTCACCCTTCACCACCCTACTATGCTCCTTTCTTTCTCCATCCCAAATCAGCAAGGTCCCGCAATGACTGCTTCTGCTCCGGATGGAAGAGGTAAGTGAAGTCGGAGGGGGCTGGGTCAGCAGATGCAGGGAGTTATAGCAAGATCCCACGATGACTGCGGCTGCCGGTCCACCTCCCCCCCCCTCCCCCCCCGACGTCATTTACCTCTTCTGGAACAGAGGCAGTAGACGGCGCAGTTATCGCAGGACCTTAGTTCACTTCAGCGTGGCTGCCAACTCTGCTCTGTTATAAGTATGGCAGCCACGCTGAGGTGCCGTTTGGAGCAGCGCGGGAGGTTCTGGATCCAGCCGGATGTGCACTCCCTTGGAGCGTCCACCTGGGGCGGACCGCCACCCCCCCCCCCCTTGGTACGCCACTATCTTTATGTGGATATTCCAAGAGATATCCATCTATATCTGAGTTGCATTCAGACATATAGATATATCTTATCTGATATCTTTAGGCCTGCTACAACTGACCAAGATATATAGAAAAGTTAGCAGGATAGTGGCTGAATATTGCTGCTATCCAGCTAATGTGAAACCTTGTTTTCTAGACCACCAAAGCACCTCTTTACCTTGTTTGGCCAAAGCATATGCTTTAAGCTATGGCCAAAATTTTCAAAATTAGGGACATTATCAATGTAGGCTACTGTTTAAATATGTTATGTAACTCTTAACCCCGGTTATTAATAACTAGATCTCACTGCATAAAATGGGACCTGTGCTAAAACAGCACGTGTTAATAGTGAAAAAAAACCAAACATGTTTTAACAGTAGCCACATCCTTGTTAATAACTTCCCCCCAGGTTATTATGGTTTTTACATTGTAATGAGCTGCTTTATATGCATTTGCTTGCTTTCAATTTCATTACTATGTTTTCAATCTCATTACCCTAACCCTAAATATCCTCATTTTAGGGCATGACAAGCTGTTTAAGGTCTGTTTAAGTCATGTTAAGGGGCAATTAACAAAGCTTAAAAAGCTCTAAAGCAGCTTTAAGTCATATTAATTGCCCCTTGATGTGAATTAAAGGGTTATTATGCAGTTTCTCTTGCTCTACACAAGGATATATAGGTCACCACAGGTTACATAGTGCACAACGCAAGTCTCTTTATAGTCTTTATATAGTAATTAGATGATTTACATGTCTTACATCTCATTACTATGTAACCTGCAGTCACCTAAATATCCCCACATTAGGGCAAGTCAAATAGTGTTAGAGCCCTTTTAAGTCAAGTTAAGTGGCAATTAATGCAGTTTAAGGCCCTAACATATCTTGACAATTTATCTGGTAATTTCCAAGATTACTCAGGTAAGTCTCTTTGAATATTAAAAGGTAAAAAAGGATAAAGGTAAAGAGACATAGATCTGATATGCCCCCTTTCTGTGGCAAAACCAAAGTGGATTACATATTACATGCAGGTACTTTCTCAGTTCCTAGTGGACTCACAATCTAAGTTTTTATATCTGCCTTCATTAATACTGTTGTCATTAATGCTAACTAAATAAAACAACCCCAGAACCTGATTCAATTTAAATCTTTTCTTCTTAACTATTTCTGGGCAAGAATCCAAAGCTTTACCCGGTACTGTGCTTGGGTTCCAACTGCCGAAATCTCTGTTAAGACTTACTCCAGCCCATTTACACCCTCCCAGCCATTGAAGCCCTCCGCAGCCCATCCTCCACCAAATGGCCATATACAGACACAGACCGTGCAAGTCTGCCCAGTACTGGCCTTAGTTCAATATTTAATATTATTTTCTGATTCTAAATCCTCTGTGTTCATCCCACGCTTCTTTGAACTCAGTCACAGTTTTACTCTCCACCACCTCTCTTGGGAGCACATTCCAGGCATCCACTACCCTCTCCGTAAAGTAGAATTTCCTAACATTGCCCCTGAATCTACCACCCCTCAACCTCAAATTATGTCCTCTGGTTTTACCATTTTCCTTTCTCTGGAAAAGATTTTGTTCTACTTTAATACCCTTCAAGTATTTAAACATCTGAATCATATCTCCCCTGTCTCTCCTTTCCTCTAGGGCAGGGGTGTCCAATGTCGGTCCGCGAGGGCCGCAATCCAGTCGGGTTTTCAGGATTTCCCCAATGAATATGCATGAGATCTATTAGCATACAATGAAAGCAGTGCATGCAAATAGACCTCATGTATATTCATTGGGGAAATCCTGAAAATCCGACTGGACTGCAGCCCTCGAGGACCGACATTGGACACCCCTGCTCTAGGGTATACATATTCAGGGCTTCCAGTCTCTCCTCATACGTCTTCTGGCGCAAGCCACCTATCATTTTCGTCGCCCTCCTCTGGACCGCCTCAAGTCTTCTTATGTCCTTCACCAGATACGGTCTCCAAAACTGAACACAATACTCCCAGTGGGGCCTTACCAATGACCTGTACAGGGGCATCAACACCTTCTTCTTCTACTGACTACGCCTCTCTTTATACAGCCCAGCATCCTTCTGGTAGCAGACACTGCCTTGTCACACTGTTTTTTTCGCCTTTAGATCATCAGATACTATCACCCCAAGTCCCCTCTCCCCGTCCGTGCATATCAGCTTCTCTCCTCCCAGCATATATGGTTCCTTCCAATGAGATCACGCAAAGCAAGGGAGCAATGCTTCTGGCTCCACGGAAAACATAGAATTGGGGCCACGCTGAGGAGACGCATGCCCTAGGTCAGGCAGGAGGGGCACGCGCACATGCGCGGGCCAATCGCAAGCTTGAAGGTCTTCAAGCAAGTCTGCTTGCGACAACGTCCGCTAGGGGGCTCCATCGGTGACATCACCCACATGTTGAGAATATGCTGCCTGCTTGTCCTGGGATAACTTTATGTCGCCCCTTCTGACGGTGGGCCAACCTATTGGCTTTACCACGTTTGCTTATGCCGACGATGTGCAATTAATCCATCCCATCGACCTCAATAATATAGAGGAGGTGGCGTCTATTAACCATGAACTAGGAAAAATTAAATCATAGTTAGACTCAAATAAACTGTCTCTAAACATCGACAAATCAAAACTTATGATCTTTCCTTTTAAAGAAGGAATAATGCTTCAGGCCCCCTTGAAGCTTGAATCGCTCCCCATCAAAGTTGTCCCTACTCTAAAACTGTTAGGAGTTACTTTCGACAGTAAATTTTCTTATCATTTTTACATTAGCACGGTCATTCAGAAATGCTTCTATCGACTCAGGATGATATGTTCCCTTGCAAAGTTACTAGAACCAGCCTCTTTGAACATACTGATCCACTCTCTAGTAATTTCTTGCATAGACTACTGTAATGCCCTGTTCAAAGGCATTACAAAAAAAGGAAATTAGACGGCTTCAGATTGTACAAAACACAGCTATTAAGATCATTTATGGCACAAAGAAATACGATCTTGTTTCACCTCTTCTAATCAGTGCACATTGGTTACCAGTCGAACATAGAATTAGTTACAAAATCTTACTTTTAACATTTACAACAAAATTAAACAATCAACCAGAGTTCATTAACAGACTTTTAATTCCTTATAATACTTTAAAATCTCTTCGTTCAATGTTTCAAAATCTTCTCGTCATACCTTCTTTAAAATTGATCAATTCGCTGTGCTCCAATAATTTTGCTGTCACTGCCCTTACTCTCTGGAATTCGCTGCCAAACCATTTGCGCAGTGAACACGAAATAAAACAATTTAAAGCAAAATTAAATACATTCTTGTTCCAGGATGTCTTGTGGACAAACAACTGTCCTCATTAAGGACAAAAAAATTAAATTATTACTTTTACCCTAACCTATTAGTGTTTTTCCCTTTTTTGTTTCACTCTCTTTTACGATTGTAGTTCTTACCCTTTTTTTCCTATTGTTTGAAGTTGGTCTATATGTCTTATTAGTGTTTTATTAAGACACCTAGATTTATCTAGTATCCTCAGTTTTAATATGTAAATTTTATATTGTACACCGCTTAGAAACCTGAATTAAGCAGGTTTAAAAAGATATTTTTAATAAACTTGAAGGATCATACAGAGCATCCCACAATATAATTCACCCCAGGAGAGGAAGCATTTGGGATCTTCCCTATCTAATTGGGTCTGAGGCCTGAGGTCAGGCAAGTGTGTCCAAATATGTGCTACAAATGAAGATGTGTCTGCTACGTTAATCCCTAGGGCCAAAGCTTCAAACTGACACTTCAGGAGCATCACTGGGCTGCTCTATTCATCCTCACAGCTGCTAGCCCTGCCTCTTTCTGACATCACTTTCAGTTCTGGAGAAGAGTTGGCAGCTACCACTACTGAAACAGCAGTGGTAGTGGGGTGTAGGAAGATTTTTTGGGGGGGTGCCAATGGCACCAAATGGTTCCCCTTTTCAACGTCCATGTTCACAGCCGCTCAGCCAAGCAGAAAATACACATTTGAGAAGCTGTGTGTGAGAGGCCCTAGATGTTTGAAATTTTATACTAAAGTTCAGAGCTTTGGGAGAGCATTTCCATTCCAGTGGCCATCAGATTACATCACCCCACATATGCCTGATCAGTGCATGCTATCAGGATCACAAGTGCGAGTCATATCAAGTGGCTGGAAAGATAACAGTCATCTTCTTCTTATATCAGATGGTAATGATCTCTACATCTCTGTTTCTGCTTCTTTCCTACCGTGCAGTCAAAAGGACTCCCTTCTTGTAAATCCTTGCAAGTATGTAATGCAACGGTCTGGTTAAAAATGACTTAGGGGGTCAACATCAGAAGCCACTTATTCAAGAAGACTGAAACACTATGGCCAATATTTAAATCCAGTGCTGATCACAATGTTTTATATGGTTTCAATCATTTTATTGAAAAAACAAAAATAATCCATTTTCATATGACCAACTCAAACAGTTCCAGTACAAATGGTGACAGTGAAAGCTAGAAGGTTACTTAGGTGCATAGGAGAGGAATGGCCAGTAGGAAAAAAGGAGGTAATGATGCCCTTATATATGACTGGTGAAACTCATTTAGAATATTATGTACAATTCTGGGAGACCACACCTTCAAAAACAGGAGTCAGTCCAGAGAATGCAACTAAAATGATTGTGGTCTTCGTCATAAAGTGCAAGGATCTCAATATGCATACATCACTTCCCTCTCCTTGTTCTTCTAACCCACACTATCCTTACCCTCTCTTGGACCCCTCTACCGTCCAACCCCCTTCCCATTCACTCACCTTCTACCTTCTCCCCATATCACAATTTTTCAGTTTCTGGTGGGTTTGTACTCTTAAGACCCACCAGGCTTCCCACTCCATCCACTCTTGCCAGTAAAGATCCTGCCATTTCACCTCACCTCTATGCTCTGACTACTAGGTTTCTCTTCAGACCTCAAACTGGATTAAAATCAAACTTTGATCCCTCAGAGGAAGTGTCTGAATATAGGGTTCCTATATAGTTACAAAGTTCTTCTTAAGAACATAAGAACTGCCATACTGGGACAGACCAAAGGTCCATCATGCCTAGTATCCTATTTCCAACAGTGGCCAACCCAGGTATCAAGTACCTAGCAAGATCCCAAGTAGTAAAACAGATCTGGGATTATGTTTTATCTCAAAACAAACAACAAAAGGGGAAAACCAACAAGGTCTGCAGTGAGCAAAACACAAGGTAAAACAAGAAAAACTGCAGACAAACGTAGAAAGATGCAGGCTAAATTTATTATAGCAAAACTATGAATGCGGTTAATATTACCACCTTAAAACCAAACCAAAGGACCCGATACGGTCCGTGTTTCAGTTAACACGCCTTCATCAGGGGTCCCAGGTTGATAAGGTATCAAATAAAACCGCAAACAAAAACTTAGCCTGTGCAAGCGAAAGTCGGTAACCAAGGAACCGTCTCTGCGTGAACTTCTCCGACGGAGCCCCGGTATGGACACTTTAAAAGTGCATTGCCACTTTAAGACTTCAGAAAGTTCCCGGTAACTCACACTGTGCTTGCGCGAGTGTATTCCCGCCTGATGTAAGCGCGTGGTCCCTCAGTTCAGTAAGATATTTTCTGGAGGCCTGGTGAATTGGGATATGAATGTAGGCTTCCTTTAGATCCAGAGAACATAGCCAAATCGTTGTGAGCCAAGAGGGGGATATAGAGTGGCTAGAGATAGCATTCAAAATTTTTCTCTGACCAGAAACTTGTTGAGGGCTTGTTGAGGGTTCGCAGACCTCCCGTCTTCTTCAAAGTTAGAAAATAGTGGGACTAAAACCCTAGGTTTTTCTGATCTACAAGCATTGAGAAGAAGGGATTGAACCTCCTGAAGAAGAGAGCACTGGCGAGGGTTGAAAACAGACTCTCTTGGAGGATGATCTGAAGGAAGGGCAGTGAAATGTAGAATCCCTCGCGAATGATCTGCAGCACCCAAAGATCGGAGGTGATGAGCTCACAACGATGGACATAAAGTTGAAGGCGTCCTCTGATTGGCTGAGGAAGAAGTTGAATCAAGGGGATTGAAACTATGCTCTCTAGTAACATGTCAAAAAGACTGAGCAGATTTGGCAGGAGCAGCAGGCTGGATCTTGGCAGGACATTGCTGCTTTTGTTTCTTCTGCCGAGACCGTACTGGAGCAGAGGCTTGGCTAAAAAACACCTTTGATAAAACGAAGCAGGCCTAAAAGGTCTCAATGATGAGGGTTTTTCTTGGGTTTAACCAAGGTGTCCCATCGAGTCTCATGAGCCGAGAGTTTTTTTGGGTTGCAGTATCCGCTGAATCCCCAAAAGGTTTGTCCCCCAAGCAAGGCACGTTGGCTAGTCTGTCCTGATGGTTTACATCCTTGTCAGAGACTCTAAGCCACGCTAGCCTCCTCATGGCCATGAACATGAAAGAAGCTCTGGATGTGAGTTCAAAGATGTCATAGGCTGAACGTACCAGATACTTCCTCAATTACAGAACAGTGCTCACAAAATGTTGAAAACCCTTCAACTTACGGGCAGGAATATATTTGTGATATGCAGGAAACTGCTTCATAAGATGTTTCAAGTAGCATGAGAAGTAAAAATTGTAGTTGACGGCTCTATTAGCCAACATGGAATTTTGATAGAGTCGTCGGCCAAATTTGTCCATCGTACGGCCCTCTCTAACAGGAGGAACCGATGCATAATCTTTAGACGGAGTAGACTTTTTAAAAGTAGACTCTATGACAAAGGATTCATGAGGAAGTTGAGGTTTATCAAATCCAGGGAGAGAAATTATCTTGTAGAGTGACTCCAGTTTCCTAGGAGCCACCGGTACCGAGAGTGGTGATTCCAGATTCTTGTAAAAAGTCTCTCTTAAAATACCATGCAAAGGAAGTTTGAGCATGTCCTTTGGAGGATGATCATAATCTAAGGTTTAGATATACTCCTCACTGTACTTAGAATCAGCCTCCAATTTCACCGAAAGATCCTTTCCCATTTGCGTATAAATCTAATGAAAGACAGCTTCTCAGTGGAAGAGGTAGCTCTAGCAGGAGAATGTCTCGGAGACTTCAATGCAGGAGAATCAGCAGCATCAGTAGTAGATGGAGATGGATTAGGGTCGGAGTCTTCCTGTAAGTCAGAGTCTTCCAGTAGAGAAGGAGAACGGTGCTTCGACTGGTGCCGGTCCAGTGTCAGGGTCTCAGAATGTTTTCTCTTTCGAGACACCTTCCCAGACTTGACGGAGCTCCTGTCAGAGTGCCTGGAAGAGGACATATGACATTGAGCAGATTGGGACCGATGCTTGGAAGACCAATGCTTTGGTGCCGAAATGGCAGGGCTAGATCGACATGTCGAGTCCCTGGAACGCACTGATGGAGCACCGACGGTGCCAGGGGTCCTGGCAATGTTAGGCTCAGGCTGTACTGGTACCGGAGGAGTCAGTGTCAGGAGCAGCAACTGAAATTGGTCCCCGAGCACCTCTCAAAGCAAAGCATCGAGCTTCTGCCTCAAAATAAGCACCGGTACTTGGGGCCTTTGTTGCCAGTACCACTGGCACCCCTCGATAATGGAAGTGGTCACTGTAGGGACTTGCGCTTGGTCGGCATGAATTGGCTTAATGCCTTTGTGACCTGCATCCCTGATGGGGAAGGGGATGGCTTCTTAGCCGGCTTACCCAAGGGCATGATGTGCTGTGACACCGGTGTAGATGCTGGTGCCTCTGGCAGTGCCAAAGTCTTCGATGCCGGTGACTTCGATGTATATAGTGTCGTTAGTGCATCTCCCTCCATGCCAACACCAAAAAACTTCTCCTGTTAAAGAATACAATTCTTGATGGTATGTTTTTGTAAGGAAGAGCAACATTTACAAGTTTGAACACAGTGTTCAGGACCCAAACACTGTAGGCACCAGCTGTGAAGGTCCATTAGAGAGATAGTGCGAGAACACCGACCGCACTTTTTAAATCCTGTCAGCGGGTGTGACATTGTTGGGAACACAGCCTCAGCCAAATTAAACTCAATGGCTGAGACTGACCAAAGGCCCCGCTGGGTCAAAACCCGCAGACTGCACGGAAGAAAGATTTTTTATTTTTATTTTTTTTTATTTTCTATTTAAGAATAAAAGATAAGAAACTGAGGGGGTCACACACCTATATCGGAAAGGCACTATCTCAAGCACGGTGTGGTCTATCGCAAACTTTCTGAAGTCTTAAAGTGGCAATGCACTTTAAAAGTGTCTACCGGGGCTCCATCGATGATATCACCCACATGTGAGAAAATGCTGACTGCTTGTCTTGGGACAATACATTTTTTCCCAATAGGCTTCCTCATCAAAGGTTTAGCTTCCTTCTCTCAAATCCCTAAAGCCTCAATTCTAATCCAACAATAACCCTCTCGGGTCAGCCACAAGATTCTGCCCCAATAAACCCCTCAAGTAACAGAAGATAGCCCTTCAAAAGGCTTGAATTATGGGGCAAGACCAAAGCATATGGACAAAGGTCCCCTCCTCACCTCAACATTTCAGACAGCATTGTCTCTGACTCTCAGTCTTCCAGATGGCTTGCTATGACTGCAACAGATCCGGAATTGATACTCCTGAAGTTCAGTACTATGAACCAACTGGGGAATCTTATTACGGTAATTGTCTTCATAACATCAAATAGGGAAGTGGTCTCCAACATACAACTCCCAGGCTGCTTGCAGCCCTCAAACAATTGGCTGAAATGCTCTTCATATCCTGTAAAAGCATTAATTTCATTCTTATCCATTTGATATAGTAATTGCAAGCAATCTCTTAAGCATGTTACTTTGGTATCACATTTATGGAATTTGCTACTGTTGACAATCCAAAATAAAGTGAGTTTTTAAAATATATCCTTGAGGTGTTATAGAATCAATATTAGTATTATTTTTTAATGTTAAATTCTCAGTCTGAACCTAGCAGGTCAAGGCAATTTACAAAACTAGTAGAATGTGTAAGCTTGAAATCTTTTGGTAGCCCTCAGAGCTGTCTTATATTTACACTGTGTCCCTTTACATGAAAAAGGTTGGAGACCACTGAATTAGGGTATCTCAAACTAGTACTGCCCGATTCACGATTTGAATCGATTCAATTTAACAAAAAATCGGCCTCCCGGTTCGATGACCGACCCTTCCCCCATGCCTTCCTAAAGCAGGAGCAGCAGCACTGCCTCTTTCTGGCCGTCTTCTGCCACTCCTGCTTGAGGAGGGAGGATCAGTCAGAAAGGCCTGCATATTCCCCCAGCTTCCCCGTTCTTACCTTAAGCAACTAATACGGCAACCTGCAGGATCGCTGGTGCTATAGCGATCCCTGCAGCTACCCGTTGTCCTCAGCGGCACGTTCTCTCTGCTATGGTCCTACCCCTGCTCTGCTAAACCAGAAGTTACATCAGAAGCAAGGACTCCGGTGGCAGAGAGAAAGCCCGGATGGGTGTCTGCTGCAAATCAGGGCAGCAAGGCTCTCTCCTTCCCGGCAGCAAGGCTCTCTCCTCTCCTCCCTGGCCAGGCAAAAGCGGCGGTAGTGAATGCAATTCACTACCCTGCCACTATTCTGGGCATCTTCTCTCCATTCAACCGCCCAAGCGGAAACAGGAAGTTTTCACTGAGGGTGGGCCGCAGTGGAGAGAAGACGCAAGGAGTAGTTGCAGGAGTGGATCGCTACCACCACCGGCAGACCCCTTCCCAGATGCATCCATCCTGCCGGACTCTCTTTGGGAAAGGTGCTGGGGTGTGGTCGTGGTGGGGGCAAAGTGTGTGAAGAGGCTATAAAATAAACCCACCAGGATATTTGAAAAAAACATCCACTTGGGCAGAAAAATCAAATCGAATCGAAAAATCGATTCAATAGGCTGAATCAAATTGAATCAAATTTTTTTTCTGAATTGGGAGGTACTACTGCAATCACATCAGCTAGAGAAAAGATTGCAAGTGAATAAATTAACTCCAGCTGATTCAAACAGGGGCAGCAGAGCAGGGCACACGGAGAGCATCCCAACCAGCTTTGCAAACCACCAGGAATGTGTGGTTTTCCCAGGCCAACAAGCAGGGAGAGGAATCCAGCAGCCAGCTAGGTACTGTGAACTCTGGGTCCCTTCCTCGAGGACCCAGAATCTCCAAAACCGGACTTGGTACAACCTGACCCTGGCGGTGGTTTTCATTTGCCCCGCCACTGATTCCAGCTTTTTGGACCATGCCATCAAGCTAAGTTTGCTGTTTTTCACCTAGGAGTCGGCTGGGGGACTTTCAGAGCGTCCTACTCTGTCTTTATTGTAGCACTGTAGTGTTGTGATTAAGTAATCACATAATTATTTAATTCACTGTTGTGTGATTAATTTGAGCACTCCGGAGGGGTCCAGTGATGGTGTGCAGGTGGAGGTTATCATATCTTCACCAGTGTGTGTAAAGCGCTGGAGAAATCTGCTCCCTTCGTTTATCCTTCACACTGAGGACCCCCTCCTTCACATATTATATTTTGGACTAAATATTTGGTGCTTTAGACAGAGTGGGTCGCTCTGAGAGTCTATTTGATCTTGATTATAGATCTATGCACTTGAGGACTTCAAAAGGACTTTATTAAGGTGCAAGCTATTTGAATTTCAATAAGTTAAATGCTAATTTTTTGATCATGTTATGGATATGTGCAATAGATTTTTAATCTTTGAGAAAACATAATCAAAATACTGATAAAATAAATTATTATAAGTAATATACACTGTATTGGTATATACCTTCTCTCTTTTTCCCCTTGATAAATTACCATATTTTTCGCTCCATAAGACGCACCCTAAATTTAGAGTAGAAAACCAAGAAAAAAAACATTCTTAACCAAATTGTGTACTAAAATATACCAGGCTCTGCACCCAGCCCCCCTCACTCCCTGCCAGGCTCTGCACCCAATCCCATACTCTTTGCCAGGCTCTGCACCCTGTCCCCCATCCCCTAATTGTAATGCAGTTTTTTTCCATCCCCTAATTGTAATGCAGTTTTTTTCCTTTCATTATTCATATACATACAGCAAATATAAATTCTCAAAATTGACACATTTCGATCACTAAATTGAAAATAAACTAATTTTTCCTACCTTTGTTGTCTGGTGATTTAATTAGTTTCTGGTTGGACTTCCTTCTGACTGTGCATCCAACATTTCTTTCAGAATCCAGCCCCATCAGCTTTGGGTCCAGGTCTCTATCTCTCTCTGTCTTTCTTTTGATTACCAACCTCCCCCCCCCCCATGTCCAACATTTGTTCTGCTTTCTTCCAGGTCTTTCTCTGCTTCTCTCTCTCCTTCCTTCCTCCCTCCCTGGTCCAGAATCTTTTCACCTCTCTGCAGTCTCTCTCTCTTCCCTCTATACATCCCCAAGTCCAACATCTGCCCCACTCTCTTCTGCCTCCCCTTTGTTTCAGGTTTTTCCCTCTCTCTATCTTCCTTCTGCTCACATTTTGAGTCCTCCCATCCCTACCCCCTCTAGTCCAGCATTTGCCCTGTCTTGAAGTCTGTTTCCTGCCCCTCCTCAAGGTCCCTTTCTGTCTCTCCCCCCCCACCGGTGTCCAGATCCAGCGTCCCACCAGGGCCCTCACGATGGGTGGGGGTCTTACCTTCACTACTTCCTGCGAGGTCATTGTCTCCGGCTCCCAGACAGTGCTGGGTTGAGTTGGGATGGGTGGCAGAAGCCCTCAGAGTGCAGGGCTGCAGCTTCTGCCCGGGTCCGAATGCATGCTCCAGAGTTACATGCTCTCTTCACCTCCCCAACAGTTGCTCTTCTTGCTCGCTATCTGGGGCAGGAGATCGGGGGAGACACAGCTCTCCTTTTCTGTCCAGAGGTTGTTTTCCGATGCTGTGACCGCCACTGAGCCAATTATGGCAGCCTGTAGAGTGAACCTAACAGGCTGCTGTTGGCCTCCGAAACACATTTCCTCTACCGCGGTCCCACCCCTTTTCTGATGTCGGGGCATGACCACAGCAGAGGCAACATGCTTCAGAGGCCAGTGGCAGCCTGCTAGGTCCACTCTTCAGGCTGCCGTAATTGGCTCAGCGGTGGTCACAGTGCGGAAGACACATCTCTGTGGGTGCGGGAAACCCATTGTGAGTCTAATTAATTTTAAAGGGGGAATCCAGAGGACGCTGTGAGGGAAGCCAACAAGACAGCTGGTGCTCACAGACGGAAGGGAGAACTGTATTTGGCACGGGCCTTTAGAAAGGTACAACAGGGTGGGGGTGGATGTTTAAAAAAAATAATATCTTCACTGCATAAGATGCACCAATATTTCCACCCACTTTTGGGTGGAAAAAAAGTGCATCTTATGAAGCGAAAAATATGGTATACCTGCTCTGTGTCTCTTCCATGTTAGAAATCTTATTGCTTATTGCTTTTACATTGGGCCACCTGAACACCATTCCTTGGCTCCACCTCTGTAAGGCATATCTCCTGTGTATCTAACATGCCCCTGTTTTCTTACTCCTGGGTCTACTTAGCACACTAATACCCCATCAGCTGATACTGTAATCCACTACTTCTTAGCCTTACCCAATCACATTTTCATTTATGGCCTGTAGAATGAACAGGTTTGGTGAGTCAACATAGCAAATAGGCAGTCATCAAGTATGTAGTGTTGTGCTGGCCCTCTTCTTGTGTCTCCTTGAGTGACTGGAGATGTGCATCAGTTAGTTTGCATGATTTAATGCCAAGCCATCATTTGTGGATATGATTGTATCACCATTCACTCTATTAGCCTTCATCATCTGACCAGCACACTCACCCAGGGCCAGTTCAGGGCTGTCATTGAATGGTGTCTATTTTCTTTAGTTTTCACAGCATAGCTTCTATGCAGGATTATCAAATTGTAGATCAGTGGATCTGTGCAATGGAGTGGCCAAAGAAACGCAGATGGAAAAGGTAGATAAAGCATCTGGAGAAATGTCACTAGAACAGTGGCCAGGTAAGAAAATGATTTGGCCAGTTACTTGAGAATATAAAAGCACTCATCCTCCTCCTCCTCTTCCCTATTCCTTATTCCAGTCTAGCAGTTCAACCTCAGAAACCTGCAGATGACATACACATTTGGTTGGCCTTTTGAAAACTCCCAAGTGGAGACTGTGAAGGAGAAAGGGAGTCTGAGGAAACAGAAGAGAATGCCAGCAGAATGAGTACCTATCCCCATGTTATTTATGAACATGAATACTATGGCTCAGAGTCCAAAATTTATTGAGCTTCTTTTATGTTTCAGTTTCATAAACACACTGATTCACCCAAACTAAAAAAGGGATATTTTCTAAAATGTAATCCAAAGAATAGAAAAGGTCTTGGAAATCTTGAAGGATAGGGCGATTGAGACTAACAGCAGGGGAGGAATCTAAATTGCTAAAGTGGCTTTTTCAGCCCACATACTCCCTGCAAAGTTATTCTTTTCAGTGACAAATATTTTTTACATTTGGATTTCAAAGTGGAAAAGCATGTTTGCAATATATTATTAGTACAGCAAAAGAAAATTATTTCAGACAAAAAGCTAAAGGTGTGGCTTAGCAGAGAGGATCCAGAGCCTTACGAGTACATTTGAAGCCCTTGTCTCCATTCATTCTCCTACAGTGCAGGTTGACCAGTTGACTGTTTTTCTCAGAATACTCTAATCCAGTCTTAGTTTTAACACACTGAGGTGGTAATTCAATAAAGTACGAATTAACATTTATGCAGCATGGATAAGAAGCTTCGTGGAAAGAGGACAACTAAATGCAAATCGGGAAATCCAATAGAATTGATACCATGACTCTACCTGTCCTCAGTAGCGTACTAAGGGGGTGGCGGGGGAGGTCCGCCCCGGGTACAAGCCCTGAGGGTGTGCTCCCAGCCTTGGCATTCAGTCCCCCCCCCCCCCCGAAGGACCGCTCGCCCCCCTGGCCTCCCCGCAGCACCTACGAAGCAGCCCGCAGCAGGATCGCGATGTCAGCTATCCCTGAGCTGCTTCGGCACTGCTTTCTGCGCCGCAGTCCCGCCCCTCCTCTGACATCAGAGGAGGGGCAGGACTGCAGCGGAGGAAGCAGCTCCGAAGTAGCGCAGGGATCGCTAACATCACGATCCCGCTGCGGGCTGCTTCGTAGGTGGTGCGGGGAGGCCAGGGGGGCGAGCGGTCCTTTGGGGTGGGTCGGGGCATCAGGCCTTCAGGGTGGGGCGGGCAGGCAGGCAGGCTTTCAAGGGGGAAGGGGGGTGACAGGAAGGCAGGCCTTCAAGGGGGGACAGGCAGGCAGGCTTTCAAGGGGGGGACAGGCAGGCAGGCTTTCAAGGGGGGGACAGGCAGGCAGGCAGGCTTTCAAGGGAGGGACAGGCCTTCAAGGGGGGGAAAGGCCTTCAAGGGGGGTGCAGGCCTTCAGGGGGTGCAGGCCTTCAAGGGGGGGCAGGCCTTCAAGGGGGGGATAGGCCTTCAAGGGGATCATACAGGCAGGCCTTCAAGGGAGGGGACAGGCCTTCGGGGGGGGGGTGCAGGCCTCAGGGGTGGGATGCAGACCTTTAAGGGGGGGGATAGGCTTTCAGGGAGGGGGACCCCGGTGTAGAAATACACAGAGGGAATGGGGGGGTTCAAAGAGACGCGCATATGCCGGACTTTGGGTGGAAGAAATAATGGATCTGAAAATAGAGAAGAGGGAGAGAGATGATGGACCATGGCTTTTAGAGAGGGAAGGAGCAGAAAGGGAGAGAAGTTGGACACAAGGGATGGTGTGGAGGGGGGTGGATAGAGATACTGGATAGGAGGGTAGTTGGGAAAAGAAAGGGAGAGATGGTGGACCCTGTGGTGGTGAGGAAGGAGAGAGAGATGCTGGATGAAAGGGTAGTTAAGAAAAGATGGATCTGTGGAGGGAGACGAAAAAAGGAAAGATGCCAGACCTCCTGGGGAGGGAAGGGAAATGGGGAGGACAGAGATGGCAGATGGATGGTTAGCATGGAGAAAGAAGGAAGAAGGAGACCCTAGCAAGCAAGTTATCAGAAGACAACCAGAGCCTTGGACCAACAAGATTTGAAAAATAACCAGACAACAAAAGGTAGAAAAACTAATTTTATTTTCTGTTTTGTGATTACAATATGTCGGATTTGAAATGTGTATCCTGCCAGAGCTGGTGTTACACTGCAAACGTGAGCTAGGATTTAACAGAGAGGAAAAGTCCTTTTTGTTTCTTTATTTCATTTACACCAAAGCGCCAGTGTGGTTAGGAGAAGCCAAAGGGGGGTGAAAAAGCTATAAAATAAACCCACCAGGATGTTTGAAAAAAAACAAACAAATACCCAATTGGGCAGGAAAGTTGAATCGAAAAACCAATTCAATAGGCTGAATCGAATCGAATTTTTTTTTTTTTCTTGAATTGGGCAGCACTAGTTTGCGCTACTGTCTTAGACTTTAGGACCTGGGATTGGGGAGAGATGGCATCCTCAGTACTTTATAATGCAAGTGAAATGAGGATTTGGTCAGACTTTTGAAGGGTCTGCAGAAGAAAAATATTGTATAGGCCGGGGACATGAGACAGCAGGAAACAGGAATTTTTCTTCCTTCTATTTTTGTGAATGACAAGGCTGAGGATGTCAGAGAGTTCAGTTAAAATATGTGCTTTAAAAGAAAATATAATAATGTGTTTTATAAAGTTTATAAGCATTGCTGACCTACCTGGTGAGGTGTTCCTAATGGTGGTGGTGGTGGCAGCGTGTCAATATGTTGAGAGGAAGAGGTGGTCTGGGAAATTCTGCTGAGCAAACTCCGGGCCCATTTCCACCCCCCCCCCCCCAGTTAGTCCACTCCACTCAACTGGTTCACACACTGAGTGGGTCTTTGGGTGTTGTGCCTGGGTAGTTGTTTTGGGATCTCTTCCAGTGGTTTGTCAGTATCTCCTTGTGGTCCAAGGAAGGAAACTTTGTTAACCTAAGCATTGACCTTCAGAATATGTTTGTAACAGTGCTGCTTGTGTGGCATTAGGCTATGTAGTGATCGAAAGAAATAAACAGACCTTTGCACATTTTTGCACTATATGGTGGGTGTATGAGGAGATTCACATTTCCTGCACAGCTAAGTCCTTGTGAAGTTACCTTTTTCTATCTGTATTTGACATCTAGCAAGGTCTCTGTTTGGAAGGAAAGATCTAAGCTTAAAAATTAAGTGGTCAGAAGTTATGGTAAAAGCAGATAGCGTTGCTGATTTTAAGAAAGGTTTGGACAAATTCCTGGAGGAAAAGTCCATAGTCTGTTATTAAGACATGGGGGAAGTGTCTGCTTGCCCTGGATCGGTAGCATGGAATGTTGCTACTCTTTGGGTTTTGACCAGGTACTAGTGACCTGGATTGGTTACCATGAGAATGGGCTATTGGGCATGATGGACCATTGGTCTGACCCAGTTAGGCTATTCTTATGTTATGTTCTCATCTGTAGGGGCCTTTGTTTTCACTTCTTATTTTAATGTATTTTTTTTCTGGGAACTTATCAGTGTTTTTTAGAATGGGAACAAAAATGGAAGAGAATTAATATGTGTGGAATGGGGGGGGAGGGGTTATTAATTTCTTCAGCTAAATAATTCAATCCACCTCAACCAGACATAGGAGAACTCATGCACCATTCACACACCCTCCAACCAAAATCGTCAAAAGAAAAATTTCTTCGACAACCTCCTAACACTCGACCCCCCAACTCTACAACCTATTGACCTCGACCACAAACTACAAAACCTTCAAAAAAGAAATAAAAACCCTTCTATTCAAAAAAACACATAAAACCGAACTAACACATTCAGAACTGTCCCAAGCATCACCTGCAACTACTCCATATGTACTTCTGATGTCATGACAATTCAGACATAATTTATGTTATGTTTGGAATAATGGTTATATATATTTAGGCATGGCATGACAACACCATCCTTTTAGTTTATTTTATATAATTTTTATTATTTTTGTATCACTATATATATTTTTTTTTAGTGTTTAAGTTTTTAAATATTGCCAATATTGTTTATATTATTTCAGTATTGTATTTTATTTATTAGGACCCCTGATGAAGGTGTTTGTCCGAAACACGGACTGTGTTGGGTCCCTTGGTTGGTAATAAGGTTTTTATATTACTGCATTTTATTTTGGGATAATAAATTTTTGCCTGCATCGTGTACATTGTCTGCAGTTTTTGTTTGTTTTCCTACATATATGAGGTTCAATAAAAGAAAATTTTCAGTGCCTGTTTCTATTATGACCATTTATTTTTCATGGTTATTACAAAAAATATTTTTTTACATGGGGTTGGTGTCACAAAATGATGGGCCCTGGGTGCCACATACCCTAGGTACGCCACTGCCTGTCCTTGAAATGAAGAACTGATTTGCAGCCCTGAATATGGAGGAGGTGAGAGCATCCCAGAAACAGGAAATAAAGTTACTCTTCTGTAGCAGATTTTCTCAGAGGAAAGCAGGACACATCATCATACAGGTGATGTGATCTGCAGAGCTGCAACACAGAGAAGCTCCCTCAGTGTTCAGATACTGAAGAAGCCTTTAGTGCTGTCAACCGCACATGCAAGTGCCTTCCTGCCTGCTGTCGTGGGCCAATGCTGACTAATATAAAGGCTTATAGAATACAACTTCTAGGGGAGGTAGGCAGGTATGTAATCTAATCTAACATTAGCATTTTTATTTCCCTTTACTGTATAGCTCAAGGCAGATCACAATCATAAATCAAAAAGAGGTAATCCCTCCTTATAACAATGTATTTATAATTATGATCATACATTCTAGGTCAGTTACCCGTCAAATATTAAATAAAAAAATTTTTGACCATTTTCCTACATGTGTAGTTAAAAGTGATATTACAAACATCATTTGGCAGTTTATTCCACAAATTGAGACATTTACCTGTCAAAATTTTCTGTCTACATAAGAACATAATAACATAAGAATTGCCATACTGGGACAGACCAAAGGTCCATCAAGCCCAATATCCTGTTTCCAACAGTGGCCAACCCAGGTCCTAAGTACAGTCAAACCTCGGTTTGCAAGTACCGCGGTTTGCGAGTGTTTTGCAAGACGAGCAAAACATTTTGGCAAATCGTGACTCGCAAACCAAGCGTTGACTCGATTTGCGAGTCCCTCCGCCCGCGAACCCGCATTACCCCCCGCCCGCGAATGCCACCCCCACACTAACCGGCAAGGCCCCCCCCCCTCGCGAACGCCCACCCGCCCAAACTGAAGCCTTACCCCCATCTGGCACCCCATCTGGCACCGGCACGCAGAACCAACCTACAGGAGGTGCCGGTGCCAGTGCCCGAAGATCGTGCTGCTTGCTGGACTGGGCCTTGAGCATCTGTGCATGCTCAAGGCCTTTTTGGCTCTCGTTCTCTCCGAAAATCTCGGAGAGATGCGGGAGCCAGAAGGCCTTGAGCATGCGCAGATGCTCAATGCCCAGTCTGGCAAGCAGCACGATCTTTGGGCACCGGTACCTCCTGTGGTGCCAGATGGGGTAAGGGCTTCAGTTTGGGTGGCTGGGCGGGCGTTCGCGAGGGGGCCATGCTGGTTCATGGGGGGGGCAGTGTCTGCGAGCAGGGGGGATGACGATGCCAGTTCGCGGGGGGGATGGTGGAAGCGCACCAGTGGCCTTGGGGGAGTGTTTTGGGGATGTGGTGGGGTGGAGCAGCACCAGTGGCCGCGGGGGGGGGGGGAGGTGGAACTAATCAAGCGAGTTTCCCTTACTTCCTATGAGGAAACTCGCTTTGATATACAAGTAATTTGGTTTACAAGCATGCTTCTGGAACAAATTCTGCTCATAAACCAAGGTTCCACTGAACCTAGCTAGATCCCAAGTAGCAAAACAGATTCTATATTGCTTATCCTAGGAATAAGCAGTGGATTTCCCCAACCTTTTTTAAACCCCACAAAGCTAACTGATTTCACCACATTTTCCAACACATTATGTGAAGAAATATTTTATCCAGTTTGTTTTAAATCTACTACTTGGTAGCTTCATCGCATGTCCCCTACTCCTAGTATTTTTGGAAAGAGTGAAAAGTGATTCACATCTATCATTTCCACTCCACACATTATTTTATAGACCTCTATCATATCACCCCTGAGCCATCTCTTTTCCAAGGTGAAGAGCCCAAGCTGCTTTAGCCTTTTCTCTGTAGATAAGTCCCTGCTGGACCAGAACATGCGTAGGTAAAGCTAGACTCAAATAGGGCACTGGTCTTTGACCTAAAGGCCACCGCGTGAGCAGACTGCTGGATACGATGGACCACTGGGCTGACCCAGCTGCGGCAAATCTTATGTTCTTATGTTCTCACCTTTTCTAATTCTGCTATATCTTTTTTGAGATACGGCGACCAGAACTGCACACATTATTTGAGGTGTGGCCCTACCATAGAGCGATACAAGGGCATTATAACATTTTCATCTTTGTTCTCCATTCCTTTCCTGATAATTCCTAACATTCTATTTACTTTCTTAGACACCGACGCACATTGAGCTGATGGTTTCAAAGTATCCTCAATAATGACACCAAGATCCTTTTCCTGGGCAGTGACTCCTAACATAGAACCTAGCATCACATAGCTATAGTTTGAGTTCCTCTTTCCCACATGCATCACTTTGCACTTGCTCACATTAAACGCCATCTGCCATTTCGACGTCCAATCTTCCAGTCTCACAAGGTCCTCTTGCATTTTTTCACAATATTCTTGTGATTTAACAACTTTGAACAGCTTTGTGTCATCAGCAAATTTAATTATGGATTAAAACTGGTTGAAAGATAGAAAACAGAGGGTGGGTTTAAATGGTCAATATGCTCAATGGAGAAAGTTTTCAATTCAGCCAAAAAATAATATGCAGAAATGTTGAGAGTACAAATTTAAATTTTTAACTATAATTCCCTCACAGTGTATTCACACTCTATAATGTTAATTCCTTAAACAATATCCACCACTTCCGATGACTCACAGAAATTAAACACTGTTTAAAGGAGGAAAAAGCCTTAGATCCCTGTATGAGGATTCCTCATCCGCGCAGAGTTATGATTCAGTACTGTTTTCAGTTTTTAATCCACGCGTTTTTATATCAGGACTTTAAGGACCCCTGAGGAAAGACAGCATTGTCAAAACAACGGACCATGTTGGGTCCACAGTTTCCCAACGGTTTGGGTCCTAGATATATTTTATGTGGATTATGAATTTGTATATTTTCAAATAAAGTCTGCATCTTGAACATCATCATCTACACAGAGTTTTCGTTTTCATTACCTAGGGTTACCAGACGTCTGGATTTCATCAAACATGTCCTCCTTTTGAGGACATATCCGGGGTCTGGACGGCTTTTCAAAACCCGGAACTTAAGCAGAACGAGATTTTAGGGTGATCGTCAGTGAGAACATAAAGACTGCCAATTAAGTGGAACAAGCTTTATCCAAGGCAAGGCAAATCATAGGTTGCATACGCAGGAGTTTCGTCAGCCGTAAACCTGAAGTCATTATGCCATTATGTAGATCCATGGTGAGACCCCCACCTGGAGTACTGTGTGCAATTTTGGAGGCCGCATTACCGTAAAGATGTGTTGAGACTTGAGTCAGTCCAGAGAATGGCCACCCGGATGATCTCGGGACTCAAGGATCTCCCGTTCAAGGAACGGCTGGATAAATTACAGCTATACTCACTCGAGGAACGCAGAGAGAGGGGTGACATGATCGAGACATTCAAGTATCTCACGGGCCGCATCGAGGTGGAAGAAGATATCTTCTTTTTCAAGGGTCCCGCGGCAACAAGGGGGCATCCGTGGAAAATCAAGGGTGGGAAACTGCACAGGAACAACAGGAAATTCTTTTTCACTGAAAGGGTGGTTGATCGCTGGAATAGTCTTCCACCACAGGTTATTGAGGCCAGCAGCGTGCCTGATTTTAAGGCCAAATGGGATAGACATGTGGGATCTATTCACAGAGAAAGGTAGAGGGAGGGTCATTGAGGTGGGCAGACTAGATGGGCCGTGGCCCTTATCTGCCATATGTTTCTATGTTTGTCCAGGTTTTGAAAAGCCTCCTCAAATCACGTTGGGCAGGAAGGAAGTCCGTTCATGCACAGATGTTGGTCATCGCATGACATCCATGCATGTGTGGACTTCCTCCCTGTCCAATGCGATTTGCAGACAAGAGCAGGCAGTGGGGAGCGGAATGAGGTGAAAAGTGACAACTTGTAGAAGAAACTTTGAACGTGTATGCAGAACCATCTTGTCATGATGAAACCAGAGGATAAGCAGTAAGATGGAGACCCTCAACTGACAAAGGAAAAAAACGCAATAGCACTGAAAAGAAGTATGAGAGATTAATCTCGAGACTAAAATCAAATAAAAGAAAATAATCCATGAGCAATTCCCTTATGTAGGAAATGTGGAACATGAAGAGAAAGAAGACACTGAGAAGAAAAACCTAGACCATTTGTGATGGAAACATTGTTGAGTGACTGGTTTCCTGGAGACATCCAGAAGATAACAAACTGGTTGATAAAGACGCAGCCTGAGAAAAATCAATTGAGAAAGCAAATCATTGCAGATTGGAATGAATCAAAGACTTCTGAGTCAGAGTGAACCGAGTAGAAAATATCAGAAGAGATAAGGTCTCTCTGAAACTGAATTGAAGGGAGAAGGGAGAAACCCATGTTGCCCTGGGCCACCATGAAGTAAAGAGAAAATGGTGGCTACTCCTCTCTTGAGCTTAAATAAAATGCTTAACAGGAGAAGAAGTGGAGAGAATGTATATAGAAAACATGCCCATCCAATCCAGAAGAAAAACATCTGCTGTCAGACGGAGAAGAGAGTAAAGTCTGGAGCAAAACTGGGGCAACTGGTGATTGTGAGGAATCGCAAACAAGTCCACTTATGTGGTGCCCCATTGATGGACTGGAGAGTTGTAGAGTTGAGAGTCCAGTCATTGAAGAATTCTGCTGAGGTTGTCTGCTAGGGAATTCTTCTCCCCATGAAAGTAGACAGGCAGCAAGAAAAGATTGCAAGCTGTCGCCCAAGTCCAGATATACTGGGCCTCCTGACAACAAAAGAGAGCCCGTGCCTCCTTGCTTGTTGATGTAGTACATTGCTACTTGAATGACAATGCCAAGGAGAAGGACTTGAGGGCAGAGTAGATGATGAAAAAACCTTGAGGGCATAAAACATCACTCCGAGTTCTAGGAACTTGATGTGAAATGTTCCGTTTCCTGGCAGTCCAAAGACCCTGAGTCCGCAGATCGTCCATATGAGCCCCCCATGCATAAAAAGATGTGTCAGTCGTGATGAGCATATAATGAGGGGACAAATAAAAAAGATCTCTGTATAGAGTAGAGGAGATCATCCATAATTGAAGTGACTACAAATGAGACAATGTCATAGATATACATGCTGTGAGAGACGATCCATCGCTTGAGACCACTGGGAAGCAAGAAACCACTGAGGAGTGCAAAAATGTAATCCTACCTGTGGTAGAACATAAACAGTTGAAACCCTGTGGCTCGGAAAAAAAACATCATGTGTCTGGCAAAGATAGTCTGTAAAGGAAGTAACTGCTGACACAGACGGATGAGAGTCTGAAGACGATCTGGAGGCAGAAACGCTCTCATGAAAGTGGTGGCTAGGATTGCCTCAATGAATTATAGACATGATTACGGTGTATATAATTTCAAAGCCTAGAATCAGAAGAATAGAGATGGTCTGAGAATTGCTCAGACCACTTCTTGAAAAGAAACAGCCTTGATGAACCAGACGTTCAGAAAAAGAAAAAACCTGAAGACCGTGTAATTGGATAGATGCGGCCATCACAATCAGACATATCATGAAGACTCTGGGAGAAGATCGAAAAGAAGGACTCTGTACTGGTAATGGCAATGACTGAGTTGAACTCAAAGGTATATTCCGAAAACCATAGGAATTAGAATATATGAAGGCTTTCTTGAGCTCCAGGAAACATAGCTAGTAGGTCTGAATGATGAGAAACGAGTGAAATACCTCCCAACCAGAAAAATGATGAGAGCTCTGAGATCCAGGAATAATCTCAGTCCTCCAGTGTACTTGAGAATCAAGCAGAAATGGGATTAGAATCCCTGACTCCACGAATCGAAGAGGATCCTTCAATGGCAATCAGCAAAAGAAAAAAGGAAGGACTGTGCAGCATCCAAATAGACTCTTAGAAAAAAGGTCTGAGAGCAGGATGAAAACAATGAGTATAGAAACCTGCTCTATGAAGAAAACCCAGAGAGCTAAGGTGATGAACCCCCAGCAATGCATGAGGAACTGAAGATAGCCTCCAAATGTAGTACATGAGTATGCCCTAAATATAGGGAAAAAAGTAACCGCAAATCTTTGTTGACAAGAAGATTGAGATAAAGGTGAAGACAGCTATTTGGTCTTGACCAGAGAGTCTCACTTGGTCTACTAAAACAGACAACTGCTGAGTAGACATGTCCCAGCGGGACCATGGAAGCACCAAAAAGGTCGTCCCCCAAACAAGGTGTATTTACTAGCCTGTCCTGGTGGGCAGTTGAAAAACACAGGCACTGTATGTGTAAGCAGAGAAAAATGACTGGAGAAAATTTACGCCAAGTAAAGTGGTTACTGAACCAGCGAGGCAGCATAGGAATCTGGGAAGCCGATTAGCCAACCTAGAAAGACAGAGGCCTACATACTAGCCTGTAGAGTTGACTCCACCAGTAGGGATTTATTGAAACAGACTCAGTATTTCTAAAGGCATATCAAAATATATCCCGTAAAATATCATGGAAGTAATCAAAAAATCCTTGAGTAGTTAACTATAGTTAACAAGTAAAATAAAAGTCCTTAGTCAAAAGAATGACTTTACAAGGGAATGGCACAAGGTTCAGACATTCCCCTAAGGAATCGTGAAAAAATAAATTCTTAACCCTAATGAAGTAGAAAGAGAAGCATGTGGTGAAAAAAACCCACTGCTTCAGAGAGATATTGGGTCTTGCTAAAAAAAAAAAAAAAAAAAACACTCCCTCTCAGAGATTCAATCCCAAATTAAACAGAATCGATGTCAGGAAGTCAGTGTCGAAGGCTGAAGACAGGTTAATGACTGCAAGGCCTTCCCATACTGAATTGACACCAGCAACGTTAAAGAAGACCGGCGTCACATTATATGCTTCGTCGAAATTGTAGAAGACTCCTGTGAAAGTGCTATTGGTGTCAAGAACTGAGACCGGATTGACACCAGAAGTCGACATGAGCGTCAGCAGTAACAACTGAAAATACAGTTGAACATGACGGTGTTGACAGGAACAACTGAAAATACAGTTGGACATGAAGGAAATCTGCTAAAGAGGAAAACACTGGTACCGCTGGCTGCATTGCCGGTACCATTGATGTGCTGAAAAAAATTTCAGCAGGAAAAAAAAAAAACACCGGTACCATGGGTCTATGAACCGGTACCATCAGTGTCGCTCCACGCTTCCAAAATGAGTATGCCCTTATTGAGACACTCATTGATATCGAAGCGGAGTCAGAAAGAAAAATACACCAGTACCATTGGTCTATAAACCAGTACCATTGGTGTTGCTCCACGCTTCCAAGATGAGTATGCCCGTATCGAGGCACTCATCGATATCGAAGCGGAGCTGGAAAAAAAAAACACCGGAGTTTGGCCTATGAACTGGTATCATCAGTGTCAGAGATGGAGCTGAGTGAGGTCGGCAAGACTTGACTCACTGCTACAATGACCAAGGTTGGCAGGATTAGACTCACTGCTACAATGACCTGAAGCCCAAAAGAGAAAGTTGCAAGCTAACTTACCTAGAGAAGATCGGGCCCGTCAATGTTGGTGCGGGCTGGAAGAACGGTGCCAGAAGTAGGCTGGGCACCAGATTACTGATGCTGGCGGGTGCCAGATTCCTGATGGCACCGACGAAAACCCGCTTCTGAAGAATGAAAATGCATTGGTGAAGAGAAGAGCAGGGGAAGAAGAAATTGGCAAGGCCAAGAACCCGACATTGCTAGAACCACAGAAGGATGTCTGTGAAGACAATTCCCCAGCAAAGCAACCGTGCTTATGGAAATGGAGCAGGAAAAAAACTGCATGGAAAAACAGCCGATAAGGTGGGGAGAAAACAGTATGGCAACCCATAAGGCCCCACCAAGCTTAACCAACGACAGTAAAAGAAAAAAAATTAAAGAAACTAAAAATGGTTTTGTTTTCTTTAAACTAAAAATTAAAGAAAACAAAAAAACTAACTAAAAGGTCAGAAAACCGTGAGAGCGGGAAGGCAGCAAAAAGAAAATTTTTCAACAGCCATTAAAACGCGACTTCTTAGCTCAACGGAAACTAAGAAACTGTAGGACCGCATGCCCTCATCGGGCGGGAAGGCACTTACGCATGCGTGGTTCGGGCTATCACGAACTTTTTGAATTCTTAAAGTGGCAATGCACTTTTAAAGTGGTCCGTACCGGGGCTCCATCAGTGACATCACCAATCAGTGAGAATATGCTGCCTGCTTGTCCTGGGATAAAGACCAATTTCTTTGTGGAATTTTGAGGCTAAGCTTTTTGCGAAAGTTCTGGCTAATCGTTTAGTTATGGAACTCCCGAGCTTTATTTTGGATCACCAGGTTGGCTTTGTGAAGGGTCGAGCTATTGCAAAGAATGTGTGGCATATTTTAGCAGCTTTGGAACGTGCGGCGCAGGATAAGCTTCCTTCCCTTGTGATCAGCTTTGATGCGGAAAAGGCCTTTAACCAGGTGGATTAAGGCTTTTTATTTGCAGTCTTGCAAGCTTATGGCCTGGGCCCTTGGTTAATTCAGGCTGTGCAAATCCTCTATGCAGATCCCCTGTCATGGGTGTGGGCAAATGATGTTCTTTCGGACCCATTCCCGATTTGCAGAGGCACTCGCCAAGGATGCCCCCTTTCGCCATTACTATTCATCTTGACTTTGGATCCGCTTATTCGGCACATTCAGGCCAACCCAGAGGTCACGGGGATGGTGGTGGGGGTCATCATTTCAAAGTGGAGGCCTTTGCAGATGACCTCCTGGTCTATTTGACGGATCCTCAGGTGTCCTTTAAGCAGGTTAATCAGGCCTAAGCATACCCTAAACCGACAGTCCCATCTGGGTTGCCACTTGAGCAGGGAACTTACCAAACCCTGCCCTTAGTTGCCCGGGAATAATGACAAATGCCCATATATTACCAGTCCAAATATTGTTTATTAATATAATCCATAAAATCAACTTTCAGAAGGCATGTGGGCATGGGAGACCCCCCACCAGGCATGTAAATTGCACCTCTCCTGAAGCAAAGGTCTCAAAAGAATCAATACTGGTGTGTTCCTTTATACCTTCACACTGACCATTATGACATCATTCCCGTCAACCAATCAGCCAACAGAGGCTGTCCTTAGTTTTGAACAGAGAAAATTCCTCTTAACATAGAAAAAGGTTTTACAAATCATATTTTTGTTTACATCAATTTCTGAATATGCATAAAACATAATATACCCAAAGAAAACTTCCTCTCCCCGTATTCTTTAAAAGTTTACATCAAAAACAGTTCTCTGACCCTTTTGCTTGAAACATTGACAGCCTGGGATTTTGAGCCCCCCTTAATGAGAATTCCTATACTGGGCCTCTAGGGGGTTTCCATGGTAACAGTGTCCCTGGTTTTAACTTAACCATTTCCAGATGTTACCTCTGGAATTTTCAAAACCTAAATTTTATATGCAAAGACAACCAAAATTCACACACATAATCAAACACATTCTGGGATCCCAAACATTCATACACAAGCAACACTCATATCTCATAATTCTTTAAATCATATTAAAAAAAAAGATTATTCTCTACCCATCATGAAATGCCAGGACCATCTGTTAATACTTAGGCCATGAGGTTTCTCTTATTCCCCTGGCATGGCAGTCCACACAAAGAACACTAGAATCCCGGGCCTTTTATAAGTGGGAAAACTTAAGTATGGTTTACCCCAGGAAGAAGAGACACAAAGAAAGACAGAAGCCAACGTGGAGGAAAATTAATACAAAATGGAGTCATTAATACTTCTATGTATTAATATTTATACACATCCTGATTTCCATATGATCCTGCCCCACCTAACACCTCACACAAATAGTGAATTCCCTTTTCCTATGCTATATATCAGTTTCCTGGTCTTTTGTTTATTATCCTGACTTTTCAAAGTTTTAAATGTGTTTGCATGTATATAAAACCCTCTGATCAGGACTGAAAGGTCTCTGTCATGCCCTGCTATAGCTTCTTCTGCGCAATTTGTGCCATCCAGGCCTTCTACACTTTGCCCATCCTCTGAAGAGTTTCCGGGAGTATGGGGATTTCTTGGGCTTTCATCTGAACCATCTAAAGTCAGAGGCTCTAGCTTTTCTGGACTCTTTGCGTGTGGATTGGAGACCTATATTTCCATTACGCTGGGCTAATCATTCTTTTTGCTACCTGGGCATTCAGTTATCCGTGGACATTAAAGCTTTGTACCGCTTGAATGTAGATCGTTTGTTGGCTGAGACTAAAGTGCTCCTGCACCACTGGATGAATCTTCCTCTTTCTTTGATGGGTCGCGTTCATCTTTTTTGGATGATTGTTTTTCCTAAGTGGTTATACCTGTTACAAACGCTCCCATTGTTTCTTTTGAAAAAGGATCTGGCGAGTCTCCAGAGATTGGTATTCTTCTTTTGTTGGGGGAGCAAGAAAGGCAAGATTAACAGTACTCTTCTTCAGGGATCCTGGACTACTGATGGCTTGGGGCTTCCCTCGGTTCCCCTTTATAATTTAGCCTGCTTGCTTCGCCACCTGCACGACTGGCTTTTTGCTAGCTCTCAGTTAACCGATGTGGCATTGGAGGAGGATTATTTCTTCCCCTGGGTTCTGCCTTATCTTTTACATTGGGATGGGAAAGTGCAGTTGGGCCCTGGGGCCCATAGCTGTTTGGTTGAGCCGCTTCGTAGGGCTTGGCGGTGTCTTTTACGGTTTTGGTGTCATTCGTCTTTCAGCTCCATTCTGCTGCCTATGGTGGGTAATGCAGCCTTTAGTCCCGGACAGGATAATGTTGTCTTTAAACAATGGGCGTGGAAGGGGCTCTGTAATTTGGGGCATTACCTTCTGGCGGATGGTAGTCTTTCTCCTTTCCCCTGCTCTCCAGACGTCCTGATCCCTGAGTGCTACAATCATTTTGCCTATAGACAACTTTCCCACTATGTAGCTTCTCTCCCCAGAGAGTCCTTGACGCAGACATTTCTTGCAACATTGCAGGATTTCTTTTTTGATGTTAATTGGGACTGGCTCTCGGTTTCTCAATATCATCACCAGATTGTGGCTCTGCAGCTAAGGAGGGACTATCAACAGCTCTTGTCTTTGTGGACCCGAGATCTCAGCTGCCGCTCACGGGTGGCATCCTTGGCTCTGCTGGTGCAGCAGATCCCCAGGGTGGTGCAAAGCACTGAGCTCCAGGAATGTCAATTTCGGGTTCTTCATAGAGGATATATTTCCCAGAAACAGGCCTTTCACTCTGGGTGTGCCCCTTCCCCTACTTGTTTGAAATGTCGCCAGGGTGATAATATTTTAGCACACGGTCTCTGGTCATGTGTTGCTATTGCTGCATTTTGGCTGGAGGTCTGTTGTTATTTGCAGGCCCTGGTGGGCTATACCCTCCCCTCGCAGGTTGAAGGAATTATTTTTGTGGCTAAGGGCCATTTGGGAGGGCATTCTGCAAGCTTATCCACAAGGGCTATATTTTGGGAAAGAAGTGCATCTTGACTCATTGGCTCCAGGACTCCCCATCCACCATCTGGTATTGGTGCAATAAATTTCATCTTTTAATGGTGTGGGAATCTGTCCGCTCGGTTCTCTCGTCATCGGAGCAAGCTTTTCTTGTCAGTTTGGACACCTTATTTGGATACTTTACCCCCTCTGATCAAAAGCCAAGTGGTCAATAGATTATGGAAGCCAATGGTCCCATTGCTACAAGTGAGTTTGTTGGGAGGCAGGGGGGAGGAGGGCAGGAGGGCAGCAGGAGGACTATCAGTAGGGTGGGGTTTAGTCGAGTCCAGGCTATAAGAACCCAAGCCTGGACTCTCATTGTAATAGTTTGTTCAATTTATTCGCTGTTTGATGTATATTGGGAAATGCTCTGCTATTTTGCGTGTATTTGGTTTTGTGGAATAAAAAGTTTTGAAAAAAAAAGTGGGAGAACCCCGCAGAATAAAAGAGCCACCACAACAGGTGGTCCGAAGGTGAAACTCTTGAGAGACTTGCCAATAATGCAGGAGCACCCTGCGTACTACCAAGTTCTTTAGCAGACAATCCTTAGATTGGAACTCGTCAGTTGAACAACATGGAAACACACTTCCGGAAGGACATGGAAAGCTGAAACCACCTTCAGCAAAAAAGGAAAGAACTGTCCACTCTTAGGAACTCGCAGCATAGGGTGTCGACACGACAACACCTGCCATTCAGAAATACTACGGTTGGGGAGAAAGTGCTGTTTGGTGGTGTCTGCTGACAGAATGGGGCTTTATTGTTCACTAGTCTTATAGCCCATTAAATTAACGGGTGCTACAATATGTGTGTGTGTGTCTGTCTTTATTTCTTTTTCTCTCTCCTTAGCCGCTTTCTGTATTTCTATCTTTCTTTCTTTTTTTTCCTTGGCTGTCTACCACCACCCCTTGTCTGCTCCCCCTGTTCATTCTCCCTTCCTTTTACCTCCCCTGTGTCCTCCCCCACCCCATCACTGCTCACCTTATCCAACAGCAGCCCTTCTCCCTTTATTTTACCTCACCCCTCTTCCTGCTCCCTCGTCCATCAGCACCTCTTCCTGCTCCCCCTGCCCAGCAGTAGGCCTCCCTTCATTCCCCCCCCCTGTCCATCAACACCTCTTCCTGCTCCCCCTGTCCAGCAATATGCAGTTCAAACACCAGAGAAAGAGAAAAAACACTATACACTTTGGAATATAAAAAGAAAGCAGTGCAAATTTACAGTAAAACTGCATTTTCTGTTAATGAAATTAAAAATAAAATTATTTTTTCTACTTTTATTGTCTGGCCATTTTATTCATGTTTATCCCAGTTTCTGCTCTCTTCTCTCAATTTTCTTACCAGGGTTTGCAGTCGATCTGGCTGTTCTCTCATTCCTGTCTTCACTTCCTCTCCTACATCCATCTCAGACTTTAAACTTATCTTTCAGTTTTCCTCCATTTATTTTTCTGCATCTCTATCTGCTTCTATTTCTCCAGTTGTTTGTTTTTTTGGGAGGTTTTTTTTTTGGTTTGTTTGTTTTTTGCTAACTCTTCCCTGCCAGCATCTTCTCTTTCTCTCTCTTCCCCCTTTATTTTCAGTCTTCTAACCAGTATCTGTCTTGCTCCCTCCATCCAGCATATCCTCTCCCCTTTGAGTCGCGGGTCAGGCCTGAGATATGAGGCTGGAAGCCGATTCCTCCCGGAAGCAGTCCTCCATGTTGTTTGCCGGCCGCTGAAAGGAGGGGGGGAGTGCCGCCGCTGCTGCTCCTGTTCAAAGCGGCCTGCTTAGGTTCATGGGTGGCAGTTTTGAACCTCGCAGGCCGCTCTCCATATGGTAGCATGTTCCTTCTGACGCGATCGCGTCAGAGGGAACGTGCTTCATGTGGATGGCGGCCTGTGCGGTTCGCTACAGCTGACCGCGAACCTCATCAGGCCGCTTCAAACAGGAGCGGCAGCGGTTGGTGCGGGAGGGGGGGAGTCGTCGATTTGTTCCGTGCTGTGGAGGCGATCGTTGGCTGGCTGCGGTCCTGGCTTGGAGAGGGCAGGGTGTGCTAGCAGGCGGCAGCCGCCGCTCTGCAGGTGGAGAGCAGAGAAGGGCGCGCAGTTGTCTTGCCTCACGTGAGGCCAGACCGTAAGCCGCGCATGCGCACTTCCTATGGGTCGCTACAGCTCACAGAAAACAGACGCACGCATAGGAAGTGCGCATGCGTGGCTTACCGTTTTATTATATTAGATACCTGTTTCCCTGGTCTACAGCAGCGTTTGTTTTTGAGTCCCCCGAGTGCCGCAAATCGGGTAGGCATGGATAAGGGCACCTCTGACATCATCGAGCCCTAATTCACCTGGTTGAAAAACCCTGCTGCTCCTGTGGCCACAGGGTGTGGCCAAAGGGGCGTGCCCTGAGGGGCACACTGGGTCCTTGGAGCCAATTGGAGATAAGAGGAGCAAGGTTTGACTTTATGGTTTATATTGTGCTAGTTTAAGTAAAACAGATTTTTCCTGTTATATTATCTTTGCTTATGGGGAAGTGCAAAGGAAAGGTTAAAGCCTCCACCCTAGTCTCTTCGGCCCAATGAACCGCCCCCTTTTGGTAGGCAGTACTAGCACCTTACAACTGATAAAGTGGCTCAGATATCAGGAACCTCATTGAGCTCTCCAGAGCGAACTCCTCCTCTCCCTCCTGATTTCCCTGTCAATCCGGGTCCCGAAGTAGATCCCTTTGCTTCTTTGGAAGCTGCAGAGGCCCAGACTGATCTGGTTGTTTCCTATACAAGTATGCCTCAAATTTCTATATTTACAGATGATTTTGAAGCCTCTGATGAATCTAGGCAGGATGTGTGTTTAAAAGATTTATGGTTAATTAATGTGAGGATGGAGAAGTTATTGAAATCTATCACAACTCAGTCTCAAATGTTTTCAAAAGAGGTTGTTGTTAAGTTAGAGAATGTTGACTCGAACATTAAAGTATTGGATGCATGTATGCTTAAAACAAATAAACAGGTCTCTAACCTGCAAGGATTCTCCACATTTGCTATAAAAGATTTTCATGTTATTTATTCTAAGTTAAAAATGATGGGGAATTCAGCAAGGAGTAGAAACCCACGTTTGACAAATTTTCCTCTTACCCACTTGATTTCTCCCAAAATACTTTTTTGGAAGTATCTAAGGGAAATCTTGTGGATAGCTAATTCTGATTCAATACCTGTCTCTGCTCTTTATTATATTCCTAGAAAACAAAAAATTTCAAACACAATCTGATGAGGACCAGCCAGCATTGCTTCAGCAAAGGAAGATCTTGCTTGACAAACTTGCTGCACTTCTTCAAGGGAGTTGACAGGCAGATAGACAAAGGTGACCCGGTCAACATTGTATATCTGGATTTTCAGAAGACGTTTGACAAAGTGCCACATGAACGACTA
Organism: Geotrypetes seraphini; assembly: GCF_902459505.1. Lineage (NCBI taxonomy): Eukaryota > Metazoa > Chordata > Amphibia > Gymnophiona > Dermophiidae > Geotrypetes > Geotrypetes seraphini. The sequence goes on along the minus strand of NC_047086.1, from coordinate 208,268,583 downwards.
CTTTGAAAAATTGCGAGTCATGGGATTGAGGGTGAAATACTCACGTGGATCAAAAACTGGTTGGCGGATAGAAAACAGAGAGTGGGGTAAATGGACAATACTCGGACTGGAAAAGCATAAGAGAGGCAATAAGACATAAGAGAGGCAAGTGATCTGCTATACAAGGATAATAAAGCAAAGAGCAGACCAAATGAGTATAAAAAGCAGGACAGTTAATAGAACATTTGCCTGATGTGGTCACATTTCATCCAAAGGCTGCGTCAGAGGCAAAACTAGAGAGGTCAAGCAAATCACAAACCTCTCTCTAGAATAACAGCTCTATTGTGGTCCAGAGAGATTAAAAGTTAAAGTCTGCTTCCCTCTTCCACATTAAACAATTCATAGTAGTCCTGCAAAACAACTATTCATAGTTGTTAAGATTGATAGCTTTTACCCCTGATGAAGCCTTAAGGCAAAAAACATGGCTACCTTAGGTTTTTGTTTAATAAACTGTTTATTTCAATGTTTGTTGATTTGCTGCCTTGTTTGTTGTATCATCTGATAATTGTCATGCACATGTCCCTGCAGGCATATCCTGCTCTCAATGTACATACTCAGCACAAACTTTCAACCTACCAGAATATTTACAGGTTTTAAACAATTACTATTATTTATTTTTATCACTCCCCAATCTCACTTGCACATCTTCTCCAAACCTCTTGTCTTAGTTTGAACACTGTACAAGCTCACCCTGAATTAAGAGCTCTTTTCACACCAGGAACATACAGTATATAGCACTGGCTATATATCCTCTAAAGTAACTTCAGCATAGCCACAGTCTGTCAATAGCAAGAGGGCTATGGGACTGATGAGGATAATCCATAGATAAGACAATTCTGGTTTATTGATGGAATGTTGAAGTCAAAATTTCTCATCTTATACACAAGTACATACAGTATTTGATTTGTTCCATATTTTTTCATGTACTGGTATTAGTCTATAATTCCTTGGATATTCATTTTTTCCACTCATTCCCAGCTTTATAACTTTCAGCTCCAGTGTAATCTGGTCCTTGTCATCTAGAACAGTGTTCTTCAACCTTTTTACACCTAAGGACCGGCAGAAATAAAATAATTATTTTGTGGACCGGCATTGGTCCGCAGACCGGCGGTTGAAGAACACTGGGCTAAGTCATGGGCCAGACCCTGCCCATCTCTACCCAGTCTCCACCCCAGACCCTGCCCCCATAGTCCTAATTGTAACATTATTTTTTCCATTCATTTTTCATATATACACATAATATAATCTTATTAACAATGCATCGATCGCACCACAGACCGGCAGTTGAAGAACACAGTTTTGGGCCTGATGCACATGCTTGCCCTGTGGACCGGCAGGAAATTTCTGTGAATCGGCACCGGTCCATGGACCGGTGGTTGAAGAACACTGATCTAGAAGAATGCATAAGGATGGGAGCTGGAAAAACAACCACATTAATCTCATTGAGCTAGTGGTATAACATAATGGTCATACATCAGAGCTGCAAAGTATAAGACCCTAGGCAGGTTTCTCTACTCACACTGACTGCATGACCCTGGACAAGTTACTTAACTCTCACTGTGCTCACAAACTGTAACCTCCTGGGAGATGCATATTCTCAGCAGGTAAAGCACAGTTACTTACCGTAACAGGTGTTATCCAGGGACAGCAGGCATATATTCTCACATGTGGGTGACGTCATCTACGGAGCCCCAGCGCGGACAGCTTTTCAAGCAAACTTGATTGAAGTTTCAAGTTTGCTATGCTGCACCACGCATGTGCATGTCTTCTTGCCCACTAGAGGGCGCATCCCCACCTCATGGTCCTCAGTTCCATAGCCAGCAAAGAAGCCATCCCCGGGGAGGAGGGCGGGTTGTGAGAATATATGCCTGCTGTCCCTGGATAACACCTGTTACGGTAAGTAACTGTGCTTTATCCCAGGACAAGCAGGCATGATATTCTCACATGTGGGTGACCTCCAAGCCAACCAAAAAAGGGCAGGTGGGAGGATAACAATTTAGGAAAACAGATTACGCAAAACTGACTGGCCAAACCGGCCGTCACTCCTGGATAACGTATCTAGACAGTAGTGGGAGGTGAAAGTATGAACCGAAGACCAAGTGGCAGCCTTGCAGATATCCTCCACCGGAGTAGACCGGAGGAACGCCACAGAAGCTGCCATCGCTTGGACCTTATGTCCCGTGACCCGACCATGAAGCGCGAGACCATCCTGAGCGTAGCAAAAAGAAATACAAGCAGCCAACCAGTTGGACAAGGTGCCCTGGGAAACAGAACGTCCCAACCGATTAGGATCAAAGGACAAAAATAATTGAGGAACCTTCCGATGAGACTTGGTGCGTTGAAGATAAAAGGCCAACGCTCTCTTACAGTCAAGCGTGTGAAGCGCCGCCTCCCCAGGATGAGAGTGGGGCTTCGGAAAAAACACCGGAAGAACAATGGACTGATTGAGGTGGAAATCAGACACAACCTTAGGTAAAAATTTAGGATGGGTGCGAAGAACCACCTTGTCATGATGGAACACAGTAAAGGGCGGGTCCGCAACCAAAGCCTGCAGCTCGCTAATCCGACGAGCGGACGTGAGCGCAAGCAAAAAGATTACCTTCCAAGTGAGAAACTTAAGATGAGATTTGTCAATAGGCTCGAAGGGAGGCTTCATCAGTTGAGCCAAAACCACATTAAGATCCCAAACTACAGGAGGAGGTTTCAAAGGAGGATTAACATTCACTAGACCCCTCATGAAACGAATCACCAGAGGATGAAGAGAGAGAGATCGACCCTCGAGATGCCGATGGAAAGCAGCAATCGCACTGAGATGCACCCTAATGGAAGTCGTCTTCAGCCCAGACTTGGACAAATGCAACAAATATTCCAGAACCGAAGACACCGGAACCGAACTCGGATCCAGATGATTCGAGGAACACCAGGAAGAAAATCTGGTCCACTTCTGAGAATAACAAAGCCTAGTCGAGACCTTGCGCGAGGCTTCCAGAACCTCCCTCACAGACTGAGAAACCTGTGAAGTCATGGGGAAAGGAACCAAGTCGTCAGATGTAAAGACTGAAGATTGGGATGCAACAGCGAACCCCGACTCTGAGACAGCAGAGAGGGAAAAACAGGCAGAAGCAGAGGCTCCCTGACACTGAGTTGAAGGAGCAGGGAGAACCAGTGCTGTCGAGGCCAACGAGGCGCAATGAGAATCATAGTGGCTCTGGACGACTTGAGATGAACCAACGTCCTCAAGATCAGAGGGAAAGGAGGAAACGCATAAAGGAACCTCCCTCCCCAGTCGAGAAGAAAGGCATCGGCCTCGAGACGGTCCGGGGAGTACATCCGAGAACAATAGAGGGGCAGTTTGCGAGTCTCCGGGGAGGCAAACAGATCCACCTGAGGAGTCCCCCAGCGGTCGAAGACCTCGTGCAGAACTCGGGAGTTTAGCGACCACTCGTGCGGCTGGAGAAGACGACTGAGTTTGTCGGCCAGACAATTCTTCTCTCCCTGAATGTAAACCGCCCGCAGGAAGATGTTCTGGGAGACCGCCCATTCCCAAAGGCGCAGGGCTTCCCAGCACAGGGACCAAGAGCCCGTTCCCCCTTGTTTGTTCACATAATACATGGCCACCTTGTTGTCCATCTGCACAAGGACTACCTGATTGTGCAGCAGGTGGCAGAACGCTCGAGCAGCCAGAAAAATGGCACGAAGTTCTAAAACATTGATGTGACAACTCCGGTCCTCTGCCGACCATAGACCTTGAGTCCGCAGACCGTCCAGATGAGCTCCCCACGCGTACTCCGAAGAGTCCGTGGTCAGGACCTTGCGATGCGGAGGAACGAGAAAGAGCAAACCCCCGGAAAGATTGGAAGAGTTGGTCCACCAACGGAGCGAGCGTCTCAAGGAAGGAGTCACAGTTATAGGGGAGGAGACTGGGTCCCGATCCTGACGCCACTGGGAGGCCAAGGTCCACTGAGGAAGCCTCAGGTGCAAACGGGCGAACGGAGTGACATGGACCGTCGACGCCATGTGGCCGAGCAGAACCATCATGCACTGCGCCGAAACTGAGGGCAGCAACGAAACTTGGCGACTCAATCGAAACAGGACCTCCAACCGTGGCGGGGGGAGGAACGAACGGAGGCGAACCGTGTCCAGCACGGCCCCGATAAACTGAAGGGATTGAGTCAGGCACAACTGAGACTTGGGGAAGTTCACTTCGAACCCCAGACGTTGAAGGAAGATGATAGTCTGTCGGATCGCTGAAATAACCCCTTCCTTGGAGGACGCCTTGATCAGCCAATCGTCCAGGTAGGGAAACACCTGCAGCCCCCGAGATCTCAGGGCTGCCGTGACCACCACCATACACTTCGTGAAGACTCGAGGGGACGAAGCCAGTCCAAAGGGGAGGACCCGATACTGGAGGTGCAACTCCCCCACCTGGAACCTGAGGAACTTAAGGAAGGCAGGATGCACCGGAACATGAGTATATGCTTCCTTCAGGTCCAGGGAGCACATCCAGTCCCCCGATTCTAACAGAGGGTACAGGACTGGAAGGGACAACATACGGAACTTCTCCCGGACAAGGAATTTGTTGAGCCTCCGGAGGTCCAGAATGGGGCGTAAGTCCCCTGTCTTCTTCGGGACCAAAAAGTAACGGGAGTAAAAACCCCGTCCCCTTTGGTTCGGGGGCACGGGCTCCACCGCCCGAAGGCTCAACAAGGACCTGGCTTCCGACAGAAGCTGGTCTCGACAGCCAAGAGAAGCCCCCGGCGGATGTTCTGGCGGCATGGCTAAGAAGTTTAGCGAGTAACCCTCGGAGATGATCCGGAGCACCCAAGCGTCCGACGTGATCTCGGCCCAGGCTGGAAGAAAGGCCTGCAATCGGCCCCCGATAGGAAGGGGGTCCTTCGATGGTGCGGAGGGGGCCCGCCCCCAACCGCGCATCACGTCAAAAAGACGGAGCCGGTTTAGACGCCCCTTGCGCCTGAGGCTTTGGTTGGGACGCTCTGCCCTGCTGAGGGGGACGCCGGGGCGGAGGCCTCGAGAAAACCGGCGTCGACTTCTGCAGGTATCGCCGCGGAGGAGGTCTAAACGGCTTCTGCGGCGGGGCCCGGGGTTTAGGACGGACCAATGAGGTGATAGAGCGCTCATGTTCAGACAAGCGTTTGGTCGCCGCCTCCAAGGACTCATCGAACAACTCGGAGCCAACACATGGAAGATTGGCCAGACGTTCTTGCAAGTTCGGGTCCATATCCAGGGTATGAAGCCATGCGAGACGGCGCATCGCCACCGCAAAGGCGGATACACGAGAGGCCAACTCAAACGCATCGTAAACTGCGTGAAAAAGGTAGAGACGCAGCTGAGACAAATTGGCCATAAAGGTACCAAAATCCCCCTTATGGGAATCCGGCATGACCCCATAATACCTGGGCAACGCCTTCACCATTTGCCTTAAATAGGATGAGAAGGTGAATGCGTAATTAAGGACCCTGGCAGCCATCATGGAGTTGGAATAGAGGCGATGACCAAACTTGTCCAGGGTCCGTCCCTCCCGCCCGGGGGGGACCGCAGCAGAGACCCTAGAAGGCTGAGACTTCTTCAACGCCGACTTCACCAGCAACGACTGGTGGGACAGCTGTGCTTTATCGAATCCCTTGCAAGGGACTGTGCGGTACTTAAGACTCCATCTTTGATGGAACCGCTGTGACTGTAAGAGGGGAGTCCAAGTTCCTCAGAAAGGTCTGGTGGAGAACCTTGTTGAGAGGCAGCCGAGGAGTCTGTCTGGGGGGAGAGGGCAAATCCTGCTCCTCCAAAAATTCCTTCGTGTATTGCGACCCTGACGCCAGATCAAGGTCCAAAGCCCTCCCCATATCAAGCACAAATCTCGAAAAGGAGGAGGGCTTCGAAGGCGGAGAGGGAGATCGAGAAGCCCTCGTCGCCAAGAAGGAAGGGGAGGCCTCATGGGAGTAACGAGGTTCCTTACCCGTGCCAGACCCCGAACCCCAAGAAGCCGCACCAAGCGACCTCGACGGGGTCGGGGACCGCCCATGCCCCGAGGAACCCCTGCGGGAAGTCCCCGGGGTATGGGGCACCGAGGCACGCCCCTTCCGTCTCGGCGAAGAGTCCCTCGAGCACTCAACCTCGGAGGAACGGAAAAGCCTCGGATTATCGAGGCGGAGCTCGGAGACCCGTAGGGTCTCTGCCCCGGTCGGCGAGGAGCGACCGCGTCGTCGAGGAGAGGCCCGTTGACGTTTGGGCTTCCTCGACCGACGCTGCGCCCGAGGCCGACCCGAGGGCAAGGAGCCCCGGGAGGACCTCGACGAGGACGAAGAGGAAGAGATCCTCCGAACCCTCCGCACCTTGTCCCGAGGCCGCACGCTCCGCTCAGGCTGGTCAACCGCGGTCGAGGGCAAGGTCGGGGCCGAGGCCGAAGCCCCCCCGGGGGCCGAAGTCGAGGGTACCGAGACCGAGGCATTCGACGCCGGGGCAGCCGAAGGCGGCTGGAGGTGCGCGAGGGCACCGGACAGCTCCGAGGTAATGAGCGCACGGAGTAAGTCCTGAAAAGCCGGCACCGCCATCATGGCTGGTAGATCCGGGGCCGGCGGGTGCTCCCTCGAGGGCGATCTCGGTCTCGAGTATTCCCGCGGGGCACCCGACTTCGACGCTCGGGGCGGGGCCGAGGACGACCCACCCGCCCCCGTCGATGAGCCCGAGGATGGCTTCTTCAAGGCTGGAACAGAAGAAGGAAGTGAGGACTTACCCGTCGTCGACTTCGGGGTCGAGGACACAGGCTTCGACGAAGCGGGCTGTCGGGGCGAGGTCGAGGGAGTCGAGGCCGAGGTCAAGGCCGGGGCCGAAGCCGAGGCCGACGTCGAGGCCTTCCCCACCACGGGGTCCACAGCAAAGAGCTCTGCCATACGAGTGCGACGGCGGCGGAGGGCCTTTTGCTGAAAAGTAGAGCACCGAGTGCAGGAGTCGGTCGGGTGCTCAGGACCCAGACAAAGTAAGCACCACCGGTGGGGATCGGTGATCGAAAGGAGTCGATCGCACCGGGTGCACTTTTTAAAGCCCGTCAAGGGACGGGACATGGACACAAAAAACGGCCGGGAACGAACGAGGTCCCGCGGCCGCGGCTACCGGGAGCCCCCGGAGCCGAACGAAAAATCTTTTTTTTTTTTTTTTTTGACGAAAACCTAAACACAAACAAATAAAAAAACAAAGTAAGCACAGCGACCGAGAAAGAAACACTCAGCCGCGGTGTCAGAAGGCTAAAATAGAAGAGCACAAATTCCACAGGGCTTCTGGCTCTGCGACTGAACTGAGGACCACGAGGTGGGGATGCGCCCTCTAGTGGGCAAGAAGGCATGCACATGCGTGGTGCAGCATAGCAAACTTGAGACTTCAATCAAGTTTGCTTGAAAAACTGTCCGCGCTGGGGCTCCGTAGGTGACGTCACCCACATGTGAGAATATCATGCCTGCTTGTCCTGGGATAAATAGATATACAGCACTGACATCAATTTTTTTATAAACATATTTTTAAATGAAAACTGTTAGAAGAAGAACTGGGCTCCAGACAGCCACAGGACACCATAGAGCAACTGCAATGCCTTTTGGGGGGACAGAGAACACATTCTCAAAGGAAGAGGAATAAGGACAAGGCAGATCTCTATTTTATATCAGAAAACATTTATGTATTAATGATATTGCTGCTGCTTCTCTTAAGGGCATAGTCCTGGGAAATCATTTCAAAGGGTCCTGCTTATGTTCATTTTCTCAGAGCCAAATGATGCAAGGAATTTTAAAGTGTCTTCAGATGACAAATGATTTATAACACTAGAACAAAGATTTAAGGCATCTTCTAGCTTTACTACATATATCAAGTATTGTACTTACTATCCGGTGCTTCTAACCCCACATACGATCCTGTGAGGAACCGATGGATGAGTGCTGACTTCCCACTCTTAATATTACCGACCACACCCTGAAACATCACCCGCAGGTTTAATTCAGTTAGCATTCTGTAACATGATACGTATATAGGGCTTCTATTCTTAGGTGTTGATAGACTGTAAATATAGATGTTTATTTCCAGTTAATTAGATGTTCTTTTAAAGTAGAAAAAAAATCTGTGGTATTTTTGTGGAATATGTGCTATTGCTGGGTACCTTTTCCAGTGGAATCAAATGCATTTATGCAGCTGAGGAGCTGTCAGCACAGAAAAAGCACAAAAATAAACATAAGGAGGGGTGAGATGGTATTATGAAAAGTGAGGTTCTCCACAGTTCATTCAATAAACATCTATATTTTTTGTATTAGAGGTATTTTATCAGCTAAAACCTAAAATCAGAAGCCCTAGCTATATAATCCATGTCATTATTATTATTAATATTACAATTGATTATTGGGTAGAGATGATAAAGTTAATAATACTTTAAGCTGCAAGTGTTAAGAAATTCTGAAGGTCTTTCCAGACACAGACTGAGTTGAAGAGTGATAAGAGGAAGAACCTGAGTTGAAGAAACAGAAGGGTAAGATTAACAATAGACTGGATAGGGAAAATGAGAACAGACAGACAGACTGGAGAGAAAAGAGGGAAGAAACATCCTGGACTAAACAGGAAGACGGAGAAAAATAGGGAAAGCACGTGAAAGATAGTTCTATAACTGTGGGCAAATGCAGTTACGCACTTGCACATGTAATAAACCAATTAGCACCACTTACATGAACAAATATTATTCATCCTATTCTTAAAGGTAGTGTATAAGTGCTATGGTATACAAGTGTGACATATGATTGTTTTCAACCCATTTGTGCAGTTGTCATGATCAGGCAAATGAGTCTGCTGTGGACATTGCTTGGATGTCTGAAGTTTTTCACTACCATTTTTTAAATCTAAAATTTTTAAAAATAGTTATATGATAAAATTATATTTTTAGATGTGATTTTTCTTCCATGTTCTGCTTATTTATGTATAAGTGTGAGGGGGCATATACACGAGCAGAGCATGGGCATACCATGTGCATAGTGCCAATTTGCACACGTGGAGGGACATAATTAAAAAAAAGTCTAAGTCCTCTTTTGGCCTAAGGTCTTAAATGTTGAAAGTAGAAGCAGGGAAAACGTCCATTATCAATAAAAACGTCCAAAAGGAGGGCTTTTTGATAATGGCCTGCCTCTACGTTCAGCTGTTTAAACGCCCAGACCACCACTACATCTAAACTTACACCATATAATCAACCTACAAAAAGCCTAAGTCCCAAACGCCCAAAACAAGGGCTTTTAGGCGAAGGAGGAGCCAGTCCTTTGCCTAAAAGCTGGATTCTGTAACCGGTGTCTATCACTACATAAGAACATAAGCAGTGCCTCCGCTGGGTCAGACCAGAGGTCCATCGTGCCCAGCAGTCCGCACATGCGGTGGCCCAACAGGTCCAGGACCTGTGCAGTAATCCTCTATCTATATCCCTCTATCCCCTTTTCCAGCAGGAAATTGTCCAATCCTTTCTTGAACCCCAGTACTGTACTCTGCCCTATTACGTCCTCTGGAAGCGCATTCCAGGTGTCCACCACACGTTGGGTAAAGAAGAACTTCCTAGCATTCATTTTGAATCTGTCCCCTTTCAACTTTTCCGAGTGCCCTCTTGTTCTTTTATTATTCGAAAGTTTGAAGAATCTGTCCCTCTCTACTCTCTCTATGCCTTTCATGATCTTGTAAGTCTCTATCATATCCCCTCTAAGTCTCCTCTTCTCCAGGGAAAAGAGTCCCAGTTTTTCTAATCTCTCAGCGTATGAAAGGTTTTCTATCCCTTTTATCAGATGTGTCGCTCTTCTCTGAACCCTCTCGAGTAACGCCATATCTTTCTTAAGGTACGGCGACCAATATTGGACGCAGTACTCCAGATGCGGACGCACCATCGCCCGATACAACGGCAGGATAACTTCTTTCGTTCTGGTTGTAATACCCTTCTTGATTATGCCTAGCATTCTATTTGCCTTCTTAGCGGCCGCTGTGCACTATGTCGTCGGCTTCATTGTTATGTCCATCATTACCCCCAAGTCCCTTTCTTGGGTGCTCTCCTTCAATAATATCCCTCCCATCGTATAGCTGCACCTCGGGTTTCTGCTTCCCACATGTAGTACTTTACATTTCTCAACGTTGAACTTCATCTGCCATCTCGTCGCCCATTCCTCTAGTTTGTTCAAGTCTCTTTGCAATTCTTCGCAGTCCTCTTTAGTCCGAGCTCCTCTAAATAGTTTGGTGTCATCCGCAAATTTTATTTTCTCACACTTCGTCCCTGTTTCTAGATCATTTATGAATATATTAAATAGCAACGGCCCAAGCACCGAGCCCTGCGGGACACCACTCGTGACCCTCCTCCAGTCCGAGTAGTGGCCCTTCACTTCCACCCTCTGTTTCCTACCCGCCAACCAATTTCTGATCCATCTATGTACATCTCCTTCCACCCCATGGTTCTTCAGTTTCCGAAGTAGGCGTTCATGGGGTACTTTGTCAAAGGCTTTTTGGAAGTCTAGATATATGATGTCTATGGGGTCACCTCTGTCCATCCGTTTGTTAATTCCTTCGAAGAAGTGCAATAAGTTTGTTAGGCACGATCTCCCCTTGCTGAAACCATGTTGGCTGGTTGTCAGAAGTTTGTTTCTTTCAAAATGTTCGTCGATGTTGTCTTTTATAAGTGCTTCCACCATTTTCCTCGGAACCGAGGTCAGACTCACCGGTCTGTAGTTTCCCGGGTCACCCCTTGATCCCTTTTTAAAGATGGGCGTAACATTGGCTATCTTCCAGTCCTCTGGGATCACGCCTGTTTTCAGGGCTAGATTGCAAATTTGCTGCAGTAGTTCCGCTATCTCCTCCTTTAGTTCCTTCAGAACCCTTGGATGGATTCCGTCTGGACCCGGGGATTTGTCAGTTTTTAGTTTTTCTAGCTGCCTGCATACGTCTTCCAGGCTCACTTCCATGGATGTTAATTTTTCTGCTTGATCTCCCTAATGTTACAGAACCCCCCCCCCTACAACGATCCGGGCAGGAGGGAGCCCAAGCCCTCCTGGCCTGCGGCACCCCGAACCCCCGACTACGTTCGAGGCAATAAGGCAACTGCATCGGGGCAATAAGGAGCCCAAGCCCTCTTACCCCGCCGACTCCCCGACAGCATCGGGGGGCAAGAGGGAACCCAAGTCCTCTTGCCTCACGATCCCCAACCCCTACCCCCCACAGGAGGGGCCTAGGACAACTGGGCTGATTCCGGTTGGCCCAGGCGCCTCAAGCCCCACCTGTGGGCGTGGTTTGAGCCACCTGGGCCAATCAGGCCCTAAGGCCAGCCATTCCGGAGATGGCTGGCCTGTCAGACGGACGGGCTTGACACCCATCCGTCTGACCAACAATTTTTAAGGTACGGGGAGGGGGAATCGTGGGGGGGCGATCGGGGTTCGGGGGGGAGTCATGGGGGGTTTGCATCGAGGGCAGGAGGACATGGGATCCCTCCTGCCCATATTTTAGTGGGGGGTAAGGGTTAGGGGGTGTCACCAGGCCAGGAGGGCTTGGGCTCCCTCCTGGCCGGATCGTGGGGGGGGAGGAGGGTTGGAGATCGCCAGGTCAGGAGGGCTTGGGCTCCCTCATGGCCCCATCGGACTCGGTGGGGGGGGGGGGGTGGAAACTCAGGGCAAGAGGGCTTGGGCTCCCTCTTGTCCCCCATGCTGTCGGGGAGTCGGCGGGGCAAGAGGGCTTTGGCTCCTTCTTGCCCCAATGCTGTCAGGGAGTCGGCAGGGCAAGAGGGCTTGGGCTCTCTCTTGCCCCGATGCTGTCGGGGGTTCGGGGTGTTTCTGGGCAGGAGGGCTTGGGCCCCCTCCTGCCTGATTGTAATAGACGGGGGAGGGCTGATCGCTGGCAGGGGAGATGCCCTTCCGCGATGCTCACCCCGAAGTGCTGTGGTTCGGAGAGGAATGGGTGATCACCATCGTGGCAGGAGAGATGAGCCATCTCTCCTGCAGCGAATGTTGTAGTAGGGGGGTAGGCAGGTTGCTGGGGCCGCTGAGCTGCAGCGATCAGCTCAGCGGCCCCTTTTCGGCACTTATACCTGTTTTGACTTGGTCTAAGCCAAAACGTATAAGTGCCGACTAGGCAACCTGTCTAAAGTTTTGGTTATACCCGCTGTATGCCTAGGTGTAGGTCGGCCCACCTCCCGCCCATCCTTTCCCCTCCTCTAAAAACGCCTCTTTTTGCTCTATGCGTTTAGAGGCAGGGGAAAGGCCTAAGCTGGTTTTAGATACGTCTAAAACCAGCTTTGATTATGGGTACTTGGACGATCAGGCTTTTTGATTGTCCAAGTACCCATTTAGACCACTTTTTAGATGTTTTTTTTTTATTATGAGCCCCATAAAATACTATAAGTTACATGCACCACATGGTGCCTAAGACACACCAATTTATATCAGCCTTAGACCTGGAGTAAGTAGACCCACCTAAATGTAGGTGGGTTAATGCCGACTTGCACTAGAATTCCATAAACAAATCTTGGCGCTCAGTGCAGCATCAAGGTGCCCAATTTGAGGTGCCACCTTATATAAGTGCCCCAATACTGAGTAAAGGAAAAATGAAAATGAGGAGTGCACATAAAAAAAAAAAAGAATGTAGCACAAAGAAAATGGGATGAAAAAAGGAGTGTTAAGAGAAACAAGAAAGAAGAAGTATGAAGGAGAGAGAAGACAAGCTATACTGAACTAAGAATACAATTAAAAAAAAAAAAATTTAAAAGGAGGAGAGATGAGGGGCAGCTTGGGGTGGAAAGAAAAGGGGAAAGGGAAAAGAGATAATAATCTTTATTAAAAGATGGGGGAAAATGCTAGACTGTAGGAAGAGGATGAAAAAGAGAGAAGGAGGTGAGGATACAGTGGGCAGTAGGCAGATGTATTCGACAGAGAAAGCACAGTTACTTACCGAAACAGGTGTTATCCAGGGACAGAAGGCAGATATTCTCACGTATGGGTGATGTCATCCACGGAGCCCTGATGCAGACAGCTGCAAAAACATTTTTGCTTGAAGAACTTTAGAAAGTTTGCGACTGACCACAACGCACATGCATGAGTGCCTTCCCGCCCAACGTAAAGCGCGCATCTCCTCAGTTCAGATAGCCAGCTAAGAAGTCAACCAGGGGACATGGGTGGGTTATGAGAATAGCTGTCTGCTGTCCCTGGATAACACCTATTACGGTAAATAAATGTGCTTTATCCCAGGACAAGCAGGCAGCATATTCTCACGTATGGGTGACCTCCAAGCTAACCAGAATGGGATGGTGGGAGTATTGGTGTTTAGGAGAATAAATTTTGAAATACTGTTTGGCCAAAGTGGCCATCCCATCTGGAAAAGGAATCCAGACTGTAATGAGAAGTAAAGGTATGAACCAAGGACCAAGTAGCAGCTTTGCAAATTTCCTCAACAGGAGTGGATCTAAACTGCCATAGCTCTAACTTTGAGGGCTGTGACTCGACCCTCCAGTGAATAACAAAACGAGATGCAAGCAGCCAACCAGTTGGAAATTGTTCTTTTGGAAACAGGATGCCCCAACTTGTTTGGATCAAAGGAGACAAAAAGTTGTGGAGAAGATCTTTGTGATTTAGTTCTTTGCAAATAGTAGGCCAAAGCACGCTTGGAGTCCAGAGTATGAAGAGCTGTTTCTTCAGGATGAGAATGAGGCTTGGGAAAAAAACACTGGAAGCACGATTGATTGATTGAGATGAAATTCTGTAACAACTTTGGATAAGAATTTTGCATGAGTGCGGAGTACCACCTTGTCATGATGGAAGACTGTAAATGGTGGGTCACTACCAAAGCTTGTAGCTCACTGACTGCGAGCAGACGTGAGAGATATGAAGAAGATTACTTTCCAAGTGAGACATTTAAGATGAGCTATAGATATTGGTTCAAATGGAGGCTTCCTCAGTTTAGCAAGAACAACATTGAGATCCCAAACCACTGAAGGTTTAAGAGGTGGTTTGACATTGAAAAGTCCTTTCATAAATCTAGGAGAACCATCATGTGCCTCGCTGAGAGTGTAGGAAGGATGGACACTTGTTGGAAAAGTTGTACAAAAGCATCTTGACACTGCTGGGGAAAAACTCCAATAAATTGCAGAGTCTGAAAGGGCTGCAGTTGGGATTTGGGAAAGTTGATTTCGAATCCCAAATTTTGCGGGAACAAAACAGTCTGTTGTGTCGCTACAGTAACCCCTTGAGCTGTAGGGTCTTTGATAAGCCAATCGTCCAGATATGGAAAAACCTGGAGTCCGTTATTCCGTAAAGCTACTGCTACTACTACCAGGCACTTGATAAAAACTCTGGGAGATGATGCCAGGCCAAAAGATAGACCCTTGTATTGGTAATGGTGATGTCTCACCCGAAATCTGAGAAACTTGCAAGAGGCTGGATGAATGGGAATGTGAGTGTAAGCCTCCTTGAGATCCAGAGAGCATAACTAATCATTGTGATCAAGAAATGGATACAAAGATGCCAGAGGGGTACCGAAGCAGCATCCATGGTACTGAAAATCTGCTTCTGCTGTAATAGACGGTTTTTGATGGACCGCTTCTGTAGTGTTACACAGCGCGAACAAGACTGTACACGGTGGTCTGGCCCTAAGCACTGGTTGCACAACTTGTGGGGGTCTGTAAGAGAAATAGTGCACTGGTACCTGCTACACTTTTTGAAGGCAGTTAACGGACGGGACATGGGAGGAAAAACTGCCTCAACCAAATCAAAGTCTGAAGGCTCAAGCGGAGGACAAGGCCCCGCCGCGTCCGAAAATAAAATAAAGAAAAAGAAATTCTTTTTTTTTAGTTTTATTAAGAAAAAAATATGAAAAAGATCAAACTTTCTAAAGTTCTTCAAGCAAAAATGCTTTTGCATCTGTCCGCATCGGGGCTCTGTGGATGACGTCACCCATATGTGAAAATATCCTGCCTGCTTGTCCTGGGATACGAGAAGGACAGCAAAAGGTAGAAATACACTTCTCCCTCAATATTCGCCGATTTTAGGGGCAGAGTCAGCCCGTGAATATTAAAAAACCGCGAATAATATTTGGGCTGGTTCTGACCCACCCCCCACCTTCCCCCAGAATCCTGGACCTTATCTTAAGCCCTCTGAGACTCTCCGGAATCTTACCTGGTAGTCTAGCGGGCTTTAGGGGCAGGAGCGATCTTCCTAGGCTCCTGCCCCATGCAAATCACTCATAGGAAATGGCTGCCGTGAGCTCTCGTCATAGTCTCGAGAGACTATGGGAGCTCATGTCAGCCATTTCCTATGAGTGATCTGCACGGGGCAGGAGCATAGGAAGATCGCTCCTGCCCCAAAAGCTCGCTAAGACCACCAGGTAAGGTTCTAGGGAGTCTCAGAGGGCTTAAAAATAGCCCAAAAAATTAAAATTAATTTAAAAAAAAAAAAAATCATGAATAACCGAATCCGCGGATTTGGAGGAAGAAGTGTAAGTGGAGAAAAGAATAAGAGGTGAAAATATCCACACATTTTGTATAACACCTGAACAGAATAAAATACTTCACTCAAGGAAAATACAGTCCTGAACTAAGCAAGTATCATGGTTACAGGTACTACTAAATACTGTATGTAGAAAATAGAAAGAGAAATTATATTTTGCCTGATAATTGTCTTTCCTTTAGTCAGTGATACTGTTTTGCATGACTGGATTTTTAACCCTTCCTACCAACAGGCAGAGGCAGTGAAAACTGAATTCTACCAGTGACATTAACAGTATAAGTTGGAGTGCTCCCTAGAAAAAGACAATATACTGTACATCTGCCCAAGCACCAGAAGGTTCTTTTTTATAACATACCTATGCCCCATCAACCACTGCAGCTGCAACGATAAATCAAGCAAGCAAAACATCACAAAGTAGCATTTGCTATCCTGCATATACCAGGATACAAGTCGAAAAAAACCAAAAAAAATCTAACTCTTCTGCAGTTTGTATTGAAATCTCCAGATAACAAAAAGAAAAACTGCAGATTCAATGCCATACCAAGGTCCCACGAAGAAAAAGAAGGATGAAGCAAAGGACATAAATGTGACCATTCAGAAAGCAGGCCACTTCTCTATGCAAGACCAGAAAGGTGCCCTTCACTTTTCCCCCCAAATTGGACAGACCAGCGACCTGAATCCTCAGGAAACTCAAAGCCAGCCCCTGATCCAAGCCTTGCTGCAGAAATTTCAAAATATCGGGGATCTGAATCATCTAGGCCAGTGTTCTTCAACCTTTTTACACCTATGGACCGGCGGAAATAAAAGAATTATTTTGTGGACCTCTGAGGAAAGAGGAATTTGCATCATCAGAGGTGGGCTGCAACTCAGCAAAAGCCCCCCCCCAAGGCTGCCGAAGTGAATCGTTGCGCTGCTGCAGGCAAGTACTGAATCGGGCCCCCCTGATCTCGCCAGCCCTGCACAGATTGGCAGGAAATTTTTGTACACTGATCTCGCCAGCTCTGCACAGACCGGCAGGAGATTTCTGCGGACCAGCACCGGTCTGCGGACCAGCGGTTCAAGAACACTGATCTAGGCAGACAGGGACTATTCCCTGCATTATGACTCAAAAACAAGCCAAACCCTGACATAAGGCAGGCATAGAGGACTTCCTGGAGCACAGCAGCATAGAGATTACTGGATCAAGGGAGAAACTGCACTTCTTTAAATGCCTCCTCTCAATGGCCAGCCCATAAGCCAGAAGGGATCCAGGCACAGGAGCCAACTTTTCAAAATGATTGGGGATGCCCAATATCCTCCCTCCCCCGGCCAAAACCAAAAAAGAAATAGTCTTACATTTTGTTGAACCTGAAGATGTGGACAGCTCACCTTACACTGGGATGATACCACAAAAATCCAGTGCACTGAGAAGAAGCAAACTCTTACGCTAACGGCCACAGTATCCTGCAAAAACACACTTAGAACCTATAAATCAAGCTTGTCATGCTATTACAGAACTGAAAGAGCTCAAACAGCAACCCTGTCTATGAAGTGACAACACTTCAATAATTATCACACTGAGATCTAGAATACCAATACACTATCACCTCCTATGGGGAAAACAGCATAAGCTGCACTGCTACCATAACAAATTCTCAACAAATACAGAATAAGTAACTAAAAATTAAAAATACAATTATGCAGACAAACCCTGAACCCCAGGAAGACAAACCTTCTATACAGTAAAACATTGGAAAACTAGAAAACAGAATTGCATTTACTCTGTACTGTGTAAAATATGAAAAGAGATGCACATTTTCACAGGTTACAAATTCCAATTATACTTCAAAAAAATCAAGATAAAAAAGGCTTTCTATCTATTCTTCTTGCCTGAACATTAATTATACATTTTTTCAAATTCAATAAGACTATCAGTGGTGTACCTAGTATATTTGACATCCAGGGCCGATCATTTTTTAACACCCCCTCCTTTAAATGAAAAAAAAATATTTTTAGTACTAATCCATGAGTCACACAATAAGTGTGTAACTATGAAAAGGTAGCGTCTTAAGCACTGCATTGAGCACTAGAATATCAATACACCCATTGTAAAACTAAATAAGCCAGATTAGTACAGATTGATCCTGCAGCCAATGCTATCAGAAAATCATGTCTTTTTTTATTCATGCAGAACACAGACACACACTCATCCAGAATGAAATAAATAATCACAAACTAAAATTAGAAATATGTAGACAAAAGTTAAACTGAACTGCCAATTAGCTTTCAGATGCCAAAATCACCTTCTTCAGTACAGTATACTGCAGTTCCTGGTATCCTGTCCTGAACTGAGGAAGGGGGTTTTGGTCTCTGAAAATTAGTCAAAAATATATTGAAATCAGTCTAATAAAAAGATCACCTTATTTCCATTTTTCTATTTATAAATGTTTAGCAACATAACTACAATTCTACTTTATCCTAAAGCAATAAAAAAGGGGGACAATTATTTTTTCTATCTTTGACATCTCTGGTTTCTGCTTTCTTCATTTTCTCTTCACTTTCTTCCTTCCAAATGCCATCTGTCCTCTTTCACTGCCCCTTCCATCCACTATCTGCCCTCCCCCCTTCCATATGGCATCTGCCCTCTTTCTTTGTCCCTTCCATAAACTGTCTACCACTTCCATTCAGCCTGTGCTCCCTCTCTCCTTTTTACATGATTCATTCCAGCATCACCTCTCTGTCCATTTTTCTCTCTCCTTTCTCTGTATTCCCCCTCTTCCCATGCTCTGGCATATTGCTCCTCTCCTTTCCTCCTTCCTCACCCCACCCCACCCTACCCCATGGTCTAGCATTTCTGTCTCCATCCCTTCCATCTCTCCTTTTTTCATTCTTTCCCCCCCAATGGTTTGGCATCTCTCTCCTCTCCTTTCCTCCCCCCCCCCCCCCGAGGTCTGGTATCTTAATCTTCTCTTCCATTTCTGTCTCCCACCCTACCATATGGTCTGGCATCTCTTTCCCTCCTCATCCTCCCATGGTTGCATTTCTGTCAACTTCCCTTCCATATTTCCTCCTACCTCCTATGCACTGGTATCTCTCTCCAACCATCCCTCCCCTCTCCCCATGGATCGGGCATCTCTCTTTCTCCTCATCTTTCTCTTCTTCCCTGCCCTTACCCCATCTGGCATCCTTGTCTCCTTCCATATCTCCCTACCTTCTTCCTCCCCTCTCCATACTCTGGCATCTCTCTTCTCTGCTTCCCTTCCCTCTCTCTTCCGTGGTCTGGCATCTCTTTTTCCTCACTCTTCTCTTTTGTCTGTCCCAACCCCCACTCCATGATCTGGAATCTCTATCTCCTTCCCTTCCATCTCTCTCTTCTTCTCTGCTTTCCTTCCCTCCCTTTCCCATGGTCTGGCATCTCTCTCTCTTCTTCCTTCCCTGATGATCCCTTCTTTCTTCCTTCCTCCCTTCCAATTTGGCAGCTTTCTTCTTTATCCTTCCCTCCCTCAAATTGGGTGCAACATTTCTCATACCTCTCTCTCTGCTGCTTGTAAGCTTCAAGCCACCAGCAGCATTAATGAGCTGAACACACTGCCTCTGGTGGACCCAGAAGCTTTCCCTCTGCTTCAACTTCCTGTCCCTGAAAAGGCAGGATGTTGCTGCAGAGGGGGAACTTCTGGGGCCACCAAAGGCAGCATGTTCAGCCCAAAGTCTGCAGGCTGCAGCATGGAGAAACCAGGCTCTGGACTGGAGCATCCCCTAATGAACTACACCAGAGGTGGACCGCAACATCCCCCCCTCCCCTTGGTATACCACTATAGTAGTGGTAGTGCATCTGCTGTCATATGAAGTCCCCAAAATATTGGGGTTGCTCAGGCACCCACAGAGCTGGCACCTATGGATCCAGGTCTTCCATGTCTACTGGCCCTTGCCAGAGCAGACCTTGGCCCCTGGGCAGTAGAAAAGGCTCCTCTACCCGGAGGCATGAAGAGCCGAATACCAGGGTCCATGAGCCAGTCCATAGCCATCAGAAGGAGAAGGATGGTGTATAATCCTGCGCAACAGATGGCCTATCAAAGGCTACAGAGGGAAGATATAGAGGAGCTCCTCCAATAGCCAAGGATGAACAGGTCATCGATCCCCTGAAAGATCAGCTCCCTCCGTCATCTGGAGAAGCACTCTGCCTTTACATTCATTCTGGAAGCTAGCAGGTTGAATTGAGGAGGATCACAATGAGCTGACATGCCTGCTGCCCCAGTTCTCAATCTCCCAGGTCTAGGAAAGAGTGGCTGAGATAGTCCACCGGCACATTGTCCTTGCCTACAATTTGAACTGCTGAAAGGGCCTGCAGATAGCTCCCTGCCTACCGATAGATGTTCGCTGCCTCCAGGGCCACTGCCTAACTCCTGGTACACCCTACCAGTTGATAGAAGCCAAAATCATGGCATTGTCCAACATTACTCTGTCTGCTTTCTCTTGGAGAAGCTACCAAAACTCCAGTAGGGCTAGCCAAAACTGCCCAGGTCTCCAGACGATTGATGGACCAGGTAATCTTAGTTTACATATCGTAGAAAACATCCATCAAAAAGGAAAGCAACCTCTGGGGACTTCAGAAGCTGCTGCAGCCAGCGCAGCATAGCTCTAGCCATCTAGCCACTGTATATGTTAGCCTGAATGCTAGATGCCCCCACCGAAAAGGCCAGGCAAAGTTGTTGTTCCATCTTCTCATCAAGAAGTTCCTTGAGGGCCAAGCCTTCCTGGATGAGAACAGCGCTCACCTTTGTGACTGCCCTCACCAATGCATTCACCTTAGGGAACATCCAGAACTTCTTGACCTCCTCTGGAGTAACAGTGTAAAGGCAACATAGAACAGTGGCCCCCCAAAGGGAATCATCATGATTCTCCCACTCTGCCATCATCAAATGAAAAAGGGCCTCATGAAGAAGAAAATGCTTCAGAGGCTCTGTGAGCCTTTCCTGAAGTGAATCTCCTCTATAGGATCCACAACTGGAGAATTCAGCATAGAAAGGGTTCTTGTCACCTCGTCAAGATGAAAGAACTCCCCAAAAGAGATGGAGCACATGGGACCACTCTTCCTCTGTTTCTCAAGGAATTAGATTCCAAAGGAATTAGATCCCAAAGAATTAGATTCCAAATCTGAAAGGGATTGGGAGTCTATAAGAGCCTCCGAATTCCCCCCACATCTTTCGAGGGCGCTGGACCCTTCAGAACCCTCAATTCAGCTCTACACCTCTTAGGCCTACAACACAGCCCCGGTTGTTGGAGATCCACAATCTACCTGTTGGGCCTGTTTTACCAACTGGACAAAGCTGTGGAGCCAAAAAGCCACAGAGCCCCCAGAAGTCAGACCTAAGGGGGAGAGGAAAGGAAAACCCCCATCCACCTGTCCCAATGAGGATTAGGACACTTAGCAGCAGGAGAAAAAACTGCAGTATTTAAAATAGTCACTGTTCACACCACCATCAGGTCTACAGCGATAACAGCCAAACTAGTTCAGGGAGCCCTCAACCCCAGGGTCCATTTCCTAAATCAAAAATGGACCATCACACCGGACAGACAAAGCTAGCAGCTGCTGACTCATGCAAACCCAGAAGTGCCTGCTGGCCATATGCTCAACCACAAGATAAGCATATTTATTTATTTACTAGACTTTAAGCTCATTACATTAACGGGTGTCTGTCTTTCTTTCTCTCTTTCTCCTTGGCCGCTTTCTGTCTGTTTGTCTTTCTTTCTTTCTGTCTCTCTCTTTCCTCGGCTGGCCACCACCACCCCTTGCCTCCTTTCCCTGTCCAGCAGTAACCCTTCTCCCTTTCTTTTATCTCCCCCTGTCCAGTAGCAGCCCTTCTCCCTTCCTTTTAACTCTCCCTGTTCAGCAGCACCCCTTCTGGCCACAGGCATGTCCATCTCTCCCTCTCTTACTTCCTCTGTCTATATCTTTCCCTCCCCCTTCTGTCCCCTCCCTGAATCTCTCTCCCTCTCCCCATCTTGCCTCCTCCACATCCATTTCTCCCTTCCCCAGCTGCTTCCCTCATGTCCACTCTGTAACACACCCCTGCCGGCATCTATTCTTCCCCCCTCCTCCCTCCCGAGTGATGATTGTAATATAACACTAAGTTCCACGTCAAATACCCCTCTTCATACGCACTCAGACCCGGGACCGTGGTCTGTCATTTCTCCCCGACCCAATGTCTCTATTCTCCTCCCTGCCTGCCATCCCACCTTCAAAGTGGTCTTTGAAGTTGCTGGCAGCAACAGCAGCCAAGTCCCTCCGGTCGGGAGCGTTCCCTCCGCTGCATCCCACACCCCTCCTGACACGACTTCCTTTTTCCAGCCTGACTGCCACAGCCAACCTCAAAGATAAATTTGAAGGTAGGACCGGGCGGGGTTTTTGTGAATGAGGAAGAAGATACCTGATGGGGGAGGGGGAACTCAGATACGCTGGACTGGGATAGCGGATTGAGAGCCAGAAAGAGATGCTGGCTGGGTGGCGGGTAAGGTTGGTTGGGGAGAGTCCGCTGCCTCTGGTTCGCCTCTTACCGCCCTTGGTGACGGTGTGGGGCTGCCTTGGAAATCTCTAAGGAGATGGGTCCCGTCCATGCAGTTCGGGTTAGGCTTTGCGCGTGTCCAGTAAAGGGCCTCCCGGCTCCCAAGCCTGGAAAGCATCTCCTGTCCTAAACTAATACAAATTGTACCAGAACAGTTAAAGGACGGTGGCACTAGCACATGCATGCACTTGCCGATGCACTCTACTTCCCTACACTTAATTGTCTTTGAATTTGTAAATGCAAGGCCTTTCTATGCCCTGGCGGCACCGGTTTCTCTGGCGGTGAGTGAGGGCGGGAGGGGGGGAGTCGCCGGTGTGTTCCTTTCTGTCCCGGTGGGCTCACAATCTATCCAATGTGCCTGGGGCAACAGAGGGATTAAGTGACTTGTCCAGAGTCATAAGGAGCAGTGTGAGTTTGAACCCTTGTACACTATTAGAAGGGAACCCAAGGGGATTACACTCAAACAGGGTACTGTATATCAAATCACTACAAGACATGTTGCTGGGCTAGATGATGACCAAGCTTCCTCTGCTCCCAGGATGAAATACACCTCAAAACACCCCTTGGTCGTGCCCTTCCACTGCAAACTGCCAAACGATGTTCCTACTCCCACTTCATACTGACCCACTGGAATCAACTGCCCCCAGAGATTAGATCCCTTGAAGGACTCAACTTTAGGAAAGCAATAAAAATATACCTCTTCACCTAACTCCCCCAACCACGACCGATATATTTCAAAGAAATGTATATTGATACAAGATCCTTAGTATTTGTCGTGTTACGATAAAAACTTGTGTTCAAAAATCTTGCACTTTAACTATGACAAATTTAGCCTGCAAACTGTATATTATGTATTTTGGTTTTAGATCCCTAGTTTGTGTCAAGTTAGGACAAAACGTGCATTGAAAAACCTTGTACTGTAACTATGGGCTACTGGGTTTGATGGACTACTGCTCTGACCCAGTAAGGATATTCTTATGTATATTAACCTGTAACCCGTTCTGAACTCTTTGGGGAGGATGGGATAGAAAACAAAATAAATAAATATATGGGCAAGAAGGGTAGAGGAATAGGGTCCTGCACACTTCAGGCAAGGCCCCATGAGACTGAGTCAAAGCCTCACACAGTGGCACTAATAAGTGCAACTGGGGAGTGCGGAGCCAAACTCTGTGCTCAACCAGATATGGTCTGAGACCTTGAGCCTGGGAGAGGCTGTCAAGCTCGACCATGCTGAGTGGCCACAGCCAGCATAGCAGGGAGCTAGGTCAGGGACACCTGCTGAAGGTACAGCACAGTTACTTAATCGATGGCATTGAGAACAAGGAGAGTTTCAACTTCCTGGAGAAGAAGGGAGGTCTGCAGAGGGTTGGAAGGAAACTCTCTTAGTGGGTGATCTGATGGAACTTGAAGAAAATGAAAAGTATCCTTCTTTTATGATGATAAGCACCCAGAGGTCGGATGTGATCAATGCCCAGCGATGGTAGTAATGAAGGAGGCGACTCCCAATGGGAAGAGGGTAAGATAGAGGTACAGGAATTGAGGTTATGCTCTGTAGAAACTGGTCAAAAAGGCTGTGTTGATTTTGACGCAGCAGGTGCTTGAGCCTTTTGAGGTCGTTGCTGACGAGCCTTCTTAGGTGGCGGACAAGAATAGGGCCCAGATTTTGCAGGATAACGCCTTTGGTAGGATGAAGGAGGTTTATACCCCCTAGATGCCGTAGATTTTAGTTTAGGCCTAATCAAGGAGGCAAATGATTTTTCATGCTCTGAAAGTTTCTTAGCATTTTCAGTCGAGTCACCGAAAAGTGTGGTCCACAGACAAGGAATATTCTTTAGGCAGTCCTGCAGGTTAGGGTCCATATCATTAACTCTCAACCCCGTCAGGCACCTCATGGCTACAGAGAGTGCTGACACTCTCAATGTCAATTCAAAAGCATCATATGAAGACTGGACCAGATAGACTCATAGTTGCATGAGAGTTCTGTACATTTGTTTAAAGTCTGGTATCGATGATCAGGTTGATATTTGAATAGCGTGCATGGTCTTTATCCAAAATTTCAAATATGGTGTAAAATAGAAATTATAATTTAAAACTCTGTTAGCCATCAAAGAGTTTTGATATAATCTCCTACCAAACTTGTCCATAGATCTTCCCTCACGCCCTGGAGATACAGTAGCGTATACCTTAGAAGGGGTGGATTTTTTGAGGGTAGACTCTACAACCAGAGACTGGTGGGACAATTGAGGTTTTTCAAACCCTGTACTAGATATAACTATATTGAGAGTCCAGTTTTACAGGGACAGCTGGAACTGAGTAAGGTGTGTCCAAGTAGATACGAAAAGTATACTTCAAGATGCCATTGATGGGAAGCTTGAGTAACTCCTTGGGAGGATGTTTCAATTCCAATTCCTTTAGATATTCCTTGGAGTATTTGGAATCTGCCTGCATAGTGATCTTGAGGTCCTTACCCATCTGTTGAATGAATCGTGTGAAAGAGACAGGTTCTGATCGAGAAGTGTCCCTATGAGAAGAAGAGCAATGAGACTCCTCCACTTGAGAATTAGAAGCCTCTGCAGAGGAAGGAGAGACTGATTGTGTATACTTGTAATGAATATCCAAATCCTCTGGCATGGATGAATATCTCTTTCTAAAATGATGAGTAGAAGAGGTAGGTGATAGAGACTGCTTCCGCTTAGGCACATGCTCAGAAGAAATATGTTTAGACTTTAAGTGATGTTTTCCAGATTTTGAACATGGTGAGGAGTGTCTGGACAGATTGGATTCATGCCTCGAAGCATGATGATGTTTCTGTTGATGCTCTGACGAATCAGACCTGTACCTGGAAGATTTGTGCTTCGAAGAGATAGATCGATGCTTCGATGTATGGCGACCCAGGACATTGTTTTGGTGATATAGAAGCATGCTTCAATGGAGAGCGGTACTTAGAAGAGCGGTGGTTAGGTGAAGCAGAATGATGCTTTGAGGATCGGTGTCGAGAAGCATGACTCGATGAAGAAGATCAATGCCATCAAGGTGGCACCAATGAAGCATCCTTGATACCTGCAGTCGGTATGGAGCAATGCTCAGGCTGGACTGATACCGAAGGTGTCGACATCGGTGTAAACATGGCAAACATGTTCCCAAACCACAGGTTGAGCAGAGAGAGGTTTCCCCTCTATTGGTTGATGAAAAGCAGCAGTTGCACTGAGACGAACTCGAACAGAGGTTGATTTGAGTCCAGATTGAGATAAATGAAATAGATAATCCAGAACTGAAGACAAGGAAGTAGACTGAGGCTCCTTGTGATGAAGACCACACCAAGGAGAAAATCTAGTGCACTTTTGGTTGTAACATTGTCTAGTGGTAGGTTTTCTGGAAGCATTTGAAAGAGAGCATCAGCTTCTCTAAATTCCTGCATCGATCCCTGTGGCATAGAAGCCTGGAATAGTGATGCTTTGTTTCGCTCCGGCGAGGACAACATCAAAGATGATGCTCCTCGGGACTTGGAGATGAGCCACATTAGGGGTCTCTGTTTGGCTGGTACGAATACACTTGATACCTGGACAGTCTGAGACTCTGGCTTAGAAGCTGGAGGTTTCTTAGCTGGCTTACATGTCAAGGACGGCGACACCGACTTGGACACCGGTGTCTCAGGTGATGACAGTCCCTTCGATGTCATTGGTTTTACCGGTGTTGGAGGTATGGGAGTAGTATTCATAGTGCCGAAGATGGTTCTGTTGGATAATTCAGTTCCGAATTGATCACTTTTGCAAAGTAGCACAGTGCTTACACTACTCCACACAATGATCATGTCCCATACAGTTGATACACCACTTGTGGGGAGTCTATGATAGATATTGCGTGCTGGCACCTGGTATACTTTTTAAAACCAGTGATCGGGCGGGACATGAGTGGAAACACCGCCTCAGCATAATCAAATTCCATGGGTTGAGGCGGAAGACCAGGCCCCGCCGTTGAGAACCGCCGTCAAGGAAAAAGACAGAAAAACAAACTTGTTTTAATTTAATATATAAGAGAAAGAAAAGAAGAAAAAGAGCAAGCGCTCGAAAAAGCGAACCCGAAAGGATCAAAAAACTCGCAGAGTAGAAGGCATTAGTATCACGCAGAACCTTGAAGAAGGACTTCTCAGCTCCGCAGAAAAACTAGAACTGAGAAGACGCGTGCCCTACGTCGGGCGTCAAGCATTCACAGTTCGGCAGTCGCAAAATTTCTAAAGTTCTTCAAGCAACACTGCTTGTGCAGCTGTCCGCACTGGGGTTCTGTGGATGACGTCACCTATATGTAAGAATATGCTTCCTGCTTGTCCTGGGATAAAGAACAATACTGGATTGTTCCAGGGAGCACTCCAGTTTATGCTGGTGATATCACTGATAAAATTAAGTTTTTTCTACCTCCATCTGCTGGTAGAAAGGCTAACAACCCAACTGTGCAGAACAGTGGGCTAACACAAAGAAAACGATTCTTAATAAATGCACAGGCATTATCAAAAAGAAGAAAAGTCAATCAAATGCAGATGCCAATAAATTCAAGTGAGGGATATTACTCCAGCTTCAGATAATCTCTAAATCATGCCTTTTGGAAAATGGGTAAGTAGGGGGAAGGCCACATTACACATGCTCTCTTTTTTACCCATTGTCTTCAAGCACTTGATGTTTTCATTAGATAAATCTTTGTTCTGACCCAAAATGTCATCTCTCACTTCAGTTTTGCACAGAGACTAAGCAAACATAAACCTAAGGATTCCTGATTGTGCTTAACATTGAATCACCTCATGCACTACAAAGGAGAGATAAAAGACTCACCAGTCTGAGCTCGGGGATGGAGCGAGTGAGGGTCCATTCCTGACTCTTAGCGATCGATTCTGGGGAGAAATGGCATCAGTGAATAAATGCACATTCAAACACCACCTCTTATTTCAGAATTTCAAAAATAAGTAAAAAAAAAAGGATCAAAGTTTATCAGCAACCTTTTAATTGGAAAATTTAGTGATCCTCCTTGCTCTCAGAATATGGAATTGCAGAAAAAATATTCTATTAGAAATTCTGGGGCTCATTTTCACATTGGGACAGAAACCATATACAGTATACTGAACTTTTTACCTGTAGGGCTGCACACAAATATGTTTGCCTTTTCACTTTGAAATCTGCCATAGATACAAAGTGCATGCATAGGAATAAGTATGTGTTAAATGATAAGAATGATAAGAAATCCATAGGTATAAAATGGGCTTCTTATCATTTAGTACACACTAATTCCATTAGTGTGCACTAAGCTTTATTAAAAGGGTCCCTTAGATTTTTACATGCATTGAGGGTGGGTAATATTCAGACGGCTGACTAATGGAGAGAAAATACTTTTTACCTGTGTAAATCACTTTGAAAACTGCTCTCTCAAAATGTGAAAGTACTCATGAAAACCATTAATCAGATACTTGGAGACTATGACATCTATGGAACCATTAACAAAAACAAAAAAATATATTGGGATATTACTACTACTACTACTACTACTTATTATTATTTCTATAGCGCTGTCAGACATATGCAGCGTTGTGCATTAAACATGCAAGAGACAATCCCTACTCGATAGAGCTTACAATCTAGGTTAGGGAATTTCTCACAGAAGGAATAATAAAACAGACATTGGTAAGAGTAAGGAGTTAAAAGCAGCCACAGCAGCCTTAGTACATAGGAAAAATTCACTTAAGGGTCACACTAAGCCACTATTCAGCACAGCTTTGTAAAAGGACCCATAAATTAGTCAGATGGGAACATTGATTCTTTAAATCGCATATTACTGAATTACCTCAAACTGTATTTAAATATTGTGGTTTGATTATAAGGATCTCATACTTCAGTTCTGTAATACTTAATAAAGCCTTAAATCAGCATCTTTGTGCATACCCCAAGATTCACCATTCATCATATCACCACTTCAACTACTTTGTAAAGATAAAATTGCCAGTTAATAACATATTAACTGATTCTTATAATCATCATTTATTAAGGCAGTCATTTTACAATTGCTATTTGTTCTTTAAACATTTTAATTCTGGCACTTATTTTTATATATTTTTGTGGCCAAAAGTGGAAGTAAGGAAGAAGTAGGGACTTACAGGCCGGTAAGTTTGACTTCTGTAGTAAGCAAATTAAAGGAAACGCTTTTAAAACACAGAATGGTCAAGTTTCTGGAATCCTGTGGATTACAGGACCGGAGTCAGCATGGATTCACTAGAGGTAGATCTTGTCAGACAAATCTGATCAATTTCTTTGACTGGGTGACCAGAGAATTGGATAGAGGGAGTGTGCTAGATGTGGTGTATTTAGATTTTAGCAAAGCCTTTGACAGTGTTCTACACAAACGTCTAATAAATAAACTGAGTGCCCTTGGGATGGGTCCCAAAGTGACAGGCTGGGTCAGGAACTGGTTGAGTGGAAGTCGACAGAAGATAGTGATCAATGGAGATAGCTCTGAGGAAAGGGATGTTACCAGTGGTGTGCCTCAAGGTTCTGTTCTTGGGCCTGTTCTTTTTAAACATTTTTATAAATGATATTGCTGAATGGTTGTTGGGTAAAAATTGCCTCTTTGCGGATGATACCAAAATCTGCAATAGAGTAGACACGCCAGATGGTGTGAATAACATGAAGAAAGACCTGGCAAAGCTTGAAGAATGGTCTGATATTTGGCAGCTAAAACCCAAGGGAACAGTACAGTTTAGGGGGTGAAGAACTTATTTGCACGAAAGAAGAGCGGGACTTGGGTGTGTTTGTATGTGATGATCTTAAGGTGGCCAAACAGGTTGAAAAGTTGACCGCAAAAGCTAGAAGAATGGTAGGTAGCATAGGGAGAGGTATGGCCAGTGGGAAAAAGAAGGTATTAATGCCTCTGCAGTGTTCTCCCCAGAAATGTTGAGGTTACACCTCTCCTCAAAAAACAATCATTGGACCCTACAAGCCGCTCTCTGAATGATGCCCGCTCCAATTATCTTCCCGTCTCCTTCCTTCCCTGCTTATCCAAGCTACTTGAATGTGTTGTTCAGTGCTGTTGTCTTGACTTTCTGTTGCCCTGAGCTATCCTCAACCCATTTCAATCAGGCTTTCACCTTCTCAATGCTATGGAAACTGCTAATCTCCAGTGACTTGTTCAGGGCCAAATCCAAAGGCATCTACTCCAGCCTCATCTTCCTTGATCTATTTGCAGCTTTTGACACTGTAGATCACCACCTACTCATTGCTTGGGTTTCAGGGCTCTGTTATCTCATGGTTTTCTTCTTATCTTCCCCATCGTACTTTTAGCTTATGAACTGGTG
The DNA here is from genome assembly GCF_902459505.1 of Geotrypetes seraphini. Classification (NCBI taxonomy): domain Eukaryota; kingdom Metazoa; phylum Chordata; class Amphibia; order Gymnophiona; family Dermophiidae; genus Geotrypetes; species Geotrypetes seraphini. The sequence continues at coordinate 208,239,184 of NC_047086.1, read as the reverse complement.
AATCCTCCTCCACTGCCATTCTGCTATCGGTTGGTATACCTCAGGTCTCTGTCTTGGGACCTCTTCTTTTCTCCATATATACTTCTTCCCTTGGTGCTTTAATCTCCTCTCATGGCTTCCAGTATCACCTCTATGCTGACAACTCAAAGATCTACATCTCTACACCTGAAATTTCTACAGGAATCCAGGCTCACTGCCATCTAAAATTAAACATGGCCAAGAAAGAACTCCTTATCTTTTCTCCTTACACCCACCTCTCCTCTTCCATCATTCTCTATTTCTGTGGATAACGCTCTCTTCCTCCCTGTCTCCTTGGCTCGCAACCTTAGGGTCATATTTGCCTCATCTCTCTCCTTTTCTTCACATATCCAATAGACCGCCAAAACCAGTCATTTCTTTCTTTACATATCCAATAGACCGCCAAAACCAGTCATTTATTTCTTTGCAACATTGCTAAAATCTGGCCTTTCCATTTGAAGCACACTGCTAAGATCCTCATCGACACTTTTATCACATCTACTGCAACATGCTTCTCACAGGTCTTCCGCTAAACCATCTCTCTCCCCTTCAATCTGTTCAGAATTCTACTGCACAGCTCATATTCCGCCAGGGTCATTATGCTCACATAACCCCTCTCCTAAGATTACTTCATTGGCTTCCTATCCATTTCCGCATACAGTTCAAACTTCTCTTATTGACCTACAAATATGTTCACTCTGCAGCTTCTCAGTATATCTCTTCTCATCTCTCCCTATACTCCACCCCAGGAACTCCATTCAATAGGTAAGTCTCTCTTATCTGTACCTGTCTCCTCTACTGCCAGCTCCCGACTCCATTCTACTTTACTGCACTATATGTCAGACTCTATTTTTGGCAGCATTCAAATCCATGCTAAAAGCCCACTTTTAAGAACATAAGAATAGCCTTACTGGGTCAAACCAATGGTCTATCAAGCCCAGTAGCCCATTCTCACATTGGCCAATACAAGTCCCTAGTATCTAGCCAAAACGCTTCCCCCATGTCTTTCTCAATAACAGACTATGGACTTTTTCTCCAGGAAATTGTCCAAACCTTTCTTAAAACCAGCTACGCTATCTGCTCTTACTACAACCTCTGGCAATGTGTTCCAGAGCTTAACTATTCTCTGAGTGAAAAAATATTTCCTCCTATTGGTTTTAAAAGTATTTCCCTGTAACTTCATTGAGTGTCCCCCTAGTCTTTGTATTTTTTGATGGAGTGAAAAATCGATCCACTTGTAGACTTCAAGTGACTTAAACAAACATATGGCAACAAAAGTACAGATGGGGAAGAACTACAATAAATATAGGATAGGTAAGTCATAAAGGCTAAAACAGTAGGTTAGGTAAAAAGATTGTAAAAAAAAAAAAAAAAAAGGGCATTTAATAAAAAGTGTCTCGGAATAGAAAATGTTTTTAATTCTATTTTAAATTGTTTTATATCTGATTCGTTACGGAGATATATAGGTAGTAAATTCCAAAGAGAAGGGGCAGTGACAGCAAAGTTGTTGGTGCGTAAAGTATTTATTGATTTTAATGATGGTATAACTAAAAGATTTTGAGAAGTGGAACAGAGGGATTTTGACGTTACATACGGGATTAAAAGACTGTTAATAAAATCAGGTTGGTTATTCATTCTGGTTGTAAATGTTAAAAGTAAAATTTTATAATTAATTCTGTGTTCGATTGGCAGCCAATGAGCGTTGATTAAGAGAGGGGTGACGTGATCCTATTTCTTTGCCCCGCTAATGATCTTAATAGCGGTATTTTGGATGATCTGTAATCGTCTGATCTCCTTTTTTGTGATACCCTTATAGAGGGCATTACAATAATCTAAACATGAAATAACCAATGAGTGAATTAAAATTTTCAGTGCGGCAGGTTCCAGTAACTTAGAAAGGGAACGAATCATTCTTAATCGATAGAAACATTTCTGGACGACTGCGCTGATATGAGAATGATATGAAAATTTACTGTCAAGAGTAACGCCCAAAAGCTTTAAAGTCGAAACAGTTTTAATAGGGGTAGATTCAAATTTCAATGGAGCCTGAAGTGTTGTACCTTCTTTTAACGGAAAGATCATTAATTTAGTTTTGTTGATATTCAATGAAAGTTTATTAACGTCCAACCACGATTTAATTTTTTCCAATTTGTGATTAATAAGAGCTAGTTCTTCCTTATTATTTAAATCGATAGAATGAAGAAGTTGGACATCGCCCGCGTAAGCAAATGTAGTGAAACCGATAGATTGTGAAACCGTCAGAAGAGGTGATAAAAAAATGTTGAAATGTAAAGGAGATAGTATAGAGCCTTGCGGGATTCCATATTTACATGGCATGTATTCAGATGAGGTGTTGTTGAAAACTACTTTAGAAGATCTATCTCTGAAGTAAGATGTGAACCATTTCAAGACCTGGTCAGAAATACCAATTTCCTGAAGCCTTGTTAAAAGTAAGCAGTGATCTATGGTGTCAAATGCTGATGAAAGGTCCAAAGAGAAGAGTAAAACAGATTGATGATGGTCGAGATGGTAGAGTATTTTGGTGGTAAGTCCTAACAGGGAATATTCAGTTGAATGACAATGATGAAAGCCGGTCTGATTAGGGTGAAGAACATTGGTTTTCTCAACGAAATCCGAAAGTTGTCGAAAGACGATATTTTCTGTTAGTTTGGCCATGAATGGTATATTTGCTATGGGGCGATAATTGGAAAGATCTAGTGTACTAACAGATTTATCTTTAATAATTGGATGAATAATTGATTGTTTCCAGATTTTGGGTAAAGATCCGGAGGACAGACTTGAATTGACTAACTTCAATCATATCTCCCTTCAGCCATCTCTTTACCAAGCTAAAGAGCCCTAACCTTTTTAGTCTTTCCTCATACACGAGCTCCATCCTCTTTATCATCTTGGTCACTCTTCTTTGAACCTTTTCTAGTGCCGCCATATCTTTTTTGAGATAAGGAGACCAGAATTGAATACAATACTCCAGGTGAAGATGCAAATGGAGTTTTCAAATGATAATTCCAACCCACTTGCAAAGCACCCTTATCTGCATTCTTCCATATATGATTATTGAGTAAATTAAAGCCTATGCCATTAGGTTATGATTTTTGTGTGGTGGTTCAAACTATAGTAATTCAGAGATTAGATTATTGTAATGACCTTTATCTGGGAATTTTGTCATCATGGAACAGAGCTTTGTAAGTAATTCAAAATGCAGCTGCATATTTGATATGCAATGAAAGCAGATTTGAACATGTAACACCAAGTTTGAAAAAACTCCACTGGTTATCTGTTAAATTCTGCATTGTTTTCAAAGTTTTTGTGTTAACTTTTAAAGTTTTTCACTATAAGATCTCCTAGTACTTGATGCAAATGATGAAGCTTTATCAGCCTCACAGATCATTAAGATCAGAGGGGCTGTTCTGATTATCAACAGATGAATTATCAAAAGTACGCCTCGTTAATATAAGGAAATTTCAGTTGCAGGTGTACTATTATGGAATGATCTGACAGGACAACTGAGGTTGCTTTCTGATATTCAAAAATTTAAGAAAGTATTGAAAACAGCTTTGTTTGTGGAGGCTTTTTCCTATTGTGAATATTTCAGATGAATTTGTCTTTTTATCTGTATGTCAGTCATATGTTGATTATGTTTATATTTTGTAAACTACTTAGTTTAAGTGGGTTAGAAATATTTTAAAACAAATAAGTCTGCTTGTCATTTCTTCCCTCCTCATCAGCGTGTACAGTCACCTTTTTTGTCCTGTTTGTGTCATAATTAGATTGTAAGCTCTTTCAGCAGGGACTCTTGTATGTTTAATGTACAACCCTGCATGTGTCTGGTAGCGCTATAAAAATGATAAGTAGTAGTAGTAGGCTTTTGTTGTCTTTGTTGTCTAGTACAGTGTTCTTCAACCACTGGTCCATGGACCAGTGCCGGTCCACAGAAATTTCCTGCCGGTCCACAAGGCCAGCACGTGCATCAGGCCCAAAACAGAGTTCTTCAACCGCTGGTCCACGGTGCGAGCGATGCGGCCAGTTCCCTCTTCCTAACTAATTCAGTGCACAAAGCCACGGGCAGTAGCTCCTATGGGCATCCTGCGCCTGAACCGGAAGCCTTCTCTCTGACGTTGCAATGTAAGAGGGAAGGCTTCCAGATGAGGCACAGGATGTGCAAGGTGCAATTAGTACTATTATGGGGCTGGGGTCTGGGGTGGAGATTGGGTAGAGATGGGCGAGGTCTGGCCCACGACTTAGCCCCGTGTTCTTCAACTGCCGGTCCACGGACCGATGCTGGTCCACAGAATAATTATTTTATTTCTGCCGGTCCATAGGTGTAAAAAGGTTGAAAAACACTGGTCTAATACATCTTTGAATGGATGATCATGATGATGAAGATCGCTGATTATAATGATGAAAGGAAAAATAAGCATTTAGAGGTATTGAAATATTCTCTTGACGGTTGAGACTGTGAAACTTGAATCTTAGACAATCATGAGGTCATTGTGTTTCTTGATATTTTCTGTAGTCTCTTCAATGTGATTACTGAAACATTTACCACCTATACAGGGGGTAATGGAAAGACGATCTTGGACATTTGTGTCTAAATCTGAAACACACAGCCAAACCTGCCTGGTGACATCAAAAGCATCAAACATGGTTTTAACCATATACTTTCTAGTTTCTAACAAATCCTGGACCAGATGTTGGAAAGATTTGAGCTGGTCTGTTGGGAGATGTTGCTCAAAAGCTTAAAGACTTTAAATAAAAGGTCATGTAAAAATTGTAGTTGAGTATTCAATTTACTAGCATAGTTGCTTGGAATACTCTCCTGCCAAATGTCCAAAGTCCTGCCTTCTCTGCCTAGTGGCATACTGGCTAATGTATGAGAGCTGTTTGCTTGCTTGAGGGCTGATTCAACTACTAAAGACTGGTGTTGTAGTTGGGGTTTGTCAAAACCAGGACAAGATTGAATTCTGTATAAAGAGTTCAACTAACTTGGAGCCACTGAGACAGATGGCAGGATTTCTCAGTTTTTAAAAAGAAAGCTTCCTTCATGAGTTTGTGTACTGGCACTTTTTTGCAATCTTTAGGCCATTTTACATAGTTCAAAGCCTCTATGAGCTCAGCACGAGGTTCCTCCTCAAACTCCATATTAATAGGAAGTGCTTGATCCAGCTGTCTGATGAAGTTGGTACAGGACAGACTTTCAGGTGGAGATCTGCGTCGAGGAGGAGGAGGAGGAGGTGAAGGATCTGATAGGATTCAATTGCAGAAAACTCTAGATAATAATCAGAACAGCATGGTGACAAATCTGAGGCAGAGTCCTTAATGTCAGCTCTTCTGGAAATAAATGGTCAAGGAAGCATCAAGGGGAGCATTGAGAGGAGTGTCAAGAATGTGCTGAAGAACGTCGAGGATAGGTTGGTGTGCGTCGAGTGTCTTTTCAATGTGGAGGCTTTATGAGGCTTGAAGGAGTATACGGCTGAAGATCAGACTGGACTGGAGCTGAGAGTATTGTTGCAGGAGTTTGCACAAAGTGAATCTGACACTGGTACTGATACTGGTACCAGCACACAGTGAATGGTGCTGGTGCTGGTTCTGGTACTGATACTGACAAGTGTACATTAGATGCTTGTTGATTTGGGTGTCGAGACATTGGAAACCTGGATGTTGAGGCACACCTGAGGAGATACCAATTGCAAACGGTAATCAGTTATTGATGCATTGATGCTTGGAAAGCATCAATGAAGAAGACTCTTGCTACAATGAACATAAGAATTGCTATACTGGGATAGACTAGAGAGCTGCACTGGAATGGGGACCACTGGGAATCCGCGGGTTCCCCCTTCGGGTCACGGGGATGCCGTGGAGATGCCCCCTAGGGTTGCGGGAATCCTGTGGGGACACCCCCTAGAGTCACGGGGATCCCGTGGGGACGCCTCCGAGGGTCGCGGGTTCCTGCGGGGCTGGATGTGCTCTGCCGCGAAGCTCGTCTTCTCCCTACCTGCCCTGCCTGCAGCACACAGCCAAACAGAAGTCTTCCGATGTCAGCGCTGATGTCGGAGGGAGGGCTTAAGCAAAGCCCTCCCTCCCTCCGACGTCAGCGCTGACATCGGGAAGACTTCCGGTCAGCTGTGTGCTGCGGGCAGGGCAGATAGAGAAAAGGGGGGGGTGGTCCGCCCCAAGTGCAGCACAGCCGGCCAGGTCTCCTTTCCTTTGTAGCGCTTCCACGACATGACCGATCGACAACTGAACAGGCCATGGTCAGGACAAACCTCCCTGCCCTGTAGCTGCAAATCTAAATTACCTTCTTACAGCAGATGTAAGAAGGTAATTTAGATTTGCGGTTACAGGGCAGGGAGGTTTGTCGGACCGGCCTGTTCTGTTATCGGGCGGGGCGGGTGGGGAAGCGCCACGAAGGTAAGGGGGCAGGGAGAGAGAAAGGGAGGAAAGGTGGAGTGCAGAGGAAAAGATGCTTAAGGGAAATGGGTAAAAATGATGGGGGAGAAGGACGCTGAAAGCACCGGGGAAGACAAAGGGGTGGAGAAGGATGCTGAAAGGACATGGGGAAGACAGAGGGGGGAGAAGGACGCTGAAAGGACATGGGGAAGACTGGGGGGGGAGAAGGATGCTGAAAGGACATGGGGAAGACAAAGGAGTGGAGAAGGACGCTGAAAGGACATGGGGAAGACGGGGAAGACAAAGGAATGGAGAAGGACGCTGAAAGGACATGGGAAGACGGGGGGAGAAGGACGCTGAAAGGACATGGGGAAGACGGGGGGGAGAAGGACGCTGACAGAGGGGGGAGAAGGATGCTAACAGGACATGGGGAAAATGGGGGGGAGAAGGACGCTGAAAGGAAATGGGGAAGAGAGAGTGGGGAGAAGATGCTGGCAAGGAAGAAGACAGAGATGCCAGACTATGGAGGGAGCGGAGGGAAGAAGATGGGTGCCAGACCAATTTGGAAGGGGGGAGAAAGGGAGAGGCACAGTAACAGAGCAAATGGAAGACGCAGAGAGAAGAGAGACAGTGGATGGAAGGACTTGAATTAAAACATGAGGAAAACAGAAACCAGGCAACAAAGGTAGGAAAAGAATTCTATTTTTTTTTTTTGCTTCAGGATAAAGTAGTATATTAGTTGTGTTGATAAAAATTTATAAACATTAGAGGCTCTGGTAGAAACCCGTTTACAAAGTATGTATTCTTCCCAATTAATATTTCCAAATTAATAAAGTCTTTTTGCTTATTTGTAAAATGGGTTTCTACCAGAGCCTTTAATTCAGTAGCATAATTAAATGAAATAACTATTTCTGAAGTTTATAGGGACGGACGGGGACGAGGGGATTCCTCACGGGGACGGAGGGGATTCCTCGCGGGACGGGTGGGGACGGAGGGATTCCTCGTGGGACGGGTGGGATTCCTCACGGGGACAGGTGGGACTTTGGCGGGGACGGGTGGGATTTCTGTCCCTGCGCAACTCTCTAGGACAGACCGAAGGTCCATCAAGCCCAGCATCCTGTTTCCAACAGTGGCCAACCCAGGTCCCGAGTACCTAGCAAGATCCCAAGTAGTAAAACAGATTTTATACGCTTATCCTAGGAATAAGCAGTGGATTTCTCCAAGCCATCTCAATAATGACCTATGGACTTCTCTTTAGGAAACTATCCAAACCTTTTTAAACCCTGCTAGGATGATTTCACCACATTCTCTGGCAACGAATTCCAGGGTTTACTAATAAGTTGTGTGAAGAAGTATTTTTATCAGTCTGTTTTAAATCTACTACTTAATAGCTTCATCGCATGCCCCTAGTCCTAGTATTTTTGGAAAGAATAAACAAGCAATTCACATCTATCCTTTCCACTCCACTCAGTATTTTATAGACTTCTATCATATCACCCCTAAAGCCATCTCTTCTCCAAGCTGAAGAGCCTTAGCCACTTTAGCCTTTCCCCATAGGGAAGTCATCTCATCTCTTTTATCATTTTGTTGCCCTTCTCTGACCTTTTCTAATTCCATTACATCTTTTTTGTGATACGGGCGACCAGAATTGCATACAGTATTCGAGGTGCTGTCATACGATAGAGCGATACAAGGGCATTATAACATTTCATCTTTGTTTTCCATTCCTTTCCGGATAATTTCTATTTGCTTTCTTAGCTGCCACCACACATTGAGCTGAGGATTTCAGCGTATCCTCAATGATAAGACCGAGATTCTTTTCCCAGGTAGTGACTCCTAACGTGGAACCCTGCATCATAGAAACATAGAAATTGACGGCAGAAAAGGGCTATAGCCCATCGAGTCTGCCCATACCAATGACCCACTCCCTGATTCTTACTCTCCTAGAGATCCCACATGAATATCCCATTTTTTCTTGAACTCTAACACGTAACTATAGTTCGGGTTCTTCTTTCCCACATGCATCACTTTGCTCTTGCTCACATTAAAAGTCATCTGCCATTTTGACACCCAGTCTCCCAAGGTTCTCTTGCTATTTTTCACAATCCTCTTGCAATTTAACAACTGTGTCATCTGCCAATTTAATAATCTTACTAGTTATTACCATCTCTACATCATTGATAAACATGTTAAAAAGCAGCGATCCCAGCACAGACCCCTGGGGAACTCCACTATTTACCAAAATTATATACAGTATGAGAAAGAACATATATTAATTTCAAAAAATACCCTTCTCAAATGTCATTTCAATTTTCTTAGTCCAAGTTATCCAGAGGTGTAAATCCACTATGAATATCTCATAAACTTAGTGGAACTCCACTATTACCCTTCATTCATTCAGAATATTGACTATTTAAACTTACTTCTCTGTTTTCTTTCTTTTAAACCAGTTCTTAATCTATAATAAGACATTACCTTCCTATCACATAACTCTCTAATTTCCTCAAAAGTCTTTCATGAGGTACTTTGGCAAATGCCTTTAGAAAAATCCAAATACATGATATCACTTGGCTCACCTATATCCACATTTTGATTCACTTCTTCAAAGAAAGCAGTAGACTGGTGAGGCAAGATTCCCCTGACTAAATCCATTGTTTGCTTTCTCTCATTAATCCATGCTTATGTATATGTTCTCACAGATGCTATCTTAAATAGGCTTTTATCTCTGGTTACAGTTAAACAAATTTAATCGAAATGATGGTGTGACAGTACAGTTGAGGGCACAGAATGGGGGGGGGGTCAGGAAGGGATAGAAGAATTAAATCTAGAACAAATACCACATAAAGAAGTAAAAATGATGGTGTATGTGATAGCATGTCCATGTAAATTGATTTACATAGGATGTAGCAGCAGAGCAATAAACATCCGCTTGAATGAACATAAATCTAGAATTACCACTCAAACTCAACAGGCACCTCTAATACAACATTTGCAAGATAGCAGAGTTACTTACTGTAACAGGTGTTATCTAGGGACAGCAGGCAGATATTTCTCTACATGTGGGCGACGTCAACAACGGAGCCCCCTAGCGGACCGTTTTCGCAAGCAGACTTGCTCGAAGACCTTCAGGCTTGCGATTGGCCCGCGCATGCGTGTGTGCCCCTCCCGCCCTGCCTAGAGCATGCGTCTCTTCAGCGTGTCCTCAATTCAGATAGCAAGCAAATAAGCCAACCACGGGGAGGTGGGTGGGTTGCGAGAATATCTGCCTGCTGTCCTTGGATAACACCTGTTACGGTAAGTAACTGTGCTTTATCCCAGGACAAGCAGGCAGCATATTCTCTACATGTGGGTGACCTCCAAGCTAACTACAATGGGATGGAAGGGAAAGTTGGTAATTTAGGAGAACAGAAGCGGCTATCACGCCTGGCGAAAGCATCCAGACAGTAATGCGAGGTGAATGTATGAACCGAGGACCAAGTGGCAGCTTTACAGATTTCCTCAATGGGAGTCAAGCGGAGGAAAGCAACAGACGCCGTCATCACTCTGACCTTGTGGCCTGTGACTCGACCCGGTAGGGAGAGACCAGCCTGAGCATAACAGAAAGAGGTACAAGCGGCCAACCAGTTAGAAATGGTCCGTTTAGAAACAGAGCAACCCAAGCGATTGGGATCGAAAGAGATGAACAGCTGGGGAGCAGTACGGTGAGGAGCGGTGCGCTTCAAGTAGAAAGCCAGCGCATGCATACAATCAAGAGAATGCAGAGCCGCTTCTCCAGGGTGAGAATGGGGCTTCGGAAAAAACATAGGAAGAACAATGGATTGGTTGATGTGAAAATCAGAAACAATCTTTGGTAAGAATTTAGGATGGGTACGGAGAACCACCTTATCATGATGGAAGACAGTGAAAGGTGGGTCCGCAACCAAGGCTTGAAGCTCACTGACCCGATGGGCAGAAGTAAGAGTAATAAGGAACAGAATCTTCCAAGTAAGATGCTTCAAGTGAGCCTGCGCTAGCGGCTCAAACGGGGGTTTCATCAATTGCAAGGACCATGTTGAGATCCCAAACCACTGGGGGAGGTTTAAGGGGCGGATGAACGTGGAAAAGTCCTTTCATGAAGCGGGAAACCACAGGATGAACATAGATAGGCTTCCTGTCAATCAGCTGATGAAAAGCAGCAATGGCACTAAGGTGGACTCGAACGGAAGAGGACTGGAGTCCAGCGCCAGACAAGTGTAACAGATAATCCAGGACAGCAGATAAGGAGGCAGATAGAGGCTCCAGCTGTCGAGTAGCACACCAGGAAGAAAAGCGGGTACACTTCTGTTGGTAACATTGGCGAGAATACTCCTTCCGAGACGCTTCCAAGACATCCAGAACAGGCTGGGAGAGCTGGAACGAGGATATTAAGTATCGAGGAACCAAGCTGTTAAGTACAGAGACTGGAGGTTGGGATGAAGCAGAGAACCCTGACTCTGTGTAAGCAGAGAAGGAAAAACAGGCAGAGTAAGAGGCTCCCTGGAACTGAGTTGCAACAGAAGGGAGAACCAAGGCTGTCGGGGCCACCGAGGAGCTATCAGAATCATGGTGGCATGCGAAGACTTGAGTCTGACTAGAGTTTTCAGAATCAGAGGGAATGGAGGGAACGCGTACAGGAACTCGTCCGTCTAATCCAGAAGGAAGGCATCCACCTCAATCCTGAGAGGGGTGTAAACCCTGGAGCAGAAGCGGGGCAACTTGTGATTGTGGGGGGACGTGAACAGATCAATGTCCGGAGTCCCCCAACGAGCAAACACCTGATGCAGGGTTACGGAGTGGAGAGACCACTTGTAAGGCTGCAGAAGACGACTCAACTTGTCTGGCCCTGAATGCAGACAGCTTGAATGAAAATATTGCGGCCCAAACACAGAGCAGCAGCGCCTCATGGCACAGGGACCTGGACCCCGTGCCCCCCTGTGTGTTGATATAATACATGGCAACCTGGCTGTCCGTGCGAACCAGCACCACTCGGTTGCGAAGTAGGTGACAAAAAGCTTTCAGAGTAAGGAAAATCACACAAAGCTCCAAAAGATTGATGTGACAAAGGCGGTCGGCCCAGGACCAAAGACCCTGGGTGCACAGACCGTCCAGATGAGCCCCCCAAGCATAGGTCGACGAGTCCGTCGTGAGGGCCTTCTGCGGAGGAGGAGCATGGAACAGAAAACCTCTGGAAAGATTGGAAGAGAGCATCCACCAACGGAGAGACTTTCTCAACAAAGGAGTCATGACAATGCGTCGAGAGAGAGGATCCCGAACCTGGTTCCACTGGGATGCCAGAGTCCATTGAGGAATACGGAGGTGAAGTCTGGCAAAAGGAGTAACGTGAACCGTGAAGGCAATGTGACCTAGGAGGACCATCATGAGCTGAGCCGGCGCCGAGTACAGATGGGTCACCATTCGGCACAAACGGATAAGGGCCTCCAGACGAGGCTGAGGCAAGAAGGAGCGGAGATGCACCGTTTCCAGAACCGCTCCGATGAACTTGAGAGACTGAGACGGGCAGAGGTGGGTCTTGGGAAAGTTCACCTCGAAGCCGAGATTCTGAGAGGAGCAAGATCGTCTGCTCCGTCGCTCGTAGGACTTCGTTGTGAGAGGACGCCTTGATCAACCAGTCGTCGAGGTAGGGAAAAACCTACAGGCCATGGAGGCGCAGGGCTGCAGCTACCACAACCAGACATTTCGTGAAGACCCTCGAAGAGGCCGCCGGCCTAAGGGAAGAACATGATACTGGAGATGGAGATCCTCCACCCGGAATCTCAAATACCAGCGAGAGGCCGGGTGTATTGGAACGTGCGTGTATGCCTCCTTGAGATCCAGAGAGCACAGCCAGTCCCCCTTGTCCAAGAGGGGATACAACTTGGGAAGGGTGAGCATTCTGAACCGTTCTCGCACCAGAAACCTGTTCAGAGCACATTGGACCAGGATCGGACGCAGATCCCCCATCTTCTTGGGTACCAGAAAGTACCGGTAGTAAAATCCGGAGTTCCACTGTTCCTTGGGAACCTCCTTGACCGCCCGAAGGCAAAGAAGGGCCTGTGCTTCCTGCAGAAGGAGAGGAAGCTGAGACTGAGCAGAAGGAAACTCTCTTGGAGGCATGTCCGGGGGTACGCGACTGAAGGGGAGGGAGTACCCCTCCTTGATGCTAGACAGCACCCAACTGTCGGTGATAAGATTTTCCCACTGGGCATAGAAATGATGGAGACGACCCCCGATGGGGAAGGGTGAAGGCTCCAGAAGGAAGGGAGCCTGAAGGCTTGGACTGGAATTGTCAAAAAGACGGCCCGGCCTTCGCCGGGGCCAACAGCTGAGTTTTAGGTAGCCGTTGCTGCTGCTGCTGCTACTGCTGTAGCTGCAGAGGCCGTTTCGAAGGCGGCCTAGAGAAAGCAGGAGTGGATTTCAGTGGATACCTCCAGAGAGGAATTTTATATTGGCGAGCCGGAGGGGTCTTAGGTTTAAGTTTCGCCAGGGACGCGCAAAGGACCGCTCATGGTCTGAGAGGCGCTTCATGGCTGCCTCGATGGACTCATCAAAGAGCTCATGACCCACACACGGGAGATTGGCAAGACGATCCTGTAGATTCGGATCCATATCCACAAGTCGGAGTCAAGCGAGGCGATGCATAGCGATCGCAAAGGCTGTGACTCTCGAGGACAATTCAAAGGCGTCGTAAGAGGCTTGAAACATATACAGGCGGATTTGGGAGAGGGTCTCCACGAGGAGACGAAACTCCTGACGCCGAGACTCTGGCATGACCTCCCGGAACGAGCGGAGGGCATCAATACAGAACCGAAGGTAGAACGTGAAGAAGAAACTGTAGTTAAAGACACGGTTTGCCATCATCGAGTTCTGATAAAGACAGCGACCAAATTTGTCCATCGTATGGCCCTCCCTGCCAGAGGGGGATGGCAGCATAGACCTTCGAGGAATTAGACTTCTTCAAGGAAGACTCAACCACCAAGGATTGGTGGGAAAGCTGAGAACCCTCAAATCCTTTAACCGGGGTAGTCCGGTAATGGGACTCCAACTTGGAAGAGATAGCAGTGACAGAATATGGTGTCTCCAGATTCCGGAGAAACGTCTGCCGAAGAACCTGATGCAATGGGAGGCGAAGAGCCTCACGAGGCATGTTGTCAACTCCCAGTTCCGCCAGGTATTCCTGGGTAAAGCGGGAGTCAGACTGAAGATCCAAGTCCAAAGCTCTGCCCATATCAGAGATGAAATGAGAAAAGGAGGAGGTCCGAGAAGAGGAAGCATCCTCCGGAGGAGACTCCGACCGAGATCGGAGTGCAGCCGAGAACAAGGGAGAAACCTCCCTGGAATAGTAAGCCAGAGCCTCAGAGTGCCATGAACATAATAATAATAATAATAATAATAACTTTATTCTTATATACCGCCATACCCAGCGAGTTCTAGGCGGTTTACATCAATTAACAAATGATCTGCATTGACAAGCATATTTACAACAAATTACAAGCAGATTTACAACAAATTACAAGCAGATTTACGATAGATTACAACAATTTACAACAGTCAGCAATGAAATTACAACAATTTACAACAGTCTGCAATGAAGGGAAGATGTACAACAATTTAATAGAAATTGCAGCTTTGATCGAACTAGACAAGGGAAGTAGAGAGTGAGACAAAGGGAGGGTCTGGTGAGGGAGGAAGGGGGCAGGGGTGGGGCCGGTGTTAAGTGGGGTGAAGGGAAAATTAAGGGTCGTGTTTGCTGAATAGGTAAGTTTTTAGTAGTTTTCTGAAGGCAAGGTAAGTGGGGGCCTCGAGTATCATCTGGGCTAGCCATGGGTTCGACTTGGCTGTTCGACATGAGCCATGGGTTCGGCTTGGCTGTTCGACATGAGACTGAAGAGGTTCAATTAAGGCATTTAGGGGGCGTCGAAGAACAGCCCCGCGCCAAATGAACCGGGGAAGACCCCGGAGTCCGAGGAAATTGCTGAGAGCCTCGGAGAAGATGGGACAAAGAAAAAATCCCCAACAGGCTTCGAAGCAGTCCCCTTAGAAGCCGGTAAGCTCCTCAATGGGGAACACATTCTAGAGTCCAATTCGAGGACAAGCGTGCACGTAGACGGTCTCGAGGTCGGAGACCTGCCCCGACCGGGCGGGGAAAACCGGGGCTTTTTACAAGAGGCAAGCCTCGCCCCAGTAGCGGGTGAAACATGGGCCCCCGGCTGGGACCCCCGAAAAGTCCCAAGCGCCTCAGGGGAGGAAGAATTGCTCGAGGGAACCCGATTCTTGCGTGCGACTCCTCGAGAAACGAGGGGACACTCAGGCTGGACAGACCGCAACTGGGTCGAGAGAGGAATTTTATATTGGCGAGCCGGAGGGGTCTTAGGTTTAAGTTTCGCCAGAGACGCACAAAGGACCGCTCATGGTCTGAGAGGCGCTTCATGGCTGCCTCGATGGACTCATCAAAGAGCTCATGACCCACACACGGGAGATTGGCAAGACAATCCTGTAGATTCGGATCCATATCCACAAGTCGGAGCCAAGCGAGACGACGCATAGCGATCGCAAAGGCTGTGACTCTCGAGGACAATTCAAAGGCGTCGTAAGAGGCTTGAAACATATACAGGCGGATTTGGGAGAGGGTCTCCACGAGGAGACGAAACTCCTGACGCCGAGGCTCTGGCATGACCTCCCGGAACGAGCAGAGGGCATCAATACAGAACCGAAGGTAGAACGTGAAGAAGAAACTATAGTTAAGGACACGGTTCGCCATCATCGAGTTCTGATAAAGACGGCGACCAAATTTGTCCATCGTATGGCCCTCCCTGCCAGAGGGGGATGGCAGCATAGACCTTCGAGGAATTAGACTTCTTCAAGGAAGACTCAACCACCAAGGATTGGTGGGAAAGCTGAGAACCCTCAAATCCTTTAACCGGGGTAGTCCAGTAACGGGACTCCAACTTGGAAGAGATAGCAGTGACAGAATATGGTGTCTCCAGATTCCGGAGAAATGTCTGCCGAACAACCTAATGCAATGGTAGGCGAAGAGCCTCACGAGGCATGTTGTCAACACCCAGTTCCGCCAGGTATTCCTGGGTAAAGTGGGAGTCAGACTGAAGATCCAAGTCCAAAGCTCTGCCCATATCAGAGATGAAATGAGAAAAGGAGGAGGTCTGAGAAGAGGAAGCATCCTCCGGAGGAGACTCCGACCGAGATCGGAGTGCAGCCGAGAACGAAGCCAGAGCCTCAGAGTCCCGTGAACATGAGACTGAAGAGGTTCGATTAAGGCGTGTAGGGGGCGTCGAAGAATAGCCCCGCGCCAAATGAACCGGGGAAGACCCCGGGGTCCGAGGAAATCGCTGAGAGCCTCGGAGAAGATGGGACAAAGAAAAAATCCCCAACAGGTTTCGAAGCAGTCCCCTTAGAAGCCGGTAAGCTCCTCGATGGGGAACACATACTAGAGTCCAATTTGAGGACAAGCGTGTGCGTAAACGGTCTCGAGGACGGAGACCTGCCCCGACCGGGCGGGGAAGACCTGGGCTTTTTAGAAGAGGCAAGCCTCGCCCCAGTAGCGGGTGAAACCTGGGCCCCCGGCCGGGACCCCCGAAAAGTCCCAAAGGCCTCAGGGGAGGAAGAATTGCTCGAGGGAACCCGATTCTTGCTTGCGACTCCTCGAGAAACGAGGGGACACTCAGGCTGGACAGACCGCGACTGGGTCGAGACCGGGCCACAGGCGTCGAGGTCTGTTCTAGTTGGATCACCAACGAGGAAAGCTGTGTGGTAATGATAGCCTTAAGCATGTCCTCAAACATAGGCACCAAGACCAAAGGAAGGTGGGTCGAAGGTGCAGCAGTGCGCTCCTTCGGAGGCGACCTTGAGGAACAGTATTCCCTATGTGAGGAGGCACACTTAGAGTGATGTCTCGAAGGCACCGATGAGGCGGCGCTAGTATGAGACTCCGAGGAAGGCTTCTTTGCTGGCACACCTGAGGAGGAAAGGAGACTTACCCGAGGCCGGAGTAGCAGAAGAGGCCAAGGCCGGAGTCTTCGAAGCCGACGGGAACTTCGAGGCAGAGGTACCCAACGAGGGAGCTGAGGCCAAGGACTTTGAGGCCGAGGCGCCCAACGAGGGTGCCGAGGCCAAGCTCGAGGCCTGTCCCGCAGAATCCATGGGGCCAAAGAGTTGGAGGATCTTGGCCACCCTTCGACGAAGAGCCCGGGGTTGTAGAGTCGCACAACAGGGACACGACTCAGCACGGTGCTCTGCACCCAGGCACTCAACACACCAACAATGGGGGTATGGAGATAACGCAGTTACACTGAGCACAGTTTTAAAATCCAGAACGAGGCCGGGACATAAGAAAAAATACGGCCGCGGCCCCGCGAGGCCAGACGGCCAGGAGAAGACCGGGAACCTGGTCAAAAATATACGAACTGAAAAATAATAAAGACACGAGCACAGTGACTTAAACAAAAATAATAAAGAAAGCCATGGTGCAAGAGGGACAACGATATTGCACGCAGCAAGGGAGCAGTGCTTCTGGCTCCGCGGAAAACATTGAACTGAGGACACGCTGAGGAGACGCATGCCCTAGGTAGGGCGGGAGGGGCACACGCGCATGCGCGGGCCAATCGCAAGCCTGAAGGTCTTCGAGCAAGTCTTCTTGCGAAAACGTCCGCTAGAGGGCTCCGTTGATTAAGTCACCCACATGTAGAGAATATGCTGCCTGCTTGTCCTGGGATAATATAAACATCAGATAAAGGATACTACATGGAGAGTAATAGATCAGATTATAGTTGGGTGGTAGGGAGGCAATTATGAAAAGATACTAAACTATAGAGAACAGCAATGGATATTTCAATTAAACACAGTGATTCCATTTGTCCTTAATTTGGAGATAGAATGGGCAAGATGCATTAGGAGGGGGAAGGCCTGTCATTTTGAGCACGCAGCTCTATAGGCAGGAGGAAGAGGACTTCCCTCCTGCCGATTTGACATCTGAAGGTATAGGGTTGTCGGGGGATGTCGGGGGGGGGGCGGGGGGGGGGTCCAGGAATGTTGGGGGATGTGTGGGAGATGTAGGGGGTCCAGGGATGTTATGGGGTTCATGAATGTTGGGGAATGTGGGGAAGATTTTGGAGGATCCAGGCATGTTGGGGGGAAGTGTCCAGGGATGTTGGGGGATGTTGGGGTCCAGGGAGGTCAAGGGGATGGGGAAAGAGAGGTGTAGGGCTATGAGCATCAGAGCATTTATCACACTGGCCCGTGCTAAAAACCTCTAATGCTGCTTGACAAAAGGGGCCATAAAATTCCTAAACACTTTAGACCTTTTATGGCCATGATTCATCCACCTAAAAACAAACAATAAAAACAAAAAGAAACAAACATCTTCCCCCAGTGTCAGATGATAAATCAAGTTTGCCAGGTGGCACACTCTGCTCCCTAAAACACCAGCTTTAAAAAAGAACCTTTTTAGTAAAATGGAAAAGGCATAATTTTCCTGTGTATTACCAGTGATGGATTCCTCAGTATTTATTTAAATGTCACCTCTGTTGCCTCCCACTCGTGGGCAATGCATGCGATTTAACTCAATATATCATGTAAGAGAGTCACTGATTTCTATCTAAATGACTCGAGAGACTTCCCACAGTGCCCTCACGCTCCTTCTCCCCCTACATCAGGCAGGGGGGAGTCAATAAACAATCTGCATGCACATATGCACACATTGTTCTTAAATCTCCAAGGCACTGCTTACAAAAATAATTATAAAGAGGGCCTACTACTCCTAATCAACATACTGTTCTTTTTAATTAGCTTCAGATGTTCTGAAGTGAAACTTTAACTGGTGTTAAGAGAGTAAAAAGGAGGATCGTGGGACAGCAGGATGAGCACTGAAATAAGTTTCAAGTTTATGCACGTTTGATATACTGCTGAATAGCATACAATCTTAGCAGTTTACAATTATATTAAAATAGTAAAAAATTTAAAAAAATTGGAGAAGGATTAAAGGTTACATATAACACTGAAAACATAAAATTAAAATTGCATAGTGAAAGCAAATTTACATAAGGACTCTTACTAAAATGTGATTTTATTGCTTCCATTACATTTGTCCATAGGAATCACTAGTATGGCTTTGTAAAAGGAGCCCATATAGTACCAGATAGCATGGGAATATGGAGCTATCCGCCAATGTATGTAACATAGTAGGGTGAGGAGGTAAGCAAAATGGTAGTCATAGCAGCACATCCCAAGCCCCCTCGATTCCCCTTGATCTTGGCTCAAAGCTCTGATTTCCCCCTCTCTCCACCCCTCCCTCCCACACACACACACCATTTCACACTGCACGTCATTCTTGCACTTTGAAGCTCTGATCCCATCCCTGTACAGAAACTACATTCATCAAAAAAAAAAAAAAAAAAACCTCAAAAAATATGTCCTCCCCTGAGGACCTCTCCCCCATAACCTACCATGGTTGATAGGGATGACTAAGTAGGATCAGTCTCCCTTTACCCCAACCCAAGTCATGTATGGATTCCAAAATGGCCACTATGACCCTTAAGGCTCCTTTTATCAAGGTGCGCTACGGGGGTTAGCGCATCGGACATTTCATCAAGCGCTAACCCCCGCAGCAGCTTAAAATCCTAACGCCTCGTCAATGGAGGCGTTAGGTACTAGCGCGGCAAGCGGTTTAACGCGCGATATTCTGCGAGTTAAACCGCTACCGTGCCTT
Organism: Geotrypetes seraphini; assembly: GCF_902459505.1. Taxonomy (NCBI): domain Eukaryota; kingdom Metazoa; phylum Chordata; class Amphibia; order Gymnophiona; family Dermophiidae; genus Geotrypetes; species Geotrypetes seraphini. Next base: position 208,220,022 of record NC_047086.1, on the reverse strand, counting down.
TGTAAAAGGACTCCTTAGTGTTAGTCTGACAGTACTGCTGCTAGGGGACATCTTTCCATACAAAACCAGGAATGGGAATGATTTTATACTGAGAATCAAGCTTTCGAAGAACAGAGAAAGGAAAATTCCAATTTTTTTCGGAGAGTTTCCTTTAAAATGCCATGTAATGGAAGCTTGAGAAGCTCCTTAGGAGGATGTTTGTAGTCTATAGTTTCTATAAACTCCTCTGAATACTTGGAATTTGCTTCCAATTTTACAGTCATGTCTTTACTTATCTGCCTGATAAATCAAGTAAATGAGACCGGCTCAGAAGGAGAAGGTTCTCTGTGAGAAGTGGTGCGAGAATACTCTGCCTGAGAATCATAAGCCTCTGTAGAAGATGGAGATGGGTAGAATCAAGATGAAAGTCTGAATCTATGGGAATTGAAGAACTTCTTATGTTTGTCTGAATGCTTGGGAGAAATATGCCTGGACTTCGAAGAATGCTTGCCAAACTTAGTGGAAATAAGACATGGAGACAAATGTCTGGAATGACTGAAGCAAGTTTCAGAAGAATGAGGCTTCTTATGTTGATGCCTTGGAGAAGGAGATCGATGTCTTGAAGATCGATGCTTTGTAGAAGGAGACCGGTGCCTTGAAGAATGGTGTCTAGAAGCATGACTCGATGACAATGATTGGTGCCAAGATTGACGCGGTACTGATGAGGCAGTGATGGTACCTGCATCTCGCATGGGGCAACACTCAGCCGACATGGGGGTGACAAGTTGGAACATATCCCCAAACTCCAAAGAAAGCATCGAGCTTCTCTTTAAAAGCCTGAACTGACACCTGTGGCTTAGACGCTGGTATCAATGGTGCCACGGCTCGCTTCGGAGAGGATGACATGGATGAAAATGCACCCCTCAAAGTTGAAGCGAGCTGCATTAATGGTCTCTGCTTAGCCGTTACAACTAGACTCGATACCTTAGTGGCCCGAGACACCTTCTGAGAAGCTGGAGACTTCTTAGCTGGTTTACCTGACGGAGCTATAGTCTGCGACACCGACATGGAAGCTCGTACCTCAGACGATGGCAATACTTTCGACATCCATGGCTTGGACAGTGTCAAAGGTATCTGTGATGTATCCATGGTACCGAAGAGAAGTCTTTGTTGTAAAAGGCGGTTTTTATGGAATGCCTCTAAGCATCATACAGCATGTACAAGATGCTATTCGATGGTCCAGGCCCCACTTATGTGGATCAGTTAGGGAAATAGTGCACTGGCACCTTCCACACTTTTTAAAGCCAGTTAATGAGCGGGACATGGGAGGGAAAACCGTCTCAACCATATCAAAACCCGGAGGCGGAGGCAAAGGCCCCACTGTCAAAAACTGTTACAGCAAAAAGTAAAGAAAGAAGTAAACTCTTTTTTTTAATCTATACGAGAAGAAAAGAAGAAAGAAAAAATCAGTGAACACGCGAGTGGGAAGGCAAAATAAAACGGAGATTGTTTCACACACGACTTCGTAGCTCCGCGAAAAACTGAGAACTGAGGAGCACACGCCTACGTCGGGCGGGAAGGCACTGATACATGCACAGTGCAGTCAGTCGCAAGCTTTCTAAAGTTCTTAAAGTGCAAGAGCACTTTAAGAGTTGTCCGTACTGGGGCACCGTTGATGGCGTTTCACCCATATGTGAGAATATACAGCTTGCTTGTCCTTGGCTTGTCTGCCAAGCCCCTTCCCTTGCTTAAAAGCAGACTGATAACCCACCTTTTTGATATAGCCTTCAATCCTTAACCCTACTCCTCTCTGCCCACCATTCCAGTCAGTTGATTAACCATTCCCCTTAACTGTATCCATGACATCCTGTTTGTCTGTCTTGGCTGTTTTCTTCTTTGTGACTCTATACAGAACTGCATACGTCTGGTAGCGCTTCAGAAATAATTAATTAGTAATAGTAGTAGCGGGCATCCCTCCTGCTACAGGCAGTGGGGAGGGGGGGTTGGAGGTAGCGGCGGACGTGAGTGTACGGGCATCCCTCGTGCCGGCCAGATTGCAGTGGGGTATGTGTGCCATAGCCGTGGCTGCTCAGCTGATCACAGCAGGGAGATTTCCTTGCCGCGATCAGTTTAGGAGCCATATCTATTTGAAATGCTGGCCTACATTTCAGGTACCTATCACAACCCTAGGGAGACGCCTAGGGCCGCTTAAGCTCACCTAAGGCCACTTCCGGGCAAAACCATGCCCACACCAAGCCTTGGGTGAGCTAAAGTGTGTCTAGGCGCCTCCCTGCACCCACGACAAACACCTACAGTGTAAGCGGCCTGCCTCGGGTTGTTTTTGTTTGTTTTTTTAAATCATGCATTCTGATTGGTTGGTTAGACAGCAGTAGGACGCCTACCGCCACCTACAATCAGAATGCTATTTATAGAATATGGCCCTTAGTCCAGAGTTTCCAGTTTTTTGTAAGCTATTTTTCCTAAGATACAAAAAAAACTAGAAATTCGCTGGTCTACGTGTATAGCCTTTGATGGAGACTACATTGTTTAACTTGATTTTTTACCAAACTTTTCAAACCAACCTCGTACAGTATTTATTTCAGAAAGCCTTTTCATAATTTGGTCTATGTTTGAAAAACTGCAGTTGTGGCATGACCATGTTCTCACTTGAATTAATTTTATGTTGTTGATTTGTTTTATTGTGTCATTATGTGAATTTGTTATGTTACATGTGATTTGGATTATGAATGTATAAAGTTGCAATCCACTGTGAACCACGGAAAATGTGTGATATAAATATTTTAAATCAATCAATCTAAGGGGCCTTTTCACTAAAGCTTAGAGCACGCTAAATTCTAAAAAGCCCACAGGTACATAGGTTCTTCTACCATTCACTGCAGATATGTTAATACCCATTCGTGACTCTATGATTTATTTTCTTAAATTCTGCAAAGCATTCTTAGTCATATTCTCTATAAGTTGTAAATTATTGATTCTATAGCTTTGTGTTTTGATCCTGTAATATGTTATTGACTCTGAAATGTATGTATCTCTGTTCCTGAAAACTTTGTGTATGTATCCTTGTAACCTGTTCTGGGCTCCTGGGGAGGACAGGCTATAAAAATGAATGAATAATGGGCTTCTGAACATTTAGCACACACTTGCTTTAAGATTTAGCAACAAAGCCCCTGAGTTTGTATCTGAAGCAATGGAGGGTTAAATGATTTACCGTATTTTCGCGGATATAACGCGCGCGTTATACGTGATTTTACGTACCGCGCATACCCCTCGCGCGTTATATGCCTGAGCGCGGTATACAAAAGTTTTTAAACATAGTTCCCACCCCGCCCGACGCCCGATTCACCCCCCCGGCAGGACCGCTCGCACCCCCACCCCGAACGACCGCTCGCACGCGCTCCCACCCGCACCCGCATCCACGATCGGAGCAAGAGGGAGCCCAAGCCCTCTTGCCCGGCCGACTCCCCGACGTCCGATACATCCCCCCCCCGGCAGGACCACTCGCACCCTCACCCCGAAGGACCGCCGACTCCCCAACAATATCGGGCCAGGAGGGAGCCCAAACCCTCCTGGCCACGGCGACCCCCTAACCCCACCCCGCACTACATTACGGGCAGGAGGGATCCCAGGCCCTCCTGCCCTCGACGCAAACCCCCCTCCCTCCAATGACCGCCCCCCCCCAAGAACCTCCGACCGCCCCCCCAGCCGACCCGCGCCCCCCCTGGCCGACCCCCCCGCCCCCCCCTCCCCCGTACCTTTGGAAGTTGGCCGGACAGACGGGAGCCAAACCCGCCTGTCCGGCAGGCAGCCAACGAAGGAATGAGGCCGGATTGGCCCATCCGTCCTAAAGCTCCGCCTACTGGTGGGGCCTAAGGCGCGTGGGCCAATCAGAATAGGCCCTGGAGCCTTAGGTCCCACCTGGGGGCGCGGCCTGAGGCACATGGGCCAAACCCGACCATGTGTCTCAGGCCGCGCCCCCAGGTGGGACCTAAGGCTCCAGGGCCTATTCTGATTGGCCCACGCGCCTTAGGCCCCACCAGTAGGCGGAGCTTTAGGACGGATGGGCCAATCCGGCCTCATTCCTTCGTTGGCTGCCTGCCGGACAGGCGGGTTTGGCTCCCGTCTGTCCGGCCAACTTCCAAAGGTACGGGGAAGGGGGGTGGGGGGGTCGTGGGGGTCGGCCAGGGGGGGCGCGGGTCGGCTGGGGGGAGGGGGGGTTGCGTCGAGGGCAGGAGGGCCTGGGATCCCTCCTGCCCGTAATGTAGTGCGGGGTGGGGTTAGGGGGTCGCCGTGGCCAGGAGGATTTGGGCTCCCTCCTGGCCCAATATTGTCGGGGAGTCGGCGGTCCTTCGGGGTGGGGGTGCGAGTGGTCCTGCCGAGGGGGGAGAAGAATCGGACGTCGAGGGGGGGCATCAGGCTTTCAGGATGGGGACAGGACTTCAAGGGGGACAGGCAGATCTTCAAGGGGGACAGGCAGATCGGGGCAACCAGAGGAGAGTCGGGGCAGTGCACCGAAAGTCAGGGTGAGTCGGGGCAACCAGATGAGAGTCGGGGAGGGCGAAAGGAGAGTCGGGGTGGCCAGAGGAGAGTCGGGCAGCATGCGCGTTATATGCCTGAGCGCGGTATAGAAAAGTTTTTGTACATATCATCGTGATTTCTGCGCGCTATACCCCTGTGCGCGTTTTACAATGGTGCGCGTTATATCCGCGAAAATACGGTACTCAAGATTGCAAGGAGCATCGGTGGGCTTTGAACCCTGGTTTCCCAGCCCTGTGCTCTAACAATTTTGTTACTTTTCTACAAGGGTAACAATCCCTGAATATTTGTAAATACAGACTCATGGTACCAGATTCCAGCCCTTGGTTCATATTAAGCTGGAAGCCCAAAGGAAACTACAAAAAAGAAGAACTCGTGAGAAACCTGCACTCTGCTCTCTTGGGCTTGGAGGGAAGCAGGGGCAGTTCCAATGGGATGCAGATGGATACATGGCCAAGTGCAGAGACAATACAGGACCTTATCTGCAAAAATCACTAGGGGTTGAAAAACAGGGCAGAAATTGGGCCGTTATTTGAAAAACACAGTCACTCAATAGTAGGGCTGGTCCTAGAGGTTAGGACATTGAAATATATGGCAGATGGGAGGGCTATAAGAGAGGTTCAAGAAACCAATAATAACAATTTCATAAGAGCCAAATGAAGGGATATAAGGAGGGAGGACAGGAATAAAGGTTCCCTAATAAGAACCAAATGGGAGGCAATAATACTCATGCAATAGAGGCCTTAGTGCTTCACACAGTTTATATATTCCACTCTTCATTAAATTTCACCAGCTCTGAGTGTCCAAAGCACGTGGAGGGGCATAATCGAAAGAAATGTCTAAGTCCGTTTTCGTCCAAGTCGCAAGTTGTCCAAAGTAAAAAACAGCTTAGGACACATTTTCGAAAAATACGTCCACATTTTTTTTCGTTTCAAAAATCGCCTAAGTATACATCCTGTCGATCTGATCATCCAAGTCGCTAAATCGTCCATCTTTATACCACATTTTCATCCAACTTTTCATCCAAGTCAAAAACGCCTTGAACAAGCCCTGTTGGACATGGGAGGGATCTGCAACGTGATGGACTGAACACCCAGACATGGCACCTAAATAGTGGGGTACCTTACAGGGCACTGCCATGTCATCATCTCACTATAGCTCCCTTATAGGTCACTGTGAGCCCCCAAAACCACCTCCAGGATCCCCTAGACCCACTTATCTACCACCCCAATAGCCCTTATGGCTGCAGGAGCCACTTATATGCCAGTAAAAAAGGGTTTTCGGGGTTTATAGGGGAGTGCACATGTTTCAATATCAATGCAGTGATTACAGGGGCTTATGGGCATGGGTCCTCCTCTCCATGGGTCTCTACCCATCCCCAAGACAGATTAAGACGCCTCTGTGCAGCACGACTAGGCTTTCCTATGCCAGGCTGCCAGATGATGATATTCTGGAGGCACAATTTTCAAGTTGTGATTATTATTTTTATGGGATTGGGGGGGGTCGGTGATCACTGGGGTAGTGTGTGGGGGTCTGTATTATGTGTTTGCAGTGCTTATCTGGTCACTTTAGGTGGGTTTTTGTGACTTAGACCAGTGTTTGTCAACCTTTTTACACCCGTGGACCGGCAGAAATAAAATAATTATTTTGTGGACCGGCAAACTACTAGGACTAAAATGTTAAAACCCCATTTCCGCGAGCTCGGTCACCTCAGTAACTATAGAAAAATAGACAAATATAGTGCAAAATATAGACAGCAGATATAAATTCTCAAAACTGGCACATTTTGATCATTAAATTGAAAATAAAATCATTTTTCCTACCTTTGCTGTCTGGTGATTGATTTCATGGGTCTCTGGTTGCGTTTCCTTCTGTTTGTGTATCCTTTCTTTCATTTCTTTCTTTCTGCACTCAGGCCCAAGAATTGTCCCTTTTTATTCCTTCCCTCTTTCCTTCCTATGTCCTTAGTGCCCCCGGTGCCTCCTTCCCATGTCCTTAGTGCTCCTTCCTGTCTTTAGTGGCCCCGGTGCCTCCTTCCCATGTCCATAGTGCCCCTTCCTGTCTTTAGTGCCCCCAGTGCCTCCTTCCCATGTCTTTAGTGCCCCAGTGCCTCCTTCCCATGTCCTTAGTGCCCCTTCCTGTCTTTAGTGCCCCCAGTGCCTCCTTCCTATGTCCCTCTCACTGCCTTCCACACTTTGTCCCACCCCCACCCCCGAAGTCTGCCTGCCTGCCTGTCTACCTCTCTCCCTCCCTAGCCAAAGCCAGCCTGCTGCCTCCCTGCCGCTCAAAAAAAAAAACCTCCCTACTTCCTTTCCCCTGCTCTTACCGCCATGCTGCAGCTGCTAAAGCCAAAAGGAAGTCTTCTTTCCGACGTCAATTCTGAAGTCGGAGAGGACGTTCTAGGCCAGCCAGGCAGCGATTGGCTGGCCCAGAACGTCCTCTCTGACGTCAGAATTGACGTCAGAAAGAAGACTTCCTGTTGGCTTTTTTTTTTTTTTTTGCGCCTGTCCCTTAATCTTGCCGGCCCTTTACGGACCGGCAGAAATTTCCTGCGGACCAGCACCGGTCCGCGGACCGGCGGTTGAAGAACAGTGACTTAGACCATGTTTTAAAAGGTCTAAGTCACAACATCCAAGTTCCGTCGATCCTGTGCTGTATAACTTTCGGCTAAACATGCAGTACAACTAAGTCTAAGCCGGCCCACGTCCTGCCCAACTCCCGCCCTCGACACTCCTCCTGAAACACCCCGTTTAGCTATGGTCGTTCAGTGGCACTATGAAGGCCTAGGTCGTTTAGAAATACATCCAAAACCTTTTATTATCGGCACTTGGATGTATTTTGATAATGTTCGTCCAAGTGCCGACTTAGGCCGGTTTTTGGACGTTTTTCTCTTTCGATTATGAGCCCCTGTATATCATGTTTTTGATAGGATGCAAAATCAGCATCCTATCACATCAGAATGAAAGAAAAGAAGGAAGTCATAAGAACTACTGCCACATCTCAACATCAATTGAGCTCCAAATCTCCCAGAAAGGGCAAAAAGATCCAGGATTTGGAGAGCCATGAAAATAACCAGAAGCCTTTGAGCATTAAAATAATAATAACAATAATATAAAAAAAACAACCACTGGACTTGAAGCAAATGGCCATATTTCTTTATAAGTCATTCCAGAACCTAGTCAAAATTTATGGGATTGATGGTGGAATCCAATAGATGCTCACATCAGCTGAATAGTGCTCCCTGTGTGACAAGGTTCAAGTAGGCATTATGTCAACTCATCTGTCTATTTTCTTTTTGCACAATAGCTTTGATTTATAACCAGGATGAAGAGAGTCATGCACAGCCATCCCTAGTTGTAAGACATTCTCATTTGAGACACATCTGCAATTATGTCTACAGTGTTAAAAGGACAGTTGCATTTTCCTAGTGCTAGTATACTGTATGTGTAGCATTGAAGGACAACTGCTCTTTCTTCAGGCTGTCTCATCATATATACAGCAGTGTTCTCACTAGGGCCTTTTAGCTGGGCGCTCTGCCCGGCTAATTTAGATGACCGCCCGGCTGTCATCTCGATCGCGATTCCTGCTGTGCCGCCACTGCTCAACATTTTTTTTTTTTTAAACCCTCTCACCAGCTTGGAGATTTCCCAGGCTGCTGACTCGGCACAGCCTGAATTGCCGCCAAAAGTGTTTGACTCCTGCCTGAATTTTTTTTATTTTTTAAATGCCAGCAAGCGACTTGAACTCATGCTCTGGGGCTCTAATGTGTGCATGCCAGCTTCCCTTCTCTTCCATCCGAAACCGGAAGTTACGTACCTGGGGGGGGGGGGGGGGGTAGAAGAGAAGGGAAGCCGGCACGTTAGAGCCCCAGAGCATGAGTTCGCTACAGGCTAAGGCAGGAGACAGATCAGCGACGAAGGGAAGTTTACAACTTGCTGCTCTTGATTGCTTCGGGCCTTCCTAGCTGCCGGATCCTGCCTACTTTCTGTTTCCACGAAGGCAGGACCCGGTAACGAGGAAGGCCTGAAGCAAGCAAGAGCAGCAAGTTGTAAGCTTCCCTCCGTCGCTGACCTATGGAAGATAGGTCAGCGATGGAAGGAAGCTTACAACTTGTCTTAGTCTGTAGCGACTCTGCCGATGGGTGTGTGAGATGGAAGAGATGGGAAGAGAAATGCTGCTGCTGCACCCAATTGGGGGGAGGGGGAAGAGAAATGCTGCTGCTGCCCCCAATTGGGGAGGGGGAAGAGAAGTGCTGCTGTGCACCCAATTGGGGAGAGAGATGGGAGAAGGAAGACCAGGGAAGGGAGAGGAGAGGAAAGAGATGCCAAGACCATGGGAGGGAGGGAAAGGAGCTACCAGACCATGGGGGGGGATAGATCAGGGCTTATGGGGGAGGGGGAGGAGACAGATGCCAGACCAGGTGAAAGGAAGGAGAGAAAGGAAGGAGAATAGATGTCAGATAATGGAGTGGGAGTGGGAGATGGAAGGAGAGGAGAGAGATGCCAGGGCATGGGTGGAGAGAAAGGAAGGAGATAGAGATGCCAGACCATGGGGTGGAGTGGGAAGGAAGGAAAGGAGAAGATAGAGATGCCAAAGCATAGGGGAGGGGGTAAAGCTGAAATGAATCATGTACAAAGGAGAGAAAGGGCACAGGATATACAGTTTATTGAAGGGACATAGAAAGAGGGAAGATGCCATATGGAAGAGAGAGAGAGGGTGGACAATGGATGGAAAGGGCAGAGAGGGTAGACAGTGGATAGAAGGGGTAGAGAGAGAAAGGGCAGAGGCTGGGTAGAAGGGACAAAGAGAGAGGAATGATGTTGCATGGAAGGGAGCGAGGACAAACGCTGAATAAAAAGAAGGGAGCGAAGAGAAGATGATTAAAGCAGAAACGACAAAAGGTAGAAAATTTTTTTTGTTGCTTTGCGTAGAATCAAGTAGTATTGTAGCTGTATTGGTTAAAGTTTATAAATAGGAAATGGAAATAAGGCAATTTGGGGGGACTAAACCCCTTTCCTCAAGTCAGGACAGGATACCATAACAGCAGTATACTGTACTGTCTTTTGAAGAAAGATTTGGCCTCTGAAACCTAATTGAAAAATGGATTAGTCCAATAAAATTGTATTTTCTTATTTCTCATTATTTGTTTTATTTCTATTGTTAATTTGTAAAGTGGTGATTTTTATGTAGCAGTTTTTTCAAATTTATATCTACTGTTTTTATATTTTGCACAGTATTAGGGGACGTGTCACTGTTTCTGTGGTGTTGCATTTTATGCAGTCTGGTTTCTTGGTTCAGTTTAATTTTTGTCTACATATTTCTATTTTTAGTTTGTGTATCTTTTTTTTTTTTAGTTAAGTTTGTCTGTGTGTATGAAAAGGACATGGTTTTCTGTTAGCATCGACTGTACAGGATCAACTGACTGCAGGATCTGGCTTGTTTAGTTTTACAATGCCTGTGTTGGTGTTCTAGTGCTCACTGCAATGTTTAAGATGCTGCTTTTTCCTAGGTGCACCCTTGTTATGTGACTCATGGATTATTACTAAAAATAACTTTTTTATATAGAGGAGGGGGTTATTAAAAAATGATCAGCACTGGCTGTCATATATACTAGGTACACCACTGGATTTAAAGACCCTATTCTAACTTTACTGTTGACATAGGTGTTGTTCCGTCCGTCCGTCCCCCCCCCACACACACACACATACAATTCATGCAGAAATAAATGGCTAGATTGAACCTAATAACTTCATTAACGCATTTCCATTTTTTAAATCTCTATACCATTTGAAAGAGGGCGAATATCTAATTATTCACTTCTAGAATTGGATACTTCTTAAATTTAGTAAAAATATTCTGGCACAAGTGTCCTTAAAAAAGGAAGTCATATTGAGCATTGGGAAATAATAATAATTAACTAATAAAAACAGTACACATTTAATTTTCCCCACTACCAAATTTCCCCAACCTGCACCACCCGGCTACTTTTTCATGCCACCCGGCTGGAAAAACTTTCTGGGGAAAACACTGTATAGTATAATACAATATTACAGGTGACATCCCTTTGTGGTATTCCAAGCTCCAGGTAATTAGAGGAAAGGAATCCAAGCTCAAGAATAAAACCTAGCTAAGCCATAGGCTAACCTGTTCAGAAGTACTTCATGAAAAGTTTATATAGTCCCAGTCAACGAATATTCATCTCAAGCCAAATTTAGAAGTGCTAACTTAGGTGCCTGACAAGAGCTTTCATACTGTGAAAAGTTATATGAATGAACAGTGGCATAAGTTCAGTTTAAGGGACTCTAGCAACAACTTTGAAAGGGCCCATTTAACAGAGAGATCACCTCAAAAAATCTGGAAGTAGCTTCTTCTTTGGGCCCTCTTGCATTTTAGGGGGTTGTTCAGGCAGAATTTGTGCCACTGATTGCTTTCTCTTTAAATCACTTTCATAATGTATCTGTTCAAGTAAAAATTATGACTACTTGCATTGTCTGGCTACTACCTTCTTCTACAGGAGACATGACAGGCCCTCTTTCTTCAGATGTCTGTGACCTTTCTGGAAGCCACACTTACCTAAAATCTGACTATATCTAATATCACTGTACTAAGCAGTAGAGGATGGAAATGCAAAGAAGCTTCTTTAAGAAATCTGAATTACCTAATATAGTACAGTAGTTCTCAACCTAGTCTTTGGGACACAACAAACCAGACTGGTGAATAGGATATCCAAAATAAATATACATGAGAGAGATCTGGATGCACTGCCTCAACTATATGCAATCTATGTTATTTATTTTATTTATTTATATTCCATGTTAGATTATCAAACAAACTGTGAAAAAAAATAATAAGTACAACAGCAACAGGATAATCACTCATTCTAGGATTGGTAACACCATGTTGTCAGTAGGGGGTGTGAAATTCTGGAATGCCCTGCCAGGATCTTTGCGTTTATGTGCAGCTAGATTGGATTTTAAGAAACTGTTGAAGACACAATTGTTTGTGAATGCTTTTATGTGATGCAATATATTTGAAGAGGTGTTGGAAGATAAGAAGGGAGGTGCTGTGATGATTTATTGCTGTGATGATTGAGGAGTTACTTGATTGTTGATGCCTTTGTAACAAGAATTAGTTCTTTCTGATGAATATATATAGTTTGTATGTTAGACTTTTATGTATGTTGTTATGTGGTATAAATTTTTTTTAATAAATAAGTATACAGAGGAAAACTGTTTTGGATTTTTTTTTTTTTTACCACAGATAGCACACCACATTATTAGGGGGGAAAAGTCACATATTGAGAACAAAATTGGGTTAAGGAAACTACAGAAAAAGAAAGAAAACCAATGAGATACTTTCTTACATCAATCAGCCCATTAAAACTAAGGACTACATCAAAAATTTGGAATTCCTTTTCCTTCTAGAAAAAAACGTAATTGAGATGGGTCATAGAAACATAGGAGTTGTTCTCTTAAAAAACCAACACATTTACAGGGCTATCTTAAATTAATTATAGCACCCAAAGATAACATTTGCTGATGATATCCAAGAAATTTCTTCCTCCTAAACTGTATAAATCTTGACATTTCTGGAAATGCAGAAATCTCACCTAAAAAGTACAGTGGAACACCGATTATCTGGACTATCCCCGGCAGAGGGTAGTCCGGATAATCAAAAATCCGGATAATTAGACATTAATTTTTCTTTTGTTTTTAACACAAAAATTATCTTCAGCTTGCACCCCCCTGACAAGAAAAGGCAGCATTCCTCCTCCCTCCCTGAACAGGCACCACCAATCCCCTCCCGGACCCACAGAAAAGAACCCAGGCCTACCTTGTTTCCTTGGTGGTCTAGAGGCAACGCTGGGGTAGGAGCAATCCTACATGCTCCTCTCCATGCTCTATCAGCGACAAAAATAACTGCCAACAATTCCTGTGGCAGTCTTCTGAGGCTAGGGGTCTCGGCAGCTATTTTTGCATGGGCAAGAGCGAGTAGCATCACTCCTGCCCCAGCGCTGCCACTGAACTACCAGGGAAATGAGGTAGGCCTGGGGGTCTTTCCTGTCTGGGAGGGGGTTAGTGGTGCCTGTTCAGGGAGGGAGAGGGAATGCTGCCTTTTCTTGTTGGGGAGGAGGTGTGCACTGAAGGTATTTTTTAAATTAAAAAACAAAAGAAAAAAATTAACATCCAATCATTGAAGGAGGCATGTTGACGGTAGGGGAAAGTCTCCCAGTTTGGGGAGGAAAGGGGGGGCTGATGGTAGTGGCGGCAAAAGCAGAGAAGGAGCACTAGTGGGAGGGAGAGTGATAGGAATAGTACTTTGCGGGTATCTCAAATATAAACTGAGACCCTCCAAAGCAATTTGGATAATCAGCATTCCACTGTAGTTCTAAAAAGTTAACATAAGAAAGCATTTTTATCATATATTGAAATAAATGTTACTAATAAGGTAGATCTGAAAATCACTTCATCCACTCTCCTCTCCCAAAATCTCTGTCAAATGAACTATCTGACATTAACAATAGAATTTCCTGAAAGAAAACCAGATTGCTTTGGAACTAGAAGAGGTAAATAATATATTCTGTCTAACAACTTTGGAAAAGCAGATTCAGAATATTTAAGAACTTATTTTAGAAATCTATAAAAAGATCCAATGGTGATATTATAAATAACGGAGTAAAGTTTAAGATCCTCAAATTCAACTGCCTAGTGAAATTGTCCAAATTTTCTTTCTTGTGATGTAAAAACAATTTATCTTAAGCAGAGCATGCTTGAAATTGTTGGCTTTGTTAGATATGAGTTTCAAAAGTCTCAATTTTGGCAACTGGGAAGCCTGAGAGCGGCATTTTCGATAAGACATCTGAGTTTGGATGTTTTGGGAAAGACATCCAAAAATCCAATAGAGAAAATATGTCCATTTTCAAAACCACATTAAAAAAAAAAAAAATTTTAATGACCTATCTAGACATTTTGGCCCTTAATGCATCTATCTTTTTTGGTCATTTTCATATAAGAAAACGTCCAAATGAAAAATACACACATACAAGTCATTGGGATGTCTAAGCAGCCAGCATTCTTAACAAACTTTCCACAGACATCTGAGCAGAACAGAAGGGCACTCTAGAGCAGTGTTCTTCAACCGCCAGTCCGTGGACTGGTGTCGGTCCGCAGAAATTTTCTGCCGGTCCACAGGGCCGGCACCTCCATCGGGTCCAAGACATTGTCCTGTAGCCGCCGGTCCTCAGTACGATCAATGTGGCGTCTTCGTGCCGGCTCCCTGAGTGCTGCAGTGCACAAAGCCCTGGGAAAAGGCTCCTACCCGCGGCCTGCATCTGACCAGGAAGCCTTCTCTCTGATGTCGCAATGTCAGAGGGAAGGCTTCCAGATGAGGCGCGGGACGCGTGTGAGGAGCTGCATCCCACAGCTTTGTGCAATGCAGCACTCAGGGAGCCAGTCTGAAGACCCTGCGTTGATCGCACCGTGGACCGGCCTCAAGCTAACACCGGGGGGCAGGTCAGAAGGCAAGGCACATGGAGGGAGATAGACAATAACGGTAGGGGAAATGCTTTTATTTTTTTTATTTAGTGATTTTACATCTGCCCTAATTGCCTGTTCAGGAAGAAATGCATTTGTTTGTTTTTCTCTGGGGGTTGTACTACTTGCAGAGACTTGCATCTTAGGGTTTGTTTGTGAATATTAGTACTTTTAGTTTTTGGTCCTGTATTTGCAAGGGTTTGTTTGTGAATATTAGTACTTTTAGTTTTTGGTTCTGCATTTGTATGGGGTTATGGCTACCAAGGCCTGTTCTCACCCAGAATCAATCGTAAAGGAGGTGGCCTGGCTCTCCTCTACAAATCCTTCTTTGATGTCCAGCTCCTCGAAAGAGGCTGCCACGTTTCATTAGAATATATGCTAGCCTCAGTCAATGACGAGCTCCGCCCTCACCCACTGGGCATCCTGTTATTATACCGTCCACCTATCCCTTGGTCCAATTCCTCTGACCTCGTCTTCGAGACCATAACTAACGCCTTTCTCAAATTCCAAAGATTACTAATCATCGGAGACGTTAATCTCCACCTTGACGACACCACCAGCAAGGACACGATAGAATTCAATGACTTCCTCACCTCCTTAGGTTTCTCCCCCCCCACTTCCGCTCCTACCCATGAAAAGGAGCACACCCTAGACTTCATCCAGTTCCTCGACCTCACCGCTTATAAAACGTCTGCCGAAGACACCCGTTGGGAACACGTCCCATGGTCAGACCATCTCCTAGGGGCCTTCTGCCTCCCCATCTTCATGTCTCATCTTGGATCCCCTCCCCGATCCCCCAATTCTATTACCTTCCGGAAAAAAATCTCGAGCGATCTGTTCTGGACCAAATTCCTCAACCACCTCCCCTCCATTCCCAAGCTTGCAGACTCTGAAAACAATTGGCACAACTGGATCACCCTCTCCAAGTCTACCTACCACTCCCTCGCCCCCCAAACCACTAAATCCATCACCTATCCCCATAAAGCCCCTTGGTACCTTCCACTCCACAGAGACCTGAAACAAAAATGTTGAGCCTTAGAGCGAAAATGGAAAAAATCCAAATCCCCATCTGACAGACAGGCCTGGAGAGTCAATATCAAGCTCTACAACTCAATATTAAAAAAAGTAAGGAAGAACTTCTATGGAGACAAGATCTCCAAATCCAACAACCAGAATAGCACACTGTTCAACATTTGGCGCTCCCTAACCACTAAAAATGACTCCACCCTTCTCCCCTCATCTCCTTCAGCTGAGGTCTTAGCAAAATTCTTCAATGATAAGATCTCTATCTTAAGGCGCTCCTTCCCGCCCGCAGTCTCCTACAACTCTCTGGTGCCCCCCGAACCCAACCCCACCCTAGCTTCTCTCAACCCCATCCCTGCTGACAGATCCTGGACTGCCTTCGAGCTCATATCTGATTCTCAGACCCTTAAACTCTGCCTCAAGTTAAAATCATGCAATTGCATCCTGGACCCATTTCCTTGCTATTTATTTGAGAAAATCCCCACACAGGCCATCACATCTCTTACCAAACTCATAAATTCTGCCCTATTATCAGGCCTATTCTCCACTGAAATGGGACACATCGCACTGACCCCTTTACTGAAAAAAGCTGACCTAGACCCCTCCATACCATCCAGCTATCGTCCAATAGCAAATATCCCTCTCCTCACCAAGCTGCTCGAGTCCATCATATCTACCCAGCTCTCTTCCTACTTAGAAAGATTCTCTATCCTCCTACCTTACCAATATGGCTTCAGATCCAACTTCTTCACCGAGTCCCTATTGGCCTCTCTAATCTCTAAGGTTCAGCAACTGCATTCTCGTAACAAGTTTGCTGTTCTCCTACAATTCGACCTCTCCGCAGCTTTTGACGTTGTCCACCACGACATTCTAATTTTCCAACTCTCCGAGATAGGCATTAGCTCCATAGTTCTTGATTGGTTCTCCAAATTCTTACGCTCCCGCTCTAACATGAGCGGCACCTCATCCTCCCCCTGGACCCCGACTTGTGGTGTCCCACAAGGTTCACCCCTCTCCCCAATTCTCTTTAACATTTACATGTCCTCCCTGAAACTACTCCAACTATCCCCCCTTGAAACTCTTTACACTTATGCTGATGACATCCTCGTCCTCCTTGAGACCGACTCGAACCTCACTAACCTCTCTACGAACATATCCTCATGCATAACGAACCTTCAATCCTGGGCATTCACAATGCAAATGAAACTGAACGAGTCCAAAACAAAACTCCTTTGGCTCGGCCCAAAATTAGTCCATTTACCCTCCTCCATCCCATTGTCCTCCAGCTCCCCATTACAGCTCGAGTTCTCAAGCAAAGTCCTGGGTGTCACCTTAGACTCTTCTCTATCCTTCAACGACCATCTCCAATCCTTGGTAAAAAAAATGCTTCTTTAGCCTTCACATGCTAAGGAAAGTCAGACCCTATTTTCACCAAAAACACTTCGCAGTCCTAGTACAATCCATCATCCTCTCTAGATTGGACTATTGCAATTCTATCTACCTCAGCCTAACCAAGAAAAGCCTCCACAGACTTCAGCGGATTCAGAACGCCGCAGCTAAGCTTATTTTCGCGAAAGGCAAATTCGATCACGTCTCGCCACTCCTGTCTAAGCTCCATTGGCTCCCAGTAATCCCCAGGATTCACTTCAAATGTGCATGCCTAGCCTACAAGATCCTACATGGCATCCTTCCTGCCATAATCCCTCTATCCTGTAACTCCCCAACCCCTACCTCCTCCAGATCGTCCCAAATTTTTAAACTATCCTTCCCTTCCACAAAAGGTATCTCCCATGCAGGCAAACTTGGTTCATCCCTCCCCTTTAGAATCACTGAGATCTGGAATAACCTCACCTCCCCGCTCCGAATCTCAAGCTCCCTCCAACTTTTCCGTAAACACCTAAAAACCTGGCTATTCTCAAAACTGTAACACTTCCCCCCTCTTAGGCCTCTCCCCCTTCCCCCACCCTTTTACACCTAACTCTTAATCTCTCCACTGTAGTTCCTCTCTCATCCTACTTCCTGTAAACCGTGCCGAGCTCTGCATCCGTGGAGATGGTGCGGTATATAAACCCAAGGTTTAGTTTAGTTAGTTTAGTTATCTGTTCTCTGGTAGGAATGAATGTTGAAAAACATACAGTGTGCTTTGTGTATTTTAATTTTGTGGTTAACCATTATGTGGTGTTAATACGATTATACTATATGTGTGTATATATGAAAAATGGATGGAAAAAATGGTGTTACAATTAGTACTATTATGGGGGCGGGGTCTGGAGCGGAGATTGGGTGGAGATGGGCACGACTTAGCCCAGTGTTCTTCAACTGCTGGTCCGCGGACCGGTGCCAGTCCAAAAAATAATTATTTTATTTCCGCCGGTCCATAGGTGTCAAAAGGTTGAAGAATACTGATCTAGAGGATACTGCAATGAATGTCACATTAAAATGTCCCAGGTACACACTTCACCGTAACTTGCTTATATTGTATGGTGAACCCTCCAAAGGCCACCCAAAACTTAAAGCCTCTTCTATTAAACTGCGCTAGCAGTTTCCTAGCTCGGGGAGCCAGATCCAATTTCAGACATCAGAGTCGAAGAAAGTTCACTTGACCCGGTTCTCCACCATTTTCTTATGAACTACCCCTTAAAATTTCTTATCTTTATTTTATCAAACAATTATTAAATAGAAATATTAATATCAGCAAATATTCTCATTGTCTCTGTAATCTCATTTTTTGTTCTGCTCTATGCCATCTCTGACTTGGCGGTTCCATAGGAAGGGGCTGTTATGGCTCCTTTTGCTGTTTTCCTCCCTCGGTAGTCCAAAGTTTGGCCTGTAGAAGTAGCTGTTGGGCTTCTGACGCTGATGCAACTTTATGTAGCTTGCCTTCTAACATAAAAGAGATCAAAAATGGGTAATGCCTTTTATAATGGATATTGTTCTGTTGCAAGCATCTAGTTACTTCACGACAATCTCGTCTCCATTTCAAAGTTGCTGAAGAGATATCCTCAAACAGTTCCACTTTTATGTTGTTCCACATCAAATGGCCAATGTTCCGAGCTGCTTGCAGATATCTTCTTCTGTAGATATCTTAGGAAGCATACTAATATGTCCCTTGGTCTCTCTGATTTACGTGGGCCAGAGCCCAATGTATCCGTTCAAATTCCATAACTGGGAGTTCTGCATCTGGGTTTTCTGCTTGTAGGAACTTATGGCATATGGTTTGTATGAAAGCTGATGGTTCTTTAAGGTCTTCCGATTCAGGGAATCCCCGAAATCTTAGGTTATTTCGCCTTGACCTATTTTCTCCGTCTTCTACTTTAAGAAGAAATTCTTCTACTGATAGGTCTATTTGTTTACAATGTTGTTGGATTTTGGTTATCTCCTGTTCACGCATAATAACCCTTTCCTCAAATTCTTGGAGGCTCTGAGTCATATTGTCCATTTTTTTATGAAGGCCATCAATGTTTATTTTAATATCTGAAGTGAAGACTGCTAAAGAAAGCTTCATATTGGCCATCCATTGTTGTAAGTCCCCCTTGCTGGCTGGCGCCATGTCTGCTGGGGGAGATTCAAATGGCTCTAAAGTTTCTTTTCCAAGCGTAGTTGCTTCCTCTTATTCCTGTGTTGGATTTTGTTCCAGTGCTAGCACCTCTGTTATATCTTCTGCTCGGTAAGCAAACATCTTTAAATCAAGTCTATTTTTTTGTTAGCCATATTCCCCAAGCCCCCCTATTTTTCCTTCTTTCTCAGCTAGAACGCCTCTTAAATTTAGATATAGTCTTGAAAACACTTTAAAGATTCTTAAATGATCTTACCACTGCCAGAGAATCTTCAGAGAACTCCGCAAGAAAGATCTCTATCACAGTCCTTTTTCAGCTCAGCTGCTTGCTTGCTCAAACCGGTCTTATGTCCAGTTCCAAGCCTTTCCTTAGTCCAAACCCAGACAATGTAAAAAAAAACCCATGGAAATGGATCTGTAAGAAAAAAGATATGAACTGGCACTGCTCAAGCTGGGTTACCTTTAAGGGATAATGTCTTCACCCCTTCAGGGCTCAAACCATACCTCCCCCTCCATTCTGTTCTCCAGTTCAGTGGTCCCACCAGTCCTCAATGCGGTAAAGATTGGGAGGGAGAGGTGCTCCAAAGCCACAGCGAAACGCCACAAAGGTGAGAGTCTAGCAGGCTCCCCGGCCACTTCCTGCTCCTTATCCTTCTCCAGGCCATTCGTATGCAGCCCTGCTATTCCTAAACTTCAGCTGCACCTCCACTCCTATACTCTTCCTGACCCGGAAGAGACTTTCAGCCGCCAAAGTTCACACCAGCGAGGGCCCGCCGCACTCCGGAGCCAGCACCAGCCTCCTCTCTACGCCGTTCACACAAGGTCCTGCCGCTCCGGAAGACCAGACCACGCCTCCACTCCAGCACTCCTCCTGTGCCAGTCAAGCCACCGAAGTCTGTCCCCGAGACAGCAATCCCTAATCACAGCTCCTCCAGTGCAGCGGAAAGTTTGTAAATGAAACAGAAGCTCCGCTTCACTCCAGCACCAATGGATGCCACCTAAATCCGCTCTCAGTGGGGTAAGTTGCCAGTTTTTCACCCTAGTAGTGTGGAGACCGGGTCTGCTCACACACTACTCTGCCACCATCTTGGATCACCCGTAATAGCCTCTTTCACTTCACCTTTTAACCACACCGGCTCTCGTTTCCTCTACTATCCACCTTTGCTGATACATGGAATACATCTGGTCTGGACTTCCACAACGGTATTTTTAAGTAATATCCACGCCTGCTTTACAGTCCTAACCTTTGCAACCGATTCCAGAGAGCTGGTGTTTAGTTGAACTATGAGGAAGGTCTGTGATGTGTACATATTGTTATAGCATAGCTAGTAAGATTTTTATATGTTAAAAGTAATGGGACTTGTTGATCTGTCTTGAGTTAGGGGCTCATAATTGAAAGAGAAATACGTCAAAAAACCGGCCTAAGTCGGCCCTTGGATGAACATTTCTCAAATACGTCCAAGTGCCGATACTAAAAACGGGTTTTGGACGTATTTCTGAACGTTTTGGGAGGAGTGTCGAGGGCGGGAGTTGGGCGGGACGTGGGCTGGCTTAGACTTAGTTGTACAGCATGTATAACCAAAAGATATACACCCGACGATCGACGGAACTTGGACGCTGTGACTTAGCCAAAGTAAAACATGGTCTAGGTCACAAAAACCCACCTAAACTCACCAGATAAGCACTGAAAACACATAATACAGACCCCCACACACTACCTCAGTGATCACCGACCCACCCCCCACTCCCATAAAAATATTAATCACACCTTTAACATTCAGCCTCCAGACCATCATCACCTGGCCACCTGGCTTAGGAAAACCTAGTCATCCAGCACAGAGGCAGCTTAAATCATCCTGGGGGTAGGTTAGGGACCCATAGAGAGGAGGACCCATGCCCATAAGCCCCTGTAATCACTGCACTGATACTTAAACATGTGCACTGCCCTATACATCCCAAAACACTTTTGTACTGTCATATAAGTGGCTCCTGCAGCCATAAGAGCTATTGGGGTGGTAGATTCAGAAAAGACAACTTTCTTCGTTGCTTCGCCACATCCACTTGACATCAAATCACCACTATGTATCAATAATCTTAATTACCCTATCCAACCTATCATAAAGATACTAGGTGAAACTTTGGATCAGTGCCTATTTTGAAAGACCAAGTGGACTCCTTGATCAGAAAGGGATTCTTCACTCTCTGGAAACTCAGATCCATTAAATCTTATTTCGATACAGCAGCATTCAGAACCCTAGTCCAATCCCTCGTACTGAGTCTACTTGACTACTGTAACATTGCCTATTTAGTAATTTCCCAAAAGAACATGCAGCGTTTACAGTTGATACAAAATGCAGCGGTCAAACTGATCTTTGGGCTGAGGAAGTTTGACCACGTGACACCCTACTACCGGCAGCTGCATTGGCTGCCAATGGAAGCGCGCGTAAAGTTTAAATTTGCCTGCTTCTGCTTCAAAGCACTACACGTACTTGCCTCTAAATATATAACTGACCTTTTCGTCTTCTCAGCCAAACAAGAGAAGCTCACATTCCAACTTCGTTTCCCCCCCAGCGAGAGGTTGTAAACTGAAAAAACACCATGAACATCTTCTCTCGCACCAAGCAGCATCATAGGGTAAAGACCTAGAACAATTGCTATCGCCCACTACTTATGAGGAATTTAGGAAACGTCTAAAAACACACCTGTTCCTAAAGTATCTAGACAACTGATCCTCTCTTCTCTTTCCCCTCTAAAGCGATTAACTTGTTCTATTGATCACTCCCTCCTTAAAAATGGATTTCCTGTCATATTAACCCTCTTTCTTCCTCCCCTCTTAAAGTCAATCAATTTGTACCTTTGCTTAATCTTTGCAAACCGCATAGAACTTCACGGTATTGCGGTATATAAGCTGTTATTATTATTATTATAAGTGGGTCTAAGGGATTCTGGAGGTGGTTTGGGGAGCTCACCAAGGCCTATAAGGGAGCTGTAGTGAGGAAAAGACATGGCACCCTTTTTGTGAAGTTCACAGCAGTGCCCTGTAAGGTACTCCACTATTTAGGTGGCATGTCCGGGTGTGCAGTCCGTCACTTTGCAGACCCCTCCGACGTTCAACAGGGCTTGTTCTAGGCATTTTGGACTTGGACGGAAAGTTGGACGAAAATGTGGTATAAAGATGGACGATTTAGCGGTTTGGACGATCAGATCGGCAGGACGTATAATTAGACGATTTTCGAAACGAAAAAAAAGTTGGACGTATTTTTCAAAAATGTGTCTTAAGCTGTTTTTTACTTTGGACGACTTGCGAGATGGACGTAAACGGGCTTAGACGTCCCTTTCGATTATGCCCCTCTTAGTGTCTCCAAATAGGTTTGATAACTAGGGGACGTTATTAAAATGGGCTACTATTAAGATGTGTTATTTTACCATTTACCCCATTTATTAGTAATAGGTTTCATTATCTACATTTTCTATTATGTGATATGCTAAAATAGTATGAGTTGAGGGGGAGTAATGAGCATGTTTGCTGCATTGCAGCTCAACAAAGGGTCCTTTTGATGCCAATTAACACACACAAAGATATATATTTTAATAAAAATAATATTTATTCAATTTGTATCAAAATTAAACTTGAGGTTATAATTAGAATTAAAATGCTAATTAATTATGTATACTATATATATTTCCATAAACCATAACCCTGTAATTATTCTGTGTGTGGGGGAGACTTGTTACACATAGTAACATGAGATAAAGGGCTCCTTTTACAAAGCAGCGCTAGGGCCTTAACGTGCGGAATAGCGCGTGCTAAATTGCCGCGTGCACTAGCCGCTACTACTTCATAGCGCGCACTAATCCGATGCATGCACTAAAACCACTATCGCGGCTTCATAAAAGGAGCCCAAAGTTGTCTATGCATGTGGAGAAAAGTTCTCCACAGAATCAGGGCTCTGTAGTTGCTTATATACTATTACAATAACTGGTGACACGTCACTTCAGCTTCCAATACTTAATTACCACATTCTCTTAGAAGGCGGGACTATCTCAGACAAAGAAATTCTTTAGGTTTTTTTTTAACAAGTTTAAAGAAAAAGTTTACACGATATAAAGGTACATTTCTTTTACAACACTTTCTAAGATATTCTAAATATGTATTTAGAATTACATAAAATCATATGTAATTGGGAGGGGAGGGGAGCCGCGGCGCGAAAGCAGCACAAGCCGCGTGGAGGCTTGTTAGAGAGAGGAGCCGGGAGACAGGGAAAGTAGAGGCGGCGGCGAGGGCGGGCAGCGGCGAGAGTAAGCTCCGCCCACCCGCACCGCGTCACCAGCGGAGCCAGAGGCCGGACTCCCCCTTAAGAGGAGGGGAGCCGCGGCGCGAAAGCAGCACAAGCCGCGTGGAGGCTTGTTAGAGAGAGGAGCCGGGAGACAGGGAAAGTAGAGGCGGCGGCGAGGGCGGGCAGCGGCGAGAGTAAGCTCCGCCCACCCGCACCGCGTCACCAGCGGAGCCAGAGGCCGGACTCCCCCTTAAGAGGAGGGGAGCCAACGGCGCCCAGCCGTTCG
Organism: Geotrypetes seraphini; assembly: GCF_902459505.1. Taxonomy (NCBI): domain Eukaryota; kingdom Metazoa; phylum Chordata; class Amphibia; order Gymnophiona; family Dermophiidae; genus Geotrypetes; species Geotrypetes seraphini. The sequence continues at coordinate 208,196,814 of NC_047086.1, read as the reverse complement.
GCGCGCGGCGAAGGCGAGCGGAAAAGGCGCTCGCCTTAGCGAGAGCGCCTTTGCGAAGGGCCTCAAGAAGGGCAGGCCAGGTCACTACAACCAAGGACTCCAAGAAAGGAAGAAAGCAAGGTAAGGAAGTAAACACATACACGCATACACACAAGTAAAAGGGAAGCAAACACAGAAAAGAAGGAAGGAGTAGGCCCAGGAAGGACCACACATCAAAGGAACGACAGGCAAGGAAGGCACTGAAGAACGGTAGCAAGGGCAAAAGACAGGTTAGAAGCAGGCTAAGAAGGTAGCACACACACATACACAGAGACAGCAGTAACAAGCTCAACAGGACAAGAAAAGGAGGACCCAGGAGAGAACACGAGCTAAAGGAAAAGGCAGCCACAGAGGGTAAGCGAGGGGCAAATAGCACAAGCGCATAAGTAAAAGGAAGCGAAGGACGAAGAAGGTAAGGAAGAGCCAGGCACAGGAGTGAAAACACTAGCAAAGAGCAACAGGACTCCTAGGGAGCGGACAAATATGGAAGCGGAAGGAACCCGAAGGATGAGCTTCCCAGTGTACTGCACGGACTGCCACATGTATGACTACCTCCCCTCCGGGCAGCAGTCATATGTGTGTGGACGATGCCAGGAACTGGTAAGCTTGAAGAGCGAAGTCAGTCGACTGAAGCTCAGGATCCAGGAGCTGGAGGGACTCTACATCTCCGAAGCCCCCTTCCAGACAGCCGAAGACCCCATGCAAGATGAGTGCAACGAGGAACAAGTCAGGGAGCTCGAGAGGTACATTGATGATGCCTACAGGAGAGTGGAAGAACAGGAGCACGGAAATGAGGAAGACACACAGAGCAGAGGACAAGGAACATCTGACACCAAGGTAGAGGATGCCCGCGGAGGAACCTTGCTGGAAGAAACAAAGAACACCAAGGACACAGACCTGCGGCCGACACGGAGGCTGAAAGAAGGGAAATCTGCAATCCTGGTGGGAGACTCAATCCTGAGGCACGTTGACAGTCACATAGCAGGAGGGAGAGAGGATCGGCTAGTGACCTGTCTCCCAGGAGCGAGAACAAAGGACATCGTTGACAAGATTGAGAGAATCTTGGAAGGAGCAGAGACGGAAGAGACAGCAGTGATAGTCCACGTCGGGACGAACGATGTCACCAGGAGGGACTACAGCAAGAATGCACTGACTGAACAATTCAAAATCTTAGGAAGGAAACTGAAGATGAGGACCCAGAGGATAGCCTTCTCAGAGATCCTGCCAGTACCGAGGGCAGAAACGAAGAGGCAGACGGAGCTACAATCAATTAACGCATGGATGAGAAAATGGTGTGAGGAAGAGGGATTTCTCTTCGTGAGGAACTGGACAACGTTCTGGGGAAAGAACAAGCTTTTCAAGAAGGATGGTCTACACCTGAGCAAGGCGGGAACCAGACAACTAGCAAATAACGTCAGAAGTGCGATAGAGCAAGCTTTAAACTAAGAAGAGGGGGAAAGCCGACAGTCGACCTGGTATCGACGGTTCGGGAAACAGTACCCAATGAGGGTACTGAGGGGAAAGATTTTGGGGATGACACAAGTGGCAAGCAACAGACTATGAACAAACAAGGGAGTCAGATGAAGCGAGAGGGGGCCAGGATGAACATACTGGAAGGGGAAGTCAAAACGGGATTGGATGTTGAGAGAGAACAAGAGGAGGACAATAGGAACATGCCACAAGGGGAAGGCAATAGGAATCTACCACAAAGAAAGGCCAAAAGAGACAATACTCAGGAGTTGGCAGGCCAGGAAGGGGACAAAATGAAGAATGAAATGCAAGATGAAATAGAAAGGAAGAGAAAATACCAGGACTTGAACTGCATGTATACAAATGCAAGGAGCCTAAAGAACAAAATGGGGGAACTAGAGGTCATGGCCAATAATGAGAAACTAGACATCATAGGGATCACGGAAACATGGTGGAACGAAGAAAACAAATGGGACATAGTACTACCAGGATACAAACTCTACCGAAAAGACAGGACTTACCAGAAGGGGGGAGGAATAGCACTATACATAAGGGATACAATTCACTCAACCACTGTGGACACAGCAGAGACAAATGCCCAACTGGAGGCATTGTGGATCAAAGTACCAGGAAGCAACGGAGCTGAGATAAAGATGGGACTGTTCTACCGTCCACCTGGGCAAACTGAAGCTGAAGATACAGAAATGGTAGCCGAGCTGAGAAGGGAATGCAAGAACCCAAACACCATAGTTATGGGAGATTTCAACTATCCGGGGATAGACTGGTGTCTCGGAAACTCAAAATGTGCAAGGGAAACGGAGTTCCTGGAAGCAGTACAGGACTGCTTCATGGAACAACTAGTCGAGGCACCAACGAGAGGATCAGCGACGCTGGATCTGATCCTCAATGGGCTGAAAGGCCCCGCGAAGGATGTGGAGATCATAGGACCACTAGGAACCAGTGACCACAACATGATTCAGTTCAAAGTGCAAGTAGGACTACCTATGGGAAAGAGAACCAAGGCAACAACATTTAACTTCAAGAAAGGGAACTATGATGCCATGAGACAAATGGTGAGAAAAAAGCTCAGAAACAGCTCCAAGGAAACGCGGACTGTGGAGCAAGCCTGGTCCCTATTCAAGGACACAGTAAACAAGGCACAAAACCTATATATACCAAGATTTAGGAAAGGTTCCAAGAAAAATCAGACAAAGGACCCTGCATGGATAACCAGTGAAGTAAAGAAAGTGATAGGAGACAAGAAAAAATCATTTCGGAAGTGGAAAAAGGACAAAACTGAAGGAAACTGGAGAGAGCACAGGAAGCAACAAAAAGAATGTCACCGAGTAGTCAGGAAAGCCAAGAAAGAGTATGAGGAGAGACTAGCCAAGGAAGCAAAAAATTTCAAACCATTTTTCCGGTATGTGAAAGGGAAACAGCCAGCGAGGGAGGAGGTGGGGCCCCTGGACGAGGGTGACCGGAAGGGAGTGGTGAAAGAGGAAAAAGAGGTGGCTGGTAGGCTAAACAAGTTCTTCTCGTCGGTCTTTACAATAGAGGACACATCCAATGTGCCAGAACCGGAAAAAATCTTCAGGGGAGATCAGGAGGGGAAACTATCATGCATGGAGGTAAGCCTCGAAGACGTTCTCAGGCAGATAGATAGATTAAGAACGGACAAAGCTCCGGGCCCAGACGGGATCCACCCGAGAATACTAAAAGAGCTTAGAGACGAAACAGCAGAATTACTGCAGCATATTTGCAACCTGTCCTTGAGAACAGGGGTAATCCCGAAGGACTGGAGGATAGCGAATGTTACACCGATCTTCAAAAAAGGATCGAGAGGCGACCCGGGAAACTACAGACCGGTGAGTTTAACCTCTGTTCCGGGGAAGATGGTCGAATCAATGATCAGGGAAGGTATCAACGAGCATATAGAAAAAAATAATCTGATGAGATCGAGTCAGCATGGTTTCTGTAAAGGCCGATCATGCCAGACAAATCTACTGCATTTCTTTGAGGGGATAAGTAAGCAATTGGACCAAGGTGACCCAGTAGACATTATATATCTGGATTTCCAAAAAGCCTTTGACAAGGTGCCCCATGAACGCTTACTGAAGAAGCTGTGGAGTCACGGGGTGGAAGGAAACGTGTACAGATGGATCAAAAATTGGCTGGCGGACAGGAAACAGAGGGTAGGAGTAAAGGGGCACTACTCTGACTGGATAGGGGTCACAAGTGGTGTTCCACAGGGGTCAGTGCTGGGACCGTTGCTGTTCAATATATTTATTAATGATCTAGAAACGGGGACAAAGTGCGAAGTTATCAAATTCGCGGATGACACAAAACTCTCCAGCAGGGCCGGAACTGTTGAAGAATGCAAAGAACTGCAGAGCGACCTGAACAAAATGAGTGAGTGGGCAAAAAAATGGCAGATGAGCTTCAATGTGGAGAAATGCAAGGTCTTGCACATAGGGAAGGGGAACTACATGTACAGCTATACGATGGGAGGGAGGGTACTCGGGGAAGGAAGTCAAGAAAAAGATCTGGGGGTATTGGTGGATAACACAATGAAGCAGGCGGCACAATGTGCAGCGGCCTCAAAAAAAGCGAACAGAATGCTGGGCATTATCAAAAAAGGTATCACTACCAGAACAAAAGAAGTTATCCTGCCACTGTATCGAGCAATGGTGCGCCCACATCTGGAATACTGCGTCCAATACTGGTCACCATACCTCAAGAAGGACATGGCAATACTCGAGAGGGTTCAGAGGAGGGCAACGAGGATGATAAAGGGTATGGAGAACCTTTCATATGCCGAACGGTTAGACAGGCTGGGGCTCTTTACCCTGGAGAAGCGGAGACTGAGAGGGGACATGATAGAAACTTATAAAATCATGAAAGGCATAGAGAAGGTGGAGAGGGACAGATTCTTTAGACTAGCAGGGACAACTAAAACAAGAGGTCATTCAGAAAAACTGAGAGGAGACAGATTCATAACGAATGCAAGGAAGTTCTTCTTCACTCAGAGGGTGGTGGACACCTGGAACGCGCTTCCCGGAGAGGTGATAGGACAGAGTACAATTCTGGGGTTCAAAAAGGGACTGGATGACTTCCTGGAAGCGAAAGGGATAACAGGGTACAAATAGAGATTTACCTGACAGGACATTGAGTGAACAGGGTATGGGTATTTTAAGTTAGGTAGGGAACACTTTCAGGTCATGGACCTGGGGGGCCGCCGCGGGAGCGGACTGCCGGGCACGATGGACCCCTGGTCTGACCCGGCAGAGGCAACGCTTATGTTCTTATGTTCTTATATGATTATGTGTATATTCTTAAAAGGACTCCTTAGCACCACTTATCTTATAATTTATCAAAGGAATGTAAAACTTGTTTTTAGAAAGAAAGAATATATCTTATCTTTAACCAAAACCTTTTTCATAAGCTTCACATGTCTTTCTACAGTCTTAAAGAATGAAAAAAGCTTTTTCTGACCAAGGTAATCTTCTCTGGAAAACCAAGTTTTTCACAGACAAAGAGCCACTTGCATGCCTTGCTGTGTTTACATTAGAATGTAGCCTGAGATACAAGATGTTTAAAACAAAGCAGGCCTCAAATATAGGAAGAGAAATTCTACATTCCACAGATAGCCTCCATGGCAATGATCCCGGGGAAACTGGCCATAGGTCAGATAGGTCAAACTACATGTATACCTTCTCTGGACTTCCCAAAGTTTAAACCTCAAAGTATTTATAAGTTTTTTTTAGAACATTTTCCTGTTTGAATATCACACATACAGTCATGCAATTGGTCACCTTTCATTCTTTCTTGGATCCAAGCCATACATACATTCATATTTCACATATTCCATAATTATTAAAGCACATAGAAGAGATTTTAACATACAGGCTTCCCTCGCTCAGGAATGTGAAATCATATATCTTCATTACAACTAGACCAGAAGTCTAGTGGCCCCTTCTACCAGTCTCCTGTGTATAACAGTTTAAACAAAGAACACAGAAAACTCGGGAATCTGAAATTTTGTTCTAAACTAATCAAAGAAGAGAAAGGAACTCCTATAATTTTAAGTCTTTACCTCTACAAATGTCTATGCACTTAAGACTTCTCCTAAATCCTGCTTAACCAGCAAGTTACACAATTATACTGTATATTATTATTCCTATGATTTTCTTACTATTAATTCCCAGTTTTTCTGGCTCTGGCTATAACCCATATTCAATTACTATATCTCTTTCCCAGAGAAGCACCTAACTTTTCATATGCTTTAAATTGGGTGTTTGTCTTATCTATCAATTTTATCTCTAGCTAGTTTACCCAGAACCATATGGAAAGTAGGTGTCTGCATGTAGAAAAATCCACATCCAACTAGGGTTTCTTTTTTTATGTTTGCCTTATGAGTGAGGAGCAGGGAAACTGTATCTAGAATTGTTGAAGTTAAAAGAGGAGTACCTCAGGGATCAGCCCTTTTGCAATTTTGTTTAATATTTACATGGCTACTCTGGGGGTGAAGCTTCAGGAGATGGGAGTGCAATATAGAATATATGCTGATGATATTTTTTTTTCCAATAAGAGATGCTCTTAGCACAGAATTGTGTTTGCAAAGATATATGGAAATGACTGTGAGGTGGATGAACATGATTTGAAATTAAATATCAACAAAACAGAGGTAATGGTAGTGAAAAACCAAAGGGACAACTTTGAGATTGAAAGTGTGGCTGTGATGGGGGAGAGATTGCCAGTAAAAAAGGAGATGACTATACTGAGAGTATGTTTAGATAGTTGTCTGACTATGGAAAAACAAATATTGAAAACGATTCGGGTGGGTTATATGCAATTGCAATATAGATTGAAACCAATGATGCCAGCATTTGACTTCTGTAGTGCGGTGTAAGCATTAATCCTGAGTAGGGTGTATTATTGTAATTCACTTTATCTGGGAGTTGATAAAGGGAAGATGAGGGCATTGCAGATGTTAATTAACTCTGCTGCAAAATTAATTACTGGGGTTTCAAGGATGTCACACATAACTCCAGTTTTGAAACAATTGCATTGGTTAGCCATGCAGCAAAGAGAGTGCATTTTAAGATTCTTTCAAGCATTCATCAGATCTTGTATCATGTTTCCCCGAAGGTATTAAAGGAGTTCTTTGAAATCTACCAACCTAAGATCAGAAAATAGTGTGAAATTGAGACTAGAGGGTAAGATGTCAATTATGCATGTTAGAATTGGGGCAACAATGATGTCTGTGGCAGGTGCTAAACTTTGGAATGCTCTGCCTGGTATTCTGCGATTTTGTGTTGGGAGGATTAATTTCAAGAAAATGTTGAAAATGCAACTATTCATTAATGCCTTCCTATGTTAATGCTTTTCTCTGGTAATCCCTCCTTGTGGCTGTTACTGCTTTTCTGGAATGTTATGATACAATCCTCAAGAATATTTAGAAATGAATTTGACTATTAATGTCTTCCTGTTTTAATATTGTTGAAATCTGACCTGCTAATGTCTGGTCATGCTTTCCTGGAATTTTGTGATACAATGTGGTGAGGATGAAGTTAAAAAGTGTCTGACTATTTTGCCTTCCAGTGTTACACTCATTGTTTGTTTTTTTATTGATCAAAGGGAGCTTAAGATAATGTGTATGTAATTTGTAAACTGCAAAGCCAATATGCGGTATATAAATTTTTTAATAAATAAATAAAAATACCTTTTACACTGTCCACCTTAGGACGGCTTGCCACACCCTCGTCTATTTGCTCTGCGCTATTCCTGCTAGACAGCGACAACTCAGCAACTGATAAGGACTACCACTAAGTTATTATTTAACCATTAACCCCAGGTATTAGCATAAGTTAGTAGCAAAATAATACATCTTAACAGTAGCCAATGATGATAACTTCCCCCGTTAGGCAGAGCCAGATTAAGGGATAGGCAAACTAGGCATATGCCTCAGGCCCAATAGCTTACGTGAGTGGGGAGGCAGTAAGATGTGCTCAGGATTCAGGAGCCTAGCATTGCTAATTGTCTGGATTTTTTCAGGATTCTAAAAAGTTGTACATTACCTGTCTCAAAGTCAGAAGGATGGTGAAGTGTGTTGATATTTTTCAGAGTTTAACCCACTACAACACTCCATACTCCCCACTTTCACTACAGAGGCTGTGGTAGGCTGCAGCCATTAGGAAGGCTGCTCTTATCAAAGAAAGGAGGAGCTGAACTGCAAGGGCTGTTGGGGAAACAGATCTCTGCGCAGGAACTTTGGTCAGGGGTGGGGGTTGTTGAAAAGGATTAGTACTAAAGAATGTGGAAAATATAAAAGGTTTGTTGTCAGCTGAGGAAAAGAACTGACAGCAAATTACTGAATTTACATAATGGTGGGCACTGGTTGAGGGTGGGGGCACTGGTTAAGGGTTGGGGCACTGTCTGATGGAGCATATGAGTAAAAGAACAGTACTAGAAAAAAGAGCTAGAGAGTGCATGCACTTGTTTATGCTTCTGTGTCTCTGGACAGGACATCCTTATCCACACTCTTACCACCTCTGGCCCAGATTATTGCAACTTGTTTCTCACAGGTCTTCCATTAAACCATCTCTCTCCTCTTCAATCCATTAAAAATTCTGTTGCACAACTTATGTTCCACCAGTGTAGTTATGCTCACATTACCCTTCTCAAGCCACTTCATTGGCTCCCTATCCATTTCTGCATACTGTTCAAACTCCTCTTATTGACTTACAAGTGCATTCACTCTGCAGCTCTTGAGTATCTCTCCTCTCTTATTTCTTCCTATACCCAGGAACTCTGTTCATCTCTTATCTGTACCCTTCCCTCTACTTCCAAATCTGGACTCCGTCCCTTTTATCTTGTTGCACGATATGCCTGGAACAGACTGCCTGAGTCAGTATGTCAAGCTCCATCTCTGACAGTGTTCAAATGTAGGTTAAAAGCCCAGACAACATCTTTCTTCTAATCCCACTCAATACAAATGTTAGGGAGGCTTCCATGAAAGTTTCCAAAAGCATTGAAAAAATTCTACTCTTGGGCAACGTCCAATAAGCTAAAATTAAACACCACTAAAATAAAGTTGCTCTGGTTCCAATGATCAGACCTTATTTCTACAATCACCATTTTGCTAAATTAGTTCAAATGATTGTCCAAATCCAACTCGACTATTGCATAACCTCTTCTAATATGCACAGATCCCAAATGATTCAGAACACTGCAATCAGACTGATCTTCAGCTTAAAGAAATACAACCCAGTTTCTGCTTACTATCACAAGCTTCATTGGCTACCCATAAATGGGCTACCTTGTTCAGCTCTCCTGCACCACTTACCACGCCCTCAACTCCAACTCTCTAGAACAAATATTTGACTTATTCTCCAACTTCTCCTTCACATCGCCCAGAATTAATAACACATGACAACTGATCTTTCCCCCATCCAGAGGAGCAAAACACAAGTGAATATTCAACACCCTATTCATTTATACAGCCATGAGAACCTGGAACGATCCTCTCACATCTATTATTTAATTTGTTTATTGAATTTTAAAGAATACAAGTATACAATGATAACTTGATACAGATCAGAGATGAAGAAATAAAAATTTACACAAAAAATATTATAAACAAGTAATATTAACTCTTATTTAGCCCACAATATTGGAGATCAAGAAAAGAAATAAATTTCAATTCAACTATTAAATTATTAGAGTAACGACATAAGATAACCCATTTCACTACCAGATGGAAGGCCATATCTAATTATTCATGGTTACCACACCTTCTTTAGAGGTAATGAATTCTAATAACTGTTTGGGCTCAAAGAATAAAAAATTCTTATTTTGAAATAACACATAACATTTTGATGGAAATTTAACAAGAAATGTAGCCCCTAGAGCAAGAACTCTTGGTTTTAAGGCCAAGAATTCTTTCCTACGTCTCTGGGTTTTTTAAGCTAGATCAGAAAACATTCGTACATTAGAGCCCAAGAACTTGTCATTAATATGACGGAAATACAAACGCAAAATAAATTCCCTGTCACTTTCCAGGGCTACTGTGAGCATCAAGGTAGTTCTATCAGTCACAACCTCAAGGGAGTTTTCCAAATAATTTGTTAAATCCATATCCAGATTTTGAACCAGTTGCTTTCCAATAGGAGTGGACTCCTCCTGTGGTCGTTTAATATTTAGGTAATAAGCTCTCACAATTGGAGGTAAATTCTCCATTGGAATGGCCAAGGTCTCCTGAAAATATTTCTTTACCATTTCCACAGGTGATATAATAGGACATTTTGGAAAATTCAACATTCTCAAGTTGTTTCTCCGTAGTTGGTTCTCAAAATTCTCCATTTTACATGAAATATAAGAGCTCTCTTTAATCCTTTCCAATTCCACTCTTTTCATTTGTCCCAAATCCTCTTCATGCTTCTCCAATTTTTCTTTTAAATTAGTTACTATAGAACAGGGGTGCCCACACTTTTTTGACTCGTGAGCTACTTTTAAAACGACCAAGTCAAAATGATCTACCAACAATAAAATTTAAAAAAAACACAACACACACTGTACGCATAGAATTGTTAATTATCATTCCTATTCCGGGGTTTTTTCAAAGAGGTCAAAGCAGATGACTCTATGCACTGTCACCTCAGTAACAACCATACAAAAATAGACAAATACCTACCCCCCTCCCTTTTTACTAAACCACAATAGCAGTTTTTAGCGCAGGGAGCTGCGCTGAATGCCCAGCGCTGCTCTCGACGCTCATAGGCTCCCTGCGCTAAAAACCACTATTGCAGTTTAGTAAAAGGGGACCATATTGTAAAATATAGACAGCAGATATAAATTCAGACACATTTTGATCACTAAATTTAAAATAAAATCATTTTTCCTACCTTGTCTGGTGATTTCATGAGTCTCTGGTTGTACTTTCTTCTTCTGACTGTGCATCCAATCTTTCCTTCAGCCTGTATGCTTCCTCTCCTCCACACCTCATTCCCTCCCCCAACTTTTTCTTCCTCTCTCCCTGCTCTTTCTTTCTTTCTCTCTTCATGCCCCCTTTCTTTTTTTCTGTTTCTCTTCTTTCCTTCTGTCTCCCTGCCTGCCCCCTTTCTTTCTTTCTCCCTGCCCTTCCCCAAGCCACTGCCACTGCTGCTGCCATCGGGGAACAGGAGCCAAAACGCCACCAATGGATAACAGGCCCAAAAGCCGACGCCGATGCCGTCCCATGCTCTCTCTGCTTCGGGCTGACCAGCATTCCTCTCCCCGACGTCAATTCTGCCGTCGGAGAGGAAGTTTCGCCCAGCCAGGCAGCGGTTGGCTGGCCCGAACTTCCTCTCCGACGGCAGAATTGACGTCGGGGAGAGGAAGACTGATCGGCCCGATAGATCACCAAGGCAAAGTGAGTCCTGGGTGATCAACTCATTTTGCCTTGGCGATCGACCTATTGGGCACCCCTGCTATAGACCCTTGTTGCTCAACCTTAGAAAGGACAGTTCCATAATCCACTTTCAAGGCAGACAAAGAAAGTTTCAGGTTGGAATCCATGATTGATATGGCCTGCCAGAGCGCCTCCATATCAATTTTTTCAGGCTTCCTCAACTCCCCAAACAAAACAGTTCTCCCTCCCGGAGCATCTCTCACCACTTCTTCTTCTCTGGTGCAGGGACTTAGATGACCCTGTTCTCCTGCTCTTTCCTCCAAAGAGTCCCGTGCAGGTACCCCTCTCCCGGAGGTGTCCAAGCTTCCCAGTCTCGGAGGAAGGACTACCTCTAATCCCTGCACCCGTTCACTTCCGGGTTGGGGAGGAATTAGCCTATGCTCCGGGCTCAATGACGCCCGACTTCCCGCGCCGAGAGTTCCCGAAAAATCCGGATTTTCCCCTGAAGTGGAATGGGTTTCTTCACCCAAATGGGCCAACGCGCTTTGGATCGACGTTTGAACAATCCGCTGAAAGGCTCCAGTCGCCGGAGGGTTAGGGCGAGAGGCTCCCTTCCTCTTCCCCATATTGAGACGTGAGGGAGAGTCAGTGCGCGTGCTGGTTCAAGCGAGGTGAGCGGCGCCGCTCGTTCAGGCGTCCGTTCTCGACGCCATCTTGATCCACTCCTCTCACATCTATAAGGACAGAGACAAACTACCTCACCTTCAAGAAAAAGCTAAAAACATGCTTTTTTGATAAATTCCTTGCTACTCAGTAACTTAGTACCTATCTGCCAAGCTAAGAATTGTCTTCATTCTCCTACTCTATGCTCACCTTACTCCATTCATAAATCAGACTTAAGCGCTATTCTCCCCTTATTCCGTTCATGAACTTGTAATTATCTCCCCCCCAATGCATTTATCCCTACCTTCTGAATTATGTAACCGACCTCCTTCATCTTATCTACCTGCAAGATAGTATCTGACACCCACTGATGTGATATAGCCACTTCCCCTTACCTCCCTACTGACCTCCCAAATAAATCGCCTAAAACCTGTACTGCAGGGGTGTCCAATGTCGGTCCTCAAGGGCCGCAGTCCAGTCGGGTTTTCAGGATTTCCTCAATGAATATGCATGAGATCTATTTGCATGCACTGCTTTCAATGCATATTCATTGGGGAAATCCTGAAAACCCGACTGGACTGCGGCCCTCGAGGACCGACATTGGACACCCCTGCTGTACTGGATAAGTGCAATACAGAAATTTCGATTAGAATAGATTAGATTAGTCATTGTAGTGGTAGTAAGACAATCTCATATAAAGCTTCGCTTTAAAAATCTGGGCTGGAGTGGAGAGGTTTATAGATATCCAGGCATACACTAGCTGGAGGGAAATTTTCAGCCCAAGGAATTTACCCTAGCTATTAAGGGCTCCTTTTACTAAGCTGCGATAGCCACAAGAATCACTGGTCCCCGGTGTGAGGACGCCTGGTGCAAAACGCACCTATCATGGGCCACGGAGGAAAGACGTACAGAAGTTCCCCTGTGGGCCAAGGTTGAACCAGAGCGTCGAGTCAGACACTTCTGACCTCTTGTCGGCAGCTGAAGAATCTGTCCACCTTCCTGTTCACTGAGGACGCCATCAAAGGTGGGATGCCCACAGCGGCGCACTATGGGCCTGAGAGCCAGCTCAGACAGGGACCATTCTCTCTGGTCCAGAGTCTGACTGAGGAAGTCTGCCTGAACGTTGTTGACGCCGGCCACATGAGCTGTGGATAAAGCCAAGCGATGACGCTCCGCCCATGCAAAGAGCATCCGAGCCTCCAATCCCAGCTGGGGACTGCTCGTGCCCCCTTGACAACTGACATAGGTAACAGCCGTCGCATTGTTCGAGAACACACGGACAGCCTTCCTGTGGAGATTCACTTGGAACTGTAGCAGAGCTAACCGGATCACTCGTAGCTCCAGCCAATTGATCGACCATCGGCTCTCTCTTGGTGTCCAGCGGCCCTGGACTCGGACGGACATGCAAACTGCTCTCCAACCGGAAAGACTCGCGTCTGTAGTTAGGGTCACCCAATCCAAGACCTGCAGAGGAAGCCCTGTGGACAGAGTGACTGGGTTCAACCACCACAGCATACTGCTGCACACCGCTGCTAACCAAGGCAGCTTCATCCCCAGCGCATCTCTCTGGGGATTCCACCTCGACAGAAGTGAAAACTGAAGAGGACACAGGCGAGCTCTTGACCAGGAATTACGTCTATGGTTGCCACAATGAGACCCAACATCTGCAGGTACTGCCAGGCCTTCAGAGCAGGGACCGCCAACATGTTCCGAATCGCACTCCTGAGTTTCAGTTTTCTGGATTCTGGAAGAAACACCCGATTCAGAACCGTGTTGAACTGGATACCTAGGTACTCCAACTCCTGGGTAGGCACGAAGCAACTCTTCTTCAGATTTATCACCCATCTGAGACGCTCCAGTAGAGACACCACTTGGCTAACCACCAAGTGGCCCTGCTCCCACGAGGGAGCTCTGATCAGCCAGTCGTCGAGGTACGGATGCACCAACACACCCAGAGATCGCAGATGGGCAGCCACCACCACCACCATGATCTTGGTAAACCCTCCAGGTTTATACTACTCCCTCCTTAATGTTTTTTCCATCTATGGTTCTTTTTTCTACTTTAAAGCATTGAATTGTAGTTCTATCCCTCCATTCCTTATATATATATCGATTAGTCTGTAAGTCTGTCAGTCTAACCTTAATTATTTTTAAATTTTAAACAATATGTCTAAATATATGTTTATCTTTTTTTATTGTAATTCGCTTAGTAAATTTGAATAAGCAATTCATCAAATTAAAATAAACTTGAAACTTGAAAGGGAGCACTGCAAACTGAAATGCCTCCCGAGAACATGAAACCGCAGGAACCTCCGATGTTCTGGGAAAATTGGAATGTGGAGATACGCTTCTGTGAGATCCAAGGAAGCCAAAAACTCCCCAGGTACCACCGCTGCTATTACAGAACACACCGTTTCCATCCGGAAACGCGGAACTCGCAAGAATGCATTCACTGCTTTGAGGTCCAGAATGGGTCTGCAATCGACGGAGTCCATCTTTGGCATGATGAAGTAAATCGAGTATCTCCCACAGCCCCAAGTCGTCATGTGGGACCTGCTCTATGGCCGCCAGATCTAGCAACCGGCGCACAGAAGCGCACACCTTGCTGGCCTTGTCCGGATTGCCCTCGGGAGAGGACATGAAGAAGTCTGCCGCCAGCCAGAAAAAGTGCAGTCGCAGACCTTCCCTGAGTACCTCTAGAACCCACTGGTCCAAGGTTATCTTCAGCCATTCCAAAAGGAATGCCAACAACTGCCCCCCAATTCGGGGAGGCCCCGCCAGAGCCCTGGCGTCATAATTTTCTTTTGGAAGGGCCTGAAGGTCGAGGGTTGGGAGGCTGTGGGTGTTCTGTACCTCAAAAGCGAGGTCTGCAGGAGGCTCCGAAATGCTGTCCCGCCGCAGGGGGTCCGGCGTACTGCGAGGTCCTCCGGAAGGGATGAAAATTCGGCTGTCCCGACCCCCTGGGTGGACAAGATCTAGGGCCATGAAGCACCTTAGGCTTACGGTCCTGCACACTCGCCATAAGATCATCTAAACCCTGACCAAATAAGAGCGAACCTTTGGATGACAACTTGCTCAGAGTAGCCTTGGATGAAGAATCACCCGACCACTGGCAAATCCATAACATTCTTCTAGCAGAAACTGAATAAGCTCCCAGCTTAGCAAAAGCCTTCAAAATATCATAGAGGGCGTCTGCCAAATAATTCACGCCAGAGACCAGGAAATCGAGATCCCGAAGGACAACCTCCTCAGGATCCTGACGAAGTTTAATATGACATGCTCGGGCCACAAAAGAAGTGGCCGCTGCAGCTCGCTCCCCCATTGCAGCAAAATCAAAAAGACGCTTCATGACAAAATCCAGTCTATGGTCCTGGACATCCCTCAGGACCACCCCTCCATCCGAGGGCAAGGAGGTACGTTTAGTGACCTGAGCCACCGCCAAATCCACCCTCGGCGGGACTAGGCGCTTGGAAAATTCCGAAAACATGGGATACAATTTTGCCATGGCCCTAGTGCACTTCAGGGGACCCTACGGGGCCTCCTCCAAAAGCATTTCCGCCAAATCCGCATCATCCAGAAAGGAAACGGAAAGTGGGGTTTAGAACTCATTATAGAACACTCCGCCTGAACCGCAGAGTTAGAATCAAGTTTCAATGTCCGCAGGGATTCAGAGATAAGATCAGGAAGGCGACTGGACTTAAATAGCCTGCTCACAGCTTGATCCTCACCCAAATCATGGGCCCCAGAGCTCAGGGAATCCCCAATATCTGTTAGGCTAGCCACATCAGCGGAGCCCGCCAAAGAGCCGTGCAACAGCAACGGCAGAGAAATTGAAGCAGGCAGTGAGGCAACAGCAGGAAGTTGCCTCTGGCTTTCCGGCGGACTAGCAAGAGAGCAGACTGACATGCTGGAATCCAAAGGCTGCACAGCCTGTCACACTGGAGTCTGAGGGGGGACACAGTCGCAGCTCATTTTCGCATGAAAGCCTGATACATCATATCCACAAATTCTGGCAGAAAATGGGCCAATCTGCGGGACTCCGATTTGAAGTGTTTTGAAGACTTATGAGACTTATCCCCAGAACTGCGCTTGCATTTTGCGGAAGCGCCCTCCTCGCCCAAATTTGGCGTCCCGGATGCTGGAAACACACCTCCGGTGGAAGCGGAGGCAATTAGAATCTCCCCAGAGGATAGTGCAGCATCCACATACAGTTCATGCCCCTCGCGGACCGCAGCGCACATAACACACGGCTGCGAATCCGCAAGCCATTCGCCACATTTAAGGCATGAATCCATGCCATCCTGTCCTGAGGTAGCTATCTGTGAAGTTTGGAGCAAACGAAGTTTTTAAGTCTAAAAAAATACAGTTTTAAAAACTTTAAAGAAAATCCAAGATGGCCGCCGCAGGTGCTGATTTTGACAAAAAAGCAACTTAAAAACGCAAGAAAACGCTAAAAACTAAAATAGGATTTTATAGGTGGGGGGTGACCAAGGCATGCAGGGAAACCCTCCAAAACCCCATAAAATCGGCAAACTCTGTGACTCACAGACACCACAGAGACATGTGCTGCAATGAAAATCTATGGCAGCCTGTAAAACACAGTACAAGCAAGGAGATCAGTACCTCAGGAGCTGAATAAACTGGATAATTCAGGTCTTCTGACCGCCTCACCTTCCCTGCCACCTCAGATCACGACCACCAGGACCCCTAAGGGAAATCAGGGAAGACACGCGGCGCAGTTCCAATCCCGGTGTACCTCCTCGGAACCGCAGCAGCCTGCATTCTACCCCTTTGCGGATGAACCAGGGGAGAGATGGCTCCCGAACCTGGAGATGGCTTCCCCCCAAAGCTGAATCAATCTGCAGGCTGTCCAGAGGGCTTACTGCAGTTTCAGGCTTACAAAGCACCCTCCAGAAGCAAACTTTAAAATGTCTATGATCTCCCGCCGAAGGATCACTCGCACCTAGTTGATCGACAGCACGTGGACAAACCTACAAAAAAAATCAAAAAGGACTAGGAAGATAAAACAAATCACGAACAGAATTAACCATGCAGAGAAGCTGCAGAACAAACTGGGCAAGACAGGAAGCTCCCAGGCAGGTAGCCCAAAGGGGAGGGAATATCTTTTAGTTGCCTGCAGCTGAAGCTAATAGAGATACAAGATCCCATCCGTTCAGCATCCAGAGAGATTGTACAAGAATGCAAGCCGCCAACCAGGTAGAAATAGTTCTCTTGGATACAGGATGTCCCAGCTTATTAGGATCGAATGAGACGAAGAGTTGAGGAGATGTCCTATGAGGCTGAGTATGCTGTAAATAGTAGGCCAAAGCTCGTTTACGTCCAAAGTATGAAGAGCCGTTTCTCCAGGGTGAAAATGAGGCTTGAAAAAAAAAACACCGGAAGCACAATGGATTGATTGAGATGGAATTCTGTGACTACCTCTGGGAAGAACTTTGGATGAGTGCAAAGCACCACCTTGTCATGATGAAACACTGTGAACAGTGGATTATGAACGGTGGATCTGCCACCAGTGCCTGAAGTTCACTTACTCTTCAAGCAGATGTAAGAGAGATGAAAAATACCACTTTCCAAGTGAGATATTTAAGATGAGCCGAGGACATTGGTTCAAAAGGAGGCTTCATTAGTCTAGCAAGAACCACATTAAGATCCCAAACTACTAGAAGTGGTTTGAGAGGAGGTTTGACATTGAAAATTCCTTTCATAAATCTGGATAGAAGTTGAGCAGTGAGAGGTTTTGCATCAACTGGTCTATGAAAAGCGTTGATAGCGCTAAGATGAACTCTAATCAAAGTGGTTTGAAGGTAATCCAAAACTGAAGATACAGAGGTGGATTTAGCATCATGATGGTAAAGATTACACCAAGTGGAAAAATGCTTCCATTTGTGCTGATAACACTGTTGCGTAGACAATTTTCTTGATGCTTCCAAAGTAAGTCTTGCTAAAATTACACTACTGATAGTCACACTTAAAAGGATCCTCAGTATGCCATCCAAGCAATATAGTTCAGTGTGGCATCACTCCTCATTGATCCTTGTAACTACAGTGTGATCCTACAACTTTCTTTGTATTATCTTTATGCTTCTTATGCTTTATATAATTTTCTTATGCTTTTTTAATAATAACTTAATATAACAGCATCTGAACTTAGCAACAGCCCGCCCTCATGGGTCTGCATCCTTTCCTTGGCGAAGTAAGCCCAAAAAGGGGACCTCCAGGCACCAAAGCCACACAGGAGAAAAGAACCAACAGACAAAAAGGCCCAAAAATAATGAAAAGAAAGCAGAGCAGATCAGAACACACCTTCTCAGTTCGCTTGCAGAAGAAAAAACTGAAGAGGGAGCTATTGGAAGATTAGGTTCTTACCTTTGGTAATCTTCTTTCTGTTTGTCTATGATGGATTCTGTACAATAGGTCTTTCATTCCAACCCGCAAACCGGGTCTTGCAGAAAACCACACACCTTTTTCCTCTGCTTCTCCCACATAGCTGAGGAGTATAGAGCCCCTGCAGTTGCATGCAAAAGCCAACTGAATAGCAGTGGAACAAAGCACACATTCAAAAGGATCATGGGGAACTTCCCCACTACACAACAGCATTCTGTTCTGCTCTGCAATTTATAAAGAAAACAATTAATAAACAGGCAACATGAAAAATAGGCAAGAACATGGTAGCAAGATGGAACCAACCTGCTGCGTGCAATGAGCACTAACTAAAAACATGCCTTCAGTAAAGATATGTATTCACATATGCAGAATGATTCCACACAAGGCCCATCTGCTGGCTGGGAGGTACTGAGGCCTGAAAGGAGAAACGTCCAAGACAGAAATATATATGCAACACACAACAGTCAGAGAAGACAGAGGGTGGGGCTGAACAGAATCCATCAAGGACTAACAGAAAGATTACCAAAGGTAAGAACCTAATTTTCCATTCTGTTATGTCCACTCCAGATTCTGTACGATAGGTGACATACCAAAATAATGGCAACATCTAGGGTGGGATAGAGGAGCCTGCCCACAATACTGAGGCCCCAAAAGCATTGTCAGACCAAGCTACCAAATCCACTCTGTTAAACCGTGTAAAGGTATGAAGAGACAACTAAGTGGTCACACTAAAAATTTCAGCTGGATTAATCGCTCGAGACTCTGCCCAAGAAGCTGTGACACCTCTTGTTGAATGAGCTTTAAGAGAAATTGGCAGCTGCTTGCCATATGTTATGTAAGTCAATGAAATGGCCACATGGATCCATCTTGAAACAGAGGGCCGCTTGATGGGGGGTATGTGGCCTGGCTGTCGCCGAGGATCCCTCCCTGCCCACCCCCTGCTGCTAAAGCTGCTGCTGGGATTCCCTCCCTCCCTCCCTCCCTGCCCGCCCAGCTACCACACCACTACCTCCCCCCAAAGCCGACCTTGTTACTTCGTTGGAACCGGACTGGCTCCATCTTCCCCCAGCAGCACTCTGTGAAGGGATGCAGGAAGCGACTCATAAGCTGTGTAGCTGACCCAGAACCTTCTCTCCGATGTCAGAATTGATGTCAGAGGGAAGGCTTGTGGGCCAGCCACGTGCAGTATTTGAATCGCTGCATGCACTGTCCCTGCACAGAGTTGCTGCTGGGGGAGGATGGAGCAAGTCCAGCTCCAACAAAGTAACAGGGTCAGCTTTGGGAAGGTGCAGGTGGGCAGGCGGGGCAAGCGGAGATTGGATTCTGTGGTCAGATCGGGTCGGCTTCAGGAGAGAGGGGTGTGGGTGGGCGGGGAAGGCAGGGATCGGCTTCTGTGGAGGGGTCGGGTCAGCTTTGGGAGGGAGGACAGGCAGGCGGGGCCAGCAGGGACCGGCTTCTGTAGACGGGTCAGCTTCGGGAAAGGGGGGGTGTGGGCAGGGCAGGTAGGGATTGGCTTCTGTGGATGGGGCGGCTTCGGGAGGGGGGGTTTGGGCAGGGAAGGCAGGGATCCCCGGCGTGCAACTTAATTTTGTAAGGCTGGAAGGCAGGGAGGGAGCACAAACTCAATGCAGAAGGAAGGGAAGGGGCATGAACATGGGACACAGAAGGGAAGGAGGCACTAACTTGGGACAGGAGGAAGGGAATAGAAAGGGAGAATTGTTGGCCATCAGTGTGTGAGTGAAGGGGAAAGGAAGAAAGAGGAAAATTGGGCACAAGAGAAAGAGGAGAGAGGTAGAGATGCATGGGGAGAGAAGGATGAGAGAAGATATGCTGGTGGAGAAGGAACAGAAGGATAGATTGAAGGGGATGCAAGGGGAAGGAATGTTGGACATAGTGATGGAGGGAGAAATTTGGCATTGTGCTGGAGAGGGGTGATAGAAGGAGAAATGGGCATGGGGCTGATGGGCAGTGGTGAAAAATACTGCACATGATCCGGGGGATGAGAGAGGGAGAAATGTTGGATGTGGCAGTAGAGGGGGTAGGAAAGATGCCTGGATCTCTCAAGACAGATGGACAGAGAGAGAGAGAGAGAGAGAGAGAGAGAGAGAGGGAGACATATTGCCAATAGGGGTGGAGGAGAGAGGAAGAAAAGTTGGATTCATGGAGGGACAGAGAGAGAGAGAGAGAGAGATGTTGGTTGGGGAAAGGAATGGGGTCTGAAGGAGAGGAAGTGTGCAGGAGGCAGAAATAAATAAATATTGGAAATTTAACCAGAGACTCATGAAATCACCAGACAGCAAAGGTAGGAAAAATAATTTTATTTTCAATTGAGTGATCAAAATGTGTCAGTTTTGTGAATTTATATCTAATATATATATATTTTGCTTTATATCTGTCTATTTTTCTATAATTGTTACTGATTGCATATTTTAAAATCATCTGCCTTGACCTCTTTGAAAAAACACGAATATAAATGATAATTAACATTTTCTCTGCGTACAGTGTGCTTTGTGGTTTTTTATTTTGTAGCTACCTTTATGTATTAATAAGATTATATTGTATGAAAAATGGATGGAAGAAATTGTGTTACAATTAGTACTATTATTATGGGAGCAGGGATAGGGGCGGAGCTTGGGCGGGGGAACTCAGTTGGTATTTGTTAGGGTTTAGGGGGTACTTGGCTTGAAGAAGTTGAGAAACACTGCTCTAAAAGATTTGTTTAATAACTCCTTAGAGACAGGAGAGGTTCCACAGGATTGGAAAAGAGCAGATGTGGTCCCTCTTCACAAAAGTAGTCGCAAAGATGAAACAGGAAACTACAGACAAGTAAGCCTCTCTTCGGTTGTTGGAAAAATAATAGAAGTGTTGCTGAAGGATAGTGAATTTCCTAGAATCCAATAGGTTACAAGATTCGAGGAAACAAGGTTTACTAAAGGCAAATCATGCCAAACAAACCTGACTTGAATTCTTTATCTGTGTGACCAAAGAACTGGATCGATGTTGTGTGCAAGATGTAATTTACGCAAAATTTCAGCAAAGCCTTTGGCACGGTTCCTCATAGGGGACTCTTGAATAAACTTGACAGGCAGAATTTAGGACCCAAAGTGGTGAACTTGATTAGAAACTGGTTGACGGATAAAAGCCAAAGGGTGGTGGTTAATGAAATTCACTCAAAGGAAGGAAAGGTGAGTACTGCGTGAAAGGTGAGTGCCACAAGGAACAGTGTTGGGTCCAATTCTGTTCAATATATTTGTAAGCAATATTGCTGAAGGGTTAGAAGGTATGGTTTGCCTTTTTGCGGATGATATCAAGATTTGTAACAGAG
The DNA here is from genome assembly GCF_902459505.1 of Geotrypetes seraphini. Taxonomy (NCBI): domain Eukaryota; kingdom Metazoa; phylum Chordata; class Amphibia; order Gymnophiona; family Dermophiidae; genus Geotrypetes; species Geotrypetes seraphini. Next base: position 208,175,527 of record NC_047086.1, on the reverse strand, counting down.
GAGACACCCCAGAGGAAGTGGAAAACATGAAAAAGGATCTGCAAAAGTTAGAAGAGTGGTCTAATGTTTGGTAACTAAAATACAATACAAAGAAGTGCCGAGTGATACACTTGGGGAGTAGAAATCCGAGAGAACTGTATGTGCTTTGAGGTAAGACTCTGATTTGCACAGATAGGGAGAAGTGATAGTGTCTGAGGATCTGAAGGCAATGAAACAGTGCAACAAAGCAGTGGCTGTAGCCAGAAGGGTGCTAGGCTGTATAGAAAGAGGCATAACCAGCAGAAGAATGTAGGTGTTGATGCCCCTGTATAGATAATTGATGAGGCCCCACCTGGAGTACTGTGTTCAGTTTTGGAGGCTGTATCTGATTAAGGATGTAAAAAGACTTGAAGCAGACCAGAGAAAAGTGACAAAAATGGTATGGGGCTTGCGCCAAAAGATGTACAAGAGATTGAAAGACCTGAATATGTATACTCTAGAGGAAAAGAGGGACAGGGGAGATATAATACAGACTTTTAAATAATTGAAAGGTATTAATATAGAAACAAATCTTTTCCAAAGAAAATGGTAAAACAAGAGGGCATGAATTGAGGTTACTGGGAGGGTGGTAGATGCCTGGAATGCCCTCCCGAGGAAAGTAGTGAATATGAAAACAGTGACGGAATTCAAAAAAGCGTGGGATGAACACAAAGAATCTCTAATTAGAAAATGAATGGATCCACTTCAAATGTGCGTGTCTGGCCTACAAGATCCTACATGGCATCCTTCCTGCCGTTATCCCTCTATCCTGGAACTCCCTAACCCCTACTTCCTCCAGATCCTCCCAAATTTTTAAACTATCCTTCCCTTCCATAAAAGGTATTTCCCATGTAGACAAACTTGGGTCATCCCTCCCCTTTAGAATCACTGAGATCTGGAATAACCTCCCCTCCCCTCTCCGAACCTCAAGCTCCCTCCAACTCTTCCGCAAACACCTAAAAACCTGGCTATTCTCAAAACTGTAACACTTCCCCCCTCTTAGGCCTCTCACCTTCCCCCTTTACACCTAACTCTTTAATCTCTCCACTGTAGTTCCTCTCTCATCTTTCTTCCTGTAAACCGTGCCAAGCTCCGCATTCGTGGAGATGGTGCGGTATATAAACCCAAGGTTTAGTTTAGTATAAAACAAACTATGGCTAGTACTGGGCAATCCTGCACAGTCTGTGTCCCATATATGGTGATTTGGTTTAGGATGAGCTGGGGATGACTTTGATGGAAGCTCCAGTAACAGAATGGTTAGGATAGGCTGGAGTGAGCTTCAGTGGCAACTCCAGCAGTGGGAACCTAAAGACAGTACCGGGCAAACTTTTATGGTCTATTGCCCAGAAATACTAAAGAAAAAAAGACAATTTAAACATGAATGTATAATGAGCGTGACTATTGGGCAGACTGGATGGATCGTTTAGGTCTATATCTGCTGTCATTTACTATGAAATTATAAAATTGTCTTTTTTATTTCATCATGGATTGACCAGTTCACATGGAATTTCTTAACTGCTTTGAACCTATTAGCGATTATGTGGTATACAAAACATAGCATAGAATACTAATTACGAGTGAGAAATGGATCTCGATCCCTTTCTGTACAATCCACTGCACTGATCACTAGCTTACTCGTGGGACCAGCTTGCTGCTCTAATACTGTAGAAATGGTTATACAAGTTTACAAGTTTATTAGAGCATTTGATTAATCGCCTATTAAAATTACTAAGCGATGTACATAATCTAATACAATTAATAAAAGCAGGCTAACATTTAACAAAATTAAAACATATTAACAAACATGACTTGAGAGGGAAAAAGGATAAAGTTATATTTTAAATTGTTGGTAGAAAAACAGGGGTAAAAACAAAAGGGAAAGGGGTTATAAAATCCATAACATTATTGTGAGCATTACCGAAAAATAGAAAATTTCAAGTATAAAGCAATAAATTTCTAAGGGATCTAAGGATTTCAAATATTAAACGCATCATTGAAAAAGTATGACTTCAAAAGTTTTTTAAATTTAATAATGTCTTTTTCTGTTCTAATGTATTGTGGTAGGGCATTCCACCATTGAGGCCCCATAACTGTAAACATATCTGATCTTCGTGTTCCAATAATTTTTAGAGAGGGTACCGATAGGAGATTTTGTCCGGAAGAACGGAGTGAACGTTGAGTATTATATGGGGTTAAATATCTAAGTATGAAAGATGGTTCGCCTGATGTTAATGATTTAAAAATGAGTAGGATTATTTTGAAAGAGATTCTGTGACTAATTGGAAGCCAATGTGCATCTATCAGTAAAGGTGTAACGTGGTCGTATTTTTTTGACAAAGGATTGAAACCCCAGTCTACAAATCTTCTGTTAAGCCTCCCTGTTCTTAACCAACAAAGAAACACCAAAGATCTACTCTTTACCAATCTAGCAAACCAATTGTTCTCCCATTGTAACCCTTTTTATAAATCTTTTGTAAGCCGCCTTGAACCGCAAGGTAATGGCGGAATAGAAATCCCTAATGTAATGTAATGTAATATCTGAAGCTGTCACATCTTTGGGAGGTAGGAGGGGGGTCAGTGACCACTGGGGGATTAAGAGGAGGTCATGCCTTAATCCCTCCATTGGTCAGCTAAGGGACCCTTTTGTAAATTAGAGCTCCTTTTACAAACATGCGGTAGTGATTTCCATGCAAAAAATACACCGAAGCCCATTCAGTTCCTATGGGCTTTGATGCATTTGCTGCAGAAGAATCACTACCACAGCTTAGTCATGATTGAAACAGGTCCAAATAAAAATGTGCCAAATTTTGCCCTAGACATTTTTATTTTGATCCATTATTGTTGAAAGTGTCCAGATTCAGGAATCTGCCCAAATCCTGCCCCCTTGCAATTTAGACGAACTACAGAGAAAAAAAACTATCTCAAATCTGAGTTTCGAAAATCACAACTTGGACGTTTTCCCGTGAAAAACATCCATCTGCTGCTTTGTTCAGCTTTTGAGACATTTTTCTCTTTTGAAAGTGAGTGCCTTAGTAATTAAAAGTGGAGAAAAAAGATACAAAGATTTTTTGGATTTAGCTCATGCCTATTAGTAAAAAGCTCAAGTTGATTTTCAGGTATAATAGGATAAAGATTAAAATGGGGTGGTTTAATAAAGCTGTAACCACATGGAAAGCATGTTTTACATATGGAAAAGGGCTTTCATAACATTGTGAATGGGTATACATAGATAAGAAGGGGCAAAGAGTGTACCTTTAAGCTAACACATATAGGTGTTCCTGAGAGCATACTGTGAGCAAAGTTGGTGCAGAGTTATTATGTAAACACAAGCAAAAAAGAAGGACAAGTGTTCCACAGACAATCGTGGTACGAAAACACAAAGAGGAACACAAGTCTCTGGATGTCCAGGAGAAACAATCAGTTTAAAATCAAAATAAAAGCAACCTCTAGATGAATTTGGTACAGATAGTGTCACTGATGGTACATGCTCACAAAAGTGAGACTCAGACCCTACACAGTCTGTAAGAAATCAGCCTTCCTCAGGGATCCTAATTTGATTGACACAAATGTGTGGTATCTAATGCCTCAGATAAACTTTGATGATGAAACGTGTTCAGAGCTGACCTTCCAAATGAAAGCCTGTATATTAAAAATTGTGCAAGTAAATGTAGAGTATGAGGGGCTACTAAAAAGTTCTCAGCCCAACCAACAAAGTAGGGGAAGTCTCAATCGAGGGCTATACACTTAGTCCAATTATTTTCCACTCTTTTTGTTCCATCAGAAAAATACAGAAAGAAAAAAGTGGAAAATCCCTAGACTAAGTGTATAGCCCTCACACACAAACACACACACATTTATTATAAGATACAACCAAAAATCTACAAAAAAAATAGTTTTCACAATACTAAAAATAACATATACCTTCAATATAAACAAAATTTTAAATATATATTTTAAAAAAAAATTGAGATGGACCATCAAATAACACACCAATATTGCACAGTCCAAAATATATATTTTTATGCTTATTCTAAATAGTGTAAATTTATGCTTATTCTAAATAGTGTAAATTTAACTAAACTTAAAATAAAGAAAATCTCCAATAATATAAGGTGTTTTAGTGTTTGAATCTATGTGATATTTGTGCATTAGAGCTTGCCTTTATTAAACAGGCATAAAAGCACCTTTTTGACATTCCATGTAGAAACAATGTTATAAAATCTAGTCCAATGTGATCAGAGAAAATAAAAATTAGAACTTGTATTCAAGAATCTCCCCTTCACAATGCTCTAACCATCACATCACACCTCATCATTACTTTTTCTCAAAATGTTTTCTTCCCTAAACATAAAAAGGGCAATTCTATAACCAAGCGCCCTCATTTTCAGGTCACTTACATACACGAGTAGCAGCAAATCAACTAAGCATTATTCCATAAGGGCACATAAGAAGAACAGAGCATAAATGCAAAGGGAGACATTCACATAAGTAGCACATGGGAGGAGCATGGGTGGTGCTACCACTTATGTGTGTAACTTGCAGAATATTGTAAGTTATATACGCCCTTGCTACATTTACATGACCACAGTTATGTCATGTCTACAGCAAGTGTAACCATGGGCATGTAAATACTAGGCTTGGTAATGGCAGATTAGTCTAAAATTCTACAACAGAAATAGAGGCACCCAAATGCATTTATAGAATAGGCTCCCACCATGCAGCATCAGGTGCCTAAAAGAAGGTGCCCACTTACAGAATTGCCTTCATAGGCCCCTATTTACTAAAGCATGTTAAGGTTTTGAAGTTAAAGTGCAAAACTCCTATGTTAATTGTTAATGCAGAAAGAAAAAAATGTGTGCATATGAATTCCATTGCAGATACAGGCAGTCCCCGAGTTATAGACATCCAACTTAAGTACGACTCATACTTAAGAACGAGATTGCAGCTTCAACTGATTTCACTGAGCAGTATTTCCAGTGGCATAGACTCCTTCACTTCTCCTTTTCCAGATTCAGGAATGATGCATGGCCACGTTAATAACAGTGTGTGGTTATGCATGCTGTACCTTAGAGGGAACACTGGACAGTCGGCCCTTTTGTCAGCTGGGAGCAGAGGTAAGCAGCAAGAATCTTAAAATCTACAAGTTCTGAGTTACATACAAATTTGACTTAAGAACAGTTTTAAAAACATAACTCATTCTTAACCCGGGGACTGCCTGTATTGTAGTATGGTTTGGTACACCAATTTAGGTATTGTTAACTATACCTATGGTATTTTCTGTGTCTAAGTGCTTTGAAAATGAACCCCACATCTACTGGAGTAACTATAAACATGTAGTTACTTAATATGCATTAACTGTAAATTGCAGTCATCTCCCCCCCCCAATCTCCATCCCGTTTCACATTATCTGTTGACATGCAACTTACCACATGTTAACTGCTAAGCACCATGGTAGCTGTTAAGTTCAGGGTCAACTAAATAAGATTCATATACCGTACATACACTAAACACATGGTAACTTACACACAAAGGGGTTCTCTTAGTACAGTGAAATGTGTCAGCAGCAGCACTATAAGGCTACTATAAATATGGGATGCTGGCTAGCACTGGTCCTCAGACGGCCATATAGGTCTTGTTTTAGCAATGAATATCGGGTGAGATTGTGATCTCCTGAAAACTAGACCTGTGTTATTGCTCTTGAGCACTGGAGTTCTTTACCTCTCTCTATTTTAAAAGGTGATTGATTGCATTATGAACATTTATGGAGAGTTATGCAGGTATTCATGCATAAGTAGTAGTACTGTAGTAGTAAAAGTACATCACTAACATATTTTTTTTTTCTATCAAATAAGGCCTATATTATATCTTATCGACTTATCACTTATAACTAGGACAAGCTGAGCCAGTCCTGCTTTTGATATTGTATAGAAAATTTTAGTTACAGGTTTACCAAGAACAATACAACTATATGGATGTAAGAGAGCCAAAACCAGAAACCACTGAGCTGGTCCCTGAAAACCAGCTGTCAAATAACCCTGCTGGTCCTGAGAAGCACCTAAGCCGCTCTGGCAGTCATGATTAAGCACGAATGTAGCTTGCATGACTCAAAGATCTGAGTATGCAAATGCACTTTCTGCATATTCATTATGGAGCGGGTGCACCCCAGGAACAGACAAGCACATGTCCGGCAGTAGCACTTACTTATCTCGACCCCTTTGCCCTCTTCCCCTGGCTCCTTCCGGCTGAGGCCGCTCTCGGGGCCGGGCGACGAGGCCACTGACGCCGTGTTCTTGGCGAAAATGCCGCTGATGAACCGCAGCATCCTACGGTCGCGAGCAGCGGGGGTCCTGCCGCCCTTCTCAGGCCCGGCCTCGACCCCCTCGTGTAGTTCGCTGTTGTCCAATGTCTTGCTTTTGCCCTTCCGGAAGCCCCGAGGGTCGCAAGAGGAGGGCGAGAGAGTGGCCCCTGTGCTTTTCAGGGCTTCAGTCCGGGGGCTGCTGCCCTTGGCCTTGCCCTTTCCCTCGCTCTCAGGCCACGACAGGCGGTTGGGGTGCTTTTGGCTTTTGGCCGACTCCATTTTGAAAGGTTTGGTGCTTGTGGAGAGCTTAAGCAGCCGGCTCCCCTTACTCGTGGTTGGGGTAAGAATCTTCGGAGTCCCTGGTTCCCTCACCTCAGGCTTGGGATCGGCCCGAAGCTCCGCGGCCCTGTTGCCTAGCGACGACGCGGGGGCCTGTCCTTCCCCCGTGGGGCTTTTGTTGCCTAGCAACGTTGCCGGGCCCGCGGGCACCTTCCCTTCTCCTCCTAGGTTCTTGTTACCTAGCGACGCCGTCGGGCTCTCGGGCTCCTTCTCTCCCCGTTCCGGGCTTTTGTTGCCTAGCGACAGCGCCGGAACCACGGGCCCCTTCACCCCGGCGCGCGCGGGGCTCTTGCTGCCTAGCGACGGCACGGGACCCGCGACCTGCGCGGGGCTCTTGGTTTCCGCGCTCTGGGTCTTCGCCGCTTCCTTCAGTCCCCGGGGGCGAGGAGGAGGAGGTGGGGGAATCCGCTCTGGGGCGGGAGGCCGCCTCCTTTCTGCCGCGGCATGGCCTTCTTCTTGCAGGCTGGAGCTCGCACACAGCTGTGCTGCCTGCGCGGGGCTGCCGGCAGTGGACACCCCAAAAGAGTGATGGGTCTGGGCGAAGAAGTGTGGGCTGCTTTCCAGGCTCCCTGAGGAAGAGAGGCGCTGCCTGCGGCTGGCTGCGCTCCCTGGGGCAGGCGAGCTGGGCGAAGTCTGCAGATAGTAGTCGGAGGCCAGGCTGGTGCTGATCCACAGCGCATCCTGGCGCTGGAAAGCCAGCCGCTCCTGCCGCTTGTTCCTTGTCTCCTCGGCTGCACCGCGGACATCGTCTCCCTTTCCCGTGTCCTTCTCCTCCTCTTTCTGCACGGGCTCAGGGGGGCGCTGCGGGGAAGTTACCCTGGCCTCAGCCTTGGGTGCAGGGGAGGAGCAGGGTACCTGCCCCAAAGAGCTGCTACGGGGAGAGGGGGAAACATCCCCCTTGGCCTCACCGACTGCTTCAAGCTTCACTAGGGTGAGGGAGATTAGATACGTGGTCCTTCGCTGCAGGGTGGCTCCTCTACTCATGGGGCCCAGCTGAAGCACACAGCACATAGACTGCAGGAGGCCACCGATCGGCTGCTAAGAACACTGCTGAGGTTTCCTCGCCCACCTTATGGTCTTCAAGATGGGATCATGTAACACAAGGATAAAAAAAAAAGGTAAGCTGAAGTCAAAGAAGCAAAGAGATGGGCAGTCCGGATCTCCTCTTAAACTATCATTCATAGAGGTTTGGGAAGGTGTCAGGGCGTTCGGTGTAGCCAGGTTGGAGGTCTTATGCGAAGAAACCCAGAGGAAAGTCAACCCCTCGAACCTGTCCCATAAAAGCTCGAGAAGGGTGCAGCCTTTGACAGCATCAGCCTAAAACGACAAATCCACATGGGCAGAAGGGTAATAAAAACGCCTGGAGTACAGAAGAGCTCTGGTTTCTAAAAAAAAAACACACGTTTATTCTGTCTCGTCGCGATTCCAGCGTGCAGCTGGTGGAGCTTTCATATCCCCTCCACAAAGGTTTCATAATTCTTGAAGGCATTCCCTGGCGTGTGCCCTGGAGCGTGGGTTGTTGGACAGGTCTCGTTCGAGGTGGTCGCCCATCGTGTGCTGTCTTCTGGGAGAGGAAAAGAGTAAAGCCTCTGTTACCCCATAGGAAAACACCGCAAGAACATCTTACACAAAGCCACGGCAACTAGGAATCGGGCATGCTTGTAGTCCTTTCTTCTCCCAGCGTGAAGAGATAATGCACCCCGTTCTTCCCCTTTGCCTATGGTTGTTGTCTACTGCCTTACTGAATGTTCGTTGCAAGTTGCATTTCAGCTGCTGATTTGTGTGCGCGCGCGGGGAAGGGTGGAGAGTGGTGATGGAAGAGAGCAGGAGCTGAAAAATCCCACCTCACCCACACACATATGCACGGAGACCCCCCCTGCGATAGATTAATAAAAAAAAAAAGAAAAGGAGACTTGCACAAAACAGCCTGGGGGAGAAAGCTGCAAGCTCTGGCTGTTGGATCAGAATGATAAAATCCAGAATTCATACATCACAAGAAAGGAAAAAAAAAAAAAAAGAAAGATTCCCATCCAAAAGAAATGAGGAATTGTAAATCCCTGAGAAGATCTGGACTGGAATATTTTTCATTCCTTCACTGTGTAATTTGCAGAAATGCCAAGCAGCAAATTCGATCACATACTAGGCGAGAATAGCTTATGTGGTAGAAAATTGATTAATATCTGGGGGAGGGGCAGGAAACCATGTACAGTAAACGGTTAATTTTTGACCACCTCAAGGCGGCACTGGATTATTTAGAAAGCATTGGGTACCGGATACTTCACAAAATACAGCTAAGTTAAAAAATTATATTTTTTTTCTGTAGACTGATGATATGGCCTCTTATTAAATTACAGCAGCGTTTAACATTAGAACTGTATTTGAAAATTGCAACCCTGGCACAAAGAAATGTCTTTTGTACTGTGAAGTGTCGTTTTATCTTACATCACAGTATTTGATTTGTGGCTTATACTGCATGTACAGTAGTATTCCAATAAAATAATATATTGGTGTAAACTTGTAGACCTGCTCATAAGAAAAAATATGTTAATACAATTTAAAAACAATAACAAAACCCAAAGGAGGTCTAGAAATATAGCCAGAACAGCAATGCTCAAAAAGAGTCATGTTGATATTCTGAATATTTTTGCTTTGACCAATTATATATGCATTGCATTGCAAATGGGTGGATCAAAGCTGAAGCTCGATTGGATGAGTAGGCTACTTTCTTTGTGACATCAGCACAATGGAGCACAAATTATACTTCTTAAGGCATTACAGCAGTTCTTCGTTGTTTAACTCCTTTAGCATGGCCTCTATTTCTTCTGTGCTGATGCAGTGGGAGGTATGATACATGTGTCTTGCCACTATAAGTACAAAAATAATGCCCTCTCATATGCATATTTGTTTAACACCCCCCCCCCCCAGTTTATATAAAAAAGCGACAACAGCTATACAGCTGTAGTATGTGATATATTTCTGATAGGTAACCAGCAGGTGTGAAAAGATGATGAAAAATATACCCAGGCAATAGGCTTGCAGGTTAGAATACATTTAATTTTTTGTCTCTTTCTTGTGAATAAACTAAAATGTTGGAAAATATTTTTAAAATATTAATTCAAACTCCCAGCCTAAAAATTCACCCACAACTCATCTAGATTCACTTCAGACTGGAAATAGGCCTGTTTTTTGGAAGGTCTAGCAGTACCTCTTAATGAGCTTATCAATATGTTGGACATCTTTTTCATTCTATCAAGGTTAGTGCATTCCTACCTTTGACCTAATTACCAGATTTTCTTTATAAATATCCCCCCCCCCTTTACTCTATGTTACCACCACAGCTGGTGCTAAAAATCACGCTATGGTTTTGTAAAAGGGATAGAGACATATACATGTATGTTTTATGACACCTTAAACTTATATACTGTATATCTTTTGCTAAGTTAGTGCCTATGGAATCTGTCCTGGGGCCAGTGTTCATTTTTTTTTTTATGACTGATATTGCAGAGAGCAGGAAGGGAAACATTTGCTTGACAATGAGAACTGCCATAGAGTGAGCACTGTAGAAAGAATAGTTAGAATGAGGCAACCTAAAATTTAAAGGATGGTCAAAAAAGTGCAAAATCATGAATTGGGGTGCAGAATTGGCATGGAATAGTACATGATGGGAGTGAGAAACTGATTATGCAGCAACTAGAAGAGAGACTGCAGCGTGATGATATCAGATAAGGAAAATGTGATAAGGCCAGGAATACTAGTCAAGTGCCATATCCAAGTTCATCTGCTCTGTTCATTTACCCTTCTGGCTATACCACATAACCCATTGATTGGACATCTAACTTTGTTTTTCCACTTTCTGACAAGGAAGAATTCTCTATGGTTATACCATGCTTTTTAAAAATTGCAGTAATGGTTTTGCTCTCACCTCTTCTTGAAGTCTGCTGTTCCTTTATGTTCACCATATCTAAAAAGGAACATTTCCTTATTCTGCTTCTCAATATACCCTGTTGAAGCCCCGTTTTATGACCTCTTGTTTTAGAACTTACTCTCTGCTGAAAAATGCTGCTTCTTTGTGTACACTTAATCTAAATTTCCAATGTAATAGATGTGTCATTCTAGATAAGCGGGTTATCTTTCCATGCCCATGAGCCACATGCAGAAGGAATCCATTCCAGATTTTTTTCTGAGTCCCTCCTACTTCACTGGGAGCTCTATTCTGCAGTTTTTCCCTTTTGCATGCAAGCCGGAAGGAGTGTTTTAGTTCTCTCCCTTTTTCTTATTTTATTTGGTGGGGTTTTTTTTAATGTTTTTTGTTTCTTCAGTGCTTGGAGCTTTCATCCTTGGCATAGCTCTGCCTGCACAGAGAAGAAGCAAGACTGCGGTCTGCAACTGACAGGCCAATCCTTGGTGGTACCTGTTAGCTAGCCTGCTTTTGAGATTTTGGAGCCTGGGGCCATCCCCATTTCTCTACCGGTTAGAGGTTGTAAATTTAAAAGTCATCATCAACATCTTCTCGCACATCAAGCAGCATTATGGGGTAAAGACCTTGAACAATTGCTTGTGCCTACTACCTATGGAGAATTCAGGAAACGCCTGAAAACACATCTATTACTTAGGAAATACTTAGGAAACCAACCTATTCAATCTTAGTCCTTAACAACCGAGCGCAAGAACTACCTGTCACTAAATCTGTACTTTGTTTATTTATTCAATCTGTAACTTTGTTTATTCACTCAATCTGTAACATTTCTAATAATTGTAAACCGCATAGAACTTCACGGTCCTGCAGTATATAAACTGTTATTATTATTATTATTATTATACAGGGGCATTATTGCCTCATTTTCCCTATAAACATAGAAACAGAGAAAAATAAAGACAGATAAAGACCATATGGCCTATCTAGTTTGCCTAAACATGCCATCTACTATCCCTTCTCCCTTAGAGATCCAACATACTTGTCCCAAGCTTTCTTGAATCAGATATAGTTTTTCCACCTCTTTTACGAAACTGCAGTAGCAATTTCTAGCTCGGGGAGCCGTACTGAATGGCCTACGCTGCTCCTGACGCTCATAGGAACTCAGTGAGCATCGGGAGAAGCACTGGCCATTCAGCGTGGCTCCCTGCACTAGAAACTGCTATAGCAGTTTCCTAAAAGGAGGCCTTTGTCTCCACCACCTCCACTAGGAGGCTGTATCACATATTTACCACCATTTCCATGAAAAAGTATTTTCTGAGGTGCTGAGTGAGGACCTGATGGCCATTCCTCTTACTATTTCTGGTCTAATCTTCTATAAAGGAAAACTGCATATAGAAAATTCATATGAACCATGCTGCCATAAGCATGACAAATATCTACCAAAGAATAGTGTAATTCCAAGATGGCGCCTGACTAGGGTTACCATATGGCTCTAGAAAAAGGAGGACGGATTGAGACATCCGGGTTTTACTTCTACTGAAAGCAATGGAAGTAAGGAGGACAAATAGAGACATCTGGCTTTACTTCTATTGAAAGAAATGGAAGTAAAACCCGGATGTCTCAATCCATCCTCCTTTTTCTGGAGCCATATGGTAACCCTACACCTGGCTAAGTCATCAGCTGTATCTCCTCCCCATTCCACTTATTTTCTTTTTTCTTTTTATCGGACTTGTATTTTATCTTATATTTTGCTCTTTTATTTCATTTGGCTTTTCTCAAATAAACGAATTTCTTTTGTTTAAGGACTCCATTTTTATTTTTACATCTACAATCTTCATAATTTATTTATTTTCCCAGTATGACCATTGGTTATGATCCAACAGTCGAAACTCCTTTTACCTGCTGATCGACTGACTTGCTGATCGACTGACTGAGCTTGAAGGATGTTGTGCCCCATCAAATTTTCTTCCTTTGTTGAGGATGGCGGGATCTGGCTTTGGTGTTGCTTCAGCATACCAGTGTAGTAGCGCTGTGTCCAATATCCATGCAAACCGTTTCCGCTGAGGTGAACATCGTGGCTCTTCCATATTGTTACTGGATTAGAGTGCTGCTGGCCGGATGCTCCCTTTCCTACTATCTTCAGATCACCGGAGCCCACTTGCATGGTGTGTGGTGTAGTTAAGATGAACTCTTGAGACCTCATCTGCTGGGTCCTGCTTCGCTCATTGGCTCAATCCTTCGTTTTGATCTGCTTCATCGTTCAGCTTGTTGGTGCCAAAGTCCTGACTGGATTTACTAACAAGCCACTTCAGAAACTGTTTATGCAGGACTATTTATTTTATTTATGTTAATTTTTTTTCTTTTATTTCCATCTTCTTTCTTTTTTCCTATTGATTTATTTTGTTGTTTTTTAATTTTTTCTTGAAATGTAACTCATCATTACCTTGGAATTTTATTATACCTTTTATTTTAATCATGTACTTTAGCTAGATTGTGAGCCTTCAGGACAGATAGGGAATTTTTCAACTATCTCATTTCATTTTATTTTGTAAGCCGCACAGAGATGATATGCGGAATATAAATACTTGAAATAAATAAAAAAAATAAAATAAGGTATTATGAAATGTTTGAATATCATCTCCTTTTTAAGAAAAAGGACAGCTATCCCTCTACAAAGAGTGATGAAACAGAACCATCAGTGGCACTGTCCAAATCTGAGTTCCCATAATGTCTTAGGGTCTAGCTGCTTGGTCCTTTTTCATTTAGTATCTGCATCTGCTCCAGTATCTATCATCCACAAATCCATTATTTTATAATTCTACAATATTACAGTATCCAGCCATTTATCACGCTTCCCTATTTATCCATCAGCCTATGATAATTATCAGATATAAATAAATAAATATGTATTTGTGCACTAGGATATATGGTTTGGATACCCCACCATCCTAATAGGACTATTTCTCAAAGTATCAAAAGCAAGATATGTCAAACAGCAGAACAGACTTAAAATTTCTCTATTTTGATAATTTTTGTTCTGCTGTTATGGTAACAAAAGTCTTGAAAATACTGCAACCCCCCCAAATAAGAGTAGTGGCATGCAGACTAATGGACTTTACATATTGGAAGAAAATGTCTCCACTATTATTTTGAAGCTATACTTCCACTTCAAGGTTTAACTGCTGAAGAGGTAGGCTGCTAGTGTAAGTTGTGCTCAAACCAGTCCTCAGGTTCTCCCTGTCAGATTTTCAGTATAGCCTTAATAAATATGCATGAGATAATTTTCAAACATTGGAAGTAGTATATGCAAATATATTTCACAATTATTCCTTTGGAATATCTCAAAAAACTGACTGGCTTGGGAAAACTGAGGCCTGGTTTGACACTACTAAACAATGGAAATGATTCACAGAGACAATTACTAACCCCCAACCCCACACAGCTCCATGTCACTGGAGACAGTCTTTATCCTTACTGTGTCAGGACCTCACGTTTCTGCTTTTACTGAGAGAAATTAGAACAAGTCCCATTAACAGTATTTCTCAAACCATTCCTAAATGCTGGCCTACCTAATCTGAATTTAAGGATAGCCACAATGAATATGCATGAGATAAATATTTGCATATATTGGAGATCCAGGATATGCAGATTTCTTTGAGGACATGCAAGGTGCTATATATCATCTAATAGCACCATCACTGATTATAATTACCTTGAAAAGCTTTTCTAGACATGGAATTTCACCCATGTGCCACTTCCTGGCAGCCTCTCACTTAGGTTCCACTTCAATTTATTTATTAACATAAGAACTGCCATCTCCGGATCAGACCTTCGGTCCATCAAGTCTGGTGATCCGCACATGCGGAGGCCCAGCCAGGTGTACACCTGGCGTAATTTTAGTCACCCATATCCTTCTATGCCTCTCGTAAGGAGATGTGCATCTAGTTTGCTTTTAAATCCTAGAACAGTGGATTCCGCAATAACCTCTCTGGGAGAGCATTCCAGGTGTCCACCACTCGTTACGTGAAGCGGAACTTCCTGATATTTGTCCTGGACTTGTCCCCCCTTAGCTTCAGTCCATGTCCTCTTGTCCGTGTCACATTGTATATTGTAAATAATTTTTTTTCCTGCTCTATTTTGTCGATTCCTTTCAGTATTTTGAAAGTCTCGATCATATCCCCTCGCAGTCTCCTTTTCTCCAGGGAGAACAATCCCAGTCTCTTAAGTCGCTCTTCGTATTCCAAGTTCACCATACCTTTTATTAGCTTCGTTGCTCATCTCTGCACCCTCTCCAGCAGTTTTATATCCTTCTTTAGGTTGGGAGACCAATGCTGGACACAGTATTCCAAATGTGGTCTGACCATTGCCCTATAAAGCGGCATTATAACTTTCTCTGAGCTACTCGTGATTCCTTTCTTTATCATACCTAACATTCTATTTGCTTTCTTTGCCACTGCCGCGCATTGTGCCGATGGTTTCAGGGTCCTATCTATCAGTACACCCAGGTCCTTTTCTTGTTCGCTCTTACCCAGAGTTTCACATGACATTCTACACTCGTGTTCCTTGTTCTTTCTGCTTAAATGCATTACTTTGCACTTTTCCACATTAAACTTCATCTGCCATTTCTCCGCCCATTTCTCTAACTGACACAAGTCACTCTGGAGTTCATCGCTATCCTTCTGCGATCTGATTGCCCGGCATAGCTTTGTGTCATCTGCAAACTTGATGATCTCACTGGATGTTCCTTCTAGGTCATTGATGAAAATATTAAATAAGATGGGCCCAAGTACCGAACCCTGGGGCACACCACTACTCACTTTCTCCCAATCCGAGAACTTCACATTTATGCCCAATCTCTGCTTTCTGTTCCCCAGCCATTTGCCTATCCATCTTAGTATATCTCCCTCTATTCCATGGCTTTGTAGTTTTCTGAGAAGTCTTTCATGTGGAACCTTGTTAAACGATTTCTGGAAGTCCAAGTATATTATGTTCACCGGTTCTCCACTATCAATTTGTTCACGGTCTCAAAAAATTGAAGTAAATTCGACAAACATGATTTCCCTTTCCTGAAGCCATATTGACTGGCTCTCATCAGGTCGTGTGTATCCAAGTGCCGGACTATGCTATCTTTAATCAGTGCTTCAACCATCTTTCTAGGGACAGACGTAAGACTCACAGGTCTGTAGTTGCCCGGTTCTTCTCTTGATCCTTTTTTGAAAATTGTTGTGACGTTCGCTATCTTCCAATTGTCCGGTATCTGTCCAGTTCTAATTGACAGGTTGGCAAGTTTTTGCAAAAGCTCTCCGATTTCAACCTTCAGTTCTTTTAAGACTCTTGGGTGAATTATTAGTTAGTTATTGTGATTTATTCATGACTTTTCTAAAATGGCGCTGCGCATGTATAGCACTGCTGGCAAGTAATTTGAAACATTTAGACTAGATGTTTCAAATTATTCTCTGAAGACATTCTGGTGAGAATTGACCTCTCTGTGTCCAGAGAAACTTTACTCCTAAACTAAACTAAACCTTAAGTTTGTATACCGCATCATCTCCACAGAAGTGGGGCTCGACACGGTTTACAGGAATTAATAAAGAAAGGAACTCCAATGGAAAGAAGAAGGGCTTAGTAAAAAGGAAAGAAAGAGGGGACTTAGTATAGTGGAGAGGGAGGGAGTAGTTACATTTTAGAGAAAAGCCAAGTTTTCAAATGTTTTCTGAAGCGTTGGAGGGAGGTCGAACTCCGAATAGGGGCAGTAAAGCTGTTCCACAGCTCAGTGATCCTGAAGAGGAGGGATGTTCTAAGTTTGCCTGTATGGGATATGCCTTTTAAAGAGGGGAAGGATAGTTTGAATTTCTGAGTGGATCTGGTGGAGTTAGGATTCGAGGAGAGCCAAGAAAGTGGAAAAAGGGGAGGAAGGATGACGTGAAGAGACTTGAAGGCTAGACAGGCGCATTTGTAGTTAACCCTGAGGATAACTGGGAGCCAGTGAAGCTTAGACAGAAGCGGGGGAGACGTGGACGAATTTGCTTTTTGCGAAGATTAGTTTAGTCGCGGTATTCTGAATCCGCTGCAGTCTGAGAAGACTTTTCTTTGTTAGGCTTAAGTAGATGGAGTTGCAGTAATCCAGTCTGGATAGAATAATGGATTGGACGAGGACAGCAAAGTGTTGTTGGTGGAAGCAGGATCTGACTTTCCTTAACATGTGAAGGTTGAAAAAGCATTTTTTTACTAAGGAGTTGAGGTGATCGTTGAAGGACAGTGTAGAATCAATGATGATTCCCAGAACTTTGCTTGAGTGCTCAAGCTGCAGTTTGGTGCCAAAGGATAGTGGGATGAGGGTGGGCAGCTGATCTAATTTTGGGCCGAGCCAAAGTAGTTTTGTTTTGGTCTCATTTAGTTTCATTTGACCGGTGAGAGCCCAGGATTGAAGATTCGTTATACAAGAAGAAATGTTATCAGAGAGGTTGGCGAGGTTAGAGTCAGTCTCGAGGAGGACAAGGATGTCGTCGGCGTAGGTGTAAAGTGTCTCCAAAGGGGATAGTTGGAGGAGTTTCAAGGAGAACATATAAACATTGAAAAGAATCGGGGATAGAGGTGAACCCTGAGGAACTCCGCAAATCGGTTTCCAAGGGGAGGATGAGGTGCCATTCATGTTAACGAAGTAGGAGCGGGAACGTAAGAATTTTGAGAACCAATCTAAGACTGTGGAGTTTATGCCAATTTCAGAAAGTTGGAGGATTAGTATGTCATGATGGACAATGTCGAAAGCTGCAGAAAGGTCAAATTGAAGAAGGACAGCGAACTTGTTGCAAGAGTGAAGTTGTTGGACAATGGGTGCAGAGCAGAACTACAACACTTCCCCTTACTACTGACAATTAAAATGAAAACAGATATAAAGTACATCTTTCTCTCCCAGCCCAAAAAAATAGTGCTTTGTCAGTTTATATTGCTAAGTACTAGGTACATGTAATAGGAAGGCTGAATCTTCCCCTAATTTTTACAGAGAGGAAGCTTCTGGAGTCCCCTCTAAGGTGCCCCACTGCTCTGTTGACATGTCTGGGTGCCCAGTCCATTACAGTCCAGTCCATTATGTTTCCCATAGAAACATAGAAAAAGACGGCAGAAAAGGGCTATAGCCCACCAAGTCTGCCCATTCCAAATACCCGCCCCCCTCATTTCACTCCCTTAGGGATCCCTTGTGAATATCCCATTTTCTCTTAAAATCTGACACGCTGTTGGCCTCAATCACCTGCAGTGGGAGTTTGTTCCAATGATCCACCACTCTTTTGGTGAAGAAGTATTTTCTGGAGTCGCTATGGAACTTCCCTCCTCTGATTTTCAGCAGATGCCCCCTGGTGGTCGAGGGTCCCATGAGGTAGAAGATATCTTCTTCCGACTCGATACGGCCCGTGATGTACTTAAACGTTTCAATCATGTCTCCCCTCTCTCTTCGTTCGTCAAGTGAGTACAGCCGCAGTTTATTCAGTCTTTCTTCATACGTGAGATCCTTGAGCCCCAAGACCATCCTAGTGGCCATTCGTTGAACTGACTCGATTCTCAGCACATCCTTCCGGTAGTGTGGTCTCCAGAATTGAACATAATATTCCAAATGAGGCCTCTTCATGGACCTGTATAGCGGCATCATGACTTCAGGTCTCCTGCTGACAAAACCTCTACGGATACAACCCATCATTTGCCTTGCCCTGGAGGAAGCCTTCTCCACTTGATTTGCAGCCTTCATGTCATTACTAATGATCACCCCTAGATCACGTTCCGTCATGGTCCTGGCCAAGGTCTCACCATTTAGTATGTAAGTTCTGTGCGGGTTTCTATTACCCAGGTGCATTACCTTTCACTTTTTAGCATTGAAGCCTAGCTGCCATGTTGCTGACCACCGTTCCAGCAGCGGTAGATCCTGCATCATATTATCAGGCAAAATGCTTTTACCTACTATGTTGCAAAGTTTGGCGGCGGCGGCGAACAGTGATACCCTTCCTCTAAGTCCATATCCAAATGATTTTGTTCTGGACATTTGGGACTTGTACAAAATTTTGGTTGAAAATGTGGTATAAAGATAGACGTCCTGGCAGTCTGGGCGTCCCAATGGCCTGGACATCCAGATAAAGGATTTTCAATAAAAAAAAGTTATTTCTAGACATATGGTGGTTTGACTTTTGAAAATAGGCATTTTCTTACTGCCGACTGGACATCTAGCACCATACGTCCCATTCAGACTTAGACGTATGTTTTGAAAATGCCCCTCCACATATCTGAATTTAAATGAAATTAGTATGGTCAAACAATTTTTAAAAATTCTCAACATTAAAGATTCATTTTGAAAATCATCCGCATGTGCGCTGACTCCTAAAGAATATAGCAAGAGAGAAAAAAGCGAGATATTTAAAAAAAAAAGAGATTAAAATATGCAATAACTGCTAGGCAAATGCACACTAAAGGATGTACAGTATTTAAAAGGATGCTGAGTAGGAATTTGTTGTAAGCATACTCAAAAAAAAAAGAAATCTTATTGCCAGTGCTACAGTGCATCGTTTAAGATATCCCTTTTTGCTTGACTAGCTCCATCTGTGCCTGTTCAAAGCCTACTTCCTACCACCCCCGGGTAGCAACAGGGAAGCAGTACCAACCAATGCCATCCTATTAAAAAAAAAATAATAATTAAAGAGAAAAGTCACACAAGCAGTGAGGGTCACTGTGCTTTGGAGCAGGGATACCCATCAATGTTTTTGCCCTGTAAATGTATGATCACTAGAAATATCTTTTAAAAAATGGTCCTGTCTATAAAATCCATAATTTATGTTAATCTGTCTGTCTGTAAATCTTTCTTCTGGCTTTTCCCCAGCCTGAAGGTAAAAACGTGTGCACTGTAGCCAAGTCACACTTCTCTGGTTCTGTCTGATGTCACTGAGTTATAGATGTGACATAAGGTCTGCTAGGAGAGGAGAGTCCTGAGAGGAAACTGTTCCTCCTCCCATACCCCCTGCATTACCCTCCCTTCATTTTTCTCAATCTGCCAGGTAGGGTAGCCAGCACCAAAAAAATTTTTTTATCAATAACTCTGATGTTCAGTAAATAAAGTTAGATGGTCAGTCAACATTCCCTCAATTTGTCAGTAAAACTATTTTTGGGGCAGTTGTGTTATCAACCCTGCTTTTAAGTGTCAGCTCTAAGGAAGCACTCATAATATTTCCTCTTGCACTCCTGGTGGTGGGGAGGGCAACTAAAAAAGGCATCTGTTTTCTGTGCTATTGTACCTGTTTCTTTCAGTGGCCTACTACTGGCTGGCTAAACAATGTTTGACTAATATATTGACACACTTCATGTTACTCCAGAATGGAAGAGAAGCAGAGAAAAAAGAACTAGGATAGCAGAGATGCAGAGCTACCAAGGAGGCCTGATTTTTGAGAAGGAGATTTAAGCTAGGCCTCCCAGCCATGCACCAACTGCTCAGCCACACCCTGACAATACCCAGTAATACCCCAAAACCTGCCCACTCCACTTCCTGGTTCCATCCCTTGACAGGCCTGGGCTGTGGCACTAACAGGCCACCTCCCCCTTAATAAAACATGGAACCAGTCTCAGATTTTGCAGCTTTTATTGCGAGACCGATGCCATGGCAGATGATGTCTTATTAATACATCTCCTGCTGCCGATGGAGGGGGTGGCTGCTCAGTGGGAGATCTTCACTCCCTAGCGTAAGTACAGGAAATGACCTGCAAAATGCTGAATGCGGGAGACTTGGCAGGTCTGAAGAAGGCAAGGGTGAACCACCCTAAAGAGTGAGACTGAAAGTCAGTACATCCAGACTAGAAACATTTTAATGTGGTATTGCTTTGCAAATGAAAAAAGCTGAATAAAATAATACGTATTTGCTTTTCTTTGAAACTTATGAAATTATATAGACAAGAGGGTCCACCCCTAGTGCTGTCTTCCTGTTTGTTTGGGGTCAGGAGATACATGAGTCTTCAGTGCATGATCAAAGCACCATGCTTCCTATCTGTTATGTTATAGCTGCGAAGAAGATGGGAGTGGAGAAGATTGATATTGTTGAAGATGCTGGACTGTGAGGAGGAAAATTTTATGCCAGACTGGGAAAAGATGCTGCACCATATGGGGAGTGGAGGGAGGTTATGCCATACTGGGAGAAGTTGCTAGAATTAGGAAGATTAGAGAACAAACAAATGCTGGATCTCCAAGGGAGGGGGGACTAGGGAGACAGGGGAAACACTGGACCTGATGGGGGCAGGAATGGGATGACAGAGGGGATATGCTAGATGTGGGGGACAAGGGAAATAGAAGGGATACTGGACATAAGGGGAGGGCTAGGGAGAAAGAGAATAAATGCTGGATATTGAGGGATTAAGTTTCAAGTTTTATTAATATTTGTTATACCGCCAAATCAAATTTCAAGGCGGTGTACATCCAAAGGTTAAAAAGTACATTTATAAAAACAGTACACTAAGTTTTGGGTTGTCATACAAAGACTTGACAGGACAAACAGACAAACTGGAACAGGAGGAAACTGGTAGAACTACATTATTTAAAGTAAAAAGCACAAATGGGAAGAACGCAAGGAAAGGGATCAGGTGTCAGGTAAATCATTAAAATTCAGAAAAGTCACGTCCTAAACAGGACGGTCATACATTTAAAGTGTCTTTAAACAGGTAGGTTTTTAATTTGGACTTGAAATCATTTAAAGGGTAGGAGTTGTAACCGTGAAAATGTTTTAAGTACATCGTATTGACGTGTCTCAAGGATGGAATAGCAAGTAAGTTTCCAGTAATCCAGACGTGAAATTATCAATGAATGAATTAAAATATTGATGGATGCTGGTTCAAGTAATTTTGAGAGTGAGCAGCTTCGAACTACTGTGCTAATTTGACTTTGGTAAGTTAGTTTTGCATCAAACGTGACGCCTAGAAGTTTAAGTGTTGGGACTGTTTATAGGGAAATAGATGAAACGGAAATTGGGGCAGATAAAGAAAGGCCCTCTCTTACCGGAAAGATCATAACTTTTGTTTTACTAATATTTAGAGGTAACATATTAGTGCCAAGCCAGTTATGTATTTTTTTCAAGCTTTTGATTTATGAGAGATATATCTTCTGGGTTCTCAAGGTCTATTTGATGTCAACTGAATATAATTGGTGTATGCGAATATGGAAAATCCAATTGATTGGCCCAGCGTCAAGAGGGGAGCCAATAAAATATTAAACAGTAACGGGGATAGAATGGAACACTGGGGATACCAAACTGATTAGAAACGGAGTTAGAAGTAGTCTCTTTGAAGATAACTTTAAAGGTTCTATTGGAAAAGTAAGAAGTGAACCAATCCAAAATTTGATCTCTACTTCCTATGTCATACAAGCATTGAAGAAGTGGTTTGCGATCTATTGTGTCGAATACAGCGGATAAATCCAAGGAGATAAGGGCAACAGATTTGTGGTGATCAAGATGGTAAAGAATGTTTGTAGTCAATCCAATCAGTGAAAGCTCCGTAGAGTGATGTTGTCTGAACCCGGTTTGATTAGGTTCAAGAGCTTGTTTTTTTCAATGAATTCAGAGACTTGAGAGAAAACTATTTTTTCCGTGAGTTTGGCTAAAAAAAGAGATATTTGCTATCAGACGATAATTAGACTCTTCTGAGGGGCTTACTTTGAAATCTTTGATAGCAGGTATTATAGTAGAATGTTTCCATGCTTTTGACACAGTTCCTATGGATAAGCTTGTCTTAACCATGTGAGATTGTTCTGTGCCTTAAATAGGCCTGGGGAGGGCCAGCTTATTTACCTGGACAGGTAGATTTTGGTGAAATGAGCAAACATGAAATAAAAAATTCAGCCATTACACTTTCTCACATTGCACCAGGATTCACTAGTTAGAAAAACCTGTTGATAGATAGGGCCTAATCCAAGAGCAGGTGAGAATGTGTTACTAGTGGCTATACATAAATATATGAAACAAGAAAATATTGGATAAGCCAGAATATAATAATCAGAGAGGCAAAAGCAAAAAATGGGAATCTAACATATTGATTTCACACATGTGTTATGTGCTTGAAGGAACAGGAAGTCAGACTGGGACATTAGTGTGATTGATAAGCACCATAGCAAATTTACCCTAGATGGCAAAGCTTAAGTTTTATAAGGTTTCTTTGTTCGGATGTGTGTCCAGCCTGGACTAGGCTGGTCCTCAGGGAAGTTATAGGCAGACAGGAGTTGGCCTCTGACATGGTTGCCTACATTCCAAGGGGCCCTGATTTTGCAGTGAGGAAGACTAATCGAATGCACATTGTATGTATAGATCCAGAATTAAGTTTTAGTAAGTCCGTAAGTCATTAAAACTATACAATAAGAATTTACTTATTTAGCTATAGGTAACAAGTGTAGGTATATTTTACTTTGGTTTCATATATTTGAAATTTGAAGAAATTCTGAGAGGATTACATCTGGGATTTAACCTCTGACCTTAAGCAACTTTTTCTACTCTGTGAAACTCTGATGGGAGGGGAGGTTAATCCATCTTCTCTCTCTAGTTTTAGTTAGACAAAGGGACATGAATTTCTCAGCACAGAGATGATCGTAACAGGAAGGGATTTAAAAGCTGTATGTGGGCATTAGTCTTTGTGAGTACATTACAATATCTGTCTATGTATTTCTTCTTTATAAAACATGTAAGCTTAGTATGAGAATGGAACTTTTTTAGGTATAAGAATGTAACTTTAGGAATGCTTTTGTGACATGCCCATATGAAGGTATAGAAGCAAGCCTTATATGGAAGCAAATAATGTGGATCAGTTAGATTGTAGCAAAGGAATGTCGTCATTTAGGATATATGGATGTGTAACTGGTAAAACGCTGGAATTCGTTACTAGCAAGGCCAGATTTTGGCTTCTGTAATAATTCTCATGATGCAAATAACCTTATGATAAATCATTTTTGATAATGAATAAATAATAATTTTGCTTTTAGAAAACATTTGCATCATTTCATTATTCTTGTACTTTTTACACACCTAGAGAAAAGCTAGCAGCTTACTGCTGCTTAAGAGTGCGCTTGTGTCCAATTACCCTGCTTACCATGTTGAGTATATGAACTCCGAACACTGAAAAAATGTTTCAAGATAAACGGAGAGATTATCTCAAAGTGGGTCCCTCTGATGTTCATTATGTTTATCACTTTTTTAATTTCTGATAGAGTTGAAAGGGAAACTGGTAGGTTGGATTGGGTGTATGAATCATGGTAGAGGTTTAAATGATTTACTGGGAGAGGAAAGGAGAGAGAGGGGTAGTGAGGAGGAAAAGAGGTGATGTAGGGGAGAAAGTTCCTACAGTATATTGCTTTGATAGCTTTCAGGCAGTAGATAATAAAATAAATAAAAACATGATGACAGGAAGAAAACGAAGAAACAGCAAATGGACAGGAGATCCCAACAACAGAATTGAAGAAAGCAGAACCCAGAGCCTGGGACCAATATAATTAGAAAACTAATATATCCATTCCAGACAGATGCAAAATTGTAATTCCAGGAGGGAATTTATACCATAAAACAATGTATTATTTATAGTTCCCGATTCTATCCATTGAAATCCATGCTGCGGGTTCCATAGTGTGTCATGACAGGCTAGCAGACTGGCCTAAAATCTCTCCCCTGGAACTACATAACTTGGCAACTCTGCAACAAATGTAGAAAAAATAATTTTATTGGAAACTTTGGGAGGGAACCCCAAAGCCCATTAGCTTCAAGCAAGCTTGGGCTCTCTTTAGGCTAGGGACTCGGGGCAATTACCTTCATAGTATCCCCTCTAAAGTCAGCCCTGATATCTGCTGTCTTTATATTATTACCGTACATTAAAGGGGGATACATTTATTTCTATTGTGATGCACTTCATATATGCAATTTAATTTTGTATACACATTTCTATTTTTACTTTATGGTCACTTATTCTGTATTTGATGAGTTTTGATCTGTGTTCTATATTCAATAGAGGCTAGGTATTCTGTTAGCATGAATTTTCTATGTACTGATCTGTAATATGTATAGTGATGTTCTAGTCCAGTGATTCCCAACCCTGTCCTGGAGGAACACCAGGCCAATCGGGTTTTCAGGCTAGCCCTAATGAATATGCATGAGAGAGATTTGCATATGATGGAAGTGATAGGCATGCAAATTTGCTTCATGCATATTCATTAGGGCTAGCCTGAAAACCCAATTGGCCTGGTGTTCCTCCAGGACAGGGTTGGGAACCACTGTTCTAGTCTGCAGTTGTTTATGGTGCTGCCTTTTCCTACATAGGCCCTTGTTGTTGGTTATCATTAAAAAGGGTATCACGACCAGGACGAAGGAAGTCATCATGCTGCTGTATCATGCAATGGTGTGCCCACATCTGGAGTACTGTGTCCAGTACTGGTCGCCGTACCTCAAGAAGGACATGGCAGTACTTGAGGGAGTTCAGAAAAGAACGACTAAGCTGATAAAAAGTATGGAAAACTTTTCATACGCTGACAGGTTGGAAATGCTGGGGCTATTCTCCCTGGAAAAGCGGAGACTTAGAGGAGACATGAAAGAAACCTTCAAAATCCTGAAGGGCATAGAGAAGGTAGACAGGGACAGATTCTTCAGACTGTGGGGAACCACAAGTACAAGGGGGCACTCGGAGAAATTGAAAGGGGACAGGTTTAGAACAAACGCTAGGAAGTTCTTTTTTACCCAGAGGGTGGTGGACAAATGGAACGCGCTTCCGGAGGTTGTGATAGGCCAGAGCACGCTACAGGGGTTCAAGGAAGGTTTAGATAGGTTCCTAAAGGTTAAGGGGATTGAGGGGTACAGATAGAAGTAGAGGTAGGTTATAGGAATAGTCAGGGACCACTTCACAGGTCATAGGCCTGATGGGCTGCCGCGGGAGCGGACCACTGGGCACGATGGACCTCTGGTCTGACCCAGTGGAGACAACTTCTTATGTTCTTCTTCTTCTTCTTATGGTGGAAGTGCTCTATAATTTGATTTGATTTTAATACTTAATATACCGCTAAA
Organism: Geotrypetes seraphini; assembly: GCF_902459505.1. NCBI lineage: Eukaryota > Metazoa > Chordata > Amphibia > Gymnophiona > Dermophiidae > Geotrypetes > Geotrypetes seraphini. The sequence continues at coordinate 208,149,907 of NC_047086.1, read as the reverse complement.
AATTGAAGTGCTATAGCAGTTTACAATTCTAATAAAGAGTTCATTATAACAAGTTACAAACTTAATAACATCTCATTGTGCAACAATTATTATGATTCTAATTATACCATCACATCCATAGGACTCATCCCAAATATAATAATCATCTAATTACAACCCTCATTATCAAATCCACTCATTAACTATAAAAAGACCTCTATAAATAAATGTTACCCATAGCATTCTGACTCCTTATATCCATGTTATAGGGCTCCTTTTACGAAGATGTCAGATTATGGGAAGGAGAGGAGAGAGACTGGGAAGGGGGGGAAAGGAAGGAGAGAGATATCGTCGAACCACTGGGGGGAAGGAGGGAAGGAGAGAGATGTCACACCATGGAAACAGGGAGGGAAGAAGAGAGAGATAGATTTTGAGAATGGTGTGGCCCTGCTGTTTGGGGCCTGCAATAATGACTGACCTCATGGCACTCGATATGCTGGTATAGGTAATATATTTTTATTAGTAAATCAGTAACAGCTTACAAGAATAAATCTTCCAGCATACAGAGTAACAGAACATAGGATCATCAGGCCTGAGATCTCGGATCTGTCCTGCCTACATAATCAAAAAGGCTGTCTTTTATACAATTCTTGATAGCCTGAGGCCACGTTGGTACATATCATATTGTTAGTTTTCATTGGTTACTTACAAACGTCATTACATTTATCAGTTTATTAATTGGTCACCATTATCTGTATCATACTGTATGCATGCCCCTGTTTACTAAAATCACTACCTATTCCTGTCAAATGCCATTTTAATATCAATTCATCAATTTTGAGCAAAGGGTCCCATAAGGAACCACCCATTCCAGGATATATCTTGCAAAATGATGTATTTTTATATTCTTGGTGCAACCTCATCTGGAGTATTGCGTTCAATTCTGGTCTCCTTATCTCAAGGAAGATATAGCGGCACTAGAAAAGGTTCAAAGAAGAGCGACCAATATGATAAAGGGGATGGAGCTCCTCTCGTATGAGGAAAGACTAAAAAGGTTAGGGCTCTTCAGCTTGGAAAAAAGATGGCTGAAGGGAGATATGAATGAAGTCTACAAAATCCTGAGTGAAGTAGAACAGGTACAAGTGGATCGATTTTTCACTCCTTCAAAAATTACAAAGACTAGGGGATACTCGATGAAGTTACAGGGAAATACTTTTAAAACCAATAGGAGGAAATATTTTTTCACTTGGAGAACAGTTAAGCTTTGGAACACATTGCCAGAAGTTGTGGTAAGAGCGGATAGCGTAGCTGGTTTTAAGAAAGGTTTGGACAATTTCCTGTAGGAAAGGTCCATAGTCTGTTATTGAGAAAAACATTATTATCCCAGGACAAGCAGGCATGATATTCTCACATGTGGGTGACGTCATCTACGGAGCCCCAGCGCGGACAGCTTTTCAAGCAAACTTGATTGAAGTTTCAAGTTTGCTATGCTGCACCACGCATGTGCATGCCCTCTTGCCCACTAGAGGGCGCATCCCCACCTCGTGGTCCTCAGTTCTGTTTCTTCCGCGGAGCCAGAAGCCCTGTGTGTTTTTTCGCTCCGTGCTAGTGCCTTCTGTCACCGCGGCTGGGGTTGTTTTTCCTTAGTCGCTGTGTTTTCTTTGTTTTCCCTTCTTTGCGATCGTGATATTCGTAAAAAAAAAAAAAAAAATTTGTTTTCTTTCGGCTCCGGGGGCTCCCGGGAGCCGCGGCCGCGGAACCTCATTCGTTCCCGGCCGGTTTTTGCTTCATGTCATGCCCTTTGACGGGCTTTAAAAAGTGCACCCGGTGTGATCGGTTGCTTTCGATTACCGATCCCCACCGGTGGTGCTTACTTTGTCTGGGTCCCGATCACCTGACTGACTGCACTCGGTGCTCTACATTTCAGCCTAGAGCTCTCCGCCGCCGTCGCGCTCGCATGGCGGAGCTCTTTGCTGTGGACCCCGCGGCCGGGAAGGCCTCGACGTCGGCCTCGGCTTCGGCCCCGGCCTTGACCTCGGCCTCGACTCCCTCAACCTCACCGAGGCTGCCTTCCTCGTCGAAGCCTGCGTCCACTTCGATGAAGCCTGCCCAGGGTAAGTCCTCGCTTCCTTCCTCAGCTCCAGGTTCTGCTAAGAAGCCATCCTCGGGCTCCTCGACGGGGGCGGGTGGGTCGTCCTCGGCCCCGCCCCGCGTGTCGAAGTCGAAGTCGAAGTCGGGTGCTCCGCGGGAATACTTGAGACCGAGGTCGCCCTCGAGGGAGCACCCACCGGCCCCGGACTTACCATCCATGATGGCCGTTCCTGTTTTTCAGGATTTGCTCCGGGCGCTGATTATTCATCCCCCTCTGAAACCTCCTCCTGTAGTTTGGGATCTCAATGTGGTTTTGGCTCAGTTGATGAAACCTCCTTTTGAGCCTATTGACAAATCTCATCTTAAGTTTCTCACTTGGAAGGTGATTTTTCTGATTGCACTCACCTCTGCTAGGCGAGTTAGTGAGTTGCAGGCTTTGGTTGCGGACCCACCTTTTACTGTGTTCCATCATGACAAGGTGGTTCTTCGCACCCATCCTAAATTTTTGCCGAAGGTTGTGTCTGATTTCCACCTCAATCAGTCCATTGTTCTTCCGGTGTTCTTTCCGAAGCCCCACTCACATCCTGGCGAGGTGGCGCTTCACACGCTTGACTGTAAGAGGGCGTTGGCTTTTTATCTTCAACGCACTCAGTCTCATCGGAAGGTTCCTCAATTGTTTTGTCCTTCGACCCTAATCGGTTAGGACGTCCGGTTTCCAAGTGCACCTTGTCTAACTGGTTGGCTGCTTGTATTTCCTTTTGCTACGCTCAGGCTGGTCTCGCGCTGCATGGTCGGGTTACGGGACATAAAGTCCGAGCGATGGCAGCTTCTGTTGCTTTCCTCCGGTCTACTCCAGTGGAGGACATCTGCAAGGCTGCCACTTGGTCTTCGGTTCATACTTTCACCTCCCACTACTGTCTGGATACGTTGTCCAGAAGCGACGGCCGGTTTGGCCAGTCGGTTTTGCGTAACCTGTTTTCCTAAATTGCCATCCTCCCACCTGCCCTTTTTTGGTTGGCTTGGAGGTCACCCACATGTGAGAATATCATGCCTGCTTGTCCTGGGATAAAGCACAGTTACTTACCGTAACAGGTGTTATCCAGGGACAGCAGGCATATATTCTCACAACCCGCCCTCCTCCCCGGGGATGGCTTCTTTGCTGGCTATGGAACTGAGGACCACGAGGTGGGGATGCGCCCTCTAGTGGGCAAGAGGGCATGCACATGCGTGGTGCAGCATAGCAAACTTGAAACTTCAATCAAGTTTGCTTGAAAAGCTGTCCGCGCTGGGGCTCCGTAGATGACGTCACTCACATGTGAGAATATATGCCTGCTGTCCCTGGATAACACCTGTTACGGTAAGTAACTGTGCTCTATGTTCACTGCTTTGCTAAGTATAAAAAGTAAAAGGAAAAGTAGTATAAACAAGTATAGCAAGCCACAACGCATACCTGTGATTATGCCTTGAGCCTTTTGGTCCTAGGAGTGATAGGCACTGAATGAATCCTTGCTCTGGTCCATAAAACTATCCAGTTTCTCTAAATTTTGAGAATATTACCTTTCTACTCTTATTGCATGGAGACAGACTGTTAAATAAGGCAGAACTAAAAGTGTGATGAGAAACTAATCTAACTGAATATTTATTTCCAGTAGAAACAGTATTGTGTGCAGGATAGCTGAGAATAGCCCTTGAGTCACCATTCCTGCCTAGGAAAGTGAAACTCTGCAGTAGTACACTGTCCAGAAATACTATATAATTAGAGGTTCTGTTCTTTTCTATTTATAACATGTAAAAATTGGTTTTTATTTTTCAGCTAATTATGGGTCCATTGAGGTATAATCAACGGTTATCAGTGTTTTTATATCACAGGTACTATTCCTAGGTATTTACTCCATTGGAATTAAATACATATTGAATAGGTATTATTTCTAGGTACCTATTCCATTCCTTATATATAATAGTACCTATTCCATATATTTTTAAAATCCTTTTCTTTGAACATATATTTAATTCCAATGGGTACCTAGGAATAGTACCTATTATTTATTTATTATTTAAGCATTTATATACCAGTTATAGCCTAAGTAGTTTACATTCAGGTACTTAAGCATGTTCCCCTATCTGTCCTGGTGGGCTCACACTCTATCTACCTGGGGCAATGGAGGATTCAGTCACAAGAAGCAGCACAAGATTTGAACCCACAGCCTCAGGGTGCTGAGGCTGTAGCTCTAACCACTGTGCCACACACTCCCATTGGAATAGGTGCCTAGGAATAGTACCTATGATATAAAAACACTGATAACTGTTGATTGATACCTCAATAGTCTCATAGTTAGCTGAAAAATAAAAACCTATTTTTACATTTTATAAATAGCAAAGAACAGAACCTTTAATTGTACAGAACCTTTAATTGTACAGAACCTTTAATTTCTGGACAATATACTGCTGCAGAGTGTATATATATATCTATCTCTATCTATCTATCTATCTATATACTCTGCAGCAGTATATATATATACTAGTGTTTTAGCCCGTTACATTCGTTACAGTAACGGGTGCTAGAAAAGCTCCACCTATACCCTGACCCTGACCCCACCCATGCCCCGCCTCTATCATGCCCGGACCCTGCCTCCCACTGATCCCAGTCTCACCACCTCACCTTTCACCATTTCCTTTGTACCCTTTTGGCCCTCCTGACAGGGTCTTTACTTACTCGAGGCGGCAGCAGCAGTCCTGAGGTACCAACCTTTCCTCCCTCAGTGCCCCAGAGCAGCTGTGGTCCTACCATTTCCATCTCTCCCTTTCCCCCTTTCACACCATCTACCATCTTTCTCTGACCCTGTTTCACCTCTTTTGCCATCTTTCTCTTTCCTGTCCCCCTCTATCCTTCCCCAAGACCATCTCTCTCTCCTGCCCCCTCCATACTCCCTTAAGTCTATCTCTCCCTATCCCCTACCATCTCTCCTGGTCCTCCTAGTAGCCCCTCCGTCCTTCTCATCTATCTGTCTCTGTCTCTCTCTCCTCACCTCCTGCCTCTGCGGAGCTCTCGCAGCTCCTCCTCGTCCTCCTCCAGCCAGGCTTCAGCCATCTGCCGCCGTGGTCTGCAGCAGCCTTCAGCTGCCGACAGCTGCCGCTGCGACCTGCAGCAGCCGAAAGCCGCCGCAGCCGACATCCGCCTTGGGGGATTCTCACGCATGCGCACTCCTACCTGCGGTACCCTACAGCGCACGGAAAACGGGAGCACGCAGGTGGGAGTGCGCATGCGCGCTTAGGGCTTTATTATATTAGATATTTTCAATGGAATAGGTACTTGGGAATATAGATAGATATAAATATAAATGTAAATGTAGATATAGATATAGATAGATATAGGCAATTCAGGAGTCCTTAGTGCAGAAATGGTACAAAAACAGAGTAGAAGATCTAAAGTAGACAAAGGGAGGTATGAGGGAATACTAGGGGAAATTAAGGGGGGCGGGGTTCAGTTTGTGGGTGCAAACCAGAAAAAGGGAGCAGGGATAAATAGGAGAGCTCCGTGGGTCAATAAGAACCAGGAGTCGAGGAATAAATAAAAGATATTTATATTTTACGAGTTATCCAGATATATCATACTACAAACTAGACACAGAGCCATATTTTGGCAAGTAATTGCATTGGGGATGTTTTAGTTGTGTTTCTCTCCGGAAAGGCTATCAAGCCATTTTCCAGTTGGGTAAGGAGCCTTCTGTTACCAATTCAGAAGAGACTGAAGCTGAGATGGGGGACGACCGCACACCAGGAGAAATAGAAAGAATAGAAAGAACGCATGAAGACGTCCCCCACACAAAGAGCCGAAAACAACTTCAAGCGTATCGCAGGAGGAAGAAGATTGGCCCTATACCATGGACGTGGATTTACGACCCCCAAGGAACCTCTGAATAAAGAAGATGGGGATCATCGAAGGAGACTCCATTATACGTCATGTGGACAGCCACACCGCAGGAGGGAGAGGATAGAATTGTCACCTGCCTGCCTGGAGCAAGAGTGAAGGATGTGGCCAACAGGATCTCCAGGATCATAGACAGCGCAGGGGGAGAGGACACTGCTGTGCTTATCCACATGGAAACCAACGATGTGAGCGGACGTATGTCAGGGAAGAGATGAAGGGCCAGCTCCGCTCACTCGGAAGAGGTGAAGGTGGCTTTTTCCGAGATCCTCCTGGTACCAAGAGCGGATGGAAAGAGACAAGGAGAATTTCAAGCGATCAACGCCTGGATGAGATGATGGTGCGAAGAGGAAGACTTTGACTTCGTGCGCAATTGGACGGCGTTCTGGGGAAAAAGCAAGTACTACAGAAAGGATGGACTACATCTTAACAAGGAAGGAGCAAGAGTATTGGCAGGCAACATGAAGAGGGCCATCGAAAAGGCTTTAAACTAAAGGACAGGGGAAAGCCGACAGTTGACCACCAGTCAATGGCCCAGGCGACAGGATGCCCCGAAGAAGGAACTATGGACAACTACTCAGATACGGGAGGGGACGACCACAAAGCAAACAAGGGAGACAACGCAGGAGCAGAAAAGGATACCGTGAAAGAAACAGTAGATACTGCTAAGCTTAGAAAGTCCAAGAAGGTAACACAAAGGAAACTCAAATGTATGTATACGAATGCTAGAAGTCTGAGAAACAAAATGGGAGAATTAGAGACAATAGCAAGATACGATGAACTGGAAATCATTGGCATAACAGAAACATGGTGGAATGATGAAAACAAATGGGACACAGTACTACAGGGATACAAACTATACAGAAGAGATAGAGTAGGGCAGAAAGGTGGCGGTATTGCCCTATATGTTCAGGATGGAGTAGAAACTGTTAAGAGAGGCTAAGACGGAAAGGACAGAGAAGCTGGAGTCCCTCTGGATCATGATTCCTAGACACAATGGTGCAGACACAAAAACTGGCCTTTAATATCGATCCCCAGGACAGACGGAGGAGACAGACTCAGAAATGATAAATGAAACAAGAAGGTAAGACAGGTAATGTAATAATCATGGGAGACTTCAATTTCCCAGGGATAGACTGGAACCTGGGAACCTTGAACTGCAGCAAGGAGGCCAAGTTCCTGGAAACGCTAGGGGACTGCTTCCTGGAACAAATGGTGGGAGAGCCAACGAGAGGAAACGCCACCTTGGACTTGGTCCTAAATGGCATTACGGGACCGACAAAAGAAGTAGAAGTCACGGTCCCGCTGGGGACGAGCGATCACAACATCGGGAAAGGGAAACATACCAAAACCTTAACCACGACCTTAAACTTTAAAAAGGGAAGATGCGATAGCATGAGCCATGGTTAAACAGCAGCTCAAGAAAAAGATGGACAAAGTTAAAACGGTAGATCAGGCATGGTCCCTACTGAAAAATACAAAATCTCCACATTCCACGGATTTTCAAAAAAAGGAAAACTAAAGGCAAAAGAGAAACAGCATGGCTTACTAGAGAGGTGAAGGAAGCCATAAAAGAAAAGAATGACTCCTTTAAAAAATGGAAACGCACGAAAACAACCGAAGCGTGGAACAAACACAAAGATGATCAGAAGAAATATCACAAGGCGGTGAGGGATGCCAAAAAGGACTATGAGGAGAAAATAGCGCAAGATGCCAAAAATTTCAAGCCCTTCTTTAGATACGTAAAAGGGAAAAAACCTGCAAATAAGGCGGTGGGACCGCTGGATGACCAGGGAAGAAAAGGGTACATCAAGGAAGACAAACAAATTGCAGACAGACTAAATTCCTTCTTTATGTATCTTTACGAAGGAGGACACTGCAACAATACCAGAAGCAGTGAAAGTGTTCAAAGGAGTAATAGAGGACAGCCTCACCACAGTAGAAGTGGACTTGGACCAGATATACTACCAGATTGACAATCTTAAAAGCGACAAATCCCCTGGAGCTGATGGAATTCACTCGAGAGTCTTAAAAGAACTGAAGGTTGAAATCGGAGAGCTTTTGCAAAATCTTGCCAACCTGTCAATTAGAACTGGAGAGATACCGGATGATTGGAAGATAGCAAACATCACGCCAATTTTCAAAAAAAGATCAAGAGGAGAACCAGGCAACTACAGACCTGTGAGTCTTACGTCTGTCCCTGGAAAGATGGTTGAAGCACTGATTAAAGATAGCATAGTCCGGCACTTGGATCCATATGACCTGATGAGAGCCAGTCAACATGGCTTCAGGAAAGGGAAATCATGTTTGACGAATTTACTTCAATTTTTTGAGACCGTGAATAAACAAATTGATAGTGGAGAACCGGTGAACATAATATACTTGGACTTCCAGATATTGTTCGACAAGGTTCCACATGAAAGACTTCTCAGGAAACTACAAAGCCATGGAATAGAGGGAGATATACTAAGATGGATAGGCAAATGGCTGGGGAACAGAAAGCAGAGAGTGGGCATGAATGGGAAGTTCTCGGATTGGTAGAAAGTGACTAGCGGTGTGCCCCAGGGCTCAGTACTTGGGACCATCTTATTTAATATTTTCATCAATGACCTAGAAGAAGGAACATCCAGTGAGATCATCAAGTTTGCAGATTACACAAAGCTATGCTGGGCAATCAGATCGCAGAAGGATGGCGAGGAATTCCAGAGTGACTTGTGTCAGTTAGAGAAATGGGTGGAGAAATGGCAGATGAAGTTTAATGTGGAAAAGTGCAAAGTAATGCATTTAAGCAGAAAGAACAAGGAACACAAGTGTAGAATGTCAGGTGCAACTCTGGGTAAGAGCGAAAAAGAAAAGGACCTGGGTGTACTGATAGATAGGACCCTGAAACCGTCGGCACAATGCGCAGCAGCGGCAAAGAAAGCAAGTAGAATGTTAGGCATGATAAAGAAAGGAGTAGATCGGAGAAAGTTATAATGCCGCTTTATAGGGCAATGGTCAGACCACACTTGGAATACTGTGTCCAGCACTGGTCTCCCAACCTAAGGAAAAATTATGTTCTTACCTGTTAATTTTCTTTCCCTTAGACGCAGCAGATGAATCCAGAGACCAATGGGATAGCTCACATCTACCAGCAGGCGGAGATAGAGAAACTGATTAACAGGTGGTCCTATTGGCTGGCACTCCTCCTGTTTATTCAGTATAGCTCCTTGCCCAAGCATCCGTAACCATCAATAGGCATAGCATGTAAAAAACTTCTTTCCCATAACAAATCTCAAAATGTAATAACACAGAAAACAACCTGCCATAATAACAAACTGCGAAAGATGCAAAAGAAAAAAAAACCAAGAAGCAATATCCAGAAAGGGTGGGGCTCTGGATTCATCTGCTGCGTCTAAGGGAAAGAAAATTAACAGATAAGAACATAATTTTTCCTTCCCTAGCAACAGCAGCAGATGAATCCAGAGACCAATGGAATGTAGCAAAGCAATCCTCAATCTGGGTGTGAAGCAAACGCCGCCTCCGCAACAACCGAAGCACAAAACGCCCCTACCGCATGCGCCCCCACATCCAAGCAGAAATGTGGAGAGAAAGCACTCTCGGAAGACCAATTAGCAGCGAGACAAATCTCCTCCAAGGAAAAATCCTCTGGGCCGAGCCCAAGAAGTAGCCATCGCTCCAGCGGAATGGTCATGAAGTTCTTTTGCCAACCGCTTCCCTGCCAGCAAGCAAGCATAAAGAATGTCCTCCTGGACCCATCGAGCGATGGAGGCTTCGGATGCCGCCATACGTTTGAGGCGTCCCTTGAAGAATACAAAAAGGAGATATAAACAACTAAAAGTCGTTAGAAACCGAGCTCACGGAGAACGCTACGTACGTATCAAAAAATGCAGTGAAGCACTGCTCCCAATTTCTCCTCCCAGGAAGAAGGAAGGAAAAGCGAGCATGACATAAAAGAAAGGATGACACCCCCCTAGAAAGAAATAGTGGTACCATCCAAACTGATAACCCATATTTCGGAAATCAGAAATAGAAATCCACGTTGAACAAAGCCTGCAACATAGAAAACTGCAGAGCTGAAGCCATGGCCAAAAGAAACCCCATGTTCAATGGCACAGCCCTTTAGAGTCCCAAAAGACAAGGATAAAATGAAGCCTTCGGTAAACTGAGAAGAAGTACGTGAAGATTGTACTCCAAACCGGGCTTTCTAAGAGGTGCATGAATATACCGCACTCTGTTTAGGAACTGAACTACATGAAGCTGAGAAGTAAGCGAAGAGCAATATACCTAGCCCTTGTAACCAGCCAAGAATGGCACTAGAAGCTGAAGGGAATTGAACGCAAAGCCCTCGGCAATACACCTGTGCCAAAAAGGAATTCTGGAGTGTTTCAAACGTTAAGAAGCACCCAAGAAAGGAAAAACCTCCAAAAGGAAGCAAAAGCCACAGGAGAAGACGTCCGTAGCACCTGGATAAGAGAAGAAACAACCTGCTTCGCATAACCCTTACACGTCAGCAAAGATTTTTCAAAAAACTAGGTCGTAATACTAAAGTAGTACAAATATCCATGTTGATCGGACCCTAGGCGAGCAAAGCCGGAGATACCAGGAAACTTCTTAGTCCGGCTGTCGAAAGACTCATCAAATCCGCAATGTAAGGATGGCGCCGCCGATCCAGAGATTCTACAAATACTGTGCCCGGAAAGCGAGCTCGAGATGGCAAATCCAAGCCATCATCAGCCAGCGGAAAACACTGAAAAAGAGAAGGCAGAAGCGAGAAAGGAGCCATGCAGCTACCCCCTCTAACTCCCACTCCCTTGGCCCGCCAAAGAAGCTAGGAAGCTTAGAATTGAGAGACGAGGCCATGAGGACTAGGTCAAGGAGATCGCACGTCCATAAAAAGAGCTAGAATGCCTGAGCCACAAATCTCAATATCCAGGATGCAGAAGATCACACTATTACTAACATGCACACTTTCCAGAGCGTACACAGCGCTGCACACTGTAACATATAAGAAATGGGCCATGCTCAGATTCCGCGGAGAGAAAGTCAATCCAAACTCTTATCCTGATCCATAAAAGGATCTGCCAACAGAAGACGAAGATGAGAGTCCACCCATTGAAGCAGAACAACTTCACCTGCCAATGAGTACAACACCTACTGCCCAAGCTGTAGATAAATACCCCCATCCTAATACTGACCAAAAGGACCCTCAGCGGCAATCCGGAAGAATGATCTGAAGCTCCAGAAAGGTAGCCTGACCCTGCTCAAGAGCAGAAGAATGAACAAGTACTGAGTCGCCTCTGAAGACCAGACTCCTGGAGCTGAGGATGGAAGCCACCGAGCCCCCCAACCCGACAGCCCAGGGCATGCCTTGAAAACAGAAATCGCGCTGAGCCACCAAATCATACAGAGCGAGGCAGGAGGAACATACCAAATAATTGGAGCCCTGAGATACCGGGAACCACCGGAACAAAAGCAACTGCTGTAGCGTAAGAAGGGGAAAGCAAGCCGAAGTCCCCAGTGGAGTCAGCAATATGGATCCCAGAAACTGTACAGAATCCCACACTCTTGGTCATGGTAAGCGAAGAAGAATACCAATCTGAGACCGAGACCCCACGCCCAAGTCTCCGGAAAGAAACACATGTCTCTCCTATATGAATAAAAACATCACCCCGATATACCTATAAATAGTATAGGAGAAAAGAGCGTTGTGCAAATTTGAAGATGCACGTGTAAAGAACTGAGGAAAAGATATCACCCTTTTCGTGTCAGTGAAATGGCCCGACTGGAAGTCGTCCGAATCAAGCAGGCAGTCAAGAACAAATTAGATGAATCGCCTGCTAGCGCCAAAACGGTACCACCGCCCACACCACCTAAAACGTTCGTGAAGCCTTGGGTAGGCGAAATGGCATGTGCCAAAACTGAAAGCGCCGCTCCAAGAGAGGCAGGCAAACCAAGTGCCGATTCGGAGAAAATGTAAATATACTCCCAGGTTGTCTGCAGAAATGTGTAACCCCGAGAAACTAATACAGCAGAATGGGATCCAGCCTGCCCAATGGCCCCGTCTCGGGCACCATGCAGTAAGTGGAACAACGTCCCTTAGTTCCCGAAGAACTACAAGAACTGTCCTGAGGACCAGTAACACTGAAAAGGGAAACACAAAACTCCAAAAACGAACTGGAAACCTGAGGAGGATGCAAAGATGCAAGCATCCTGAAAAATCTTCACAGCCCCCTGACCTGACATTATAGCGTCTTCTCCCTCATGAGAAAGCCTGAAGAATCATTGGAAGAAGTCAAGATCCCTCAGAATGAAGTGCAGAAGGTCAGGGAATGGCAGGATGAGACTGTAGGATCTGCAAGAAGATTCTCCTAGGAAAAATCAAGTTTCACAATGTAAAGAGGAATATACCGGAACCATGAAAACAGTACTAACCCCATGCAACATGAGCAAAATACGTATGTCCTTTAAAGTGAATACGTACTAGACTCAATCAAGATGTTGCATCTACCGCCCTGTGGAAAACAACAGCATCCTTACAGGTATCAGACAAAGCTCACATCGCTAATGAGAGCTTCAGGGATGAGGCTAACAGCCACATAGCGCGTGATCCTCTGCGGGTTTGATAGAATAGGTAACTGGCTCCTGGTTAAAAGGAGCTGTACAGCCCTTCCTGTCTGGTCAGGGGGCCCGTCTATCATGTGCCATGAGAAAATGGTGACAGGAGAAACCAGCGTGATAAGCATGGAAATCTGAAGTCCAGGCCCCCTCAGAAATAGAGAAAGAGAGTCCTGGCCGCAGAAAGATGCGCAGTGTCATTATGCCCATAGAGACAGCCCGAACTTGGAAACTGTTAGTACTACCTTTAGGCATATATATCCTGTGCCACTACTAGACACATGCAGCTCAGCACAGAGGCCCAAATAAGGACAGTTACCAACCGACAAAGGCTCAATCTGCAGGGACCCCAAGAGAGACAATGAGAAATACAGGGCACTTGTACAGAGATACCTGTGTGAAATACAGGGCACTATCTTACTGCTGATCTCACTGTGCCGTGAGTTGCCGTATGTCGCCCCAGTCCAGAGACAAACCGAGACTGGATGATCTAGCACAGGTCAGAGTCTCTCTGGTAAACCCCTTGAGTGCTAACCCCAGAGTCTGATTAAACAAGCAGCTTCCTTCAAGGGAGTACAGCAGGAACACAGACATAGACATATAAAGCTGCCTAAGCTTGTCCCAAAGCTGGTGAAACACATACAACTTGTCTGAATCGGAAAGGAGAGAAGCCCCGGCATACCCTGACCAAAGTCAGCTGGAAATAAACTACCGGAAAGCACAGTTACTTACCGTAACAGGTGTTATCCAGGGACAGCAGGCATATATTCTCACATGTGGGTGACGTCATCTACGGAGCCCCGATGCGGAAGCATTTTCAAGCAAACTTGATTGAAGATTTTAAGTTTGCTCTGCTGCTCCACGCATGCGTGCCTTCCTGCTCCACTAGGGGGTGCATCCCCTCGTGGTCTCCAGTTCACTTAACTAGCCAAGAAGCCAACATTGGGGAGGTGGGCGGGTTGTGAGAATATATGCCTGCTGTCCCTGGATAACACCTGTTACGGTAAGTAACTGTGCTTTATCCCAGGACAAGCAGGCATGATATTCTCACATGTGGGTGACCTCCAAGCTTACTGAAGAGGGATGGAGGGAAGTTGGCAATTTAAGCAAATAGATTTTGCAATACCGATTGGCCGAACCGGCCATCGCTTCTGGACAGGGAGTCCAGACAGAAGTGGGAGGTGAAGGTATGAACCGAAGACCACGTGGCGGCCTTGCAGATTTCCTCGATAGGTGTGGACCTGAGGAACGCTACGGAGGCTGCCATCGCTCGGACTTTGTGTCCCGTTACTCGACCATGCAGCGCGAGACCAGCCTGAGCGTAGCAAAAGGAGATGCAATCGGCCAACCAGTTGGACAAGGTGCGTTTGGAAACTGGGTGGCCTAACCGGTTTGGGTCGAAGGAAAGGAACAGTTGTGGGACTTTCCGGTGTGGCTGAGTGCGTTGGAGGTAAAAGGCCAACGCTCTTTTGCAGTCAAGAGTGTGGAGCGCCACTTCTCCGGGGTGAGAGTGGGGCTTGGGAAAAAACACGGGTAGGACGATGGACTGATTGAGATGGAAATCAGACACTACTTTAGGTAAGAACTTTGGATGGGTGCGGAGTACCACCTTGTCGTGATGGAATACCGTGAAGGGTGGATCCGCTACCAGCGCTTGTAGCTCACTGATCCGCCGTGCGGACGTGAGCGCGAGTAAGAAAATTACCTTCCAAGTGAGGAATTTTGGATGGCATTTGTCTAGTGGCTCAAATGGGGGTTTCATTAGTTGAGCCAGAACCACGTTAAGGTCCCAAACCACCGGGGGAGGTTTGAGAGGGGGGTGGACGTTCAGCAGACCCTTCATGAAGCGAGTGACTAAGGGATGGAGCGAGAGGGCTTTCCCTTCCAGGGACTGATGAAAGGCCGCAATCGCACTGAGGTGTACTCGAATGGAGTTGGTCTTTAGGCCGGAGTGAGATAGTTGAAGTAGATAGTCAAGGACCAGGGGGACGGGGGCCGACACCGGGTCCTGGCTGTGGGAGGAGCACCAGGTTGTGAATCTGGTCCACTTTTGGGAGTAGGAGGTTCTCGTCGAGGTTTTTCTAGAGGCCTCCAATATCTCCTTGACTGATTGAGACACGGGGAGAGCAGTCAGGGGGAGAGAAACCAAGCATTCAGATGAAGAGATTGAAGATTGGGATGTAACAGTGAACCCTGACCCTGTGACAGTAGAGAGGGAAACAGAGGCAGAGGCAGTGGATCTCTGACACTGAGTTGAAGTAGAAGGGAAAACCACGGCTGGCGAGGCCAGCGAGGGGCAATCAGGATCAGGGTGGCTTGTACTGTTTTCAGGTGGACAAGCGTCCGCAGTATTAGAGGAAACGGCGGGAACGCGTACAGGAACCTTCCCTCCCAGTCGAGGAGGAAGGCGTCGGCCTCGAGTCGGTCCGGGGAGTATATCCGGGAGCAGAAGAGAGGCAGCTTGTGGTTGTGAGGGGACGCGAACAGGTCTATTTGAGGTGTCCCCCACTGTTCGAACACCCTTCGTAGGGTCTGAGAGTGTAGTGACCACTCGTGTGGCTGGAGGAGGCGGCTGAGTCTGTCCGCCAGGCAGTTTTGTTCTCCTTGTATGTACACCGCTCGGAGGAAGGTGTTGTTGGAGATTGCCCATTTCCAGAGGCGCAGGGCTTCCCGACAGAGGGGCCAAAACCCTGTCCCCCCTTGTTTGTTTACGTAGTACATCGCTACCTGGTTGTCGGTTCGGATGAGAACCACTCGGTCGCGGAGCAGATGTTGGAAGGTTACATCTGCGAGATAGATGGCCCGAAGTTCTAGCACGTTGATGTGGCAGCGACGGTCTTGTGCTGACCACATTCCTTGGGTGCGTAGGCCGTCCAGATGGGCTCCCCAAGCGTACTCCGACGAGTCCGTGGTGAGTACCTTGCTGTGGGGTGGGGTGAGGAAGAGCAAACCTTTGGAAAGATTTGAAGAGTCGCCCCACCAGCGGAGCGATCGTTGCAATGAAGGAGTCACTGTCACGGAGCGGTCGATCGGGTCCCGGTCTTGACGCCATTGAGACGCCAGGGTCCATTGAGGGATTCTCAGATGGAGGCGGGCGAAGGGTGTGACATGGACGGTGGAGGCCATGTGGCCCAGGAGGGTCATCATCTGTCGAGCTGATACCGAGGTCAGCAGGGAGATCCTTCGGCTCAGACTTACTAACGCCTCCCGGCGCGGAGGGGGGAGGAAGGAACGGAGGCGAACCGTGTCCAGCGTGGCCCCGATGAACTGTAGGGACTGCGAGGGGCGTAGTTGAGATTTTGGGAAGTTTATCTCGAACCCCAGACTTTGTAGGTAGGTAATAGTCTGTTGGGTCGCTGAGATAGCCCCTTCCCTGGACGGGGCTTTGATTAGCCAGTCGTCCAGGTAGGGGAATACCTGGAGGCCCTGGGAACGTAAGGTTGCTGCTACCACCACGAGGCACTTGGTGAAGACCCGAGGTGATGATGCTAGTCCGAAGGGGAGGACTCGGTATTGTAGGTGCCAGTCCCCTACCTGGAAACGCAAGAACTTGCGGTGGGCGGGATGCACTGGGACATGTGTGTACGCCTCCTTGAGATCGAGGGAGCAGAGCCAGTCGCCCTCGTCGATCAGGGGGTAGAGTGTCGGTAGTGAGAGCATCCGAAACTTTTCCCGTACCAGGAATTTGTTGAGGCGTCTCAAGTCTAGTATTGGGCGTAGGTCTCCCGTTTTTTTCGGTACCAGGAAGTAACGGGAGTAGAAGCCCTTCCCCCATTGGTCGGGGGGAACCTTCTCCACTGCTCTCAAGCGAAGCAGGTCTCGAGCTTCGGAGAGGAGTAGGGATAGCTGAGTCCGGTTGGGAGGGCAATTCCTTGGGGGGTTGTCCGGGGGAATGGCCCGAAAGTTGAGAGAGTACCCTGATGAGATCACGCCAAGGACCCATGCGTCCGACGTGATTTGTTCCCAGTGAGGGTAAAAGGCTTTGAGTCGGCCCCCGATGGGAAGGAGGCCTGGGACTATGGCGGAGGGGGCCCGCCCCCTTCTGCATGCCCCGTCAAAAGGACGGGGATGGTTTGGTGGTCGCGGGAGGCTGGGACTTGGGCATGGTCCTGTGGTGGGCTTGCGGACGCCTGGGTGGGGGCCGTGAGAAAGCAGGGGTGGACTTTTGTGGGTAGCGGCGCGGAGGGGCCCTATACGGCCTGGCCGCTGGCGGTTTGGGCTTTTGCCGGACAAGGGAGGCAAACGAGCGTTCGTGTTCGGAGAGGCGTTTTGTGGCCGCCTCGATAGTGTCATCGAACAACTCCTTTCCCACGCAGGGGAGGTTAGCCAACCGGTCCTGTAAGTTGGGGTCCATGTCGACCAGGCGCAGCCAAGCTAGTCGGCGCATGGCGATAGCGAAGGCTGCTTCTCTGGAGGAGAGTTCGAAGCCATCGTAGGCCGCGTGGAATAGATGAAGGCGCAGGTTGGAGAGGGACTCTAAAAGCAGGCCGAACGTTCCTTGCCGGGAGGCCGGTAGGTCAGTCTCAAAGGCTCTCAGTAGTCCAATGAGGTGTTTGAGGTAGGATGTGAAGGTGAAAGTGTAGCTTTGCACCCTAGAGGCCATCATTGCGTTCTGGTATAGTCTCCTGCCGAACTTGTCCAGGGTTCGGCCTTCTCGGCCTGGGGGGACCGCTGCTGAGACCCGGGACGGGTGAGCCTTTTTCAAGGAGGATTCTACTAGCAGCGATTGGTGGGAGAGCTGTGGTTGCTCGAATCCCGGGTAAGGTACTGTGCGGTATTTGGCCTCCATTTTGGAGGGTACGGCCGTGACCATATAGGGGGTCTCTAGGTTCCTGAAGAAGGCCTGTTGGAGTACCGGGTTAGGTGGTAAGCGGAGGGACTCTCTGGGCAGTGATGGCATATCCAGCTCCGCCAGGTATTCCTTAGAGTATCTGGAGTCGGACTGGAGGTCTAAGTCCAATGCGTGGCCCATGTCTTGGACGAAGCGAGTGAAGGATGGACGTGATGTCCCCGGGGCCCCGTGCGGGGTCGGGGAACGAGACCTTCGTCGGGTGGAGAAGGATAGGGAGGCTTCCCTCGAGTATCGAGGTTCATGTTCCGATCCCTGCTCCGAGACTGGGGAAGCACTGTGAGAGTGTCGATCTTCGGCGTCTCGAGGGGCCCCTCGGAGACGATGCCGGAGTTAGGGGTACCGATCGATATCGGATCGGTGACCTCGATCCGGATTCCCTCGGAGAATACGTCCGAGGGGGAGTTCGGAGGATGCGCGGGTTGGAGAGTGATAACTCAGCCACCCTTAGTGGTCCCATACGAGGTGTGGGAGAGCGGCCTCATAGAGTTGGTGAACCTCGGGCCTTCTTGGAGGTACGGCAGTTCGAGGTTTCTGTCGTTTTAGCCCGACGTTTTGCCCCTCGGCGGTCTGCGGAGGGGGAACGTCTCGGGCGCCTCGGCGAGGAGTCGGAGGAGGATGGGATGCGGCGAGGATTGCGCACCTTTCCTCGAGGTTGATCTGTGCGAGGCTCAGGCTGGTCTGGCACGTTCGAGGTCGAGGCCGATTGAAACTGGGCCATTGCAGTGGACAGCTCCGACATGATCATCGCTCGGAGTAGGTCCTGGAAGACGGGCACGGACAGCATCGAAGGCATGTCCCCTGCCTCGGTGCACTCCACCTGGGGCGACCTCGTATCAGAGTATTCCCGTGTGGTGGAGGCACGGCCCGAAGGCTTGGAGGGCTTAGTCGCTGTGAGCATGGGGCTTCCGCCATGCGTCGACGTTGTCCCCGAGGTTGGCTTCTTCGCTGTTACCGAACCTGAAGAGGGAAGAGGGGACTTACCCGGGGCCGAGGCTTTCTGTTGTCCCGAAGACTTCGGGGTCGAGTCTCGAGGCGATGCCGAGGTATCAGGGGCCGAGGTCAAGGCCGGGGCCGACCTCGAGGCCGAGGTGGAGGGTTGGTCCGGAGTGAAGAGGTCCGCCATGCGGGCTTTTCTTCGGCGGAGGGCCCTGTTTTGGAAATTAGCGCACTGGGGGCAGGAGTCGGTTGGATGAGCTGCCCCCAGACAGAGGATGCACCGGCGATGCGGATCTGTGAGAGAAAGAAGCCGCTCGCAGCGGGTGCACTTTTTAAAGCCGGTCAAAGGCCGGGACATTAAATCGAAAGTGGCCGCGGCTCGATTAGCCACGCGGCCACGGGGACCCGGAAGCCTCCGGGTTGTCGAAAACGAAGCAGGAATCAAGTAGAGTTGTAAGGAATTCGCGCACAGCGACTTAATCGAGAAAAAAACAAGAAAAAATCGCGGTGCTAGAAGGCAGTTGGGGCAGAGCCTGAGAAACACGGCTTCTAGGCTCGCGGAAAATTTTGAACTGGAGACCACGAGGGGATGCACCCCCTAGTGGAGCAGGAAGGCACGCATGCGTGGAGCAGCAGAGCAAACTTAAAATCTTCAATCAAGTTTGCTTGAAAATGCTTCCGCATCGGGGCTCCGTAGATGACGTCACCCACATGTGAGAATATCATGCCTGCTTGTCCTGGGATAACACTGCAGCTCTCCCGCCATCGCCTGAGACCCAAGCGCACGCCTGATTCTCACTGACACGTGGCCGCTGCATCAACGCTCCTAGAAACATAGTCGGAGTCAAGCCCCACAAAATTTACCTTGCCGCGGCTTGCACAGAAATAAAATCAGACTCAGGGAATAACCAGAAGAACGGCCCACAGCGCCGGAAAAAAAACATGTCCCATCTCATGCTGCTATAAACCGGCACCTGCACTATCAGCTGCACATGACCGTGACAAACACCGATGAAAGAGAGCTTCAGAATAAACAGGAATACTATTGCTGCACTGAAACCCAACAATGAGAACAAGTGCGATAATGAAATTGCACCGCCACTGCTGCGCTGTAACCAACAAGGAAACCAAGCGCGTGCATGCAAAGGGCGGGAAGTCCCGGCTCCCTCCACGGATTTCTAGTCATAAAACTTAGCCTCAATAAAATATCCATGCCTTAAACGTACATTGACCGAACTCACATTACTAAGACTCCCAAACAGAACCTGAAGTTCAAACAGACATACTCACAAACTTGTTGTTAGGGCCGGTTGAAGCCAGTTAAATCTGGTTGATCAGCAGTAACCAGGTAGAATGGAGGAACTGTGGTCTCTCTTTCTTTTTTTTTTTTTTTTTTTTTTTACAGAGAAGGGAAAGAAGAAAAATATTGAGACCCAGTCAGACCCTCTATCACTGGAGGGAGGGTGAGGCAGGGACCTGGGGAGGCCCAGGTGTAACCCCTAAAGCCGGCACCGTTCAGCCGGACACCCCTGTCTCACTGAAGAGAAAATCTCAACAGGAGAAATAGCATTGCCAGCTCACTGAAGAGAAACCTCAACAGGAGAAACAGAATGGCAGTCTCACTGAAGAGAAACCTCAACAGGAGAAAATAAAGTTCCAGCCACAGCCAGAATTCAGGAGCTAGTTGAATAGCGACCTTTTCCTTCTGGGAGATAGAGATTACTGAATAAACAGGAGGAGTGCCAGCCAATAGGACCACCTGTTAATCAGTTTCTCTATCTCCACCTGCTGGTAGATGTGAGCTATCCCATTGGTCTCTGGATTCATCTGCTGCTGTTGCTAGGGAAAGAAGGATTAAAACTGCTGGAGAAGGTTCAGAGATGAGCAACGAAGCTAATAAAAGATATGGAGAACTTGGAATACGAGGAACGACTTAAGAGACTGGGATTGTTCTCCCTTGAGAAAAGGAAACTGCGAGGGGATATGATCGAGACTTTCAAAATACTGAAAGGAATCAACAAAATACAGCAGGAAAAAAAATTATTTACAATGTCCAATGTGACACGGACAAGAGGACATGGAATGAAGCTAAGGGGGGGGGACAAGTCCAGGATAAATATCAGGAAGTTCTGCTTCATGTAACGAGTGGTGGACACATGGAATGCTCTCCCAGAGGAGGTTATTGTGGAATCCACCGTTCAAGGATTTAAAAGCAAACTAGATGCATATCTCCTTACGAGAGGCATAGAGGGATATGGGTGACTAAAATTACGCCAGGTGTACACCTGGCTGGGCCTCTGCGTGTGCAGATCACCGGACTTGATGGATCGAAGGTCTGATCCGGAGATGGCAGTTCTTATGTTCTTACCTCTCCGGAGTTGCTGCATTTTGAACGGTGATAAGCACCACCCCTAATGGACTGATATCTTCTGCTGGCACAGAAACCTTACAAGAGGGCCAACCTGCAGGCTGTCCTGTTCCACCAGCGGGCCCTGCAAATGGGTCCTTTGTGTGGCCCTTCATGTGGACTGAGGACAGAACATTTTTGAGGTGAAGAATTTATGGGATAAAATCACTGACAGTTGTGTTACCAATGCACTACGAGCAGGCTACATGGACAAGAGGTGCTCATTTAAGGAAAGCTCTATTGCTAGACATGAGAGATTAGGGCCAATGGTTGTAAAGGAAGTGGAGTCGCAAGAAATGCATGATGTAATTTGGTGTTTGGAGAGATATGATGATGTTCCAGAACAAGATGACATGATTGTATTTGAATAAATATAGATTTTTGTTTATGAATACAGGTAAATGTAGATTGCTGTACATGGAAAAAGGGTTTGGAAAGTTACAGTATGATAAGGTTCCAGAAGATGGTGACATGACATGTAGATTTTTGTTCAAGAATAAATGTAGATTTAAACAAAAAGCCTGTATATTTCTATTTTAAGTTTTAGTTTGAACACCCGTTTCCCTATCTATCAGGAATCTTTCCAACTGATCAAGTTCAAAAAAGGCATATGACATATTTGAATAAGTAATCATACATTTAGCAGGAAATTTTAAGAAAAAAGTTGCTCCCAATGATAATACACGAGATTTGTATTGAAGAAATTGTTTCTGCCTAAACTGGGTAGCTCTACAAAAGTCTGGAAACATTTGCAGTTTCTGCCCACAAAAGAGGAAATCTTTTTTCAAGAAATAATTTTTCAACACCATACTTTTACAATTCTCTGAGGCGAAGGTAACCAAGAGGGTGGCACAATCTGAAATATCATTGTAACTTGTTTCAAGAAATAACGTTAAATAATGTTAAATTTTCCTCTGGTTAGAATCATCAGATGTACCATCCTCTTGGTTAACCGATCCCCTCATTGGGAGATAGAAACATCTATTCAAGATAATAGTTTCAGCATTGCCTAACTGTAGAACCTTTTTAAAATATTTTCTAAGTAGTATCTCAGGAGAGAGCAATGAGCATTTTGGGAAATTCAAAATTCTCAGATTAGAAGCTCTCATATGATTTTCCATAATCTCACACTGTCTGTGCAACCAAAGACTATCCTTAATTGCAGAGGTACTAGTTTGTTGTAGAGTATCCATCTGAGATTCTAATTTTTTAACTGCTCCTTCCAACTGAATAATTTTTTCATCCGTTTTTTCCAATTTAGACACTACTTGATCTGAAAAAACACAAAGCTTTTGTACTGGACCCTGTAGTAAAGCTTCAGATCTTTTAACCACTGTCCATAAATCTTTTTTTTGTTTGTTTGTTTGTTGGTTGGTTATGTATGTTCAAGAATGACCTCTTTCTCTTCCTTTGTGTGGACTCATATTGCTTTAGAATACTGTATGTATTATAATTGTTATATTTAAATTAAAAAAAAAAAAAAGAATAAATGTAGATTGTTGTTCATGGAAAAATAAGACATCCCCTGAAAATAAGCCCTAATGCATCTTTTGAAGCAAAAATTAATATGATATCCTGTCATTTTCGGGGAAACATGATAGATTTTAATTTACTTGCCTTTGCAGATCCATGAAGCTGGTTTTGAATGTGTGGTCTACAAGTTTGAATAATAAACCTGTATTTGTATCTGAGACAATGGAAGGTGAAGTAACTTGCCCAAAGTTACAAGGAGTGACAGTGAGAAAAGCAGGATCTGAATTCTAGCTTCCCGATGGTTATTAGCCCCTTGCTGCCACTGCTAGTTCAGTGGTTTCCAAACCTCACCTGTGGGCTCTTAGTCAGGATTACAAGATATCCACAAATAACATGCATAAGAGAAATATGAATGCACTGGCTCCACTGAATGCAAATCTCATGGATATTTATTGCGGATATCCTGAAAACCTGACTGGGTGGGGAGCCCTCAGAAGAAGTCTGAAAACCACTGCAATAGATTACTATTCCATGTATCACAAAACTGAAGGAAACTTTTATTACAATAAACCACCTGGGGCATAAATATACACTTCTGTATTCCATTAATTGAAGTATCTGTGATCATGAAGATGTCTCTTCACTTTCAGTAGCTTTGTCTGTCTCCCATGGAAGGGGAGGTGAGGACAAAAACTCTATCAGATTTCAAAAGGGCTTTGAACAGGCAACAGACAAAGAATCCTTAGGATTTGCTTTAAGCTCATGTTTTTGGGGGGGTTTTTTTCAGTAGTAGCTCAAGGTGAGTTGCTTTCAGGTACGCTAGGGGCTCCTTTTACTAAGCTGCAGTAGCGTTTTTAGCGCTAACCCCCACGCTACGCGGGGAAACTAACGCCAGCTCAAGGGAGGCATTAGTGTCTAGCGTGTGTGGCAATTTAGCGTGCGCCAAAACCACTAGCGCAGCTTAGTAAACGGAGACCTAGGTATTTTTTTGCCCCTAGAGGGTTTACAATCTAAAATTGGTCCTAAGGCAAATTGGTAATGGAAGATAGAGCGACTTGCTCAAAATCAGAAGGAGCATCATCACTGGGTTGAGACTCTGGTTTTCAGCCCACCATACTAGCCACTGCACTTAGTGGTTTGCAAGATGGAGATTAAATAGGATCTCTACTGCAGTATACCGGATAGGCCTGGAGTGCATATGGTGGGCCTGAAAGACATGTAAAACCCACAGGATAATCCCATTGACTGAATGAGTTATTTTTTTATAGGAAAGGTTTTAAATATGGTCTTTTTTTTTCAACTAAAATATGCAGGACTGCCCAACTAATTAGCTGGTCATCCCATGACAAATGACAGGGTTCAGGGACTGTGCCATACTAGCTTCTGTAGTGTCTGCCAGAGCAGTGATAGGTGGGTTTTTTTCCTTCCAGAAAACAAAAAAGAATAGAAGAAAATAAATCACTGAAAATCAAATGCTTCAGCTCCCCCACACAGTCTGACATTCCCAGCTGCTGCTAAAATAAGATTTTAAGTAGGTGTTTGCTGAGGCAGGACCTTACTTAAAGCAGCAGTACTGACTGAAGGCCTATATTTTGCCTCTTTTGCGTCAACTTGGGGTTTTATTTCTGGGTTATATTTATTTTTTGGACAGTATTTAATTTATTATATCATTACCCTTTTTTTAAATCACTGCTTGCCTTCTATAAAGAAAAATCCTATTAAACATCTAAGGTGCAAGCACTTTATAACATTTGTTCAAGAAAGTTTGCATTGTATTGTAGCCTTGGTTCCTTAAAGAACAGGGGCTTATAACTATCCACATTTGTTTCCACCCCAAGCAGGGCAGGCACAAGGATATCAAAAGTCCTAGGCAGACCCTCATTCTTGCCCACTCCCACTGTCAAATATCTACAGAACCTGCAGTGGTGGCAATAGCAGTAAAGACCAAAACAACAGTGAAAAAGACAAAGAAACCAAGCAGTTTATGGCATTCAGTGGATTGAATTTATTGAATATAAGGAGACTCCCATTGACTGCCATATACTGCTTGGTTTCTTCACCTGCTCCACTGTTGGTTTGGTGGCTTCTGGACCTGTTGTGGATTGGCAATAGCAGTAAAACAGGAAAGAAGCATGGTATGGAGCCTTTGAGCCCCTACTACTACTACTTATCATATCTATAGCATTGCTAGATGTATGCAGTCCCTGCTCAGTAGAGCTTACAATCTAATCAAACAGACAAAAAAGCATGAAAAGTAGGGGGTTAGGAAATTTCTCAGGCATGGGTACTTTACAAGTGATTAAGCATAAAAAGAAACCTTGAAAAAGTGGGCTTTTAGCCTGAATTTGAATACTTCCAGGGATGGAGCTTGATATACTGACTCAAAAGAGTCTGTTTCAGGCGTGGTGTAGCAAGAGAGAAGGGCCGTAGTCTGGAGTTGTTAGTAGAGGAGAAGGGTACAGATAAGAGAGATCTGCCTGATGAACAGAGTTCCCAGGCAGGAGTATAGGGAGAGAGAAGAGATATTGAAGAGCAGCAGAGCGAATGAACAGTAAGTCAATCCAAGGGTATGAACTGTATGCCAAAATGGATAGGGAGCCAATGAAGTGACTTGAGAGGGGGTGATGTGAGCATAATGACATATCGCCTCCCTCCAACTAAGCTGAAATGATTTACAGAAGAGCACCATCCACACCTCACATCTCCCAACACAACAATTCCCCACTATTAGACGCTTCTCCACCCCACCACCCCAACCATAAGTCCATCTCATCAAATACGCTACACAGAAATCCCAAATACTTCATAGAATATTTTTACTTCATGCATATATAGTGTATGTTTGTATGAACCAGATATGGGATTGGTCAGTTTATAAACTCTGTGATTGTGACTGGCTTTGGCATCACCAGGACTGGCTTGGAAGGCCCAAACTTGACATCTCAAATACACAAACAATTTAAAACAGTTTCACAGTTCTGACCACTTTATTTATATGCATTGCGAGAATGTTGCATACTGCCATAAATATTTTTTATAAAGATAATGCTCTCTAGATTTGAGATAAGAAAAAAAAAAAAAAAAAACCCACAAAAACCCCACAACATTTTCTAAAAGCACTCTCCTTTGCTGAGCAGTAGTTATGGTACAAATGCTTTTTATGTAGATGGAAGAGATTTAAAGCTATTTAAAAAAAAAAAAAACTAAACAAAACCAAAAAACAAACCAAAACTGCAACTAACTGTATAAAGAGCTTATAATCAATATAAATTACTTAAGAGAGGAAAATGCACTTGCATTACAGGAACTGGGAAACACATTTTGCATGATATGAGTGCATGATATAAATCACTCTCTGCCATTGTGGATCACAGGCTGCATAAAAGCACTGGTTCTGTAGAAAGAGCGATGTATAAAACGGTGATGCATCAAAACCGCGGAGGACAACAGCAAGTCGACAATCCCACGCAGACATTTGAGCGCAGAACAAATGCGTGCCGCCGCTTTGAGGCCTTCCCTTTTGCGCTCTAAGGAGGTGTGTGGGGGAACTCCTCCACTACACTGAAAAGTCCCAAAGACCGAAAATGGGAAGGAGAACGGGAGTTTTCAGTGTACTGGGGGGGGGTTCCCCAATGGAAGCGCATGGAGTTCTAACTATAGTTGGGGGGTTCCTCCCACACACACCCTCAGAGCGTAAACGGAAGGCCTCAAAGCAGCGGAAGTGGTGGCGTGTATTTCTCCTGCACTCAAATGTCGGCGCAGGATTGTCAGCACGCCGTTGTCCTCCACGCTTTTGATGGTGTACTGTATAAAGCAGGTTGCATGAATGAGACTAGCCATGGCTGCTCTCTAGGTCCTCAAAATGTGCAGCTAATTCTTGGTATGCTTATTTCTTGCCATTAGGCAAGACTAGGTGGTCACCTAGGTGGCAGTTGGGGGGGGGATAGCAATCCTGAGAATCATAAGTATGTTTTATGTTTTATTAAAACTTGTTATACCGCTTACATAAGAACATACAGTAAGCATCACCATACTGGAACAGACTGAAGGTCCATCAGGCCCAGTATCTTGTTTTCAACAATGGCCAATCCAGGTCACAAGCACCTAGCAAGTCCAGGAATAAGAGGCAGATTTCCAAATTCATCTTGATAATGGTTTATGGATTTTTTCTTTTAGGAACTTGTCAAAACCTTTTAAAACCCTGCTGTGCTAAACACAACAAATTCCAGAGTTTAATTACACTTGCATGAATAATTTTTCTCTGATTTGTTTTAAATGTTACTATTTAGTAGCCTTATTGTGTGCCCACTAGTCCTTGTGCTTTTGGAAAGAATAGAAAAGTGATTCATGTCTACCCATTCCACTCAGAATTTGATAGAACTCTATAATTTCTTCCCTCATACATCTCTTCGCTAAACTGAAGAGCCGTGGAGGGACATAATAAAAAAACAAAATCTAAGTCCCCTTTTGGCCTAAGTCAATAGACGCTGAAGTTGGCAGCATGGAAAATTGAGGGTTTTTTTGAGAATGGCCTACCTGCATATTCAGCAATCTACAGGCCCAGACTGCCACTACGTCTATCCCTACACCATATTCCCGAACACAAAATCACCCAAACCCAGACCTTTTAGGCGAAGGAGGGGCCAGTCCTTTGCCTAAAAGCAGGATTCTGTAACCGGTGTCTGTCAAAAAACGAAGCGGGTAACAGAATCCTGTAACTGCCCCCCCCTCCCACTGCAACGATTGCGGCAGGAAATATGCTTAATCTCTCCTGCCTTGATTGCGATCCCCTCGACAATACCATGATCACCAGCAGAAGGGATCCCAAGCTCTCCTGCTGGCACCCCCATCCCCAGAACCCCAAACCGGCAAGAGGGATCCTAAGCCCTCCTGCCGGAAGGAAATCACCCCCCTCCCCCATGAATACCGGCAGGAGGGATCCCAAGCCCTTCTGCCGGTGACACACCCTGAACCCCCACCCCCTCAAATACAAGCAGGAGGGATCCCAGGCCCTCCTTCCGAAGATGCACCCCAAACCCCCCACCCCCTCAAATATGGTCAGAAGGGATCCCAGGCCCTACTGCCCACCGTACACCCCTGTGACCCCCTGAATGCCTCCTGAACGGCCCCCCAAACCCCCCTCCCCCACTACCTGGGCCCCCCTAACCCTGTAGACCACCCTGACTTACCTGAACATTGACCGGCCTGACGAGTCTCAAGTCCAGCCAGCCGTTAGGCCTGCCAAACTCGGAATGGCGGGCCTAGGGCCTGATTAGCCTATGTGCCTAAAACCCCACCCATAGGAGGAGTCTTAGGTGCCTGGGCCAGCCAGAATTGGCCCAGTTGCCTTAGGCCCCTCCTGTGGGCGGGGCCCTAGGCACATGGGATGGGTTGGCCCCCAAATGCCTAAGGCCCCGCCCACAGGAAGGACCTAAGGCAACTGGGCCAATTCCGGTTGGCCAGGGCTTAAGGCCCCTCCTATGGGAGGGGCCTTAGGCACATGGGTCAAAGGCCCTAGGCCTGCCATGTCGGCTGGATTTGGGACCCATCCAGCCGGCCAAAGTACAGGAAAGTTAGGGGGAGTTGTCTGGAGTTGGGGGGCCTGGGTAGTGGGGGGCCGTTCGGAGTTCCGTTTGGGGGTTCAGGGGGACATTCTAGGGGGGTCACAGGGGGTGCTGAGGGAGAATCAGGAATAAGACCTCCATGAAAAAGTAGGTGAAGATCCCTATGAGACTCCCAGAGGATATTTTTAAGAGAGGCATTGTGCTATTGAATGCAGGTTTCTGAATAATGAAAGAATCATATCTCTCCCTGTCAGCAGAAACAATATGCTTATGTGAGAGGTTCATCTTTGCTCTAGTAGCTGGCAAATATTTGTTGACTGTAACAGCATTGGATATTTCGGGACTTTCTAAGAAGACAAACCCAAACAAGATGTCCTACCAACAGTTATCTGAACTGCTGACAGAGCAACAATGAAGCAACAATTGAACTTAGTATTAAGAATGCATTGTCAGGGGAAATAGAGAGGTCAAATTTGACACTAGGTGATATCGTACTTCAATAAGGCTCCGTGATAAGTATGCAGACTATACAATCAATAGATATGATAGATATGTCAATCCAATAGAAAGTGAGTATGTAATCTGTAACTAGGTAGTACTCTAAGCCACTGTTCTTCAACCGCCGGTCCTCAGAAAATTCCTGCCGGTCCACTCAGAGCCGGCAAAATCAGATTGGGGCCATCAGCAGTGTCTGGGCTGCATCGGCAGAACCCCCCCCCCCCTGTATTGCAATTCAAGATTGGCAACGGGCCCCCCGGCACTCAAGATCAGTAACAGGCCTCTCCCCCCTGTGACGGCACTCAAGTTCGGCAACGGGACTCCTTCTTCCCCTGGCATCAACAGCACTTCAGATCGTCAATGCGGTGCTCAGCCCAAAGCTTCCCTCTGACTCAGCTTCCTGTTTCCGCCCAGGCAGTTCGAGTCAGAGGGAAGCTTTGGACTGAGCACTGCGTTGATGATCTGAAGTGCTGTTGATGCCAGGGGGGGAAGGAGGCCCGTTGCCAATCTTGTTTCCAAAATCATTGTCATCACGGGGGGGGGGGGGGGGGGCGTTGCCGATCTTGTTTCCAAAATCAGAAAGAAAGGTGAAAGGAAGGGAGAGAGATGGGCCTGTGGTGGATGAAGATATTGAGAGAAGGGGGCAGATGATGGAAGTGGGGGGAAAGAGAGA
This sequence comes from Geotrypetes seraphini, assembly GCF_902459505.1. Lineage (NCBI taxonomy): Eukaryota > Metazoa > Chordata > Amphibia > Gymnophiona > Dermophiidae > Geotrypetes > Geotrypetes seraphini. The sequence goes on along the minus strand of NC_047086.1, from coordinate 208,120,891 downwards.
GAAGGGGCAGATGAAGGAAGTGGGGGAAAGAGAGAAGGGGCAGATGATGGAAGTGGGTAGAAGGGGGAGAGAGAAGAGGGCAGATGATGGAAATGGGGAGAAGGGAGAGCAAATGCTGAATGGAAGTAGAGAAAGAGAACACATACTTGATGGAAGGAGGGATAAAGAAAAAGGACATATGCTGGATGGGGGAAGAAGATAGAGTTAGTGAGATAGTGGAGGGGTGAAGGAAAGGGGTGGCATGTTGCGGGTAGACACAGTGAAAAGAGGGAAACTGAGGACTGCATAGTAAGAAAGAATTTAATTTAGATGGAGGCAGAGAATAAAGAAGGAAGACCAGAGAAGAAAAGGTAAGAGAGAGAGGAGAGAGAGATGCCAGAGAATGGGGAAGGAGACAGAGATATCAGATCTGAGTGGAAGAAATGAGAAGAGAGAAATGCTAAAAACCACATGGGGGAGGGAAAGAGAGATGAAAGGAGAAAGATGCCAGACCATGAGGGAGCAGAGGGAAGATGATGGATGCCAGACCAAATGGGGGGTCTACAGGAGAAATGGCAGGGGGGAGACAGTTTCTGGAAGGGGCAGACAGTGGATGGAATGGGCAGATGCTGGAATGAAGAGACAGGGCAGACGCTGGAAGAAAAAGAGTGAAAAGAAGATAAAAGCAGAAACCAGAGACAACAAAAGGTAGAAAAAAATAATTTTATTTCTATTTTGTCATTAGAATATATCAGATTTGAAATATATATCCTGCTAAAGACATAACTGGGGACTGCAAAGCCCAGGCAGTGCTTCTTTAGCTTCCAGCTGGCTTAGGGCTCCCTCTGACCAGGGGGCACTCCCCTAACACTATTCCTGTCATGTGTGACTGCAGTATTCTGTTAGCATGATATTTCTGTGTGGCATTCTGTAATAATTTGGCTTGTTCAGTTTTCTTGATAGTAGAAGGGATATATGTGAAGGGGAGGGGAGACAGGGGTTTTGTTGGTCCTTGCTCTGTATATTTGTATTTATAAAATGACAATTGTACAGAATATTGTTTTTTTTATACTTTAATAAAATACATTCAATATAAAATCATAACTGAGGCTTGTGCGGATGGGATCAGATGGTTTGCGGGGACCGAGCTCACGGAGACGTTGCGGAAATGTGTTTTTTAAAATTTCAGTCTTAGTAGTTTGCTGGTCCACAAAATAATTATTTTATTTCTGACAGTCCACGGGTGTAAAAAGGTTGAAAAACACTGCTCTAGGCTACTGAACTAAAGTATATAAGTAGCATACCGGCTGGCTTAAGCTTCAGAATAGATCCATATCAGAAACTGGCAACTCTGTATGTTATCCATTGACTCAATTTGCTGTAGTGTTGTTCCATGTAAGCTGACTTTTGTCTATTACTAATAAACCTATATTATATAAAGCAATTGGGTTGTCTTAGCGAGGTCATATTCTGAAAAGGTTAGCAGTGCCTTTTCAGTGCGCCATGGGCAGGAAGGCCTGAGATCCCTCCTGCCCGTATTTGAGGGGGGTAGGGTGTTCGGGGTACGTCTTCGGCAGGAGGGCTTGGGATCCTTCTGCCGGTATTCACGGAGGGGGGGGGTGATTTCCTTCTGGCGGGAGAGCTTAGGATCCCTCTTGCCGGTTTGGAGTTCTGGGGTGGGAGGTGCTGGCAGAAGGGCTTGGGATCTCTTCTGCCGGCCATTGTGGTTTTGACGGGGGGATTGTGATCATGGCAGGAGAGATTAGGCATCTCTCCTGCTGCAAACATTGCAGTGGGGAGTGGGCAGGTTGCCGGGGCTGCTGAGCTAATTGCGGCAGCTGTGATCAGCTCAGCGGCCCCTATTCGGAATTTATACCTGTTTTGACTTGGTCTAAGTCAAAACGTATAAGTTCCAACTGGGCAACCTCATTAAACTTTTGGTTATACTTGCTGTACGACTAAGTCTAGGTCGGCCCTCTTCCCACACTTTCCCCTCCTCCAAAATCACCTCTTTTCGCTCTAGGCGTTCAGAGGCAGGGGAAAGGCCTAAGCTGGTCTTAGATACGTCTAAAACCAGCTTTGATTATCGGTACTTGGACGATCTGTTTTTTTTGATTGTCCAAGTTCTGATTTAGGCCACTTTTTGGACTTTTTTTTTTTTTTTTTAATATGAGCCCCCTAGCCTCTTTAGCCTTTCCTCATAGGGAAGTCATCCCATTCTCTTTATCATTTTGGTTACCCTTCTCTGTTCCTTTTCTAATTCTACTATATCTTTTTTGAAATGCGGTGACCAGAACTGCATGCAATATTCAAGCTGTAATTGCACCATGCAGCAATAAAAAGGCATTATAATATTCTCAGTTTTACTCTCCATTCCTTTCCTAATATTCTATTAAGTTTCTTAACCACTGCCACACAATGAAGATACCTAGATCCTTTTCCTGTGTGATGACTCCTAATGAGGAACTTTGCATCATGAAGTTACAGGGGGAAATTCTATAAATGGCACCAAAAATTAGGCATCGATACAAGTCACCACTCAATGTTATTCTATAACTCCGGGATGAGTGTTCTTTATAGAATAGTGTGGAGCACCAAATTCTGCACTCAGCTTTGGACAGGAAGACTTATGCCAGTTGAAACCTGGTGTATATATCCTGGCACACAAGTTGGAGGTGGATCCCTGCTATTCTGTAACACTGCTCGCATCTTTAATGAATGCCCTGACCCGGCCATACTTCTCCCATGGCCATGCCCCCTTTTGAGTGGCATGCAATCCAATTAAGGTGTCCATCGTTACAGAATAGTGTGCAGCCAGATCGGCATCCAAATCATAATGACGACTATTTATTTTAAAATTCTATATACCGTTTAAAACTAAGCGGTTTACATAATTTACATACATATATTTAAAATAGACAGATGATAAAACAAATACATGATAAAATAGACATACGATAAAATAAACATGCAAACAATCCTCAGAAAGATACCGTAATTTGGATAATAAAGATCGTGGATAGTTCATCAACGTTACTAGAAGTAGCTAGAAAAAAGCATCTACAAAAAACTGCATCTTAAGTAATTTTCTAAACCTGCCCTTTTCATAGCAATTTCATATCTGACCCACCAAGGAGTTCCAGAACTTAACTTCTGCACAACAGAAAGTCATTTTACCAGTCTCAACAAGTCTTGGATTCACAGACGTCTTCAGTAAAGCTAAATTCTCAGAACGCAAAGATCTTTTTGGTGTATAACTAAGTATATTATTTTTTTTAACAATTCTGGGATGTTTCCATACAAGAATTGATGGCAAATCATCACTGCTTCATACTGTACTCTGAAGGCGACTGGAAGCCAATGCAATTTCTGGAGATGTGGTAAAATATGATCATATTTAGACAATCCCATTATCAATCGTGCTGCTGCATTTTGTATAACCTGCAATGCTCTGCATCTTGCTTTTGTTCCAAGTTAAAGGGCATTGCAGTAATCAAGTCTCAACAATACCATAGCCTGAACAAAGTTTGAAAATCATAAGGCGCCAACATTGGTTTTAATTGGTATAGAAAATGCATTTGTACAAAGCATGCTTGAATGGTCTCAGTTACTTGCAGCTTCATTGTTAGGCCAGAATCAAGCCTTACACCCTAAAATGGTCAAAGACTCGTGTACCGAGAGAACATCATCAATAACTTTCACCTCTATAGGCCACTGGTAATCTGGCTTTCCTACAAACATTATTTCAGTTTTATCTACATTTAGTTTGTCTCACCACTGGTTAGAGGATGTAAATTTAAAAAACATCATCAACATCTTTTCTCTTATCAAGCTGCATTATGGGGAAAAGATGCATGCTAATAACTATGGGGAATTTAGGAAACACCTAAAAACATATTTGTTCCTGAAGCACTTAGGTAGCTGAACTGTACAATTTCCCACAATTGTTCTCTAGAACTGTTAGTCACTAATCTCTAACGTTGTTAGTTCTACTCAATTTGTAGCATTTTTAATCATTGTAAACCGCATAGAACTTCACGGTCCTGCGGTATATAAACTGTTATTATTATTACATTTAGTTTCAGACCTTGTTCTCCCATCCGCTCCTCAATTTTACACATGTATACAGTCAATAATTGTTCAACATTCTTATCCCCTCCACCTATTAGGAAGAAAAAAATAATACCGTCTGCCTATATTCAATATTCAACTCCTAAGAACCCAAATAAATTGCCTAAAGCAGCCATATAGATGTTAAATAATAGGGCAGAGCACACCGAGCCCTGTGGCATTCCTGTCCTAGCTAAATATACTCCTGAAATCTTGCATCCATTCCTCACTTGAAAGGAGCATCCTAACAAGTATGTTTTAAACCAATTGAAAACAGCATTATTCATTCCAAGATTATACAATCTACCCAACAATTTATGGAGATCAACCGAATCAAATGCTCCAGATATATCTAAAGACAAAATGTCTTGTGTTGATCCATCCCTAATCACAGAGTATCAATCAAGGACTAGGGGGCATTTTCTATAAATGGCATCCCGACTGTAGACGGTGGTAAGCGTCCTACCGCTGTCTAACCAGCCAATAGGGACGCATGTTTAAAAAAAAAAAAAAAAAAAAACCTCTGAGGCAGGCCACCTACACTTTAAGTATCTGTTGTGGTTGAGGGAGACGCATAGGGACGCTTAAGCTTGCCCAGTGCTAGATGTGGGCGTGGTTTCACCCGGAAGTGGCCTTAGGCGAGCTTAAGTGGTCCTAAGTGGGATGCCCACTCCCTCCTGCCCCCCAAACACCCCCCCTATCCAACTGCAATAGAATCTCAATTATCCAACACCCACGGAGATTGGTGGATGCCAGATAACTGTTTTTCTGGTTAATTGAGAGTGTGTTAGAAACCTTGTCTAACACAGATCTCAATTCCCTCCCTCCCACCCCAAAGCACCAGTGCGGCAGTGGTCCTGAGTCGCAAAGCCCCCTCCCTCCCTCAAGCCCTGAAGCAGCAGAAGCAGGCCGCGGTTCTGAGCTGCGAACCCCCTCACTCACTTGTTCGCTCCCTCCCTCCCTTACCAGAAATGGCAGCTGGTCAGCAGGAGGCAGCGCTCGAAAGGGGCTGCTTTTGGCCAGCGCCGGCAGTGCCTTTCTGTTAAGGGAGAGGTGCTTTGCAGCTCAGGACCACTGGTGCTTCAGGGTGGGAGTGAAGGGGGTTTGTGTTAGAGAGCTGCACAGGAATGAGAATGACGGAAATCCCAAGGGGATCCTGCAGGTTCCCCCTTCATGTCACAGGGATCCTTTGGGGACACCCCCTCGGGCCGTGGGGATACTGTGGGGACCTCCCTTGTGGTCTCAGGGATTCCGTGGGATTGGAGGCAGCTCAAGCCGAGAGACTCGTCTTCTTTTCCTGCCTGCAGCACGCCACACGTAGCCGACCCGGAAGTCTTCCCCCAACATCAGAGCTGATGTCAGAGGGAAGGCTTCGTGTCAGTCATGTGCAGGGCCCTGAACGCTGCAAAGCATTCCCTCCGACATCAGCTGTTATCTGGACTCGAACATGGGAGGCAAATGCGGGACACATGGGGGGGAGAACTCCCCTCCACCAAGCGCAGCAGTCGCTGGCAGCATCCATGAGCCACTGAGCCAGCATCCATGAGCCACTGAGCCAACATCTGTGACTCAGGGATGCTACTGCTGCCAAGCTTGGCAAAAGGGACTCCCGGCCAACTGCAGAACATAAGAATAGCCTTACTGGGTCAAACCAATGGTCCATCAAGCCCAGTAGCCCGTTCTCATAGTGGCCAATCTAGGTCACTAGCACCTGGCCAAAACCCAAGGAGTAGCAATATTCCATGCTACCAATATAGGGCAAGCAGTGGCTTCCCCCATGTCTTTCTGAATAACAGACTATGGACTTTTCCTCCAGGAACTTGTCCAAACCTTTCTTAGAACCAGCTACGCTATCCACTCTTACAAAAACGTCTGGTAATGCGTTCCAGAGCTTAACTATTCTCTGAGTGAAAAAAAAATTCCTTCTATTGGTTTTAAAAGTATTTCCCTGTAACTTCATCGAGTGTCCTCCTAGTCTTTGTAATTTTTGACGAAGTGAAAAATCGATCCACTTGTGCCCGTTCTACTCCACTCAGAATTTTGTAGACTTCAATCATATCTCCCCTCAGCTGTCTCTTTTCCAAGCTGAAGAGCCCTAACCGTTTTAGTCTTTCCTCATACGAAAGGAGTTCCATTCCCTTTACCATCTTGGTCGCTTTTCTTTGAACCTTTCCTAGCACCACTATATCTTTCCTGAGATAAAGAGAACAGAACTGAACACAATACTTCAGATGAGGTTGCACCATGGAGCGATACAGGGGCATTATAATATTCTTAGTCTTGTTAACCATCTCTTTTTTAATAATTCCTAGCATCCTGTTTGCTTTTTTGGCCGCCGCCACACATTGGGGGTCCTCATCAGCTGAGTATTTATATTTTATAATTACATTAGAGGCTTTGGTAGAAACCCGTTTACAAAGTATGTTTTCTTCCCAATTAATATTTCCAAATTAATAAAGTGTCTTTGCTTATTTCTATATAGGTCTCTACCAGAGCCTTTAATTCAGTAGCATAATTAAATGAAATAACTACTTATGAAGTTTATAGGGATGGGTGGGGATGGATTTGATTCCAGCAGGGGCAGGCAGGAACGAGTTTGACTCCTAGCAGGGACGAATGGGGACGGATTTGATTCTACCGGGGATGGGCAGGGATGGGTTTGATTTCTGTCCCCGCACAACTCTCTAGTTTGTGTCCCAGCTGCTTCAGGGCTTGGGGATTTGAGGGAGGGAGGGGGATTTGCAGCTCAGTGCCGCTACAGCTGGTGTTTCGGGGGAGTTTTTTTTTTCCGATTGGGTAATATTCTACTGTATTCAGCACTCAGCTGGCCAAAGTCAACCCATAAATGTCAGTCTTATTTTTATGCAGTGCTCCCAAAGCTGGTTAAGTGCTTCATATTGCATATAACTGGGTATAGTGCAGCTGGCTCCATAATCCTGGAAATTCAATGCTGGAGCCTGGATGTGACCCAACATTGAATTTCAAGACATAACGTCAATGGCAGTCAGCAAAACACTGAGTGCCCCTGGCTGAATATCGACCACCTTAGAGTCATATTTGACTCCAATCTCTCTCTCTGTACATATCTAATGGACTGTAAAACCCGCATTTCTTTCTTTATAAGGTTAGCAAATTTGGGCCCTCCTTCCTGAACATACTACATAAACCCTTATGCAATCTCATCACATCTTTCTTAGAATACTGCAACCTGCTCCTCATAGGTTCCTCACTGAACCATCTTTCCCCTTCAGTCTATTTGAAATTCTATTGCCAAAATCACTAGTTTCACAAAACTCCTCAAGTAACATCATTGGCTCTCTATCCATTTCTGTATACATTTCAATCTTCTCTTACTGACTTAAAAGTGCATTCATTCTGCAGCTCCTCAGTGTCTTTTCTCTACACCTCTTTGGTTGGTGAGGCCAAGCTCCTTCCCCAGTGCCACCCAAAGCCTTGCCCCTAGCTCTGATTTTAATGTCATTTTTTTACTTCCATACTGATATCACAATCAGGGCTGGCTTAAACAATGGACCAGGTGAAACTCTCGTCCAGGGTGCCAGTGAAAAATGGCACCAAATGCCTGGGCCAGTGACATCACAGTCCCTATAGGTTAAGTCAAAAGTTCTTTCCCCTCTCCTCCTGCCATGGATCTATAACCTCTTCCCCTCCTCCTGCCTTCAATGCAGCACCTCTTCCTTGGACTCCCTCAGCACCCCACTAGACCAGCAAACCTGTTCTTCACTGGAAGCAGCAGTGGTAACAGTCTGCCTGCAGCATCTTGCCCCTTTGATGTAACTTCCTGTTTACATGCGGGTGGGATGCTGCAGAGGGAAGAAGACGGTGAAGAATAGGTTTGCAGATCCCAGGAATGCTGAGGTAAGCCGAGGAAGAGGCACTGGCGAAGAAAGATTTACTGAACCAGAGGTGGTGAGGAAAGTAGAGGAAGAGGTGCTGGACTTGCAGGATGGGGGGGAGAGAGGTTGCTGGAGCTATGTTGGGGAGGGGAACAGCAGAGATGCCAGCTCTTGGGTGAGGGAACAGGGGAAGAGGGAAGGTCAGACCATAGGGGGTGGAGAGAGGGGCTAGGGGTGAAGAAAGGAGGACATATCAAACTGTGGGGGGTAGGGAAAGAGGGACATGTCAGACGGTGGGGGATGGAGAGATGCTGGACTGAAGGGAAGGGACATGCAGGTGGGGGCATGGCAGAGAGGGCGCAAAGTCAAAAAATGGTCCAGGGTCCATAGCCTCTTGAGCTGCCCCTGATAACAATTACAAATGCTCTGATATTCCGCACACACTGTGAAGTTCTATGCGGATTCTAACTAAGATAACCAGGCAAATGCTGGGAGAAATCACTATAATCTCCAACATAAGAACATAAAACATACTGTAAGAACAGCCATACTGGGTCAGACCAATGGTCCATCTAGCCCAATATCCTGTTTCAACAGAGGCCAATCCAGGTTACATGTACCTAGCATTCCATGTTACTGATCCAGGGTAAGCAGTCGCTTCCTCATGTCTGTCTCAATAGCAAACTATTGACTTTTCCACCCAGGAAATTGTCCAAACCTTTTTTAAACCCAGCTATGTTGACCACTGGTACCATATTCTCTGCCAATGTGTTCCAGAGCTTTATTCTTTAAGTGACAACATATTTTCTCATATTGGTTTTAAAAGTATTTCCATGGAATTTCATTGTCATTAATATCACATCTGTAACTATTGTTGGAAGAAAAATGATTTCAAAGTCCTTTTAAAGGACAATAACTTTTGTATCATCCTAATATTTACAGGATGTGAATTCCAGATAGCTGATGCTTAACAGGAAAAACCCGATGTAAAAACAGTAAAGTTGCTTACCTGTAATAGGAGTTCTCCGTAGACAGCAGGGGAATGCAGCCACACATACCTTTCCACCATCCTCTACGATGCACAAGTTTTTCAACTAGAGATAAAACTGACAGACAAGGGGAGGAACCTTGGAAGGCGGGAGTCCCTGCACATGCCCAGTAAGCCAAAAGCGTACTATTGCTAGGGAAGAGCATCGACACACAGGATCTTCACCAATAAGTGTGCCTGCATATATCCCCTGCTTGTCTTTTGGGATCTGGAAAATGTATTAAGCTATATTTTTGTTTCCTTTCGGATTACAAATTAAATGCAACATATATATCAGTCTCAATGGTACCCGACGCAAGAAACCATACGACAGCCTTTTGGCGACACAGGCAGCGAAGATTGACACTACTATCTCCAATCTACTGATCAAAACAACAGACATTAAAGTATTCCGAAAAGAATTCAAAACTCATCTCTTCAAAAAACACTTCCCATCATTTTAACCTCACCATAGCACTAGAAAATACTCTCATGAACACCACCACCACCACCACAGCAACACCTTCAACATTGTACTACTCACTACTGTATCCCGATTGTACTATTATTCATCACAGTAACCTATTATATACTTACTCTTTACTTTATAATTCTCCTGGAAATGACCAGACTAACAATTGTAACTTGCTACTTTGTACTGTAACCCTCCTGGAAATGTCCAGACTTCTAATTTGTAATCCGCTTAGAACCGCAAGGCACAAGCGGAATAGAAATCACTAATGTAATGTAACGTAATGTAATGAAATCTTTTGAAAATCATTTTACACATTTTGGGAATCAAATTCAGGTTTCAATAGGCAGCCAATGGAGATCCATAAACAATGGAGTGATTCTGTCATGATTGTGGGCAGAATATATCAAGCAGACTCGTGTATTTTCAACCGTCTGCAGTTTTTTTAAGTAAGTACTCATGAGAGCCTATATACAAAACATTGCTATAATCAAGTTGGGATAACAGCAAACTCTGCACTAGAGAATGACACGGGGAAAAAATCTGTCCCCGTCACCGCCCCGTCACCGGCCCACCATCCTCTGCACCGCCCCGTCACCGCCGTTCCCTTCACCGCCCCGTCACCGCCACCGCCATCCCTTTCACCGCCCCGTCACCGCCACTGCTATCCCATTCACCGCCCCGTCACCGTCCCCGCTGCATCCATATAAGCCTTAGTACTGTAATATTTAGCTTATTCCTTTCTTATAAATCAAAGTTCCTGCTGCTGAACTAGAGAAAGAGATGTTCAGCTGGCAGGGCTTTGTTTATAAAATTTTATCAACACAACTAATATACTACTTTATCCTAAAGCAAAAAATAAATAAATAAATATAATTTTTTTTTCTACCTTTGTTGTCTGGTTTCTGCTTTCCACATCTTCTCATTGAATTCCTTCCATCCACTGTGTGTCTTCTCTCTGCGTCTTCCATTTGCTGTTACTGTGCCTCTCCCTTAACCCCCCCTCCCCAATTGGTCTAGCACCCATCTTCTTCCCTCCGCTCCCGCATAGTCTGGCATCTGTCTTCTTCCCACTCTGTCTTCCACATTTCCCTTGGGGGTCTGTTCCTCTCCACCCTCCTTCAATGTCTGTTATATTCCTTTCCACCACCACCCTTCCCTCTCTCCTTTACCATCTGTTCCTTTCTACTACCCTTCAGCTCCTCTCGCGTGGCCTATCTACCTTCCTTCCTCTTATTTTCATGGCACGTTACAATGTAATTTGTGCAAGCCACTGGAGCCTGCGAGCTCGGTCCCTGTCCCATCCCCACAAACCATCTCGCTTCTGTGCTCCTATTTTCTCCATTTCTAATATCTCCCATATGTATCTGTCATTGCCCCCCCCTGTGTCCATATACCATCCCCATGGCATGTCCCCTTTATGTCTCTGTCCCTATGCCCCATGCACATAATTTCCCCTCTTTCTGTTACCTTCCTGTGTCCAGATTTCCCCTATCTTCCTCTTCCATACCAGTGTGTCTCTTCTTTTCAACCCCATCTAGCTTTTTTCCCTCTTTCTTCCTCCCCCTGCTTCTAGCATCTGGCTTACCTGCCAGTCCTTCCCTTTCTTTCCTGCTGTGGATTTTTCTTTCCGACTTCATCCCCTTGGCCCAGAATCCTTTTCCCTTTCACTCCCTCCTTCCAATTTGAGCCGGGAACACTAGCGATCGCACGGTCCCCGCAGCCACTACCTGCCTGCCCAATCGATCCTAGTGTTTAGCCAGCTCTCTCCCTTCTCCTCACCTTAGTTTATAGGTTTTCTTTTTCGGCGACCTGCACGCTTTCCCAAAGAGCCGCGCACGCGTGGCTGCTCAGTGTTCAATCTTCTGCTCTGCTGCAACTTCCTGTTTCCGGTTGCGTCAGAGCAGAAGATCGAAACTGAGCAGCAGCGGGTGCGCGGCTCTCTGATAGTGTGTGGGTCGCCGAAAAAGAAAATCTACAAACTAAGGTGAGGAGAAGGGAGAGAGCTGGCTAAACACTAGAATCGATTGGGCAGGCAGGTGTGAGCTGCGGGGACCGCGCGATCCTTCATGCCTCACTGCGGGGACAAGACCATTCACCGCCCCGCGGGCGGTGAATGGCCTTGTCCCCATCGCCGCAGCGACTGCTAGTTTTCTTCCCCATTTTCGGCGGGTGACCCGCGGCTAAAATGCGGTGGCCGCGGGTAAACCGCCACCATGTCATTCTCTACTCTGCACCACCATCCAGAAAAATGTGAAATCTAAAAAGCTTCAGATTCTCCTTAATTTTGTAAGTAACAGAAAAGATTTTTGACCAGCACATTGATTTTTTCACCAGTCCAGCATCTTCCTTTGCCTTCCCTACTCTCTCCAACAGTCTAGAATCTTCCCCCTTCCTTTCCCTCTATATCCAGCATTTCCCCCATTTCCCTGACCCGCTGCTTCCCTCCCAAGACAAAAGAGCAAAATGGATTTCATGCTGATGTGGGGCCTAGAAGAGGAAGCCTGCATTCATGTAGTGTCTCATCTCAGCCCCCTTTGTGGCAGGACATGACAGCATATGAGCTAGACCTGTTCTTCCAGGCTCTGCACCAGCACTTAATCCACTTTGATATTTGCCTCCAGAAAGATGAGGAAGAGAAGGGAAATTAAAATGCGCCACTCCTGTCCCTCCACCACTGCCTTAAGGAGACATCTAGTCCACAATAGCCGCTAGGATGGGTTTTGCTCAAATTTTGGGTGAAGCATAGGTCCCAGTACTCCACCCTGTTCTGCCTGTGCATATCTCTCATTATATTCTTGCCCTGGAACTCTTTATCTCTGTCCAACTCCAGACTTAATTTCTTCTTCCTTACTGTGCTGTTTGCTTGGAACAAACTTCCTGAGGTTGATATACAGTAAAACCTTGGATTGCAAGTAACTTGGTTTGCAAGTGTTTTGCAAGACAAGCAAAACATTTTATTAAATTTTAACTTGATATACAAACAATGTCTTGCAATACAAGTACATACAGTATATACATATCACAACTGAGCCAATGGTTCTTCTTTCTCTGACGCTGCAGGAGTGTAGTGACTGTTCTAAATGAGCGAGGTCTTGCAATATGTATGTATAGTATTTTGTATTAAAGTTTTTGGGTTGTGGAACGAATCGTCTGAGTTTCCATTATTTCCTATGGGGAAATTCGCATTGATATACGAGTGCTTTGGATTACAAGCATGTTTCTGGAACAAATTATGCTCGCAAACCAAGGTTTGACTGTAGTTTCAAGTTTATTTAAAATTTCTTATACCGCCCAATCAGCCTTCTAGGAGGTGTACAAATTCATAAAAACATAAAACAAACTTTAGCTAAAATACAATTTTAAGCTGACATTAAGTCACCAAACTGTAACTGTATATAATATCATGCAACATTTCTGGCCCTATTCACATTCAGGCTACAAGCCCAACTTTCTGAGACTGCTTTTAAATTGTAACCCTCGTATTTGCCTGATTAATATCCATGTTTTCATCAATCTTATAATAAATGAAACGCCCTAAACTCTTTTTTGTCTGTCTTGAATAAATTGTAAGTGTTGTTGATGAATGAGGAGGAGTGTGTGGTGCAGTGGTTGGAGCTACAGCCTCAGTACTCTGGGGTTTGGGTTCAAACCCCACGCTGCTCCTTGTGACCCTGGGCAAGTCACTTAGTTCTCCATAGCCCCAGGTACATTAGATAGATTGTGAGCCCACCGGGACAGATAAAGAAAATGCTTGAGTACCTGATTGTGAAACCGCTTAGATAATCTTGATAGGCGGTATATAAAAACCTAATAAACCAAACCAAATGAAGAATGATCTAGTAACACTGCAGAAATGATTATTACTAGGAGTACTGGTGGTAGTTCTCAAAGGTGCATTAGCACTTACTTGTCACCTGCAGAAAATATAGGGAATTTTCAAGTAGCTCCTTTAAGTGGATAAATAACTTCTGGAAACTGTCCTTTTATGTATGTACACATGCATATTGTATATAGACAGATCATCAAAGCCTGTAAAACCATCATAGTATTTTGACTGGTTGTCTCCCCCAACATAGTAACACATTAGATGAAGACCTGCATGGCCCATCCAGTCTGCCCAACAAATTCAAGTCCTACCCAAGGACCTAAGAATTGTAGAGGCAATGTCAGAGAATATATGCTGCTCTGAATAAGGCTAACTCTAGTAGCTAGTAAGGTGGTTGCCCTCCGAGGTTAAGCAATTCTAAGTTCTTTGTAGATCTCTGTGGTATGGCTCCCAAACCCCAAAACCTGAAAAGCATCAAAATCCAAAATTTGATTAAACTGGAAGTACCGGTAGTTAGTTTCCCCAAGGTGACACAAGCTGAAACAATGAAAGTGCATATGTTTCTCCTGTTCTCTGAGCAATTCAAGTCAGAGTACTGGAAAAATGATAAAGAGAGCTGCAGATTGTCTAGGGCAACCAGGACGTCTTATTCCCAATTTTTTACTACAAAACCGTCCAAGTCAAAAACATCCAAATCAGCACCATTTAGACATTGGAGGGGCCAGCATTATAATGGACTGCCCACATAGACATGCTAACAGAGCAGTGGGGCACATTAGAGGGCACTGCTGTGAACTTCACTGAAAGGGTACCACATATACATCTTACCATAACCCCCTTATAATTTACAGTGAGCCCTCCAAAACTCCCACAACAACTACTATACCCATCTAACTACCACCCCAATAGCCCTTATGTCTGCAAATGGCACCTATATTTATTTTAGTATTTATATATCGCTTTTAGCCTAAGCAGTTTTACATTCAAGTACTCAAGTGGAGTGCCGCAGGGGTCTGTACTGGGACCGGTGCTATTTAACTTATTTATAAATGATCTGGAAAATGGAACGACAAAGGAGGTGATTAAATTTGCAGATGACACTAAACTGTTTAAAGTTGTTAAAACACATGTGGATTGTGAAAAATTGCAGGCGGACCTTAGGAAATTGGAAGACTGGGCGTCCAAATGGCATATGAAATTTAATGTGGACAAATGCAAAGTGATGCACATTGGGAAGAATAATCTGAATCACAGTTACCAGATGCTAGGGTCCACCTTGGGGATTAGCACCCAAGAAAAGGATCAGGGTATCATCATAGACAATACGATGAAACCTTACGCCCAATGTGCGGTGGCGGCGGCCAAAAAAGCAAACAGGATGCTAGGAATTATTAAAAAAGGGATGGTTAACAAGACTAAGAATGTTATAATGCCCCTATATCACTCCGTGGTGCGACCTCATATGGAGTATTGTGTTCAATTCAGGTCTCCTTATCTCATATGAGGAAAGATTAAAACGGTTAGGGCTCTTCAGCTTGGAAAAAAAATGGCTTAGGGAAGATATGAATGAAGTCTACAAAATCCTGAGTGGAGTACAACGGGTTCAAGTGGATCGATTTTTCACTCCGTCAAAAATTACAAAAACTAGGGGACACTCAATGAAGTTACAGGGAAATACTTTGAAAACCAATAGGAGGAAATTTTTTTTCCACTCAGAGAATAGTTAAGCTCTGGAATGCGTTACTAGAGGATGTGGTAAGAGCAGATAGCGTAGTTAGTTTTAAAAAAGGTTTGGACAAGTTCCTGGAGGAAAAGTCATAGTCTGTTATTCAGAAAGACATGGGGGAAGCCACTGCTTGTCCTGTATCAGTATGGAATATTGCTATTCCTTGGGTTCTGGCCAGGTACTAGTGGCCTGGATTGGCCACTGTGAGAATGGGCTACTGGGCTTGATGGACCATTGGTCTGACCCAGTAGGGCTATTCTTATGTTTCCTATCTGTCCTGGTGGGCTCACAATCTGACCAATGTACCTGGGGTAATTGAGTGTTAAATGACTTGTCCAGGGTCACAAGGAGCAGCGTTGGCTTGAACCTGCAACCTCCACTCCTCCACTCCTTGGAAGTATAGTAGGGTTTTGGAAGACTCATAGTTTCCACCATAAATGTAGTGTTTAGAGTGGCTTTTGGGCCTGGCTCCTCCTCTCTATGGTTCACTAGACCACCCACCTGGCTACTTAAGACACCTGTGTCATGCTCTACTTGGCTTCCCTATTCCAGATGCTGTTATTCTAGAGACATATATGTACTGTTTAATTTGGATGTGGGGGGGGGGGGTCATTACTTAATTCATTCAGTGATCATCAGGTCGATTTGGGTACCTTTTTGGCACTTAGATGCTTCTAAAACAAGTCTAGCCTGAAACATCCAAGTTCTGACCAGGATGTCTTACAAAAGGTTCAATTATAGCTGCAAGATGTCAAAGTCTAAACTGCCCCAAATCTCTCCCAAAACATGCCTCTTAACATGCCCCTTTACTAGTTAAGACTTTATGAAGGGAAAACATCCTGCAAAATGTCTAGCATTTTTGTTTTGGACATCAGCACATGGATGTTTTAGTGAGAAAAACATCCAAGTGCCGACTTATTTGAGTTTCTGGATGTTTTGAAATTGCCCCTACATAAGCATGTATATTCACTTCGATCACCATTATATCTGGCATTTTCATTTTCTATCTGCCTGATATTCAGCACTATTTAACTGGCCAGGAATGGCTCCTGGCCAGTTAAATAGCATTTTGCTGGCTATCCGCTAATATTCAGCAGGAAATTGCCAACTATCTCCACTGAATATTAGCAGTTAGAGGCTAAACTTGACTGGCTATATCGCATGATAGCCACCAATTTAAGTGTTGACCAGCCACATTTAGCAGCCAAATCGGGCCACACAAAAAAAAACAGGTCTCTCTTTGGCAACTATAATTTAACCAACCAATTTAAAATTGACTTTGCTGGCTAAATTTGAGCTGGCCAAAAAAAGACCGGATATTCAATGCTGGTCACCAGAGACAGTCCAGTATTGAATATCAGCGGTCAGTGCCAACCATGGGAGTTAGCCAGCCCGCTTCCTGCACTCTGAATATCCGCACCTTATAATTTTATCCTTAATTTCATGGTACCTATAATTTTTTATCCCACGGAATGCATATTTTTTTATGGAAGTGGCAGCAAATTAATTTGACAACTATGTCATGTTGTTTCCCACATTCTGTCAGGGAATTTTTCTGCAGCCATTAACAATGTGGTCTACAGTTTCCTCTTTTTCTTTACACAGTCTACATTTACTGTCATTGCTAAGTTGTTGGTTTTTTTTTTTTCCAATATTTGCCCTTAAGACATTTGCTTGAATCAGTTCTTCGTGATATATATCTAATAAACACACACAAAGGAAAGTAATATTTTAAAGAATGATGTTCAATTATGTGTTTTAAAGGATTGTTTTAAAATTATCAAGATTGACTAGTTTAAATATCAAAATTCTGTTGGGGTGGGGGAGGGGAAGGCTAGGTACCAGAAAGTTAATGGGGGTATGAAGGTTTGCCTAAAGAGCCCAATGCTCTTGCATGGGTCCTGCTGCTCAAACAGAAATCCTGCAGCTCAAGCTAGTTGTGGTCAGTGATGTGCTGCTGCCTCTGAGCAGGACATCACTGCTCAGAGGCAGAGGCAGAGCCTGAGACCGTGGCTCAATGAATAATGCCAAACAAAAGCCTTCATCCTTTCTATGCGTTCTGCACAATGCAGCGAGGCAAGTAAGGCTTCTGGCTATCTAGCCTCTCTGCCTGCAGGCATGACACAGTCAAATACTTCCTTCTGCATTTGCATTTTGTGAGTCTTGTAATGTTTTGCCTGGGGTCTCCCAGCTGACAGCAAAGGTTCCACTGGGTTTGGTTTGCTTTATTGCTTTCATAAGAGCACTGAGTGGTTTAAGTAACGGGTCGGTGAATAACAGCTGATCCATGTCTCTCCCATGATAAATCAACCACTATTCTCCAGACGCTTATGCTGACAATGCACTAAGGTAATGATAGCAATTCTCGCCATTTTTATTTTCCCCTTCGCTTTTTGTTCTTCTATCTCTTCCCCAGCATCTCTCTCCCCCTACCTCCATTGCTCTCCCTCCTTTCTGATCATTGCTTTTGTCCCCTAAGCCCGATCATTAATTGCAGCTTATTATAAACAGGCACAGAGTTGCACAGCTGCATTGTGATGTCATGAGCTAGAATGCAGCTGCTAAGCTGCTATTGGTTGCTGCCCAGCCTCAATCAGATATATAAATTGACTCTTTATGACACTTGCCTCTGTTCTAACAAAGGAAGCCTCAGAAACTGAAGCTAACTCTTATCCTTTTCTCTGTTATGTTTAAAGCCTGTTCAGATTAAATCTAACTCTGAAATGTCCTATTCTCCATGGAAAGCCCCCTGCCTAAATAATGTCCACATCCCTGTTTTGAGAGGAACCAAATGCTGCTTATGATGCTTAGCCTGTTGCCTGGCAACTGAGAGCTTTGCAAAGAGGGAGGGAGTGTGACATCTCTTGGGTGACTAAGGTTGGGCTGGGCCAGCTAATAGCTAATATTAAAACACACACACAAAATCTGCACACGAATGCTTGAAAGAAAATGTGTCAGTCAAAGTATAATGGGGAGGAGGCAAGCATTACAACTTTGCAACATTGCAAGCTTTTTAACTGCACCCCCAACACTATGCACAATATTACAATAATACCTCTGCTTTAATCACACCCTAAAGGTACAAATTTTGGAAACTCATTAAAAAAGCAAAACTCAGGGGCTCAATCTTGTTAGGAGACCCTAGGACTGTGTTCTTCAATATAAGCCATGGGCAAATGGCAGCCTCCAAAGACATCTGGAACAGCCCCTATTATCTTTCTGTGTGTGTGTGTGGGGGGGGGGGGGGGGGGTTAACGCACTCTACTCTCTACCTAGACTTAGGACTGGAAGGAGAAAGTTGATTTGGGGGGAGAGGGAAGATCTACATGCTTGCAAGGACAAGGCATTTCTCAATAGACAAAACAGAATACATTTGGAAATGCTCACAATCTTGAGGATACCACATGGAAAGTTATTTGGTGGCTCTCCTTCAGCTTGTTAGAATCCAAAGTGACTCCAGCTTAAAAATTATTGAAGGCCACTGCCCTAGGAAAAAAAAACCTGCAGAAAACAGAAACTGAAAATACCAGAGGTAGAAATTGTCCATTGAGCAGTTCCATAGCAAGAATATGGATGCAAGGAAGGTAGAGGCACCAAATTTCACCCCTTCCACTGGCTTCCTTTATTTGGCAGCAATGTGATAGGCAAGATGGGAACATTTGGAGGATGCTGCAAGAGTACCTTTCTGGCTCAGCATTCTCCTGCCACTGGGTTCATACCTTTACTAACTATAATGAAAAGGAAGTCTGGAAGGTGGAATTACTCAGAGATTTTAGGGCATTTTCAAGGTAGCTCTTATCCCTCCACCACTCCTCCCACATATCCATAGCAGGGTATGTATGGATAGTTTATTTTGGGTTTTATTTTATTTGAGTATTGGCTAGGAGGGTGGGGGAAAATTTAATTGTATGTTAATGTCTGAAAGTTTATTGTGCTTGTCTTGCGATATTTTATGTATATGAATTACTTGTTGCACATTTGTAGTTTGAAAATCTAATCTAATAAAGATATATATACTTAAAAAGAAGTCTCTCAGCTGAGAAACACATGGAGCATTGAACAGCTTCACACCATATTTATAAAATAATCAATGTTATTCCATCATGATGGAAATAAAAATTTATTGACCAGTATGTATAGTTACATAGCTGACCACTCTGAATATTAATCTCTGGTTCTTCCCTCTCTCCTTGTATATCTTGATTAGTTTCACTTTTTGCTTATATATTTGACTACAAAGTATCAGTAGCAACAGGTTAAGATGAGTGCTGTTGGACAATTTTATATGTTCTATCTTGTAATTGCACTCAATGTCTATTATTTTTGTTTGTATCACAAAATCTTCAATAAAAGTTTGAACTAAAAACAAAACAAAAATAATTTTGAACAACAAAAAAAAGTCTCTCAGCTAATTGGCATTCACTCTAGAACCATGCTGCCTTCCAACAGCTCATGGAAGAGACAAGACATATTCCCATAGCAATCCGCCCACAGAGATCCAGAAGGCTGAAATCTGCTAGATCTTCAGCCTGTCATCAGATAGAGAAGCGGGGCAAAGAGCAGCCAGATTTATTTCTCTGCATTCAAAAGAGCTTCCCAGCAGCCATGATGGACAACAGCTACGGTAAATCAAATCAGAGTTGAAATGAACACTTATCTTCAGGCACGTGCCTGGGGCCCAAAAGTTCAGAGTGGCCCTATCACATGTGCTAAGTACCCAAGAGCCTTGGATTGCCTATTGTTTGGATTTTTTTTTTTTTTTAGGATTCTACAAATTTATACATTTCCGGGCTTGAAGTCAGAATGATAGCTAAAGTACCCTACTATAGCTCTCCATTCCTATCCCCTTCCAGTGCAGAGACAGTGATAGGATCCAGCCAATGGGGAGGTTCTAGTCACAGGAAGAAGGGGTTGAGCCCTCTGTACGGGATTTTGGAGAGAGCTGCGGAGCTAGTGCAGTGTCTTGCAAACATTGCGAAGCCGCAGCACACTAAACGTGGTGGCCACGGCTTGAGGCACCTGGAAGTGCGCAGGCATCAACACGATGATGCCACACGCGTGCATGACATCATCATGTCGATTACATTACATTACATTAGTGATTTCTATTCCGCCATTACCTTGTGGTTCAAGGTGGATCACACAAGAGTTGTCAGGAGGTTACAAGAATTGTAACATTACACAAGAATTGTCGTAAGCATTACATAAGAATTGTCGAGAACTTAAGGAGCAACATGTTGGGTAATAAGAAACATTTTAGATTAGATATGGGTGGAGTGTGTGGTAGGTGGAGTTAGGGAAGGAACTGGGCGTGTTAAACAGGTTTCATGTGTTTTTTTTTGAAGAGTAGGGTCTTAATTTCTTTTTTGAAGGTTTTGTAGTCTGTAGTCGTAGATAGCAGATTGGTGATTTGTCTGTCTAGTTTAGCTGCTTTGGTGGCCATTAGGTTGTCATATAGTTTTCCTCTTTTGACATTTTTGGTTGGTGGGTGTGTGAATAGTGAGTGGGTTCTCCTGTGCCTGGTTGAGGTGGATTGGGTTAGTCGGTGTCCGTGCATGACCCTGAGCCACCAGTGGGGGGTGCTGGAGGGGAAGAGGCGCGGAGAGAAGGAGAGATGCTGGCACTGTCTGACTACCTACAGGATGTGGCTCTCACGGCAAGCTAGTGAGTATTCTTTGAATTTGAAATTGTTAAAAGGGAGTAGGAATTTAATAAAGTGTGAAGGGTCGGCTATAGGCTGAGTTAAAGAACTAGCAGCAACGATGGTGTGGTGAGAACACTGCCTGAAAGAATGTATGCACTTGTGTATGTTTCGGTGCCATATAAACAGAGCTTCCCTTTGAAAGTCCACTGCTACAAATGTACCTGTGTCTATACTAAAGGAAGGGATGTTTTCAGCCTGAGGAATTTATCCAGCTAGCTATTCCGTTTCCTGTGCAATTTCCTTTGAACAATGTCCTAATACTGCCTTCTGTCTATAGCAGGGGTGCCCAGACTTTTTGGGCTTGCAAGCTACTTTTAAAATGACCAAGTCAAAATTATCTACCAACAATAAAATTTAAAAAAACACAAAGCACATTGTACGCAGAGAAAACGTTAATTATCATTTATATTCCAGAGAGTTTCAAAGAGGTCAAGGCAGATGACTTTATGCAATGTTACCTCAGTTACAACTATATAAAAATAGACAAATATACCCCTCCCTTTTTACTAAACTGCGATAGCAGTTTTTAGCGCAGGGAGCTGCGCTGAATGCCCTGCACTGTTCTCAATGCTCATAGGCTCCCTGCGCTAAAAACCGCTATTGCAGTTTAGTAAAAGGGGGCCATAGTGCAAAATATAGACAGCAAATATAAATTCTCAAAACAGACAGAATAAAATCATTTTTCCTACCTTTGTTGTCTGGTGATTTCATGAGTCTCTGGTTACACTTTATTCTTCTGACTGTGCATCCAATATTTCTTCCCTTCTTTCAGCCTGCTGTATGCTTCCAGACCTCATTCCCTCTGCCAACTTTTTCTTTCTCTCTCCCTCCCCTTTCTTTCTTTCTTTCTCCCTTCTTTCTTTCTATCTCCATGCCCCCTTTCTTTCTTTCTGTCTCCCTGTCCCCCCTTTCTCTCTTTGTTTCCCTTCTTTCTTTCTTTCTGTCTCCCTGCTCCCCTGTCTTTCTGTCTCCCTGCCTGCCCCCTTTCTTTATTTCTCCCTGCCCTCCCCCAAGCCACTGCCTCCGCCATCGGGGAACAGGCCTCCAAACCACCGCCACCCCAAGCTCTCCCTGCTTCCCCACACAGAAGCATCAGGCCAACCAGATTTCCTCTCCCCGACGTCATTTCTGAAGTTGGAAAGGAAGTTCCAGGCCAGTCAGGCAGTGATTGGCTGGCACAGAACTTCCTCTCCAACATCATAATTGATGTTGGGTGGGGAAAGTTGGTCGGCTCGGCGCTTCTGAGTCGGGAAGCAAGTAGAATACGAAGGCAACGCGATCGACTTGTTTTGCCTTCGCAATCGACCTTTTGGGCACCCCTGGTCTATAGCCTTTCAGAAACATCAGTGATAATTTTTATTTTGCTGCTTCCATTTGTGAAGTTTTTCTCACACTTAAAACTTTGTAAATATGTACTTCAATTACACTGTTCTTTGGCACCTCTAGTTTGTACCAGAGGCAATGGATGGTAAAAATGGCTTGCAGAACTTCTCTGGTTCTTGGCTCACTGCTGCAGAACTGCCAAGTTACCCAGCTCTAGGAGGAAGATTTTTGGGCAATCCATTGGTTGAACTTACCTCCCAATTCAGTGTGTTATTTGTAGTCTCTGATACTACCAAGTGAAGTCAGAATTTCGTGTCCCATAATGAAGTGTTTTTCAACTTCTTCAAGCCAAGTACCTCCGCCCAAGCTCTGCCCAGACCCACCCAAGCTCCATCCCAGATCCCACCCCCATAATAATAGTACTAATTGTAATGTAATTTCTTCCATCTATTTTTCATATACTTACAATATAATCTTGTTAATATATAATGGTAACCACAAAATAAAAAAAACACAAAGCACACTGTATAAAGAGAAAATGTTAATTATCATTTATATTTGCTTTTTTTCAAAGAAGTCAAGGCAGATGACTTTAAAATATGACATATCACCTCAGTAACAGCTACAAAAAAAACAGACAAATGATGGGGTGTATCCGCAGAGGTTTCATTAGCAGGAGACCTGAAGTTATGATGCCGTTGTACAGAGCCATGGTGAGGCCTCACTTGGAGTACTGTGTTCAGTTTTGGAGACCACACTACCGAAAGGACGTGCTGAGGATCGAGTCGGTTCAGCGAATGGCCACCAGGATGGTCTTGGGGCTCAAGGATCTCACGTATGAAGAAAGATTTAAAAAATTGTGGCTGTACTCACTTGAGGAAAGAAGAGAACGGGGAGATATGATTGAAACATATAAGTACATCACGGGACGCATCGAGTCAGAAGATGATATCTTCTGGCTCATGGGACCCTCGACCACCAGAGGGCATCCGCTGAAGATCAGGGGAGGGAAGTTTCATGGCGACTCCAGGAAGTACTTCTTCACCGAAAGAGTAGTGGATCATTGGAACAGACTCCCACTCCAGGTGATAAAGGCCAGCAGCGTGACGGATTTTAAGAGAAAATGGGATACTCACGTGGGATCTTTAAGGGAGTAAATTCAGGGGAGGGGATACTTGGAATGGGCAGACTTGGTGGGCTATAGCCCTTTTCTGCTGCTTTTTTCTATGTTTCTATGTTTCTAATATCTCCCTTCTGGAACTGGATAACCTGGCTCTAACCATTAAGGGCTAGATTCACTAACCTTCCCGATTCACTCCGATCTGAGGCAGGCCGACTGATTCACAACGGGTCTGTATTCAAATGGGGGTGATCGGAGGAACGCCCCCCCACCAACAACACGGATCGCTTGAGAGCGATCCTGACGCATGCAAAGACCATCTTCTTTGCCTGTAGATGGTCTGTGCATGCGTTTGATGCCGTGCTTTTTATGTTTTATTTTATTTTTTTACTCGCAAGCTGAACTCTCTTGCTACTATTTGACTACAGCACCTTTATTCAGCTAAGTAACTGGAGGGACAAGTGACTAATTTTTTCATTCTCTGTTCACGTCAGTGGGTTAGGCATTCGGGGCATTGCAGGACAGTGAACTTTTTGTCTTCCACTTTTATATATATTTATTGCACATTGTTTGCACTTGACTTGCACTTTAAAGCACACAGGAGCACCCAGATGATGGTGTGCGGCTGGCAGTGAGTGGTAATCTCTGCTCAGTGTTTGCTGGCTTTGCTATTCTAAGCACTAGAGCTGCTCTTTGAGTTGCTCTATAAAGATTTCAAACTCATGCTGAAGGTACTCCTTATCTTAAAAATTTAGATTTGAAGTTTATATATTTTTGTTGGAGTCTAGGGAGTTAACATTCCTTCAATGCCCTAGGGCATGCCCAACTTATATTTTAAGGATATTTTGTCTTGGGGTTTTTGCTCCAGAAAAAGGAGGACAGATTGGGAGTAAAACCTAGATGTCTCAATCTTTTCTACTTTTTTCTGGAACCGAATGGTAACCCTACCTAAGTGTGGCATATGCACAGTGTTTCAATAACTACTCCCCCCTCCAATTTTATCAAGCTGTGTAAGGGTTTTTTATTGCAGGCCGCTGCAATAAAAGCTCCGACACTCATAGGAATTCTATGAGTGTCGGAGCTTTTACCGCAGCAGCTGACAATAAAAAACTCTAATGTGGCTTGATAAAAGGGGGAGAATAGTTATTGTAACACTATGCATATGCCACAGTTTAGTAGACTACACTAGTTATATATGTCTAGTTATATATAATAACTTTCTTCAGAGTGGCCCAATCAGAGTCAAATTTTAATACAAAAGCTAGGACTACCATATTTGCAGAGACAAAAATTAAAAATGGTTACTACCATTGCTAAAAAAATATTTAAACTAGTTTATCACACTGAAGGAGTCTGGGACTGGTTTTCCTAAGTGTTGAACTAAGTTTTCTCTTTAATAAAATGCTGAATTATGTTTAGCTGCAGACCTAACTTATCTGATGTTCTAGCCTGCCTCTACTGGGTGTTAGCTTGGACATTCTAACTTCTTATGGATATCTCAGCATAAACGACATGTAACAGAAAGACTGAAGGGCTTAGATAAGTGACCTGCTAGTGTGAGCTTAGCACCAACGATTGTTAAGAAAAGTAACACGTGAAAAGTTTTTTCTAGAATTCAGTTGTATAGCCAGAAGAATGTATAAATATCTCTATAACTTCCTGTTTTCGGGACTTCTGAAGCCAGCTTGGAGCTCAGGAGTCGCATATGTATGCTAATAAAACCTGTTGCTTTCTTCAAGTCTTTAAGTTTTGTGGCTTCCCAAAGTGACCTTTCAACACATACCTTTTAAATAGCAGTTTTCACCAGCAGCAAGCTGGGACTGATAGACACTGCTCATGCCATCCTCTCAGCCTTCTCACTGACATGCAGAATTGTGTTGGTCCTAGTCTCTTTTCCAGTTTCCTTGTGTCAGTTTTTTCCTATATTATTTTCCAGATTTCCCTTTCCATTTCTTCTCTGATCTTCTTTTTCTTCTCTACATCTGTCTGCCACTAATCCTTTTTTCTCTTTTCTGCCTTTATATTCACCTATTTTATTTATTTATTTAAAAATTTATATCCCGCTACATCCACAGTTCTGAGTGGGTTCCACTAAAAACATACATAGTCAAATTATAACAAATAATACGTGACAACTCCTAAAAAATTTACACTCTACTACTCTGCTCACTAAACATTTTGCAAGAACACAGCACACCCTCATTCTCTCTTTCTCTCACCCTCTTCTTAGTCTATTCATTTTCACCTCTCGTCTACTCCCAGTTTTTTTCTATCTCCCTCTCATCCCCTCTTTCCTTCCCCAGTCTCTTATTCCCATCTTTCATCCACTCCTAGATCTTCATTTCCCTCTGTACTCACCCACTCATTCCTTCACTAGCTCCAGCTCCATCCCTGTCTCTCCTTCCTTCCCTTGGCTCTAGGCCATTCTTCTATCTCTTACCATATACCCCATCTCCTATTGTCTCTCTTTCACCATTTAACACTATTTCTACCCTTACTCAACTCTTTCTTCTCATACCCCTCAGTTCCACCTTCCCTTTAAAATGCCTTTCATCCACTCTCCAGTCTTCCAGATCATTCACATTACGTTTCAGCCTTTCTCCATGCTTCATCTCCTTTCTCTTACTCACCATTTCACAATTCACAGCCCCACTCATGCCTACCAATGGCCAGATCCTCGCCACTCCATCAAAATTCCCTCATCATCTTTTCCATCCATAATTCCCTTCTTCCCCCCCCCCCCCAACATTTTACCATTCAGTTACCAAATCTCTGTTCCTCTAACCCCATCCCTGAGTCAAAACCATTTTCTGCACTGATCTCCCAACTCCTGAGTACCATCTATTTTCTGTTCTGTTTCCCCTTCCCTGAGCCCTATTAATCTTCCACTCTTTCCAAGGCTTCTGCTCTATTTTACATTTCTTCTCTGTCCATGTCCACTATCATTCCCTCTGTATCCCTCCCCTACATTCAACCTCTGCATTTTGTCCCCATCACCCCTTTGTGTCCTTGTCCCTCATCTTACTCCCTTCCTCCTGCACCAGGGCCAGTAACTTTCTTTTTGTCACTCTATCTTTCTCTGCTGACTCCCTTCCAGCATCAATCTCTCTCTCTTGCCTCCAATATCTCTAATCCTCTCTTCCCTATTCCCTCATCCAATGTCTCTGTTCTCTCCACTCCACCCACCCCTTCTCATCCAATCTCCCTGCCAGCTGCCACCCCTGAATTCATGAATCTGTTTCCTTCTTTCCTCTCTCCTTCCCTGCCACATGGGAGCAACATATTTCCTTTGAATGAAGCTTGGTATTTCTTTCTATTCGCTCCTTCCCCCTTCCTCCCCAGTCCTTGGATGCATTGCCAGCAGTGTCAGTGATTGAGACATCCACTGTTGGCCGGCTCCTGAAGTCCTCTCTATTGTGTTCCACTTGCACAGGAACAGGAAATTGCATCACAGAAGCGGAAAAAAGACTTCAGGATCCATCGGTAGCGGGTATCTCAATCACTGACACTTTTGACAATGTATCTGAGGATTGGAGGATTGCTGAATGAGGGGGAGGAGGAGGAGGAAGGGACTAGAGAGGAAGTGCCAGTGTACCAGGAGGAGAGGAAGACATGCTGCACTGAGGGGGGAGGTTGGGTGGTTTATGCTGATCCCAAAGTGGGTGGGCTTGTGACTATTCCACTGGTTGTTGTTTTTTTAACCTGGATAAATGATTAGAACCCTTTCCCCAATTTAGGAAAATTGCCTGGACACCTGGATAGTTGCCTACAAAGAAGATTTGTCCAGGGAAACCTGGACATATGGTAACCAGTGTTCCCGCTAAGCTGCGTTGGCCTGCGCTCACGCACAAAATATTACATCGCAGCGCAAAGTTTCTCTTCACAGCGCACACACGCGTCGGTAAGGTAAGGGGACGCATTGGGGGGATTGCACTTCCCCACAATTGCCATGCTTCGGTTCCTCTTCTTCCTTCCTTCCTCCCCCCCCCCCCCCCCCGCGGGACCCTGCGGCACCATCAACTCTTACTCCCTCTAATGTCGGCCCTGCAGCTCCAGACTTCCTCGCACCTTCTCCCCTCCCCCTTTGGATCGCTATTATTTTAAATGTTATAGCCGCGGAGCTGTATCCATCAGTGGAGATGTCTAACCTCGGCCTGCCCCGGAACTCTTACTGCAACAGTGACTTCCTGTTCCTGCCTAGACGGGCGGCTGCTGCAGTAAGAGTTCCGGGGCAGGCCGAGGTTAGACATCTCCACTGATGGATACAGCTCCGCGGCTATAACATTTAAAATAATAGCGATCCAAAGGGGGAGGGGAGAAGGTGCGAGGAAGTCTGGAGCTGCAGGGCCGACATTAGAGGGAGTAAGAGTTGATGGTGCCGCAGGATCCCGCGGGGGGGGGGGGGAGGAAGGAAGGAAGAAGAGGAACCGAAGCATGGCAATTGTGGGGAAGTGCAGAGCTGCAGGGAAGAGGGTTGCGGTACCCAGCTGGAGGGAGAAGGAAGATGAGGGAGGGAATTAAAGGAGATGCCAGGGCTTGGAGCGTAGGAGGAAGGTATGCCAGTCTAAGGGAAAAGGAAGGGGGAGATGTGAGAGCATGGAGGGGGAGCGAAAGATGGAAGAAAAGGAAAGGAGAGAGATGCCAGAGAATCAGGGAAGGGGAGATACCAGACTATGAGGAGAGGTGTGGGAGAGGGAAGGCGAGGAGAGAGATGCCAGACCAATGGGGTGAAAGGAGAGATGGAAGGGGGAGGCATACAGTTTCTGGAAGGGGCATAGAAGGAGAGAAGATGCCATATAGGGGAAGAGAGACGGCAGACAGTGGATGGAAGGAAGAGAGTTACAAGAAGATGAGGAAAGGAGAAACCACAGAAGACAAAGGTAGAAAAAAAATTTCTATTTATTTATTGCTTTAGGAGACATGTGTCACTGTTTCTGTGAAGCATTGTATGCAGAGTCCAGCTTCTTGCTGGTTCAATTTAACCTTTGTCTATGTATTTTTATTTTATCCCCCCTTTTACAAAACTGTGAAGCGTTTTTAGCACCAGCCTTGGTGGTAGCAGCTCTGATGCTCAGAATTTTATGAGCATCAGAGCTGTTACCTCCGTAGCTAAAATCCACACTACAGTTTTGTAAAAGAGGGAGGGGTTAGTTTGTGATTACATATTCCTTACTAGGCGAAGGTGTTTTCTGTGTTCTGTGTGTTCGAAAGACATGGTTTTCTGTTAGGATTGACGGTGTAGGATTGATCTGTGCTGGTCTGGCTTGTTTAGTTTTACAATGGGTGTATTGATGTACTGCTCACTGCAATATGTAAGATGCTGCCTTTTCCTAGGTACTCATGTGTGACGTGTGGTTTGTTACTAAAAATCATGTTTTTCTTACAGATGGGGGGGGGTGCCAAAAAATGATGGGCCCCGGATGTTACATATGCTAGGTACGCCACTGTATGTAAAGATACCAGAAAGCTGGCGTAGCAAAAACTTCTAAGTTTTGAGTATTTAACCCTCCCACAATCTCACGGGCACTCGTTTCAAGTTTATTGAGATTTTGATTTAAACGCAATATCAAATATTTTCAATGCGTATAACAAAAATAAATTTTGGGAAATAAATAAAACCATTTGAACCAGTGTTCCCGCTAAGCTGCGCTGGCGTACAAAATATTACATCGCAGCGCACACGTTTCTCGTCACAGCGCACGATCGGAAGAGGCGTACGGCAGATGGCAGGGCGGCGAGAGGAGAATCGGGCGAGTTGGCTCATAACTTGCTGGCGCCCGATATTTTTGGCTCACGGTGAAAAAAGTTTGCTCACAACACCCGCCCGCTTAGAGGGAACACTGATGGTAACCCTAATGAAGGCCAGTGACAGGCCTGGAATTTATCCTATTTAAGAAGACCACACCCTGATGAGATTCTGCAGGGCACTAATTGGCTGGAATTAGGTTTTTCAAGATTGGAGGGACCATTGCCTTCTTCCAGCTGTCAGACACAATGTCAGAAGTTAGGCTATGGTTAATGATTGTAAGGACAAAGAGTAATAGGCCAAGCAGTGGCTTCCTGATCCACTTACAAGGGACAGGATCTACAGCACATGTAGTGAGTCTGGCTGAAGTTACCAAGTTGGATAGGGAAAGGTTTGTGGCTGGATTGAAAAAGTTCAGGAAAACATGTTGATAATGTGAAATAGAGAATCCATTCAGGTAATCAAATCAGGTGACAAGTGGACTGGTCTTGGAAGATAAGTAGAGACAGTAGCAGAGTTAGAGAATGGAGAGAAGCCACTGCAGATTTATTCATTTGTTCATTTCTTTAGCCTGTCCTCCCAAAGGAGCCCAGAACAGGTAATAGATGTACACATACACAGTATAGGTCAAGACAAGACAGACATAACATATTCATGTAGACAGAGATACACATGTGATTTACAGTAGATGGTACATTTGGGTTACACTAAATAGCATTTGAGTTCTAGGGTCGGTTAATGGAGCTACTGAGTTCTTGTAGGAGTGGGACCTTAAGGTGCTGGGTTTGTAAAGAGGAAGGTTTTCATGGTCCTCCAGAAGTTCCATAGTCCATCTTGCATTCTGATGCCAATTACTTTAGTAATGAAGTATAATGCTTGATTGTCTGCTAGCTCCTCCTCCCTCCCACCGACTGGCTTGCGTTTGTGCCGCTCATGGTCGAATGATTGCTGTCCGTCTTGTCCAACAGGTTCCTGAAGAAGGGACCCAGAGTCTCCGAAACCGGACTTGGTAGAACCTGACCCTGGCGGTGGTTTTCTCTTGCCCTACCGCTGATTCCAGCCTCTCAGACCATGCCATCAAGCTAAGTTTGCTTTTTTTCACCTAGAAGTCGGCTGGGGGACTCCCAGAGTGTCCTACTCTGTCTTCACTTTAGCACTGTAGTGTTGTGATTAATTTATCACGCAATTATTTCATTCACTGTTGTGTGATTAATTTGAGCACATCGGAGGGGTCCAATGATGGTGTGCAGGTGGAGGTTATTATATCTTCACCAGTGTGTGTAAAGCGCTGAAGAATTTTCTCCCTTCGCTTATCCTTCACACTGAGGACCCCTCCTCCACATATTATATTTTGGATTGAATATTTGGTGCTTTAGACAGAGTGGGTCGCTCTGCGAGTCTATTAGACTTTTCACTGCTTCATGTGGTTGCTATTTAGTATCTTTTTGCAGTATTTTTTGGAGTTATTGTGTGATTGTCTGCTATAGCATCTGGCTGGAAACAGAATAGGATTTAGCACTAGAGGAGACTGATATTATATAGAAAGATTTCCTAGGGCAATTAACAGATGAAGTTATCAGCTGAAAAATAAGATTTTTGTGCTGACTTTACTTCAAGAGAATGGTGGCAGTTGTTGCAGTCAGCAAGAACAGAAGTTTTCACTTTTCTCCATATTTTCTCAGCTCTCCAAGTCTGGCATGTAAGTGAATGCCACTATGGTACCATGTCTGGCAATATCTAGGAGGGCATGAGTTGGGTCTTCAGAGACTCAACTGAATCTAAAAAAGAATATTGTACTGATTTCTGAAGGACAGTCCTTCAACTAAGCGTAAAGAGTCATTCTTCCTGGGTTCCTCGCTGAAGGATGAGGTTCTGAAGATCATGCCAGTCCAGAAACAGACGCGGGCAGGTCAGCGGACCAGGTTCAAGGCTTTTGTTGCCATTGGTGACTATAACGGACATGTTGGACTCGGTGTTAAGTGCTCTAAGGAAGTTGCTACAGCTATCCGTGGTGCAATTATCCTCGCTAAACTCTCCATTGTGCCTGTTCGACGTGGCTATTGGGGTAACAAGATTGGCAAGCCCCACACTGTTCCTTGCAAAGTCACTGGTCGTTGTGGTTCAGTTCTAGTGCGGTTGATTCCTGCACCCCGCGGTACTGGCATAGTCTCCGCCCCAGTCCCAAAGAAGTTACTGATGATGGCAGGTATCGATGACTGCTACACCTCAGCCAGGGGTTGCACAGCCACACTGGGAAACTTTGCAAAAGCCACCTTCGATGCAATCTCTAAGACCTACAGCTATTTGACCCCTGATCTGTGGAAGGAAACTGTCTTCACCAAGTCTCCTTACCAGGAATACACTGATCATCTGGCCCACAAGAGTGTCAGTTCAGAGGAGCCAAGCAGCTGCTGTCGCTACCGCAGCACCCTCCTAAATATTTCTTGTGACAGAAATTAAAATGATTCTAAAACTGAAAAAAAAAGAGTCAAAGTACTTTAGAAAGGAACAAAAAGATGCTAAGGTCCTCTTGTTTACCTGATCATATTTCCAAACATGATTTGCATAGGAGCAAGATAAGGTTAGGACACATGTTCTCTTAGGCTTCCACAGCTGGCATCATACTTGTTGCAGTTTTCCAGGTCTCACTGTGTCTGGTCAGGTAGACGTTTCAGCCACTTTGCTGTGGCTTTCTTCAGGGTATGCTGTGAGGTTTACAGTTTGCCTTAATATATAGTGGATCCTCAAACCTGATTGGTTGGGGCTTGAGGTGAATGAGGCAGGGAAGTCTATTGGTTACCAATTTGAATTTTGGCAGGAAAATCCGTTTGGTCTCTTTTTCCCATAGAAAGAAAAATTCTCTGGCGAGTTTAAAGATGTTCTCCCTGTGAAGCTGGGTTATATACTCGTAGTATGTATAGAAAGACAAACTGCAAACCTCACAGCATAACCTGAAGACCAAGACATGATGGATACTCAATCCATTTTGATTGCTTCTTTTGCTCTTAGAATTGGATTTTGATTCAGATTTTTTTAAGAGTGATTTCCTGGGCCATGAAATATGGATAGTTCTTGATTTACATAATGTTACACAACAGAGATGCTAGGAATTTTACAGTTAAAAGTTGCCTGTACCTCTACTGATGCTAGTTTTCTGTTTCATTTTTTCCATGTGTAATTAAATGGGAGGGTAATACATTTAAACTTTATGAGATCATTCAATTAAAGGATTTCATCAGGGCTAGATGTAAGAAGAATGCTGGGCCTTCCTTGAATGGGTATGTCAACTACTGCAAATTGGATATGATCTGCCTCCTTTTTTCTTCATTCTTGTATTCTCTAAGTATTATGTTTTCTTATATAAAGACCTCCCCCCCAAAGAAAATACAGATTGTCATCAGTTCCCTTATCTTATTTGATCTTCCCCTATTTCAGGTTTACGAGTAATAGGGTAGTGCTGGCTTTGATACTTTTTTCTC
Source organism: Geotrypetes seraphini (assembly GCF_902459505.1). Classification (NCBI taxonomy): domain Eukaryota; kingdom Metazoa; phylum Chordata; class Amphibia; order Gymnophiona; family Dermophiidae; genus Geotrypetes; species Geotrypetes seraphini. The sequence goes on along the minus strand of NC_047086.1, from coordinate 208,088,522 downwards.
TTTTTTTTAATTACCTTTTATTAACTCTGCCCGATTTGCTTGTCTTCATGATTCTTGTTAATTTTGGAATGCATACATAATTACAATAAATAAATCTTAAACCCCCATCTCATCCTGATCATAACCTTGTTGGTTTTAGCCATATTTTCTTTAATAAATATGCTACTTGAAACCTTTGACTTGTCTGTGTTATCTTGATTAGTTAGTGAGCTACACAGAGCAAGGACTGTCTGATTTATTAACTGTACAGCAATACATATATCTAAGTAGTGCTATAGAAAACAGAAGCAATAGTGACCTTCCTATCTTGGAGTATGACACACTACTATGTTGTATTCCTGTGCCAACTAATGCAGCTCACTTTGAACTACAGTAGTACTGAAAAGGCATGAGCCAGCATCCACAGTATTAACAGCTAGATCTGGACTGACCCTGCTGCCACCCCTTCAAAATACTCTTTTGATGTCAGAATTAATTATTGACTTAAGTTAAAAAAAATTGCACGGAGATTATAAACTACTTGTTTCAGAAAAAAGACCGGGAAAACAATTATATGAGCATAAACAAAGCCCAGTACTATTATTCTGAAATAACACTCAAGGAAGTACAATCGATGATTGAAAAAAATGTATGCTCAGAAGACCGGAAGACCAGTTGGGGAAACACCTCCATGTTAGTACAATGTCTGTCTGGTCAATAACTAATTCTGAACATAAACAAAACCCAGTACTATTATTCTCAAATAATACTCCAGGAAGTACAATCGATGATTGAAAAAAAAAAATGTATACTCAGAGACCGGAAGACCAGTTTGGGGAACACCCCCATGTACTAGGTCTCACCATCCAATCATTGCATACTGTCTTCAAAATCTGGTGTACTTTCAAAAGAGATATTCACACTCATAAAGCTATAACAGTCTTTAGAGTTGGCACTTATAACAATTTCCTGGGTCCCCAGGACCCCATGGACCCAGGAAATTGTTATGAGATAAGTGCCAGCTTTAAAGACTGTTACAGCTTTATGAGTGTGAATATCTCTTTTGAAAGTACACCAGATTTTGAAGGCAGTATGCAATGATTGGATGGTGAGACTTAGTACATGGGGGTGTTCTCCAAACTGGTCTTCCGGTCTCTGAGTATACATTTTTTTTTTCAATCATCGATTGTACTTCCTGGAGTATTATTTGAGAATAATAGTACTGGGCAGTGGCGTACCTAGGGGGGGGCGGGGGGGGGGCGGGCCGCCCCAGGTACCAGCCCTGAGGGGGTGTTCCCGGCCTTGCCGCTCAGTCCCCCCCACGCCCGAAGGACCGCTCGCCCCACTGACCTTCCAGCACACCTATGAAGCAGCCCGCAGCAGGATCGCGACGTCAGCAATCCCTCAGCTGCTTGGGCGCTGCTTCCTGCGCCGCGGTCCCGTCCCTCCTCTGACGTCAGAGGAGGGGGCGGGACCGCGGCGCAGGAAGCAGCGCCCAAGCAGCTGAGGGATTGCTGACGTCGCGATCCTGCTGCGGGCTGCTTCATAGGTGTGCTGGAAGGTCAGTGGGGCGAGCGGTCCTTCGGGCGTGGGGGGGGGCAGTAGCTTAAGGTAGCCCGGCGCAGGAAGCAGCTCCTAAGCAGCGCAAAGATAGCTGACGTCGCGATCCTGCTGCGGCTGCTTCATAGGTAGTGCGGGGAGGCCAGGGGGGCGAATGGTCCTTCGGGGTGGGTCGGGGCATCAGGCCTTCAGGGTGGGGCAGGCGGGCGGGCAGGCAGACTTTCAAGGGGGAGGGGGGTGACAGGCAGGCAGGCCTTCAAGGGGGGGTGCAGGTCTTCGGGGGGGGTGCAGACCTTCAAGGGGGTGCAGGCCTTCAAGGGGGGGGCAGGCAGGCAGGCCTTCAAGGGGGGGACAGGCCTACAAGGGGGGGGGGGACAGGCCTACAAGGGGGTGCAGGCCTACAAGGGGGGGGACAGGCCTTCAAGGGGGGACAGGCCTTCAGGGGGGGTGCATGCCTTCAGGGGGGGGGCCGACCTTCAGGGGGGTGCAGGCCTTCAAGGGGGGGACAGGCAGGCAGGCCTTCAAGTGGGGGGACAGGCCTTCGGGGGGGTGCAGGCCTTCGGGGGGGTGCAGACCTTCAAGGGGGTGCAGGCCTTGAAGGGGGGGACAGGCAGGCAGGCCTTCAAGGGGGGGACAGGCCTACAAGGGGGTGGGACAGGCCTTAAAGGGGGTGCAGGCCTTTGGGGGGGTGCCAACCTTCAAGGGGGGGTGCAGGCCTTCAAGGGGGGGGGACAGGCCTTCAAGGGGGGACAAGCAGGCAGGCCTTCAAGGGGGGGACAGGCCTACAAGGGGGTGGGACAGGCCTTCAAGGGGGTGCAGGCCTTTGGGGGGGTGCCAACCTTCAAGGGGGGGGACAGGCCTTCAAGGGGGGACAAGCAGGCAGGCCTTCAAGGGGGGGACAGGCCTACAAGGGGGGGGGACAGGCCTTCAAGGGGGTGCAGGCCTTTGGGGGGGGTGCCAACCTTCAAGGGGGGGGACAGGCCTTCAAGGGGGGACTAGCAGGCAGGCCTTCAAGGGGGGGTCAGGCCTTCAAGGGGGGGACAGGCCTACAAGGGGGTGGGACAGGCAGACCTTTAAGGGGGGACAGGCCTACAAGGGGGTGGGACAGGCAGACCTTTAAGGGGGGATAGGCCTTCAAGGGGGGACAAGCAGGCAGGCCTTCAAGGGGGGGTCAGGCCTTCAAGGGGGGGGGACAGGCCTTCGGGGGTGCAGGCCTTCGGGGTGGGTGCAGGCCTTCGGGGTGGGTGCAGGCATTCGGGGTGGGTGCAGGCCTTCGGGATGGGTGCAGGCCTTCAGGGGGGGACAGACCTTCGGGTGGGGGGTACAATCCTTCGGGGGGGGTGCAGGCCTTCAGGGGTGGGGTTTAGGCGTTCAGAGGGGGACAGACCTTCGGGTGGGAGGTAAAGTCCTTCGGGGGGTGCAGGTCTTCAGGGGTGGGGTGTAGCCCTTCTGAGGGGGGACAGACCTTCGGGGGAGGGGGGTCCTGGTGTAAAAGTACACAGAGGGAGAGAGGGAAGGGGGGGTTCAAAGATACGTGCATATGCCAGACTTTGGGGGTTAGAAATAATGGGTCTAAAAACAGAGGAGTGGGAGAGAGATGGTGCATAATGGGATTTAGGGAGGGAAGGAACAGAAAGGGAGAGAACTTGGAAACAGGGGATGGTGTGGAGGGGGGATAGAGATACTGGATAGGAGGATAGTTGGGAACAGAAAGGGAGAGATGGTGGATCCTGGGGTGGTGGGGAGTTGAGAAAAGGTGAATCTGGGGATGGAGACAAAAAAAAAGGAAAGATGCCAGATCTCCGGGAGAGGGAAGGGAAACGGAAGGGGAGAACAGAGATGGCAGACGGATGGTTAGCACGGAGAAAGGAGACCCTGGCAAGCAAGACAACAAGAGCCTGGGACCAACAAGATTTGAATATTGATCAGAGAACAAAAGGTAGAAAAAATAATTTTATTTTCTGTTTTGTGATTACAATATGTTAGATTTGAAAAGTGTACATGAGACAGCTTGAAATGGGAACTTTTCTATTTTTGTGAATGGCAAGGCTGAGTTCAGTTAAAATATATGCTTTATAAGAAAATATAATAATGTGTTTTATAAAGTTTATAAGCATTGCTGGCATACTCGGTGAGGTGTTCCTAGTGTTGGTGGTGGTGGTAGCATGTCAGTGTGTTGAGAGGAAGAGGTAGTCTGGGAAATTCTGCTGAGCAAACTCTGGGCCCATTTCCACCCCCAGTTAGTCCACTCCACTCAACTGGTTCACACACTGAGTGGGTCTTTGGGTGTTATTTCTGGGTAGTTGTTTTAGAATCTCTTCCAGTGGTTTGTCAGTATCTCCTTCTGGTCCAAGGAAGGAAACTTTGTCAACCTTAGCATTGACCTTCAGAATATGTTTGTAACAGCGCTGCTTGTGTGGCATTAGGCTATGTAGTGATCGAAAGAAAAAAACAGACCTTTGCACATTTTTGCACTATATGGTGGGTGTATGAGGAGATTCATTTCCTGCACAGTTAAGTCCATGTGAAGTTACCTTGTGCTGTATTTGACATCTAGCAAGGTCTCTGTTTGGAAGGAAAGATCTAAGCTTAAAAATGAAGTGGCCAGAAGTTATGTTAAAAGTAGATAGCATAGCTGGTTTTAAGAAAGGTTTGGACAAATTCCTGGAGGAAAAGTCCATTGTCTGTTATTAAGACATGGGGGAAGCGTCTGCTTGCCCTGGATTGGTGCACTCAGCAGCAACAAATACTAGTTTTGGCTGGCTCTTTCCCCGCATTTCTCCTCTCTTCCCCACGATTTAATATCCAGTTCAGGCAGTAAGTAAATGCATCGGCAGGGGGGGTCTGGTAAGTCTTGGGGGCTGGGGATGGAAGGTGAGAATCAGTTCTGTAGGCTATCAGAAATTTGCTTAATTATCTACTCACACAGAAAAGCAGTAAAGTCAATAGGTTCTCTGAGTGGGAACAACCTGTTTGATCTTGCACTCTTGTGATTGACCAATTGTTTATCACTGTTTAATTTATCACATTGATTAATTTGAGCACACCTGAGGTGTCCTATGATGGTGTGCACTGCAGGCAGAGGAGCCTTATTGTGTAAAGCACTGGAGAATTCTCTCCTCTCGCTTACCTCTCACGCTGAGGACACCCTGCTTCAGTATAATCATTTATATGATTTATCTTATAAACATTATTACGTGGTCTTTTCCTCAAGTGCTGAGACATCAGGTTGTTCCCACTTGGAGAACCTATTGACTTTTACTGCTTTTCTGTGTGGCTTTAACATTTTTGCTATTCAGTATACCTAAACTATTATTCAGTAGAAAAAATATCGTTTGTTCAATCAAATCCTGTGTGGACATTGGACTTCTATGAGTGAATGTTCTGCTTGATTGAACAAACTAAATTTTTTCTACTGAATAATAGTCTAGGTACAATGAAAGTAAATAGCAAAAATGTTTGAGTAGATAATTAAGGAAATCTTTTTCATATTGCTTGCTTATGGACTGGGAAAAAAGACTGTTCAAGCAAATGTCTCCAGAACTGCTTTAATGGAAAAATGTGATTTTTTTTTTTTAAGTACTTTGTGAAATTTATTGTTGTTGTGAAATTTATTGTTATACTTTGTTTAAACTTAAAAAGCGGTGTCATTAACAGTGAATCTAATCGAAAAATCGATTCAACAGGGTGAATCGAATCGAATGAAATATTTTTCTCTGAATCGGGCAGCACTATTGGCTACCATGAGAATGGGCTACTGGGCATGATGGACCATTGGTGTGACCCAGTTAGGCTATTCTTATGTTATGTTCTCATCTGTAGGGGCCTTTGTTTTCACTTCTTATTTTAATGTATTTTTTTCCTGGGAACTTATCAGTGTTTTTTTATAATGGGAACAAAAATGGAAGAGAATTAATGTGTGTGGAATGGGGGGGTAACTAATTTCTTCAGCTAAATAATTCAATCCACTTCAAACAGACATAGGAGAACTCACGCACCATTCACACACCCTCCAACCAAAAACGTCAAAAGAAAAAAACTGTTCGACAACCTCCTAGCCATTCGAGCTGCAACACTTGACCCCCAACTCTACAACCTATTGACCTCGACCACAAACTACAAAACCTTAAAAAAAGAAATAAAAACCCTTCTATTCAAAAAACACATAAAACCAAACTAACATAATCAGAACTGTCCCAAGCATCACCTGCAACTACTCCATATGTACTTCTGATGTCATGACAATTCCGACATAATTTATGTTATGTTATGTTTGGAATAATGGTTACATAAATGAGGTTCAATAAAAGAAAATTTTCACTGCCTGTTTCTATTCTGACCATTTATTCCATTTCATGGTTATTGCAAAAAAAAAAAAAAAATTTTTCCATGAGGGGGGGGGGGGGGGTGTCAAAAAATGATGGGCCCCGGGTGCCACATACCCTAGGTACGCCACTGGTACTGGGTTTTGTTTATGTTCAGAATTAGTTATTGACCAGACAGACACATTCTCAGTGGGTGTAAAACCAGGCAGCAGCTTTGTTTATTGAGCAGAAACAACATTACATAATTGACCAACATAAACCCCCCAACCAAGCTACCACAAAAAAACACATTGCATTTTGATCTGATATCTCCCAGACCCTGCCCTGACAGCTAGGGCTTGAGGTTGGCATGGACCTCCACGACATTTTGGGTCACTTGACCCTCAAGATACTGCTCAGTGAGCTTTAAGACCCAATATCGCTCATCACCCAATGAGTGCATAACCTTGCAGCTTCAGGATACAGTGAGCTGCGACTTGTAACCTCCTCTGAATTCCTCTATTATTGCCTATATGCCAGCTAGGGTGGGCGGGCTGGTGACAATCTACCTCCAATGGAAAGGGGAAAAGACCCGTGTCCCACCTCCCAAAACGACCTTGTCCTAACCTGCTCCTCACCTTCGGCAGGAAAGTCAGATTTAATAAAGTTGCTCCCTTTCATCTCCTATACCCTGCCCACCCACCCTACACCATATCTCCTGGAGCCTGCGCCCCTCCCCTTTCTCCTTCCTACACTTCCTGTCTCCTTCCCGATGGGTGATCAAAAACAGGCCAATCGTGCCCATGGAGACTAGCTCTTGGGCTTGCCCATTCCTTTGGTTACTACTCTGGATCTGGCACACATGGTTAATGCACAACAGTGTTTTGGTATTTGATTGTCTGGCTATCCTGAGAAACTGCATTACAGCTTCTGCTAAGCTGCCCTGTGCCTTTCCTTAATTAGCCTACAAGAGAAACTGCCTAACCTGAATAATGTAATTATATAATTGCCTTTCTCTCTGGAAAACAGCTCATGAGCATTCTGTTGCAGCAGCACAAGTTCTTTCAAGTAGAATCTATTATCAAACACAATGGACCACGATGCCTCATTGTTTAGAAATTATGAAAGCAATACTTCCATCATCAATTCATATTTAAAAGCCTTTTCAGCCTGCTCTAACCTATATTTGCATTTAAATGTTAGTAAGGTCTGTTCTAGATTCTGGAGGAGGGGGGGGTAAAGTAAAAGGAGAATTTGCATGCTCTCAAAATATATTTTTGCGCAGCTGCCCCAGTACGATTTTTAAACAATCGGATCTTAATTTTGGAAAGCTATTACCTAAAGTAATAAAACATTATAAAGGAAGTCCATCCACTTCTTCAACAAAAGTAAAACATTACATGCTGCTGCTGCTGACATCATCATTTGAATAAGAATCTGGGCTAGGTATGCCATCACCAATGACCATGTAATGTCAGCGTCATTATGAGAAGAAAGAGAAAGAATGGCAGACTTCTAGTAAGAATTTTGCTGATTATGTACAGATGAAAATGCAAGGGATGGATCCACATAATGTCATGATGGCTAAGAGGGAAGCAGTGAAGCAAATTGTGGAGGAGGACTGGACTGAATCTGCACCCATGACTAAGCAGCATATTTCTCAGACAACTGGGAATATAACTTTCCAGTTCTGAAGTTAATGATCCTTGAGCAGTATGGGCCATGAAGGCCTTCCAGATATTATGAGCTCCATTGTGGCCCAGTCTGAATGAATGCCCTTCAGTTTGAAGACAGCTTCAGATTGTCAGTTATTGAAAGTAGATGGTAACAAGGCTGAGGTTAATTCCTATTGTCCTAGTACATCTGCCTTTTTTTGGCCAAGTTAATCACATTTAAAAAAATATATATATCAACAGTTAAAGCAACATATTGAGGGAACAGATGTATTACAAGAATTTCGGCATGCAAACATTAATGATATTTACAAATGACCACTGGATGAAACCTTGGACTGACAAAAGGCTGTGACTGCAGTATTTTTACATATTTCATCAGCCTTTAATGCTGTTTTTCATGAAATCTTACTAGATAGGCTGAAGGCCTAAAGTCTTACGAGTGTTGTGCTTAATTTGGTTTCATTTGTATCTGACAGGTGAGGTGAGGATTTGTCTGATAGTTTATTGAAAGCTTCTATACTGTTGCTAATGACTGAGGGAATCCATTCAGAGCAGTTTATATGAGCTTTGTAATGGTGTTAATACATGAGCTTCTGTAATGGTGTTACAATACAGAGTTTTGTTTCCTGGGATGATTTCAATACATTAAACCAAAATCAATACATTATTAAATCTTAATCAATACTTGTGCTTTTGTAAAGGTGTTACAATACAGAGTTGGCATTTTCTGAGATGGTTCTCAATACAGCCCTCTTAAACCATAATCAATCCACTTTCTCATTTCCGCCTATCCTATATAATAAAATGCTAGCCGTGCATGCGCACTCTTGCCAGCGTGTTCCATGATCCGTATGTCCGTGGCCGGCAAGAGTGCACATGCAAGCTTACAATGGCCCGCACTCACGCTCTGGCTGGCTCACTAAAGTTTTTCGCGGTGGCGGCTCACCTGCCCCGCCTTCTTCTTCCTGCCAGTCTCAGCCGGGCTCACTCCTCCCCTCTTCCCTCCCCCCTGGCAGCCCTGAACCTGTTCTCCATTCCCCGCCAGTCTCCTCCTCCAGCGGCTAATCCACCCGTCGCCTCCGTCACCGCTCGGCACTCCCAAGATGGCAGGATCACTGGTGGAGAGCAACGGGCCGGTGAGTGGCGTGGCGGGAGCAATGCAGGTGGAGACTGTTGACCGCGGCAGCTGTCGGCAGCTTCAGGCTGCGGCGGCTGTCGGGAGGCCAGACCCAAGGTAAGGGGTGCTGCTGGACAGGGGAACAGACCGGGGGGGGGAGAAAAAGTTGGACAGGGGAAGAGACGGGGGGGGGGGAAGAAAAAGGAAGGGAGGCCTACTGTTGGACAGGGGGACAGGAAAGAGGTGCTGATGGAAAGGGGGGGGGAGATTAAAAAAAAGGGAGAAGGGCTGCTGCTGGATAAGGGGAGCAGTAAAGGGGTGGTGGTGGACACAGAGAAGGTAAAAGTAAGGGAGAATGGGTGGACAGCCGAGGAAAAATAAAGACAGAAATACAGAAAGCGGCTAAGGACAGAGAGAGAGAAATAAATAAACACAGACACACACACATATATTCTAGCACCCGTTAATGTAACGGGCTATAAGACTAGTAATATATAATCAATCTACCTGCTCATACAACCTACTTGTACATACCTATATAAAATATATTATATATTTATTCATATTATACCTTCTTATACATACATATAAATATATACATATACACATCCATATTTAGTATCGTGTACTGTGTTCATACTATTCCTATTTCTTATGTAGTACTCAAAAGATGTTCCTCAGGGATCAGTTGTCTGCAGCTCATTAATCTGTATTTGCATCTACAGTATTGTGTGATATGATTTTGAAGCTGGGCTTATTTTTCTACATGTAAGCAGATTACAATGATATTTTTCTCTTGTAGGTGTAATGTTTCTGTCACATTGTTCCTCTTGTTAACTGCCTTCATTTCTCTGTCAGACTGGTTGTGGGTTAATGGTTTATATTTAAATTACCAGAAATCACAAGGTATTGGTGATAACAAAGGATACTCATTTTAAGGTTCCTACTAGTATATTTACAGTTTATTCTTATGTCATTAAACCTGTTTGGAAGTACATTATTGAGGTATCGTCTTAGATAATCAGTAACTATCGGCTTCTTTTAGAAGGCCGCACAGCAAAAGCCCCGAAGCCCTTTAAATCTCTATGGGCTTCGAGGCCGCTAGCACGGCTTTGTAAAAGAGGCCATATATTTAAGTTACTACATTTGAGAAATCATTTTTTAAAGTTACGATGTTACTTAGGTTACAACTGTGGAACCGATAATCTTGATCCAAACTTTATTCAAAAAGTTTGGCTATACAAGGTGCAGTCCAAAAAACCAATACAAAAATACATAGTAGATCGGTGGTGATATAGACGCAACACGGTTCGTGTTTCAGTCAGAAAATGGCCTTCCTCCGGGGTCCAGACCACTATGAACCACAAAGAATGAAATGCTAATAATCAAAACAGTGTTGCTGAATAAGCGTATCCACCTAGTCCGCAGAAAGCATTATTTGTGGTTCATAGCGCTCCAAACCCTGGAAGAAGGTAATTTTCTAACTGAAACACGGACCGTTTCGGGTCTATACCACCCCTGATCTATTGTATATTTTTGTATTGGTTTTTTGGACTGCACCTTGTATACCAAAACTTTTTGAATAAAGTTTGGATCAAGATCATCGGTTCCACGGTTGTTTCATTTGTACCTGCCTTCTTGCTCTCCCTGTGGAATTTTTTGGGTGGATTTTGTTGTTTCTTGTTCTGTTACTTAGGTTACACCATTATCTTCCTGCTAATGAATTTCATACAGTGTTGCAGCAGTTGGCACTCTCCACTAATGATTACTGCAATGCCCTGTAATTAGGGTTGCCTGACTCTACAAAGAGAGTTTTGCAGAAGATACAACATGCTGTGATGAGACTTCTTAACCAAATCCCACTGTGGGAGCACATGAAACCAGTGCCAGCATCTTTGCATTGGCTCCCACTGGGTGCTCATGTGAAATTCAAAGTCTTGCTTTTGCTATTCCAGCTATTATGGATCTGCTGTTCACAGATGATGGAGTTATTCTCTGATATTCAAAGCCAGGCTCTATCTGGGCTTTGGCTTTGAATATCCAATTATTTTTAAGCTGGCTAATACACAGCTGCTTAAATCAATATTCAGCACTTAAGCAGCCTTGAGTGATCAAAGGCAGACTTTTATACAGTCCCATTTTTGTGCTAAACCTGGCTGCCTAAGGGCTGAATATCAGCTCTTAAGTGGCCAAATGCTGACACCACCCCAGGAATACCCCCTGGCATAGCTGGCTTTGAGTTCGGTGCTATCTGCAAATTTCAGCAGCACTTAGCCAGTTAAGGGCTGCTGAAAATTAGAGGTCAGCAGCCAACTAAATCGCTTTGAACATCAGCCCCTTTTGTGGGTAGAGGAGTAGCCTAGTGGTTAGAACAGCCGCCTCAACCCCCTGAGGTTGTGAACTCCCACTGCAGCTCCTTGTGACTCTGGATAAGTCACTTAAAACTTCATTGCTCCAGGTAAAAAATAAGAACCTGTCTAAAATATGCAAAGCAGTATATCAAGTCCCACCCCCTATGTCTTTTTTTTTTTTACCCTATCCCTTTGACTAATTCACTGTGATTCTATCATCCTATCAGAAATGCGTGCAGAGTTGATTAGAAATTATTTCACTACATTGTGTTATATTAATGCTGTACTAGTCTTTCAGTTGCAGCACCAAGAATGTGGAACTCTTTACTTTTAGATCTGCAATCGGGCAGTGATTTGAATGATTTTAAAAAGAATGTGAAAACCTTTTTTTTTTTTTTTGCAGAGATAGGGGCTGAATTGATTTCATTTTTAATGTTATTTGATCTATGTTTTATTTTTGTTTGTTTTCTTGCTCTGTATATAAATATATGTACCGGTATGTGATATTTTTAACCATAGAGAATTATGACTCACAAGGAAATCAAACGTCTATAGATTATTCAGAACGCCTCTATTAAGCTCATATCAAAAGCCAAGAAATACGACCATGTAACACCTCTTCTTGAAAAAGCACATTGGCTTCAGTAGCTTACCGGATAACATATAAATTATGCCTACTAACATTCAAATCTCTACTTTATAAAACTCCTGCTTTCATTTATAAATTATTAATCCCATATACTTCTAAAAGAATACTGAGATCCAATGAACAGCACCTACTAACGGTTCCCTCCCTCAAAATTATCAATACAAGGCGACAATTCATTTTTTCCGTTACAGCACCTCAAACCTGGAATACTCTTCCTATTTATTTGAGAGAAGAATATAATTTGGAAAAATTTTAAAGTAAATTGAAGAGTTTTCTTTTCAAAGACGCATTCGAAAATTAGTTATTTTAGTCAATTTTAATTCGACTCATCGTTTTATTGAAGCTTTTTTAACTTTACCCTCCCTATGTTTTTTTTCCTTAAATGAATTGCTTTCTTTCAAATAATTTGTAGTTCTACCCCTTTATCCTTTTGTGTTTAATTTTGTTGAGTTTGTTAATTACCATGCAAGACCCTGTTTTTGTAATGCACTGTTTTGTCTCCCTAACACTGTATTTTAATATGCACATCGCTTAGAATTAAAATTAAGCGATTAATCAAATTTATTATTAAACTTGAAACTTGATGAGATGTGCAGCACATAAGCGCCTTTTAAACATTAAACAGAGCTGGATCATTCTGTGCCTCATGACATGTTATCATCCAGCAACTCCAAGATGCAAATTTGGAGCCATTTATAGTTTGAGACTGGAAGTCAGCTGAAGAGTTTCTGGTTCCTTTCTGAAGGTTTATTCAGGGCTCTGTAATGACCTCCTCTTTGTCCCAGTATTTCTAGGCTAGTAGGTGCTTTTCCCACACAAACTAGCTTACTTTGTTTTCCTCAGCAGTGAGCCGTGGTTGCCCCCTTCAGCCAATCCTTTTAAGTCCTATAAAGCACAGTTACTTACCGTAACAGGTGTTATCCAGGGACAGCAGGCAGATATTCTTAACGTATGGGTGACGTCACCGACGGAGCCCTGGTACGGACACTTTTAACTAGAAAGTTCTAGTTGGCCGCACCGCGCATGCACGGGTGCCTTCCCGCTCGACGGAGGAGAGCGTGGTCCCCAGTTAAGATAAGCCAGCTAAGAAGCCAACCCGGGGAGGTGGGTGGGTCGTAAGAATATCTGCCTGCTGTCCCTGGATAACACCTGTTACGGTAAGTAACTGTGCTTTATCCCAGGACAAGCAGGCAGCATATTCTTAACATATGGGTGACCTCCAAGCTAACAGAGAGGGAGGAGGGATGGTTGGCCATTAGGAAAATAGATTTTGTAACACAGATTGGCCGAAGTACCCATCCCGTCTGGAGAAGGCATCCAGACAGTAGTGAGTAGTGAATGTGTGAACTGAGGACCAAGTGGCAGCTTTGCAGATCTCCTCGATGGGCGTGGAGCGGAGGAAAGCCACAGAAGCAGCCATAGCTCTGACCCTGTGGACCGTGACAGCACCTTCCAGTGAGAGACCGGCCCGAGCATAACAGAACGCAATGCAGGCAGCAAGCCAGTTGGAAAGCGTTCGTTTAGAGACAGGACGACCTAAACGGTTAGGGTCGAAGGACAGAAAGAGCTGAGGTGACGTGCGGTAAGCTCTGGTACGGTCAAGGTAGTATGCCAGGGCACGTTTACAGTCCAGCGTGTATAACGCCTGTTCCCCAGGATGAGTGTGGGGTTTAGGGAAAAAGACAGGCAATACAATGGACTGGTTGAGGTGGAAGTCCGAGACCACCTTGGGAAGAAATTTAGGATGGGTACGCAGAACCACCTTGTCATGGTGAAAAACCGTGAAAGGTGGGTCAGCAACCAGTGCATGCAGCTCACTAACCCTCCTGGCAGAGGTGATGGCAATGAGGAAAAGCACCTTCCATGTCAGAAATTTGAGTGAAGTTGTGGCAAGAGGCTCAAATGGAGGTTTCATGAGGGCTGAGAGGACCACATTCAGGTCCCAGACGACTGGAGGAGGCTTCAGCGGTGGTTTGACATTGAAGAGGCCTCTCATGAACCGGGAAACCAGGGGATGAGCCGTGAGAGGTTTTCCGAGGACAGGCTCATGAAACGCAGTGATGGTACTGAGGTGGACTCTGATTGAGGTAGACTTGAGGCCAGCGTCGGAGAGAGAAAGCAAATAGTCCAGTACAGTTTCCACCGCCAATGAGGTGGGATTGTGATGATGAAGTAGACACCAAGAGGAGAACCGGGTCCACTTCTGATGGTAACATTGGAGGGTGGCCGGTTTCCTGAAGGCATCCAAAATACGACGGACAGGCTGAGACAGATTCTCTGGAGAGGTCAGCCCGAGAGAAACCAAGCTGTCAGGTGGAGCGAGGACAGATTGGGATGTAGTAGAGACTGATGCTGTTGTGTAAGTAGAGTAGGAAATACAGGAAGAGGAATGGGCTCCCTGGAGCTGAGCTGGAGCAGAAGGGAGAACCAGTGTTGGCGAGGCCACCGAGGAGCGATGAGAATCATGGTGGCTCTGTCTCTGCGGAGTTTGAATAGCGTCCGCAACATTAGAGGCAGTGGAGGAAATGCATAGAGGAACCGATCCGTCCAGTCGAGCAGGAATGCATCCGGGGTCAGACGATGAGGAGAGTAGAGTCTGGAGCAGAACTGGGGCAGCTGATGGTTGTGAGGAGCTGCAAAGAGGTCCACCTGAGGAGTGCACCAGAGAGCAAAGATGGAGTGGAGTGTGGGAGGATCCAAGGTCCACTCGTGAGGTTGAAGGATGCGGCTGAGGTTGTCGGCCAGGGAGTTCTGTTCGCCCTGGATATAGACGGCCTTGAGGAAGAGACTGCGGGCCGTGGCCCAGGTCCAGATGCAGATGGCCTCCTGACAAAGGAGGGGAGATCTGATGCTGCCTTGCATGTTTATGTAGTACATGGCGACTTGGTTGTCTGTGCACAGGAGAAGAACCTGAGGATAGAGAAGGTGCTGGAAGGCCTTGAGAGCATAGAACATGGCCCTGAGTTCCAGGAAATTGATGTGATGTTGACGCTCCTGAGGGGTCCAGAGTCCCTGGGTGCGAATATCTCCCATGTGAGCTCCCCATGCATAGGGGGAGGCATCTGTGGTTATGATCATGGAGTGAGGGGGTAGATGAAAGAGTAGACCCCTGGAAAGATTTGAGGAGTTCAACCACCATTGAAGAGATTGCTGAAGAGACGATGTCACAGAGATGGGATGAGAAAGAGGATCCGTGGGCTGTGACCATTGGTTGGCTAGAGTCCATTGAGGTGTCCTGAGGTGGAGTCGTGCCAGAGGAAGCACATGGACTGTCGAGGCCATATGGCCCAGGAGGACCATCATTTGCCGAGCCGGAATAGAGCGACAAAGGAGCACCTGACTGCAGAGATGGAGCAGGGTTCGTTGGCGGTCTGAGGGGAGAAACGCCCTCATCAGAGTGGTGTCGAGGACGGCACCAATGAACTGAAGTCGCTGTGTGGGGAGGAGATGTGACTTGGGGTAGTTGATCTCGAACCCCAGGAGATGGAGGAAAGAGATGGTGTGTTGAGTGGCTTGTAGCACAAGCGGAGACGTAGGAGCTTTCACCAACCAATCGTCCAAGTATGGGAACACCTGGAGGTTGTGAGACCTGAGGAAGGCCGCCACCACAATAAGGCACTTGGTGAACACCCTGGGCGATGATGCGAGGCCGAAGGGTAGCACTTTGTACTGATAGTGGTGGTGCTGTACCTGAAATCGGAGGTAGCGACGTGAAGTCAGATGGATTGGAATGTGAGTGTAGGCCTCTTTGAGGTCTAGGGAACATAGCCAGTCGTGATGAGAGAGAAGAGGGTAAAGCGTGGCAAGGGAGAGCATCCTGAATTTTTCCTTGACCAGACACTTGTTGAGGTTCCGAAGATCGAGGATGGGACAGAGGTCTCCTGTCTTCTTGGGAACCAGGAAGTAGCGGGAGTAGAATCCCTGACCCCTTTGGTCTGGGGGTACCTCTTCGATGGCATTAAGAAGAAGAAGGGATTGGACCTCCCTCAGGAGGAGGGGGGATTGAGAGGAGTGAGAAACAGACTCTATGGGAGGATTGTCTGGTGGAAGAGTCTGGAAGTTGAGAGAGTAGCCGTGGCGAATGATGTTGAGGACCCACAGGTCTGATGTAATGACCTCCCAACGGTTGAGGAAGAGTTGAAGGCGGCCTCCTATCAGCTGAGGAAGAGGCAATGATGGCGGGAGACTGGCTATGCCCTGGAGAAAAGAGTCAAAAGGGCTGAGATGGTTTCGACTGTGGGAGAGGCTTGGCAGGTTGGTGAGACTGTAAACGTGCCTTAGTTTGGTGCTGCTGACGAGGCCGGCGAGGCTGTTGTTGCTGAGGCGGGTTGAGAGGTCTGGCCGAGAACCTGCGTTGGTAGGAAGACTGCTGTTTGTAGGGGCGAGCAGGTGGAGTCTTCTTTTTAGGTTTGATTAGGGTATCCCACCTGGTCTCGTGTGCTGATAGTTTCTGGGTAGTTGAGTCCAGGGACTCCCCGAATAGTTCATCACCAAGACAAGGTGCATTAGCCAGGTGGTCTTGGTGATTAATGTCGAGGTCAGAAACTCTCAGCCAGGCCAAGCGCCTCATGGCAACAGCCATGGCAGATGCTCGAGAGGTCAGCTCAAAAGAGTCATAAATGGATCGCACCATAAATTTCCGGAGTTGGAGCAAACTGGAGATTTGTTGTTGGAAAACCGGGATCTTACGCTCAGGGATGTACTTTTGTAAGGAGGAGAGTTGTTGCACCAAATGCTTCATATAGAAGGAGAAGTGGAAGGGGTAATTATTAGCCCTGTTGGCAAGCATGGAATTCTGATAAAGGCGCTTGCCAAATTTATCCATTGTTCTGCCCTCTCTGCCAGGAGGGGTGGAGGCATAAACACTGGAGCCCTGGGTTTTCTTCAAGGTGGACTCCACTAGAAGGGATTCATGGGGTAGTTGAGGTTTGTCGAACCCCGGGATAGGAATGACCCTGTATAAACTATCCAGTTTTCGAGGGGCACCCGGTACCGTGAGAGGATTTTCCCAGTTTTTGTAAAAAGTTTCCTGCAAGATGTCATGGACGGGTAACTTTAAAAAATTCTTTGGGAGGTTGTTCGAAGTCCAGGGCTTCCAGGAAAGCCTGGGACTTCTTAGAGTCGGATTCCAAAGGGATCGACAGAGCCGCCGATATTTCCCTGAGAAATTTTGTGAATGAGGACTGTTCAGGTTTGGAACTGGTATCGACCATCGATGGTTCCTCGTCCGTTGAGGAAGCCTCATCATCGGTACCGGGTGGGGATTCTTCCCATAAGTCCGGGTCCCTGACGTCGGTGTGCACAGGACGGGACGGTGGTGCGGACGGCTCAGTGTGGCGAGTCTTAGAGAGAGATTTGCCAGAGCGCATCGAGACGGTACCGGGGGAGGAAGATCGATGCCGGTCCTGGTCTCGGGGGGACTGGTGTCGGTCTCGATGTCGGGGAGGGTCGGCATCAGAGCGTGTTTGTACTGGAGGATTAAGTGGTTCAGCCACGAGTACCGGCATGGAGGTGTTCAACGGTACTGATGGTGTCGACACCGGCGGTATGGTGCGAGGCTCGGGCCGGTCTGGTACCGGAAGGAGTGGGGCCAAAATGGCGGGCAACAAGTGCTGGAGTTGCTGTTGCAGTTGCTCTTGCAATTGGCTTTGGAGTATGGCCGCAATGCGGTCGTCCAGAGGGGGCACCGGTACCGCTTTTTTCTTTGTCGGTACCATAGGTGCCGCTCCATGCCCCGGCGATGAGGATGCCGATGACGAGGCACTCACCGAAATCGGGGCGGAGCGTTTGCGGGGTCGGCGTGATGCCGGGAGGACCGGCGTCGCCGGTGTGGCAGGAGGGCGCTCAAGGGAAGTGGAAGGCTTCTTAGCCGGCTTACCTGGTGCCAGCGACCCCGAGGAAGGATCAGGCATCGTCGAAGTAATCGGTGCCGACTTTTGCGGCGCCGTTGATGGCGCGGCCGATTCCATGGCAGATCAGGTACCGAAAAGGATATTCTGTTGGATCTGTCTATTTTTCAAAGTACGTTTTTTAAGAGTAGCACAGCGGGTGCAGGTGTCAGCCCGATGCTCTGGACCCAGGCACTGTAGGCACCAATTGTGCGGGTCAGTGAGAGATATCGGGCGTGCACACCGCTGGCACTTCTTAAAGCCCGGCTGAGGGGGCATGAAGGGGAACACGGCCTCCGCAAAATCAAAACCGGAGGCCTGTATGTTGGCAACAGGCCCCGCCGGGGCTGGCCCAAAAAATAAAGAAAAAACAAAGTTGTTTTTTTTTTGCAAGATAGAACGAAAAACGAAATCTGAAGGAAAAAGAACAAAAAAAGGAAGAAAATAGCGCGAGCGGGAAGGCAAAAACAGAGATTTCAACAGCCGTTGAAAGCACATGCGTCTTCTTCGCTCCGCGGAAACGAAGAAACTGGGGACCACGCTCTCCTCCTTCGAGTGGGAAGGCACCCGCGCATGTGCGGTGCGGCCAACTAGAACTTTCTAGTTAAAAGTGTCCGTACCGGGGCTCCGTCGGTGACGTCACCCATACGTTAAGAATATGCTGCCTGCTTGTCCTGGGATAACATACTGTATGCCTACATTAACATCTCTCCCGGCCACAAAGTGGTCCAATTTTCTTCTATGAGATGGAGCAAAAGCAGCCGTACATGGAAGTAGAGTCCCAAACGCAAGACAGCAAGACAGAGGGAATGTATAGGTGGCTGCTGCCTGTACTGTATCTGCTCCCCCCCCCCCCCCCGCCCCGTGCATAAATAAAATCTTCAGTTTCCAAATGCTCTCCATAATGATGTCTTTTGTGAGGGTTGGCATTTCTGAAAGCAGCAATCCTCCCACACCTATTCTCTGGTGTCTTTGTTCTATTTAACAACAATAACAATGTACACACTTTCGTAAAAACAGAGCCTCAAAATGCTTTATCCTTAACACTGTTTCAGAAAATCATGTTCGGCTACCGCTGTGGTGGAAAGCACTAGCATGAATTTTCTTGCCACTTCTGCCTGACAGCTCTCACAGGGAGAAGGGTTAATGTTATTACTAGCAAATCACAACTGGGTAAAATGAGTCTCGGACAGAAAAAGTGACTTGCCAAGGATTGTGAAGAGTGTACAAAAGAAGAATTTGAACATAAACAGCCTCAGGGGTCCCTTCTGCATCACAGTTCGTAAGCGGCAAACAAAACCAGGAAATGGTGTAGGTGAGCCAGGGGTCACAAAGAAAAAAGAGATCCAATAGGTCTGCAGTAAGTGTCGAGCAACGGAAACCAAAAAACAAACAAACTGCAGAACTGATCTACTTGATGCAGGATCTTTATTTAATTAAATCAATTAAACATTGTTTAAAAAGTGGTCCACCTTTGTTGAAAAGAATCAAAGACCCAATACGGTCCATGTTTCGATTAAAACATCTTCTTCAGTGGTCCCGGCTGCGAAAGAATCCAATGCCTGTTAGGTCACCCGGATAAAAAGCGTAGAGCAGTATGTCTCAGAACAATGCAAAGTAGTGGGGACGGAGTGAGAAGATTGAGAGAGAGAGAGAGAGAGAGAGATTATATCTCATTAGGGACCGTGTTGTGTCTTTATTTCTTTTCAACAAAGGTGGACCACTTTTTAAACAAAGTTTCATTGATGTAATTAAATAAAGATCCTGTATCACTTACATCAGTTCTGCAGTTTCTTTTCTGGTTTCCATAGGTGAGCCAGGTACAGTCTACAAATAGAAAACTCAGCTTTATTAAATAATAATAATAATAATTTTATTTCTTATATACCGCTTCTCAATAATAATGAGATCACAGCTATAATCTATTATTGATAATATTACTTTCCTTATATTATTTTAAATATTATTGTGAAGTGCTCAGACCAAGTAACCCAAAATATAGTGAAGTCACTACAATGAGGTTAACAAGGGGACCATCATCGCCTTCACATGCCCTCCCTAGATGAACACAAAAATATTTTTCAGATCAACTTGATGTACTTATCTGAATAGGGGGGTAGTTGATTTTATTATTTCTCATTGATGACTGTGTACTAATACAATGCTTGTGCTCCGTTAAAATCCTAGAACTGTTCATTCATTCTTCCAATCCCGTCCCCCCGACTCGAGTTTCACCTCTTCATCAGGGAGGGACACTGGTAATGGCTCACTGAGACCAGACTCATTCAAAGCAAACGGGCCAACTTCACAATAATATTTAAAATAATATAAGAAAAGTAATATTATCAATAATAGATTATAGCTGTGATCTCATTATTATTGAGTAATTCTTGTCACAGAATACTAAGCTTTATCTCCCTATTAAGTAAGAAATTATATACCGCTATACCATAAGTTCAAAGCAGTTTACAACAAGTTACATACACTGAGAGTAAGAGATGTTTACAACAAGAAGTAAGAGATGTTTACAACGAGATACATAAAAGCAAATGTTAATCCAAAATATGTTGAGACCGGCACAATGACTTCCCGTTGTGCAGGGGCTAAATTGTGGAACTCACTTGTGAGTCAATTACGAAGATGTTGTGATAAGGGCAACTTCAGGAAATGACTTAAAATGCAGTTATTCGTAAATGACTCTGTATAAGACTTTTCTGGCTCTCCTTTCTTCACTGCTGACCTTCTGAGGGTTATTTGTTCATGTTTGTCTTTATTCGTTTTATAAAATTATGTATGTAAAATTATGTAAACCGTTTAGATTTAAATGGTATAGAAAATTTTAAAATAAATAAAATACAATGTAGTACACAGAGGCCCAATCAGCCTGTACTATAAACCAGTGGTTCCCAATCCTGTCCTGGAGGACCACCAGGCCAATCAGGTTTTCAGGCTAGCCTCAATGAATATGCATGAAAGAGATTTGCATATAATGGAAGTGACAGGCATGCAAATGTGCTCCATGCACATTCATTAGGGCTAGCCTGAAAACCCGATTGGCCTGGTGGTCCTCCAGGACAGGGTTGGAAACCACTGCTATAAACAAATGTATTCAGTGTGTAAGATACTTAAGTGTAGTCAGCTTGCATTCACCAAGGACCTAGAATGTACTGTACTAAAGAGCCTCATGTTTTCAAGGGAGAGCTCCCTTAGATGTTTGAGGTCCCTAATAAGATAAAATCTCTCCCTCTCTCTCTTCTCACTCCATCCCCACCAGTTTCTCTCGCTTTTGTCCTCTCACAGTCCAGTTTCTGCTCAGCATCACCCCAACACTCTTCCCTTTATCTCTGCTAATAATATAACCACTCTCAACAAGAAAAATAACAAACATAAAACCTCCCCCTTGTTAGATCACAGTCACACCATAACAACCCCCACAAGAACAGGGGCTTGGATGCTTCATCCTAATACCCCCAGAAGAATAACAGATCAGGAGCTCCAGCACATTAACCCAGCATAACATCCACCACATGAAATTATGGCTTGGTCCTCTAACACCTCCTGCTTCATCTTTGGGCCATTTTGAACACTTACCCCATCCTCTGTTTAATACCACTATGCTCTAACCACTTTTCTCCTTGCCCCATCTCTCTCTCCTCCCTGCCCCCAAACCCCTCTTTCTTTTCTAACTTTTGCCCTACAGCAGTGCCTCTCCTGCTCACCCTCCACTCCTAAATCATCTTTTTTCTGTTCCTCTGCTCCTACCTTCTCTGACCGATTGCTTCCATCCCTTACTCTCCCTCTCCAGTACTCTCTAACTCATATATTCTCTGCTCTCGCTCATTCCAGCTCTCATAAGCCCATTTCCCATCATCTTTGTGTGCTTTTCAAAGCATTCCATCTCCCTCTCCCAATCACTATTTCTCTTTCGAACCCCTTGAGGCTCTCATTCTCTAACCATTCGTTCCCCCTTCTTATCACCACCTTTGTTTCTGGTTAACTTCCCAACCCCTTCTCAATTCTCTGTCCTTCCTTCCCTTTTGGCTCCTTTGGTTCTAACACACACACTCTGTCATCATCACCTCTTCTCCACCATGAATCCGATTCCATTTCTGACTCTTTTAATCTCTCCCAACATCTCTTTCTTTCATATATACCCTCCTCTTCCCCCTTTCTTACATTTCTCTATTGCTCTTTCAACCCCCTTCCCTCCTGCCATCTCTGGTCTTTCTTTCATATATACAGTGTACCCTTCTCTTCTCCCTTTCTTGCACTTCTCTACAGCTCTTTCAACACCCCACACCCTCTATCTCTGGTTGTCATCCCCTCTCC
This sequence comes from Geotrypetes seraphini, assembly GCF_902459505.1. Lineage (NCBI taxonomy): Eukaryota > Metazoa > Chordata > Amphibia > Gymnophiona > Dermophiidae > Geotrypetes > Geotrypetes seraphini. Next base: position 208,066,669 of record NC_047086.1, on the reverse strand, counting down.
ACAACTTTAAACATACTATTTCACACACAAAGCCCTTATCCCCACTACAAGGCTCTTCAGCAGCCCCATATCTCATCCCTGCCTGTCTTGTTATTTCTGCTCCCTTATGTATATATTTTTGATATAACTCATTACACACAGGCTCTTCAAGATATTCCTCCAACCTCGGATGCTTTAGCCTTCTACTTTAGTACTAAAATTAGTACTAAAGACTCAGACTTAAGAGCTACAATTTTCTCAAAAAAAATATTTAACATGCAGATTTTGTATGAAATTCTTCTAAAAACCCTGATTGGAATCATTTCAGGCAATTATACACTAAGGGGAAAATTCTATAACCAGCACCTAGATTTAGGCATCAGTAGGCAGGGTTGAAGCACCTACCGACACCTAAATAAAAGGCGGCTAAAATGGCCGCTGGAATAGTTGTTAGGAAGCCACTTTAGTTCACGGAATGCTAAAGTATGCATGACCAACCCCTGAAGTGGCATTAGGCGATCTAAAGCAGCTACCCATCCATGAATCACGCCAAGATAGATGGCTGAAATGTAGGCCTGGAAAACCCTGGCCTACATTTCAGCTGCCTATCTTTGCCTAGACCTCAGCAGCCAATCACGGTAGGGAAATTCCTCCCTCTCCCATCAGCTGAGCATCGGGGATTCCCCAAAGCCACAATTCTGTAACTGGCACCCAAGTTCTGGGCGCTAGTTACAGAATCGCAGCTGATGGGGGAGGGGGATTCTCCTACCACGATTGTCTGAGAGCGGCTGCGGCAGGGAACCCCCATACTCCACCACAAATCAGCCAGCAGGACAGATGTCCACTCCCTCCTGCCAGCACCCCCCTCCTGGCTAACATCCCTGGCAGGAGGGATACCCAATCCCTTTTGCTGCCATCCCCGCAACACACCTGGCAGGAGGGATGTCCAATCCCTCTTCCCGGCACCTCCCCCAAACATCCCCAGCAAGAGGGAAGCCCAAACCCTCCTGCCGGCACTTTCCCTGAACATCCCCAGCAGGAGGGATGCCCGATCCCTCCTGCTGGCACCCCACCATCCACCTGCACCTTCCACTGTAACTTTTTGTAGAAGGCCAGCCAGAGGGATGCCCACTCCCTTTAGAGGGCAGGCACGCCTCTTCCAAATGGCAGGCCTCCCCTTCCCAGTGCATCCTGGGATGTACCGTGGAGGGGCCTAAGGCCTTGATTGGCCCAGGCGTCTATGGCCCCTCCCATAGGAGGGGCTTTAGGCACCTGGGCCAACAGGAATCTTAGGCCTCCTTTCCATTGCATTCTGGAATGCACTGGGTGTGGCCTAAAACTCCAACTGGCCAGATCCCTAAGGCCTCTCCCATAGTTACAGAATCACAGCTTTGGGGAGTCCCTGCCACTCAGCTGATGGGAGAGGGGAATTCCCCTGCTGCTCTCGGCTGCTGCGGTCAAGATAAGTGGCAGAAATGTAAGCCTGGGTTTTCCAGGCCTACATTTCAGCCGCCTATCTTGGCGCGATTCTGTAACCAGCACCCTGGAATGATTGGCAGGCGATCAGTGGCCACTTTTAAGGCAGCCACCAACTTGGGCGCCGGTTACAGAATTCTTATTGCTCTTTGGACCCTTGCTCTCCCCTAGTTTTGAAATGTGCTTCCTTAAAATTTCAAAGAGATCTCTATGACTGTCTAACCTATATGCTTGAGTTAGGAGAATTTCCCAGGAAGAACGGGCATATTATTATTACTCCAGTTATCAAAAAATTCAAAAGAAACTTCTTATCCTTCCAACTATAGGCCTATAGCATCAATACCATTCTTTGTCAAGACAATTGAGAGCTTGGTCTATTGATTATATGGAGTAACATTCTCTTTTACATATGTCTCAATTAGGATTTCATCCATGATATAGCACCGAGACATAGTTCTTGCTTACCTCCTGGATTACTTGCACAACTTATTTAAAGGTATCGGGGCTCTGATAGTGCAATTCAATCTGAGTAGTGTATCTGATTTGGTGGACCATAAAAAACTACTTAGCTGTCTGGATGCCATGGGTGTTACTGCTAAAGTCCTTAGACTTTTAACCTAAGAGCTTTTAACCTACACAGAAATACTTAACTTCTACCCCCTCATCCATGAACCTACACACAAGGCCGAACATACCTTGGACATGATCTTTATCCCCAAATCAGAGCATCTTTACTGCAATAACATCTTAAATACTCCAGTCCCCTGGTCAGATCATCACTTAATATCTTTCGAGTTAACGATAAACAACAAAATAAATCCAATTCCAGTACCCAAGAAGATTACTTACCGTGATTATACTAAATTAGAACTTTCCTCAGTCTCTTCTTTCCTTCTTTCAAGGCCTCCCTTATTAGAAAGTGACACCCTTGAACACCAACTTAATTCGTGGAACGATACAATCCAACTCCTCTTAGACAAAGAGGTTCCCCTAATTAATAAAACAATATCCAACAAAAAAACTCAAAATCCATGGTATACACCAGAACTTTCACTAATTAAAAGGCAACTACGATCTCTAGAAAGAAAATGGCGAAAAAACAAAAATAATGTAAACTTAAAAGCTTTCATAGAACAATCTCAATACTATAAAAATAAAATCAACGAGTCCAAGAAAACTTTCTACTCAAATAAAATTAAATTAGCCAGAAATTCTTCTATATTATTCTCTATTTTAAAATCCTTCAATCTAAATCCTCAAAACGAAAATAAAAGTTCAAATCTCTCAGCTCAAACCATGGCAGAGGCTTTCAGCAAAAAAATTACAAACATCCGTAAAAACTTTATCTCTGATCCTATCAATAACTCCTCGGAGTTACACACTAATAATCTAATCCCTTGTGCAAAATGTTCTAACTTTAAAGTTCCATCGTTAGATGAAATAAAATCAATTATTCAAAAAATTAATTTAAAAAACACTCCCTCTGAGATCATTCCTCCCTTAATTTTAAAAAAATATTTTTCTTGCTTTGGTCCACTATTACATTCAATAATTAAAAAAAGTCTTTCGTCAGGGGCAGTACCAAAAAGTTGGAAAGCATCAATAATATCTCCTATATTAAAAGACCATAAAATCAGTCATGACGACCCCACTAACTACCGTCCAATTGCTAATATCCCATTCTTAGCAAAAATCACAGAGAAAGTAATATTCACTCAACTATCAGACTTTGCCAATTCTACCAATACATTACATCCCAATCAAACAGGCTTCAGGAAACATCATAATACAGAGTATTCCTTAATTGGGCTCACTACCAATATCATATATAACCTTGATCACCACAACTCGGTAATTTTATTTTCTCTTGATCTTTCAGCCGCATTCGACACAATCGACCATACTCTTCTTCTCGACAGACTTCATTCAATAGGCGTTAGCGACTTAGCATTGCAATGGTTTACCTCCTTTCTCTCTAACCGTACTTCTACGGTACGCTTTAACAACACAATTTCAAAACCTTTTTCCCAAAACTATGGTATCCCCCAGGGCTCAACTTTGTCTCCTCTCTTATTTAATATTTTTTTAGCTCCCTTACTTAACCTAAGCCAATCCATAGGTTTTACCACCTATGCTTACGCAGATGACATCCAGTTGACTCATGCATTCAATCCGGAAAATCCAAATGACATAATTCAAATTAACCAAAAATTAGAACAAATTAAAAGTTGGCTAGCACAAAATAAACTTGCACTTAATGTATCCAAGACAAGGGCTCTATTTTTTCCTTCAAAACAAGACCTAAAACTATCAATCCCTTTTTCGATCAACAACACACCAATTGAATTAGCAACTTCACTTAAGATTTTAGGCGTAATCATCGATAGTAAATTTTCTTACCAAGAACATATTAATAACACAGTTAAAAACTGTTTCTACCGCTTGCGTCTAATCCGTTCAATGTCCAAGTACTTAGAGCCAAAATCAGTAAATATTTTAGTCCACTCACTCATAATATCCAAATTAGATTACTGTAATTCCTTATTATTAAACATAACAAATAAGGAACAAAGACGTTTACAAATAATTCAAAACACCGCCATAAAATTAATACATCATGGAAAGAAATATGATCACGTGACTCCATATCTGATGAAATCTCATTGGCTACCCATTAACCAGAGAATAATATATAAAATAGCATTATTAGTCTTTAAGACAACTATAACAAACGAACCTCAGTTTATTAACCGCTTATTAATCCCACACTTCTCAAATCGTTCTCTCCGTTCTAATAGACAGGAGTTACTTATGGTTCCATCATTGAAAATAATAGGAACCAGGCGACACGATATTTTTTCAGTCAAAGCCCCACTTATCTGGAATTCTCTTCCTTTATACATTAGAAATATTAAAGATCTCACTTTATTCAAAACTAATCTAAAAACATTCCTGTTCAAAGTTTCCTTTAACCCTTAAATAGGAATCATCTTTCATCAATTAAAAATATCATAAACTTCGAAAACTTTCTACCTTCAGGTACCCCAACCTCAATGTTCTATCCTACCCTATCCAATTCTCTTCGCCTATATACGAGGACACAACAATATTGTAACTTTTTATCCCTTATGTTTTTCCCACCCACTCCAGTAGTGTCTGTTTTGTTAAGTGGTCACGAATATGTTTTTTAATTCACAAAAATGATCTTAACTGTTTTTACCCCTATATTTATTGTAATGTTATTCGCTTAGAATTCTTAAGCGAACCATTAAATTTAAATAAACTTGAAACTTGAAACTTAGATAGTTTCAGGGCTTTTTGAATTCATGTACTTATCAGGTGCATTTTAACAATACCCTGCTGCATTCCCCAGGGGGTCACCTCTTTCTCTTTTACTTTTCAATATTTAATTGGCCTCTTTGGGAATAAGACTGTCCAATGTAGACATCAAATTTTATAGTTATGCAGATGATATAACTGTTGTGATTCCTATTTCATTCTCTTTATCTCAAGTAACACAGTTAATATTGACTGTAATTTCCACTACAGAGTGATGAATGGATGAGTTCAAATTGAAACTCAATACAGATAGAATTCTTTTTTGCTACCCCTAGTAAGAAGAATATCCAAACACATAATTCAGCTGATTGAGAGTCTATATGAAAATCAAGCAGTTGCAGTAAGAACTGAATACGGCAACACTGATTGGTTTCCAATAAAACATGGCATCAGGCAAGGATGCATCTTGCCACCTTACCTGTTCAACTTCTACGGTGAAACCATCTTCAGACAAGCAAATTTGGAAGAAGAGTGTTGGTTTCAAAGTTGGTGGCTGAAATATAAACAACCTGCGCTATACAGATCATCACCAGCAGCAAAAAAGACATGATATAGCTACTGAGAAAGTTCAAAGCCGAAAGTCATAACATGGGATTAGAATGGGACATAAACAAGATGAAGATCATGAACATGGAAAATGATGAAGATTTTGAGCTTGAAGGCAATAGACGTTGTAAAGGATTTCAATCTCCTGGGCTATTTTGTAAATAAAGAAGCAACTATCATGGAGGAAATACTCTGCAGAAGGCTCTCAACAAAGTATTCAAAGGCAAGAAGGTAACACTTCAAATGAAGATCAGACTTGTCCATGCACTCATTTTCTCAGTGGCCAGTTACTGATGCAAAAGCTGGACAGAAAGAAGATTGACTTATTTGAGCTTTGGTGGTGAAGAAGTATTTTAGGAGTGCCGTGGCCCGCCAGAAGAACTAACCGGCTATGTCACTCAAAGCCCAGATGATGAAGTTACAACTGTCTTATTTTGGTCACACCATCAGAAGAGAGAGAGATCACTGGAGAAGGACATCATGTTTGGGAAGATCGAAGGAACCAGGTGAAGAGGGTGACCTGCAATCAGATGACTGGACTCATTGAAAACAATCTTTCCGGACTAGCAATTAGATGTCTGGACATGTTGAAAACAACTTTTCCGGACTAACACAAAACCAATTCATTTTTAGATCCACAATCATCAAGTTGCTAGGACTCAAGCATGAGTTTAGGGCACTTAACAACTGTAAGAAGAAGATAGAACAGAGTTTAGATCTAAATGGACCTATCAATGAAAGTTCACACCAACTTCTTGGTTCAAAAACGTTTCTATACATTATGGAAATTACATTCAATCAGATTATATTTCAATACTTCCTCTTTTAGATTATTAGTGCAGTCTTTGATTCTCAGTACTCTGGATTATTGTAACATCATTTATTATGCAGGTCTTCCAAAAAAGATAGATAGATAGAGTGTGAGCCCACTGGGACAGAGAGGGAAAAATGCTTGAGTACCTGAATAATTTGTAATCCACCTAGAACTGTAGATATGCAGAATATAAATAAATAAAAAATAAATCATTCAAAACACTGCGGTAAGATTAATTTTTAATTTAAAAAAAATTAGATCATGCAACAGGGAAATACATTTAAAACCAATAGGAAGAAATTTTTTAGGAGGAAATTTTTTTTCACTCAGAGAATAGTTAAGCACTGGAACACATTGCCAGAGGTTGTGGTAAGAGCGGATAACATAGCTTGTTTTAAGAAAGGTTTGGACAATTTCCTGGAAGAAAAGTCCATAGTCTGTTATTGAGAAAGACATGAGGGAAGCCACTGCTTGCCCTGGATCGGTAGCATGGAATATTGCTACTCCTTGGGTTTGGCCAAGTACTAGTGACCTGGATTGGTCACCGTGAGAATGGGCTACTGGGCTTAATGGACCATTGGTCTGACCCAGTAAGGCTACTCTTATGTTCTTAACATCTTACTATCACAAGTTGCACTGGCTTCCAATTGAAGCTAGCATGATATTTAAAATTGGATCCAAGTGCTATAAGGTGTTACATAGTCTTACAGTAGATTATCTTGTGGATCATTTTATATTTGCCAACTCTAGACGTTCACAATGTTTTCTTGTATTTTTTGCTTTTTCTTCAGCTAAGAATTGTCGGTATAAAAAATACTTTCATAAACTATTCTCATTTCAAGCAGCAATAAGAGATAAAGAGTTTAATCATTTAATTGTTAGCTCTGCATCCTATCAACACTTTAGGAAATTGTTGAAAACCTACTTATATGCTAAATTTTTGTAATACAAATGTACTTCGCTGTAATTCTTCAGTCTCTTTGAACTGTGAACCGCATAGAACTGGAAGGTATTGCGGTATACAATTACATTTTGTATTATGTTATAAAGCCCTAATTCCACAGTCCTGCTGCATCACAAGTAGCAGCCTGGATTTTGGGGACGAGCAAGGTGCAGGGCAGCCCAATCTGCTTTGCTAACATCAAAGAACTGGTGAGGGTGATAGCATTCAACCCGTCTTCACAATGTTCACTTCCTCTGTGTAGTGCCCCCTCTCAATCTGCACCCCTCCCCGATCATTTACCCCATTCCCAGTGCAGCATAGTAAGCAAGGTAAGCTTGGCAGAGGGCACAAGCCAAGGCTGGACCCCATCACACCTTGCTTACCACATCTCACCCCCTCTAAGAGGAAGTCATTGGAGGGATGAGACATAGTAGCACTGGAGTGTGGACCTGTGCTATGATGATTTCTTCTGGGCCTTGGTAGAGACAGGGTGGTAGTGGCAAGGGGAAGGAGCAATGAGATGCTGGATAGAGAAGGAGGGAGGGAGTTGCCAGAAACCCTGACTCCATGTTAGCTCTCCCACAGATTATTGTGAGTTGACTGGACCTCCGCCGTAGAGAATGACACGGTGACAGAATTTGTAACCGTCACATGGATAACCGCAGGAAACCATCCCCATGTTATTCTTAAGGAGAGAGGGAAAAATCACTATGAATGGGCACAACCACTGACTCTCAAGCGTTGCATTGAAGAATGCTGGTGTAGAAGTACTGAGGTTGAGATAGACACTAAAAAAACGACAACTCTCATGGTTATCCACGGGGATGGTCAAGAGGAGAGAAGCAATTAGTTTTACCGACAAATCCTGTCACCGTATCAGTCTCTACACCTCCAGATGACTCTCATCGCCTCTCTGCTGTCAGCTGAATCCCAAGTCATGCAAGCACAGTACTTTGCGGAGCTGGGGCTGTCTCCATTCCAACTCATCCCCTTCTTTCCAGACAACAGATTAGAGAAGAGCTGCTCTAAGCAGTAGGTGGGATAGAGAGTGGACAGATGGAAGAGAGCTAGAACAGGAGTTAAGTGGCCCTTCTCTGCTATCCTATCAGTTAGGCTTTAATTTAGGCATAAGCAACACAGTCCAAATGTTCAAAACACCAAGAACCCAGACCTAAAGGAACCTTCTTCCATTTTCTCTAGGGCCATCCACCAGTGCCATATCATAGAGGCACCTTCATTGTATCCCACCTTTGTTTTCCACATAGTCCCCCATAGCCTTCAAGCTTCCTGCTTTCACTCGCTGGTCCTGGTAATGGGTGCTGAAATCTTAAATCTGTCCCTGCTACCAGCTCCAGTTATTCCCTCCTCTCCTGTCCTCTAGTGCTGCTGGTTATGTTGAGGCAGGAAGCAGGGGACTCACTGCTGCTGTGTGAGCTTCCTGCTCCAGCTTCTCTCCTCTTGTCCTCCACATTGCTTCCTGGTTGCCATGGAGACAAGAGGACAATTTTACATGAGACAAAGTTGCATGGGACTCCTAAGCCCCCCACCCCCTCACAATGCACTGTATGCACTTTAGATTCTGCAAGACAGGTAGTGGAACTCTGAAACATGTACTAGAGTGCAAAAATATTTTTTTCTCAGCTCTAAACCAAATTTGCTCACGAGTTCTTCAATACGTACTGTATATCACTGCCAGTGACTCCAATGTGTCTCTCAATAGGATGAGAAGCACTTTCCCTTGCCACTCACCCTTCTCCTTTCTCCTCTATCATTTCTTCACTCCACTCATCTACTCAATAAGGATAGGAATTACCCTCCGTTTGCCTTTATTGCTGAAGTAACAATTTTCTGCAGAGAAATGACAGCTGTCCCTCCATGGACTCTTGACAGGTCTACAGGATGAGTGCTGTGCTGGCCAGCATTTGACTTGCTAATAAGGGAACAGGGGCTGCTGCACCAGTGAAAAGCCCTTTAGGATTAAATTTCTCTCTCACTCATGCTACACAATTACTTTCAGATTTACAGGTTTTTAAAACACTCATCTATCTCTCTCTCTCCTCTGAGCACTTACAACTGAAATACGGACTGCCCTTTAATTGGAATTTACGGACTGTGAGGGATGGAAGGAGAGGATAAAAATAAAGAGAAGGGGGAAAAAAGCTACTGCTAACTGTTGGGAAAACAGAAAAAATAAATCTTTTGAATTTTTATGTACTGTACTAATAATAGCTCATTTCTTTTCAAACTACTGCCTGGCTCAGGTCTATATTGGCCAGCTTAAAATAGACAAAATGACATCAAATGAGATGCCTGCATGAAGAGGGAATCTGGCAATAAAACAAGTTGTTTGTCTGGGAAGACTGCAAACAGTTTTGGGGGGGGGGGTGAGGGGGGAAGAAGGAAGGTACTTTCAGCCTTGCCTGGAAGGAAGGCAGGAAGTTTAGAAAGAGGGGAGACAGGAAAGTACTGGTCTGATAGAGACATTGACCCCCTAATTCTTTATATTTACACACATAATTTGATGCTTAGTGTGCAAAGTTGTGTAGGCAAGTTAATTGCTAATGCCAATTACACATGTAATTTAATTATTAATTAGCTGCTAATTGCCATTAACTACCAATAAGTGGTTATAATTGGTGTTAATTGCCACTAATTTGTCATTAAATGTGGAACTTCCCTTAGTATTCTACAATTTGAGCATGCAAAATCCATAGTGCACCACTGCAAGGGGTGTGGACCTGGAAGGGGCATGGATGGGTCAAAGGTGTGTTAGCACTTATGCAACGTGACAAAAACAAAAAGAAGAACCAATATTCCACAGTGAAAGCAATCCAAACGATGAGAACAAGAAACTGTGGATGTGGATGTTCTGAAAGATGATTTATTATTCACTCTTCACAATAAAATCATAAAAATACAAAGAATAAAACCAAGTTAATAGTCCACATGTAATTGTCCTACTGGACCCTACACGGGAGAAGGGGCGGGACCACAGCAGAGAGAAGATGCTCCGAAGCCGTTCAGCAGCTTGCAAAGTTTGCTAGTGCCAGCGATCTTATTGCAGGCTGCTGAAGTTAGGGAGATTGATTCTAGAGGCCATGGGGAACCGCAGGCCTTCCGGAGGGGGGGTGTAGTCCTTTTGGGGGGGGGGGGCAGCCTTCCGGGGGAAGGGGGCACAGGCCTTCAGAGGAGATAGGCAGGCAGGCCTTCAAAGAGGGGGGGACAGGCAGGCAGGCCTTCGAGGGGATACAGGCCTTCAAGGGGGGGGACAGGCAGGCAGGCAGGCCTTCGGGGGGGATGCAGGCCTTCAAAGGGGGGACAGGCAGGCAGGCCTTCGGGGGGATGCAGGCCTTCAGAGGGGGGGGGCAGGCCTTCAGGGGGCACAGGCAGGCAGGTCTTCGGGGTGATGCAGGCCTTCAAAGGGGGGAACAGGCCTTCATGGGGGGACAGGCAGGCCTTCGGGGAGATGCAGGCCTTCAAAGGGGGGAAAGGCAGGCAGGCCGGGGGGATGCAGGCCTTCAAACGGGAGGACAGGCAGGCAGGCCTTCGGGGGGGATGCAGGCCTTCAAAGGGGGGGGACAGGCCTTCAGGGGGGACAGGCAGGCAGGCCTTCAGGGGGGATACAGGCCTTCAAAGGGGGACAGGCAGGCCTTCGGAGGGATGCAAGCCTTCAAAGGGGAGGGACAGGCCTTCAGGGGGGCAGGCAGGCAGGCCTTTGGGGGGTGCAGGCCTTCAAAGGGGGGACAGGCCTTCAGGGGGGACAGGCAGGCAGGTCTTCGGGGGATGCAAGCCTTCAAAGTGGGGGACAGGCAGGCAGGCCTTCAGGGGGATGCAGGCCTTCAAAGGGTGGGGAGACAGGCCTTCAGGGGGGACAGGCAGGCAGGTCTTTGGGGGGGATGTAGGCCTTCGAGGGGGGACAGGCCTTCATGGGGAGGTACAGGCCTTCAAGGGGGGGATAGACCAGGGGAGGGGGCCCTGGTGTAGAAGTGCACGGAGGGAGGGAGGGAAGGGGGGTTCAAAGAGACGTGCATATGCCAGACTTTGGGGGGGAAGAAATAATGGGTCTGAAAATAGAGGAGAGGAAGAGAGATGATGGATAATGGGATTTAGGGAGGGAAAGAACAGAAAGGGAGAGAAGTTGAACACAAGGGATGGTGCGGAGGGGGGATAGAGATACTGGATAGGAGGGTAGCTGGGAAAAGAAAGGGAGAGATGGTGAACCCTGGGGTGGTGGGGAAGGAGGGAGAGATGCTGGATGAAAGGGTAATTAAGAAAAGGTGGATCTGTGGATGGAGAGGAAAAAAAAGAAATATGCCAGAACTCTGGGGAAGGGAAGGGAAACGGAAGGGGAAGACAGAGATGGCAGATGGATGGTTAGAACGGAGAAAGAAGAAAGAAGGAGACCCTGGCAAGCAAGTTATCAGAAGACAACCAGAGCCTGGGACCAACAAGATTTGAATGACCAGACAACAACAGGTAGAAAAACTAATTATATTTTCCCTTTTGTGATTACAATAAGTCAGATTTGAAATGTGTATCCTGCCAGAGCTGGTGTTAAACTGCAAATGTGAGCTAGGATTTAAGAGAAAGAGGAAAAGTCTTTTTTGTTTGTTTATTTTGTTTACACCACAGCGCCAGTGTGGTTAGGAGAAGGCAAAGGGGGTGAAGAGGCTATAAAAGGGGTGAAGAGGTAATAAAATAAACCCACTAAGATGTTTGAAAAAAACACCCAATTGGGCAGGAAAATCGAATCGAATCGAAAAACCAATTCAGAAGGCTGAATCGAATCTAATTTTTTTTTCCTGAATCGGGCAGCACTAGTCAACACCAGTAGGGAGCGCCCGAACATTCTCCCCTAACCAATAATATCTATTAATATAAAGTATGCGTTATTACCCGGGGATCCAGATCATAGTCAGTCTGCCCCTAATATCTATTATAATTCCCTGATGAAACTCCAGTGGAAAGGAGTAAAGACTAAGGCAACTTCCTGATCAGATCCAGTGGAAAAGACAAAAAAAAAGAGTTCTGAATACAAAATATTTTCTAATAATCTTATGATAATATTATAATTATTTAGGTACATTAGGAGGAAAAATAATTTTTGCACTCCTGATTTCTTACCCATCTTAAGGCGCTGCTTGAAAAAACACAAAAGGGAAATGACTTGGAAAGAAAAAAAAAATAAAATAAAGAGACAGCCCCAGGAAGTAAGTGCTGGGAGCTTCACATTGTTATTGGCACGCCTGGAAACAAAGAGCTCCACACAAAACCAGAAGCAAATTAGAACACCCACTGATCCTTTATAAAACCTAATGGCTCACTATAGCCCTGCTCTTAAAACAGCAGCAGGGCTAACTTCCTTACAACAGCTTTACTCTTTTAGGTCTCCGTTGGGCCCCTTTCAGGCTCATTTCTAGGACTACTTTCTTTCTGTCCTAATTGGGGGGTTTTTTCTTATATTTTTATACTTTTCTTTCTTAATAAAAAAGCATGAATTTTTATTATGTGTCAGCATTTCAAAATGGTTGGGAATACCAAACACAATTCAAACTGCCCCTCCCAGGACACAATGAAGGAGCTTGCTCAGTATAGGAAGTGTTCTGCACCCACTGGTTCCAAGGATTATGGTAACATTCCCTTTGCATTTTTATTTTTAAAATTTCATTTCCTGCGTCCACTCTTCACGCTTTACATTATCTGTGTGACACTTCTGCAGGACTGTGGTGAAGGTGAGTACAAAAACACCCTCTCAGTCTGTTCAGATGTATAATAAAGGTGGTTGCTAAGCAGAAGAAGCTACCAAAAATTTTAACGCAATAACATCTCCCAGGGAGTGAAACAAAAATCTGAATAATGATTTTGATTTTAGCTGGCACAAAACAATTTGCAAGTAGCGTTTAAATGTGTAACACAGTGAAGGCTGATAATGCACTGGAGAGACCCCCAGAAAAATCCAGAGAACAAAAGGGCAGAAAAATAGCAAAGGAGACTCAGTATTTATCCAGGATATTCTGCAAGATTAGAAAGACCAGAGTGCTTGGAAAATGGAACCAGGGCTAGCTTAATATGATTGTCTGCAGATGCTGAACAAGGTTGGCGATTCTGAACTAGGGTAGTCACCTTAATCCAGGGGTTATCTCAATACAGTCCTTAGAACACAGTCAGATGGGTTTTCAAGATATCCATAATGCTCAGATTATTTGCATTTCCCCTTCCCCACTCTTCTCCCACCCACCGCCCCCCCCTATCCAGTGTCTTTCTCTTTCCCTTCTAAAGCCTTTTAACACCCTCCGGGCAACCAGCATTTCAGTCAAAGCGAAGGTGGTGAGTAAAAGACTGACAAGAGGCTGAGATCATCAATTCCAAAGGAACTTGAGGTCTCACTGTGGATGCCTCACCATGAGATGGCCAACACCACAACATGAGGTTGGCCAGCAGAAATCATGTGGTGCAACACCTGAAACTAAATCCTAGCTGTATTCTTGGGTAATGTTTGTATAATGCAGCTATGGAAAACGAGAGCCTGTATTTTGTTTTTTGGGAGGAAGGCCCTTGCTTGAAGCATGTTTAAGGTAGTTCTTGCTGTATTAAAGAAATGGTGTTTCTTTGGGGGCAGAGGACAGGCCAAGCAGGATTTTTGAAATGACTGGCCTTAAGACATCTGAGGACTTTCTATAATAAAGACAGAATGGATGGCTATATAGGTGCCCCGGAGGTCTGGCATTCAAAGCCAATCCCCATTCTTTCTACCACATTTCTTTTGTTGTTTTTTTTTAATCTTTATTCATTTTTGAACTTACATTAAGTGTGTCAATAAGTTAAAACAGATTAACAATAAGTATATCACTTAATAATCAATAGTACAAATGATATATTCTTATCTCCCACCCTTCCCACCCCTTCCTATTATATAATCAATACCTTGTACAATATGTAATCATAAAATTACCCCCTCCCCCCTCATAATTGAACCTGTAAATTTAAGGAAAAAATGTCATCTAATCAGTACAATATTTTGTTAATGGCTCTCACACATCTTGAAATTTCCTGAAACATCCTCGCTGTATTGCAATAAATCTTTCCATTTTATAAATATGACATAAGGAATTCCACCAGAAATTATAATTTAATCTACTCCAGTTTTTCCAATTATACGTAATTTGTTGAATGGCAACCCCAGTCATTATAAGTAATAATTTGTTATTATTTGAAGAAATCTGACTTTTTGCTCTCATTGCCATACCAAACAGCACAGTATCCTATGACAATGCCACTGGATTTTCTAACAAACAATTAATTTGGTCCCAGATTGATTTCCAAAAAGTCATAATAAATGGACAATAGAATAATAAATGATCTAAAAGTGCCAACATTTATTAGACTTAGAGCTATTCAATTTTTGTAACCAAACAGGGGTCCATAACGCTCTATGTAATAGAAAAAAACATGTTTGTCTCATAGATGCCGACACTGTACATCTCATCCTCCAAGTCCAAACCTTTCCACCACATTTCAAGCAAAGTTGAAAGCCCAACTCTGACATTTGCTTTTATGAAAACAAAATAGAGGAAGAACAAAATTTACATGATAAAAAAAACCCAGCAATGAATAATGTTGGAACACAACAAAATATCTCAAATTGAGGGAGAGCTTTCATTTGTGTCCATTTGCTAAGGTGGAAAGAAGAGCTAAGGAAAGAAAGGACTGCACTTGCTCTCTGAACTGAAGGTCCAAACAATGAGGATGCTTCCACCTCCTTTACTGTCGGATGTCATCACCCCCACTTGTATGCCTGACAAAATCCTGCTTGTCAACGAAAAAATGTGCACAAAATTTTTGTGCACATTTTTTAATCCATGAGTTACAAAAAAGTTAGTACATGATACAGCATGCAAATAGTATGCAAATTAGTAAGGCTTGCCCTCAGTATATAGATGTCTTTGTTTTAAATTATGGTACCCCCCTGTTTTATTATTATTGTATTCTCGCCTAGAATTTTGATAGGCGTGTAATCAAATTTTAAATAAACTTTGAGTACTTATTGTGTTAGAAAAAAAAGTTGGTTAATAAGAAAATGTGCATAAAATCATCAGTGAAGAGATGTCACAAGCTGTGTACCTTTTTATCTTGGAAAGTGAGCTAAAAATGCTAGTAGTCTAACTTTACTGCTGTTTTTATCTTCAAACTATTTATTATAAAAATTTCTAACCCACATTATCTAAAACGCTAATTGGGTTACAACCAACATATACAGGAAGTTAAGTCTAACTCACACTTCTAACCACTGACTTACATAAATCGGAGGCTTCCTGGTCCAGCCCAGGATTATCATACCAGATGGAGTCTATCTTGGGACCTTCCACCAACATACCCCCAATCAGTGGCACAGATACTGCCCAATCTATACTTTACAGGTCTTATATCCTGCATTTTTTTCGACAAGGATTCAATGCAGCTAACAAAAGACTTTGTACACAATAGGAATGGCTACTGAGATATTATAGGTCAGTTGAGACAGATACTGGACAGAGTTATCTATAAGGAGAAGAGATATGTCTTTAGTGTCTTCTGGAAGTGGAAGTAAGGAGGAATCTGTTGGAAAGATCTTGGGAGCTTATTCCAAATGTATGGGGATTGGAATTCAAAAGTTGACTCGAACAGCTTTTTTTAGTGGACTTATTGCGGAGATGGGAAGGGAATCTTGAAACTTTGCATTGCTCTTGAGCTGAGGAAGGAAGGTGCAACCTTGATGCTTGTGGTGAGTTCATAGGAGGTTTCGCCCTATATAGTTTTGTGGGTCATGCATACCATCTTGAACTGTATTCTTTTCTTTATCAGTAGTTGGTGAAGCTCTTTTAGTGAAATCTGTTTTATTGAAAATTCAAAGCCATAAAACTAGTAAGAGTGCACATACACCAAACAGTCCAAAAAAACAGTATGAATATAACCTTTAAACATCTAGTCCACATTGAACCCTAACTACCCCCCCTCCTCACACACACACACACACACATCATCCTGGTAAATAATGAACCAAGGAGCCAAAGGTGGGTAAGATCCATACCTAGAGCACACACCCCTACTAAGAACAATACTTTCCCACACCCCACCCTCCCAACCTACCCCCTGAAGATAAAATAGTACAAAGAAGGGCCACACTGCTCCAGGCCCGAATTTGCCCACCAAAGGCAAGAAGACCAATCATGTCAGGGGCCAAACTCTACAGACCCCTGGATATGGACTCTGGAGCCAGCCCACATTAAAAGAATACATAGAGAAAAGGAACGAAAAACAACCAAGAAATGAGCAGTAGAAAAACAGAGAAGGGAAAAGTACAAAGAACCTTATCCCTCAAGGAAGTGTTAAAACATCACCAAGACGATTGAGAATAGCACTGCACGCTCGCAGGGACAAAGAATGTATGTAAGGCCCCCATATGGCATAAAAGTGTCTGATGTGCTTAAAGGTGAGGTGCAGGGCACGAAGCTCTAGTAGTAACAATTCATGCAATCTATTTCACCAGTAACAGTATGAGGGAGCTGTTTCTTGGGTCCAGCATTGCAAAATACATTTCTTCCCCACTGTATAGGCTTTTAAAACCCAAAGTCGTGGTCCCCAGCCCCGCACTCCCAACCATGAAACCTGACCCAACAAGATCCCTCCTGGATGAAAGGTAAAAGAATGATTCATCGGTGAAGCTCTTTTAGAAGTGGGGTGGCCTTGTCCACTTTGCTGTCTCCGAGTATTAATCTGGCTGCTGTTTTCTGAAGCGTCAGTAACCTCTTGAGTTCCTTTTCTGCAATATCACTGTATAGAGAGTTGCAGTAGTCCAGGTATGGGTAGTAAGACCGCTTGACTGATCATCCTAAAGTTGTTTTGGGTTAGAACCAGCCTGATTGCTCTCGGTTGTCTTAGTCTGAAAAATAATTTTCTTGTCACTGTAATGTGAGGGACTCAGTCAAGAAGGAGTCTAGCAACCCCAGCATTGTGAGAATGAAACTATGCATAAGATATGGATTAATTATTCAGACAGCAGAATATTTCTTTTGGGGTGTTTTTCAGTCTTTTCAGTACCCTGTAAGATAAGATGAGGGGTTCTTCCCTAGAAACCCAATGGGTTCTGCCTGCATTACATGTCATACAGGCCAAAGTGTGGCAGAATCTCTGTATGGGTTCTAAGAAACTCATGGGTGCAGGGTCTGTTCTGAGAATGCTGACAGGTTCATTTCCAGAATTTTATCACAGGGTGACATTTCAGGAAAGAACAGAGTAATAAGAAAACTTCAGGTGACTTGCAAATATGTAAGGCTTGGGGGTTGGGGGAGAAGGGAGGAAGAGAGAGGTAAATTCCATGGTGAGCAATGTAATGCAACATCTAGATAAATGTTTCCAAATTCCTATACGTCTGCATTGTAACATAGCACATATTTGCAGAGAAGGCCATTTAGTTCACTCAGAAGTCAACGAAATAAGCTGTGCTATTCTTTAAGGTGACGGTTGCTCCAGTTTTCCCATCTTAATCTTATTACCTATTGCAGTAAAGGTTTTAGTGCAGAAAAATCTGCAATGAAAACAATGTGCAAAACTCTTACAAATTAATGGAATCAGAAATTGCTCATAATTTAAGAAATTTTAAATTCTGGCACACTTTTTTACTTTCTGTTTAGCTCTGAATCTTTAATATAGCCTTGAGCTCTAGCAAACAATCTAGTACAGAAGCAAAAGGGTCATCTGAAGTCAAGTGCAGTGCTTCACTTCAGGTGACCTTGGTCTATAAAGGCCTCTGGCGGTCCAAGTGGGCCTTGAAGCTCCCATCTATCCCATTCCCCTTTCTACCTTTTGGTCAGAAAGTAGGAGCGATGCTCATTTGCTCCTGCCTCCATTACTGCTATATTAGAAAGTGGAAGTGCTTTATTCCTAATTTATGTTCAGAAAAGAGCTATTGTATCAAAATGGCAGAGTGGCTGAAATACAAACTCCAACCAAGGATGATTTAAAAAAACTGAGATCAGATTTAATTTAAACAGCATTAAAATAGGTATTTAAGAATAAACTGAAGAGATTCCTAGTTCCCATTGTGGTAGTCTGTGATACGCCTAAAAATAGGGCTGTTTGTCTTAGTTGTCCTACAGGGATAATCAAATGTTTCACGAGATTTCCTAGACAAAACTTATACGTTGTGACTTTGGGTATCTAGCGCCATAAGTCCAAATCGGACTTAGACATATCTTTTGATTATTCCTTCCACATACTCATGCCTGTGCCTTGTGCATATGTTAATGCCAAACTGAACAAACTTATATCCACCAATGACTTAGACCTTGCCTTTTTCACAGAAGCCTGGCTTAATGACCAGACTTGTCGAGAATTATCCCAACTTTCCCCACCAGGATATATTGTAGTATCATACAAATGCCTAGGTCAGAAAAGAGAGCGGGAGGCCTGGTTCTAATCTACAAGAGTTTTATTTAAAATTACCCTAAAAGACTCCTCAATCCTTCCTGATCTTGAATATATGACATGCGAATTGGAAGATAAATCTGATACCAAAGCTGCTAGCAAGCATTTTGTGGAGTTCCCCACTCTCACCAGTACTGTACAACCTATTCATGAGTTCCCTGGGCCACATTAACTTTGATGACAATGAATGTTTGCTATTGTATGCAGAAAACATTCTCCTTTTCATCCGATCAAATGCATCTCCAATGATACCTCCCAGAGAATATCTAAAGGCATAGACAAGATACATACATAGGCTACTCTCAACAAGCTCAAACTAAACACTGCAAAAACCAAAGTACTGTGGTTTCACAGCTCCTTACAAACAACTCTGGCATCCTTCACACTACCCTCAGGAACTGCACTAAATATTGACAAAACTTCCAAAATCCTTGGAGTCATACTGGACTCCACTCTTTCATATGAACCTCAAATTTCCAACCTACCAAAAAAAAAACCCTTCTATAGTATGAGATAATTAAGATTAATCAGACCTTTCTTCCATGATCACCACTTCACCATAGTAACACAAATGCTAGTACTGTCAGACTACTGCAATTCTCTCTATGCAGGCATAAACTCTACTCTCATTCGCAATTACTGTTGATTCAAAACACAACAATAAGACTAATAGTCAAACTGAAAAAAATTTGAATCCATTATAACATACTTCAGCGCCCTTCATTGGCTGCCCATCACCTTCAAGCTATCATGTATAATGTTTCATATCTTATATGGAAACTCTGTGGAGCCTCTCATAGACCTCTTCAACAATTCCTGGATAACCTATGCTAGAAACCTAAGGAAACTTCTTCTGATCCTACCTTCACCAAAAGGATTCAAATACAAATGCATATTTAACACACTACTCACCTATATCAGTGCAAAGACCTGAAACAGGCTTCCACCAACCATCAAGACAGAACCCAACTACCTGGGATTTTGCAGGAAACTACAAACTCATCTCTTCGAGGAAATATACTCCATAGACAACATTAGCTTAACAACAATAAACATTCCACATTACTTAACCACCTATCACATGCCCTCTTTCATTCTCCCAAAGATGACTCTCCTCATCTGCCTATCTAGCACTAATGGATCGTAAATTAATCCACTGTTCTGTCTATCCACTGTCTTCTCTATATATTCTTGTAATAGATGGCTACATCGTAATTAGATGATCTCCGCTTAGTATGTTGTTTGCTTTATAACTGCTATGTACTCCTAATTACATTGTAACTCTCTTGAATTGTAAGTCGCCTTGAACCTCATTAGGCATAGACTGACACAGAAATTGCAGATTAGATTAGAATGGGCCCCAGACATAATGACAGTAATTTTAGAAGCCCTATTTGCATTTGGACACACATACACTGGTACTTAGATGTGTATATTGCAAATAAGTCTAAATACTGTTTTTAGAAGGCCAGGATATATACATCCAAAACACAAATAAATGCATATGGCAAAGGGGCATAGTCTGGGCATGTTTTATGAGGGGCAAAAAGATACACATGCATTCCTTATTTCAGAAGGGGAGTGCACGTTTGTTTCTGTTGGCATCAGGATTTACACCCTGCCTGCCTCGGGGGTACAGATTGCAATCCGATAGATAGAAACATAGAAACATAGAAAATGACGGCAGAAAAGGGCCACGGCCCATCAAGTCTGCCCACTCTAATGACCCACCTCCTAACTTCCTCCATGAAGAGATCCCACATGCCTATCCCATTTTTTCTTAAAATCTGGCACGCTTCTGGCCTCAATTACCTGTAATGGAAGATCATTCCAGTGATCAACCACCCTTTCAGTGAAGAAGTACTTCCTGGTGTCGCCATGAAATTTTCCACCCCTGATTTTCAACGGATGACCTCTTGTTGCCGTGGGTCCTATAAGAGAAAAGATATCTTCTTCCACCTCGATACGGCCCATGACATATTTGAACGTCTCAATCATGTCTCCCCTCTCTCTGCATTCCTCGAGTGAGTATAGATGCAACTTACCCAGTCGTTCCTCATACAGAAGATCCTTGAATCCTGAGACCATCCTGGAGGCCATTCGCTGAACCGACTCAACTCTCAGCACATCTTTTTGGTAATGTGGCCTCCAGAATTGTACACAATATTCCAGATGAGGTCTCACCATGGATCTGTACAACGACATTATGACTTCGGGCTTTCGGCTGACGAAACTTCTACGGATACAACCCATGATTTGTCTAGCCTTGGATGAAGCTTTCTCCACTTGATTGGCAGCCTTCATGTCTTCACTAATGATCACTCCCAAATCTCGTTCTGCTGCAATCCTTGATAAGGTCTCACCGTTTAGGGTGTAAGTTCTGCATGGATTTCTTCTGCCAAGGTACATGACCTTACATTTTTTGCCATTGAAACTTATTTGCCAAGTTTTTGACCGATGTTCCAGTAAGAGTAGGTCCTGCGTCATACTGTTGGGCACTGTGCTTTTGCCTACTGTGTTGCATAGTTTGGCGTCATCGGCGAATAATGTAATTTTACCTCGAAGCCCCTCAGCCAAGTCTCCTACAAAGATGTTAAATAGGATCGGGCCCTAGACCGAGCCCTGCGGCACTCCACTGATCACCTCTGACGTTTCGGAGAGGGTACCATTCACCACCACCCTCTGAAGTCTACCTCCAAGCCAGTCCCTAACCCATGCAGTTAATGTTTCACCTAATCCCATCAAACTCATCTTGCTCAATAACCTGCGGTGTGGGACGCTATCAAATGCTTTACTGAAGTCCAAGTACACGATATCCAGCTTTCTTGTTACCCAGATAAAGAAGCTGATTAGATTGGATTGGCAGGACCTTCCCTTTGTAAATCCATGTTGGTGGGGATCTCTTAGATTCTCCTCGTTCAGGATCATATCCAATTTGTGTTTGATTAGCGTTTCCATGAGTTTTCTCACTATCGATGTGAGACTAACCGGTCTGTAATTTGCAGCCTCCGTCCTGCATCTCTTTTTTGTGGAGTGGAATGAAGTTAGCCGTTTTCCAGTCCAACGGGACTCTTCCTGTACTCCTGTCCCGTTGGTGCTCAAGTTTTCATAAAAACGAATGCAATATCCAGTGCACTTGAGGAATGCATGAATACATCTCCTTAATCCCTCAGTTTTTGTCTTCATCCTCCCCCCCTCCGCAAAAAAATGCAATACTAGCAAATCTTAGGTGTTGAAACACAGCATGGTAAAACACAGACTTGTATGTTTTTAAAATGGCTGAATACAAATGTATGTTCTGGCACAACATGTTTATGATGCTGTTTTGAACTCTTTGATATTTTAGACACTGATGGTTGGAGAGCAAATGCTTCTATTCCTTTCTCTCCTCTCTTCTACCTTCCAAAGTATTTAGATCAATGCTGTCTTGTTAAAATGTTTATTTTATTTTTATTTTTCCTCTAACTCTACTTTTCACTTCTCTATTACCCTCCAGGTACTTTAGTTAGATTGTGAGCCTTCGGAACAGTAAGGGAATTTTTCAAGTACCTTTCTTATTTCTAATCTTAATGTATATTTTCTGTAAACCGCTTAGAACCTAACGGATGTAGCGGTATATAAGAAATAAATTACATTACATTACATTACATTAACCAGTGTTAATTCCTGGATGTATTTTAGAAGAGATTCTATATCTGCAGATCATGTTCAAAGATACTAGCGGAACTCGAAACATCCTGACCTGGATGTCTCATTTCTGATTTGTATGTTCTATCTTAAATATGCTTCCACATGTATAGACTCTCTGATATGTGGACATGCTCTGACCTCAGGTGAAGCATATCTCAGCTGTATTGGTCAAACAGCAGATAGGGCTCCTAAGCCTTATTTATTTAAAAATTTATATACTGCATAAAAACTATGCGGTTTACAAAATTACATGCATACATATTAAAAATATTAAAATATGTTTTGACCAAACAAACACAATAAAACATTAACATTATTAAAACTTTTTTCAAATTCATCCTACAAGATGGATAGACAAAATCCCATAAAAACATTTATAGGACGGTAAGGCTTCAACAGCAAGTAGCATTAACACATGAAGTCATTAACAAATAATTGTGTTTTCAACATTTTCACAAAATTCAGTCTCCCAATCACAAAATCGCAGAGTACCAGGCAGCGCATTCCTTCTAAATACCTAATAGAAATTCCTTCTAAATGCCTAATAGAAGGGCTCTCCATTGTAAAGACTGCATCCATGTGCTCTGCTGAACTGGTAGCAGCTTTGGTACAGTCAGCACATGGTCTGTGTGGGTGAGAGATTGGGAAGCACTGCATAAACTCTCTTGCTGCAACCCACTCCTGTACAGGCCATTCTGCAACACCAGCTGACTAAGCACAGAATGATACAACGGTGGTGGATGCCTGGAATATCCTTCCTGGTGAGGACAAAAACAGTGATTGGGGCAACAATGCTGTCTTTAGCAGGTGCCAAGCTCTGGAATGCGCTGCCTGGTATTCTGCGATTCTGTGAGGGGAGACTGAACTTTACGAAAATGTTGAAAAACACAATTATTTGTCAATGCCTTCATGTGCTAATGCTGTTTGCTGTTAATTCTTTCCCGCCCTGTATGTTTTTATGGGATTTTGTCTTTCCATCTTGTAGGATGAATTTAAAAGAAGGTTTTAATAATGATATCGTTAGTTAATGTTTTATTGTGTTTGTCTTGTCGAAACATGTTTAGCATTTTTAATATGTATGCATGTAATTTTGTAAATCGCATAGTTTTCATGTGGTATATAAATTTTTAAATAAATAAATTTAAAAAATATATGACAAACATAGAGGACTCCTACATACAAAGAGGATGGAATTATAGCATAATAAAATGACCTTTAAACTGGAAATAGAGGGGTACAAGATGCACAGAGCATCAGATACAACTCTGGCTACCTCGATGGGCAGAGTGGATGGACCACTCAGGTCTTTTATCTGTCATTGTTTAATTTCTTATAATAAATTTAGTCAAAAGCAACTGCTGCAAACTCTTGCATCAGTACTGATGGGAGACTCCACCATCGTCACCATAAGAACATAAGCAATGCCTCCGCTGGGTCAGACCTGAGGTACATCGTGCCCAGCAGTCCACTCACGCGGCGGCCCAACAGGTCCAGGACCTGTGCAGTAATCCGCTATCTATACCCCTCTATCCCCTTTTCCAGCAGGAAATTGTCCAATCCTTTCTTGAACCCCAGTACCGTACTCTGTCCTATTACGCCCTCTGGAAGCGCATTCCAGGTGTCCACCACACGTTGGGTAAAGAAGAATTTCCTAGCATTCGTTTTGAATCTGTCCCCTTTCAACTTTTCTGAATGCCCTCTTGTTCTTTTATTTTTTGAAAGTTTGAAGAATCTGTCCCTCTCTACTCTCTCTATGCCCTTCATGATCTTGTAAGTCTATCATATCTCCTCTAAGTCTCCTCTTCTCCAGGGAAAAGAGTCCCAGTTTCTCCAATCTCTCAGCATATGAAAGGTTTCCATACCTTTTATCAGACGTGTCGCTCTCCTCTGAACCCCGCCAGATGGCTCCAGGGTTTGTTTGTTTTTTTCTCTCATCCAGTCACCTTTTCTTATTTTCCTACTTGTTTTTTTCCCTATAATATTGTAAACCTTTCTGCTCTTGTCCCCCTATTTCTGTCCAGTTTAACTACTCTTGGTCTCCTTATCTTGTTCGTCCTTATTGATTTTTAACTTTTGCCCATTTTTTTTTTATATTCTTGTAAACCACTTTGGCTTAACTTTAAAAAAAAAAAATAAAAAATTGTGGTATATCAAATAAAATAATGGTAACTGTATCAGGGACAGGCCAAGCCAGTCCTCATTTTACCTTCATTGACTCCATGGATTGAAATTCCAGTATCTGTAAGAAGTAATCAGGAAATCCAAATCCATATAGGCAAAAAGGGCAAATGCTGGATTGGAGTTTGGCTTAACTGACCAGGATCAAGTGACAACCTTAACGATTCTACTACCCTTATTACCAGAGGGAACTATTGAAACTCAGTGGAGGGGCTTGCCATTTGCAAGACACTAAAGACCAGTCTGAGCCCATGCTCTATATGCTACAGAGTGGCATCCCCTCTCCTACCTAGCTAGTCCCAGGAATCCAGTACAGTCTGTGGATCCACTGTTATGCCCAGCACACAGTCAATTTTCATGCAATGGGGGGGAGGGGGGAATTAAGTGAGTTGCCAAGGGTCACAAGGAGCAGCATGGGTTTGAATCCACAACATCACGGTGCTAAGGCTGTAGCTTTAACCACTATGCCACACTCTCCCCTACAAGATCTTGTAGAAGTTTCTCCAAAATGTTGATGGTGTTTTTACTGTACTGATGTTCTTTCCCTTTTAGATATCAATCTATCAAGGACATCTCTGTTTGTAATTATTTTATTTTTCCTTCAATACAATTTTTCCAAAGAGGAAGAACATAAGAATAGCCTTACTGGGTCAGACAAATAGTCCATCAAGCCCAGTAGCCCATTCTCATGGCCAAAACCCAAGGAGTAGTAATATTCCATGCTACCGATACAGGGCAAGCTATGGCTTCCCCAAGTTTTTCTCAATAACAGACTATGGACTTTTCCTCCATGAACTTGTCCAAACCTTTCTTAAAACAAGCTATGCTATCCGCTCTTCAGAGCTGAACTATTCTCTGAGTGAAAAAAATTTCCTCCTATTGGTTTTAAAAGTATTTCCCTGTAACTTCATCGAGTGTCCTCTAGTCTTCTTAATTTTTGACAGAGTGAAAAATCGATCCACTTGCACACATTCTACTCCACTCAGGATTTTGTAGACTTCAATCATATCTAACCCCCTCCTCAGCTGTCTCTTTTCCAAGCTGTCTTTCCTCATATGAGAGGAGTTTCATCCTCTTTACCATCTTGTTCACTCTTCTTTGAACCTTTTCTAGCGCCACTATGTTTCTTGACATAAGGAGACCAGAATTGAATGCAATACTCCAGAAGAGGTTGCACAATGAAGCGATACAGGTACATTATAACATTCTTAGTCTTGTTTACCATCCCTTTTTTTAAAATTCCCAGTATCCTGTTTGCTTTTTTGGTCGCTGCCGCACATTGGGTGGAAGGTTTCATCGTATTATCTACGATGATACCCAGATCCTTTTCTTGGGCGCTAATCCCCAAGGTGGACCCTAGCATCCGGTAACTGTGATTCAGGTTATTCTTCCCAATGTGCATCACTTTGTATTTGTCCACATTAAATTTCATCTGCCATCTGGACGCCCAGTTTCTTTTTCCTCTGTCCCTGCATCCTCATTGGTAAAACTCTCTTGGCAATAATTTTGGATGCACAAATATGGCTAATTTCAATAATATCTATAGTTCATCCTTTTATAAAGTTTATGCCTTCTTCATCTTAGTTATCATATTCTTTACTCTAGATATCCAATTCAACTTTGGTAACCTTTCCTTCTCCTTGAATCCAGCATATTTATCTATGTCCACATAGGCTAGTAGCTGAACTGCTAATTCCTCTACCTCTGGGTCTTGCTCCAGCATTTCTTCCTCCTCGGTTGACTTCTGTTCCTGTCCTTCATTTATCTTGCTGTCTTACATTTCTGAATACCTTCCCTGTTGCTGCCTCCAAATGCTGTGGCATCTCTCCTTCTGTACTTCTTTCTGAACCTCTTTTCTCTCTAATTTTCCTTTTTGCGGTATCAGCTGTTTTAACACATCCTCACTTAGGCAGCATTCTTTAATTTGTCCAATCAGGAATCTTAAACTGGTGTCAGTTGCCTTTTGCAACATTTCCTTCAATATATTTCCTCTTTGCTCCATTTTGTGGTGAGCTCTCATTGTATATACCCTGTAAAAAAAAGGGTTTATAGTATAAATAATACAGTATACTATCTCATTTTCAGGAGTCCACCTAATAGTTTTTAGCCCTCTCAATTTTTTTCATTAATGTCTCTTATTTATTTTTTTCATTAATGTCTCTTATTTATATTTCATTAATGTCTCTTATTTATATTTCATTAATGTCTCTTATTTATTTCCTGCTCCACTGGGTCCATGAACAAGTTCAACACGGCCTACGGCTGCATCAGGAACATTATTTTCTCCTCAGGGTTTTGCACTATTGCAACCACCGTCAGCAATGTGCAGCCAGTATAGGCAGTCCCCGAGTTACAGACACCTGACTTAAGTACGACTTGTACTTAAGAACGTGGTTGTAGCTTCATTTTATTTCACTGAGCAGTATTTCCAGTGGCATAGACTCCTACACTTCTCCTGCAGCAGATTCAGGAATGATGCATGGCCACATTAAGAACAGTGTGTGGTTGTGCATGCTGTACTTTAGAGGGAACAATGCTAGGGACAGTTGGCCCTTTTGTCAGCTGGGTGCAGAGGTAAGCAGCAAGAATTTTTTAAATCTACATGTTCTGAGTTACATACAAATCTGACTTAAGAGCAGCTTTAAAAATGTAACTCGTTCTTAACCTGGGGATTTCCAGTATCTCTTTCTTTTTCCTTCCTACCATACTTTTACAGTAGTGTCTCTTTAATGAGATTTGGTATAGGTATTATACAAGAAGATCCCTATATGAAGGTACTCAGTAAGACCTGGGGAAAAATATTCCCTCAGCATTCATACCATTGAAGGGAACATAACTGCAGGCTGATTCCACGTTAAAGCATGTCAGTAACTGTTTCAAAGAAGGAAAAAGCCTCAGATCCCCGTTTGTCACCAGAATTTATCTTTGCAAGCAAACTAGAAAAGGAAACCACCTCATCGCCTCAAAAAACCTCCTTCCTCCTATGTTCCCTATGCAATAACCAATATCTTAATTGTTACTGAACTATTTTCATCAAATAAATTATGCATTAGAAAACACATTACTTAACTTTCAAATGTTCTTAGATGCTGTGAACTTTTGTTCTAAATAGCTGCCAGTCTAAACCATAACAGCAGTCCACCGCCGATGAAGGCAAGCCAGCGTTTCACTTTATGCTGTGTCAGGGCATAGGAACCATTTAATTTGGTTAGCACTTAAACTCTGGTGACTTCATTGCCTATATGTGGAATTTCAAGCAGCCTATAGGATCGATTTTTTTTTTTTTTCTTTTTTATACAAGTGACTTAGTTGGTCATACAAGCCCAGAGCAATCCTTTTTGTATTTTCATGACACCATCGCCATCTACTGGTAATTATAATCACACCCCTGATGAAGGCTTGCATTTAGAAGCCGAAACACAGACTGTGTCAGGGTCCAAAATAAGGATTAAGGACTCTTTATTAGGCTTGAATTGTTCTATGCATATGTTCTAATGATTTCAAATTTTTTAAATAAATTTATATTTGTTCCGAAGGCTGATGTGAACAATTCTTTCCCCCCACCCCTTTTATAAAACCACGATAGCGGTTTTTAGTGCAGGTCAGTGCGCTGAATGCTTTGCATTGCTCCCAATGCTCATAGAGTTTCTATGAGCATCAGAAGCAGCGCAGAGCAATGAGTGTGCCATCCTGTGCTAAAAACCGCTATTGCGGTTTTGTAAAAGGGGGTGTTAGATAGGAAGAGGAGGGTCAGCATGGTGGTATGTGTATGCACACACACATGGTGAACATTTCTGGCTCTGTAGATAAGTCAGAGATAGGGTTACCATATGGCTCCAGAAAAAAGGAGGATGGATTGAGACATCCAGGTTTTACTTCCATTGCTTTCAAATGGGCTAAGCCAGTTTACAGTGAATGTGATTTTGTTTAGCCACTGGAGAGTCTAAGGCATTCTGCACGTAGAGACCTTCTCTTAATCACCATTACCACACTTAGGCATAATTATAGCTATCCTTGTCTTTTTCCACTGCATTACAACTGCACTTCATCTATCTGATTGCTAAACAAGTCACGCTGAATAACCTAGGAGTTCATTAGAATTGTGACTTATTTCTTTGTGACTGAAAATAGTGTTTTTATTCAAAGGGATTCCAACCCCCATTGGGAAATGAGCCCTTTATTTCTGGAGATGAAGCCTTTGTTTCTGCCAGGAAAGCTTTTCTTTAAATAGGGTTTAGCAGATGACAGCATATGGGTCAACAGGAACAGACTTAAGTCAATCTTGGCTGTGCCTATTTTACATCAGTAAACTTGCAGTTCCTGCTTTTCTTGAAGAAACTGGAAGTACGAGTCCCAAAATATACTGAAGGTAAAACTGGGACTGCTTCTGCTCAAAAGATGCCAGCTCTGTTGGTGCTTCAGCACCCTCCATCCCCCCCCCCCCCCCCCGATAGTAAGCAAATTCCAGCACTGTTATCTGGGTAGGTGGGGAGTGTTGATTTGTGCTAAGAAAAGCCCCCACAGATCTGGAACGCCCAGTTGTTTTCAATATCTGTTCTTTCGGCTCAGCCTGCACTACTGAAACCAGGTCCCTGAAGGGCCAAAGGTGGACAGCAGCAGCTGAATATTTAGGAAGAAAGCAGTTTTCTGAATGCAGCTCCCACCACCCCCACTCTTCATAAAATGAAACAAGAGTCTCTGTGGCGAAGATCACTGAACACACGACCGTCCTGCCGCCAAGCCCTGCTGACACAACAGACAGAAAGCACTGGCACGAGACACACCTCAGCCGCCATGGACACATTCGGCTGTGTCACCAGGGATTCTACACACTCAATGTAGAGCCCAGCTGTCTGCTCTGCACCCCATCTCCACCGTTCAGCTGGATTTGTGCCTCCTAAATCCGGATTCTGCTCCAGTCACACACGATTAGTGCTCTTTAAAACCTCCACCCGCCGTTCCTTTACACAGATATTCCTTTACACGGTGGGGCAAGTTATGGTGGGCAAAGACATATGAGCCTTCTCCAGGTATAACACGAGTTGAAACAAAATGTAAAAAGATGAACGTGGATAGAATAGGTGATATCGTTAATAAAGCTTAATAATGGATGCAACTGATAAGGACTTCCTTTGAATAAAAGGATCTCGGTATACCAGAACTCCTCTATGTTTTAACTTTTATTCCAGCTTAATGGGAATCAGACCGGCAATCTGACTTTCAATCATAATTGTTAGTGTATAGTAACTAAGGCCTAGATTCACTAAGCTTACCCATCGTGTACCGACCAGTTTGCAAGCGTTTCCCGACTCGATTCACTAAACTTTTGCCCAATCCGATCCACACCCGATCCGATCTACAAATGCAAATGAGAGGAAATGGCATGCATAAGTAGGAAGGCAGCGATTCAATAAACAGAAGAAGGAACACCGATTGGGCTTGCCGATCCAAAATGAAGCAACTGCTGACTCTCCTGCTTTCTGCCGCCCTGCCTCTCTGCGAGCCCGTGATTTTAACTCGTGGGTTTAAAGTGGGGCTGCACAAGGCACATTTCCACTGAAGTCCTCTCCTCTGTATTACAGCAAACCTCGCTCCACAATATATGTGACGCACAGTGCTGTGTCTGGAGTTGTGGGCTGCCGGTCTCCTACTCCTGCCCGCCACCTTGCATTGGCACACAACGGTAGCCAGACCCATTTCAGGGGGACTTTCTTTCATTAGGAAGCCATTCTTCACAAAATGGAAGAAGAAATATCACCGTTGTTGTTGACCTCCTTTCTGCAAGGAGCTGCGCCATTGCTTCAGTAAACCCAATAGCGATCCTTGCTGCTAGAAGGGGAAGTCGTGTGAATGTTTTAAGCGCATGCACGGATCACATCTACAGGCAAAGAGGATGGTCTGCGCACGCGTCTGGATCGCTCTGCAGTGATCCGTGGGGTCGCTGAGGGGTGTGCTTCCGATCACCTAATTTGCATGAGGACTCTGTAGTAAATCGGTCGCCTGGCAAGACTCGTCCACGGATCGCCCCAAAACGATGAGTTTAGTGAATCTAGGCCTAAGTACATTTTAACTAATTACTGTATTCAATGGCATAGTAAGAGGAGGCAGTCCTCCCAGGCACCACCTTGGGGGCGCCGGCACCTCTTCTCCTCTCTGCCTCCTCCTGTGTACTTCTTTAAATGTTCGCCGGCACGAGCAGCATCTTCCACCTATTGCTTGTGCCGGTCTCAGCTCCCTTCTGACACTTCTTCCTGGTCGTGGTGCCAGGATGTGACATCAGAAGGCAGCCAAGGCTGGTGTGAGCAGAAGATGGTTGATGTTGCTCATATTGGCAAACATTTCATGAGATACGTGAGGGCGAGGGGCACACAGTGTAACGATGCTGGGCACCTCCACCCCAGGTGTCAACCTCCTTCACTACACCATTAAGTAAAAGTTTTGATACATTTACTTGTAAAGAAGTACTATATAGGATTTACTTTTACTGAAGTAATAATTTTGCCAGTTTTTACTACTTTTACCTGGTTACATTTGATGCTTGCAGTTAAAAGTAAAAAGTGGAAGGAAATGTAAATTACAAGTCCTCAGTAAACCAAATGAAACAGCAAAACTGGTAACAGGATTTTGCTACTGCAAACCTCGTTATGCAAAGAGTGGATCATTTCATCTTAAATTTTGCAGTTTAGTGAATACAGCCTATAAGAACAGTGGAGTTGCCTATGTTTGAACTGGTTGGATGTCGGGTCACTTTAAAGCAGAGATAAAGCTGAAGTTGGCAGCGACTCTTGATGAACAGACACTATAGTTACAGTACTTTTAATTTTTATTCAAACAGTATTATTTTAGGCACGTAGAGAGAAATTCTACAAACGGCATCTTAACTTAGGAGCCTAACTTAATAGGGAAACACTGTTTGAAATGGGAGATAACTAAATTTAAAGTGCCTAAAGAAAAGGCGCCAGAATTGTGCCTCCAGAGGGGCCTACCAGCGCCTAGTACTGCTATGGACATGGCTAATGCTGGAAGTGATGTTAGGCACCATAAAGCACCTACATAAGCGCAATTCATGACAAAGACAGGTGCTGGAAATGTAAGCCTGGAAAACCCTGACCTATATTTCTGGTGCCTATCTTTACCATAGGTGCAATTCTCTATATGGTGCCATTGCGTGACTGACATGCGATTAGCAGCCATTTTTTAGGTGGTTGCCGATATCAGCACTAGATAGAGAATCCAGGCCTTACTTTTTTACCTGAGTAAATTTTTTATTTGCTTTTCAATATACTTTTTACTTCACACATCTGGGGGGGGTGGAGCGGGGGGGGGGGTATATCTTTTGTTTTGGTATTATTCCTGATGGTAATGATGGGTGGAAGAGGGAATATTTATCTTTTGTATAGATTCTGATTGTTTATAAGTGCTTATTTGATTATTATTTGTATGTAAATTGTATTGCACTTTTTGTTGGCATTAAAAACTAAATAAAGTTTAAAAAAAATATATATATAGTATATACTTTTTATTTAAGTATCAAAATATGCATTTACCTTTACTTTTACTTAAAGTACTTTGACCTAGTACTTTAAACAACACTGATGGGGAGTTGTTTTACTTACAGTATCTAATATTTATGTCCCCACAACATACCTAGTTAGGGTGACCTGCAGTAATAATTGACAAGAGAAGGACGATAGGGACATGGCCCAGGATATCCTCCTGAATCTAGCAACTAATGGCCCAAAATTCAGTTGGTGGCACTGACCATGGCTGGTTAAATTAGCCCTGAATATTTGGTGCCAGGCCAAGTTTCAAGTTTATTAAGGCTTGAAATACCGCTTTTCATTTCCAAAGCAGTTTACAACATTATATATCTTAAAAAATTAAAAACAACAAAATTGTATACATTATAAACATAAATACATAGGTAGACAAATATCATGAACAACTACAAGACACACAAGAGGGAAAAAGGAGGGGTTACACTCCTAAAATAAAAAGGTGGTAGGGAAGGAAAAAACCAAAAGGGCAAGCTGCAGTGTATAGATTAAGTTCAGGGTCTAGGCCTCATATGCTTCTTTAAAGAGAAAGGTTTTGAGCACTGATTTGAATTTGGAAAGGTTGGATTCATGCCTAAGAGCAAATGGCAGTGCATTCCACAATGTTGGGGTTACCACTGTAAAACTGTTTTACGAGTGGTGTCAAGAAATAATTGCCTAATAGAGGGAACTGCAAGAAGAGATTGTTGGGTAGATCGAAGTGGTTTTGATATTGTATGCGTAAAGTGACCATACGTCCCATTTTGAACAGGACTGTCCCATTTTTGGATCTCCTGTCCCGTTGGCCCCACACACAACTTCAGGACACCAAAATGTCCCATTTTCAGGGACAGCGTCCCGAAGCTGTGCTTCCTGTCCCTCCCTGCCAAAAATAAAAGCCTCCCTCATTCTGACATCGGAGAGGATGTTCCAGGATAGCCAATCGCTGCCTGGCTGGCCCGGAACATCCTCTCCGACGTCAGAATTGACATTGGGAAGAAGGCTTCTGGGCGCGATTAGCAGCAGGGAGGTAAGCAGAGCAGCAGCGGACCGGGGTTTTTTAAAATCGGGCCTGGAGGGAGGCTTTTTTTTTTTTGCGCGGCAGGGAGGGAAGGAGGTAGGCAGGCAAGCTGGCTGACTGGCTTTGGCGCAGTAGGGGGTTAAATGCTTTTTTTTGGCTACGATAACGGGGGTCATAGCCACAAAAATTTGATAAGCACTGTTCTTCTACAAGCTACCTAAAATCTATAAACCCAGGAATCCTGGCAGACCAATCAGATCTGCTATTGGCATTCTCATTAGAGATATCTAGACTTGAGGGATATTTTATAACAGGACATCTGCTGTAGGTTAGGCAGGAAAATACCTAGTTTACTGCCACTGTATAAAGACACACAGGCTATTATGCCACTTTATAAAATACTATTCAATTAATCTATAAAATACTATTCAATTCATCTTTCTCCCCATCAAATAATAATCACTTTGTTCTCCAAGACAAACTCTGCTTCTCACGCAGAACATTACTATTCAATATAGATGATTGCAGTTGAAGCAGGCTATTCAGAATGGGTTCCCTGAATGAAAAAATTTAAAAACTTACTTTAGCTTGCAGATCCTTTGCTACCAAACAGATCTAATAGGACATCAGGCTGCCCAGTGGTACAAATTGATTTCTGGATTTTTAAATAAGAAGCCAAAAAATAGTCTTAGAGACATTTGAAGTATCGAGATAAAACAGTATATTTCTGTGTCTCGTTGGCCACGAATTTGGACTTGAAGGTTGAAATGTACAGCGTCAGCATCTATGAGACAAACATGGTTATTTTTATTGCATAGGATTTTCTGGACCCCAGTTCATTTAAATAAAATAGATAATTCTAAATCTAATAGATGCTGGCATTGTCATATTAATGTAGGGACTTTAGATCATCTGTTATATTTTTGTCCTTTGATATTTATATTTTGGAAGTCAATTTGGGGACAAATAAATCTTATTCTTGAAGCAGATATCACAAGTAATTGGAAAAACCATACAGACTAAGTTACATTTTTTGGTGGGTGAATGTATGTATGTACTACATACAGATATGAAAGAATGAATGCGGAATGTGGGGGATTTAGTAATTCATTTAATAAAGTGTGGAGCCCATTGACTAAATTTGTGAATTTATAATAATGTTTATTTATCTTTTCTTTTTCTTATTTACCTTTACACATCCAGGGTAAGGGGTTGGGGGGAGGGAAATAAATTTTGATGGTTACACTTGGGTAATTTAATTCTATCATTATATATTATGTTTTATGTTATGTTATGTTATTAATAAAGGAAGGAAGGATGGGAGGATTTGATTGATATATGTGTTACTTGTATAGTTAATAGTGCAATGTTTGTAGTACTTATTGCTCTTTTGGTTTGTATTGCACTGTTTTAGTTTGAAAATCAATAAAGATTTTTTTTTTTTTTTTTTTTTTAAGAACATTACTATTCACTTTTCCAACTCCTAAAGGATGCAAATTCAAAAGATTTCTCGACAAGACACTTTCCTTCCAAGCAGGAATCTGGAACAATACTCTAAGTGACTTACTCCTTAACCATTTGTCATATCAATCATACAGAAGATCACTGGAAACCCATTTATTTGACAAGTTTGTTTAGCTTCCTTAATCGTTTTTCCTCTACGTCTTCCAGCATGCTCCTGTTGTATATAACTACGGTTCACGCCTGTCTGTTTCCTCCTAATTCATGCTCATGATGTAACTCATCTGCTTTCATGCAGTCTCTCTTGTTGTAAACCATCTTGAACTGAAAGGTATGATGGGATATAAAAAAAAAAGCTATTATTATATCTTAAATGGATTGTAGACACTCTTACTATTTCTAAATTACTATTTTTAAGATTTTAAAGAGGTTTTTTTGAGGACCATCAGCATCTGCCATAATTCTTCATAGGTCCTTCTAATACAATATTTTTTATAGCTTCAATGTAAATTCAAAAGGAGTATTTTAAATTTATAGAGTACGTACATATCTCAGAAATAAAGCGCATCTTTCAGGGCCACCCAACATGATCGTGTTTCGTTTAAAGCAGTGTCCTGCAAACTTTTCGGCCGGAAGGCACACTAAACCCAGTGCCTCGGCCGAAAGGCACCCGGTTGTGCACAGACGTCGATGCAATGACATCACGCGCATGTGTGATGTCATCACTTTGATGTCCGCACATGTGCGGAGGCCCATCCGGCCGTGACCCTGAACATGTCACTTCGTTGGGGGATCCTGGAGGAGGGGAGAGCCACCAGCGAGAAGAGTCGTCAGTGCCAGCTGACTGCCTACAGGATGTGCCTCTTGCCATGAGAGGCACATCCTATCAACAATCAGCCCGCGCCCGCGCCTCTCTTCCTCACTGGCATCTCGTCGGGGCACACCTGGAATTTGCTGCGGCACACAGTTTGCGATACACTAGACTAAAGGTACGTCAGGGTAGTAGTACCTGAGGAACTCACTGTAACATTTCACGCAGACCAGTTCTATAAAATACTGAAGCAAATACAGCAGCACTAGGACCTACATTCAAGGCATGGATATTAGATGTACTCAAGAGTGGGTGTAAGTGCTAGTGTGTACTTGATGCATGCATGTGCACGTTTTATAAAGTTTAACTCCACTCCCAGGCACGCCTACTGTACAAGCACATGCCAGCTTGCACTGTGCCTACTTTTAGGTGTGACCTAATTTTCTTAAAAATCCATTTGCGTGTTTTGATATTTTATGTGCAAAAATTGCTTTGTATAATGAT
Organism: Geotrypetes seraphini; assembly: GCF_902459505.1. Taxonomy (NCBI): domain Eukaryota; kingdom Metazoa; phylum Chordata; class Amphibia; order Gymnophiona; family Dermophiidae; genus Geotrypetes; species Geotrypetes seraphini. The sequence goes on along the minus strand of NC_047086.1, from coordinate 208,030,909 downwards.
CCTCCTAGAGGAGATTCTCAAACTTCTCACACACTAAACATTTTCACACAAGACACCAAAGACTTTCCGAACAATTTGAAGAACTTTAAGCAGCTGTTTCCTGGTGCTCCCCTGGTCACAGTGGATGTACAGTAGAGCCAACACAAAGCAAAATAGGAAGAGACCTCAGTATGTTCCACAATAAAACTTGTGAATCCAAAACAACAATGGTGGAACAATAGTGCCTGGATGAAGCAGCTGTCGTCAGATTCCAAAAATTTATTGGAGATAAAATATCATCTAAAAACATCAGAATTAAAGGTACATCGACAAATGCGTGCAAGTTTAACGCGCATAGTTAAATAAGTGCAAATACGTGCAGACAAATGCACAGGACTAATGTTATGCGCATATGCATTTACATTGCGCTCAATTGTTCTGCATGTGATTGCCCTGCACGCAATTGTCCTGCGTGTAATTGCCTTGCGCAAAATTGTCTGCGTGCATTTGTCTTGCGCTTATTTGACCGTCCACCGAATTAAAAGACCATATGTACAGAAAATAACATGTTCCAAAACAATATCACAATATACTAATTGCTACAAAGAATGGTAGTTAAAACCGGACCCTACACGGATGTAGAATCACAACACAGCAACACTCTCTTTTTTTCATTTTCATATTCCGATCAAAAGCAACACCGCCAATTTCTCTTTGCATAAAGTACAACAGCTTTTATTTATTTGGATTTATATACAGCCTTTTGGAAAAAGTTCACCCAAAGCGGCAAACTTTTCAAAGACATCCACTCTGGATCACTAATACACACCAAGAGCTATTACAAAACTAATCAAATTAGTCCTGACCACAATTACTTCAGTTTCAATAATGATTTCTATCTACAGATCACAAGCACCAAGATGGTAGCACGATATGCCAACCTCTTCATGGCAGAACTAGAAATAACAATTAAAACAACCTTACCTCCCCTCTTAGGAATTTGAGCTCATAGAAACATAGAAATAGACGGCAGATAAGGGCCACGGCCCATCCAGTCTGCCCACCGCAATGACCCTTCCCCACCTAACTCAGTGAATAGATCCCACGTATATATCCCATTTGGCCTTAAAATCAGGCACGCTGCTGGCCTCAGTGACCTGAAGTGGAAGATTATTCCAGCGGTCAACCACTCTCTCAGTGAAAAAGAATTTCCTGGTGTCACTGTGCAGTTTCCCTCCCCTGATTTTCCACGGGTGCCCCCTGGTTGCCGTGGGACCCTTGAGAAGGAAGATATCTTCTTCCACTTCGATGCGACCCGTGAGATACTTGAACGTCTCGATCATGTCTCCCCTCTCTCTGCGTTCCTCGAGTGAGTAGAGCTGTAACTTATCCAGCCTTTCCTCGTAAGGGAGATCCTTGAGACCCGCGATCATCCAGGTTGCCATTCTCTGCACCGACTCTACTCTCAGCACATCTTTTCGGTAATGTGGCCTCCAAAATTGCACACAGTACTCCAGGTGTGGTCTCACCATGGATCTATACAATGGCATAACGACTTCAGGCTTACGGCTGACGAAACTCCTGCGTATGCAACCTATGATTTGCCTTGCTTTGGAGGAAGCTTGCTCCACTTGATTGGCAGCCTTCATGTCCTCACTGACGATCACCCCTAGGTCACGCTCTGCTTCAGTTCTTGTTAGGATCTCGCCATTTAGGGTGTAAGTCTTGCATGGATTATGGCTGCCCAGGTGCATGACTTTGCATTTTTTGGCATTGAAGCTGAGTTGCCAGGACCTAGACTAGCGCTCCAGTAGTAGTAGCTCCCTCCAACTCTTCCGTAAACATCTGAAAACCTGGTTATTCTCAAAAATGTAACTCCTCCTCCCTCTCTGGTTATTCTAGTCCTCTAAATTTTCTCTTCATTTTGCTTCTTCCCTCCACTGGAGTTCCTTTCTACCCTAACTCTTGTTAACCGTGTCGAGCTTTACGAATGTAGAGATGATGCGGTATACAAACCTAAGGTTTAGATTAGATATCACCAGAGACTGCTAAATTCAAAGCCAGCTATTTTGTCTGTGGTCTGGGGGCGGAGCTGGCACGTATGCAGTTAAGTGCCGATATTCAGCATGTAACCATCTAAGTATAGTGGTCAAATCAGACCACATAAAAGTTTATACAGTGTCTCTTATGTAGTTAGGGCCTGATTCTCTACAGGATGCCGATCTCGGCGGTTGCCTAAGAAGCGGCCGCCGATCGCGTGTCAGTCACGCTTCGGCGTCCTGTAAAAAATCACGTCTACTTTTACTAACAGGCACCTTAAATGTAGACCAGCATTTTACAGGCCTACATTTAAGGCATCTGTCTCGCGCCTCTGGAGATGCGTAGGGATGCTAACAGACGCCCAAAGCCACTTCTGGTGGAGACCACACCCATGCCACACCTTGAGCAGCTGTACGCATCTCAAATTGTCTCCGTAGGCATGCAACATGCGCCTACAATGTAGGCGCCTTCCCTGCCTGCATTTTTCTTAGCGTGTCCCAATTGGCTGTGAAACGGCGGTAGAATGCCCACCATCGCCAACAAGCGGGATGCTCGTTTGTAGAATCAGCCCCTTACGTAACAATATTCAGCACTTAATTGCATAAAAACCAGCCATATAAACTCAAATATTTAGTGCTGGTGCCTGGACATGGTCCAGTATTCAATAACCGAGAATTATGGTGTCAGCGGCTAAAATAATGTTCAACCCTGCAAGTTTTATTTTACACTGTTCCTGCCGTACACTTATTTCTTCATAAAAGTGGTTAATAAATCACAATAAATAAAAAGAAATATATCATGCTGCAACTATGCCAGCAGAAACCCCATAACTTCACAGCTACCTACGTGGGAAAGACAATGAATATAAGGGGATTCTACTTATGATGCAGTGTTTATTATTCAAGCCGACAAGTAAGCTAATACGGGGAGTGTTTCAAAATAGTAGTGTCTGTATTAGGTTGTGTGGTGGGGCTGTGGGTATGCAGTATTTTATTGTGTCTCACACTGTGTTCTGGTTTTTTTGTTTGTTCAAGATGTATGTGCTGGAGAATCCCCTGATGAAGGTTTTATTAACTGAAATGCCATATGGGGGACAGTATACCAGCTGTTCCCGGGCATCGGGAGTGAGAGAATCTGGACAGTGCTGGAATCCTATACGGATAGATAAGTGCAGTTTCAAATGCCTTTATTGCGATTGACATTTTGGTATTTGAATGAAATGTTTTAGACACAATGATTTAAAAGAAACGTGCAACAAATAAAAACGTAGAAATAGGGAGGTTGGGGGGAGGAACAAATGATTAAAGTGCTAGGGTTAATGAAGTGGGTTCTGGAATAGCTGTGCGCTATAGGAGGCCCCATGATCCCTTTTCCGTGTAAAGTTTTCTGGTATTCTTCTCCTTGGTTAGTTTTAGGATGTGTGAACAATTTCATTGTAAAAAAAAAACAAAAAAAAAATTTTCTAGGGGATATTAAAAAGTAGTTGTGAACATGGAATTCCTGCAACCATTTTTGGTGTAAATCAGAAAATTAAGAGATTCTTGTACAAACAATTGGAGTGTTTTTCACCTACTCTGAAAATGAAAAGTGTATAATCACTACCCTGATGTTTCTTCTCTTATGTTTATTATTCAAGGCAGAAAATATGAAGAAGAGTGTTAAATTGGTGAGTTAGGCCAGATGATCAAAAGCCACAAAACAGACCCAGGTGACATCTCTGTGGGGGAGCGTTTTTTGAGAATCAGAACACTGCATCAATAACTTTATGATCAGGATACGCAAAAGGAAATTTTAAAGCAATTCATGAATGTAAGGCTTTTGAAGTTAAAATTATCGAGTACTTTAGAACCGAGAAGAAAAAAAAGCCCAGATCTTTGGTCAATCCTAACACATGAAATCCTGATCCATGAAATTCTACTGCCTGCCACCTCCTGATCTTCATCAGACTCTCCCAACCCCCAACTTTTTCCCCTTCAGATTACATCTGGAATGCTTTTCATTATTCAGTGTATTTTCTTGTATTGCCAACTTATGCTCATTCTGTTCTAACTTGAGAAGCTACCCAAAAGCAATGGCAAAAAAAAGTCCCCGATGTATATGAAACAAACCAACCACTGGACTTTATTGCTCAGTTGTCTAGCATATGTGAAATATCACTTTAGTAAGAAGCCCTTAGGTTCCTGCACTGGTCGATAGATATATCGGTACAGCTATTAGCAGATATTACAGTTTTTCTTTCATCGTGCTTCATACATTATGTGCAATTTGAAAGTGAACCACATTACACCAACTTATTTGAAAGCTGTACACAGATGGGCGACACTTATCTTTTAGCTTGTCGCTCCTTCTGTAGCTTGAACAGCTGGCCCGACAGGACCCGTTTCACCAAATATTGGCTTCTTCGGGGGTCTGTGTGTTCAGGTGTGAACAGCTCTACTCATGATTTACAAGTTGAAAATGGGTCAGACCAGTGGTCCATCGTGCCCAGCAGTCCGCTCACATGGCGGCCCTTAGGTCAAAGACCAGTGCCCTGAGTCCAGCCTTACCTGCGTACGTTCTGGTTCAGCGGGAACTTGTCTAACTTTGTCTTGAATCCCTGGAGGGTGTTTTCCCCTATAACAGCCTCCGGTAGAGCATTTCAGTTTTCTACCACTCTCTGGGTGAAGAAGAACTTCCTTACATTTGTACGGAATCTATCCCCTTTCAACTTTAGAGAGTGCCCTCTCATTCTCCCTACCTTGGAGAGGGTGAACAACCTGACTTTATCTACTAGTCTATTATCTTGAATGCTTCGATCATGTCCCCTCTCAGTCTCCTCTTTTCAAGGGAGAAGAGGCCCAGTTTCTCTAATCTCTCACTGTACGGCAACTTCTCCAGCCCCTTAACCATTTTAGCTGCTCTTCTCTGGACCCTCTCGAGTAGTACCGTGTTATAAATATTCCTCTCGGCTGTGTCCATTTATGTTGTGCTTATGTTGGTAGTTTTCATGGATTTGATATACTGCCTTTCTGTGGTATAACCAAAGCGGTTTACATTTATTATATGAAGGTACTTTCTGTGTGACATTTGAATAAAATAAAATAAATAAATAAATAAGATACTTTTTCAAAGGAGGAGTTGTTTTTACTTATCAACATTTATTTCTCTGTTTTTAACATATACTAACATAGGGACCACACTACTTTATCCAATTCGGGTCACTGGCTGCACATGATAGGATATTCAGAGATGCCAAATAGCCTATATATTTAATGGAGAGATCAGTAAGGGGTCCTTTTACTAAGATGTGCTAAATGATTTATCGTGCGCTAAATGCTAAGGTGCCCATAGAATATAATGGATGCCTTAGCATTTAGCGCGCGCTAACCTTTAGCACACGCTATATCAATTAGTAAAAGGACCCCTAAGACTTCAGAGGTGATTTTTCTAACTATCTCATAACATAGGAACATAAGCAGTGCCTCTGCTGGGTCAGGTCACAGGTCCACCCTCCACCCGCCCCAAACATGGAAAGAGGGATGCCCAATCCTTCCCTCCAAACATGGAAAGAGGGATGCCCAATCCTTCCCTCCAAACATGGAAAGAGGGATGCCCAATCCCTCCTGCTGGAACACCCCTCCCGCCCCTCCCCCCCTTGAAGATCACGGCAGGAGAAATGCCCAATCCCTCCTGCCAGAACACCCCCACCCCTCGAATGAAACCAGCAGGAGGGTGCCTAATTCCTCCTGCCGGAAACCCCCCACCCGATACCAGAGGCCCCCCATGCATGCCTCCTCCATGCGTGGATTCCCCATTTTGCTGGCCTACATTGTAAGCATCTCCTCCTGGACTAAGGAGACGCGTATGGCCACCTAGGTTCACCTAAGGCGACTTCTGGGGCAAACCATGCCCACAGCTATCCTTAGACGAGCTTAGGCGGGCATGTGGGCCTCCCTAGGCTCTTGGGGGTGCCTCCAATGTAAGAGGCCTGCCTTAGGAGCTTTTTTCTAAAAACGTGCATCCCGATTAGCCTACAATCGGGACACAGTTTATAGAATCAAGGCATTTGTGTCTCTGACCTTTGATATAGTAGATAGTGACATCTTACTGGGCAAATTGACAGCAATGGGTATTGGAGGATCTGTGTATAATTGGTTTGTATCTTATTCAACATAGATTAATAATGGTAAAAAGTAGACGATCTGTTTCTAAATCTATGATGATTTGCAAAGGGGTTCCAAAGGGTTCAGTACTCTCGGCTTTCCTCTACCTGGCTTCCGCGGGAGATATTTTTAAGAAATTAAATGTTAGCTGTTGATTGTACGCAGATGATATCCAATTTTTTCCCCAATATAATATTGGTGGAGTAAACTGAAAGATAGTTAACTAGATGTCTGAACTGTGAATACATGAATACTGCATCAGAAATAAATTGCAAATCTTACTAAAACTGAGTTACTTATTGGGGGGGGAGTGGAAGATCCAACAAGGTCAGAGGAAATTGTTGTGGATGCAATGAAAATTCCTGTACAGAGGAAAATTAAATTATTAGGGGTTTCGTTGTAGTCAATATTGTCAATGAAAGATCAAGTCCTGGCTGTGGTGAAATCATTTTTTTTTTTCATAAGAGATTAAAACCACTGTTATCTAATTATGACTTTAGAATTTTGGTGCAGAATATGATATTACAGAAAGTGGACTACTGCAATGCCCTAAACCTGGGAATGGTGTCCTTTGGATGTAGGGTACTGCAGGTGATCCAGAATGCTGCCACACGTCTTGAATGTGGGGCTGGGAGGTTTGAACATGTGAACCCCATGCTACAGCGATTGCACTGGTTACCCATTGAGAGTAGGATTGTGTTTAAAGTGCTAGTTTTGGTCTTAGCTGTTCACAACAGGGTACCCTGGTACCTGTCAAAAGTTATAACATGATACCAGCCACAACGTTCCTTAAGATTAGAGATGTCAAAATGTTTGTCTTTAGAGAATTTGCAGCAGGTGAAATATGCTGAGACAGAACAAAAGCCATTTCAGCAGCTGGGGTTACTTTATGAACAGAATAACTAGACAACTGAGATTGATGAATAATATTCAGCACTTTAAGAAATTTTTTAAAACAACTTTGTGGAAGCTTTTTTTTTAAATAGAGAGCACTGTTTTTAGGGAAATAGAAGATACAAGATAAATAGACTTTTGTATTAGTATTGTCTAATATTATACAGGGTGCCCACAGAAACACTCCTTGATTTTAAATGGTAACAAAACCAAAATTCATTGGAATATTCTTTCACCTTTGAGGCTACAGTTTCATCAACTCATAAAGTTTCATATGGCATCTGTTGATTACATACACTCAATGGGCGCCCCACCTGTTACTCGGCAAACATCGATGCAATAGTCAAGCTCGGACCAGACTCTCCGAAGCATATCTGGATTGATCGCGTTTATAGCTTCAATGATGCGTTCCTGCAGATCATCCATAGTTGCGGGTAGTGGAGGTATGTACACTCTGGGCTCCTTTTACTAAGATGCGTAGCGGTTTTAGCGCACGCTAGACACTAATGCCAGCATTGAGCTGGCATTAGTTCTTAGCACGTAGCATGGAGTTAGCAGCGTGCGCTAAAAATGCTAGCGCACCTTAGTAAAAGGAGCCATCTGTCTTTCACATACCCCCAAAGGAAAAAGTCACAAACAGTAATGTCCGGTAACCTCAGGGGCTACTTGAGAAACACCTGGTCATTTTGTTGCAATGCATTGTCTGAAGGTTGTAACGTCTGCGCCAATTGGAGCTCATAAGGGTGAAAGTGCAAGCAATTGTGTAAGATCTTGCTAACTGTGTTTTCGGGGACTTGTATTTGCTGTCATCTTATTTATAAAAATATTCCAATAAGTTTTGATAAATCCATTTAAAATCAAGGAGTGTTTTTGTAGGCACCCTGTATATTATTTTATGTATATACTTTGTAACCTGCTTAGGTTTTAGGCGGGATATAAGCCTGTTAAATAAATAAATTAATTAATTAATTAATTAAATAAATAAATAAATATTTACAGCCCCTGAAAGAAACTGCTGACATACAGACATTTGCTGACTTGTAAAAAAGAAGCCTTCATAATAAAAAAGACAAATGATAATTATGAACCTCATAAATTTGTAGTGCTGTAAACTTAAGAGTAGAGAAAGACAAGACATGAGAAAATATTTATATTTCTTATCGGTGACATCACTGAGTACCATAGATACTCGAATATAAGTCAAGACCCCATTTCCCCCCCAAAAGGAGGAAAAATGGTTGACTCGAATATAAGTCAGGCTACTTAATATTCAAGTGCCCTCCAGATTATGTGTTATATCTTAACAGTCTGGCTTTCATGCTCTACATTCCACAGAGAACCCTTTCTAAAACCTCCAGTGATCTATTCATAGCCAAAACCTTCACGCGATATTCATCCTCCTTGGCCTATCAGCTGCTTTTGACACCTTTGTTACCGTTTACTTCTTGATGTTTTAGTCTCACTTGAATTGGGGTCTCCGTTTTGTGCTGGTTCTCCCTTTTTTTTTAATAATTAATTTTATTTGAAAATATCTTTATTAGTTTCTGAGAAGAACACATAGCCAATACAATATAAAGACACAGAAATCCCATCCCCCCCCAAACCCCAACCTCCTACAAGATCCCATACCAGAATATAAACCAAATAGCTACTACATAACAAACCATCTGCTCTGTCCATGTCTCAGATGAAACTTCCAACATTATTACACCTCCAAATCATTCAGAATGGTTGTGGTCCTCTTTTTATCTCTCCCTTTACACTTTTAGGACCAGATTCAGTAAATGGTGCCCAAATCTTGGCAGGGTTGATTGCCCTTTTATAGAACAGTGCCTAGCGCCAATTCCTGTAACTACAATTAGGTGCCAAGACTTACACTTACTGAAACCAGGTGTAAATCCTGCCGTATAAGCTGAGTGCACATAGTGGCGTAGTAAGGGGGGGGAGACAGTCCACCCTGGGCGCCGTCTTGGTGGTGGCACCAGCACCCCTTCTCCTCTCCCTACCATGCGTGCGCCTTCACATTCCCCCCCACCGTACCTCAATCCCTTCGTCGGCATGAGCAAAAACTCCAATCTGCTGCTCGCGCCAGCGTCGGTCCTCCCTCTGACGTCACTTCCGGGTCCCGCACCTAGGAAGTCAAGTCAGGGAGAGCCGGCACGGGCAGCGAGTTGGTCATGTTGCTCACACCGGGGATGTTAAACTAGGTATGGGATAGGGAAGGGGTGCTTGTGTGGTGAGGGGGAGGGGGAGGAGCGGGCATCTCTCACCCTCACTACACCACTGGGTATGCATTCCAGTTCTGTAACGTTCAGCAAAACTTTTAGAAACACACATGGCCATGCCCCCTTTTGGATTACACTAGAGAGAATTTGGGCATGGGCTCTTTATAGAATCGCACAGAGGCATTTGCACAACAAACTCCACCTTACTGCCAATTAATATCAGTAATTGTTAGCTGCTAATATTGAGTGTTAATGACTCATTCACTAATTTAGTTGCATGTGCAACTCAGGATTGCACCCAAATTTGGGTACCCTTTATAAAGTACAGGGATCGGTGTGTTCTCTGGTGAATTCTCCTCTACTGGTACCCTACTATCCATTGGTGTGCCTCAGAGCCCTGTCCTGAGCCCTCATCTCTATTCTCATGGCATTCACTATAGTCTTAGATCTACCTCGCTACATCAGAAACTTCATCAGGAATTCAGTCCCACATCTCAGTCTGCTAATGTGTTTTCTGCTTCTCTCTTATCTTTTACGCTTTAGAGTAATGAAGCAGGGAAACCAGAGTTAGCCTGGCAGACAGTTAACAGCAGGAAGAGGAGCAATGGCAGAAGAACCTCTTGTGATGCTGTCAGGTGACGCCTGTCTCTCAGGAAAACCACATCGCACAGCACGGCCCCAGGGAGAGAACAGCAGCTGTGGCCACAAGAAGAGTCCCACCCTCTGCGATTGGTTGACATTGCTCCAGGGCAGTATTACCAAGCCTGCCAAGCATCCTGTCCATCAGTGACACACACTGTTACCTCCAAACCTCCATTTTATGTGCACATACAAATTATATGCATGCTTATACATACTAAACAAATGCACACAGACATGTTTACATACCTATTTGTAGACGTATCTCGACATATCAATAATCTAACATAACCACATACATACATGCAAGCTTACACAAATAAATACAAACATACCCTCATATACTTATATACTGCATTGATGTGCATCCAAATCGTGAAAGAAGACATTAAGTCATTCGGGGGGGGGGGGTGTTATGTCTGCCAACACTACTAGGGACAGCTTAGGGTTTGTACAACTGGTGCAGTTGTATGGGGTGCTAGTACTGTTGCTTTAAAGCAGGGATCTCAAAGTCCCTCCTTGAGGGCTGCAATCCAGTCAGGTTTTCAGGATTTCCCCAATGAATATGCATTGAAAGCAGTGCTGCACATAGATCTCATGCATATTCATTGGGGAAATCCTGAAAACCCGACTGGATTGCGGCCCTCAAGGAGGGACTTTGAGACCCCTGCTTTAAAGGGTACTCTGGTAAAAAAAAAATGCTTCCCTCTTCCTCCCCCATGCTCTTTGGATCTATGCATATGAGGATAGGGTTATCAGGAACAACTAAGCAACTCCTGTTTCTCTCTCCATTGGTATTTCTGGACTTGTACTTCAAAGGGTAATTCTACTGTAAAATGGTTGCCTGAAGTTAGGTGCTGGGATGATACACACTAAGTGCGAATTCTATAATAGCAATTGTGCTCGTAATGGCCATTAAAGAATAGCACATCTGCATTTATGTGACTAACTTTGGGCAAGAGCACTCATGCTAGCTCAATGGCTGCAGGCAGTTAGGTATGTATGTGCCAGTATTCTATAAGTATATCTGATAGAGCCTCCGGAAATTTCTAACGAACTGCTACAAAAAAGTTATATCTTAAACAACTTAGCATTGTATAAATCCTCAAACCCACATTCAATAGTGATATTTTTTTGAAGATTTTTTTCAGATATGCCTCCACCATCTCGTTATGATTTCAACACGGTTGTATGAACTCAATCTCTGGCATATATATCATCATTTAATCTGCTTTTTATACTTTTTTAAAGTGCTTCATGTGCATAATCAAAATTTAGTAAAACTTCTATCTGATTTTTAAATCCATAAAGATCGTTGCTAAAAAGCATTCAAATAACTAGTTTTTCTTAGCTCTATTTAGCTTTGAAGCCGCTGCAATGTCAGCATTTAACTTTCATTTTGCTGGGAAGGGACTGGCCAACATGTTTCGCCGTTAGGCTTTTTCAAGAGAAGCCCCTCTTAGTTTACTACTACACACCATCCCGACTCAATCTTTTGTTCAAAGATAGAAGTTTTACTAAATTTTGATTATGCACATGAAGTACTTTAAAAAATATATAAAAAGCAGATTAAATGATGATATAAATGCCAGAGATTGCGTTCATACAGCCGTGTTGAAATAATAATGGGCTGGTGGAGGCATATCTGAAAAATCTGCAAAAAATATTACTATTGAATGTGGGTTTGAGGATTTATACAATGCTAAGTTGTTTTAGTATTTGATAACCAGTGCGCCTGTCTGACAGGTCTTGACCTGCCCATGCCCCCTCCCATGGGACTTGGGAGGGGGCATGGGCAGGTCAAGACCCGTCAGACAGGGTCTTGACCTACAGTCAAGGTCCCTTGCAGTTGCACCTGATGGATTTGAGGGCCTAACTTAGAGAATAGCGACTCATGGCAGTTATTGTTTATTATGGACTTGATATACCACCTTTCAAAGCCAAGCAAATGCACAGCTATCAAAACAGCGTTGCAATAAGCGACAGATTGAGGGAAGGCTATCAGAATATTTCTGTGAGTTCGAATATTATTTGAGATTCCGTCAGGTCCAATCATGCAAAGCGGAAACAGTTTGGCACCACCATAACACTGTATCAACCAAGTATATTCAAGTTTATTAAAATTTGATATACCACTTACATGTTTTCTAAGCGGTGTACATAAGTAAAAAGGCTAAAATATAATATTGCTCGGGGTGACATACAAAAACATAGGGGTCCTTTTACTAAGGCGTGCTAGCCATTTTAGCGTGTACTAATGCGTCCAAAGAATAGCACGCCTTAGTAAAAGGACCCCATAGTGAAGAGCAGTGTGGGGTAAAAATACAATTTCTGATAGGAAAGAAAACATTTATGGGATATAAGGAAGAAGGGTTTAGAAGCCTGCCTGGTAGGCAATACTTATGGCGTTGTTAACACATATGGCGTTGTTAACACTTATGGCGTTGTTAACTTCAAAATCAATAGACATGAATTTTTAAAAAAATTGCTGAGGAAGGCAACTGGAAAGACTAAGATTACTTTAAAACAAGTATAGAAGTCTCTAGCAGAGACTGAGGGAAATATTAATTGCTCAACAATTTCAAGATTGTTCCACAGACATGGCCTATATAAGTGGGTAGCAAGTAGAAAGCCATGCTGAAGAAAAGCCTGTGACAGGGTGACTCATTTCCAGTCCTCAAGGTCCACAGGCAGGCCAGGTTTTCAGTATATCCACAATGAAATGCATGAGAGAGATTTGCATACCAAGAAGGCAAGTCAAGCAAATCTATTCATGCACATTAATTAATGCAGATGATAATGACAATGATGATGATAAAACACTCTTTGCTATATGGAAGCAAGTGTTCCAGACAGAGATTCCCTTGATCAATACCTGCAGACCCTGCCAAACGACATCAGTAGTTTTTCAGCCTGATCTGATTTGAAGGAACTTTTTATCAGGCTGAATAATCCACTTCCTGCCAGTAGAGTTCTTTGTTGAGCACAAGCATACTCACGAGTGATATTTTCCAAATTTAGTTTTACTAAAAGTAAACTGGATTGAAATGTAGAGCAGGAAAGTTATTGGGATAGCATTAACAATAAGTTGCATTCATTGTAGTTGTGATACTTTTACCTTTTACTCAAAAAGTATTATGCTCGTATTGGACAATAACATTTTTACTTCCTCTTAAGTAAAATTTTTTATGTGTTCTTCACGATGCTTTTTACATTATTTAAGTATTAAAATATACATTTTATTTTTCCTTAAGTACTCTACCAGTCAATACATCCTGTGGCCCCCTACCCCTGGTCTTCAACACATTTTGGAGTCAATTAATAACATTTATAAATAGAAATAACTTCAGCATATGAGAGAGTTAGAACTTCCTTGAAATATTTCCTCTGCAGGTAGCAAATGGCATACTGGAAAATTTAAGAATCTTAGGCCCAGATTCACTAAAGATAGCGATTCAATCGCTGTTGGCTGATTCCTGGCCGATTTTAAAACAGCGATTGATTCACTATCTTTTTTGCCAATCAGGGACTTCCTTCAGCGCCCGAGGAGCCTGAGCCAATCAGGGCCTTAGGCCTCTCCCCGTGCATCACAAATTCTGACCCCTCCTACATCGCAATGGCTTGTTTTGTGCATTTTTCATTTGGATGTGTTCTTTTTTAAAAATGGGTTCAAAAGATAGACGCACAGAGTATAAACATATAGAGCACAAATACATTCATTTTCGAAAAAACAAGACAGACGTTTTGTAATCTTGAAAATGGGCATTTTTGGTACTGAATTTTTGTGTATCTTCTGTAAAATGTCTAATCTCGGATTTAGACATCATATCGAAAATGCCCCTCCAAGTGTCTTTCAATAGGACCTGGAGTGGAGGGAGTACTTACTGACAAATATTTAGTCTTAGCTTTCTGTTTTCCAATGATAAACACAAAACATTGCACTTGAGTAGAGGAAGAGGTAGATCTTCAAATCTAGAATCTCAGGCTGACTGTGGTTCCACCAGGGCTCCAAAGGGATATACAAGGGGCCTGATGTGCCCCTTAGGGCAAACCCCTTTGGGCATGTTGCAGCGACCTACAGTGCCTTTATCTCTGATGCCAGCCCACAAAGATGATGTCACCAGGCCAATGGGAAGAGCTGGAACAGGGGCCTCTCTCTTTCCAACGCCACCAGGTACTGACACTCCTTCTCTCCTAAAATGATAGTGACCTGCAGTGCCTTTATCCCTGATTCTGACCTGCAAAGATGATGTCACCAGGCCGCCTGGAATTGCTGGAACAGGGGCCTCAGTAGCTGCAGGGAGCTCTCTTTCCAGCACCGCCAATACTGACACTCTTCCTCTCCCCTGCCTTCATTTTTTCTCTGTTTCTATATTTTGTTTGTTTTTTTCTTTGTGAAGAGGTGGCAAGGGAATTGAGCTCCTAGCACAGATTAGGAGGTTGGGAAACAATTTTATGCTCTGATTGTCTTGTTTAATTGTATCCACAGGAGAGTACACAAAACCAAAATGGTCATGAAAGAAATGGAGTTGAGAAGAAACCAGATTAATTGAATGGAATCTAAACTTGTTTAGGAAGACAAGCACAGTATATCTCCATAGTCTTTAATTATAAAATTAAATGGCAGCTGAGTCTGTCTGGCAGGCTGTCCATAGAATAAGAACTAGACATCCTAGAAGATACAGGAGTGGCCAACTTGTAGTTCTTTCACATGAAATATATGACTTTTGTCAGATTAAGAAAGATTAGGTTCTTACCTCGATGATCTTCTTTCCTGTAGATGGGTGTTGAGGTCCTGAACAGTTGGGTAGTCACCCTCAAACCACGTGTTTGTGCAGAAGGCATCAATTATTTTCTTTGGTTCCGCCTCCTTCCCCAGTGGACTGTACTGTAGCTTCTGTTTGTACCAAAACAACCTATCATCAAAACAGAGAAAGGGGACACGGGGAAGCTCCCTGAATAACTTAAGTTTAGTTCTTCTCTGTAAGTAACATACCTAAAACAGATGACAGAAATATTAGAACATAAAAGCAAGGTGGATCAAACAAGCCACCTACATGAGCGCAACTAGCACTAACAGTTAAGTCATTTTATATCAACTCTTGTTTGTTTCCTGAATTGAAGAAACATCTTTACTCTATAACCCTGCTAAAATAGGTAAATGCAAACTGTTAAGACATACTTGACAGGCTGATTGTCTACTATACTGTAGCATTGTTCTGGACATCACATAAAGGCAAAAGGAATGCTGATGGGTGGGTTTCAGGACCTCTTCATCTGTCTACAGGAAAGATTATTGAGGTAAGAACCTAATCTTTCTTTCCAATGCAACAGGTGTAGAGGTCCTGAACAGTTGGGATGTACCTAAGCAGTCCCTAGAGTCCCAGGTGGGTCAGATGAGCCTGCTGCCAGCACTGAAAACCCAATAGCTGTGTCCAGGTGAGCCAGCACATCAACCTGTAAAACTTTGCAAAAGTACAAAGTTTAGACCACTTTGCTCCTCTGCAAGTACCCCCCAAATGGAGTGCACTTTCAGTGATATCAGGGATTGCTGTCCACTCCCGATACACGCTGCAGATATGGCCATGCAAATCTATCTGGAAATGGACGCCTTAGAAGCCAGCCTTCCCTACCAGCTGGAATTCATCAAGAAAAACAGATGATCGGTCAGATGAAACTCATTGGTCACTTTGACATATCATAGAAGGATCTGCTTGACATCCAACAACTGAAAGATCTCGGCCTTCTTCTTGGACCTTGTCAGTCTGAACATGGGCAGACAAACTTTTTGATTTACATGTAAAGGCAAAATGACCTGCAGCAAAAATGGCAGCACTGTGCGTATTGATAGTTCCATGTCAGTAAATCTGAGGAAAGGCTCTCTGTAGGACAAGGCCTGCAACTCCTTCTCACTTATACAATTGTCACTAAAAACACCATCTTCATGGTAAAGTCTATGAGCAACGCTCCCTGCAATGGCTCATACAGCGCCAAGTCAAGGACTTCAGAATCAGGTTCAGATTCCATGTCAGAAAAGGCTGTCTCACCAGTGGATGCAGCTGCAGCACTCCTTTAAAAAATTTGGATACATCTGGGTGCGCAGCTAGGGAACTTTGTCCATCTGGACCCTAAAGCCAAAAGACCTGCTATTTCCACCTTAGGGAATCCAACTGCTAGGCCCTTTTCTAGGCCATCCTGGAGAAATGCTGGGACTAAGGAAATTGGCACCTAAAAAAGATCCTTGTTTCTGGTATTGCGCCAGACTCTGAACATCTTCCAGACCTTTGCATAGGCAGCGACCATTACCAGTTTCTTTACCATAAGGATAGTTGCCACAACTACGTCTGAATAGCCTCTGCATTCTAAAGTTTTGTGCTCAAGAGCCATGCTGCAAGTCCAAAGTATTCCAGATCCTCCAGGGCAATTGGCTCCTGCGACAGCAAGGTGGGATGCAGAGGTAGCTTGAGGCTCCTTTCCCTTTGTAGTCACACTAGATCCACAAATCAGGGCTTTCTCAGCCAATCAGGGTCTACTAGAATCACCAGTCCTGGGTATGACACTATCCTTCGAATAGCCCTGCCTATCCTGGTCTAAGGAGGAAAAACAAACAACCGGCCTGTCGTGGGCCACTGCTGCACCAAGGCGTCCATGCCTCTGATGCAAGGTTTGTATCTGTCTGGGTTGTCTAACATCTTATTCCTCCCCAAGGTCTACAACCTCTTATGTTCTGCATAAGAGGGACCAGAGCTAAGAATGGGAAAAGAGGGAGTAAGAGAGGACTGTGAAGTAGTGTGGACAAGGCCAAACTCACTCACTTAAGAACATAAGAATAGCCTTCCTTGGTCAGATTAATGGTTCATCAAGCCTGTTCTCACGGTGGCCAATCCAGGTCCCTAGGAGCTGGCCAAACCCCAAGGAGTAGCAAGATTCCATGCTACCGATCAGAGCAAGCAGTGGCTTCCCCATGTCTTTCTCAATAACAGACTATGGACTTTTCCTCCAGGAACTTGTCCAAACCTTTCTTAAAACCAGCTAAGCTATCCACTCTTACCAGAACCTCTGGCAATGCGTTCCAGAGTTTAACTATTCTCCGAGTGAAAAAAAATTTCCTCCTATTGGTTTTAAAAGTATTTCCCTATAACTTCATCGAGTGTCCCCTAGTCTTTGTAATTTTTGACGGAGTGAAAAATCGATCCGCTTGTACCCGTTCTACTCCATTCAGGATTTTGTAGACTTCAATCACATCTCCCCTCAGCTGTCTCTTTTCCAAGCTGGAGTCCTAACCTCTTTAGTCTTTCCTCATACAAGAGGAATTCCAAACTCTTTATCATTTTGGTCGCTCTTCTATGAACCTTTTCTAGTGCTGCAATATCTTTCTTGAGATAAGGAGAACAAAATTTAACGCAATACTCCAGATGAGGTTGCACCATGGAGTGATACAGGGGCATTATAACATTCTTAGTCTTGTTAACCATCTCTTTTTAATAATTCCTAGCATCCTGTTTGTTTTTTGGCCACCACCGCACATTGGGTAAAAGGTTTCATCATATTGTCTACGATGACACCCAGATCCTTTTCTTGGACGCTAACCTACAAGGTGGACCCTAGCATCCGGTAACTGTGATTCAGGTTATCACTTTGCATCTGTCCACATTAAATTTCATCTGCCATTTGGACGCCTAGTCTTCTTGTTTGCTATAGTACCTTCCCATGATTGTATTTGACACTGACCTCTCTCACTACCCATTTTTGGGTCTCCATATCTGTACCAGTTATCAAAAGCTGTTCACTCACTCGAGTTCTTCTTGTCTGTCGTATTACCTTAACATGATTGTATTTGACACTGACCTTATCTTGCTCCTAAGTTATTTGTACTTATACCCTCACCTCTCATGTACAATCTTTTACTTAATTCCTGTTAACCGCATCAGACTTCACGGTGTATTCAGGTATACAAATAAAATTTTATGTTATTAGGTATCAGCCTACAGCAGCAACATTTAGGGGGAGGGTATCACATCTCCCCCTTCCCTTCCTCCTACCTGGTCTGCCACTGCTACTGCAGCCTTCCCAGGCCTGAAGCTGCAATGGGACTCAGCATAATGCACAGCCTTTAAGCAGGCCTATACTAAAGCACTGCCATGCCACATCCCCTGCTCTCTGCAGCATGAAGTTTGCATTAGAATGGGGTGGAAAATGGCAGCACTTGAACATGGGCCTATGTTTAATGCCCTGCTCTGTGCTGAGTTTCTTCTGCATTATCAGCACAGATAGGAGCAGAGGCAGGAGGAATCGCAGGGACAGGAAAGGGAGGAGGAGGAAGATGCTGAACACAGCAGAGCTCAGGAAAGGGGAGAAAAGGGAGATGCTGGCCACCAGGGGAGGAGTAGGGGTCAGGGGAGATGCTAACTACCTGGGGCTGAGATATTGAAATGACTATGGGAGAGGAGCAGGCAAGCGAAAGGAGATACTGGGGGTATGGGATAGAACCTTGGACCACTGGGGGAAAAGGGGGGAGGGGAGAGAAAGAGGTTTGTGCTGCTGTGAAGGTTTGCCTAGGATGTCAGATACCCTTGGGCCAACCATGAATGTGGAATGAGTAGTGGAGTCATGAAAGAGCCAAGGATGAGGGTAGAAAGGTATTTGAAAGAGCATGGTGAAATGCAACAGAGGGGTTCAAGAAATTCATAGGAGAATGATGTGTATGAAAGAAAGCCAAAGGTGGTAATGGTGTATGGGTAGGGGACAAAAAGCCAAAAACAGAGTTGGGGTAGAACTCGGAATGAGGTGATGATAAAGAGTATGCGTGTGAGTGAGATCCGGGATGTTGAAGGGAGAGAGACACTAACACAGCTGATGGGGTGGGGTGGTAAGACTAATAGAGAGCCAGAGGTGATGAATACAGGGGTGGTAACAGATCCAAAAGTAATAAAGGCGAGGGAAGAGAATCCGAGTCAAAGTGTGATGAAGGCAGGAGGAGCAGAGGTCTCACAATGAATAAGAGATGGTGGGGGTGTGGGGGGGTGAGGGATGTAGAGGAGTTGAGAGCAAGAAACATTTGTAGAAATAGATGTATGAGAGCCAGAAGAGAAGGTGTATAAGAGAGAGAGCTGTAGAGTACTGGCAGGAGAAGAAAGAAGGGAAAAAGGGAGAGAAGGATGAGAGTGGGGAGAGAGAAAGAGGGTTGTAATAGGGGATGAGGCAAAAAGAGAAGAAGCGCAGGCAGAGAGAGAAAGAGGGGACAGGATGACAGAAATTGAATGGAGGAGGATAAAAGAAATGATGAGGGCAAGAGGAGAAAGAGTGGGGCCATTGGGGGGACGGGACAGAGAAAGAGTGGGTAGTGGAAGAAAGAGGGCTAGAAGAGGGTCAGCCAGTGGGCTACTGGTGTTGGATAGAGAAATGGGTTTGAAATAGGGGAACAAAAGAGGGACTGGGGGAGGGGGATACTAGAGCTGGGCAGACAGTGTAGAGCAGTGGTCTCAAACTCAAACCCTTCGCAGGGCCACATTTTGGATTTGTAGGTACTTGGAGGGCCTCAGAAAAAATAGTTAATGTCTTATTAAAGAAATGACAATTTTGCATGAGGTAAAACTCTTTATAGTTTATAAATCTTTCCTTTTGGCCAAGTCTTATTTTACATACTGAGGGCCTCAAAATAGTACCTGGCGGGCTGCATGTGGCCCCCGGGCTGTGAGTTTGAGACCACTGGTATAGAGAGAGGAGGCAAAATAGCACACAGTGAGACAGGAGAGGTTATGTTGGGGAAGCCAAGCCCCCTTAATTCTTGTAGGGAATGCTGTGTTGGGGCTGTTGAGCTCTCCTCGTTCTTGGTACCTAAATTATGACACATACTAGAATTCAATTCTCTAAACTTTTTCTGTTTTCTCCTTTTTTCAGCTCTCTTCTTCTAGTCTTTTCTTTTATCATTTTCTTGTGGTATGTTCCTTTCCCCTTTCCATTTATTTTGATATGATGTATCCTCTTATCATTTTTCCGTTTTGTGTCAAGTACATCTATCCATGGTTTTTAATAATCCCTGTGTGTCTCCCCTAATTTATATTTTTGTAAAATTTGTATGGAAAGTGCTTAGGCTTCAATAAGCGGTATACCAAATATAATAAAACTTGAAATTTGCAGAGTGAGAGGTGACATGTTGAGGCATACCTCCCCCTGGTCACTTTTATTGGGAGTGAGGGGTATTATGCGGAGAGTGAGAGAGAGCAAGAAATACTGGGCAGAGAATGGGTACGGGGTGGAAGCATTGAGCAAAATGTCAGGGATAGAGGGAAAGACCCTGGGCGCAGCATGGGGGGGGAGAAGATGGGCAGAGTGTGATAGAGACAAAAACACTAGGCATGTGTAAGAGTGGGAGAGAGAGATGTTAGACTGAATGTGGGGGAAGGGAGAGACAAAAGCACTTGGCAGCATGTAAAGGAGCGACAGACAAACATTCAACAGAGCATGGGGAGTGAGTGAGAGAATGGATGGATGCTTAGTGGGAGTAAGGTGGGAAGATTGAGAAAGGCTGATGAGGGCAAGCTAGGGGAACTGAAAGAGCAAGAATGATTCAGACAGGGTGGGAGAAATGATAAAAACTAGTGGGCTCAGGGAGAGAGGATTGAGGGAGAGACAGGCAGAGAAAGAGAGGGGGTGGGAAGGAGAGAGGGACTGCGTTCCTGTTGGGGACCTTGGCTTGAAAACAGAGACTCTTTGCATTTTCATTCCTTGGCTCGAGGTGAATGAAAGAATGGCCATTCCCGTCTTATCAAAAACTCAGGTCTGTCTGGTAGTCTACACAAGAACGTTGGAAGCCAAATATTCTGGCTTTATAGTCTGACATGGGAAGGTAGGGGTACTAGGTGTGAACTAAATATGTAATCTTTTACCCAAAACATTGGGGTGTTTCCTGCAGAAGACGTTAAAACTGCTCTGGTTAGGGAGAGGGAGCAATATCTTACAAGTGGTCACACCCTGTGGCTGACCTGGTAGCTGTAACTTAGCCTTAATATTGTGGAAAAAGAGAATTGGGCAAGCAGGATGGATTGTTTGTCCTTTTTTCTGCCACCATCCACTGTGTTACAAGTGGAAATAAGGAATGCAAGCTGAATCTGCTCCAGACCTAGACAGTCAGTCCACTATTGTCCCCGTATACCACACCATCGCTGGGAGGGGGAGAAGTGACGGGGGGGGGGAGAAACTTAGCAGGCATTATATATCAGAGGGGGCAGAGATTGAGGGAAGATTTCATGAACTGCAGATATATAAAGCACAGTTACCATGGAAACCCTTTCCTTCGGATACAGCGTGTTTATCAAAGATTGTTAATGGCTCAACAATGCCTTGCTAATGCTGCTGGGAACCAGGACCAGCAGGTGAGCTATGGCCATTTTTTTTAATGTTTGCCATTTTCACTTTGCATAAGTCTACTTTGTGCCACATACACTGTGCATGAACTATAAGTGTATAGAGACAAAGAGAGAGACAGGAGAGCACTAGAGAGACACATAGTCTGGTACAGTGTTCTTCAACCGCCGGTCCGCAGAAATTTTCTGCCGGTCCACAGGTCTATCGGGCAGAAAACAGTGTTCTTCAGCCGCCGGTCCACGGTGCGATCAACGCAGTGCACAAGGCTCCTACGCGTGTCCTGCGCCTGAACCGGAAGCATTCTCTCTGACGCCGCAACATCAGAGGGAAGGCTTCCAGATGAGGCATGGGATGTGCGCGAGGAGCCGCTGCCCACAGCTCTGTGCAATGCAGCACTCAGGGAGCCGGCCCGAAGATGCCGTGTTGATCACACCATGGACCGGCCCGAAGATAACACCAGAGGGGCAGGCCAGAAGGCAAGGCACAGCATGGAGGGAGAGAGACAACAACGGTAGGGGGAATGCTTCTATTTATTTTAATTTAGTGATTGATTTACATGTGCTGTCTGTTCAGGAAGAAATGCATTTGTTTCTTTTCCTCTGGAGTTGTACTGCTTGCAGAGTCTTGCATCTTAGGGTTTGTTTGTAAATATTAGTACTTTTAGTTTTTGGTCCTGCGTTTGCATGGGGTTATCTGTTTACTGGTAGGAATGAATGCTGAAAAGCATACAGTGTGCTTTGTGTATTTTAATTTTGTGGTTAACCATTATGTGGTGTTAATACGATTATATTGTGTGTGTGTTTATATGAAAAATGAATGGAAAAAATGGTGTTACAAATTAGTACTACAGTATTATGGGGGTGGGGTCTGGGGCGGAGATTGGGTGGAGATGGGCACGACTTAGCCCAGTGTTCTTCAACTGCCGGTCTGCGGACCAGTGCTGGTCCATAAAATAATTATTTTATTTCTGCCGGTCCATAGGTGTCAAAAGATTGAAGAACACTTGTCTAGCAGGTGACCACAGATAAAGACAAGAAGGCCTATGGAGTCTGCCTATTTGTGACTGAGTCTTGCGAAGTCTGCCTGCTTTCCAGCTTTAGCATCACACGTATGGATTCTCTGTGTTAATCTCAGGCTTTCTGGAATTCTGTTCTGTTTTTCCTTCCATCGTTTTCTCTAGGCACCCAGCATCTTTTTGTGAAGAAATATTTTCTAATGTTACTCCTGTCTGCCCCCTTTGGACCCCATATCATGATCTTTTGTAGTAAAGGTTCCTTTTCACAGAATCATGTTGGCTTCTTGTGTATTAATTATGCCTATGAGTAATTTAAAGGTAAGAATCATAATCCCCCCTCCCCCATTCCCTCTGGAGTATCCACATTTAGGTCCTTAATTCTCAGTTCATAGGGTTTCTGAGACTAAGCATCATTTTAATAGCCAAAGAGATGGATGGGGGAGGGGTGCAGGTAAGAAAGAGACATACAGAAGGGGAACAGAGAGGATTGTGAAAAAGACATGTAGGAAAATTAAAACAAAGAGAGAAGTATACAGTGGACCTTATTTTTAAAGAACTTTTCAATAAATAAGACTGATAGGTAGAGAAAACGATGCAGGGGTGAATGGGATGTGTGGATACTGAGCAGGTATGTCACACTCATGACTAATGATGGGCCACTACAGCAGCTGTGCATTCACTGATGAGCCACACTAAAATATTCATTCTCTCTATTCTCCCCACTACAGTTACTTAGGAGCCAAATTTACATTACAGAATTAACCAGAAGTTGAATTTAGAATGAGCATTAGATCCTATAATGTGAGCTACACAGAATTCCCTTGTGGGTCTCATGTTTGACACGCCTGATATTAAGTGTGTCTGTGAGTGAAAACCCTACTGCTCAGGCACAGTACCTAATTTCTATATCCTTTATCTACTTTACATCAAAATTATCTTTCTGCCTAGTTTGCTGGCCTTAGAGCACAGGTGTTAAACTCAAGGCCCGCCTAGCCGTTTTATGTGGCCCGCGGTGTGATGCTGCATTTTCATTGCGCCCCTGGTATTATCTTCTGGCCGGCTCCCTCCTTCTCACTGCCGCAGTGTCTCCTTGCGCATCCTATGCCTGAACCGGAAGCCTTCTCTCTGATGTCGCAACATCAGAGGTAATGCTTCCAGATGAGGCACGGGACGCATGAGGAGCTGCCGCTCACGGCTTTGTGCACACTGCGGCAGTGAGGAGGAGGGAGCTAGCCAGAAGATAACACCAGAGGCGGCAATGAAAACGCCGCATCGCACTGCAGGCCGCATAAAATGGCCAGGTGGGAGCCGGCCAGAAGGTAAGACACCCGCCGGAGAGAGGCACAGCATGGAGGGAGAGAAACAACAAAGGTAGGGGGAATGACTTTATTTTCAATTTAGTGATTGAATAGTGTCAATTTTGAGAATTTACATCTGCTGTCTGTATTTTGCACTGTTCAGGAAGAAATGCATTTGCTTCTTTTTCTCTGGAGTTGTACTGCATGCAGAGTCTTGAATCTTAGGGTTTCCTTTGCATATATTAGTACTATTAGTTTTGGTCCAGAATCCTCAGGAACCCATTTTTACATGACAGCCTCAGCATTTTGTACGCACAAAATTATGATTCTTCTCCTCTTTTTACATTTATTTCTAATAATACTCGTAGTTCTGTTGTGCAGTTTCAGTTAACTTCAAGGATAAAAGATGAAATGGTGACTCAGGCATCAATAGCATTGATTTTCTGGCACACGTCCTAAAA
This sequence comes from Geotrypetes seraphini, assembly GCF_902459505.1. NCBI lineage: Eukaryota > Metazoa > Chordata > Amphibia > Gymnophiona > Dermophiidae > Geotrypetes > Geotrypetes seraphini. The sequence continues at coordinate 208,006,849 of NC_047086.1, read as the reverse complement.
ATACATTTCAAACCTAGAATAAATTGCAGCATCTCTATTCGCCTCTGTTACAGCCAGTTTTGTAGACCTATTTCTGTATTTAGATATATGTCGTCTGTTCCTTCCGATTCCACACTTAATCACTTCGACTTAGAGAACACTTTCATTTTGACTGGATCATAAAGTACTACAGAGACAGTTTAATACTTCAGAAGCAGGGTAGGAAGGCTAATTTGTAATTTTAGAAATCTAGAATCTGGTGTATTTCACTTACATGTACTTTCATGATTTAAGGCAGGGGTGTCAAAGTCCCTCCTCGAGGGCCGCAATCCAGTCAGGTTTTCAGGGTTTCCCTAATGAATATGCATGAGATCTATTAGCATACAATGAAAGTAGTACATGCAAATAGATCTCATGTATATTCATTGGGGAAATCCTGAAAACCTGACTGGATTGCGGCCCTCGAGGAGGGACTTTGACATCCCTGATTTAAGGCCAAGCTAATGAGATTCATTTTTTAAAATATTTTTTATTTATAGATATTTCAAATATTATAATTTCAAATAATATCCCCGATATTACCAATTAAGAAAAAGGCAAAGTAATAATTACTAACAAGATATGAAAAAGATTACTTCCATCATCAACAAAACAGGAGAATTATACATTCAAGAAAAGGAAAATATTTCATATATATTATTAAGGCTCCTTTTATGAAGCCGCATTAGGCTTTTTTATCACTAGCCACAGCGGTATTAGCTCCAACATTCATAGGAATTCTATGATGTCGGAGCTTTTACTGCCACAGCCAGTGATAAAAAAAGCCTAACACATAAAAGGGGGGGAGGAGGGAGGATTCTTATACCCTCCAACCCAACCAAGTCTATCCATTAGTATCTCATAAACATTTGGGAGAGAGGTTTAAGTCCTGCAGAGCTTCCCAAAGCATCTCCTTGGTGATGACTGCTGGTTAGGAGGGGTAGCACTTTACATCAGAGAGAACATCAAAACAACCAGGATCACAGATGTCAAGTACACCAGGGAATCCATCTGGATAAACCTGGCCAGAGGCAGAGAAAAATGCCTGTACCTTGGTATAGTATACAGACTTCCAAGACAATCGGAGGACAAGGACATGAAATTAATTGAAGACATAGAGAATATCACTCTACGGGGGGACGCTGTTCTGCTAGGGGATTTCAACATGATTGATGCGGATTGGAACACACTCTCAGCGATGACTACTGGTAGCAGGAGGCTATTAACGTCCATGAAGGGAGTACGACTCAAACAAATGGTACTAGAGCCCACTAAGGCCCAGGCGATCCTGGACCTGGTACTTACGAACGGGGAAAGCATCTCGGAGGTCTCGGTGGGAGAAACGCTAGCCACCAGCGACCACAACATGGTATGGTTCAACCTTAGGAAAGACTTCCTTAGATCACAAACAAAAACAAGGGTACTCAATTTCCGGGGCACTGACTTCGCACGCATGGGAGATTTCGTCCATCGGACACTGCAGGACCAAGCTGTTACCAGTAATGTGGAAGCTATGTGGTCAACCCTGAAATCGGCCCTACACGAGGCAACTAGCCGCTACATAAAATCAGTAAATAACAAAGAAACAAGAAACCCCAATGGTTCACCGAGGAGGTCTCGTACCTCATTAAGGAGAAGAATAAAGCATTTCTCTCCTACAAACGTACGGAGAAAAGAGAAGCTAACATAGAATATAGGACCAGGTCTACAGCGGACAAAACAGCAGTTAGGGAGGAAAAACTTCGAGTGGAAGAAACTCTAGCAAAGAACATTAAGAAAGGGGACAAATCCTTCTTCAGGTATATTAGTGATAGGAAAAAGAACACAGACGGGATAGTATGCCTTAGAACACTGGACGGGAATTATGTGGAAGCAGATTCCGATAAAGCCAAACTACTGAATGAATACTTCTGCTCAGTCTTCACCTGTGAGGCACCAGGGCACGGTCTACAGTTGGAGGCAAAGCCAAGCGTGGAAGACCCGTTTCAAAATTTTGAGTTCACACCAGTTGACGTTTACAACGAACTGTCAAGACTCAAGGTGAACAAAGCCATGGGACCGGACAGTTTGCACCCAAGAGTGCTCAGAGAGTTGTGTGATGTCCTGGCGGAACCATTAGCCATGCTCTTCAATCTCTCCCTAAGTACGGGGAGAGTCCCCATGGACTGCAAAACAGCTAACGTCGTTCCTCTGCACAAAAAGGGTTGCAGGGCAGAGGCTGCGAATTACAGACCAGTGAGTCTCACATCAATAGTGTGTAAACTCATGGAAACACTACTTAAACGTAAATTAGACACGATCTTGGATGAGGGGAATCTACGGGATCCCAGTCAACATGGATTCACCAAGGGTAGATCCTGCCAATCCAATCTCATCAGCTTCTTTGACTGGGTAACAGGAAAGCTAGACTCGGGAGAGTCTCTGGACGTCGTGTACCTGGACTTCAGTAAAGCTTTTGATAGTGTCCCACACCGCAGGCTGTTAAGCAAGATGAAATTGATGGGGTTAGGGGAGACACTAACTACATGGGTCAACAATTGGCTAAGTGGCAGACTTCAGAGGGTGGTGGTCAACAGCACCCTCTCTGGAAGTGGCCAGCGGAGTACCGCAGGGCTCAGTCCTGGGTCCGCTTCTTTTCAACATATTCATAGGGGATTTGACTCAAGGGATTCAAGGTAAAATAACATTATTCGCCGATGACACCAAACTATGTAATATAGTAAGTGAAAGCAATTTGCAGGATAGTATGGCGCAGGACCTGCTTACGTTGGAAAGCTGGTCCTTGACCTGGCAGCTGGGTTTCAACGCTAAGAAATGTAAGGTCATGCACCTCGGTAGCGGAAATCCATGCAGAACTTACACCTTGAATGGAGAAACATTAGCTAGGACTTCAGCAGAACGAGATTTAGGAGTAATCATCAGTGCAGACATGAAGACTGCCAAACAAGTGGAGAAGGCCTCATCTAAGGCAAGGCAGATGATGGGTTTTATCAATAGAAGTTTCGTCAGCCGGAAATCTGAAGTCATAATGCCATTGTACAGAAAAATGGTGAGACCTCATCTAGAATACTGTGTGCAATTCTGGAGGCCACATTACCGTAAAGACGTGCTCAGAGTCGAGTCGGTTCAGCGGATGGCCACCAGGATGATCTTGGGGCTCAAGAGTCTCTCGTACGAAGAGTGACTGAACAAATTGCAGCTCTACACTCTCGAAGAACGTAGGGAGAGGGGGGTACATGATTGAGACATTTAAGTACATCACAGGACGTGTCAAGGTGGAAGATGATATTTTCTTTCTCAAAGGACCCTCGGCCACAAGAGGGCATCCGCTCAAACTCATAGGCGGGAAATTTCATGGCGACACCAGGAAGTATTTCTTCACGGAAAGAGTGGTAGATCACTGGAACAAGCTTCCAGTGCAGGTGGTCGAGGACACCAGCGTGCCTGACTTTAAGAATAAATGGGACACCTATGTAGGATCCCTACGAGGGTCGAGTTAAGGAATTGGGTCATTAGGGCACAGACTTAAGGGGGTGGGTCAGTAGAGTGGGCAGACTTGATGGGCTATAGCCCTTTTCTGCCGTCATCTTTCTATGTTTCTATGTTTCTCCAATTCTCTCAACCCACAGGAAGGATCCTGTGCTGTCAACTCATTCAGTTCCCCTACCGAGGTTAACTTCTGTAAAAGCACATTCATTTTAGGTATTATCCCAGCTTGTGGAATAGAAAATACCAATTAAAGGCTCCCCAGCAACAGCTTAGTCTAGTGACTCTCCTCAGCACCATAGTGACTTTGCTCTTCTTCAGCAGTGGCACTTCCTTATTGAGAGGTTGTGGTCCATGATTCAGGGCTCAGCAATGCCCTTTCTTCACTGTTGCCCAGACCAGACATGCCAGATGGGCCAGAAGGCTGGGTCAGAGCAGGACTGGTCAATACCGAAAATCCCTTGAGCATTGTCTGCTTCGGTGGAAGCAGGAGACTGGGTTTACCAAGAACCACCCAAGCTGCACCTTGCCCATCAGGGAAATGCAAGAGAAACTTCAGGAGGGGAAGAACATCTCATGGTACGTTCCACAAAGGTGCCAGAAGAAAAAGGACACTATTGGAGCCCAACTGCCTCAACCTTTGTGATGCTTCAAAGTTTTCACATACTGATTTTTTTTTGGGAAGCTGAAAAGAAATTTGAAATTGTAATGAACTAAGGGCCTGGATGCAGCCATCTCCTGGTTGGAAGGCCTAGCTTCTAGGCTTGATGTCTATGGTGTGCAAGAGCTTTCAAAGGCATTCGAACTGTAGCTGGGTAAACTGAGGCACAGGAAGATAAAAGTGAGGTACAGTAGTAGCAGAGCTCAGATTTTAACTGAAGCTCAGGGAGATAAAGGACCTCATTCAAAAAGGGATTTCCCCATTTGCACATCTGTGGGAAAAACCTTAGGCCCAAATTCTGAATATAGCGTCCTAAGTTGCACAGGCAAATTGGTGGTTAAGTGCACAGCTTTGTAGGCACATTCTATAAAGTAGTGCATGTCACTTCTAGTACGCAAATCTCAAAAGGGCGTGTGGCTGGGGAGGAACATGGGCAAATCACGAGCGTGCCTAAAAGTTAGGTCTACTGTTATAGAACACTTGATCTGCGCACAACTTAGGGAAAGGTATTTTGACCTGGTTTTCCTTGGCCTAAATGGATGTGCCCAAATGTTATGCCACGTATGGCCTTTAAGCACGATTCTATATATAGTGAGTGCCTTTTATAGAATCGCACTAAGTGCCATTCTGATCAGCACTGATTTTATAGGCACCATATATAGAATTTGGGGGTTAGTAAATAAAGCCCAAATTAACATAGCCAACGTCAAGCACAGACAGTGGCAGAGCTGGGGACTGGGAATAGGCATAGAGAAATGGGTGTGTTGGGGGGGGGGGCTTTCCATAAAACTAACTGCAAAGCCATCTTCAAATCTGACCCAGAAATTCTTTTAAGCAGCTTTCATTGGTGTAACCATAAGATTCACGTCTCCTCAGGAAGGTAAATTAAAAAGCAAACTTCCACGCCAGGCCCTAGCATCCTCTGCAATTCTGACAACCTTTAGCTTCTCAAGCAGTGACAGCCTGTGGATTCAAGACAGCTCATTTGCACAGTACAGGATGCTGCAGACTTAACAAATGAATCATCAATCAGCCGTTGAAAAGTAGCATGAACTTCCAACAAAGATCTAGATTTCATGACAACAGCTTTGCATTAGTAACAGCTAAAGATTCAGCCTTTCTTCTGGGGGTAAAGATCACTTATATAATTCAGAAACCCAGAACATTTTGCAAATGCTATAAACACATTATAAGTTAAGGTATATTGAACTTCTCATGGGGCTGAAGTCACTTGAATATTCAACTTGCATTTGATTGCACTTGCTTTGTCTGTCATAAAAGTCCTGTCCTGAACCACTGTCCTGTTTGACTGAAAATAAAGGCAGCCATGGGGCCTTAGCTGCTCAAAGTAACTGGAAATAAGTAGGTGGGGAATGGGTGATTAGGCAAAGAGTGCTAGACTTCTAAAATTACAAAATTAGCCTTCCCATCCCACCGCTTTCCTGCTTCAGAAGTATTCAACTATGTCTGTAGTATTTTTCATCCAGTCAAATTGAAAGTGTTCTCTAAACTGAAATCTGTCTTGAGTTATAGGCTCAAGTAAAGTGTTTTAATTTTGAAGGCTCTGGCTGTATCCAAGGTCAGGGATTATGAGGAAGGGGGAGAATAAATAGGGGAGAGAGGTGTTGATTTCCCTTATCTTAACTCCAAGATTCAATTGATGTCTTCCTGGCCTCTTATAAGATGAATTGGTTTACGGATTTGATCTATTAAAATATTTTCTGCTTCTGATATTTGTTGCTGAGCCTAAATCCAAATTTACACCCCCCACCCCCTTTAACAAAGCTGCATTAGGTTTTTTTATTGCCATCCTTGGCGGTATTAGCTCTGATGCTCATAGGAATTCTATGAGTGTCAGTGTTAATACCACTGCGGCCGGTGATAAAAAAAAAAAAAGCCTAACGCAGCTTTGTAAAAGGAACCCCAGAGAATGGCATAGTGAAGGTGGCATGTACTGGATGGTACAACCTTCAGACTCAACCAGACCAGGGAATTGGCTAGGAAGAGTTGGTACTTTAGCTAGTCACAGTACAGGAAACATAATGGTCTAGTGGCACTTGTCAATGCTTAAGTGGCCTCAGGAAAACACTGTTCAACTACTAATATGGTGAGTGTACCAGAGGCAGTAGAAAACCTGAGTTGGCTTGGGTACATTTGGCATCAACTGGGCTGACCACTATGCGTATTCTATAAACAGCACTTAACTGCAGGCTCAGTTTATAGAATAGTGTTAAACAAGTTTTTTTCCCACAATTTTTTTTGGGTGCTATATACAGAATCTGGCCCTTTGTGTTTAGTGAGAAGGTTGGTAATTGGGAAGTACTAGTGCGCCATGGTACTCTTTGCTAAGCAATTTAGTCAAAATGGAAAACTGTAGCATGATAGCACTGGAAGCGAGCTTAAGAGGTCATCTAGCATTGTAAAAAGACGAAAATGGCATAATTCCTCCCAAGCAATAAAACAATATGATGTCTGACCTAGTGGTCCAATAGACAATCTTTAACCCTTTCAGGACCATAAGGATCGTAGGCCAATTTTTGTGGTTTTGACGACATTTTTATGGTAAAAAGGGCTTGCAGATGCCAAAAAATTGATTTTTTTTGTGAAATATCATTATTTTTTTTTGTAAAAAATCAAACTTCTGGCTTATGGACAGTGTGGCAAGTGAATCTTCTCGTCAATCTGGCAACGACGCTAATGAATGAATGTCGGAACCAGTTTGTTTACATAAAGGCAGTATCATATGGAATCCGTACATATCAAATTTAGAATTGTAGACTATCCCAATCAAAATTTATAGGATTTTAAAGTTATGGGACAAATATGTCCCTTGGTCCTGAAAGGGTTAATCAAAATAGATAACCCCACTAGTGAATAGTACTGTTCCTTATTTATTTACTCAAGGACGATTTAACTGTATTTCAGTTTTCTATTCATTCAATTCTATTAATATACAATTAAACTTAGTTTAATTGGAGGGAAAAAGCCTCAGAATATAGAGCCACCAGCACAACTGATATGTGTCAAACAAATCAGCAAAAATGCCGACTTTGGCTCATACATAGTCATTGGCAAAAAAAACCTCTTATTTTTTCTTTATTACTTTACTTCTGAAATGCTTGTTAATCTCCTTATTATATTTCTTTTTATGATTTTAGATTATTCTCAATCGCATTCTCAGTTCAGAAATACAGATCTTTCCATCTCTAAACTAGGGTCAGCACTACTCATTTTACGTTCAAGATAATGAAGGGAATAGACTTGGTAGATAAAGACAGGTTGTTTACCCTCTCCAAGGTAGGGAGAACAAGAGGGCACTCTCTAAAGTTAAAAGGGGATAGATTCCGTACAAATGTAAGGAAGTTCTTTTTCACCCACAGAGTGGTGGAAAACTGGAATGCTCTTCCGGAGGCTGTCGTAGGGGAAAACACCCTCCAGGGATTCAAGACCAAGTTAGACGAGTTCCTGCTGAACTGGAGCGTATGCAGGTAAGGCTAGTCTCGGTTGGGGCACTGGTCTTTGACCTAGGGGCCGCCTCGGGAGCGGACTGCTAGGCACGATGGTCTGACCCAGCAGCGGCAATTCCTATGTTCTTATGTACCAGCTACACTGTAGCGAAATCATGCAGCAAAAAAAAAAAAAAATCCAGCAATTCTACCCAAATACAGTAGTTCCACAGTGCATGGGGTCCACTTATAGTCACTCCTGTATCTTTTGAAGTGGATCTTCTGCTCTGGAGACCTTTTCTGATATTTTATTTGGGAGGGGGTCCTTAATTTCTTAAATTCTGCCATGGAAATAAGGGTTAGAAGGAGCCATGAATAGTCATCTAGAATAAATAAAAAAAGACTGGAAAGGATGTTAAGGGGTCTTTTAAAATCACAGAAATTCAGGATTAGAAGAGACCCTGAAAACATATTTCTCCATGAAAAGAATGGTAAATATATGGAACTGCCCTCCAGTGGAGGCTAAATCAATAACAGAATTTAAGAAAAGCACAAAAGATCCAAGGTTGCAAAGGAATTAGTGGAAAGCCAGGGATCAATTGGGGGGTCTATGGCACTCCAACAGGAATGAAACTGAGCAGACAACATGGGGCTTATGCTCTGTATGTTGCATCATATTCTGTTACACTAATCATCCCCCTTCTGCCAGCAGAAAGTATTGTACTTACACCATCTTGAAAAGGATGTTTAGTAGAATCAGAAAAGGGGCTGGTTCAGTAGCAATGCTCTGCACTTCCGTGGAGAGGAAACTGAATCCGATTCCAGGTTAGCTCTTCTAGTCTCTAAGCTTATGAGAGCTGGGGACGCTGCAGGAGAGAGGTTTCCAGTCATAGTAACATACATAGTAGATGACGGCAGATAAAGACCCGAATGGTCCATCCAGTCTGCCCAACCTGATGCAATTTAATTTTTTTTGTTGTTTCTTCTTAGCTATTTCTGGGCAAGAATCCAAATCTCTGCCCGGTACTGTGCTTAGGTTCCAACTACTGAAGTCTCCGTCAAAGCTCACTCCAGCCCTTCTACACCATGTGGCAATGGTAAGACTGGATGTAGGGCCAAGGGCTGCAGAGTTCTGAAAGAAGCCACGGTGCGTGGCCCTCAGCCGAGGACTGTTGTGGCAAACCACTGGACTAAGGGAATTGTGAATACAGGCTCACAGCTGTAAATCCCAGGCTCGGTTCCTGCAATCCCCTCCTCCATCACAAAGAACCATAAGAAAGATTGTACAGCAATGGAACACAGTTCCAGAAGTCCTCCACATTCAGCCTGAAAGGGACTTCAACAAATCTTTTAGAGCAGGATGTACGTGCCTTTTAGTCCGAGGACCACATTAGAGTCTCCATCCAGGTTAGGATGTGCATTCAGTTTGTTGGTATGCCTTAAATTTACTGCACACTAAATGAATTGAATGCACATTAACCTACCCCCTCTTTCACTAAGGCACACTAGCCGATTTAACGCACGCTAAACGCTAACGTGTCCGTAGAACATAATGGATGTGTTGGCATTCAGCACGCCTTAGTAAAAGGACCCCTTAGCAAATTATAGCTGTTAAAATTTTTGTTATGATACAAAAGTATGGAAACAGACTGAAAAAAAAATTGTTCTAAAAATTTGGAAAACTGTCCAAATGACAAACAAACTAAAAATATTTGCCATGGGACCGTAGGTTTGGTGTGAAGGGAGGGTAATGAAGATCTCAGGTACTTTCTCAGGTAAAGTACCCATGTCTAAGACACTCTCTAATCCCCAACTTGTCCTGTTTGTCTGTCTGATTAGACTGTAAGCTCTACTGAACAGGGACTGTCTCTTTAATGTTTTAATGTACAGCACTGCATACGTCTAGCGGCACTATAGAAATGATAAGAAGTAGTAGATATGTAGTAAGATCTGAGGAAGGAGGGGGGGATCTCTGGAAGTCAGAGGAGCAAAGGGGACAGTCCCCTTCAAATGCTGACAAGCCAATGATATCACTACTGGCTTGACAATGCAACTTGTTCCAGACACACACCTCTTACCACCACCATTGTGGGCTGTAACTCAACTCATTTCTGCAGATTGGATTAAATACTCCCACGGGCCAGATGTGGTCCCGAGAGCAATGGATTACTCGTCCTTTCTCTAAAATAATAGAAAGATCAGGCTGCACATTAACCCCTCCCCCCCTTTCATTCTCCAACAGGTCACCTCAGTTTAAGCACCATTTGTACACTTACGCATGTAAATTTAGTATCACTCCATAACAAAAGCACCACACAAGCCAAGAAAGCTAGCTTATTACTTAAGTGAAAGAAAAGCCTCAGACAAACAGAGAGGTGTACTTACACTCTTCCACCAAAGCATCATAGGCAAAAAAAACTTTTGCACGAGTTTAAAGATAGCAGGTGGGAGCAAAAAAAAAAAAAAAAAAAATAGCCTAGAATGATTAATGGTAAAAACCACTGAACACAAACAGGCCAGGCCGACAATCGTTTTGTGGCCGGTAACCACTGCTTCAGGGTCTTAGCGCCAAATCCAGGTAATCAGTACGCAGATCCTAACCGCTGCTTTCAACTTGTCCTCCCAGGAAAGCTCAGAACGGGTTACAAGTTTACATACATAACAAAGGGGTCCTTTTCCTAAGGCGGGCTAGCCGTTTTAACCCTAACATGCCCATTTTAGTCTATGGACGCGTTAGCGTTTAGTGCGCGGTGAAACGGCTAGCACACCTTAGTAAAAGGACCCCAAAGCCTGGAAAAATATGCATCTGATAAGTCTGTGAATATGAAAACTAACAACAATGTTGTACAGTAAAACTTCTGATTGAGAATTCCACTCTTCCTCTTTAGCACTTCCCTTAACACAGCAAAGAAGCAGACCACATGTATTGGGGATTTGAGAGATATGAGCCTTTCTAGTGAATAACCTTTGGGAAGAACATGACAGCTCGTTTAATGACCAAACTACATTCAGTTCAGCTTTGCCCATCTGTTCTGCCCCTAATTATTCTGGCATACATACAGTATACATGGCATGCATGTGAATCTATTCTGTGAGAGCAAACAATACCATGGGGAACGTTACATTATGTTCTCTGCATAATGAGATTTCCAGCTGGGATAACTCACACACACTAGAGTTACAGTAAATGATAAGAAACATATATACAGTCAAACCTCGGTTTGCGAGTAACGCGGTTTGCGAGTGTTTTGCAATACAAGCAAAACACTCAGCAAACTTTTGTCTCGCAAACCAAGTGGCCACCTACAAATTGTAGCACCCAGCAACTGACACCCAACAGGAACACACCCCTCGCCACGTCCTCCCAGTTCCTTGCCACCTTTTGGGTTGTGGAACGAATTGTGAGTCTCTCTCTCCCCCTCTCATAGAACTCCTGAGGTACTGTGATATATAAATACATTTTTATGTTAGGTTGTGTTATACTGAGACTCGACCTGCTTTGTAGACCCCCAGGAATTTGTGCACCCCTGCTATAAAGTATGATAGCCAGATGGAGCCAGTGGAATGAGGTAGGCGACTAGAGTCATGATTCAAGCAAACTTTTTGTCCCAAATACTATCATCCACTAGGATGCTTAGAGGATCAAGGCAGAGGTTTACTTATGACGGCTGCTTATCATTTTTATAGCGCTCCGCATTAAAACATGTAAGAGCCGAACACTCTCCCCCCAAAACAAAAAGGCGTTTCACTGCATCTAACATAATTTGCACACACTGCTCCCATTGTAAGCAAATCTGTCTCATTCATTGTGAATATTTATTTATTTAAAATTATTTGTAGCCAGCCTATTTACAAATCTAGACCGGGAACAATATAACATACAAAATCAGCAAATAACAAACAACAAAATGCAATAGCAATACATTGAACCTTGGTTTACGAACATAATTCATTCCAGAAGCTTGCTTGTAAACCAAATTGCTCGTATATCAAAGTGAGTTTACCCATAGGAAATAAGGGAAACTCGCTTGATTCGTTCCCCCCCCCCGAGAACCGGCATCGATCCCCCCCCCCACTCGCGAACGCCCCCCTGTGCAAACCGGCATCCCCCGCCAGCCCAAACAGAAGCCTTACCCCATCTGGCACCGGCACGCAGCCCCAGGACGTGCCAGTGCTGGTGAACGAAGAGCCTTCCTGTTGCCTGGGCCTTGAGCATCTGCACAAAATCTCGGAGAGAGAGCGAGAACCAGAAGGCCTTGAGCATACGCAGATGCTCAAGGCCCAGGCAACAGGAAGGATCTTCGTTCACCGGCACATCCTGTGGGCTGCATACTGGTGCCAGATGGGGTAAGGCTTCTGTTTGGGCGGGCGGAGGATTCCGGGTTCACGTGGGGGGGCGTTCACGAGTGGGGGGAGCGATGCCGGTTCTCGGGAGTGGGAAGCGATGTTCGCAAATCGAGTCAACGCTCAGTTTGCGAGTCACGATTTGCGAGAATGTTTTGCTCGTCTTGCAAAACACTCGCAAACCGCGTTACTCGCAAACCGAGGTTTGACTGTATATATCATAAAACATCCGAACATCTTTACACAATCATAAAATACATCTTCAAAAAGGCAGTTCAAAGCAGGTACCAACCACATATCCTGAAAATCCAACTGGCTGGGTGTATCTGGAGGAGTGGGCTGAACGTGACTTAATCAAAACAGACAAACCCAAGCCCTGATGCAGAAAGTCACACGAGCGGCTGAGCACACAGCTTCTATTGCAAGATTAGCGAGAAACTACTCCGTGGAAATGCAGTAAGCTAATGTGATGCAAATTCAAAGCATGCATGACTTGTGTGCTGTGCTAATCGGAGAAAGCCTGTCAGACACATATATGCACATAGGTTCTGCACCAAGAGCGGCTTCGTGGTGCGCATGTTGGAAGAAAATAAAAGCGCCAGCACATCTGCGCATAGCAACTAGCCTCCGAAACATTTCTTGGACACAAAATCCCTGCAAGGCTAATAATATTTATGAACAGAACAACATGCGCAGATGTGCTGGCACTTTTGTATCTTCCAATATGTGCACAGTGAAGCCGCCGTTACCTCCATACACAGGAGCTGTTATTTCTATGACTGCATAAAACAAAATACTGGCAGGAAACCCCCAAAAACTTGGAGTAAATTCTCTCGGCTAACCTTTCTATGCTGCCCCACACCTGGCAGTGAATTACCATGCAAATTAACTTCTGCGCTGAACCTCTTTCTGCATCCACAGTATTGATGTGCTTCTGCTCAGGGTAGCTTTCTGCATCAGCCCCTGTGTCAGTCCAGGTTTTACCCCCGTTGCCTTGTAATTCCTGCCTATCTGAGAGAAGCTGAAACGACTTACAAGTCAAAATCATTAGTGGGGGGGGGGGGGAATCAAACAAGGCCTGGCTCAGCCTGCCCTTCTGACATGGAGCTATAATGTCACTTTATCACTGTATCATATCTCCAATAACAGCTTGGGATTTCAATTCACACCTCCCTGTATTTTGGGATAATGTTTAAGCTTATTAAGAGTTTTAATTCATTTGGAGAGGATCTGCCTAGCTCATTAGGGATGCTGCTCCACAGCTGTTTTTAACAAAGGGGCGCAATGATTGGCATTAATTAGCATTAAGCTGTAAGGAAAATTATTACAGGACATCTTGTGGGGGGGGAAGGGAAGCAATAAAAACATGGCAAGCAGCCTACTCTCAAAAATCCCGTGCATCCTCTTATAGAAGTGACACTTGTTCTCCAAGAACCTTGCCCTTACTGAAAACATCTTTGCACAGTGGCAGCATGTCTCTTCCTGTACAGTCAATGCTTGCTACAGAATAAGATCACTGCCCTCATAAAAGCATCCTTTTTTTTTTTTTTCCCTATGGCAATAACTTCTGTTTCAAGATCATTTTCCAAAGTTTTTTTTCTTGGTTGTTTGATTTGAAAATCAATAAATATAACTATAAAAATTTTTTTTTAAAAGATCATTTTCCAAAGTTTTTTTCTTGGTTGTTTGATTTGAAAATCAATAAATATAACTATAAAAATTTTTTTTTAAAAAGATCATTTTCCACCACGGGCCTACTACCACGTTCTCGGGATATTTTCATTTCTACAACAGAACATCATCTTTCTACTTTTCAGCGTGGCCCTCCTGTCACATTTTTAATGGCGTCCCTTAAGCGCATCTGCAAGAGGGTCCCCCCCCTCCCCCCATGACTTGAGGAAAAGACGGGATTAGTGACGGGGCCGTCGATCACTCCGCGAGAGCGGTGCACCTGCTTACCTCGAACGTGGCTCAGCGAGGCTCTGATCTTGGCTTTCAGCTGGGGCTCGCTCACCCCCTCCGCCAGCACGAAGAGAGCGTCGAGGCTGCTTTTGACTCCCTCGTGCCTCCTCACCTCTGCCCGGATGGCTACCGAGGTCTGCTGCTTCTGGGTGTGCATTTTCCTGGCCTCTTGCCCCTCATGGCAACGGGCTTGGCCAAGGGACGAGCCTTGCCATTACGCCTAGCGCCTGCCTCCCCCCCACAAATAACTAGAATGTCCTTTTCGTAAGTTTTAGGCTTCAGCAGAGTCTGTTAGGCAGCGTGACTTCTCTCTTGCCTGGTAGTTCTCTTGATTCACTCGCCACCACACTTCCTGAGTGTCAAGTTTCAAAGCCGCAGTGCTGTGTGTTTGTGTCTCTCTCTCACTCTCTGTCTTCACCTGAATTCATTTTGACAGCAGTGAGGCACAGTATAGTGCTGCACCCAACTTTGGAGGGTATTTTAGAGCAGGGCTCTCAAAGTCCCTCCTCGAGGGCCGCAATCCAGTCGGGTTTTCAGGATTTCCCCAATGAATAGGCGTTGAAAGCAGTGCATGCACATAGATCTCATGCATATTCATTGGGGAAATCCTGAAAACCCGACTGGATTGCGGCCCTCGAGGAGGGACTTTGAGACCCCTGTTTTAGAGCAGTGGTTCCCAACCCTGTCCCGGAGGACCCCTAAGCCAGTCGGGTTTTCAGGCTAGCCCTATTGAATATGCATGGAGCAGATTTGCATGCCTGGCACCTCCATTATATGCAGATCTCTCTCATGCATATTCATTAACCTAACTGGCCTGGGGGTCCTCCACTCTAAAACAGTGGTTCCCAACTCTGTCCTGGAGGACCACTTGGCCAGTCGGGTTTTCAGGCTAGCCCTAGTGAATATGCATGTGAGAGATTTGCATATAATGAAGGTGCCAGGCATGCAAATCTGCTCCATGCATATTCATTAGGGCTAGCCTGAAAACCCAAGTGGGCCTCCAGGACAGGGTTGGGAACCACTGTTCTAAAAGACCCCAGTTATTTTTAAGTTTTGATTTAAACTTGTTCTTTTTTTTTTTTTTTTTTAATCTGTGCCCTCGAACAGAGCAGGAGGCTGAAAGTTGCCTATCATGTCATATCTGGTGCAGGGGTTATAGCTGCAACCTCAGCACCCTGGGGTTGTGGGTTCAGGCCCTTGCTGCTCCTTGTAACTCTGGGTAGGTCGCTTGGCCCCCCATTGCCCCAGGTATATTACATAGATTGTGAGCCCACTGGGACAAACTGGGAAAAATGCTTGAGTGCCTGAACAAATTCATGTAAACCGTTCTGAACTCCCCTGGGAGAACGGTATAGAAAAGTGAATGAATACATATCATGCATTCACATAGGAGGGAATTCTCTATTGATAGAGTGTGTTCTCATTATCCATGTGTTCCATATTCATGGATTCACTTATTTGGGCAAAATAAAGTTTGTTTATGTTTATTAGTATTTATATACCGCTCTTCATTACAACATCAGTGCAGTTTACAACAAAATTAAGAAAAGGAAGAGAAGGCCAATAGTTAAAGAATATTTTTATTTTTTTTGTGCAACCCAGTTTTGCTATTCACAGGCATGTTTACTTATTCACGGTCATGCACAGTATGTTCCCATCAGTGCTGTAGCCAATCAATTTTGGGAGGGCCTGAACTCAAAGTGGGTGGACCTCTCTTTCCCTTCATCCCCCCCCCCCCAGCTTGTGCAGCAGACTCTCTCTCCCTCCCTTCCCATCCCATCCCCCAGCCTGTGCAGCAGATTCTCTCCCTCTCTTTCACCCCTCCCAGCTCATGCAACAAATTTTCTCTTCCCCCCCCCAGCCCATGTACCATTTCTTCAGGTTGCTTGCAGTGGTTCTTACATGCAGCCAGTGGCTGACCCGGAAGCTTTCCCTCTGATGCAAAACACAAACGTGTCAGAGGGCAGGCTTCCAGGTCAGTCACCGGCAGCTTATGCAGACCACTGCTGGCAACCTGTGACTACTGGGTAGCCGGGCCCAAAACCAAACTGGGTGGGCCAGGCTCGCCCAAGGCTACACCCCTGGTTCCCATGAGGATGCATATATTCATAGAGCTGTGAGTGAATATTGTTGCACCAAAAAACTGCTTTTACAAAAAGCAAAAAAACAACAACAGTGCATAGAATACATTTATAACATGCAGAACAGTGGCATAGCGAGGGTGAGAGGCAACCCTCTCCTGCCCTCTTTTCCGCCCCCCCTCCCAACGCCACATGCTCCTTCCCCATCCCCCCCCCACACAGAAAGCTTCCCTTCCCCCGTACCTCTGTAACATTCCTGGCGCTAGCAACAACCCCCAAGCTGCGGTGGCACCAATTTCAGCTCTTCCTCTGACATCACTTCCTAGGCGTGGATCCAGGATGTGACGTCAGAGAAAGAGCTGAAGCTGGTGTGACAGCAGCTTGGGGGTTGCTGCTCGCACCAGGAACATTACAGAGGTATGGGGGAAGGGAAGAGGCGCATATGATGGCAGTGGAAGGGGGGGCAGAGAGAAGGACAGGTGCCTGTGCCCTGACCAAGACGGTGCCCAGGGCAGACTGCCCTCCTGCCCCCTTACTAAACCACTGATACAGAATATGTTTAAATCTTTTTTATTAGAGAACAGATACCAGTGATACAAAAGCTAATTCACAAACTTGTTCCCGCTAAGCTGCGTTGGCCTGCGCTCGCGCACAAAATATTACATCGCAGCGCAAAGTTTCTCTTCACAGCGCACACACGCGTCGGTAAGGTAAGGGGACGCATTGGGGGGATTGCACTTCCCCACAATTGCCATGCTTCGGTTCCTCTTCTTCTTCCTTCCTTCCTCCCCCCCCCCCCCCCCCGCGGGACCCTGCGGCACCATCAACTCTTACTCCCTCTAATGTCGGCCCTGCAGCTCCAGACTTCCTCGCACCTTCTCCCCTCCCCTTTGGATCGCTATTATTTTAAATGTTATAGCCGCGGAGCTGTATCCATCAGTGGAGATGTCTAACCTCGGCCTGCCCCGGAACTCTTACTGCAACAGTGACTTCCTGTTCCTGCCTAGACGGGCGTCTGCTGCAGTAAGAGTTCCGGGGCAGGCCGAGGTTAGACATCTCCACTGATGGATACAGCTCCGCGGCTATAACATTTAAAATAATAGCGATCCAAAGGGGGAGGGGAGAAGGTGCGAGGAAGTCTGGAGCTGCAGGGCCGACATTAGAGGGAGTAAGAGTTGATGGTGCCGCAGGGTCCCGCGGGGGGGGGGGGAGGAAGGAAGGAAGAAGAGGAACCGAAGCATGGCAATTGTGGGGAAGTGCAGAGCTGCAGGGAAGAGTATTGCGGTACCCAGCTGGAGGGAGAAGGAAGATGAGGGAGGGAATTAAAGGAGATGCCAGGGCTTGGAGCGTAGGAGGAAGGTATGCCAGTCTAAGGGAAAAGGAAGGGGGAGATGTGAGAGCATGGAGGGGGAGCGAAAGATGGAAGAAAAGGAAAGGAGAGAGATGCCAGAGAATCAGGGAAGGGGAGATACCAGACTATGAGGAGAGGTGTGGGAGAGGGAAGGCGAGGAGAGAGATGCCAGACCAATGGGGTGAAAGGAGAGATGGAAGGGGGAGGCATACAGTTTCTGGAAGGGGCATAGAAGGAGAGAAGATGCCATATAGGGGAAGAGAGACGGCAGACAGTGGATGGAAGGAAGAGAGTTACAAGAAGATGAGGAAAGGAGAAACCACAGAAGACAAAGGTAGAAAAAAATTTCTATTTATTTATTGCTTTAGGAGACATGTGTCACTGTTTCTGTGAAGCATTGTATGCAGAGTCCAGCTTCTTGCTGGTTCAATTTAACCTTTGTCTATGTATTTTTATTTTATCCCCCCTTTTACAAAACTGTGAAGCGTTTTTAGCACCAGCCTTGGTGGTAGCAGCTCTGATGCTCAGAATTTTATGAGCATCAGAGCTGTTACCTCCGTAGCTAAAATCCACACTACAGTTTTGTAAAAGAGGGAGGGGTTAGTTTGTGATTACATATTCCTTACTAGGCGAAGGTGTTTTCTGTGTTCTGTGTGTTCGAAAGACATGGTTTTCTGTTAGGATTGACGGTGTAGGATTGATCTGTGCTGGTCTGGCTTGTTTAGTTTTACAATGGGTGTATTGATGTACTGCTCACTGCAATATGTAAGATGCTGCCTTTTCCTAGGTACTCATGTGTGACGTGTGGTTTGTTACTAAAAATCATGTTTTTCTTACAGATGGGGGGGGGTGCCAAAAAATGATGGGCCCCGGATGTTACATATGCTAGGTACGCCACTGTATGTAAAGATACCAGAAAGCTGGCGTAGCAAAAACTTCTAAGTTTTGAGTATTTAACCCTCCCACAATCTCACGGGCACTCGTTTCAAGTTTATTGAGATTTTGATTTAAACGCAATATCAAATATTTTCAATGCGTATAACAAAAATAAATTTGGGGAAATAAATAAAACCATTTGAACCAGTGTTCCCGCTAAGCTGCGCTGGCGTGCGCTGGCGCACAAAATATTACATCGCAGCGCACACGTTTCTCGTCACAGCGCACGATCGGAAGAGGCGTACGGCAGATGGCAGGGCGGCGAGAGGAGAATCGGGCGAGTTGGCTCATAACTTGCTGGCGCCCGATATTTTTGGCTCACGGTGAAAAAAGTTTGCTCACAACACCCGCCCGCTTAGAGGGAACACTGTTCACAAGTCAAAATGGGGTTTTAACAACAATGGCTACCCACCATGGAGGACTGTACTCTTATATCCTCTAAGGGACACCCAGACACAAGTATCGTACCCCACTCCAGAACTCCACCCACCCAAAACAGTGTACAGACCAGTATCAGAACTTAAACAGGAAGGGCAGTATACAATTGAAGTCCATTCAAAATACAGCGTCTACTCTCTGCAGACAAAATGTTCAAATATGGAGATCAAGTGGCAACAAAGTCTCTGCTCCGCCGTCTGGAGGCATGAGCCAATCTAGCCTCCCATCCCATCAGCTCATGCAAGCGATTTCTCCAATACCAAAAGGATGGGGGCTCTGGAGTTAACCAACAAGTCAAGATATATTTCTTCCCCGAGATATAACATTCACTAAGAAACAATTTTTCTGCCAAAGTATACCCAGAAAGCAGCGAAAAATGCGCAAAGAGCATAGAGAGTACAGAAACGGGCTCCTGTATAAAGGAGGCTACAGCTTTCCAAAATGCCTGATCCCTGCACAGCTCCAGATAGCATGAAAATAGGAATTCACCGCACCATTACAGCACCCACAGAGCTGAGTAGCAAACTGATGCAGAATATAATAAGCATGCTGTTCTTTACAAAAAGGGTACACAAAACTATGAATAATTTATGGTGCTAGGTAGTGAAAATGTGCAATAAGCTGGGTCGCAAAGGCAACTAACCCTCTTTTTCTCTTGGAATCAATGGTTCCATATTTGTATTTTCGGTATTCACTGTAACCTAAAATTAAGCACTGGGATGATGTGCACTAAGCGCAAAGGAGGAAATTCTATAAAAGGCGCTTAAAGTTGTGTGTGTACATCGGTGCATGTAGCTGATGTACGCATACAACACCTCATAATTGATGTTCATTTAAACGAAATAGAAGTTATGCACTTAACTTGGTAGGCATAATTCAGTGCAAATTATGTGTCAGTTCTAGTGTGTGTACCTAAAAAAGGGGGGTCAGATCTTGGGCGTGGTATAAGTTATGCGCCCATTTATAGAATATGCACCGTTGTGCACCCAGTTTATGCACAGGCATTCATGCCTGGTTTTAGCCGGCCTAAATGGCAGCACCTAAGTTATGGGTCACACAGTGGTAATTAACGTGATTCTTTAAAAGGTAAACATACCTTGTAGAATCGTGCAAATCGCTATTCTAGTTGGCACCAATTTTTAGGCAATATATGTAGAATCGGGCCCAAATTCTATATCGGCAAGTGCATGTGCAATTGCCTTTATATAACATTAACTTTAGGCGTGAGCACACATGCTAGCTCCAAGGCTGGTGTAAATGTCAGTTAGGTGCGTAAATGACAATATTCTATAATGTGCTGGACATCCCCCAAACTGGCCCTGTCCCTCCCAGGTCCATGCCCTCCTTGTACTTATAAACTTCGTATTTTGCAAGCACAGTTTGTAGAATACCAACAGGCGTAGGAGTCAACTTTTAAATTTAACTGGGGGCTACTAAAATGGTGTATGGTCTTCGTCATAAGGCATATAGGGACAGACTTAAAGATCTCAATATGTATACTATAAGGAAAGATGGAAGAGGGGAGATATGATAGAGACGTTTATGTTTAAATGTTTTTTAATAATTTCCAATGTGCAAGCAAACATCAGCAAAAATAAAGCAATATACTTACAAATGTGCACACATGATCATTACCCCCCCCAAACCCCCCCCATCTCCCCAAACAAAAACAAAAGAGAGAAATCCCGAGGACAGGAAACGCAGGAATATTCATGTTATGAGTTCAGTAATGGACTTCTAGCATTAGGCGTAAAACTCAGCCAGAAGCGCTCCCAAATCCAACAGAATCTGTGGCCAGGGCCAGTGTCTAAGTCTGAAAAATGTTGTCGCTCTAAAGAAGCATAAATGATCATCAATGATCTCCACTGACTGTAAGTCGGGGGTTCACTGGCCAGCCACTGGGACAAAATTGCCTTCTTGCCGAGCAACATCACTCTAGCTACAGAAGCTGAAAGACCTTTAGGTTTAGGAGAAGCAATAATATAAAAACCAAATAGTGCTCTGGGGGTCAGAGATGATAGAGACGTTTAAATACCTACGTGGCATAAAGGCGCATGAGTCGAATCTCTTTCATTTGAAAGGAAGCTCTGAAATGAGAGGGCATAGGATGAAGTTAAGAGGTGATAGGCTCAGGAGTAATCTAAGGAAATACTTTTTTACAGAAAGGGTGGTAGATGCGTGGAACAGTCTCCCGGAAGAGGTGGTGGAGACGGAGACTGTGTCTGAATTCAAGAAGGCCTGGGATCTCTTAGAGAGAGAAAGAGATAATGGTTACTGCAGATGGGCAGACTGGATGGGCCATTTGGCCTTCATCTGCCATCATGTTTCTATCCTGGGCTCAGTCAAGGAGTTTACTCAGTATTGGAGGTGCTCAAGTACCCACCGAGCTGGCTCCTTTACTTTGAGTATTGCATTCAATTCTGGTCATCTTATCTCATAAAAGACATAGCAGAACTAGAAAAGATTCAAAGAGCAACGGGATAAAGGGTTTGGAACTCCTCTGGTATGAGGACTAAAGAGGTTAGGGATTTTCAGATTGAAAAAGAGACAGCTAAGGGGAGATATGATCGAAGTCTACAAAATCCTGAGTAGTGTAGAATGGGTACAAGTGGATCAATTTTTACTCCAACAATAATTACAAAGACTAGGGGGACACTCAACAAAGTTACAGAGAAATATTTTTTAAACCATTAGGAGGAAATATATTTTTTTCATTCAGATAATACTCTGGAAAGTATTACCGTACTAGAGGATGTGGTTTAAAAAAAAAGGGTTGGATGAATTCATTACATTACATTACTGACTTCTATTCCGCCTGTACCTTGCAGTTCTAAGCGGATTTCATAATAAAGTTTTGAGAAGAGGGTACAAGATAGGTAGAAAAATTAGGAAAACGTCAGATGAAGCTGGAAGATTATGAGGAAGTTAAAGAGTGGAAGCTGGTTACATTGTTGAGTCTTAGGGGAATAATACAGGTAGAGAGGGGGGAGGGGGGAGATTGCAAGGGGGGAGAGGAAGGGGGGTTAAGCTATCTGGATAAATTTTTTGAATAGCAGGGTTTTGATTTCTTTTCGGAACATTTTGAAGTCAGTTGTTACTGTGAGCAGGTTAGAGATGTAGGGGTCCAATTTTGCTGCCTGGATGAAAAGTCCATAGTCTGTTATTGAGGCAGTCATGGGGGAAGCCATTGCTTGCCCTAGATTGGTAGCATGGAATGTTGCTATTATTTGTGGTTTTGCCAGGTACTGTGGACCTGGATTGGCCACCATGAAGATGGGATACTGGACTAGATGGACCATTGGTCTGACCACTAAGGCTATTCTTATGTTGTTTACAGCAGTGGTCCCCAACCCTGTCCTGGAGGACCACCAGGCCAATTGGGTTTTCAGGATAGCCCTAATGAATATGCATGGAGCAGATTTGCATGCCTGTCACTTCCATTATATGCAAATCTCTCTCTTGCATATTCATTAGGGCTAGCCTGAAAACCCGATTGGCCTGGAGGTCCTCCAGGACAGGGTTGGGAACCACTGGTTTTCAAGGTAGTTAGGCATATCAGTGCTTAGTGCTGGTGAGTGCCAAGTAACACAAATTACAGCCAATAATTAGTTATTAGGGGCCACATCACATCTTGCAGATAATTGTCAGCATTCTATAACTTGCACACAAAACCTTGCACACTAAACATAAAGTTGTGCACACAAATTTGTAGAATTAGGAGGAATAAATGTGTTTCATAGCACACAAGTATGCATGCATTCATGCTTACACACGTTTACAGACACCTGGAGAACAGGTAAACAAACATCTGTATGCCTTCATACATTCAAACATAGGAATTAATACACCCAACATGGCTATAGCTCTTGCAAAAATTCAATCATGCACCTAGCACAAAAACATCTTTCTAAAATTCCAAATAGTGAGTAAATATTAAATATATAGGCATAAATATATTTAATAAATCATCATATTCTGGCATTTAGAGATCTTCTGTATTGGGCTATGTGGAACTCTTCGTAAGTCACAAAGAAAAAATGATCCAACAGGTCTGCAGTAAGTGTTGAGCAATGGAAACCAAAAGAGAAACGGCAGATTTGATGTACTTGATGCAGGATCTTTATTTAAATCAATTAAACGTTGATTAAAAAGTGGTCCACCTTTGTTAAAGTTTCAAATTTTCAAGTTTATTAAAATTTTGATAAAATGCAAATCAAAGACTTCTAAGCGTTTTACAATATATATTAAAAAGGAGGAGACACATTAAACAATACTAGACCAACGTAAAACAGTAGGGAAGTTTGGGAGAACTACAAAGCCAAAAGAAAAGGATACATAAAAAGTTAACCACAATAAGTCTGGTTGTAGCTAAGTCTGTTTAATAGTCATATGCATCTAGAAAGAGGTAACTTAATGTTTTCCTTAAATTTATCTAAGTTTTTTTCCGCCCTCATATAAAGTGGTATAGAATTCCATATTGTAGGGACGGTAATAGCGAATGAGGTAGCCTGACATGTACTAATGACCTTCAAGGATGGGGTGTGAAGAAGATGCTGGGAGGAAGATCTTAGGAGTCTAGTAGGTTCATGAGGGATAAGAAGTTTGTGAATAAAGGCCGGTTCTTTGGTGTTTTGAGACTTGAAAGAGAGAATAGCTATTTTATATATGTTACGGTGTGGAATTGGTAGCCAGAGAAACAGAGATCCAACATGGTCCGTGTTTTGATTAAAACATCTTCTTCAGGGGTCCAGGATGTCTCTTTTGGGGTAAACAATGTGGACCACAACAATGTGCAAATGAATCCAATGCCAATTAGGTTGCCGGGATTAAAAGCAAGGAGCAGTACGTCTCAGGACAATGCTTTTAATCCCGGCGACCTAACAGGCATTGGATTCATTCGCATTTGTTGTGTTCCACATTGTTTACCCCATCCTGGACCCCTGAGAGAAGATGTTTTAATTGAAACACAAACTATTCGTATGATCATCCCACAGCCACCCATTTCATCACTGGTCTCTCACCTTCACATGAATTTCTAAACTTCACCAAAAATTGTCTTGTAATAAATTCACTAGACCACTGCTGACATGGCCAGTGTTTTGCTTTCTGCTTCAGGGTAGAAGTCCGATAATTAACAGCATTTGTTTTCTTTGGAAAGAAACAAAGAATGCTGTTAATGACACTGGACAACAAAGCTTTTGCTTCTTCAACACTTTCGGGTGTATCTTACAGATTTTTGGCGGCTGATCACGAAAATCACATTTAAAATTATGTATCACATACCGTTTTAACAAAAAGTACATTTTTACAATTTCTTATTATACTTTCAGGTGAATGCAATTTATTCTTAGCCGAATTCTTAATATAGGCCTATTGTTCACATTATACCTTGCTGGATATAGTGTGGGCATGTCCAGGCGTACATTCAGGGCAGGTTCCATTACGTCCATGGAAATGATGCAATCTGGGCATGCATGTACATGGGCTTGATGGATTCTGCCTGAAAAGACTGTATAAAAAGCAGTTTGCATAAAGGGATTTGGTTCCAGGACAGAAAAATGTGGTACATGAACCACCTGTTGACTCGACAAATAAATTTTTGCCTCTTCTTCATATAAAACTTGGACTGATAAAAAAATTTTTGTAAAAGCAGTGAACAAGAAAGGCAAAGGTTTTCTTTATCTAAGACAGATGTTTACAAGAATAACTGATGCCAAGATTAAGGAAGGCATTTTTGTTGGTTCACAGATCAGATACATCATCAATGTCGAGAGATTTGAAGATCTGTTAGTCGGGCCAGAAAAAGCCTAGAAAACATTTAAGAATGTAGAGAATTTTCTTGGCAGTTTCAGAGCACCAAACTATATTTAACTGGTTGACAAACATCTTAGAGCATACAAAACCATGACGTGCAACATGTCACTGAAGATACCCTTTCTACAGTCACACTTGAACTTGTTCCCTGCAAATCTTGGTGCAGTCAGCGACAAGCATGGTAAAAGATTTCACCGGGACATTGTCACTATGGAAAAAAGATATCAGGGCAACAAGATGCATTGGACACAGAGAACAAACGAAAATCAGCAGGAAAACACTTTCAATGGCGAACTATCACAGCATATCAGAAACTGTTATAGTCAATTAAAGATGCCATTGTGTTTCTCAAAATTCTTACATGATACAGTCAGTGGGAAATTATATTTGTGTTTATTTTGAAGGGGTCAATCATAATCACCAGTTTGTGTTAAGTGAAACGAACAGGATCCGTTTCTTGGTCCCGAAATCGTCCTGCAAAACATTCTGTCATCTATTTCAGACGTCTGGAGGCAATTCCCCTTAGAAAGAAAGATACACGGACAGAGTTCTAAAGGGATAGCCTGTTTTTTTATTAGTCTGCATTCATTATATATATCCAGTGGTATTAGCAGATGACGTAAGTACAGACCATATCTAGTGACAGGATACATAGGCTTCAAAGAAGTAATCAAAAAGGAGCAGGATATGTACTTCATTGTTTAAAGCTAAAGGTGTAAAAAGCTTCCTTTATCTATCTCAACCAGTACATAGTAGTGGGGGGTCGAGCCTTCATTGTCTGAGAGTTAACTTCGTTAACATAAATTAAATGACCTCTTCCCAAACCATTAAGAGAGTAAACACCCAACATTCTACATTTGATTACTTCCAGCATGGACAGAGACAGAAAACTTATCCATTAAAATGTGTCCTTTCATAGACAAAGACAGAAAACCTATCCTTTCCTTTCAATCCCCTCTTACGTCATGAAAATGATGTCATAAATGCACAGCATGAGCGTGGAGGGAGAGATATTCTAGATATGTCTCTTGAGGAGGAGTTTTAGGGGCTGTAATATGAGTCAAACAGCGCAGGAACAGTCTAAAAATTACATAAGCAACAAGAGTGCAGATAATAATAAAGATTATAACAATAAGAAGGTCTTTCACCCACCCCTGCATCCAAATAAAATACAGATCCCAAGGATTAGATAAACCAGAATTACGTTTAAGTTCAACATTCTTATTGATAGTAATAAGGGACTCAAACCTAGCCTTAACCTGGTCTCGGGCCTTGAATTCATCTGGGACCCCTATCTCATCTATGTATAGCTAAAGTGCACTGGCCTATCTACTGGCTGAGTAGTTTAACACGGAGCCGGAGGTCTCCACAGAGCCAGTAAATATCACCTAAAGCAAAATCTAATGCGGCAACAGTGAAGCATACCTATAATTTCCAAAAAAGAATACTAGGCTGTAGTTAAATTTCCAGTATGCCTCGGACAATAGTTTCTGATTAATACATTAACACATTTTAGCTAATCATGATTTAATCAGGACTACTTGAAACCGTCTTCCTGCCCTCAGGGTCTATCTGCATCCCCATGCCAGAGTCAGATTGATACAATTTCCCATAGGCCTTTGGTGACACCAGCTATGCCAACCGAAAATGCTGAACGCCTGCAACGGCTATGCTGACATCTTCCATATTCTTTGAAATGAAAGCAAACTTGTGGTACCCTTAGCCAGCTTGCCTCGCTTATGCCTTGCCAATCTCTAACAGTATATCATAGCTGTCCTCCAAGCTATGAAGATAAACAGTTCCCATTATGAGTTCAAACCTCTGTCTTAGGTTGCATAGGTCGTATCTATATCTTACCCGTCGTTGAGCGAATGAACGGTGCATAAGAGGTGCAGGAAACTTTCTCAGGAGGCCCAGGCAAAAAGGTACAAGGATGTCATAAGAGAGTATGTAAGTATGGGATATGGGATAATATTATCTCTGACCCTGGTAATGGTAATGCAATAGGCCATGCCAAATTAAAACCAAATTAGAACCAAATTAGCAAGTTGTCAGAGAAGATACTGGAAATTCATGTATAACTGCCTTAAAAGCTAAAAGAAATGTACACGTGTTTCACTCTACAGCAAAGGAGAATCATAACAATACATAGCAAAATTTGTAGAATAGTTAAGATAGGATGAATTAAAACATTAAATACATGGTTTGCAGTGGGCGAATACCCAAAGAAAAGTTCTCAAACTGAGACATGAGCGTCTCGTAGCAAATTTTCTATAGTTTGTGCAATCTGTCCATTTTCAAAAGTGATAGTATGATTCACTTCTTTGGAGGTTTTCTTAAGTTGTTCAATGTAAGTATGGAGTTCAGTAAAGTTCAGCAGCTTTTGGAATGTCTCATTCCTCATTCCAAGAGGTAGTGGATGTACAGCATATGAAATAAAGTCTGAAATGTCCATAGAATAGGTTAAATAGGAGGAATTGTACAGCAAAGCGTTCTTAGGAAGGTGGCTATCTCCGATGAACAGGAAACATTGTGTACAGCATGTGTGGAAAAGTCTTTGCAGTCAGGGTGCAGGAAGATGAATTAGTCCAGCAGGAACCGGCAGTCTCTTTAAACTGGTGAGATGGGATGAAATGATGTTTGCACAGGATCTGATGTTTGCACAGGATCTTTCAGTCACTGCAAATTAGTGGTATTCACCCTTGAGATGAAATGATGTTTGTGCATACAGGGAGGGATTTGAAAAGAGTCCCGATATCATTCAGCAGCTGTACTTCAGTGTGATCCAAATAAGAGATAGAAAACGGGAGAGAAACCATGTTGCCTGTACTGAATGTAGAGAGAGAGAGAGACCAGGTTGCCTGTACTGAATGTGGCAACATGTGACAATATTAATGCATTTACTTGTTATAGTTATGGCAAAAGAGAGACAATATTCAAGTACTTAAGGTTCTTAATCAGACATTCCAAAAAGATATGTTTTTGTGTGCTGCATATAACTATTATGGCAATTCAGAGAGACCATAAATCTGTACTGAATGTATTTAAAAAATTATGTCAGAAATGTGTACTGAATGGTTCATATCAAGTGAGCACCATAGAATATAGATATAGAATAAAACCTTTTCTTAAAATATAACCCCTAACTAAGCTACATTTAGCATATGCAAATTATAGGGAAAAAGAACATTGCGCATTTGGGCTAGTAAAAAGTGGGAAAAGAGCTAGCTCTAGAAATGGCCAATATTATATATCCTGGGGTACCCCTCAAACCAAAACAAGTAGACAAAACACAGACCACATGGCACAGACAAAACACAAAACACATAGCTCTAGGCTTCAAACTATTCTTCCATCGGTCAAGTGTTCAGAGCTGAACTTATCTCTGGAAATAAACACATTGTTATAGAAAAACAAAACAGAGATGAACACATGAGTAAAGTATATGGACAAATAATGCATAGCATAACCATCTCATATTTAGAAAAGCTAATGTCTCTTTGGATCGTCTTTATCTCTGCAGTGACAAAGAGGATCCCTGGAAAACACCAGAAATATCCTAGTGCCAAAACTGGGATGGGCATGCATATATCCGAACCGCTGCTAAGAAAAAGAAAAGAAAAACACATTTTAATTTTGCAACATCCTAATTTCAGCTAAAACAATAGGAAGGAATTTTTTTCCATTCACAAATGTGCCAGCTGTGGCTTTCCAGATTTTATCTTTAATAGTCCTATTCATGCGTTCGACAATACCGGAACTCTGTGGGTGATATGGGAGATGAAATTTCCACTCAATGCGGAATGCGATAGCTAAATCTTTGCATACTCTGGCAGTGAAAGCAGGACCATTATCTGAGTTGATGTGTGTGGGACATCCCCACCTAGGGATGATTTCGCGAAGTAAAATGTTCACCATAGTCTGAGCAGTTTCATTTGTAGTGGGAAAAAACTTCAGGTTATCGGGAGAACATGTCAACAATAACAAGGGCAGCTGGTATACAGGGTTTCCCCTCTTTGCACCAAAGTCCGTCCGAAGGGCGGCTTTGGGCACCGGCCAGATGGGCATTGATTAAGCCAGTGACCAGGGTCTCCGCAATTAAAACATCCAGTACTTCTAGATGGATTATTACCATCTCAATTGGAGACAGGGGCCCGCCCGCTACGAAACCCGTGACCCCCTCTTCCGCGAGGAGCGGACAGGTGCGGTCCCCAGGTAGGTAGCTGGCCCTAATAATGCAGGATTTCCCGAGGCTTAGAGATCTCAAAGCGTAGGAGAGTGTTGCGTAGTGGTTAGCGCTACAGCCTAAGGAACCTGAGGCTTGGGGGTTCAAACCCCGCACTGCTCCTTTTTTCAATCTGAAATTATGCACGAGAACTAGTGGGCCATTCTGAAATCATTTGTTTGACCAGAATCTGCAAAGGAGAACGGAGGTTAGAAAGGAAAGTCTGAAGTAGGGAATCCATATTTGCATGGGCCCTAAGTCCTGCCTCTTGGGTCCAGGTTTCATTAAACCTCTTCCACACCTATCAAGCTCTGTCTGCAATCCTAATCGAATCACATTGGATTCCTGTTACTCATCGCATTACCTTTAAAATCCTACTTTTAGTTTTTTTTAAAAACACTGTCTTTGAACGAACCCCAATTCATTAATAACTACTTATTCCCCATAGTATATCACGTTCTTTAAGATCCATTAATCAAAAACTCTTAATAATTCCATCACTGAAAGTTATCGGAACTCATCATCATGATATCTTCTCTGTAATGGCCCCACAATTATGGAACACCTTACCTCAGCATTTAAGAGAAGAAAATGACCTAAACCATTTTAAAAGCAATCTGAAGAGCTTCCTTTTTAAAGACGCCTTTAATTTATTTATTCTCCATTCCTATTGTTTTCACCATTCATGTCTTCTTTTGTGCTTTATTAATACAATTGTAGTTCTGCCCTTTCTTCCTTATGTATCTGTTAGTTTGTATGTCAATATGTCAAACTCATGTAATTTACTATAAATAAGCATATGTGTACACCTTTTGTTTTTATTTGTAAATCGCTTAGCAAATTAAATTAAGCTATTCAATAAGTTAAAAATAAACTTGAATCTCACAAATTTCCATATTTTTCTTGCTCTATCTGTAAAACTAATTCTGGCCCCTGTATTAATTAAAGTTAATTTATCCTGACCCTCTTTAAGACACATTGGCACCATGCATACTAATATCTTTTCTGTGACGGCCCCTATCGTCTGGAACTCAGCACCAAACTATATAAGAGAAAGTTCATCACTTGATAAATTTAAAACTAGCTTGAAGGCCTTTCTTTTTAAAGACGCATTTGAAGTATAATAGTCCTTTTAAGGACTGTAATGGAACTTTGCTCCTTGCTTTTCTTATTCATTTTAATCTTTTCTACAAAGTGCTAGATTATTTATTTATTTAATTAATTTTTTTTTTTTTTTTGTTTCCTCCCTTTTGTTTTGATCCTTCTCTCTTTCTTTTTCATTATAATTAGTTTTGTTTTTTAAATATATGCCTTTCTGACTGTTTTAATAATTACACAAATGTATTTTCTACCCTTTTTCATTTTGTTTCGGTAAGTTCCCCAAACAAACCTGAAACCTACTTATAGGGAGTTCTTCTACGTTTAAAAGTTTTAGAAACCATATTCGTTCTGTCCACTGAATATACATTAACATTTTATAACATTTCCAATATTCTTTTATCATTCTTAAAAACTTATTTCAGACAATTTATCTATGTATCAAACAAGCTGCTGAAAAGTTCTCAGCCGGCCTACAAACAGTGCTGAAAACTAGTCAGCCTGCTTGTCACTACAACAAAGGAGAAGGAGGGGCTGTCCTCCTCCTCTTCCCGCCAAAGACTGCCACAGAATCAGAATCAGATCTCCGACTCCAACTCAACCACTTCACCCATACCACACATCCACAACCTGGTTCACTCACATTCAATTCATATTAAGCCCTACAGGGTTCACCACTTTCACCTACCCTATTCAACATTTACATATCCTCTCTAGGACACCCACTGCAAAAACCAAACCTGATCTATTACATATATGCAGACGACATCTCCATCCTAATCCCAGTGAATAGCATAACAAATGAAACCTCAAAATACATTACTCATATAATGACCGAAATAGAACATTGGACAAGCAACTTCAAACTGAAACTTAACACAGAAAAAAACAAAAATCTTCCTTGCAAGCCCAACGGATAAAATTGCCAATTCAACGCTACATATAAAAGACCATGATTACCCAATTACCAACACAATAAAAATATTGGGAGTCACATTGGACACACACACCTCACTATGATTGAACACACGAATATTGTGGCAACAAAATGTTTCACGATGCTATGGAGATTAAAGACCATCAAAAAATACTTTGACCCACTTTCGTTTAGATTACTAGTGCAATCACTAGTGCTTTCTACCCTGGACTATTGTAATATCGTTTATTTGGGTATCATTCAGAACTCAGCTGTCCGTTTGATATATGGATTAGAAAAGAATGACCATGTCACCCCCACCACAAACCACTGCACTGGCTGTCAGTCGAGGCAAGAATATTATTCAAGTTCTCCTGCATATGTTTCAAGCTAGTTTGGGGACTAGCACCTATGTATCTACAAACCCACTTTGCACTCCACAACCCAACAAGACAAACCAGAAACAGCTATTTTTTTTTTCATACCCAAGCATAACCAATTGTAAATACAAAACCTTTCTGGACAGAACCTTCATGCTCCAAGCAAATAAACAACAACATTGGCTAGACAGTCACATTAATAAAGCCGAACTGACCTACAATGCCTTTAGAAAACTCATAAAAACTACCCTATTCGACAGATACATCACCTAAACAGAACCTCACCAAGTACTTTTTCTTTTCACAATGCTCTCTGAAATCCTAATTCTTGCTGTTTCTGAATCTCTAAACAAACTGTACATTGTAATTTTTTCCCTTTTTTTAGGAAAGCTGCGATTTTTCTTTACAGGTCCGCTCCGAAATTCTTAGCAAACATTATATTTTGTAATTTTGATTCCTAATAGTCTCTGTACTCTGTCCTCCCTCCACATATTGTAAATCGCTGAATGTTCAGCTCTCTTAAATGTAAACCGCCTAGAAGTCGCAAGATTGTGGCGGTATAGAAGAATAAAGTTATTACCATTATTATTATTATTACTGAAGCGAACAAATTCTCATCTGTCTAGGAGGTGGAGAATCCTAAGTGCCTTTATGACCCATTAGAAAAACAATATCACAATGCAGGAATTTTTTCAATAAAAAAAACAATATAACAATGCAGAAATTTTCGCTTACCTTACCTTATAAGCGAGATACATTAATAATATACAATATAATCTTATACTCTATAAAATCTTATCTAAGCGATAGAAGAGAAAAGCGCATGCAAAGAATGGCACAGATGACAGAATGCGCAGACGTTTCTCCACAATAGAGACTTTCCAAAAGTCTTCACTTAATTTCATTCTTCCCGAAAGAATGGCAGCTGCTTATTTTTGCGGCGGGAATTTACCGAAAACTCCACATTAATATTTGTCCTTGCCAAAAGGACAGTAACCGCGGCGGGTTTACCAAAAACCCTACAATTTAAATAAAGGGTTGGAAAACCAGTGTTCCCGCTAAGCTGCGCTGGGGTGCGCTCACGCACAAAATATTACCTCGCAGCGCACAAGTTTCTCGTCACAGCGCACACAGTGTAGAGCACAGTTCTTCAACCGCCGGTCCGCAAACAAAATCTTGCCGGTCCGCGAAGGATTCGGTCCCCGCCGCAACGAAAGGCCGGCGTCAGCTGACTTGCAACTTCCTGTTGCAGTCGCTGTGCCGGGACTCCTGCCTTCGCCGGGACTCCTGCCTTCCACCGCGTTTGCCTCCTGCCTTGTCTCCGCACCTCCAGACCAGCAGCGGCAGCTGTGTATGCTTTTAACTTCGGCACAGAGCTGCCCCTAATCAATAGTTTAGCGCGGTTTCATAAGGCAGCCTCGGGGCCTTTGCTAGGCCGGCCCACATCGCATCATCGAAGCGGGCCGGCTATCAAAGGCCCCGAGGCTGCCTCATGAAACCGCGCTAAACTATTGATTAGGGGCAGCTCTGTGCCGAAGTTAAAAGCATACAGAGCTGCCGCTGCTGGTCTGAACTCTTGGGCCGCTGAAGGAGGGCAAAAAGCAGCTGTCCTGGAGGTTTCCCTTCCTCTCGCCTTTACAGGTTCCTTTTTTCCACCTTTTTTTTTTTTTTCCTTCAAACGGCAACGGGCCCCAGCATCGACATCAATCAAGTAAGTTCCACTGTCAATCAAGCGGTTCTGCTCGGCCAAAGCTTCCCCTGTGACATGAGCCACCCTCAGGGGAAAGAAAGTGACCCACAAAGGTGAGGGGAAGGGGGGCAGATGATTGAAGTTGGGGGGGGGGAGAGAGAGAGAGAGAAGGGGCAGATGATGGAATGGAGGAGATGAGAGAGAGAGAGAAGGGGACAGATGATGGAAGTGAGAAGAAGGGAGAGAGAGCAGAAGGCAGATGGATGTCAGTTGAGAAGGGAGAGCAGATGCTGAATGGAAGTGGGGAAAGAACACATACTGGATGGAAGGAGGAGATAAATAAAGGGGGAAGAAAATAGTAAGATAATGGAGGGGTGAGGGAAAGGGGTGACAAGCTGTGTGTAGACACAGTGAAAAGAGGGAAACGGGACTAAATAGTAAG
This sequence comes from Geotrypetes seraphini, assembly GCF_902459505.1. Classification (NCBI taxonomy): domain Eukaryota; kingdom Metazoa; phylum Chordata; class Amphibia; order Gymnophiona; family Dermophiidae; genus Geotrypetes; species Geotrypetes seraphini. The sequence continues at coordinate 207,973,561 of NC_047086.1, read as the reverse complement.
AAAGAATTTAATTTAGATGGAGGCAGAAAATAGAGAAGGAAGACCAGAGAAGAAAAGGGAAGAGAGAGCAGAGAATGATCAGATCTGAGTGGAGGAAATGAGAAGAGAGATATGCTAAAAACCACAGGGGGGAGGGAAGGATAGAGATGCCAGACCATGAGGGGAACAGAAGGAAGATGATGGATGCTAGACCAAATTGGGGGGTGGGGGGGGGCAGGAGGAGAGATGGCAGGGAAAGACAGACAGTGAATGGAAGGGGCAGATGCTGGACTGAAGAGACAGAGAAGGTTATCATGCTGCTGTACCGGGCCATGGTACGCCCTCACCTGGAGTACTGCGTCCAGCACTGGTACTTTAAGAAGGACACGGTACTACTCGAAAGGATCCAGAGAAGAGCAACTAAAATGGTTAAGGGGCTGGAGGAGTTGCCGTACAGCGAAAGATTAGAGAAACTGGGCCTCTTCTCCCTTGAGCAGAGGAGATTGAGAGGGGACATGATAGAAACATTCAAGGTACTGAAGGGAATAGACTTAGTAGCTAAGGCAGGGAGAACGAGAGGGCACTCTCTAAAGTTGAAAGGGGATAGATTCCATACAAACGTAAGGAAGTTCTGTGGTAGAAAGCAACATATTTATTTGGCTCATAACTTGCTGGCGCCCGATATTTTTAGCTCACAGTGAAAAAAGTTTGCTCACAACACCCGCCCGCTTAGAGGGAACACTGGTTGGAACATGATGCCAATACCTGTGAGTATTAAAGAACAGAATTCAAAATTCAGAAATACTCACAAAATATTGGTAATGTCAAGTCCATCCCGGACGAGCCCCCAAAACTTTTGGAAAAATGTTTTGTCCAGTGTGATCGGACCTCACAGGAAGTGAAGCACTGGCCATGTCGGCAGCAATCCAATAAAGTGGGTGCAATGCAAGTTAAGTCTTCTTTCTTTACATTCAGTTTATTACAAGACAAGTTTAAAAAATCATGTGAAGGCAAGAGACCAATGATGAAATGGGTGGCTGAGAAGTGATCTTATGAATAGCTCCACATAGCCCAATACAGAGGATCTCTAAACACCAGAAGGTGATGATTTATTAAATATATGTTGTTTTTTAAATATTCACTCACTTTTTTGGAATTTTAGAAAAATTAATGTTTTTGTGTTGATTGCATGATTGAAAATTGTCATTTGACCCTGCACTGCAAGTGAAATTGACTCGGTTAAAATTGTTTGTACCTCATGCAGGGCACATTAAATACCCATACAGTATATGCATACTTTCTAAAACTGCAGCCATGCTGGAAAAAAAAGAGGCCGAAGTGCCATTTTCTACTTGGGATTCAGCTCAACTTTCTGTGTCTCCAAGCTTCCCGTAACAACTTTGAGACGTTTCAGTGCCACTACTCCCAAGGAAGGAGGTTTCCCTCCGAAACGGAGCTCTGTAGAGCCTTTAATTGCAGCACGAATGATGGACTACTTGCTATAATATCCACATTACTGTGTTGTGAGATAAGTACCTGGAAAAGCGGAGACTTAGAGGGGACATGATAGAAACTTATAAGATCATGAAAGGCATAGAGAAGGTGGAGAGGGACAGATTCTTCAGACTAGCGGGGTCAACAAAAACAAGAGGGCATTCAGAAAAATTGAAAGAAGACAGATTCAGAACAAATGCTAGGAAGTTCTTTTTCACTCAGAGGGTGGTAGACACCTGGAATGCGCTTCCAGAAGAGGTGATAGGACAGAGTACGATATTGGGTTTCAAAAAGGGATTGGATGATTTCCTGAAGGAGAAGGGGATTGAAGGGTATAGATAGAGGGTTACTATACAGGATATTAAATGATTAGGGAATAAAAGATTTAGATAAAGGATCACTTACAGGTCATGGACCTGAGGGGCCGCCGCGTGAGCGGACTGCTGGGCACGATGGACCCCTGGTCTGACCCGACAGAGGCAATGCTTATGTTCTATATTGCCTAAGAGTTTTTTCATATTTTGAAATTTTGGATGAAAGGGGGAGAACAACGGGGGAAGTTTAACCTCAAATCGAACATGGATTATTGTAGCAATATATTATTGCACAAAGAGTATACTGGAGAGATTATATACATTTGTTATTTTTAGTGTGATTTTGCACTTTGAACACATTTTCGCACATAAGGTCCGGATATGTTTCACGCTTAAATAACCCTTTTGGGTTCACACAGCTTTCAACTCGATAAATTCAGGTTTGTCCTGATAACTGAGTTGTCACAAAATTTATTTAATCATAATTGTACTGTTTAGATGTTTGCAGAGATCCCCCGGTATACTCTGTATTGCAGGAAGAATCCTTTTATCAGCTATATATTCAGATATTCTTCCTTTTTGGGTTTTTGAGCCTTACAAGGTAAAAATGAGGATGCATCAAATCGACTCTATTCTCCTCTCTTAACCACAAAACAAAGCCTCCATTACATATTAAACCTCTGGAACAGCCTACCTCCTCGTATTAGAGCCCTTAAAGGACTTCTTAACTTTAGAAAAGCTATAAAAACCTATCTTTTTTGCCTAGTCACTCCCTCAACCGTTCACCAGCATCAGTGAGTAAACCTACATGAAGATATATTGCAACACACTGTATGTAAAGACTATCCTGCTGTCCACGGATAAGTCCATTACAGGTAAGTAACTACACTATTGTGACACTGTGAATGTAAACAGTAACCCGTTCTGAGCTCTTTGGGGAGGACGGGATATAAATCTAAATAAATAAATATAGTTTTTGCCATTCACACATAAATAAGCTTTCCAGTACAATAGTTCACTCAAATGTTTCCTTCCTGATCATAATCCACAGGAAAACTTGCTGTGTTGGGATTTCTAACATCACACTGCTGTTTATGGGATGTCATCCTACTACGACTACTAATCACTTATATAGCACTGAAAGGCTTATGCAACGCTATATATTTTGACATTTATAGATGGTCCCTTCCCAGAAGAGCTTACAATCTAACCTGGACAGACAGACATGACATATACGTGTTTCCCTAGGAATATACTGTACATATTTGGGTCATGCATTTGGTATGCCACCTTTCTGTGGTACAACTAAAACAGTTTACATCTATTATTTACAAATATGTTCTCAGTCTAGTGGACTCACAATCTAAGCTTTTTGTACCTATACTACTATTATAGAGGATCTCTTTTAGAGAATGACACAGGGACAAATTTTCCCCCATCCCCTGGAAATTCATTTTCCCGTCCCGTCTCCGCAAGTTCTTTTCCTGTCCCTGCTCCATTCCTGCAAGCTCCGTTCTCATCGGCACAAGCCTCGAACACTTTAAAATCATAAGTGTTCGAGGCTTATGCGGTTAAGGCAGACCTTACAGGAATGGGGCAAAGACAGGGGCAGTGACAAAACTCGCGGGGACAGGGAAATGGGGGCAAATTTGTCCCCGTGTCATTCTGTGCCTCATTTCTCTCTGTCTTTCTCTGTAGTTTTTCAGAACGGATGTAGTGGTAGGGCTGGCATTTGGATACCAGAGAAGTCAGGTTGGTCGGTTGGTTTATTTTTTGTATTTACTTACTTAATGATAAACTAAACTAAACCAAACCTTAGGTAGCGTAGAGCTCGGCACGGTTTAAAGGGTTAGGTTGAAAAGGAGCTTCAATGAAGGGTTATAAGAAAAATTTATTACTTCCCATATCATTACATTTTAAGATAAGATACAGTAAATGAATTACACAAACATTAACACCTATCTATTACTAGGTTACAGCTAAATAATCTCACGAATGAAGTAATGTAACAAAAATAACGTGCATCCAACTTTTATCTCCCACAGAGCTATACACATTACTGGAATGCGTGGTGGTACAGATATGTCTTAAGGTAGGCATGTCAAACTCAATCACATAAGGGGCTGAAATCTAAAACTTAGGCTAAGTCGCAGGCTGAATTTTTTACTAAGACACTTAGGGGTCCTTTTATTAAGGTACTAAAAACTCAACTTTTCCTAAAGTATCTAGACAACTGACCCACTCATCTTCTTTCTCCTCCATAGTGATTCCTCTGTCCTATTAATCTCTTTCTCCTCAACAACGCATTTCCGGTCCTATTAACTCTCCTCTTCCCCCCTCTTAAATTCAATCAATTTGTACCTCGCTTAATCTATTGTAAACCGCATAGAACTTAACGGTATTGCGGTATATAAACTGTTATTATTATTATTATTAATAATAAAAGGACCCCTTAGTCTTAGTAGAAGTATAAGGTTACAACCTCTCCAACCCCACGCCGGCTCTGTAATGTAAACAAAATAAATAAAAAAGACGTTTCCTCTCTCTTTTAGGTCCTAGTTCACGCCTGCTGTCTAGCACCAGCTCTGGCAGGATACACAGAGGAGGGGCGGGACTGCGACAGAGGGAATGTGCTGCTGAGGCTACGGCAGACTGCTAGGATCGCTACAGCAGACCAGTGATCCTCTGCAGGCTGCTTTAATGTGAGCAAAAATCCAAAATATATAACACACCACTTATCCAGAGAAGTGCAACAAATGGTCTCCAACCAATTTTATAAGTATATTTCCAAGGGCCTCAGAATTGGAGCCTACGCACAGTTGTACTATCACAAACTGAGAAAATCAGCAGTAGGTTGTTACTCCTTGCTCCAATCATTGACCAAAGGACATGGTGTTATGACTCACATTCATTTTTTTTCTATTTTCTTTGTCTTTTTATCTTTACTTAAAAAAATACACCAGTGTTCCCACATTAGTAGTTTCATTATTTATTCTGTTAGTAGTTTCATTATTTATACTTTCATTCCTATATTAATATGCACTTATCCAGCATATTGAAAAGATTGACAAAAGAACCACTTATCTTAAGCAGTGCTTGTCTCTACAAATGCACTTCTCTGGATAAGTGGTATGTTATATATTTTGGATTTTTGGTTACCGATACCACTTGGGTGAACTGATTTTGCTTTAATGTGAGACCAGAAAGCCGCGTGAACCTATAGCTGATGTGGCGCTGATGGGAAAAAAAAAAAAAAAGTCTGCCGGCGGGCCAGCTTAAGTGCAAATTGGTAATTGTCTGGTGGGCCAAATTTTATTATCCCCCGCAGGCCAGATTTGGCTCGCGGGCCAGAGTTTGACATGTCTGTCCTAAGTCCTTGATGAAATGCCTCCCTCTCACAAACTAGACATAAATCCAAGGAAGCACATTGCACAGACAAGACAGAGAACGGTTGACTTGCCACCCAGAGAACACCCTATCCCTTGTCACCTGTTTCCTTCCTGCACTCAACTGAGGTACAATATGTTTGCTTGAAACAGGACCTAACTGGTTGTATAGAGGTGTGGTGGTGGAAAGGGGAGGCCAAATGACTGGGGGACAAGGTGCTGTGTCACTTTCAATATAAAAAAAATCCATTCTCTTATATTGAATTCTCTATCAGGAGACAATGACAAGACAAAAATGGGGAGGGATGTACAAAAAAAGCCTGGCACAGTAATAGCCAGGCGGAAGTATTCTGTGCTAACAGGGGCGCCTTAAGATCATGTTTATGAAAGAATAAAGACTTGTTTTCGGTTGGAAGGATGTCTCCCTTGCCTTTTCTTTTCTTTTGTACTACAAGGCGAGGCTTTCTCTGTTCGCCCTAAGAGTAACCATGACTAAGCCCTAATATATTTTATCAGGGCCGCCATCAGAAATTTCTGGGCCCCTTACTGAGCAATCCTATTGGGCCCCCCACGCACCCCTTCCCCCCCCCCCCGACGACCCCCCCTTCTTCCATGGGCCGAATACACACATACTTTTCTGCTAATGCTCCACCTAAGCCAGTCCCTTAAAATCTTCTCGCGTCCATTGGGTGATTTGGCATAGAGGAGATATTCATAAAAAGAACGTCCGTCAAGATCTTTACTCATAGACTATGCCATTTGCTTTAAATCATCTTCCATCATTAATCCAAATTGCACAATTCTTTCTCTGTCTTTGTCCTGAATGGCATCTGGCCACATTGCTGGATCCTTCCAGTCAACAAATTTATGAGCAGGCGCGGAGAACACATTTTTAAACAAATGTAGTTTATCCTTGTACTCCTTATGTAATTTTAATTATCTATGGATATGTTTGTATGTTTATTGTTCAAATGGTTTTATTTATTTCCCAAAATTTATTTTTGTTATACGCATTGAAAATATTTGATATTGCGTTTAAATCAAAATCTCAATAAACTTGAAACGTGTGCACATGAGATTGTGGGAGGGTTAAATACTCAAAACTTAGAAGAATAACAATTTACTTAAAGTTTTTGCTACGCCAGCTTTCTGGTTTCTTTACATACAGTGGCGTATGTAGCATATGTAACACCCGGGGCCCATCATTTTTTGGCACCCCCCTCCCCCCATCTGTACAAAAAACATGATTTTTAGTAACAAGCCACACGTCACACATGAGTACCTAGGAAAAGGCAGCATCTTACATATTGCAGTGAGGAGTACATCAATACACCCATTGTAAAACTAAACAAGCCAGACCAGCACAGATCAATCCTAGACCGTCAATCCTAACAGAAAACCATGTCTTTTGAACACACAGAATACAGAAAACACCTTCGCCTAGTATGGAATATGTCATCACAAACTAACCCCTCACTCTTTTACAAAACTGTAGTGTGGATTTTAGCCACAGTGGTAACAGCCCTGACGCTCATAGAATTCTGAGCATCAGAGCTGCTACCACCACGGCTGGCGCTAAAAAATGCTCCACAGTTTTGTAAAAGGGGGGATAAAATAGAAATACACAGTTTCAACGCTCTAGCTCAGAGGTGCCCAAACTTTTTGAGCTTGTGAGCTACTTTAAAATGACCAAGTCAAAATGATCTACCAACAATAAAATTAAAAAAACACAAAGCACACTATACGCTGAGAAAATGTTAATTATCATTCCTATTCTGGGTTTTTTTCAAAGAGGTCAAGGCAGATGACTCTATGCATTGTCACCTCAGTAACAACCATACAAAAATAGACAAATATACCCTCCATCCTTTTTATTAAACCACAATAGCAGTTTTTAGTGCAGGGAGCTGCGCTGAATGCCCAGCGCTGCTCTTGACGCTCATAGGCTCCCTGCACTAAAAACCACTATTGCGGTTTAGTAAAAGGGGACCATATTGTAAAATATAGACAGCAGATATAAATTCAGAACTGTGCATAGTAAGTGAAGGGAAGTTTTCATCTCTGGGAATTTACCCAGTTAACTATTAAGTTATTTGGGCAAATTCCTTTGAAAACTGTGGTAATACTGCATCCACTTTGCTAAATTTAAAATAAAATAATTTTTCCTACCTTGTCTGGTGATTTCATGAGTCTCTGGTTGCACTTTTTTCTTCTGACTGTGCATCCAATCTTTCTTCCCTTCTTTCAGCCTGTATGCTTCCTCTCCTCCACACCTCATTCCCTCCCCCAACTTTTTCTTCCTCTCTCCCTGACCTATCTTTATTTTTTTCTGTTTCTCTTCTTTCCTTCTGTTTCCCTGCCTGCCCCCTTTCTTTCTTTCTCCCTGCCGTTCCCCAAGCCACTGCCACTGCCGCTGCCATCGGGGAACAGGACCCACCAATGGGGAACAGGCCCCAAAGCCGAAGCCGACGCATGCTCTCCCTGCTTCGGGCCGATCAGTCTTCCTCTCCCCGACGTCAATTCTGCTGTCGGAGAGGAAGTTCCGCCCAGCCAGGCAGCGATTGGCTGGCCCGAACTTCCTCTCCGACTGCAGAATTGACGTCGGGGAGAGGAAGACTGATCGGCCCGATAGATTAGATCGCCAAGACAAAGTGAGTCCTGGGTGATCGACTCACTTTGCCTTGGCGAGCTACTGGCGCCCCTGCCTTAGAACACTGCCTAGGACCCTGGGGGAGCCCGGGCCCCCTGTCAGCTCCGGGCCCCTGAATGCAGGACTGGTAGTACTGCCCTGATGGCGGCCCTGTATTTTATTACAAAAATCAAATCATGAGGGTTATTAAAGCCTGGAACACAGTACAAAAATCACCATCTTCAAGGAATGGTCATAAATGGCATAGCACCTTCATCTTATAAAATACAACCCTTTATTAATGTGGGGACCTAGTTAAAGAATGGTCCTGAATTACACCAAGGTAGCAGGACCTCCTGATGTTACTAACAAGTTCATTCCATGAACATGCGTGGAACTAGGTGGAATAAAACCCTGATCCTGAGAAACAAAACAGGATGGCTGTCTTTTGGGGATTGCATAAACAAAGGAGCAGAGAAGACCAGATCTTCAAACTGAAGCTTTTAATATCACCAGTCAGACACTTTTGAATGTGAGGTTTTGTTGAATTAGATGCTACGTTAGCTTATGTTTATTGTCTAATTTATTTATTTACTAGTCTTTAAGCCCAGGGTGCTAGAATAGATGTGTCTGTCTGTCTTTCTTTCTCTCTCTCTCTCTCCTTGGCCGCTGTCTATCTGTTTTTCTTTCTGTCTCTCTCTTTCCTTGGATGTCCACCACCACCCCTTGTCTGCTCCCCCTGTCCAACAGTAGGCCTTCTCCCTTCCTTTTACCTCCACCCCCCCTGTTCAGCAGCACTCCTTCCCTGCTCCCCCCTGCCAGTAGTACCCCTTCTCCTTTCCCTGCTCCCCCTGTCCAGCATCCGCTAGCCCGGGCAGCCTTGGGGCTTTTGCTAGGCCGGCCCACCTCGCATTATCAAAGTGGGCTGGCCTAGCAAATGCCCCGCGGCTGCTGCGTTTGCTGGTCTGGGGGTGAGAAGAGGCATCCCGGCAGCGGCAGCGCAGGAATCAAACTGCCACCGCTGCTCAAATCGCTGCACGCGCTGCAAGTTGTCGCACGCGCCTCAAGCCACTGCACGTGCCGCAAATAGAATACGGAAGCACACAGCACGCTGGCTGGGATCACGGCCTCCTAAGTGCGCATGCACGTTCAGGGTTTTATTATAGAGGATTCAATTTTCTATACCGTTCACCCAGGGGAGCTCAGAACGGTTTACATTAATTTATTCAGGTACTCAAGCAGTTTTCCCTCTCTGTCCCGGCGGGCTCACAATCTATCTAACGTACCTGGGGCAATGGGGGGATTAAGTGACTTGCCCAGGGTCACAAGGAGCAGTGTGGGTTTGAACCCACAACCTCGGGTACTGATTGTGGAGTGGACAACCTGAGGACTCTTGGTGCAGGGTTTATAGCCGAAATACGGTGCGTGTTGGGTCCATTTTTCTTGTTCCACGTCCTATTGGTGACATTAAAAGCTTCAGTTTGAAGGTCTGGTCTTCTCTGCTCCTTTGTTTATCCATTTAGCTTTGTGCGGAGTTTTGTCTTTTTCTTCTTGCTTGTCTTTTGGGGATTAACAGACAGCACTCGTCCAATGATAGATAGAATAAGAAGCACGATGTGCAACCTGCCTATATCCAAAAACTTCTTATTGTGCAGCAAATGTCATGGCCAAAAAAATCTCAGAAACCGGCTCGGAAATTGTAATAGAATAAAATAATCTGATACTTATCAGTTCCAGATTTCTATCATGGACCTTTGAAAAACCTCTTTTTTTATGTGCAACTTGCAGTGTTTAAACGCAATGTATAAATTGGGGGATGCACTAAAGTTAGCAATTGTCGCCGCTGTTACTGACCCGATACACAAAACGGCCCACTATGTTTTTCCCCTTGATTGCCCATTTTCCCATCCAGCCATGCAGATTAGCTAAAACCCCATGGAAATAGCCAAGTGATTAACGCATTAACATCGCTTGGCTATGGAAAAAAAAAAGGGGAGGGTTTTAGCGATCGTAAAAACTGACCTGCCTAGACCTCTCAGTAACTGTGATGACAGCTCTCCCCAATGGTTCACAGTCATAAGCGCACGAGACAAAGCCGCGCCATTTGAGAGCAGACAATTGAGCGCAAGACTGAAGCGTGCCGCCGTAAAAGTATATTTTAAAGGGGGGAAACCCCCCACACTTAATAGTGTTCGTGCTGCCGTTGGGGGTGGTAACTTATAGAGGAAACTTAACTTTTCCCTATTTGATAGGGTAAAAGTTAAGTTTTCTGTATAATGTGGGGGGTTACACCCCCCGCACCCACACAGCAACGGCAGCGATATCACTATTAAGTAGAGTAGGGGAACCCTTTAAAATAAACTTTTACGATGGCGCGCTGGAATCTTGCGCTCAGTTGTCTGCTCTCAAATGTCGGCGCGGCTTTGTCCCACGCGCTTTTGTTCTGTCACCAAAAAGAGAGTTATGTGGTAAATCTGGTGTTATGTATAGTGAGAATAGAATTATCTGTGGCAAAGTGGTAAAAGGTGTGGGATAGAGGGCAAGATGTGTGTGTGGGGGAGGGGAGCCGGGGGGGGGGGGGGGATAATGGGGACAACTGGGCCTGTCCAGATCCTGCTGTTAATAGGTAGTAGCATATAGCAAGATACATTGTCAGCATATAGGTTCTAGAATACATTGTAGAAAGTAATGACTTCACACAATTTCTGCAAGTAAATTTTACATTTAAGACTGAAAGCACTGAACCCTGAGGTTACTGGTTTGAGTTAATATCCCAAAGCAGTGTGGTCATTGTGGTCCCTAACAATATTAATTGAAATTAGTATTGCATGTTCAAGTTGATTAATTCATTTGATGTATCACGCTATAGTGGGAGCCATCAGAGCAGTTTACTTAATACAAATTCCATAAGAGCTTTCATCAGTTACTCAGTGCTGGGGTACTCATTTGGGAAATCCAGAGGAAACTTAAACATAACTAAGGGGTTGAAGGCAATACCGAGGAATATGAGTAGGGCATCTTTGAGAGAATGTCGATATAGGATGTTATATAGGGTCTATATATCTCAATCACAATTTTATAACAGGAAAGGAGAGGACAATCCCTTCATAGGAAATGTAAGTGGGAGAAAAATACATTTTTTTTCATTCCATCTGGACCTGTCACCAAATTAAAACATTTTGGAAGGCTATAGTGGGGGTTTTGGAAAAGGACCTTAAGTACGAAGGACGTTCAATAGTTTATTTACCCCAGTAGGAAAGAAGTTTTTTAAAAATTGTTGTTTTATTTTTCAATATAGTCCCCTGATAGCTCCATACACTTCATCCACTTTTCCAGCAATGACTTTCAAAGAATTCTTTTGTTTGACCTTCACATCAGGACGTCACAGCTTCCTTGACGTCTTCATTGCTTTAAAACTGCTGTCCATGGAGAGATTTCTTCAAAACTTGGAACAGGAAATAATCCAAGGGAGCCAGGTCAGCACTGTAGGGTGGATGGTTCGTCTGCTGAAACCCACATTCTCGAATGGCAGCCTGTGATTGTTGTAACGTGCACTGGCGCATTGTGAAGAAGCGGCACTCCTGCTGTGAGTTTTCCTCGTCTTTTCTCCTTGATTGACTCCTTCAAATCGATCATTGTGTTGGCATAACTCTCTCTGGTTATGTTGTCTTGTGTGGCATGAACTCCAGAAGCAAAAGTCCTACATCATCCTAGAAGACAGTTGCCATGACTTTGCCTACAGATTTTTCTGTCTTGAAATTTTTTGGAGTGGGGGATGACTTGTGCTTCCACTGTATTGACAAGCAAAAACCAAAACAACTGCAGACTATGTACAAGATGCAGGCACTGTTTATTTCAAACTATAGTGGAATATACAACCTTATTACCAACCAAGGGACCCGACACGGTCCGTGTTTCGGACAACACAGCTTCTTCAGGGGTCCATGGTGGATAAGGTTTTTGTAACAAACAGCATTAAATGGAGCAAACAAGTGCCTGGATGAGTTCAATGCTGGATTTACTGTTTATGCGTTTACTGTGATTATCTACCTTCCAGCATTGAACTCATCCAGGCACTTATGTGCTCCATTTAATGCTGTTTGTTACAATAGAAATTGTACATTTTTAAAAATCTGGTTACAATTCTATGGAATAGTTTACCCATAGAATTGAGAAAGGAAGAATCTTTCCTAAATTTTAAAAGGCATTTAGAGGTCCATTACTTTCAACTGGTCTTTTTCCATTGATAGGATTCAGTACTTTAACCTGCATTATTTTATTTTATATTTTTATTTATATACCACTTATATTCTAAGTGGTTTTACATTCAGGTACTTTATCATATTTCCCTTTCGGTCCCAGCAGGCTCAAATTCTATCTAGTGTACCTGGGGCAATGGGAGTATTAAGTGACTTGCCCAGGGTTACAAGGAGCAGCGAGGGATTTGAACCCATAACCTCTATGTTTTGTTTTGTTTATTTTTATTGAAGAATGTAAGTGGTATATAAAGATTTTTAATAAACATATTCAATATGCTGTATGATGGATGTATGATATTTACCCCCTCTTCTACGCAACGGCGCTAGCGGTTTTTAGCACAGAGAGCTGCGCTGCTCCCGACGCTCATAGGAACTCAATGAGCGTCGGGAGAAGTGCAGGTCATTCAGCGCGGCTCTTTGCGCTAAAAACCGCTAGCGCGTAGAAGAGGGGGGTTAGTTAATTTTTTTGCTTTGCCTTTTCTATTTTTAAATGGAGTTCTTTTCATTGTGTTATATTGTTAACCGCCTTGATCCTATTTGGCATAGTGAGCAGTATATAAAGATTTTAAATAAACATAAACATAATTGTTTCAAAACATGAGTACTGTGTGCCATTATTGGAACGCCAGTGATCAGCCTAGTGGCTGAGTTCATCATCAACTGCAAAACCTTATTTAAAAAAAAGTTTAAAGTTAATGATACTGTTTAATTTATATTTTGTGCCTTGCTTTGGGATTTATTGAATGATAAATAAATAATCAAACTAAACAATAAAGCAGATTAAGCAAATATGCCCAAACTCACTGCAGGCCATGGGGTAGCTGGATCAATGCCAGCTGAATACAGCTCCCCAGGAAACAGTGTCGATGCCAGCACTAGAGTGTTACCCTACTCCTCTGCCTTCCAACCCAGCTCGCTGATTAACCGTTCCCCTTAACTGAATCCATGACATCCTGTTTGTCTGTCTTGCCTGTTTAGATTGTAAGCTCTTTTGAGCAGGGACTGTTTTATTCTTTGTGACTCTGTGCAGCGCTCCAGAAACAATTCATAGTAGTAATAGTAGTGTGTAGAGTTTCAGTCTTTGAGATTGTGATGTCATAATGCCTCATTCCACCAATAAGAGCCAACCTCATCAGTGATGTCACGATGGCTTGATTGTTCTGTACTGCCCTCTGCCCTCCAACTAGAGAATGACATGGGGAAAAAATCTGTCCCCGTCACCGCCCCGTCACCGGCCCACCATCCTCTGCACCGCCCCGTCACCGCCGTTCCCTTCACCGCCCCGTCACCGTCACCGCCATCCCTTTCACCGCCCCGTCACCGCCACTGCCATCCCATTCACCGCCCCGTCACCGTCCCCGCTGCATCCATATAAGCCTTAGTACTGTAATATTTAGCTTATTCCTTTCTTATAAATCAAAGTTCCTGCTGCTGAACTAGAGAAAGAGATGTTCAGCTGGCAGGGCTTTGTTTATAAATTTTTATCAACACAACTAATATACTATTTTATCCTAAAGCAAAAAATAAATAAATAAATATAATTTTTTTTTCTACCTTTGTTGTCTGGTTTCTGCTTTCCACATCTTCTCATTCAATTCCTTCCATCCACTGTGTGTCTTCTCTCTGCGTCTTCCACTTGCTGTTACTGTGCCTCTCCCTTCACCCCCCCCCCTCCAATTGGTCTAGCACCCATCTTCTTCCCTCCACTCCCCCATAGTCTGGCATCTGTCTTCTTCCCACTCTGTCTTCCACATTTCCCTTCGGGGTCTGTTCCTCTCCACCCTCCTTCAATGTCTGTCCTATTCCTTTCCACCACCACCCTTCCCTCCCTCCTTTACCATCTGTTCCTTTCTACTACCCTTCAGCTCCTCTCGCGTGGCCTATCTATCTACCTTCCTCCCTCTTATTTTCATGGCACGTTACAATGTAATTTGTGCAAGCCACTGGAGCCTGCAAGCTCGGTCCCTGTCCCATCCCCACAAACCATCTCGCTTCTGTGCTCCTATTTTCTCCATTTCTAATATCTCCCCTATGTATCTGTCATTGCCCCCCCCCCTGTGTCCATATACCATCCCCATGGCATGTCCCCTTTATGTCACTGTCCCTATGCCCCATGCACATAATTTTCCCTCTTTCTGTTACCTTCCTGTGTCCAGATTTCCCCTATCTTCCTCTTCCATATCAGTGTGTCTCTTCTTTTCAACCCCATCTAGCTTTTTTCCCTCTTTCTTCCCCTCCCCCCCCTTGCTTCTAGCATCTGGCTCACCTGCCTGTCCTTCCCTTTCTTTCCTGCTGTGGGTTTTTCTTTCCGTCTTCATCTCCTTGGCCCAGAATCCTTTTCCCTTTCACTCCCTCCTTCCAATTTGAGCCGGGAACACGAGCGATCGCACGGTCCCTGCAGCCACCACCCGCCTGCCCAATCGATCCTACTGTTTAGCCAGCTCTCTCCCTTCTCCTCACCTTAGTTTGTAGGTTTTGTTTTTCGGCGACATGCACGCTTTCCCAAAGAGCCGCGCACGCGCGGCTGCTCAGTGTTCAATCTTCTGCTCTGCTGCAACTTCCTGTTTCCGGTTGCGTCAGAGCAGAAGATCGAAACTGAGCAGCAGCGGGTGCGCAGCTCTCTGATAGTGTGCGGGTCGCCGAAAAAGAAAACCTACAAACTAAGGTGAGGAGAAGGGAGAGAGCTGGCTAAACAGTAGGATCGATTGGGCAGGCGGGTGTGTGCTGCGGGGACCGCGCGATCCTTCATGCCTCACTGCGGGGACAAGACCATTCACCGCCCCACAGGCGGTGAATGGCCTTGTCCCCGTCGCCGCAGCGACTGCTAGTTTTCGTTCCCCGTTTCGGCGGGTGACCCGCGGCTAAAATGCGGTGGCCGCGGGTAAACCGCCACCGTGTCATTCTCTACCTCCAACCCAGCCAGCTGATTAACCGTTCCCCTTAACTATATCCATGACATCCTGATTGTCTGTCTTGCCTGTTTAGATTGTAAGCTCTTTTGAGCAGGGACTGTTTTCTTACTCTTTGTGACTCTGTGCAGCGCTGTTGCGTCTGGTAGCGTTATAGAAATAATTAGCAGTAGTAGCAATAGAGCATGGCTGCAAAAGAAAGCTGGTTATTTAGATTGAAGCATGGTGGTATGGTATGATGAGGAGAGGATATGGGCATTAGAGTGGGTAGAGGATCTGTGCTTATTGGGATATATTCCTGTAATGGATGGAGAAAACAGAACACACTGGATGGGTCAATTACACTCTTTCTGCTACTACAATATTTTACTAGAGAAGCTGATCTGGAGGTCCCTGAATATGAGGTGAGCATACACAGTGATATTTTTCGAGGTGATAGAATTGTGAATATTTACAAAAGCCATGATCACTTGATAAAGTTGAAGGTCTGAAGGCCAGGGCCACTGGATAGGGCACCAACAACCCCCCTCCCTCCCCTTTTACTAAACTGTGATAGCGGTTATTAGCGCAGGGACCACGCTGAATGCTCCATGCTGCTCCTGATGCTCATAGAAACTCTATGAGCGTCGGGAGCAGCACGGAGCTTTCAGCGCAGCTCCCTGCATTGATATCCATGTTAGGCAGACATAGTTACTGAAAGAGTTCAGCTCGGCGGTATAGTTCCTGGGAAGGTGGCAGATAGAGGACATTTGGAAAGTTGTTGGATTTTTTTGGGGGGTGTGTCTTTTTTAAGACATTTATTATGTAACGTATTCGTTTTTTGTCTTTTCTATTTTCAATGGAGTTCTTTTTTATATTGTATTTGTTTTGTAAACCGCTTAGTTCTGTCGTATGCTTAAGCGGTATAACAAGTTTTAATAAAACATAAACATAAAACACCTGCAGGATACCAGTGTGCCATGCTCTAAGCTCCAGCTTGCAGGGGTCTCAAAGTCCCTCCTTGAGGGCCGCAATCCAGTCGGGTTTTCAGGATTTCCCCAATGAATATGCATGAGATCTATGTGCATGCACTGCTTTCAATGCCTATTCATTGGGGAAACCCGACTGGATTGCGGCCCTCAAGGAGGGACTTTGAGATCCCTGAAAGTGGGGCAATCCTCTGCAGTGACACAGCTGCAGCCCAGTAGATGGCCAAGGTCCACTTCCAAGGTCTCCCACAAAACAATCACATCGTTGCAAGGGACCACAGTCTGCCATTAGTACGCTGGCATGTGACTGCATCCTCGGAGTCCGTTCTTTCCCCAAGTGCCAGTTACCATGGCAACCACTCTGTTGATGGCTGGTATTGCTTACCAGTCTCAAGCTCTTTTATTCAAATGATCTTGTACAGCATTTCTGTACCTTTTTAAATAGCAAGTACCCTCAAACATCTGAAAATTTCCGGTGAACTCCCTAACAGAGCAGTTGAACCCGCTGCCACTAAGGGCTGATGTTCAGAAGTGCCACCAGTGTTAACATGCTGTCAATGCTGGGTTTGCATTCAAGTTAGTGTGAGCCCCAGGCTTAAGTGGCTTAATCGCAGATGCTGAAAACCATTATTGCACACTGCATTTAAATGTGTCCATTATTTACCCTACAGTTATGTTAAAAAGAAAAAAACCACACACCATTTCACGCATGCTTAGTGCAGGAACATTTTTGCCAGGTCTGGCGCAGCATAGAAGGGTTGGTTGAGAGGAGAGGTGTCTAGCAACACTCCTTCTCTCCCTCCAACCCCACCAACCTGCCCCAGATCCGAAATCCAGCTCCTATTGTAATGTGAGGTGATGCAACACAAATCTCCTTTTTCCCCTAAATGATAAAAAAGGCCTTGTGATCTAGTAGGAAAGGGGAAAGAGAAAGGATTGGGGACTTGTATACTGTCTTTTTGTGACTTTGGCATTTCAAAACTTACATTCAAAGCAGTGGTCACTGGAAGATTAAGTGACTTATCCAGGGTCACAAGGAGCAGCACTGGAATTTGATCTCACAACCTCTGGGTGTAGAGGCAGCAGCTCGACCAGTGAGCCACAGCCCACCTCTGGCCCACTCCCCAACCCCCCCCCCTCAATATTTTTTAAAAAAAGGTCTGGTGGTCTACTGGATTCCCAGCTCCCTCCTGTCCCTCCTAATGTTAAAAAAGGGCCTGGTGGTATAGTGGACCGTAGGCTGTGCTAAGACCCCCCAATATTTCCCTGATATTCTATCAGGACCCCCAATCCAAACCAAAGTCCTTCATATGCATTTACACACGTGAGTTTTTGGATACACACACACACTCTCTTGTGGTGCTGTGCTGCTTCTCCTGCTCATGTGCTCATTCAGTCAGTGTTGTTACCCCCAGCAGCAAAATAAGGGGGGCGTGGGGGTGTGTGGTCCGCCCTGGGCACCAAGTCGGTGGGAGCACTGGCACCTCTTTGCCATGCCCTGCCTTGCGCCATCCCTCCTCCCTACCCTGTAGCTCTGTATTATCTTCGCTAGCGCAAGCAACTTCTGTCTGTTGCTCATGCCAGCCTGGTTCCCCTCTGAATCACTTCTGGGTCACGGGGCCAGGAAGTGACATCAGAGGGAATCCATCGCTGGTGTGAGGAGCATGCTTGCAGAAGCCACTCGCACTGAAGATTAAGAGGTACAAGGGGAGGGAGAGCGCAATTGTGGAATGGGGGTAGGAAGGAGTGGGGAGGTGCGGAAGTAGTGGGGGCATAGAGAGGAGGGCGCGGGGGGCACAGGGAGAGCGCCACCCCCCGGGTGCCTCCTACCCTTACTAGCCACTGGTTACCCCTGCCCCTCCAACCAGCTCTGCTCACTATCATATGACATTCTTGCATTTGCTGACAGCTTTTTCCTCAGCCTGCAGCAGGTCCCTCACACTTCCCCGTTACTCTTATATTCCTAACTCCAAAAAACTCACTGGTTTCACTGGCCAGTGTTGTAAGATACATTTTTATAATCCCACCCAATTACCTTGAAAAAGCAGCTCCCAAACAGCACAATCTATGAGGAGGTACTGGAAAGTTCTCAGCCCAACTAAATTCAGTTGGGGCTGAGAACTATACATCGAGAGCTATACACTTAATCCAGTGAGTTTCCACTTTTTCATTCAGTACTTTTCTGTCAGAACGAAAAAAGTGGAAACTCACTGGATTACCGTATATACTCGAATATAAACTGGGATGGGAGTCCCGGTTTATATTCGGGACAGCGCCCACCTCCCAGACTTATTGCAAGCCACCACCAGGCTCTGCACCCTGACCTCTGTACTTTGTTCATTCAATCTGTAACTTTGTTTATTCACTCAATCTGTAACATTTCTAATCATTATAAACCGCATAGAACTTCACGGTCCTGCGGTATATAAACTGTTATTATTATTATTTTCCCTGCCCTGTCCGTCGTACCTGCTCTGCTTTCCGTGCTCCTGCTCCACTGCTAACCTGGTCAGTCGGTCGGTCACTGCCATGAGTTCCGGGAGCCAGTCAGGAAGCCACTCAGCGCTGAGCAGCAGCGCCAAAGCGCGCTCCTGCTCGTGCCGCTCAGTGGCTAAAGAAACTGGAACTTGTGGTGGCCACAGCAGCGACTGACTGGTTGATCGACCAAGTTAGTAGTGGGGCAGGAGTGCGGAAAGCTCGCTCCTGCCCACTGTACCTCTGGACTACCAGGGATCAGCAGAGCAGGTATGACAAATAGGGCAGAGAGGGGGGTCAGCATGCAGAGCCTGGGAGGGAGGGAAGGAAGGGGGCTGGGTGCAGTGCCTGGCAGGGAGGGGACTGAGTGCAATGCCTGACAGAGGATGGAGGGAAGGGAGCTGGGTGCAGTACCTGGCAGGGAAGGGGTTGGGTGCAGAGCCTGACAGGGGATAGAGGGAAGGGAGCTGGGTACAATGCCTGGCAGGGAAGGGGGCTGGGTGCAGAGCCTGACAAGGGATGGAGGAAAGGGGAATGGATGCAGAGCCTGACAGGGGAGGGAGGGGGGTTGCTGGGTGCAGATCCAGGCAGGGCACTTGAATATTAAGTCGCCCGACTTATATTCGAGTCAACCATTTTTCCTCCTTTATTGGGGGGAAATGTGGGTCTCGACATATTTGGATTGACTTTTATTCGAGTATATATGGTAAAGTGTAAAGCCCTTGATGGAGACTGCCCCGGTTTTGTTGAATGGGCTGAGAACTTTTCAGCACAACACAAATATTTTCAGAGATGTACTATACATTTTCCAAATCAGAAAATAACCAAGACCCTCCACAATAGAGAGAAACAATTCAGGTGAACCGAGCGAAACAGCAGCTAGAACAGGGTAGATACTTTTGCACTTGTGGACCTACAGCTCATTTTGAAAGAGAAACTGCACATGTGCAACAAAAAATTTGAAAGCTTTCTACTTGCCTTAACTAGGGTAAAGACTGTATTTGCAAATCAAATCCAGTGTATTCTCCCTCTCCTCTTCCTGAGCCCTGGAATGTCTCTTTTCCCTCCCTGCTTAAATCTAGCCATCTTGTGTGTGAGTTGGGGGGAAGCAATTTTACCTCCTAGGGTTTAGTTGGAAAATTTTCCTCCTTATGCCAAAAATCTACTGGACAACAAACTTCAGGTACAGGAGAAAAGACAGAGAGAAAGGTATGTGAGATACACACAGGCTAGGCTCTGACTATGATTGGCTGTGGGGGAGAGGGTGAGCAAGGGCCGTCATTGGTGGAATACTGAACATATGGTCTGCCCTAAGTGCTGATTTTCTGAATGTCGAGCCGACTTGAAAATACCGTGCCATGATGCAGCCCAAAAAACCGCAACCCGCAGCTACTCAAAATCTCCCACAGCCAGCATTCCAAAGCAGCCCAATTGGGCGAGAAAACCGTGGACCTGGCAGCTATTTCACTGGCGGTCTCCATGGCTCTATGCAGAGCTTAGACCCCCCCTCTCCAGAAAAGCACAGCTTCTGCTTGTGTTTGGAGCGGCCTTCCCATTAGCTGGATCCAATCACAGTGTAAAAGGGTGGTTGATTGGAGAGCTATTAAGGTTTAAACTCTGAAAAATATTCAGATATGTTAGCTTAGCTAGCCTTCTGGCTTTGAGATGGTTAGTTTAAAAATTTGTAGATTTGTGGGAAAAAATCCAGACACTTGGCAATCCTAGTCCTGATCACATTGCTCCTTAATTCTTTGGGACCAATGCATGTACCTAGTTTGCCCATGCTTTAATTTGGCCTTATATAGCTATGACTAGAGGTAGGTAGGTACCATCAGGTTAAGAAACACTGATCGAGTTACAGTACTGACAGCAATTGTTTCAGTGCAGTGATTCCAGAACGACTTGGTAGCATTAATTGTGTCTCTCTGCCCTCCAGAGGACAAATTAGGGTATTGCAGTCACATAGTGTCAAAGTAGTCTTCAGTGCCCACACTGGTGGCCTGCATTTTTTTGTTCCCATGTTTTTTTGCCCAGGCTATAATGTGAGCATCATAAGTCATGCCATGATTCTTCAGCTATGTTGATGAAACTCTATATGTACACAATATAGAATATTCTGCGTGAGTGAGCTGGTAGTTTAGCTTTTATGAAGATGAAGATTTTTCTTTTTATGACAAGATCCATCAGTATTTTATTTTCAATGGTCTCACTTTTTTTGACTGATCACCTCTCAAGCTGATTTTAGAAAGGAACATTAATTTTTTTTCTTACAGTTTTACATTCTCCAATGGTCAGTATTCAGCCAGTGGTAGTCACTCAGTGTGTTTTTAAGGACTGACTGTCACTGGCTAAATTAGACCCAGATATTCAAGGCTGGGCCATGTCTGAACACCAGAACTGAATATCCATCTATGACTGGCCATGTTTTGGCTGCTAGCACTTATGTGGATTCTAGCCAATGTTCAGTTGGGACCTGCATAAGTGGATCACTAAAGTCCTACATTCACTTGCCTCCCACACCCAGTTCTAATCCCTCCCTAATGTGACACTCCCATCCATACCCTTGCCTCTCTACCAAACTCCCCAAGGCTCCTCCCATTCATCTAGGGCAGTGATCTCAAACTCAAACCCTTTGCAGGGCCACATTTTGGATTTGTAGGTACTTGGAGGGCCTCAGAAAAAAAAAAGTTAAAGTCTTATTAAAGAAATGACAATTTTGCATGAGGTAAAACTCTTTATAGTTTATAAATCTTTCCTTTTGGCTAAGTCTTAATAATAATATCGTCATTTATAGCTAAAGAGACATATGATGAAGAAACTATTTTATTTTACTTTTGTGATTATGATAAACATACTGAGGGCCTCAAAATAGTACCTGGCGGGCCGCATGTGGCCCCTGGGCTGCGAGTTTGAAACCACTGAACTAGGGTTACCAGATGTCCGGAAAAACCTGGGCATGTCCTCTTTTTAGATGATTATCTGGGTGCCTGGATGGATTTCCAAAACCCGGCAGTATGTCCAGGTTTTGGAAAGCCTCGAGCTTGGGCTGTATCTGGAGGTGATAATGTCACAAGCATGAGTGTGATATCATCGCATCACATCTGCCATACTCAGAGGCCCTCCAGATACAGCCCGGACTCAAGGAAGAAGAGACGAGAGCAGGGCTGGGGTAGGAGAAAAATAGGGCGGGGTCACATGTCCTCTCTTAATAATGATGAAATCTGGTAACTCTATAATAATAATAATAATAATAACTTTATTCTTATATACCGCCAGCAATCTTGCGACTTCTAGGCGGTTTACAAAACGAGAGACAGTAAATACAATAAAGAGAAACTGTACATACAACGAATTAAAGAGTATAGCAGTGTGCATCTGATAACATTAATAATGTTTACAACAGTATGTGTGCTGCAGGCCAAGAAGTGCCAAGCTGCTTACACAGAAGTAGAAATATTCCGTAAATTGAATAGAGTGTTCATGGTTAGTGATTAGGGGTTGAGGTTAACAGTTTATAAGTACAGGTATGTGATGATGTTACGAGGGGGGTTGATGTTCCGGTTCATTACCTAGGTATTTCAAGAATAGGTAAGTTTTTAGGTGTTTCCTGAATTCTTCATAGTTGTTTGTGTGTGCAATTAGTTTTTCTAGGTCTTTACCCCATATGGCTGCTTGATACAATAGCCGTATACTCATCCGACCCTCCAAGAACTCTCAGGGCTTACCTGGAAGCCATTTCTCATCATCTAGTGCGAAGGGGCAAGAATAGTCCCACTCCACTCTTGCCATGCAACACAATAATGTCACTCGCATCATCATGTTGCATCCACGCATTTGCAGATGCCCTCCAGATGTGGCCGAAGAGACAAAGTTTGTGTGGGGCTGGGGTTGGGGGGGGGGCAGAATGGGGTGGGACTGTGGGCAGAGCAAGGTGGGACTGAGACCAGGGGTGGAATGGGATGGAGCTACACATCCTCTTTTTTTCTTTACATAAAATCTGGTAACTCTATCTCAGGTTAAATGAGATTAGACTGTGGGAATAAGGAGGGATTGAAGTGGGGAGATCAGGTTTGCAACCCAGCAGCCATGACCAGGAAGTTATGGGTGCTGGTCCATATTAAGGCCAACACCCACCTAACTAAGAGACCAAAATTATGCAAATTATCACATTTGGCCACGAATGTTTGGCTGCCAACATTTGGCCGCAGCCATATTTGGTCACAGCCACTGTTGGCCATGATGATACTATAGTTTAGAACATGCCTCCTCTGCACTGGTTCACTCTCCTCTGAAACAACTTCCTGTTTCCGCTTGGATGGACAGCAGCAAAGGAACTGTGCAGAGGAGGACGCGGGCAGCTCTAGGTGAGGGGGGGGAGGGGTTGCTTCAGAACCAGTGAGGAAGACACTTTATAATCTCTTTCCCTTCTCCTTCCTGTCCCAATTTCATGTCCTCTTCCTCCCTCCCTAATTTGTGCTCCCTCCCTTCCTTCTGTGTCCCTACGTGCTCCTCTTCCTCCCTCCCTCTGTTCTGTGTCCTGAGTTTGTGCCCTCTCCTGCGGGTTTACCTCTGTTCTGGTTGTCTCCATCTTCCTCCTTACTTGAGCTGCACTTGTTTCTCTTCAACAAAGCCATGGTAAGTGGGTCCTGCATGCTGCACATGGCTGAGCCAGAAGCTTCCTTCTGACCTTGGGGGAAGTTCCTCTCACATGTATCTCAAACTGTGTGCCTCCTGAGATTCCAAGTGGGCCATGGCACACTGAGGAGGAAGAGAGTCGCCTACCAGCTGACTTCCCTACGCGGTACAGCACCAACGCTGCCCGATTCGCTGAAGGCCTGCATGTTTCCCCCTTCTCTCTAGTGTCCTCCGGCTTCCCCCCTAGCCTCCCGGTCTCACCTTTAAACCTATTTACATCAGCCTGCAGAGGATCGCCAGTAGATAAAATGCTTTCTTACTTGTTAAAAATTAATTCCAATGATGGTTGCTTTCTTTAATTTTCTTAATAACTTATCTTTCACCCAGCAAAAAAAAAATTATAAACTTATCTTAGATAGATGCTAGATTCTTAGCCCGACGGGACCCGTTTCTCCCTTTTTCAGGCTTTCTCAAGGGTTCCATTATAATGCTGCATTTCTAGCTGCTTTTCTCCCAGTGAGGGCTGGGTGCTCAACGGCTGGAATTAATTTTTAATAAGTAAGGAAGCATTAGAAGAGAAGTAATAAAGATTACAGTCAATAATTTTAGAGTGTTATATAAAGGTTGGGGGAGGTTTTGAGAATCAATGATGCAACAGTAGAACTTGTAAGTCTTGGCGTAGAAATTTATTTCATTTGCCCAAGCTGGTTTCTGAGATTCTCAGCCACCCTTTCATAACATTCTATGCTCCAATTTTTGGGATTTCGTTTCCCTTGTGTACTTGAGTATCCACTAAGCCCATAGAACTGACACCTATGGGCATAGAACTGAAACCTATATACCTGAGCACCCATTAAGCCCATAAAAACTAAAACGAAACTAAAACTTAGCTTTATATACCAGATCATCAACCAAAGGAAGCTCAACTCGGTTAACAGTAATTAGGAAAAAGGAATATTAAAAAAAACAGCACAAAATTATAAAGAATTAATTTTCAAAGTGTTTAGCAAATAAGAAAGTTTTTAAAGATTTGTGAAAGAATTGAAAAGAACTAGGGCCTCTCAAAGTTAAAGGGAGTTCATTCCATAATTGAGAAAATTTGAAAGCCAAAGAGGGAGAGTTTGAATTGTTGAAGGCCTCTTGCATGGGAAAATCTGTAAATGTTCCATAGCAGAGGAACAAGAGGAATAAAAATACCATATAAGATTTTAAAAGTGATGCAGGCACATTTGAATTGGATCCTGAAACAGGCTATTGGCTCAATTCATGTCATTACTAGATTTCCAGTACTGGTATATTTCTTCCAGGACTTCTGGTGCTTCGTGTTTTACATAAGGTTTTTGAGAGGGAGAATTAGAAAACTCCAACTGGCTAAAAATGGAATGGAATTTGGCTAGCATTCCATGACAGCACAGCTGCAGATGAAATAAAATGATGCTATTGACTTAACATAGACATTTCTCCTAGGTAAACTCTCAAAATCATACATAGCCACAGAATTCTGCAAGTTTATTCTAACTGCATGTTATTCAGGGAGAGTTGGGATAAGACGAAGCAATGTACTTCCCACCATCACCATAAAAAGACTTGGTCCAAGCCCAGGTCTGAATCTGAGCTGCTTTTCCATCCAGACGGATCTTACACCTAGAAGAGAGGAGAAAAGGGAGAGGAGGGAAGAGCAGGAGAAACAAAAAAAGAATAAAAAAGAAGATGGGGAGAAAAAGAAGAGGAAAAAGAGAAATAAATAAAATGAAGAGCACAAAGGAAGGAGAGGGCGAGGAAAGAGGGGAGAAGATAATAAGGGATGAGATAAACAGGGGAAAAAAGAATAATGTTTATTTTTAACGTGCCAGTTTTAGCCCCTGTGATAGAATTTAGAAACATGAATCTTTGTTAATTCATCCACTGAATTTTATATTTCCTCTTAGGTTCTTCATTAAATTACAGGCATTGTTTCTCTTTACAACTGCACATGCAATACCCCTTAAGAACATCCCTGGGTTTGAAACCCGACTTGGCAGGAGCCCCCTAGGTTAGCTCTGTCGATCCCTTATATATGTGGTGCTCTGGTGCCTTCATCTGAGGTAGAAGGATTTTAGTGAATGAGATTTCCCTCCCTTCTCCCCAGGAAAATTCCAAATACTTCTGTGAATTTAATGCTGTTAGGATTTTCCAATCCTCTGTGACCTGTACTATTCTGACAGGATGCACAGATTCCACAGAGCACAGAAATCATTCTGTGTTTACTCTTTGGAACCTCAGCCCTCCTATGGCCAAATCCTGTATCTGCAGTTGTCCAAGCACTGAGGGAAACCTCTCCCCCTCCTCTAATTGTTCACTTTTATCAGCTGTACTCATTTTTATATGTGCAATTTGATCCCTTTTCACACATTAAGTTCAATCATTTGCCTCTCAATAAGTTCAATCATTTGCATCTCAGTCCAACCAACAAAATTGGGGCAGTTTCCATCGAGGCCTATACACTTAGGGCTAGATTCACTAAACTTACTGATCCTGTAACGATGGTCGCAAAACCGGTTTTACCGGTTTTGCAATCGTTTGTGTTCCCCGATCCGATTCACTAAACTGCTTTCCAATGAAGCTCCTATTTGATCCAATCCGATCCACCCATGCAAATGAGTAAAACCCCATATAAAATAGCCAAGCGATTGATTCACTAACAATTGCTTGGCTATTTTCCATTGGGTTTTACGATTGTAAAAATCAACTGCTGTAGACCTGTCGGAAGTTCAGTGATTTTCCACTTTTTTTGTTTCTTTGGAAAAATATGGGACACAAAAGTGGAAAATCGCTAGACTGTGTATAGCTCTCAATGGAGAGTGCCCAAACTTTGTTTGTTGGGCTGAGAACTGTGACCCTTCTCCTATTGCACACACTGAGATCAGAATGAGGTTGCTAGGGAGAAGAAGAAGAGATACATTTCAATGAAGGCCTGTCTCAGCACATCTGTACTTTTTCATCTTTATCTATTTTTCTAATTTCTTTGTTAACCAACCCCCCCCCCCCCCTTTTTACAAAACCATAGTGCGGTTTTTAGTGCTGCCTGTGTGGTATGTAGGGACGCCATTCTGCCAGTCTGAAACAGGGCGAGATTGGCACGCTGATTTCACCGTTCCTGTGAAAGAATTATGAATTATTCCCATTCCCTCTCCCCTCATTAAGAAAGGAAAGTGTTATCACTTTGTGACAGAATGCTGAGGCATTCCCCCCTCCTTTCATGTCACAAGACCCCTGTCACATATTAACCCTTATCTTAATCAAGCAGTCCTTATTTGGAAAGGACATCAGCTGACAGGCACTGAGGACGTGCAAAGACTCAGGTGCTGTCCACATGTTAATCAGGCCCTTGTCTAAGTGCTGAGTTGGAGGGTGATCACGAGGTAAAGCACGAGGCAAAGGGCAGGTGATCAAGATGTAAAACATGTACCTTTGTATCCACCAATGTAAAAGCATGTCCCATTGTATCCACCAATCATTAGATGTGTAACGAGGGAGTTACTATGATGTCATTAGGTTAGAAGCATAATTAAAAGGGACTCGGAGCTAGCCCCGTGGGGTATTCTTACAGCGGTAACAGTTCCAACGCTCATAGAATTCGTATGAGCGTCGGAGCTGTTACCGCTATGGCCGATACTAAAAACCATACTATGGTTTTGTATTTGATTCAAGCTGATCTATTTTGTAATTTATATACCGCATAATAAATATGCGGTTTACATAATTATGTGCATACATATTGGACAAATGCTAAACATGTTTCAACAAAACAAACAGATAATTAATTTGTCTTAGCACATTTTTTGCTTATTTGACCGCTAGATCTCACTGTTACCAGATTTCAAAAGATGGATTTGGCAAGTTTAATCACAGGGTGCTGCTGTCCCATGGTAACATGCTTTTTACACTAATAGCATAGTACAAAATTCGGGCTGGATTTTGAAAATGACACCCAAAGATTAGAGCAGTGTTTTTCAACCGCTGTTCCGCGGCACACTAGTGTGCCGCGAGATGTTGCCTGGTGTGCCGTACGGTCAGGGCCGCCATCAGGGCAGTACCACCAGTCTAGGGAGAGGGGCGGTCCGCCCCACGTGGACAGGAGAGAGACGGGGGACCCGTGGAGTTCAATACATCTCGAGCCGCGAGGCTCGTCTTCTGTTCCTGCCTGCCCTGCAGCTAACATATAGCCAATCGCAAGCGTTCCCCGATGTCAGCGCTGACGTCGGAGGGAGGGCTTAAGCAAAGCCTGCCCTCCGACGTCAGCGCTGACGTCGGAGAATACTTCCGTTCGGCTATTTGTGCGCGGCAGGGCAGGCAGGAAGCAGAAGACAAGCCTCGCGGCTTGAGCTTCGTTTTGCTGAGAAAGTTGCAAAGATGGGCTGGGAGGCAAACACGGAACACAAAAGGGGGGAGGGAGTGCGTTTTGGACACAAGGCATGAACTTGGGAGAGAGGAAGGGAGGGAAAGAGATGCTGAGGTGGGGGAAGGAATGGGTTTTTGGACACAGAAGGCATGGACTTGGGAGAGAGGAAGGGAGGGAAAGAGATGCTGAGGTGGGGGAGGGAATGCGTTTTTGGACACAGAAGAAATGGACTTGGGAGAGAGGAAGGGAGGGAAAGAGATGCTGAGGTGGGGGAGGGAATGCGTTTTTGGACACAGAAGAAATGGACTTGGGAGAGAGGAAGGGAGAGAAAGAGATGCTGAGGTGGGGGAGGGAATGCGTTTTTGGACACAGAAGAAATGGACTTGGGAGAGAGGAAGGGAGGGAAAGAGATGCTGAGGTGGGGGAGGGAATGAGTGTTTGGACACAGAAGGCATGGACTTTGGAGAGAGGAAGGGAGGGAAAGAGATGGTTGTGTACACGGGGAATAGAAGAAAGGAGAATTTTTGATCATAGGGAGGGAGTGAGGTACAGATAGTGGCATACCAGGGTGGGGGTGGGGGGGGGCGGTCTGCCCCACCCCGGGTTTACGTCCCAAGGGGGTGCACAGCTGGCCACCCTCCAGTGTTGTCCCTAGGCCGGCAAACTGCGGCTCTTTAGCCACTTGAGTGCCACCGCCGCCAACGGTGTTGTTGGCGGTGGCAGCATTATAAAATACTTTCTTTGTGTTTATTTGATTCCTATTCAAGAGAATTACTTTATATATAGTCAATATAGGCACAGAGTTAAATTTTTTAACATTTTCTAATGGTGGTGTGCCTCGTGATATTTTTCATGAAACAAGTGTGCCTTTGCCCAAAAAAGGTTGAAAAACACTGGATTAGAGCATATCATTTTGGCGCTTAGCTAGCACTCTGTGAAGGTTGATCTCTCCAGAACGACCTTTACGGAACACAAGCTTAGCATGCATTTTGGCCCTGATTCTATAAACGGCGTCTAACTAAGTGCCATTCGATAGGGTTGCCAATCAACCGCTAGGCGCCTTTTATAGAATTCCACCTAGCAGAGTCTAAACATTCATAGGTGCCGATAGACGTTGAATTTTTAGGTGCACTGCCATTTAGGCCAGGGTTTTCTTGGCCTAAATGAGGGTGCTTAAGGTTTATGTTTATATTTATTGGAAATTTCTATACTGCTGCTATTACTGACTGGGGAGTCAATTCAGAGCGGTTTGCATGAGCTTCAGTAAAAGTGTTACAATACATCAGTTAAATATATGTATATCTTACCTATATATACCATCTATGTACATATAGTATTATTATAGTTTCTGTTTATCATATATTCATCTTTCTTTATATTATTTGTCAGTTCACCCATTCATGTTCCAAGTGGGTAACATAAGAACATAAGAATTGCCGCTGCTGGGTCAGACCACTGGTCCATTGTGCCCAGCAGTCCACTCCCGCAGCAGCCCTTAGGTCAAAGATCAGTGCCCTGAGTCTAGCCTTACCTGCCTACGTTCTGGTTTAGGAGGAATTTGTCTAACTTTGTTATTATTAAGTACAGGGTGCTCAGCAGAGCATTCATGTCATAGAACACGAGGAAGTTTCTTTTCCCTTTTGAATTAGGTACCCAACTGACAAGTCTGTCACACACAGCATTAGCGGGTTCTCTGAGGAAGCCAGGACGGCGAAATGCGTCAGAACCCCGCTGGGTCACCGCTGCAGAGACATTGAAACTAAATCTGTTTACTTATATGAGCTTTTCACAAAACTTTGGACTTTGGACTTTATTTTCACATTATGAAAATTTAAGAATTACTTATGAATCTTTGAAGTTATTTAAAAATCATTTATTCTAACAAGATGGTGCAATGATTGATTCTATGAAAATTTATAAAAGGGTTTTCCCCTATGCTGAGTTATTTTACTCTACTTTTGGATTCTAAATGCCATTTTTGAAACTGTATTAATAACTATTATTGTTCCTTTTTTGCTGTTTGTGCTACTATTCCAGTTTTCATCCATTTTTTACCTTTTCCATTCCTTAAACAAAGTCTTCTTGTCTCTGACTGCTTCCTTCACTGTTACAGTGAGCCACGCAGGTTCCTTGTTCTTTTTCCTCTTGAATCCCTTGTTGATTCGCGGTATATATATATATATCCTCTTCTTAATCTTCTTCCACACCATGATTCTCATCCCTTCGTAATTCCCTTTTCAGAAGTTCAGTGCCGTGGCCGTTGTTCTGGATCGATGTTTTGCCCCCTGTGTCCAGGTTGAAGTAGATCATATTGTGATCACTGCTTCCCAGCATCCCTTTTACTTCTACACCTTGTGCTGGTCCTCGTAGTCCATTCAGACTTAAGTCCAGAATTGCATTTCCTCTCGTAGCAGCCTGCTGCTGTTTCCTTCATGTTGCTATTCCCCCTAAATGTTTCTTTATTTGCTAAAGTGTTCTGTGAAGAGTATCATCTTTATTCCTTTCTTGAACTTTTTGGTATCCTTTTCTAGTTTTAATTCCCTCGATAGGGAGTTCACCACATTGGGGCCATCACCGAGAACATTCTTTTCCTGACGCTTCTGTATTTGATGTTTCTGAAGAAGGGTATTTCCAGTAGGAAATGTAAGCTCAAACGTAGGGTGTGAGTTGGTTTATGGTTGTCTATTCTGTTTGCTAGGTACTGCAGCTCTGAAAGATGAATGGTTTTGTGCATCAGCCACATGATCTTGAATTTCACCCTGCTTTCAATCGGGAGCCAGTGTAACTCATTCAGTAGCAGGATGACACTCGCCTGCTTTGATTTTCCCAGCAGAAATCTAACTGCAGTGTTTTGTACTATTTGGATCTGCCTGATCATGTACTTCAGGGTGCCTACTTGTGCCTAACTCAGTTAACACTCAGACTCCGCTCCTAATCCACCCCAAATCCACCCTTAACCATGCCTACTTGCTGGTAGATGCCAATAGATGCCTTGAAGTGGTAGGTGCCTACCAGCAAATTAAATTTTTAAAGCATTTTTTAATTGTGGGTTTTTTTTAATGGCACTTCAATTATCAGTGCTGATTAAGCCAATTAAAAAAATTAAGTTAGATGCCTAAATCAGCTCGGCGCACCAATCAAGACACCTAACTGTAGGCGTCTTTTATAGAATCAGGGCCTTTGTGCCTGACTTTGAGCATGAGCATTTATGCTGGCCAAAGGCTGGTGTAATTATTCACTCCCAAATGATGGCCAAAACAGTGAGCAAACAAAAACAAAAACTGTGGATGCAGATGTTCTGGAGATAATTTATTAAACACTGACATATAAAACCATGAAAATTAAATTTAAAAAGTACAATGATAAAAAATACAGTGATAAAAATCCAACCGCCTTCCTCAGGGGTCCAATGGTTTGTAAACTCACATATAAAGAATTGGACTGAAAACAGGGAGCAGACTGAAAAAAAGGCCGAGGATCCCAAAGTATTCCAAAACACCATTTATTATCAACAGGAGTAGAGAGGTGACACTATGCTTGACTTGGCCAAGTTTCATCCACTAGGGCTGTCTCAGGGATCAAAAGGTACAAGACTGTATCTGTGTGTGCATCTATGTCTGGCATGTGTGTGTGTGCTCATGTGTGCATGCAAATTCATGTGTGGGCATGCATACCTCTGTGTGTGTATATTATGTTGACTGTGTCTGTGATCAGGAGAGGAGACGGGAGGGGGAGCAATTCCCTAACTGATGTGTTTCAATGTACAGCTGTTTCTATGCTGCAGCTTCAGGAGCAGTACAACAGGGACGGTATATGTTAACCTCCCTTGAACACCTCCTATTTCAATAAGGTATATCAAGTATATTCTCCAGGCCCTCAGAGGTGCCACCAATCAGTTCAATATACTTTCATAACTGTTGGATTTATGTTAGATTACATTTCGGGTGGCCACGTCGTGATGAGAGAATAGTTTTGAGGGATTGTGCCCTGAGGAAACCTTAATAGGTTGAAACATGTTGGCGACTCTGTCCCTCTTGGCTAACCACCCAAGTTAAGTAAACTTCACTATTTATTTAACTTATTTAACTTATCTACTGAAAATACACAAAAATATAACATAGAAAAAGCATTGCACTTTTCATCATACCAGGGACCCAATGACGATTGGGGGCATAAATCCAACAGTTATGAAAGTATATTGAACTGATTGGTGGCACCTCTGAGGGCCTGGAGAATATACTTGATATACCTTATTGAAATAGGAGGTGTTCAAGGGAGGTTAACATATACCGTCCCTGTTGTACTGCAATACGGATCCTTCTATAAAGATTATAACTGAAGCCTCAGTACACTAACGCAGCTTCAGGAGCAGCATCTACTGTAAAAATGCATTTTAAGGAACTTTTTTTTTCCTCTGGAGCCTACAATTCATCTGACACTTTTAGATCTGATGTGTCTTCCCTGTTCTTCCTTCACACCAAATTTTCTCTTGTTTTGCCCCTAAGCAGACAGAAATTTTTGATCCCTTATGTATAGTTTATTTTAACTTAAGAACATAAGCATTGCCATACTGGGACAGACTGAAGGTCCATTAAGCCCATATCCTGATTCTAACAGTGACCAAACCAGGTCATAAGTACCTGGCAAGATCCCAAAAAAGTATCCTAATGGTATTCTGTCCGCTTTTAAAAATTTTATACATTTCTTATGTTTTATTATCTGATATATTTCCATTTTAAAATGTATTCTTCGCTGTATGATCAGTTTTCATTTGTTGTGAACCGCCTAGAACCATTCCTGGTTAGGCGGTATATAAAAAATAAAATTATTGTTATTATTAAAACAGATTTTATGCTGCTTATCCTAGAAATATGCAGTGGATTTTCCCAAGACCATCTTAATAATGGCTTATAAACTTTTCTTATAGGAAATGATCAAAATCTTTTTAAAACCCTGTTAAGCTAACTGCTTTTACCACATACTCTGGCAACAAATTCCAGAGTTTAATTACATACTAAGTGAAGACATATTTTCTCTGGGTTTTGGTGTTTTGTTTTGTTTACTATTTAGTAGCCTTATTGCATGCCCCCTAGTCCAGGCTTGGGCAGGCAAGCAGGGGGCAGGAAAAGAGGAGAGAAAAGCAGAGCAGAGAACAGGAGAGGGGAAGAAGGAGCAACAGAAGGCAGGAAAGAGCAAAGGGCATCGGCGAGAGGTAGCTCCGCCCACCCCCTGACATCATCCACCGGAGCTCCTCCTTAAAAGGGGAGGGGCCAACAGAGCTCAGTTAAATAGGCTTGGGCAGGCAAGCAGGAAGTAGGAAAAGAGAAGGAAAGAAAAGCAGAGTAGAGAACAGGAGAGGGGAAGAAGGAGCAACAGAAGACAGGAGAGAGCAAGGAGCATCGGTGAGAAAAGTTGAGAAATTTTTAAACTAGGAAGAAGGGGAAAGCCGACAGTCAACTGAGAGAGAGAGAGTCAATGGTTCGGGAACCGGTATACCCGGAGGATACCGTGCAGGAAGATAGAGGGGAAGACTCACCAGATCACAGGAAAGACAGATCGAAAGGGACACAAAAGGGAAGAAAATGCAAGAAAGGAACAGGCTGCAAACTCAAGTGTATGTACACGAATGCAAGGAGCCTAAGGAATAAGATGGGTGAATTAGAAGCTATGGCACAAAAAGATAACGTAGACATCATCGGCATCACGGAAACATGGTGGATTGAGGAAAACGTCTGGGACACTACTACTGGGATACAAACTATACCACAGAGACAGAGTGGCTCAAAAAGGTGAGGGCATTGCCATATACATCAAAGAGGGAATTGAATCTACTGGACAGAACACGCCACAATAGACGGATAAGTTAGAGTCTCTATGGGTCAAAATTCCAGGAACAAATGGACTGGAAATGAAGATCGGCATCTACTACCCCCCGGGCAGACCGAAGAAATTGATGGAGAAATGACGGACGAGATTAAACGCAACTGCAATGGAGGCAACGCAGTTATCCTGGGTGACTTTAACTATCCGGTGATAGACTGGAGCCTTTGGCTGTGCTAGGGAGATCAAGTTCCTGGATGCTTTAGGCGATTGCTTCCTGGAACAACTTGTCAAGGAAAATACAAGAGGAAATGCAATTCTGGACTTAATTCTAAATGGACTGCGAGGACAGGCACAAGTTGTAGAAGTAGAAGGGACACTGAGAAACAGTGATCACAATATGATCCGCTTCGACCTGGACGCAGGGGCGAAACATCAGTCCAGAATGATGGCCACGGCACTGAACTTCTGAAAAGGGAATTACGAAGGGATGAGACTCATGGTGGGGAAGAAGATTAAGAAGAGGATAAGCACTATAAAAATGCTAGAGCAAGTTTGGTCCCTTATTAAGGACACAGTCACCAAGGTGCAAAATCCATATATACCACATATCAACAAGGGATCCAAGAGGAAAAAGAACAAGGAACCGGCGTGGCTCACTGTAGCGATGAAGGAAGCGATCAGAAACAAGAAAATTTCATTTAAGGAATGAAGAAGGTCAAGAATGGACGAAAACTGGAATAAGCACAAACAACATCAAAGCAGGTGCCATAAGGTGGTAAAAGGGGCCAATAAAGACTACGAGGAAAAAATAGCCAAGGAGACAAAAAACTTCAAGCCATTCTTTCGATATATTAAGGGGAAACGACCCGCGAAGGAAGTAGTGGGACCTTTGGAAGACCATGGAATAAAGGGAGTGCTAAACGAGGACAAAGCAATCACCGCCAAACTAAATACATTTTTTTCATCTGTATTTACCGAAAAGGATATACACAGCATACCAGAACCCAACAGGTTATATGCTGGAAATGAAGATGGGAAACTGATAGGTTGACAGTCAGTCTAGAAGAGGTATGCAGTCAGATCGATAGGCTTAAGAGCAATAAATCTCCTGGACCAGATGGCATCCATCCAAGGGTCATCAAGGAACGGAAAGAGAATATAGCTGAACTTCTTCAACTAATAGCCAATCTGTCGATCAAATCAGGAAAGATTCCAGAAGACTGGTCTTAGAGCACTGGTCTTTGACCTGGGGGCCGCCGTGTGAGCGGACTGCTGGGCACGATGGACCACTGGTCTGACCCAGTAGCGGCAATTCTTGTTATTTATTTATTTTTATTTTTTTTTAAAGATAAACAAGCAATCCACATCTATCCATTCTAGTCCTCTCAGTATTTTATAGTCCTCTATCATATCTTTCCTCAGCTGTCTCTTCTCCAAGCTGAAGATCCCTAGCTGTTGTAGCCCTTCCTCATAGGAAAGGCATGCCTTAATCATTTTTGTTGTCCTTCTCTGTACCTTTTCCATTATATCTTTTTTAAGATTCGGTAACCAGAATTGTATTAATCTCTGTTTATGCGTGTGTTGCTTGGTGTTTGGTTTTTGTTTTTTTTTTTTGTTTGAAACGTTTTTTTTTATTAAGAAGCAAACAGACAAACAAAGCCAGTATGACCAAACAGTGTCCAAGAACACAGCAAATACATAACATAGTCCAACTCAAAAGGGCTAGAAAGGGCAGAAGAAACAAGAACAAAATACCAACCAATCAAGAGAAGCAGCAAGCCCTCCCTCCCCCCACCCCGAACAAGAAACCAGCCAGTACCCAGCAAGACCGAGGACACACAAAGCAATCATGGAGAACCTGTAGAAAGCAACACAGCTTACTTCTTCTTTTTTCCCCCAAAGAAGAAAACCCCCACATCCAAACCAGACGGAAAACCCCTCCACTCCCCCCACCCACACACCCCCATCCACTCCCCCCCTCAGCGATGGGAGAAAGAAAAAGAAAAAAGAGAAAGTAGAAAAAGAAGGAAGAAAAAAGAAAGAGAGGCACAGGGTAGCATCATAGCATCACTGAGGAACAGCAATAGCAGCGGTGACCTGTTCCCAAAGAGACCTATACAGCCGAATGGGCCCCTCCAACTGCCCCTCCAAACCCCGCAACTCCCAGTGAGCCACTTCCCGAAGTGCCCGCTTCCACCGCTCCAATACCGGGGGTTCTGCATCTATCCACTTGCGGAGTACACCCGTTTAGCTACAAGAAGGGCAATATAGACAAAATGCCACTGGGCAGCAGTGAAGCCTTGATCCAGAAACTCAAACTCATGGCCCAAAACCAAAATGCGATAAGACTACTGGACCGGCACCCCCAGGATCGGGGCAAGAAAATCCAAAACCCCGTTCCAGTAATCACCCAAGATTGGACATTCAATGAGCATGTGCAATAGAGTCCCAGATGCATGCTCACATTTCATGCAATCCGCCGAGTTCCATAAGCCAGCCTGCAATCCCCTGAGTCGGGTAAAGTAGGTACAATGAAGCAGTTTAAACTGAAGTTCCTGCAGCTGTGCGTTACGTACCCCAGCAATGACATTAGCGAAACAGGCCCGAAGCTCCCCCGAGGTAACGTCCTCCCCCAACTCCCCAGACCACTGAACAGCCAGTCCGGTTAGCTGAGTGTCCACCCTCTCTGTCCATGCAGTCCGGTACCAAAAAGATAAAGAATTGAGAGCAGAGGGAAGGGACAGGAAGATCTGGTCCACCCGTAAAAAAGAGCCACCCCCTGGGTGACGGCGGAGGTGGGCCATGTAAAAGTGCTTCAACTGGAGATATGCAAAAAAAGGCATGCATGGCAAGGCCCAGGTGGTGCGAAGATTGTCATAAGAGGGAAAGACAAAAGGATCGGAGCCCATCGATGACACATGACCCATGCAAAAATGAGAACCAAACCGCACCTCTACTCCCCCCGTCGATCCCACGCCCGGGGGGAAATCAGGACTATGGCTGATCAGCTGAAAAGCCCAATTACCTTGACCCCTACCAATCTGATGTCGCCACCACTGCAGCGCTCTGCGCAAGGGAGATAACAAGACCGAAGCAAGACCCAATTGGGGACGCCGCTACTGAGGGCAAGTCAAGCATGCGAACGCTCTGTAAGGAGCCGTCAAAAAATCAAACAAGCCCCCTGGGGCAAAGCGAGATGCAGCGGTAATGAGCTCTTGAATCCAGCGCATCAGGGTGGCAACATTATACAAGTGCAGGTCTGGCAGAGCCATCCCCCCCCTATCTCTACCCTGAGTAAGCGTGTGCCGCTAATACGTGCCTGCTTATTGTGCCAAATAAAGGAACCAATAAAAGACCTGTAAGAACGTTCATTCGCAGACTTAATCCAAAGAGGGATCATCTGTAAAGGGTAGAGGAGCTTCGGGAGCAAAACCATCTTCACAAGGGCAATTCTACCAGACAAAGAGAGAAGCAAGTCACCCCAGCGCGTACAGTAGAACTGCAAAGTTTTCAATCGGTCAGAGATGTTATGGCGATAAACCATAGGCCAATCTGCACTAAGGAAAATCCCCAAATATTTAAGTTCCCCACTAGCCCACCGGAATAGGAAACCTGGATCAGAGCACGAGACACACGGGGAAGAGATCGGTAAGGCCTCCAACTTGCTGAAGTTGATACAGAGACCTGAAAACGCACCAAACGTCCCAATAAGGGTAGTCAAACAGGGAATCGACTCCGGTGCCTTGCTTACAAACAACAATATATCATCCGCAAAAAGAGTGATCTTACATTCCTCGATACCCACCCGGATGCCCGAGATGTCTGGACAAGTCCGAATTTTATGAGCAAGAGGCTCTAAGGATAAAATGAACAGAAGTGGGGAGAAGGGACAACCCTGTCGTGTGCCCCTATACAATGAAAAAGATGTCGTACGACTCTTGTTGATAAGGAGCTGGGCCGTGGGGGACGTATAAAGATGAATTATCCACTGATGAAAGGGCCCGGAGATACCAAATTGTTGCACCACCCAAAAAAGATAAGGCCAAGTCACCTTGTCAAAAGCCTTTTCAGCATCTAGGCTAGCCAGAAGATCATCACCCTCTCGGCCCCTACCCTCCCAAAGGGCCACCAGCGCCCGTAGGATACTGGAAGAAGCAAAACGGTCCGGTACAAAGCCGACCTGGTTAACATGGACCAGGGAAGGAATCACCTGGGCCAGCCTGCATGGCAGAATCGCTGTGAGGAGCTTCATATCCTGATTCAACAAAGAGATTGGCCGATAAGATCCCACCAACTCCGGGTCCTTCCCCGGCTTCGGTAGAACCACTACATGAGCGTGACTCTGGGTAGGGAGAACACGGCCAGTGCTCTTCATGTCAGCATATAGGGCAGCCAGAGCTGGCCCAACCTGAGGTTTCAAGATTTTATAAAACTCAGGCCCCATCCCATACGGTCCAGGGGCTTTTGCCAGCTTCAACTTACCCACCTCCGTAAGAATCTCGTCACACGAGATGGGTGCATTTAACATGCTTAGCTGTTGTTCTGACACCTGGGGTAAAACAAGATCTCGAAAAAAGGAATCACGCGCTTCCAGATCATAAGGGCCCGGCCCATAAAGATCCCAGTAAAAATGAATGAATTGGTCCTGTATCTCTGCCTCCTCCATGTGAACAGTGTGGTCACTCGCCTGAATGCGGGAAATGCGAGTGGCCTTCCGAAACGGTCTTACCAGATTAGCCAATAGTTTTCCCACCTTATTGCCCCATTGGTATAGCCAAAACTTATAAACGTCAATATGAGACAGAGCTCGCTCGGTGAAAATAACGTCGATTTGTTTACGCAGGCTTAAGTATTCCGCGCGATTGGCCTCCGAGGGCTGCACATGCAGGGCACTCCTACACAGACGCAATTGCCGAGTGAGAGACACCAATGCCGCCTCACGTTGTCGGCGCTGCTTAACCGTATAAGCGATAATCCGGCCCCGCAGAAATGCCTTGGCGGCCTCCCAGAAAATAGTATCTGAGACCTCCCCTCCTGTGTTAGTTTGGCAATAGTAGTCCCATTCCGCCATAAGATATGCATGAAAAGTTTTATCCAAGTAGAGTGCAGGGTTAAGACGCCAGATACGATCATGGACTAAAGGCAGGGTTCAGTCCATGATCGTATCTGGCGTCTTAACCCCGCACTCTACTTGGATAAAACTTTTCATGCATATCTTATGGCGGAATGGGACTACTATTGCCAAACTAACACAGGAGGGGAGGTCTCGGATACTATTTTCTGGGAGGCCGCCATGGCATTTCTGTGGGGGCGGATTATCGCTTATACGGTTAAGCAGTGCCGACAACGTGAGGCGGCACTGGTGTCTCTCACTCGGCAATTGCGTCTGTGTAGGAGTG
The DNA here is from genome assembly GCF_902459505.1 of Geotrypetes seraphini. Taxonomy (NCBI): domain Eukaryota; kingdom Metazoa; phylum Chordata; class Amphibia; order Gymnophiona; family Dermophiidae; genus Geotrypetes; species Geotrypetes seraphini. Next base: position 207,934,910 of record NC_047086.1, on the reverse strand, counting down.
CCCTGCATGTGCAGCCCTCGGAGGCCAATCGCGCGGAATACTAAAGGGGACATCAAGGATATGTGTGCGCACCAATTCGCTCATCAGAAAATTCATGCCAATCCGTTCGTTGTCTCCCCGCACCACCCTAGGAGGTTTACAATCTAGCGTAGGGTCAAAAAAAAAATCATACCCAGAGTGACCCCATCAAACTGGATCCTACACCCATGTATCTTTTCTTCAAAATAGCTCCGCTGTGACAAACAGATAAAAACTCTAAATCCTGAACAGTGCCCATTTCAAATTTCTGAACCACAGAACACCCAACTCTCCCATCTGTACCACACAATATAAACTCAAACTCACACCGCACTTACTACTCCCTCAGCATTCCACCCTGTCCCCAACGTGTGATAGTCTTAGAGTAGAGAAACACTTGGGACCCAGGGTTGCACTAGCTGATTCATTTCCCTATAACCACCCATTGGGCAAATTCCTTTCACAATACCGCAACACCCAACCTACCCACCCCTTGCATATGTGAATAATCAGATCTGACAAGTAACCTTATTTTTCAAATACTGGCTGTGGCATTTAGAAAAATATTTATATTCAGCACTGCTATCCAGATAGGCGTTCGATACACATAGCAAGTGCCCACCACTGTTAGCAATATCAGCTGCTATATGTATAGCTCAGCTGTTCAGCTTAGGACTGCTTTTTCACAGACCTATCTAAACTACTCAACCATATGAATAGTGGCTAAATATTGCTCATCAGTACCACGGGATTTCTAGTAGAACTATCCATATTGTGTATGACAGGTACAGGAACTGTCATGTTTGCAGAGGCCATGGGGGAGGAGGAAGGAGGAGCTCTGAATCTCTGGATGGCCAGTATGAGGCCCATATTTTAGAAAGGCCACTGACTAAGATGAGTATGATGAAGGCAAGGCTTTCTTTCACATAGGGAGGAAAACACAGCTCCCCATCAGACTTGCAAAAAAAGATAGTGAATCAATTGCTGTTTTAAAATTGGCCAGGAATTGGCCAACAGCGATCGAATCGCTATCTTTAGTGAATCTCGGCCTTAGTATAGTCAAATATAAGTTCATGTGACTCTGAAACTCAACATGGCTAGTGTTTCAACACCCAAGAAGGTGTTTTCATCAGGAGTCACATTTAAAGCTAATAATCCACAGGTTTCAAAGCAGGTAATATTTTTAAATCCAAAGTATTGTGACATTTCCGCTCCCCGAGACGGTCATGTCAGAGCAAAACCCCGGTCTCAAGCTCTTACTCGAGACCAGGCTCTCTCTGAAAAGGATCAGCAAGAAGATCCTGAAAGCCCAGCTGCCTATCCTGAGCCTTCCAACCTAGAGCAGTGCCCAGAATATAGGATAACTCCACGGACCAGGAAAACCTCCAGCCACACTAAGAGGTTTAATCAAGTTCCCAGTGATATTCTGCCCTGTAGCCTGAGGGGGAGCCCAAGAACACACAAGCTAGGCACATAGACACCCAGTGTAGGGCATGGCCCTAGGCCTTTTAAGCAGCTCTCCAGAGCATTAAAGGAGGCTGCCCAAGAGAGTCTGGCAGAGAGAGTTCTCTGGGCCAGGAAAAGGCCAGACCTCACTCCAGAGCCAATGGAGTGTGAGGCTTCAATACCCCTGGAACCAGCAGAGCAGCTGGACACCCCAGAAAGCATGGACCTGGATGAAGTGTGTATGCCGGAGTCCGTTATGGGAGAAGCCATGGATGTGGGCTTGACAACTTGCCACTAAACACTGCAGGTACGGAGCTGCACAGGAATAATAATGGAGAAGAGTTTAGAAGAACTAAATTTTGATTGTTTGTGAGGTACAAACAAGCGTAGAGCAGGGCTGCACCAGCTTGATTGTTTTGCTACACTGCAGCTGTGCAGAAGCTCAAGGGGAACTACAGGACTGTGAGCTAATTAGGGCTGACACTTTAAGAGCCTGCAGTAAGGTTTTAGTTTTGTCTTTTGGTTCCTGCTTAAAGTTTACTTTATAACCCCAAATGCAAATACCTGGTGAAGAAACTGGACTGTGTTGATTGGTAAGCCCAGGACTCAAGCTCACGGCTTGATAATTTCTTAAGAGAGACTACTTGTGCTGTGTTTTTTTTAAGTGACTGTGGGGCAAAGTAGAGAAAGCACTAAGACCTGGACTGGAATTATACTTGACAGAAAGCTTGCTGTGCTTTCACCAGACCGGGTGAAAGTTAAAAGGATTTCATTTTTTTTTTTTTTTTCTTTCTTTGCCCTGTTTTGGAGAAGCTAGGAAACTTGAACTGTAATAACTGCTTATATGATTTCTAGTTGGTGTGTTAAGTGTCTAATTAAACTTTACACATTATGTTTGGTTCAACTTGACTCACGGTGCTTTATTTTTGGGGCAAAGCCCGGATAGTGAGACACCAGTGAGGTCTCCCCTTTGGGAGCCACGTCAAGAGTGTACTACCCCCTATCGGGGGGTCTTCTTAACCGTACCAAGACCCCGGTAGGTGACAGTATGTAAGTGAAGCGGATCAAAGACCACAATGTCTAAAACTCAGATCAAGGTATGAGCTGGTGACTCCTAATAAGGAACCCAGCATCACCCAGCATCATAATTAGGATTTTCTTTAAATGCATCACTTTATACTTTTTCACATTAGGTTTTATCTGCTATTTAGAAGCATGGTTCCTCACGCTCACTGAGTCCTCTTGTGACTCCTCACAATTCACTTGTGGTTTGACAACTTCAAATAATTTTGTGCCAACTGCAAATTAAAACACCTCACTCATCACTTTCTTTTCTCAATCCTTTATAAATGTGCTAAAAAGTCCCAGTCCCAGTACAAATCCCTGAGGCATATTAATATTTAATAGTAGTAGTAGTAGTAGCTTCTAATCTCCCTTCTGCCTTAGCCACCTATACCCCTCCCCCTGCCCCATAATCACCCTTGTACTTTATTCAGCAGATCAGCAGGAGAGATGCCCACACTCTCCTGCTGGCAGGCTTGCCTCTTTAAAATGGTGGGTTGGGGCCATGGGGGATTTTCACTGGGGGAGGTTGGGGGGGATCTGGGTGGCTGCCGAGGCAGGAGGGAATGGCCATCCCTCTTGCCAATATCTACAGGTGAGAGAGTCGGGGGGTGTAGGGGTGTCTGGCTGGCTGCTGAGGCAGGAGGAAGTGGGCATTTCTTCTGCTGATATTCACGGGGTGGGGGTGGGGGAGTCTGGGTGGCCACTGAGGCAACAAGGAGTGGGCTTCCCTCCTGCTGATATTCACAAGGGTGGGAGGTCCAGGTGGCCACTGAGGCAGGAGGGAGTAGGCATCCCTCCTGCCGATATAAATTGGAAGGTCAGGGGTGCGAGGTGGTCCAGGTGTCCTGCTGATTTTTTTTTGTTGTTCAGGGGTCATTGTCAGGGGGGGCCATCATGGTGGGGGAAGGGGCGGCATGTCTCTTTTTTTATGGGGACAGATATTGTGCATGTGTAACACATTCACATCTGTGCCCATTAAAGAAAAAAAGAAAGTCGTCTTGCCCTGAACAATTGAGCGGCAAGAGACTGCTTCAGAACTTTCCCTGACACTTAGCTGTTTGGGCTTCCCCTGCCAGCTCTGCTCATGCATCAGTCACTTTTCTAGCGACTGATTGGATGGGATTATGGAGGATCTCTGTAAAACTCATTTGCATGCGATATTGTTTCAACACTCATCGCCATTTTAAAATTGGACAATTTGCTGGCACTACAGTTTTTACAAATATTAGAAAATCTTGCCCTTTATTGCTTCTATCTACATGGCACAGCTGCTTACCACTCTAATCCAGATACTCAGCTCTGGATAATGGAGTAATATGAGAAAATAAAAAGTAGGGTTTCAAGGGCATGCATTGTAATGAGAGAAAGACATTAAGGGCCTGTTCTACAAAGCCCTTTAAATCTCTATGGGCTTCGGGGCCGTTACTGTGCTGCAGCAGCTAGTGCAGCTTTGTAAAATAGGCCCTAAGTTATTTTGCTGCCCTTTTCAAAATGTAGCCAAGTACAAAGAGGCTAGACTAGCGTAGAGCATTGTTATGTAGAGGATCTGTGTTTGATTCTCAGATCAGATCTTCCATTCCATAGACCTGCCAGAGCTGGGGATGTGTTCACAGTACCATGGAAGGGACTGTTCCCAGTGACTGCTTGATGGTGACATCTAGCTGTTAGACATACTGTAATCTAATTTAATCTAATCTTCATTTTATATGCCGAATTTACTCCCGAAAGAGCTCGACTCGGTTTACAGTTTGTTAAAAAATGAAACATAACAAGTAAAAACTGGGATATAAACAGAAATTGGTTAGATTAGATCAGTGGTTCCCAAACCTGTCCTGGGGGACCCCCAGCCAGTCAGGTTTTCAAGATATCCCTAATGAATATGCATGAGAGAGATTTGCATATAATGGAAGTGACAGGTATGCAAATCTCTCTCATGCATATTCATTAGAGATATCTTGAAAACCTGACTGACTGGGGGGTCCTCCAGGACAGGTTTGGGAATCACTGGATTAGATGGATGGAAAAAGTTAGAAAAAAGTATGTTGAATTGCTTAAAATTAGTATATGACAGCTAAAATCAAATTAACTATTGTGAAAACAACCAGGTTTTAAAACTTTTTCGAAATTGAAATAATCGATCTACCAGCCTTAGAGAATCTGGAAGTCCATTCCAAATTCTCACCAATTTAAAAGTAAAAGATTTACTAAGCTTCCCAGTGCATATAATACCTTTCAGTGAAGGAAATGCTAATTTGTGCATTGTTGTAATTCTTGAATAGCAGGATCTAAAGGAATTCCCACTAAGGGGAATCAAAGAGTCAAATATTCCATAAAGGAGTTTGAAAACCACACATGCACACTTGAACTGTATCCTATGATGGACCAGAAGCCAATGGAGTTTTCTCAGCAGTGGGGAAACATGGTCGTACTTTCTCTTTCCAAAAATAAGTTTGGCCGCTGTATTCTGTATTAATTGGAGACGATCTAAACTGCCCTGTTTAATACCCAAATAAATAGAATTACAGTAGTCCAACTCCCACAGCTGCAGAATTCCAGAAAGAATCTTGTGTGTGACTCTGAGCCTAAGAATGTCACTAGGGGGGTGCCCTGGGTAAGTAGGAAAGGGGAAACAAAATGTGTGTGTATGGGGGGGGGGGGGAAATCCTAGGTTTGAATAAAAGTGCTTGATGTTGTGGGCCAATGGAGGCACATTCTTATTGAGCTGGAAGCCTGAAAGGATTAGGGGGAAACTGGAGGGTTAACCAAAAAAAAAAAAAAAAAAATTACTGCATACGACTGACTAGAGGATGTGACCTACAAAAATGATGTCGCAGGAGTGTTACAGCCCCCTCTTCTCATAATACTTACAGTTTATCAGGCCTGGTCTTGAAACACAGTGTGTAAATGGCTATGTCGAACTCGGGACTTGAACCCACAAAGAAGGAGCCCAGAGTTTTAAGGTAATTGGACCATTTGTACTGGAAAGCCAAGATATCAGGGAAACTGCTCCACTGGAAAATACATAGGAAAACAAAAAATATATATATTTTTAAATACTCCACACAGCAGAAGCAAAAACAGGTCATGGTAAGACCAATATCTGGTGTTAACCTATTGGTGGTAAGGCTAGGAAGCATTTTCTGAGTATATAGCATGCTTTACATATGGAACCATTGAATTCAGCAAGGGCTCCTTTTTTAATTTTTTTGATTTATACTTTTCATACATTTATATTTGTCATAATAACAAAAGAAAAAAAGACATTCCTTGACATATAAACATAAAAACGGTAGAGGCGTGAATTTGAAGAGGTGGAGACGGACCCAATGACGTCAGGGGTCCGTCTCTTCCAGTGCCTGCGAGGCAAGCAGAAGCGCCGAGGAAATGACAAGTTCAGCTGCTGCTGGAGACTCAGGGGCTATAACAAAGTCTCCTCACCAAGGGCTCCTTTTACTAAGGTGCGCTAGCATTTTTAGCACACACAGGATTTTAGCACGCGCTAAACCCACGCTACGCTTCTAGAACTAACGCCAGCTCAATGCTGGCGTTAAGGTCTAGCGCGCGGCAATTTAGCGTGTGCTTTTCCGTGCGTTAAGGCCCTAACGCACCTTTGTAAAAGGAGCCCAAAGAGTCCTCACATCGAGTATGTTATTCCACGATCCTCAGAAGTACCACCTAGGACTGAAATGCTTTCCCTGTCCCAGGATTTAAATACCACTTCCTCACTAGATCATATTTTTGTGAATATAGTAATAAATTTTTAAAAAATATTTTAAGCATAACTTAGCGTACTTATATACTAAAAGTACTTAGCTTATGTGATCTTCCTTTCAGGGATAGTGAAGCCAACATGTTTCACCCACTCTTTTTTTCAAGGATAATCATCCCTATCAAAAATGTAAAGAACGTTCTTATTTATAGTTTTAGCTAGTAATCTTAAACATTCCCCACGCTAAGTTCTTAAAATTTTCATAGAAGTAGCAAAACTCCATTACAGTTTGTTACAAACCAACCCTTCTTCTTACCTTTGTAAGCTTTGCCTCACTGTAACAGACCACTAAGTCTAATGCAAACATGGCCGCAGCGTTTTTCTCTCCCTCTTTTGAACACTTGCCCGTTCGGATCAGCTGACGATTACATCATTTCTACCAACGTCAGCATCAAAGGCACGGATTTGTAAACTCTTAAAGTGATTCTACCTAAATTTATGCATTTCTGTCACTTTTACTAAACTATAACACTACATGTTCAAAAGAGGGAGAAAAAAACCACTGCGGCCATGTTTGCAATAGACTTAGTGGTCTGTTACAGTGGGGCAAAGCTTACTAAGATAAGAAGAAGGGTTGGTTTGTAACAAACTGTAATGGAATATTGTTACTTCTATGAAAATTTTAAGAGCTTAGCGTAGGGAATGTTTAAGATTACTAATTAAAACTATAAATAAGAAAGTTCTTTCCATTTTTGATAGGGATGATTAGCCTTGAAAAAACCAGTGGGTGAAACATGTTGGCTTCACTATCCCTGAAAGGAAGACCATATAAGCCAAGTACTTTTAGTATATAAGTACGCTAAGTTATGCTTAAAATATATATTTTTTAATGTATTACTATATTCACAAAAATATGATCCAGTGAGGAAGTGGTACTTAAATCCTGAGACAATGAAAGCATTTGAGTCCTAGGTGATACTTCTGATGATCGGGGAATAATATACTTGATGTGAGGACTCTAGAGGGGTGTATATGAGATCAATGGGACACTGTGTTACCTGGGTACAAATTATATCGCAAGGATAGAGTAGATCAAATTGGAGGAAGGTTTACGCTATATGTTAAAGAGGGAATTGAATCAAATAAAATAAACATTCTACATGACATAATAGCAGTGTGGAATCCTTATGGATAGAAATTCCATGTGTGAAGGGAAGGAATATAAAGGTAGGGTTATACTACCGTCCCTGGGACAAAATGAGCAGACAGATGAAGAAATGTTTTCAGAGATTAGGAAAGCTGGAGAAATGGGCAACAGTATAACAATGGATGATTTCAATTACCCCCACCATTGACTGGTTAAATGTTACATCGGGGAGTGCTAGGAAGGTAAAGTTCCTAGATGTCATAAATGACTGCTTTTTGGAGCAACTGGTCTGGGAACCGACAAGAGGAGGTGCAATTTTAGATTTAGTACATAGTGGAATGCAAGACATAGTACAGGAGTTAACTGTATTGGGTCCGCTGGGAAACAGTGATCATAACATGATAAAATTTGAGCTAATACTGGGAGTAACATCACAAAAGAAATAGTGGAATGATAGGGGGGAAATGGTTGTTTCATTATATTTTGTGTATTAAGGTGCATTTTATGCAAGCTTTTCATGTTATAATTTCTGTAATGCACTGCCATTATTTAAAATTCAATAAAGTTAAAAAAAATATAATAATAAGAATAATAATAATTTTTGAAAGGACAACTATGATAAAATGAGGAAAATGGTTAAAAAGAAGCTAAAAGGATCAGTTGTAAAAGTTAGGACTGTAAACCAGGCATGGATGTTATTTAAAAATACCATCGTGGAAGCCCAGACCAGATTTATTCCACGTATCAGCAAAGGAGGAAACAAGAGCCAGCGTGGTTAAAAGGTGAAGTGAAAGAGGCTATTAGAGCCAAAAAAGCATCCTTTAAACTAAGAATGGAAAAAAAGATCTGAATGAAGAGAATAAAAAGAAACACAAGCACTGGCAAGTTAGATGCAAAGCACTGATAAAGACAGCTAAGAAAGAATATGAAGAGAAACTTGCAAAACCGGCAAAAACTCATAACAATTTTTTAGGTATATCAGAAACAGAAAACCTGTGAGGGAATCTGTGGGATCGTTGGATGATCAAGGAGCAAAAGAGGCGCTCAAGGAGGATAAGGCCATGGCGGAAAGACTAAATGAATTCTTTGCTTTGATCTTTATGGAAGAAGATGTAAGAGATCTACCTGAACCAGAAATGGTTTTCAAGGGTGATGATACGGAAGAACTGAAAGAAATCTTGGTGAATCTGGAAGATGTACTAAGCCAAATCGACAAGTTAAAAAATGATAAATTGCCTGGACCGGATGGTGTACATCCCAGGGTACTAAAAGAACTCAAACATGAAATTGCTGACCTGTTTTTAGTGATCTGTAACCTGTCGCTAAAATCATCTGTAGTATCTGAAAATTGGAGGGTGGCCAATGTTACACCGATTTTTTAAAAGGGCTCCAGGGAAGATCTGGGAAATTACAGACCGGTAACCCTCACTTCAGTACTGGGCAAAATGGTAGAAACAATTATAAAAAATAAAACTTTGGAACACGTAGACAAACATGATTTAATGAGACGGAGTTTTGAGAATTTATATCTGCTGTCTGTATTTTGTAGGGAGCCTACGAGTGTCGGGAGCTGCGAGGGTCATTCAGCGCAGCTCCCAGCGCTAAAAACCGCTATCGAGGTTTAGTAAAAGAGGAGGGGGTATATGTGTCTATTTTTGTGTAATTGTTACTGAGGTGACATTGCATATTTTAAAGTCATCTGCCTTGACCTCTGAAAAAAAACCCTGAATACAAATGATAATTAACATTTTCTCTGCGTACAGTGTGCTTTGTGTTTTTTAAAATTTTATTGTTGGTAGATCATTTTGACGGTCATTTTAAAAGTAGCTTGCAAGCCAAAAAAGTGTGGCCACCCCTGTTCTAGATAAATGAATGATTGATGTCCCTCATAAAAGAACCTAATTATAATTCCAAGTGCTGTTTGGTGAATTGCCGTATTTTATGTACATGATATATGTATGATGTGGATATACACAGGGCAGAATTAATTCGTCGAGGGCCCCTAGGCACACAAGTACACTGGGACCCCTGCCCCGCCCCACCCCACCATGCGCCCAGGCGGAAACAGGAAGCTACGTCAGAGGGAAACTTTGGGCAAGCAGCACCGCTTGCAAAATTACAGTTCCCGTTGCCTTTCTTACCCGCGTTGCTTGCTTGTCTGTCTTACTTTCCATCAATGGGGAGGCCACGTTGCTGATCGGGGGGGAGCGTGTTGCCGATCAATGCTGGAGAGGCCCATCGCCATTTGGATAAAACAATGTTGATGCCCTCCTTCATCGGGCCCCCCTGATCATTTCGGGCCATTACTTGGCCTATTGGTTAATCCTGCCCTGGATATACGTTCTTTAATAAATTGATTGTCCTCAAAGCGGTCTGACTTTGTGTCCCTTCCCCACTCCTTTTTCGTTCTTATATCCTGTACGTGGGGTTGCGATTTTTTTCCTTTGTGTTGTGTGATACATCTACCAGCATTGAAGACATACTTGGGATTTTCCACTGGATTTAAATAATTTTTAAGTAATTTTACTAAGCTGTGGTAAAAAGTGACCTTAGTATACCTTTGTGCAAGCTTTTCCCACATGCTAAGACCTTTTTTTCTTGATTAATGGCCATGGGCTAATGATGCCATTTGCGTGTGGCCATTACAAAAAAATTAGCACACGTGCGCTTACGGCTAACCATTTTGTACATGGCTATTCCTGTGCTTTCCAATTAGCAGATGGTAATGTAGCAGCACTAATTGATTAGCAGAGGAATGCCCACTCTCCACCCCTATATACATCCCCCCTCATAAGAAAATTTTTTAATATTTTTAGCAGTTAGCATGCGCACATTTGGCGCTTAAGGCAGGATGGCCGAGCATGTCCTGCAGTATGCCATTTTAAGCTGAGTTAGCTGTGGCTTTAGCACCTAAAGTAGAAAGGGCTCCTAAGTGAATTTTGATTTTTCATAGAACGTTAAAGCTGGGGTTTTGGGGGGGGGGGGTTATGGGGAGGGGCATTTTGTGAGCATTGTAAGAATAACTTTCACTAATGATTATACCCTTTCCTTTACAAAGCTGTGCTAGCGTGTTTAGCGCCGGCCGTAGCAGCTTGGACACTCATGTTGGAGCTGTTAACTGCTGCAGCTGGCATTAAAAGCCATGCAACGCTTTTGTAAAGGGGGGGGGGGGTGGTATAATTTGTAACATCTCTTATTATTCATTTTGAAGCGTTAGCTATGTTGGTCCAAAAATATGACTCTTTTAGAAGGTGAGAAGTGGCTTAGTGAAAGAGCTGCTGGCCTGGGCAAGTCACATACACTGGGTTTTACTAAACAGCCTATGAGCATGAGCATTTTACCAAGGGCCAGCCCACGGTAAAATACTGTTACGCTGCATAGTAAATGGAGCCTTTAATCATCCATTGCCCCAGGTACAAAATAAGTTCCTGTATACAGTATATGTAAACTGCTTTGAATGTGCAACCAAAAAAAAGCAATATACAAGTCCCATTTCCTCCCCTTTCCCCTTACCAAACAGTATAAAGTGTCTATACTGTGCCCTTATGCAGGTCTTTCCTGTGCACTAAGGCCATTTTTACTGCTGAGGTAAAATGGTTGAATTTCCTTTTTTTATTAATGGCCATGTGCTAATTTTGCCATTAGTGTGTGGCCATTAAAACAGATAAGCCCGAGGATGTAGTGTTTTGCTAAATGAACTCTGATGAGTTGCTGTGGACTTTGGTGTCTTGCTCAAAGATTGGTTTCGGTGTGGTGGTGGTGGAGGGGCTCAGGGGAGGGTAGGAGTTTGGGTAGTTGTGGGGGTGGTGGGGGTTATGGTGTGGTGGTGGTGGGGTGGTAGGGCAGTGTTCTTTCTTTTGGTGTGGTCCCGCCTACTTCCTGTTTCTACAAAGGCAGGACCTGGCAGAGAGGAAGCCCCAATGCCAACAGAACAGCAAATTCTGAATGCTGCCACTGATGGAAGAAGTTCATGATGCTGGCCCTTGGAGCATCCCCTTATGTGCTGCACCCAGGGCAGAATACCCCCCTCCTTGGTACACCACTGGAACAAGGTGCTGCATACTGAAACAACAACAGCCCTACACTTGCTAGAGATTTCCTGATAGTATTCATTATTCAACCATCAATTATGAGCTCAATATAACCATGACTAAATTTTGTTTCTGTAGCTGGTACTCACAGGCCCATCAAAGCTGTAACTGAGGTAGTTGACTTGGCCTTGCTTTTCCAACATGTAGAGGTGGACCCAGTTGTGAAATCCTGAAATCTTCCCTCCTTTTATCTCGCCTACAAAAACCAGATGGGAAAAAAACAAACAAAAAATAGTCATGATCCATAGCTACTGTAGATAGGTACTGTAGAGAAACCCATGAGTCCGAAAATTGGATTCTGAGCTTTATTCATTCATTCCAGCAAGTTACCATGAAAAACGTGTTCAAAGCCAGAAGAATCTAGGGCACCTTTGGCACGAGAATATAACCCAAACCACATTTGCTTCAGGTCATTCTTAAACTCTGCCTGTGAGCTGTAGTAACCTGTCCAAAAGAAAAACAAAGTTGTTTATCTGTAAGAGGTGTTCCTTGACTGTTGAGCAGTTTCATGAGTGGGTCACATGACTGTGTTCAGTGGTCAATGGATTATCTATTCCAGAGCTTTTTAGAAAGATATACAGTATACATACGAATTGAGAGTTTTGAGCCCAAAAATGGGATCGCAGTTTATATTTGAGTCCCACCCAGCATGGACCAGGCCTACCTTAAGCCCTGGTAGTCCAATGGTGAGCCAGTGGACATGCAGTCCTTTCCTTCCCTGAGGTGAGACAGTTTCAAGAGGTTGTCATGGGAACTCGCAGCAGCCATTTTTAGTGGAAAGACTGCATGGACAGGAGAGTAGGAAGATCGTTTCTGCTCTGGCTCACTGCTGGACCACCAGAGTTATAAGGTACTGAAAGTCTAGGGACAGGCCTGCAGTGTGTCTAGGATGGGGGTGTTCGGTGCAGAGCCAGCAGGATGGGACAGGATGAAAAGGGACAGGACACCTCGGGGAAGGGAGGGAAGACAGGAATGCGGATGACACAGGAGAGGGAGGGAAGGAAGGAGAGAAACCATTGATTTATATTTGAGTTAACATTTTTCTCCTAAAAAAGGAGGGGGGGGGAATGTTCTCAGTTTATATTCAGATGGGTTTATATTTGAGTATATATGGTAACATGTGTAGGGGAATTCTATAAATGTTGCTTAAAATTGCTTGCCCAAATTTGGTCACATGCAATTGCCTAACAAGCCTGTTAGTGCCAGTAATTGGATGCTAACAATCAATTAGTGCTATTAGGATTTCACGCCTCTTGCTAAGCGCTATTCTATAAAGATGTGCATAGAAATTCTTTAGCATGCAACTGAAAAGCGACATGGCCATGGGAAGGGTGCGGGCAGGTCAGGGGTGTTCACAAAAGAACTTATGGGATCCTCGCCTAATTTAGGCATGGTGATTTATACCTGGATTCAGGCCTATATTCTGTAAATGGTGTGTTAGTAGGCGCCTTGACTGCACCTACTGGTGTCTAACTTAATTTCTTTAATTGGTTTTAATCAGCACAGTAATTGACCGCATAGTTTAACCCTTTAATTGGCAGATGGTGAAACGTAACTTGATGTTGAATGAGAGCAACAGTGCCAAGTATCAGGCATTTGGAGATGCAGAGCTCCCATAAGAGCCATAGAAAACACGGTGACCCATCAAAAGCGCGCTGGACTTTAGTGTGCCGACAATCCCGCGGTGACATTTGCACGCAGGACATATGCGCGTTGCCGCTTCTGCTACTTTCAAGCCTTTCCATTAGCGCTGTGAGGGTGTGTGTGGGGGGAACCCCCCCCTACATTTACAAGTCCCCGTGCTCCTGTTGAGGGAGGTGTGTGTGGAGGAACCACTACACTGAAAACTCCTAGGAAAATGAAAAGGAGAATGGGAATTTTCAGTGTACGGGGGGTGTGTACGGGGGGGGTTCCCACCCCACCCCACCCCACCCCACCCCCCTAATGGGAGCATGAGGACTTGCAAATGTACTGAGAGTTCCCCCCTCACATACCCCCTCACAGCGCTAACAGAAAGGCTTCAAAGCTGTGGTAGCGGCGGCCGCGCATATGTCCTTTGCGCAAATGTCACTGCGGGACTGTTGGTGTGCCAAAGTCCGGCATGCTTTTGACAGTGTACTGAAAACACATGTTGCTTCTGAGCAACAATGTCAAATAAAGGGCAACAACCAGTTAAAAAGTCATTAAAAACAAAGTAGGCATCGCTAGTCACCTGCTGAAGGCCAGAATCGTGCCTTCAGCATGGTGGCTAGCGGTGCCAAAGGTCAAAGTAGGTGTGGTTAGTGATGGAGATGACCTTAGACACTGCTAGGCCTGATTCTCAAAAAAAACCGTAGGTGCCGGTAATGTAGGCCTTTAAAACCCCAGCCTACATTACCGGGACTTAAAGATTTTCCTTAAGTGCCTGTAGCCGCGATTCTGTTAACGGCGCCTAAGCGTGACTGACACGAGGTCTGTGACATTTTTCAAGGTGCCGGCTGATTTAGGTGTCCTTAATAGAATCCAGGCTTAGTGTAAATCCTTACATCTAAACGCTGGGCGTAATTTCTGGTGTTACATGCTATTCTACAAGCTGCACCCAACTCAAGCACTTTTTTTCCTGACATTCAAATTTGGGTGCTGTCGGTGGTAAGGGGGTGCGGTCTTGGTGGGGGGCGCCGGCACCCATCCTCCTCTCCGCCCCTCCACTCCTTCCCCATCCCCCACTACCTCGCGTACCCCTTCCCTCATATCTCTTTAACATTCCGAGTGCGAGCAGCAACCCAACCTATTGCTCATGCCAGCGTCTGCTCTTCCTTTAACATCACTTCCTGGACTCGTACTTTTTTTAACTTCGACGGCATGAGCAACATGCTCATGTTAGTGTCGGCTCCCCCTTTGATGTCACTTCGTTGGCGTGAGTCCCAGAAGTGACAGAGAGAGCACTGATACTGACTCGGGCAGCAACCTCATGCTGGGGAAGTAAAAATGGTATGGGGAAAGGTGAGGGGTGCGCATGTATGGCAAGGAGAGGAGCGGGGGAGGGGGGCAGAGAGTTGGAGGGGTGCCATGCCCTTAGGACTGCACCCCCCACATCCCTCTTACTAAGCCACTGCCTACAGTATATTAAGATGAATTTTCAGCTGAAAACCTAGATTTCTAACTTTGGATGACAATAGGGCACATTCATAGAAACACAAATTTAGGCTCAGCCTTTTTTTTTAATACTAGGCCCTATGTTATTGTGTTGTTGGTACACTGAAAATCAGACTGACTGAGCGTGCCAAGAGGACTGAATTGAGAACCACTAACAGCACATATTACAAAATGATATATTATAAAGAGCTTCATAACTTATATTTAGGATGTGTTGTCAGTCTCTCTTATGTTAGTAAGAGTGATCTGGCTTAGACTGATGTGCACTCCTGTCCCACAATCTTATGCTGATAAAAGTGATATCCTCTCTGATCATGTCCTGTTGAGCAGTGTGTCCTTGTGACTGTATGCAATGCATTTTGATACGTTACCTTTGGACAAGAAGAAGTGGTACAACTTGTCAATAACTTGAGTTTTGAAGATTTCATCCAGAAAAGCATTTATTTCCTGATCTTCGTCACTGGTCACGAACTCAGCAATCCCAGCCATGCGGTCGTAGTTATTCAACATATCTCTCAGCCTGGCAAAAGTAGGCTTGGAGAAGAGCTTTTCCTCATTAACATAGCTGAAGAGTCTACAAAAAGAATGGGAAAGAGAAAGAGAAAAACAGAACAAAGTAAAAAGGGTCGATCAGAGCATGAGGTAGATTTGATTTTAGCTAAGTCCTCAATCACATTCTCATCTCTTTTCACTTCACACTCACCCCCCCACACCCCCATTCAGTATTTGAGCATGTGTGCCCCCTCATTCAATTCAGAATGTCCTGGGACATTCCCATGACACAAAACCATTCTATCACTTAGAACATATTTCATTACACTAAGTCTGACTGATAGCTACATAATGTTTCAGTTATGCTTAAAATTTGTAAGAATCTTCCCCTTCGATATCACCATTGATGTCAACATATCTACACTCTTGAATCCCATTGGTCTCTAAGTGTGACATCATTTAAGCCTTTGTACAGGATTGGATTTATTTAATTAATTAATACACTACTTTATACCAAGGTTATAAAGTGGTTTACAATAAAAATGATTTGTACAAAAATAGCCTACACAGTCAAGATGCAGAATTGTAGAGGAGTTACTTAAATAATTTTCTCATCAGCAATTTCAGGCGCACACTGCAGGCCTAGACAATATACAAGCAGTTTATCTTAACCACCAACCCCGAAGCCAGCGGAATGGTCACTGTCTCAGAGAGCTTTCGCATTCATAGTTGAGAGTTAGGGGGGTCATCTAATTTTCGACTTCACAGCATCGGTGTCCAACAAGAAGGCGGCTCAGGTTTTCAGCCACCATTATGAGCCAAACAGCATAGGTTTGGATACCATGGTTCAGCCTTGGCCCCAGGAGGATCTTCTATAAGCCTTTCCTACATGGCCCATGTTAGGGCAACTTCTGCACAGGATGAAGGTATACCAGGGCCAAGTGATTCTCGTAGCATCCGATTGGCCAAGGCATCTGTGGTGTGCAGACTTGATTCATCTGCAGTTAGATTGGGTCTTAGTCTTTCCTGCCACCCTCACTTTTTCACTTATGGCCTGACAGCTCTGCAGGTTCTGGACCACTTTGGTCTTTTGGTCTGGCTTGAGTGTGCAGAATTAATGCACATAGACTACTTGGCTGGTGCTCCCTTCTTACATAGGAAGAAGATGTCGACCGTTACAGCCTATGCTAAGGCATGGCAGTGTTTTCAGGCCTGGTGTTCTCAGCGGAATGAAGACCTGAGCTCAGAGTCGATCCCAGTGGTCCTCATTTTCCTTCAAGAAGGTCTGGAAAAAGACCTTGCTCTTGGCTCTCTGGGCTTTCCTGCTTCAGTCCCAAGCCCCAGGAGGACTCCCTTGTGGCTCATCAGGATGTGGTCAGGTTTCTGAAGGGCGTACTGTGGCTCAGCCCTCCTCTTCGTCAACTGTTTCCAACTTTGGATCTTAATCTGGTTCTTGGGTCACTGGCAGGCTCGTCCTATGAGCTGTTGGTTCAAGCATCTCTGATGGTCAAGATGGTATTCTTGGTGGCCATGACATTGGTCCGTAGAGTGTCCAGACTTCAAGCTTTGTCCTGCCTCCAGAGATCCATTTCTCTGCATTATGGAATCAGGCGTGATCCTGCACACTGTCCCTTCTTTTTCTGCCGACAATGGTTTCTAGTTTCCATATCAACTAGGAAATGTAGTTGCCAGCTTTTATGTTCTCAGGTTCAAGAAAAAATGACAGGGTGTTGACATCCTTGGATATGCACAGGCTTTTGCTGAGGTACTTGGAAGTCACAAATGAATTTTGGTTGTCAGATCATCTTTTTAACCTGGCAAGAACAGCCAAGAAGGGTAGACCAGCCTTGGAAGCAACCATTTCTAGATGTATCTGATTTAACTGTTCTTTCTCATTTTTTTCCTCCTTTTGCAAGAGTCTTTGCGATGTCTTCCCAGGAAAAAGAAAAATGAAAAATAAAGTATTATTCCTGGATTGAGAGACTTTTGTTTAAATTAACCTAGGAATATAGCAAGTGCGATGATTGAAAACGGGTGTTCCTTCACTTTTGATTAAAGCTACGTGGTAGCCATTTTCTGAGCACTATACAATATTATGGAATATATATGTAAAATATTAGTTTTTTTTATTTTATTTTGTGAGTTTGTTTGAACATATAAATTTTGAAAAAGAAAAATGAGAAATAAAGTATTAATCCAGAATTGAGACTTTTGTTTATAATTAGGGTTACCATATGAGGGGGTGCTGAAAAGTTCTCAGCTCAACCAGCTTCCTAAATTCTGAGTGTTATTTTGCTACTGTAGCTGAAAAAGGTAGTTTTATTTTGCAAAGTGCCAATTTGTGGAATCGTTATGCTATATTTTGACATTTTTTCAGATCATTGATTGAACTATGTCAACCAAAACTGGAATTTTCAAGTGTGGAACTCCGAGACATCATGAAGTTCCTATTCCTGCAGAAGAAAACTCCAAAGGAAATCCATGAATGTATGATGCAAACATTGAGTGCCAAATGTCCATCATACTCCACAGTGAAGAAGTGGTGTGCAAACTTTCAACATGGAGATTTTGAGACCGAAGATACAGCAAGGTCTGGGAGGCCTCAAACGGTGTCAGCTCCTGAAATTGTTGACTATGCCCATGACCTGATTTTGGCAGATCAGCGAATATCAGCTAAAGCAATTGCTGAGACACTACAGATATTCAGGAAACATACTGGATGTGAATGCTGAAGAGAAAAAACGTCGAGTGGACACTTCCAAGTTGATTTTGCAGCATTTTCAGCGAGCTGGTGCCAACGTTTTGGAATGACTAGTTACTGTTGATAAAACATGTTACACTACTATGATCCTGAGACAAAACAACAGTTCATGCAATGGTGGCACTCAGGTTCTCCAAGGCCAAGGAAATTCAAGACCCAAAAGTCAGCAGGAAAGGTCATTGCCACAGTGTTTTGGGTTCAGGAAGGTTTTGTAATGACTGACTCTCTTACAATGGGCCAAACAGTTAATGCAGAATACTACTGTAACTTGCTGTGCTGATTAAAGGAGGCATTGAAAGAAAAAAGGAGAGGGAAGCTACGGAAAAGAGTTCTCTTTTTGCAAGACAATGCACCTGCTCACAAGGCTGACAAAATGATGGATGTTTTGATGAAATTGGTGTTTCATTGCATAGACCAGTGGTAGGCAATTCCAGTCCTTGAGAGCCGGAGCCAGGTCAGGTTTTCAGGATATCCACAATAAATATGCATGAGATAGATTTGCATCTCAAGGAGGCAGTGCATGCAAATCCATCTCATACATATTCATTGTGGAGATCTTGAAAACCTGACCTGGCTTCGGCTCTCGAGGACCGGAATTGCCTACCCCTAGCATAGACCATCCACCCTGCTTTTCAGATCTTGCTCCTTCTGACTATTTTCTGTTTCCAGACCTTAAAAAGAGTTTGAAAGGGTGACAATTTTTGAGTGATTTGAAGGTGACTGCAGCAGAGCAGTATTTTAGTGACCAGACAGTATTTTTTGGAAGGGTATGTTGAATTTAATGGTGAATATGTGGAATAACTTGTAAGTGTCTTGGCTCCATATCTTTCCCTTTTTTGGTTGGGCTGAGAACTTTTCAGCACCTTCTCATATTTCAGGTCTCCACAGATCTCTCAATTCAACTGTCCAGTGTACCTCATCACAGTTGTACCATTCTCACATTGGTTTTACTGTGGATTGTTTAATTGGGTTTAATGAAGCATCGCTCTTTACATATTTCCACTGTGCTGAGGCTTATCCTGGGGGATAGCAGACAAACTCATTGAACCTGTAGTCTATAATATTACCAGGCTGGACTCTGTTATTCCTAAAGCAAATTTCTTTAATACAACTTAAAAACAAATAAACAAACAAACATATAGTTCGGATGATCTTAAGAATTTCCTTTCTTGCAGAATCCACGCTTCAACCTGCACCTCCTGTGATCAGAGCAAGCTGGGAGTGTTTAGCACAGACTCTCTCTGTGCTGGGTAATACAGGTACTCGTCGACTTCAAGTTACGACTGTTCGACTGTACGACGCGTTTACTACAGTTTCCCCCGCCAGCTGTTAGCAGCCCCAGTCTCCCGCACTCCCAAGTCTCGCGATGCAGCAGTAATAATCTAAAGAGGATTTGGCATCACAACGAATGTTCACCACAAAGGGATTGTGCCGTGCTTGACTTAGAAAGTAAGAAAATATTGATAAAATATTACCTTAAGATGATTACAATATCATTACCTAGTCTAATACAGTATTCTTACCTTAGTCTAACATAGGCCGTCTTACGTCCAGATCAACTTATGACCTGTGAGTCGGAACCAATTACAGTCGTACGTCGACGAGTACCTGTACTATACTCTAACTTATTCAACTAAGCTGTAATTAACTAGCAGATTCAAGGCTATAACCTGATGGGACAACAATGCTTTCTAAACTGTGCTAGCTAACAAAATGAAGACTGACCGTCACCAGTACAAACTGAGGAAGCTGTTGTTCTGGGCCAGCATAAGAACTTGCAATAATGACATCTGTAGACAAGACCTATGTGGTTTCAAAACTTATATTTATCATAATTTCTGAATAACTTCTATATTGGTTCATGAAGTATAGTATATCAAATCCTTAATAAAATTGATCCTGACTTCTATATACCAGATGAATGAGAGTGGTTTGAAGGTTTGGTAAAAAAAAAAAAAAATCAAATTAAATACATATATTAAAAAAAAAAAACCCAGCTATATTTCAAAACATATCCCCTCTTTTACGAAACTGTGATAGCAGTTTCTAGCAATGGCCCGCGCTGCTCCTGACGCTCATAAGAACTTAATGAGGGTCAGGAGCAGCGCGGGCCATTCAGCACGGCTCCCCGTGCTAGAAACTGCTAATGCAGTTTCGTAAAAGAGGGGGTTAGTCTTTCAATCAAAGGTTATAAGGGCTCCTTTTACTAAGGTGCCCTGCGTTTTTAGCGCATGCAGCAGATTAGCGCGCACTAAACCCACTCTACACGGCTAGAACTAGTGCCAGCTCAATGCTGGCATTAGCATCTAGCGTGCGCGCTATTCCGCGCATTAATGCTGCATTTTTCCATCCCATCAGAAAAACAGGTTTTGTCAAATTTTTTAAAAAATATTTGTTTAACAATGTGTTTTTTTACTGAACTTTTCAAGCCGCCCTCGTACATTACTACTGAAACATGTGCAGGTTTGAAATGTTGCCCAGAACGTGACGGGTGGCATTTTCTCTAGAGAGCTTTTGGGAGGGAGGGGGAGGGAGGTTTGACAGTTTAATGAAGGGTGCATTCTGTTGTGAGTCCCAGTTCCAAGTTTCCAAGTTTATTTATAATTTGATATACCGACCATCGACAAGTATCTGGTCGGTTTACAATACTAAAATTTAAATTATAAAATATAAAATAAAAATAAAATAGGGTAAAATGAGGATAGGACAAGGACAGAAACATAGACAAAGTAGATACGAGAGGTGCTGGGGGAGGGGAAAATATAAAATTACAGGTAGGGCTAGTCTCAGTTATTGCACTAGTCTTTGACCAAGGGCCGCCGCGTGAGCGGACTGCTGGGCACGATGGACCACGGGTCTGACCCAACAGCGGCAATTCTTATGCTCTTATGTACATCAAAAAATAAAAATGAAAGGGTGGGAAGAAGGGAAGGGGGAATACAGAAAGGGAAGGGAAGTCGCTTCTTAAAAGTGGTTCTCATTATATGTAGACGATGGTTGGAGAAAGGATCTTATCTGATATTTTGGTAAGCATCTTGAAATAGAAAAGTTTTAAGTTTGGTTTTAAATTTGTCAAGAGAGTTTTCATGGCGGAGATGTGATAGCATTGCATTCCAAAGGGCTTACCTCTGGCTGGCATAGTCCTGCCCCTCGTTGATCTGGGAACTGGAGATCTGACGCTGGAGGTTGAGGACAACGTCGTTACTGACTGCCCTGTTCACATCTGCCGCATAGATCTCCTCAGAGATTTTTTGGACTTCACTGTCCGAGACAGTACCTGGAGGAGAGCAGAATCAGAATGTATAAATAATATAACTTTAACTGTACTAACTTGATTCTTCAAAATAGAGACTGCAAAGGGCCTGGGTTCCATCCTCCTGCTCAGTTCTTCAGTTCTCCATGTGGTGAGATAAGAGGTCAGTTATTTTGTCACCTGATATCCGGCCCACAGCAGTCATAATTTTTTAAAATGCCTGTTGCTATCTGGGTTTTTTACACCTGGATATTTAGTGCTGGACTGTACCCAGATCCCAGCGCTGAATATCTGGGTATAAAGCATACACTACATCTACATGTATTAATCGCCTGTATCAAAAATGGATCAAGGTGATTTACAATACACAAAGATCAATACAATTGACAGTTAGCAGAAACAATAACATCAAAAGGCTATATTCTGAGAGGTACATAATCGAATTGAAAATATGTCTAAAAACCCGCCTAAATTGGCACTTGGATGATCAAAAAGACAGGTTGTCCAAGTGCCGATAATCGAAACGGGTTTTAGACGTATCTAGAGGCAGCTTAGGCCTTTTGACTGCTGCTGTGCGCCCAGAGCGAAAAGGGTCGTTTTTGGAGGAGTGGTTAGTGCAGGAGGTGGGCGGGATGTGGGCCGACCAAACCTAGTTGTCCTGCAGTGATAACTGAAAGTTTGATGAGGTTGCCTGGAAGGAATGTAAACGTTTTGACATAGATGATGTCAAAACAGATATAAGTTCTGATCGGGTTGCCACTGAGCTGATTGTAGCTGCCATGATCAGTTTAGCGGCCCAGGCAACCCATCACCCATTATGTTTCCCCTCCACGTGAAGACTACTGGCAGGAGGGATGCCCAGTCCCTCCTGCCCGCACCCGCTGTGAACCCCCCCTCCCCACAACGATCACCGGCAGGAGTGATGCCCAATCTCTCCTGCCAGACATTCCCCCCTGAACCCCTGAAAGTTCACCGGCAAATAGCACCGGTTCCAGCACAGATCCTATGGGGGGTGGCCTAAGGGATCTGGCCAACTGGAATCTTAGGCCTGTCTCCCAGTACATTCTGGGATGCGCTGGGAGTGGCCTAAGATTACGATTGGCTAGATCCCTTAGGCCACCCCCCATAGGATCTGTGCTGGAACCGGTACTATTTAACTTATTTATAAATGATCTAGAAATTGGAACTACAAGCGAGGTGATTAAATTTGGAGATGACACTAAACTGTTCAAAGTTCTTAAAACACATGCAGACTGTGAAAAATTGCAGGAAGACTTTAGGAGATTTGAAGACTGGGTGTCCATATGGCAGATGAAATTTAATGTGGACAAATGCAAAGTGATGCACATTGGGAAGAATAATCCAAATCATAGTTATCAGATGCTAGGGACCACTTTGGGGGTCAGCACTCAAGAAAGGGATCTGGGTGTCATTGTAGACAATACGCTGAAGCCTTCCGTCCAATATGTGGCGGCAGCCTACCTGTGGGTGTCTAGATTTTAGGCTCCCTAGTACCGGGTTGTGTTAGCATTCTATAATGGCATTTAGGTGCCCAAATACTGTTCTTACCGACTGACATCCTAAAAGGAGGCACCCACTTAAAGATTTGCTTCCTACTTGCATAGGTTTATCTGCAATATAGGGTGCAATATTTTATAAAAGCCCCATTTCTGTGAGGAAGTCACTGTTTTACCCATGAAAATGACCCTTTTTACAACTGAATTTGTGCTTCTTATTTCCTTAAGAAGCAAGGCTAGAAGTCTATGCCCAGAAAAGGGTAAAGTAAAACTAGGATAGATCAGCTCGCCCTGAAAAACCTGGTAAAAAAATAATAATAATAAAAGATTCTCCCAGTAATTCTTAACATCTTTTGGTTACAATAGAAAAAAATGTTCTTACCAAGGTTTTGGATGCGAGCCCCGTGGATCAAAGATGGCAAGACAGCAAACAGGATCCAGTACTGCATGTTGAGTCTGTTACAGTCAGTCTGTGCCCTGGGAATTCTACTGCACTGCTGTTTAAATAATCTGCTACAAACTGTTGAGATTAAGTCTGATGAAGCAATAAAACAGATTACGTTGAAAAGAGGAATGTTGATTTATGTTTCACGAGGGAAAAACCATCACTAACATCTGTTGCCGGTCAGAGATGGGGCAAGAGTCGGGAAAGTTCAATAATTTGTGAGGGGAGACATTTAAAGAGGAGAGTGAGTTACAGGGGCTAGAGCAAGGCATTATGAACCTGAAGGCTCACGGGTTCAAATCCCAGCTCTGCCGTGGATACCCAGGGGCTTATTTTCTAAAGCAGGGGTTCTTAACCTGGGGTCCATGGATAGGTTTCAGGGGGTCAGATAAAAATTAACATTTATATTCACTATACAGCTCGATTCACAATGACGAGAGACGTAATGCGCGAGAAAAATCACATGAGAAAGTTCACGTGAGAAAAAAATGAACAGCTCGATACTGTTCATTTTTTTTTCTCACGTGAACTTTCTCGTGATTTTTCTCGCGCACTACGTCTCTCGTCATTGTGAATCAGGGTTCTCAGCATTTGTTTTTGTCGAAATAGATTGGATGTCAAAGATGATATGCGTGTCACCTTGTCGAAGACCATGCCACAGTTTCATATTCTTATTCAAGGCAAACAAGAACAACCTTCTCATTGAAATAAAGTAGATAACGAGAGAGTAGATGTTAGTAGTAGCAGTAATGGTAGTAGAAAACTTAGTAGTAGATCTGTTTTAATTTGCACAAGAGGATTCTATTTCACAATTATAATGAGTGGCCATTGCTTTTTGCATAAAAAAGGAGTGGTTTTTGTTTTTTTTTTAGATTGTTTACTTTACAGTTTAATAATACTTTGTGTATGTCATATATCTATGAGACAATCAAATCTCGATAAATAAATTACAATATATTTAGTGCATACAAAGTTGTGTTTATGTGACTATTTCTGGGGAAGGGAGTCCATAGTTTTCATCAGATTCTTAAAGGGGTCCATGACTTACTGCTCTAAAGGGTGATAACATTGCTGTAATCAGTTGCTAAAAGTCATGGAGCCAGAAACATTATCATGTACTCACTATGACAAAGGACCTGTTCTCTTTTCCTTTAGATCCAGAAGAGTGGGGAGAAAGGGATCTCAGTGATTCAAGCCCTAAGAATGCAAAAACAAAACACCATTTAAAGGGAAATTCTACCGGCAGCTAAGTTAATTGGGAAATGCTGTTTGAAACGACAAGCCACTATAGATGTGGCCAACGCTGGAAGCGATGTTAGGCACCATAAAGCAACTATACAGGCACGATGCACGGCAAAGAGAGGCACCGGAAATGTCAGCTTTGAAAACCCTGGCTGACATTTCCGGCATCTATCTTTCCTGGAGGCACAATTCTCTAAATGGCACCGTAGCGTGATCAGCAGCCGCCATTATTGGTGATGTTTAGAGAATCCAGGTCTTAGGGACGGATAATGTATATTGCAGCTAAAGTTTTGTGCGCAAATCTGTGCGCATTGCCAACTTGTGCACATAACTTAACAAGCCAAATAGTGCCAGTAATTGCCAATTAACAAGCAATTATTGGAACTAACTTTAACTAATTAGAATTTACACGCACAACTTTCTAAGTGCATTCTATAAATTGTAGTGTGAAGATCTAAAAAGGGTATGTGACCAGGGGAGGAGCATGTGCCTGATCCACGCACAAATTAGGCGCAAGCATTTTGACCTGGTTTTCATTGGTATAAATACCTGTTGAGTAGTGGCAGCCATGGGGTGCTATGATATGCTGCACTAGAATGGATAGTGTGCAAGATATGAAAATTTGAATATGTTGACCTGCTTTTCATATGATTCTGGGTAAATCTAGTTAGATGCATATGTGATAGATAAGGCCACGCCCAAGTAGAAGCCTATGAAAGGTTTTGGTATACAAAAATAAAAATCTGAATATGGATTGCAGCTGAGGCCAGAAAAACTAGAGATTAACGGGAAAACACTAGGGGGTACTAGGAAGAAAAAGCATAATAATATTTGCTGTATGTACTTTGCTGGATTAAGCAAGATCATGGAGGAAATCATGTATAGATATACATAACATACTTAGAGAGGTATTAATCTGACTCCATTTTTCCATCTTTCTTTCTTTGTGTCCTTTGTCTAAACCTACTGCAGTTTCCCGCCTTGACTTCATGGTTTAATTAATGCCAGACCTCTCAGTCTGACTTGTGGCAGTTGGAGGGAAGATATAGGGTTTCACATGATTGGAATACAGATAGTTTATATGTATCTTAACCATAATTATTGGATATGAATGAAATATGAGTGTAGCTTGTGTATGAATGTTTGGGATCCCAAGGATGTATATGAGCAAGTGTTTTGATTATGTATGTGAATGTATATTAAACATAGAATGGGTTTTGAAAATATTATTTTTATATATTTGAAACCTGGGAAATCCTGAGAAGTAACATTTGCAATTTGACCTCTTTGACCTTTAAGCTAGCCTACAATATAAACTTGTGAAGGGTGGGCTCCTTTAGCCCACATAGAAATTTCCAGTAAGGAAGGTTATATGGGTTTTGTGTGTGTCAGTGAAACTTGAAACTGTCAGTTTTTCCAAAGCAAGTTTTCTCCTGACACAGAAAGCTGTTTTGGATTCAAAGTTTCTGGGGGTATAGTATAATGTTTATACATATGCAGAAAGTTTTGTGAACAGATATGTATTTTATAAAACTGTTTTTTTTTAGTTTGGTAGCTATGTTAAAAAAAATTTCTTTATTCAAAAACCTAAGGCCAGCTTCTGCTGGCCGATTGGTTGACATGTGTGATGTCATACTAGGCACTGCAAAAGTATATAAGTGAACCTTGTGGGAGTGGTACTCTGAGTTCATATTTGTCAGGAAAGATGTACTTTGACATGCCTGACTATATATGCCTCCATTGTGCAAAGACCTGATGATACGAGATTATGCTGTTAATATTAATAAACAATATTGGACTGGTAATATTTGCACAATTGTCATTATTCCTAGGCAACTAAAGGCGGGGTTTGTTAGTTTACCCTGCTGCGTGGACGGGCGCTACATGTGATTGTATAAATTGTGCCTAACTCTGGAGGCACTTTATAAAATCTCACCAAATATTAATCTTTTCTGTGCTGATTTTTTTAGACGACATATATAGAATTAAAACTTTACTGTCAGACACTACAGGACTTACCCCACCCTATTACTAAGCTGCGGTAGAGGTTTCTACTGCAGCCTGGAGCACTAAATGCTCCGAAGCTCATATAATTCCTATGAACTTTTGGATTTTTCCTCTATGAATATACCTCCTTTAAACAAGGTGTATTATTTACCATATTCCTCAAAAAAAGAAGTACCGGCTTCTCTCTCTCTCAGGAAAAGGAGAATCATGGGCAAATTAAGGAAAACCAAGATTTGATTCAGGACTTGTCAGCCATATTGGAAGAATCATCGATGGAGGTTACAGAGAGATCTACACTTCTAGTTTCATTTGTTTTTGAGAATGATTTAAATTTGGTTATGAAACGCTTCTTTTGAAAATTACATTCATTATTCTTGGGACAAAAGACCTGAATATATCCAGATGTTACAAAGACTACTCAGGATTAAAAAAAAAATGTTTCTAGCTATGCGGGAGGAGGTTAGATCTTTGGGGGCCTCATTTCTTCTAATGTACCCTTGCAAATGCGTCGTGAAATACCTTGGGTTAGAATACGTATTTTTTTGAATTTCAACATTTGAAGGCCTTTATAGACTTGAAAAAGATCATGAGGGGAGTAAAATCAGCTAAAGTATGATGTAATAATAATTGTTTAACAGTTAAACAATTATTATTACATCATACATCTCATTTATTAGCTTTTTTCCTTATATTTCTTTTCATTTTTTCTCTCTTGATTTGTTATACACCCCCTATTCTCAATTTGTGGTCTAAGGAGGATTAGATATAATATTTTTTATATTCATTGATGGAAAGTTTCCTGGATTTAATTTTTATCCGGATTTCTGTATCCAGAGTGAATCTTGTTAATGTATCTTTAAAATGATAAATAAAGAAATAAAAAAAAGAAGAATTCCTACGAACATTGGAGCAGTGTCGGAGCAGTGTCAGAGCATTTAGTGCTTTAGGCTATAGAAGAAACCTCTACCTCAGCTTAGTAAAAGAGGGCCTTAGTTTAGAAGTGTCATTTGCATTTTAGGTGTGCAGAAACTGGCACTTAAACGTTTGTCTTACATAATCATCCAAATTCTGATGTTGTAAAGCCAGGATAAAAAATACAAATCACTCCATTATACCACCACCACACAATGGGTGCCAGAGAAAGGTAATGCTAAAGCGAAAGAAAAGCCTCAGACTAAAGGAGAGGTGTACCCACACTCTTCCACCCAAGCATCATCCAATTGCTGCATATAACCACAAATTCAAATGCACTGGTGCGGTGCTTAAACAGCGTCCAAGCCAGTCAGGTGATGCATCACGTGACAGGATGAATGGACCTAAGGCTGGCCAATCAGGGCAGACGGGAAAATCCCCATTCACAAAAAACTGGAGAAAAACGTCATACAATCAGCTGATGAAGTCAAAAAGCAAAAAACACAGAGAGATGCAAAATTGAAGGATCAAAAAAGCTGAAAAATACTGGAACAGTTGAACTGAAACAGTTAATAAAAATGAAACCAATCAATGCTATTGTTTAGTCCGTGGGGACACACAGCATGAAGATTAAAGATCCAGAACTGCTCTTTTCATTGAAGCTGGAGTCTTCTGTTACCTTCCCGCAGATAAATTGGAATCTGGTCTAAGATCAAGCATTGTAGCTGAAAATAATCATGGTTGTGTGAGCCACAGTGTTGTACCATAGGGGCAGAAATCACACCCCTCTGCAATGTGCTTCTATGCTCATTTAAGTGCAATTTTAGTGCATGTGAAGTTTGTCCCACAATTATTGGCAGTTTGGCTTATTAAACAATTAAGTTATGTGCACAAGTTGGCAATGCGCACAGATTTGCACATAAACTTTAGCTATAAAATACAGTATCCGGCCCTAAGGCCTGGATTCTGTACACAGCTGTTCTGATTGTTTCCCTCCATTCTTCCTGTTTTGTTATTGTAAAGCCAGGATACACGCATCTAAATTTGAAGAACATGAAAATTAATCAATCAATACATTGCAAGGGGGAGTGGTATGGTCAACCTTTGGGCAGGACTAGGTTGGACTTTAAAAAAATGAATGTTCATTCCACATTTCAAAAGGGAAAGGAGCCTCTATGTCCTAACAGATCGACACTGGAATTTACCACTGGACAACAAAGTTTTTGTTTCTTCAACACTTTTGGGTGTATTTTGCAGATTTTTGGCTGCTGATCACGAAAATCACGTTTAAAATTACGTATCATGTACCATCTTAACAAAAAAAAAGTGCATTTTTACAATTTCTTGTTATACTTTCAGGCTAATGCAAATAATAATAATTAATAACTGACGCCAAGGTTAAGGAAGACATTTTTGTTGATCCACAGATCAGACACGTCATCAGAGATGACAGATTTGAAGATCTGTTAGTTGGGCTAGAGAAAATCACCTGGAAAGCATTTAAGGATGGTGTTGAGAATTTTCTTGCAAGTTACAGAGCACCAAACTATATTCCACTGGCTGAAAAACTTCTTAGAGCATACAAAACCATGAAGTGCAACATGCCACTGAAGATGCACTTTCTACATTCACACTTAAGAACAATGTGTTGTCTAGTATAGCCTAGCACAGTGGTTCCCAACCCTGTCCTGGAGGACCACCAGGCCAATCGGTTTTTCAAGCTAGCCCTAATAAATATGCATGAGAGAGATTTGCATATAATGGAAGTGACAGGCATGCAAATCTGCTCCATGCATATTCATTAGAGCTATCCTGAAAACCCGATTGGCCTGGTGGTCCTCCAGGACAGGGTTGGGAACCACTGGCCTAGCACGTCTAGGTTTCTGAACTGTGCTCCTTTTGAGCAGTGCTCCACTACAGGGATTAAAAGAGGTCGCCCGTTAATCACCAAAAAGCCAAACTAGTAAGGGATATTGGACCATATGACAGCTTCAGGAAAATTACATGTTTTATGTTTCTAAAATCGCTAAGATAAATGTTTGTATTTAGCTCAAAAATATTTATGTTACTATTCCTCAACATTAAAATTTATATGCACATTGACCTGCTGGTATTTTTGAATGTCTGTTTATCTAGAAAGGATGCTCTTCAGAGGAATGGATGAATAGCCTAATAGTGCAACAGCTTGAGAACCAGAGGAACTGAATTCAATTCCCCAAATAGCTCCCTGTGACTCTGAGCAAGTCACTTAACCTTCTATGGCACCAGATAAGAACATAAGAATAGCCTTACTGGGTCAGACGAATGGTCCATCAAGCCCAGTATCCTGTCTTCACGGAGGTCAATCCAAGTTACAAGTACCTGGGAAAAACCCAAATAGTAGCAGCATTCCATGCCACTGATCCAGGGCAAGCAGTGGCTTCTCCCATGTCTGTCTCAACAGCAGTTTATGGACTTTTCCACCAGGAACTTGTCCAACCAGCTACATTAACTGTTCCTTAACACATCCTCTAGCAACACATTCCAGTGCTTAACTATTCTCTTGAGTGAAAAAATATTTCCTCCTATTGGTTTTAAAAGTATTACTCTATAACTTCATTGAGTGTCCCCTAGTCTTTGTAAATCTTGATGCAGTAAAAAAATCGATCCACATCTACCCATTCTGCACCACTCAGGATTTTGTAGTCTTAGATCATATCTCCCCTCAGCTGTCTCTTTTCCAAGCTGAAGAGCCTTCTATGGCCCCAGATAAGAACATAAGAATAGCCTTACTGGATCAGATCAATGGTCCATCTATCCCAGTAGCCCATCTTCATAGTGGTCAATACAGGTCCATGGGGGTCAGAATGTGGAAGGCCACAGGGGCTATGGCCCCTCCTCCCAAAAATAAATTGTGGTCGCTAGTTGTTTATGGCTGTATCCCTCCCCCACCCTCCCTCCTCCCGGCGCTGTACTTTTAAATGTTTGGGTAGCCACTGCACAGCATCAACGAGCAGGACTGCCCCAAAATTTTTGGGAACAGGCCTGCTCATTGACGCTGCATGACAGCTGCCCGAAAATTTAAAAGTACAATGCCGGAGGAGGTGGGTGGGGGGAGTCAGGAGTTGGTGAGAGGGCATGCTGCAGGACTCTGCTGGGACCCAAGGTGGATTCTCTGGGCCCCGCAAACAATACAGCATTCCACTGTCTATGAAAACCATATATAGTAGTAACATTCCATGCTACCAATATAGAGCAAGCAGTGGCTTCACCTGTGTCAAATACAAAATAAGTACCTATATATACAGTACTGTAATATGAAACCTAGTTTGATTCCATAAAAATCTTGGGTATCATGCTTGACCGCCAACTGACTTGGATCAATCATACAAACTTGGAAATTACAGACCATTATAAAATACTTTGATCCAGTGTCTTTTAGATTACTGGTACAATAATTATTTGTTCCCTCACTTTGAATTTTATAGATCATCAAGGATTACGAGAAGCTCTAACTTATTTACCTATCCTATGCCAAATGGTGTTATATTTAAGAACTTTTTTGAAAGGACCTTAGCATTTCAGGCAGGCAAATTTCAATGTTGGCTCGGTGAATGTCTTTATCAAGCCATGTCTTACTGTTCTTTTCAAAAATTAGTAAATTCTGCTTTGTTTGACAAATTTATCACATAATTAGGCCTTCTTAACATTGTAATTATTTTACCATTTGTAATCTTGGTTTTTTAAAATCTTATGATATGTAAGTACTTCGCTTCAGTTTCTTACACTGTAAACCGCCTAGAACTCTTGGGTAATAGCGGTATAGAAGAATAAATTTATTATTATTATTATTATTATTATTATTATTATTAATAAACACAGAAAGACAGTATATCATATCAGTTCTAGCAAAAGAAAAGTGCTGATACTCAAATACAAGGCTATTCTTCAGGAGTGGGGTGATCATTGAGGGACCCAACCCACAGCAGCCAGGCCCCCTAAAACCAGCCACAGAATTCATGAAAGCACAATACTGAGGGTGTAAAACCGGTGACAGGATAATCACGTGCCAGATACCAGCGCACCGACAATCGAGTGCTGACAATTTGGTGCAATAAAGAAGTGAAGCGTGTTTTAAAGAGCTCCGAACCGGGGTGAGTGGGGAACCCCCCCCACTTTACTGCATAGTGTTTGCGCTGCCATTGGGGGGGCTGTAGGGGTGCAACTCAACCCCCCATTATAGAGAAAATGGAACTTTTCCTGAAAAAATCAGAAAAAGTTCCATTTTCTCTATAATGGAGGGTTCAAAACCCCCCAACCCCCCCCCACAGCAGCGTGAACACTATACAGTAAAGTGGGGGTGGGGTTCCCCAATCACACCCCGGTTCGGAGCTCTTTAAAACTAAGTTTTCCCGCCACGCGCTTCTTTCTTGCACTGAATTGTCAGCGCTTGATTGTTGGCGCGCTGGTGTCTCGCTTGTGACTGACTATGAACCGTAAAACCTGAGCTCTTGTTAATATATGGGGACCATGGTTCATTTTTGTCAAGCTTCTTTGGTTCCACAATGCCATAAAGTCAACACCCATGGGTTTAATCTTACTCTCTGGTGCGATATTCTCAGTCATGGCTCTCCTTACTTGGAATGCCCTTCCTTTATACATTAGAGAAACCAAAGACCTGAACTTATTTAAATCTAATCTAAAAACTTTCTTTTTTAAAACTTCTTTTAATATTTAAAACCTTCTCACTTACTATTATTTTTTAATTTTTTTTTTTTAATTTTTTTTTTTTTTAATCAGCAATTTTAAATAATTCCTATTTCTTTTTTTCTCAACTTCTCTCAATATGACTTTCTAAACCCCCAACCCTAATGTTTTTTCCTCTTTCACATTTTCCATTTCTTCTCCTCTGAGAAACGCAATATGTAACTTTAACCTACTTTATCCCTTCCCATTGTTTCTCAAGTTTGTCAGTATTGTCTGTCCGAAGTTTTTATGTACCTCTTTTAAAACTATGTATAGCATTTCTTTTTAATTGTTGCTCGCTTAGTACAAAATAGGCGATTTATCAAAATCAATAAAACTTGAAACTTGAAACTCGATACTAAATGTGGAGAAGATCTCTAAGGTGCTTGGAATCCTGCTCAACTCTGCACTTTCCTACAAACCTCAAATATCCAACCTCGGGGGGGTGGGGGGGGAAGGAATCTTTCTACAGCTTAAAGTAACTGAGACTGATCAAACCTTCCTTCTGTAGCTACCAATTTGCAATTCTGATTCAAATGCTAGTCCTAACACAACTCAACTACCGTACTGCAATTCCCTCTACGCGGGCATAACCTCCTCCCAAATGTACACTTCCAATTGATTCAGAACACTGCAATCAGGCTGATATTTGGCTTTAAAAAAGTACGACTCTGTCTCTGCATACTTCACTGGCTGCCTATAAATGCCCAGATCTTGTTTAAAGTCTTCTGCACTGTACACCATGCAATAAACAGCAACTCACCAGATCATATAACCCATCTGTTCACCAACTCCCTCTTTACCTCAACCAAGAGCAACAACACCCATCAGCTGATCATCCCCTCATCCAAGGGAGTAAAATGCAAATGAACATTCAACATCCTTTTCACGTATGTTGCTACAAGAGCCTGGAACACCCTTCCAACATCCATAAGAACAGAACTGAACTACCTTGCCTTCGGGAAAAGACAGAAACGTACCTACTTGATAAATTCCTTTCAGCTCAGTAGTATTTCTACCTTCTCTCGATGACAATGTGACAGTCTTCCTCAGCTTGATGTAACTACTTCCCCTCTTGCAACAATGCAACTTTCCTCTAATGTTTGCAAGTTTTTCCCCTATTGTAACAGCATAACCTTTCTCTACGACATGCTGTAACTTTTTTCTCATGATGCTGTATGGGCCTCTTCAATACACCTTGAAACTGTATTGGATAAGTGTGATTAAGGAATCCCGATTAGATACAATTTATCAGTTAGTAAACTGCTGATAATTTATGGCTTTTAGTTTAGAAATTCTATCTTGCCTATTTTTGGGCTAGTCTGATTTTACAATTTAATCTAAGGGCCTTTACTCTATCCTTATCCTTCTTGACCTGTCTGCTGCCTTTGATACTGTAAATCACAGTTTACTCCTTGATATGCTGTCCTCGTTTGGATTCCATGAATCTGTCCTCTCCTGGTTTGCCTCCTACCTTTCCCAACACACTTTTAGTGTATGTGTTGGTGAGTCCTCTTCTGCTGCTACCCTACTAGCAGTTGGCGTACCCCAGGGTTCTGTCTTAGGTTCTCTTCTCTTCTCTCTCTACACCTCTTCCTTTGGTGCCCTGATCTCCTCCCATGGCTTCCAGTATCACCTACATGCTGATGACTCCCAAATCAACCTCTCTACACCTGAAACTTCACCTAAAGTACATGAAAAACTCTCTGCTTGTTTGGCTGACATTGCTGCCTGGATGTCCAGCTGTCATCTGAAACTAAATATGTCCAAGACTGAGCTGCTACTCTTTCCTCCTAAACCCTCTGCTCCTCCTTTCTCCATCTCTGTAAATAATACTGCCATTGTTCCAGTCTCCTCTGCTCGCAACTTTGGAGTAGTCTTCAAATCTGACCTCTCATTTTCTACATATATCCAACAAGCTGCTAAGACCTGTCGCTTCTATCTCTTTAATATCACCAAAATTCACCCCTTCCTCTCTGAGCACACTACCCGAACCCTTGTTCAAGCTCTCGTAACCTCACACTTAGATTAATACAATCTACTCCTAACTGGTATCCCTCAGTGTTGCTTCTCCCCCTTGAAATCTGTGCAAAACTGCTGCGTAACTCATCTTCTACCAATCTCGCTACGCTCATGTCACCCCTCTCCTTAAGTTACTTCACTGGCTCCCTATCTGCCATCGCATACAGTTCAAGATCTTATTGCTGACCTACAAGTGTGTTCATTCTGCTGCCCCTCAATATCTCTCTTCGCTTCTCTCTCCTTATACACCTCCCAGAGAACTCCATTCCTCAGATAAGTCATTCTTAGCGCTACCCTTCTCCTCCACTGCCAATTCCAGATTTCATTCCTTTTATCTAGCTGCCCCGTATGCCTGAAATAAATTACTTGAGTTTGTCCGTCAAGCCCCTTCCCTTCCCTTATTTAAAAGCAGACTGAAAACCCACCTTTTTGATATAGATTTCAATCCTTAACCCTACTCCTCTGCCCTCCAACCCAGCCAGCAGATTAACCGTTCCCCTTAACTGTATCCATGACATCCTATTTGTCTGTCTTGGCTGTTTAGATTGTAAGCTCTTTCGAGCAGGGACTGTTTTCTTATTCTTTGTGACTCTGTGCAGTGCTGCATGCATCTGGTAGCACTATAGAAATAATTAATAGTAGTAGTAGTACGGTAGTAGTAATCTACAGTTGCTTTGAAGGGGTCTCTGACGTGAAATTCAAACATAGAGCTTATTACCATTTTCTGTTGAGGTTTTTTTTTTTAGCATTTTGTTGGGGGTTTTTTTTCATTTCAAATCCTTTCCACCCTACCCCTCACCCAGCCTGAGCTCAAAGAGTGTGGGCACAAAATTTTATTTCTGCCTCCTCCTCCCCCAGCAGTTTCCAACTCAAAATATAAATACTTTAGCTAATCAGGATCCCCAAGTCCATGAGTTGAAGACTAGAGAATGACACAGGGACAAATTTTTCCCCATCCCCGCAGAAACTCATTTTCCCATTTCATCCCCGTGAGTTCTTTTCCTGTCCCTGCCCCATTCCTGCAAGCTCTGTCCTCATCTGCACAAGCCTCAAATACTTTAAAATCATAAGCAACAACATTCTAGAGCTCAGATTGTGATGTCATAATGCCTCATTCCACCAATGCCTAAGCTCTGTCCTCATCTGCACAAGCCTCAAATACTTTAAAATCATAAGCAACAACATTCTAGAGCTCAGATTGTGATGTCATAATGCCTCATTCCACCAATGCCTAAGCTCTGTCCTCATCTGCACAAGCCTCAAACACTTTAAAATCATAAGTGTTTGAGGTTTGTGCAGTTAAAGCAGAGCTTACAGGAATGGGGCAGTGGCAGGGACAGCAACAAAACTTGCGGGGATGGGTAAATTGAGTTCCTGTGTCATTCTCTATTGAAGACTTCCTCCAAAGGTGGCCAGAATTCCTTTTTTACCAAGCTCGACAGGCAGCAGAAATCACCTATGCCAGCACCCCATGCATGCTTAGTTGTTGGTGCTGCTGCCAAGTGCAGAGCTTGATAGAAGGGAATTCTGGCCACCTTTGGAGGAAGTCCTTAGCTGGTGATGCTTGGTGATACCCACCAGCTACAGCAAGGGTCAGGACCAGTGTTAAGCATACTAGTGCCCAGGTCAGAAAATAAAGGAGAGGGCCTCCCAGATCCCCTTTTCTCTCTGTCTCCTCTCTGATTGCTCCACCTGCCACTGACACTCACCAAATAGAGAACAAGGGATCACAAATTAGAAATACAAATATGTAGACAAAAAATTAATTGGGAACCCCGAGAAGTTGGTATGTAGAGCAACACTGCTTGCCCTAGATCAGTAGCATGGAATGTTGCTACTATTTGGGTTTCTGCTATAACCTGGATTGACCACTATTGGAAACAGAAGACTGGGTTAATGAACCATTGGTCTGACCTAGTATGGCTGTTCATATGTTTGGGAGTTTTTTTTGTTTTTTCTAGGACACTTATTCCTGTTCATATGTTTTAACACTGGAGAAATAAAAATAGAAATGCATTTCCTTTTCTACTGAACACAACACAAAGACATCTGCTAGGGTCAATTCCCTCAAACCTTTCTGCCCTTGGATGCAGCATTTTTCTCTTTCTTCCCCTCCTATGCATCTCTCCCTCCCTCTTTACCCCACGTCCGTCTCTTTCTCCATTTCCTTCACCCCATGTCCAATACCCCCCCCTCTCTCTTCCCTCCTCCTTCTCGTCCATTGTTTGCCATCTTTCTCTCTCTGCCCCTCTCTCTCTTGCACCCTTGATCCAACATTTCTTAACTCACCATGCAGCATCTCTCCCTCTGTAGCCACCACTGCCATGCCCAACATTTCTCCTGCTTTCCCCCCTCTCGCCCACGCAGCATTTCTCATTTAAATACCCAAACCAGGGTATATGTATAAAATCCTGTGCAAATGCAATTAAAAATGCAATAAGATTTAAAAAAAAAAAAAAAAAAAAGAAGAAGAAGAATGTGGCAAGCATGAGCAAATAAAATAATAGAAAAATTACAAATAATCACCAGCATAGAAAAAGTAAAATAGATATAAATAATGACAATCAAGTTCATGAAAGAATGCCGTGGATAACCCCAACCATCATGGAAGAATATACCTGTTAATTAAAAGACAGCTCAAAGAGCCATGCTTTATTTTTATCCTGAAGAAAAAATATTGTAATTATCAAGGTATAATATTATAACAGGGTTTTGTAAAGGCAACAGGGGTGTGTTCTACAAAAGGCTCATAGAATAATCCTCCGGTAAAGAAGCTGCACAAAGTTACAGCTGTTCTGCCACAGACTGTGTGTATACAAGGGTGCCCATAATTGTGCGCAGATCCCAGACTGGCACCCAAAATAATTAGTTAATGGGCTCCAATAATTTCATTATTAGAACTAACAATTGGCACTAATTATGATTTGGGTGCTACTCTATAGCAATGTAAGTAGAGCAGAGTATTGCAAACTGTATGCCACAACAGATTCCAGGTGTGGCCCGATGAGATGCTGGTAAGGAGGAGAGGGGCTGGCGCTGGCTGACTGCTTACAGGACATGCCTCTCACAGCGAGAGAGGCACACACCGATGACGCCCCTCCTCACCGGCGTCTCTCCTCTTCTCCCCGCACCTCCCCTTCTTCAGGATCCCCCACTGAAGTGACAGGTTCAGGGTCACGACCAGCTGGGCCACTGCGCACATTGACGTAATGACATCACACATGCGCACGATGTCACTGCGTCGATGTCAACGCACTTCCGGGTGCCTTCCGGCCAGGGCACTGGGTTTTGTGTGCCCCCTGCTGAAACGTTTGCAGGACACTGATGCAGAGTGTGGTGCAGTGGTTAAATCTACGGCCTCCGCACCCTGAGGTTGTGGGTTCAAACTCATGCTGCTCCTTGTGACCCTGGGCAAAGTCACTTAGGCCCAAATTCTGTAACCTGCGCCTAAAGTTAGGCACCTATTATGGAGGCGCCCACCTAGATAGGCGCCTATCTAAATTGAATAAGAAGTAGAGAATGACACGGTGACAAAATTCATCACCATTCCCGTCCCCGCGGATAACCGCGGGAAATAATCCCATGTCATTTTCTAGTGTCTATTTCAACCTCAGTCCTTCTACACCAGCATTCTTCAGAGCAAAGCTTGTGGGTCAGTGGTTGTGGCCAGTCATACTCTGATTTTTCCCTCTCTCCTTAAAGAATGACATGAAGATGGTTTCCCGCAGTTATCCGCGGGGACGGGAACGGTGATGAATTTTGTCACCGTGTCATTCTCTAATAAGAAGCTCAATTAAGCCTTTTAATCAGCACTGATGAAAACATAGGCGCCTATCATGAAAGCGCGATTCTGTAACAAGGCGCCTCTGAAAATTTAGGCGACCTTCAAAAAAAAAATAGGCGCTATGCATGTTAGGTGTGGGCGTGGCTACGTGTTAGGCGCCTTCTTACAGAATCACTGCTCTTAAGCGTGCTTAAGCGCTCGCATAGGCGCCTAACTTTTTGTTGTGCCTAGAGCTGGCCTATTTAATGGGTGCCCCCAAAATAGGTGCCGGTCAGCGTGATTCACTAAACAGCACCCAATTTTACTTGAATCGCGCTGAACAGTGCCTATATCAGCGCCTATCTTTTGGGCGGCGTCTTATAGAATTTGTCCTTTAATCCCTCCATTGTCCCAGGTATATTAGATAAATTTTGAGCCCGCTAGGACAGACAGGGAAAAATTCTTCAGTACCTGAATAAATTCCTGTAAACCATTCTCAGCTCCCTTGGGAGAACAGTATGGGAAGGGGTAAAATGCGGATCTCAAGCACATGTCTTTAAAAATCTGCTTTCCTTTAGTTTTTGACAGCTGCGGTTTCAAATTTCATATCTGCAAGGTCTGCATTTCACCCCCTCTTTCCACCGCTGCAGCTGTAGCCATTTCTGACCCCACGGATCTGTGCTGATTGTCTTAATAGTAATAATTAATCTGAGGAAACACTTCAACTAAGGGAGGAAAAAGCCTCAGATCCCCCTCTCCAGCCAGAACTAATCTTGCTAGGAGACTAGACTAAACCTCCTTGTTTAAACTCTTAATCTGTTTTATATACTTCACAGAACGTGTTGAGACTCATTCAAACATGACTTAATAGAAGGCTCTGCGTAGAAAGTTCATTTTGAACAGCTACTAAAGATTACAGCACTTATCTTGCGTGCTGTAGTCATTCTGTGCAGAGCTCAGTGTATTGTAGAAATCTTCCTCCTCCGACGGTGGTTACCAGCGTTTCACTACTCACTGCGTCAGGGGGGATAGGAAGATAAAGCTCGTTCTTTGCGGGTCGGCATGAAACATCGGCGCTCAAAATCAGCGGCAAAGTCTCCTAGCAAGATTAGTTCTGGCTGGAGACGGGGATCTGAGGCTTTTTCCTCCTTGCAATTTAAACTACTCTGGTGCACAATTATTATTTTTGGGTGTTTCAAAAATTTAGAAAGAATAGAGTCGGTATATATTTTTTGGATATAGAATTGAACCTTCTCTCTTGCATATTTTTTTGATAGGTCTGCGTTTTACCCCAGAGCTGGGGCAGGAAAATGTATTTTTTTTTTGGTTCAACTCAGTTTTGAACCCAGATCCCCACACTCTCAGACAGCTACACTAACCTCTAAGCCACTTCCTTAGTTTATAAAGTTGCAAAGTTATGGCACTTTTAATTTCAACATAGGTTATGGCTCCACTTCTGCTGCTTGTGAGGATCCGTCCATTAAGGAGCAATAGTGGAGCTTACTGAGATGCCATTGCACTGAGACGCCATCGCAGTTTCTGGCGAAAATCTTTTCTGCAATCTTTTGCCTGAATGGTGAAGAGAAAAATCTAAAGTCCAGGTTTTCCCGGAGGAATCTGGTATGATAGCCGGACCGATGAACGCCTACGTCGATCGAGGAACCCGAATGTAGGAACCGGAGGGATCCTCGGCTGGGAGAGACACGCAGGCTGAGGTGTGTGACTTCTCTTTTGAGGGCACCAGTGGCGTACCTAGGGTATGTGGCACCCGGGGCCCATCATTTTTTGACACCCCCCCCCCCCCCTCATGTAAAATTTTTTTTTTTTTTTTTTTTTGCAATAACCATGAAATGGAATAAATGGTCAGAATAGAAACAGGCAGTGAAAATTTTCTTTTTTTTTTTTTTTTTTTTTTCCAAAGTATTTTTATTGAGAATGGCAAAAGGTCCAGACAAGCAACCATGGTCTGTACAGAAACTTATACATTATCAAAAAGAACACAGAATGAGAGTAACAGCAACAACAAGCATGAACAAGCCTCTCCCAAGAGAAAATTGCCAATGAGAGGCATAGCAATACACAACAAAAGGCCAAAACTTGGGGCAAGCAAACAAATCCCACCCCAGAACCCACAAGAATAATAAGCCGGACTAGACCCTCAGCCATATTTTATAATGAAAAAAACCCCCACAAGCAACAACACCCAGACCGCTCACCAGACACACCAATCTGCACAACAAGCACCCAAGAAACACCCAGCCACCACCCAGACAAAACTACCAGACACACCTACCCCACCAAGCCCAGACCCAACCCCCCCTCCCCAGAGAGTGCAAGCGCAAAGTGGACCGTGAAAAGGGCAGCTGCAGAAGTGGAAAGCCCCAGATAAGTAGGTTAGCTAAAGAAAGCCCACAGATAGAAGAAATCAGGATAACAGAAGTTCCAACAAATGCTCCCACAGAAAATTTTCTTTTATTGAACCTCATTTATGTAACCATTATTCCAAACATAACATAACATAAATTATGTCTGAATTGTCATGACATCAGAAGTACATATGGAGTAGTTGCAGGTGATGCTTGGGACAGTTCTGATTATGTTAGTTTGGTTTTATGTGTTTTTTTTAATAGAAGGGTTTTTATTTCTTTTTTTAAGGTTTTGTAGTTTGTGGTCGAGGTCAATAGGTTGTAGAGTTGGGGGTCAAGTGTTGCAGCTCGAATGGCTAGGAGGTTGTCGAACAGTTTTTTTCTTTTGACGTTTTTGGTTGGAGGGTGTGTGAATGGTGCGTGAGTTCTCCTATGTCTGTTTGAAGTGGATTGAATTATTTAGCTGAAGAAATTAGTTACCCCCCCCCATTCCACACACATTAATTCTCTTCCATTTTTGTTCCCATTATAAAAAAACACTGATAAGTTCCCAGGAAAAAAATACATTAAAATAAGAAGTGAAAACAAAGGCCCCTACAGATGAGAACATAACATAAGAATAGCCTAACTGGGTCACACCAATGGTCCATCATGCCCAGTAGCCCATTCTCATGGTAGCCAATAGTGCTGCCCGATTCAGAGAAAAATATTTCATTCGATCCGATTCACCCTGTTGAATCGATTTTTCGATTAGATTCACTGTTAATGACACCGCTTTTTAAGTTTAAACAAAGTATAACAATAAATTTCACAACAACAATAAATTTCACAAAGTACTTAAAAAAAAAAAAATCACATTTTTCCATTAAAGCAGTTCTGGAGACATTTGCTTGAACAGTCTTTTTTCCCAGTCCATAAGCAAGCAATATGAAAAAGATTTCCTTAATTATCTACTCAAACATTTTTGCTATTTACTTTCATTGTACCTATACTATTATTCAGTAGAAAAAATGGACTTAACTGTGCAGGAAATGAATCTCCTCATACACCCACCATATAGTGCAAAAATGTGCAAAGGTCTGTTTTTTTCTTTCGATCACTACATAGCCTAATGCCACACAAGCAGCGCTGTTACAAACATATTCTGAAGGTCAATGCTAAGGTTGACAAAGTTTCCTTCCTTGGACCAGAAGGAGATACTGACAAACCACTGGAAGAGATTCTAAAACAACTACCCAGAAATAACACCCAAAGACCCACTCAGTGTGTGAACCAGTTGAGTGGAGTGGACTAACTGGGGGTGGAAATGGGCCCAGAGTTTGCTCAGCAGAATTTCCCAGACCACCTCTTCCTCTCAACACACTGACATGCTACCACCACCACCAACACTAGGAACACCTCACCGAGTATGCCAGCAATGCTTATAAACTTTATAAAACACATTATTATATTTTCTTATAAAGCATATATTTTAACTGAACTCAGCCTTGCCATTCACAAAAATAGAAAAGTTCCCATTTCAAGCTGTCTCATGTACACTTTTCAAATCTAACATATTGTAATCACAAAACAGAAAATAAAATTATTTTTTCTACCTTTTGTTCTCTGATCAATATTCAAATCTTGTTGGTCCCAGGCTCTTGTTGTCTTGCTTGCCAGGGTCTCCTTTCTCCGTGCTAACCATCCGTCTGCCATCTCTGTTCTCCCCTTCCGTTTCCCTTCCCTCTCCCGGAGATCTGGCATCTTTCCTTTTTTTTGTCTCCATCCACAGATTCACCTTTTCTCAACTCCCCACCACCCCAGGATCCACCATCTCTCCCTTTCTGTTCCCAACTATCCTCCTATCCAGTATCTCTATCCCCCCTCCACACCATCCCCTGTTTCCAAGTTCTCTCCCTTTCTGTTCCTTCCCTCCCTAAATCCCATTATGCACCATCTCTCTCCCACTCCTCTGTTTTTAGACCCATTATTTCTAACCCCCAAAGTCTGGCATATGCATGTATCTTTGAACCCCCCCTTCCCTCTCTCCCTCTGTGTACTTTTACACCAGGACCCCCCCTCCCCCGAAGGTCTGTCCCCCCTCCGAAGGGCTACACCCCACCCCTGAAGACCTGCACCCCCCGAAGGACTTTACCTCCCACCCGAAGGTCTGTCCCCCTCTGAAGGCCTAAACCCCACCCCTGAA
The DNA here is from genome assembly GCF_902459505.1 of Geotrypetes seraphini. Classification (NCBI taxonomy): domain Eukaryota; kingdom Metazoa; phylum Chordata; class Amphibia; order Gymnophiona; family Dermophiidae; genus Geotrypetes; species Geotrypetes seraphini. The sequence goes on along the minus strand of NC_047086.1, from coordinate 207,892,609 downwards.
GGACTGCACCCCCCCCCGAAGGCCTGCACTCCCTTGAAGGTCTGCACCCCCCCGAAGGCCTGTCCCCCCCTTGAAGGCCTGTCCCACCCCCTTGTAGGCCTGTCCCCCCTTTAAGGCCTGCCTGCCTGCCTTTCCCCCCCTTGAAGGCCTGTCTCCCCTTGAAGGCCTGCACCCCCCTTGAAGGCCTGCACCCCCCCTTGAAGGCCTGTCCCCCCCCCTTGTAGGCCTGTCCCCCCCCTTGTAGGCCTGTCCCCCCCCCTTGTAGGCCTGTCCCCCCCTTGAAGGCCTGCCTGCCTTTCCCCCCCTTGAAGGCCTGCACCCCCTTGAAGGTCTGCACCCCCCCAAAGGCCTACACACCCCCCCCCGAAGGTCTGCACCCCCCTGAAGGCCTGCCTGCCCCCCTTGAAGGCCTGCACCCCTTGAATGTCTGCACCCCCCCCCCGAAGGCCTGTCCCCCCTTGAAGGCCTGCCTGCCTGCCTGTCACCCCCCTCCCCCTTGAAAGCCTGCTTGCCTGCCCGCCCGCCCCACCCTGAAGGCCTGATGCCCCGACCCACCCCGAAGGACCGCTCGCCCCCCTGGCCTCCCCGCACCACCTATGAACAGCCGCAGCAGGATCGCGAAGTCAGCGTCGGGTACCAGCCCTAAGTGGGTGTTCCCGGCCTTGCCGTTCACTCCCCCGCCCCCCCCGAAGGACCGCTCGCCCCCCTGGCCTCCCCGCACCACCTATGAACAGCCGCAGCAGGATCGCGAAGTCAGCGTCAGCGATCCCTGCTGCTTCCTGCGCCACGGTCCCGCCCCTCCTCTGACGTCAGAGGAGGGGCGGGATCGCGTCGTAGGAAGCAGCGCAGGGATGCTGACGCTGACTTCGCGATCCTGCTGCGGCTGTTCATAGGTGGTGCGGGGAGGCCAGGGGGGCGAGCGGTCCTTCGGGGGTGGCGGGGGACTGAACGGCAAGGCCGGGAACACCCCCTTAGGGCTGGTACCCGGGGCGGCCCGCCCCCCCCCCGCCCCCCCCCCTAGGTACGCCACTGGAGGGCACCACTTTATCTCTGGAGAAGCGTAGTCCTCCAATTCGTCCCGAGGAGATGGAGGGTAGGTTTGAGGTGGAACCAGCCTGGGACGTTCTCTCTCTAACTCAGAAGAGCGCGGGAAACAACTCTGGACGGGGGATAGAGAAGCTTTTTTTGCAACCATCTGTGCAATCGGAGAACGAGACGGAACAGGCTCCCGAAGTTTTCCTAATGCCAAAAGGGACCGCTGCAGTGGCTACAGGTACTGTGATTCAAACAGGGGGTTCTGGAGGCGAGGTTGTACCCATGCAAAGGCCTAAAGTTTTCAACATGGAAACACTATGGGAAGCGATATCTAATTTGCAACTCTCTCTGGGAACTCAAATGCAGCATCTTTCAGCATGTAACACGACGGTTTTGTCAGAGAATCTGGACTTAAAAAATAAAGTATCATGTCTGGAAAACAAGGTGGATGGACATGAGATCAGATTAAAAGTGGTTGAGGCTCAGGTTAAGGATAGTGGGAATCTTTATTTCAAAGTCGAAATGCTGGAGAATGTCACCAGGAGATGTAATCTTCATATTATAAATTTTCCAAAGTTGCTTTCTATGTCAGTACATGATATGTTTAAAAAAATACCTAACTGAAATTTTGAAGGTACCTGAATCCTCCTACCCACCTCTCAAAAGTTTACTATTTACCTAGGAGAGTTAAAGCTCAAAATCCAAACCAGCAGAATTTATCTGTCGATAGTTTGGATTTATCTAACTTTCTAGAGAGGTCGGATAGTGAGGCTCAGGTTTCTGCTACGCTGCTGGTACAATTTGCGTTAGATTCAGATAGGGAATGAATGCTAAAACTTTTTTTCAAATATAAAGATATTCCCTTTATGTTGTAAGAATGTATCCTGACATATCATGTTTCACTCAGAAGAGAAGAAAACAGTTCCTCATTTTGAGACCTCAGGCAGTGCAGCTGGGGGGCAACGTTTGTCCTGAGATACCCCTGTGTGTTATGGTTTACCAAGGGAATAGGTATGTTTTTTATGAGCCTCAGCAGTTGTCAAAATTTATTTCCGTCAAGGTGCAAAATGTACCTACTACGTGAATACTTCTAAATAGCTCAGTGAAGGAATGTTCAGGGGCCATCCTGCCACATCTTTATTTTCCTTTTATATAGTTTCTAGTTAACTATTTCAGTCTAATTTCAGTTCCACCTCCTTTATTGTGGACTAATTATACAAGCAGGTGTATTTATTTTCATTGTTAAGTTTGAAGATATTGCTATGAGTGATAATTATTGGCATTGTATTATTTTCCTTTTTTGACTGTTAAGTTTGTCAAAATTTTAAATCTATAAATAAAGAACTAAAAAAAAAAGGATCTGTCCATTAAATGGGCCAAAAAATCCCTAAATTAAAGAGCAGCCCACTCATTTCAAATGATTTACTTATTCTGAAGAAAAGTGCAGGATGCGTGATCTCAACTGCACTTCCTTAAACATTTGTTTCTCTTGGTTTTGACAGCTGAGGTTTCTCATTACCCTTTAACTGAAGGACCTCAATTGCACTTTTAGCTCTGACAGACCTCAGTGCTCCTCCCCCACCCCCATGGATCTACTTTGACAGTATAGAAAATTGAATAAATACATAAATTGGATCAACTGCAACTCAAAAAGGGGCATGGGCATGGCCATGGGAGGGACATGGGTAAGGTTACCAGAAGTCCGGATTTCCCCGGACGGCTTTTCAAAAAGGTTTTGAAAAGCCTCCTCATATCGCGTTGGGCAGGAAGGAAGTCCGCGCATGCGTAAATGCCATGCGATGATTTCAAATATTTTCAGTGATGGATAAACACTTGTACACTGCTAGCAAAAAGACTGCGTTCATAAATAATCTGCAAGAGCAGGCAGCGGGGGGGGGGGAGGTTAGGGCGGGACTGGGGGCGGGATTAGGATGTTACAGGGCAGGGATGGGCGAAACTGGGTGGGCCTGGGAGTGAGATCACGGAAAGTGGCTATATGTGGATCCAAAGGACCCGGAGGGGTCCAAGAAGATTTAGGACGAAGAAGGGGTCCAAGAAGATTTAGAACGGCACCTCTGCGGGTGCCGTTCTTTTGCGTTACCACGCAGTCTGTGGGCGCGTCCATGGCTGGCTCTCCGAGGCGTTCTTAAACCCCATAGACGCCATGTTTTTTCAATCGCAGCGTTGTTTGATTTGTACACGCTAGCTCTGAGTATTTTCCTTGATTTTTGGTTTTGAAACTTTGGACCGACTAACTGTGAAATTTGGTTGTCGGTGTTTTCCACTGGGCCATTATATTATATTATTTGGCATCCTGCTCCTGATGAAGACACGAAACGGAACTCTGTCGAGTGGTGATGAATGACGATATGTTCTCGGTTTGAGTGGTATTGTGTGTGTATATGTGTGGGGTTGGTAATAGTCTGAGCCCCTGGTTATATGTTATAGTTAATTGTTATAGTACTGATGCTTTATTAGCCACTATAGTTGGGTTACATGAGTGATATTCACATATTTTTTATATTTGTATTTGAATGTTTGAAATTCAATTGGTACTTGAGTCATTGCACTTTATTTTAATGAGAAAGATTCTGTTGCTATTATAGACAGAAATTCCTGTATTGGTGCTGGCACTGGCACTTTTCATGAGCATACAATTTGTTATCGTACTGTAGTTATTTGTTTCTCAGGGTCTGGGCAGATTTGCACATTTAGCACAATTTGCACAATATAATTCTTTTAATGGATTCTCATATTTATTTAGATTAACTTTTAGATGTTATATATTAACTTATTAATTTAAATGTTTTAGTATTTATTAAATTTGAGGTTTAGAATTATGCATGTGTAAATCTTCAACCACTATTCACATATTTTCCTTAGTTTTCATAACTTATCATATTTATTGTGTTGGTTTAGTCTGTGATGGGGTATTTGTTTGTTATGTCCTTATATTCCCCTTGTTCCTGAACTATAAGCCTGTATTTTTTCATTTGAAACGAATGATTTTGTTTATAGAAGATGGTCACAGATTTGATGATGTATGAGGCAATTCTCATTTAGATGTACGTCTGGTGCTAGTCACCTGTGAGACTTAGCCTGAGCCAAAAGGTTCCCATGATTCATGGTGGGCTCATACTGATATCTTTGACCTTAACTTCATTACTGTTCTTGTATTTAGTACAGTTACAGACTTCTGGCTCAAGCACAAAGGGATTTAGCCAATTCTAGGAGTAACTTAAAACATAGAAACATGATGGCAGATTAAGGCCAAATGGCCCATCCAGTCTGCTCACCCGCAGCATCCACTATGTCCTCCTCTACATAAATGATCCCAGGTGCCTGTCCCACACGTTCTTGAATTCAGAAACAGTCCCTGTCTCCACCCACCTCCACAAGGAGGCCGATCCACACATCCACCACCTTTTCCATAAATAAAGCCTTTTCTAGTCGGGTTTTCAGGATTTCCCCAATGAATATGCACGAGATCTATTAGCATACAATGAATGCAGTGCATGCAAATAGATCTCATGCATATTCTTGGGGAAATCCTGAAAACCCGACTGGATTGCGGCCCTCGAGGAGGGACTTTGACAGCCCTGGTCTATAACATGCTTTACTTGTGGGGAAATCCTTTATAAAGCTAGCTCCCTAGCAAATGGGCTTTCTTTGACAAGAGATTCTAAAGTGCAGGGAACTGTGTAAAAGAAAGTCCTAGCAGTAGTACTGACTAGCCTTGCAACTCATCTTGACTGAGTTATGCATCTGATTTTGTTATTTTTCCTTGACAGGCAAGATAAAATCTATATTAAACCCTTTATACTGAAGTCCTATATATATCTGATTAAAAGATAAAATTTTAAAAAGTGTCCTCAAATTGCCCTGTGGATTATATTCTGGTCGTATCACTTTGGTGTGACTGGCAGAGTCCATCTTGCCAACTGCTGAAGATTAGAGATGTTTCAGGCACAGGGACATGGAGAAATGTAGGGGGGGGGAGGAGGATAGAGGAAGAACTGGAAAATAAAAAGAGAGCCTTTGGGGGATGAAGGGGTAGGGAGAGGAAGGAGAAGAAGGAGGTAATGTTGAGGGATGGAGGGAGAGGGGCAGAGACAAGGGCAAGCGAGCATGAAGAAGACCGAAGAGGCTGAGATGGGCAAATAGGAGGAGAGAGATGAACATGATAATTGATGGGATGCATCATGATGATCATTGGCAAAAGAAAGAGGGGATTTGAGGGGTGTGTGTGTGGGGAGTTAGGGAAAAGAAAGGCAGCCATGGATGCTAGAACAAACAATAGATATACTATGAAAACAGCTTTTTAGTGAGGGTTTTTTTTTATTTATTTACCCCCCCCCCCTTTACTAAGCTGCAGTAGAGGTTTCTACCGTGATCCAGAGTGCTAAATGCTCCGATGCTCATAGGATTCCTATGCATGTTGGAGCAGCATCAGAGCATTTAGCATTCTGGGACACGGTAGAAACCCCCTGCTGCAGCTTAGTAAAAGGGAGGGGGGAAATCAAAATAAAACACTCACTAAAGGGCCAGCTACCCACCCAAATGGGTCACATTGCTCTCACGCCCATCCCAAAAAGTCAAGGAGCTGATGACCTATCCTCACACTCCAACTTCAGACCCACAGCTGGAATACCTCCACTCACCAAGCTTCTTGAATCACTGGTTTGTACGAAACTCATAGCCTACCTAGACAAACTCTCCTGCCTAAATCTCTCTCAGTATGGTTTCAGGCCCCAACACAACACAGAATTACTACTACACTTCCCTCTCAATATTCGCTGGGGTTAGGGGCAGAGCTGACCCGCGGATATCGAAAAACGTGAATAACTTTTAGGGCCGGCTCTGACCCACCCCCACCTCACTCCTGCTTCCCGGACTTCTATAAAGTTTACCTGGTGGTCTAGCGGGTGAAGCGGGGCAACAGCGCTCTTCCTACGCTCCTGGCCCATGCGAGGAGGTGAAAAGACAGCAGACTTCCCCTCTCCTCACAAGGATGATGCCTATTGGCTGGCTCAGCGGCAGGTTGATGTGACAGCGGCGGAGACCCTCCTCGCCATTGGCTGCACCCACCTGGCGCCCCAGCCAAGGCAGCTGCTGATTGGCTGGGGCGCCAGAGCTCAGAAGCCCTGCTGGGAGCACAAGACTGGCAGGTGGGCAGGTGCTGTGGCTGTCTGGGGGGCTTTGTGAGAGGTGAGGCGTGAGGCCTGGGGGCACTGTGGCCAGATGTGATGGTCCTGGGAGAGGTGAGGACGTTAGAGCGGGGCTTCATAGTCGTGCACATTGTATGAGGCGTTCAGGAGGCGGGGGTGGGTCCGGGTTTAGAAACTCATAAATAACCACCCTGGGTGCCGTCTTGCACCCCCCACACTGCCCCTCATGCATGCCGCTTCCCATCCCCCATACCTCTATAATGTTCCTGGCGTGAACAGTAACCCCCCCATCCTGCTGTCGCGCCTGCTTCGGCTCTACCTCTGACGTAGCTTCCTTAACCCGTGCCTAGGAATGGCCCTAAATGCTACTATTCACAGCCATCTCACATTGAATATTAGCACTTAGCCAGGAGCCATTCTTGTCTGGTTAAATAGCGCTGAATATTGGGCAGAACTTCTTTTTTATGCAATTATACCAGATTGTAATCTTTGATTGGTTTTAGCTGAAGCGATTGCAATATGCAAAGTGCTACAAAATATGTAAAACAAAATTATTTCTGAGAAGAGAATCAGCATTGTACTTAACTAGTCTTCACCCGTCACTGGTGAAGATATCTGTAAAACTTTGGTTCAATTAAAAATTTTAAAAAACAACTATGGTGTTATTTGGGTTAATAATTAACTTGTCATTGGGAATCTGTGGAAAATGTTTTAGTCATAGCATGTGGACTATTAAACATTAAGCTAAACTTTTCAGATAAGGATTATACTTAGCTTTTTTTCCTTGAAAGTAAAATTATCTGCACCAGGCAGTGTCTTGGGGGTTCAGTACTGATACCGTAGCACCAGTCATGTCTGAATTTCACATCCTGTTTTAAAACTTGAACCAGTAGCTAGATTCCTATTAACTCTTGGTCTTTTTCTGCACTTCTCATAAATGTACTCAAGATCCGCTCTTATACAGTGGGTTGATCCCTATGGTAGTAAAGTGAGACTACCACTAAGAGTCATAGTTGCCAGTTTTAACCCTGGAAGCTACAGGGCAGGAGCAGAAAGGAAAATGATCAAGCCCTGCTCCACTAGACTTTCAGGGAAACCTGCAGGTAAGACCAAGAGGAGAGGGGGGAGGCTCAGTGCATTGTTTATGGTCGGAGGATTTGGTTTGGAGGGGCTGATCTTAGGGAGGGGCTCCTGTTAGGATGGTGTTTCTGTGGGGGTTGAGCTTGGGTAGACTCTTGATCAAGGGGTACTTCTCTCTGAGGTGCTGCTTTTGGGAGAGAAGGAGGCTTTATCTGAGGGTGGGGGAAGTGCTATTCATGGGGAGCTCATCTTGAGGTTCATCTCAAGTGGTTGGTTTGATGGGTGAGGGATGCCCATGGGTGGGGGTGAGGGATTCAGTCTGTGCTGCTGTGGCAGCAGCATTTATTTTTTTGTGTCAGAGCCCATGTCCATGTCTCATTGTGTAGTATAGGTATACTTGGGCTATCTACGGGGGCATTCAACATGACTGGCTTGTGTGGTAAATGCAGAATGATGTAACTGTGTCCAACAGGAATTTGGCTCCTCTATCCCGTGGCAGGCACATCCTAGAGTGGGTCATGCGTGTTTTTTTGCCTCCCCATATATAGCGTTGAAGCTCTCTAAGTTGGAGATTATGTGTATGAGACAATAAGAGTACCTGGAATCTATATAACTATTTGGGGAACAATACCATATTAAACAAGGCCAAGCGTCCCGCTAAAGACAGTGGGAAGGAGGCCCAAAGCTGAAAATACCTCAAGGTGTCATCCAATATAGGATCTATATTATACTTATACAAAGTGGTATGATCACTTGGTATCCACACTTCCAAATATTTAATGGATGTAGGTGCCCATGTAAAAGGAAAATCACCAACCCAGGTATCCCGTAGGGAAGACGGGATTGCTAAAGCAGTGGATTTTTGAAAATTTAGGGAGAAACCCGAGTAAAAATGAAATTCTTCAAGCGATTGCAGAAGCTGAGTGATAGAAGTGCACGGGTGCACTAGTGTAAAAAGTAAATCGTCCGCAAAAGCCAAAACTTTTATTGCATGGTCTGGAAAGGCCATCCCTGCAATCCCGGGATCTCTAAGAACCGTTTGTAAGAACGGTTCTAAATATAACAAAAAGAGAAGGGGCGATAAGGGGCAGCCCTGTCTGGTTCCCCATTCAATGGGGAAGGCCTCAGTGATAACATCATTAACTAGTAAACAAGCCTTAGGGGACACATTCAATGCTCGTATTGCCTGTGCATACCACCCTGTCATCCCCAAATAGTCCAGCACTTCAAATAAATACTTCCAATTCACTTGGTCAAAGGCTTTCACCGCATCTAGAAGTATCATGGGCATTTCCTGGGTCTGGGCGTGCGCCACCGTCAAAACAGTCTTTTGAACATTTTGAGCTGCCTGGCGGCCCTTCACAAAGCCCGGACCAATAAGTCTGGGAAGAATATTAGCTAATCTATCCACTAGGAGTTTAGCCAAGATTTTAACGTCCACGTTCAATAGGGAGATAGGGCGATAGGAGTCTGGGGTAGTTGCCTCCTTCCCAGGTTTCAAAATCAGTGTAATCAAAGCCACATTAGCCTCCACAGGGAACTCCCCTTAATCTATGACCTGATTATAATAGTCCCGTAAAGGTGTGCTGATCTGAGAAGATAATAATTTATAAAATTCGGCTGTAAAGTCATCAGGGCCTGGCGTAGAATAATTGCACTGGAGTTGGATAGCCTTCTGTAATTCTCTAAGGATAATGGGCACACTGAGGGACTCGACTTCCTGAGCTGTCAGGGTAGGCAGTCCAGAATCAGTTATATAGTCTTGAACTAACGGAGCCGAGCCTGAGTCTATTACTATACACACCCTGAAAGTGTTCTAGTAAAATCGCTGCTATCTGGTCAGTTTTATGTTGCAGTCTACCCAGTCCATCTTTCAATCCCATAATAAGGCGCTGTCCTCTTGCCCGTTTAGTCAGATTAGCAAGCAATTTTCCCGACCAGTTTCCATATTTGTGATATTTAAACTTCTGATAAAACAACATTTTGACTGTCCGTTCATGTATGAAAGAATTAAGGGCAGTCTCAATAGATAACCAATTTTCCTTCGCAGCAAGGGACGGGTGGAGAGTATAGTGTCGTTTGGCAGACGCCAATTCACGTTCTAATCTAAGGATGCCCTTAGATAACCATCGGTTGCGTGTGATAACATAAGCTATGCAGTCCCCCCGTAAGACCACTTTAGCTGTGTTCCAAAACAATTCTGGGTCAGGACGATGTTGACCTTTAAATTCTAAATACTCTTCCCACTTGTTAAGTAAGTAGGTTCGAAAGTGATCATCCTGAAACAAGTAACTAGGGAAGCGCCATCGAATGAGGCCACGTATCCCAAATCCCACTTAACATCTATCAAGATCAATGCATTATCTGATATTATGGAGGGACCGATGACCACAGAGTCTATAGTAAGAAAAGAATGTCTAGTGGTGAGTATGTAATCAATATGGGATTGTGTCCCATGAGCCCGCGATCTGTGGGTGTAGTCTCGTTCAGTTACATGAAGTGTACGCCATGGATCTACCAAATTCAAGGTCGCACAAAGATAAGGAATGCCACGAGTTCCCACTCCCCTCGTGAGATCCTGGGATTTGAGCGGTCAAGATCCTGGTCCAGAACCTGATTAAGATCCCCCGCTAAATATACCGGGCGGTCCATCCGCTCCAATAATAAGGCAGTCAGGCGTTCAAAAAAGGAGTGATCATATGCATTAGGGGCATAGACATTCAAGAGATAAATCGAATAAGTGCCCACTTTGAGAGAAAGTAACAGATAACGACCCTGTGGATCACTCTCAACAATAGTTGCTGTGTGAGGAAGAGTTTTGTTAATCAGTATCGCCATTCTCGATTTTTTTGTGCGGCAAGGAGGCCACAAAGACAGCTCCCACCCAAGATCTACCCAATTTCGAATGTTCTGAATCAGTCAATCGGGTTTCCTGGAAGCAAACTATGTCAACCTTATGGTGCTTTAACTGGTTCAGAATTTTAGTTCGCTTAATAGGGGACGAAATACCTGATACATTCTAGGACATAATGCGCATAGTTGCGGCTAACGGCATAAACAATTGGAAAAACAGAGTATCCACATGCACGGCTGCGTAGAGAAACTAACATCCCGGGTTCCAAGCCTAACCCAAGACAATCGGAGAAAAGCCCTGTGAATATCCACCCCAAACACCAGGTTCCCCCACAACGTTGAATCAATGCACTAATCTTTCCGCTCCCACCTGCCCATATAGAACAATGAGCCCTTTCTCTCAAAATCTGCATAACCAGGTGTCAAAAACATGCTCATATAAAATAATACAATGAAATATCCCATCCTATCCCATCGTCCCTCCCCCCATCCCGCAAGATTCTCCAATCTAAACATAGCTACTGGCCCACACAGGTGCAGGTCCAGAAGTGTGTAGGGTCACACAGAGATTCCCCCCCCGAGCCCCGAGTCACAGCAATGTACAACACAAGTAGGACACTCCCACACCCACTATTTCTAAGGAGAACGAGCTTAAAGAAAGATAAAAACCAGGTATAAACATATCGCAACTGTACATATTGTGAACCAAAAAGAATAATTGAGTGAGCAGCTGCCACCCCTCCAACTAGGAGGGCAGTATGGCAGGAGTCAGTGAGAGATGCTATCAGACTGAGCAAGAGAGCTAGCATTCATGGTCCCGTTCTTCATTCACGAAGGGTCCTGTGGATGAAGCGGGTGAGTATTGAGATAATTATCTGCCTCCAAAGAGGAATCAAAGGTGTGCCAGTGTCCCTGATGGCGGAGACGCAGAATAGCGGGATAAAGAAACATGAAGCGCATCTTTTTATCCACCAGTGTAGAACAAAGTGGATAAAACAATTTCCTCTTTTCTGTCAGTGCAGCGGAGTAATCCTGAAAAATGCAAACTTCATGATCCCCAAATTTCAAGGAATCTCTCATTTGCTTGTATTTATGCAGAATTGCAACCTTATGATTATAATTGAGCAGCTTAGCAATGATCATTCGTGGGCGGGCCTCCCGATTTTGTTCCCTGTCCATGTGATGGGCCCATTCAAGGCGTAAGGGGCCCAGATTCTCCCGCTTGGGAAAAGTATCCCGCAGCCACGTCTCCAGGGTCTGCAGGAGAGCCAGACCCGCTACCGTTTCTGGTATACCCAGAAAACGTAAATTGGACCTGCGGGACCTGTTCTCCATATCTTCCAGTCTTGCTGCATGTGTGCGTGTCAACTCTTGCACCTCCTTTAGTGATTGCAGCTGGGCCCCCTGAGCATCCTCGATGCAGGATATGCGGGTTTCTAATTCGGTTGTGTGGCGTTTGGCGTCCGCAATTATGGTCTCCAGCCGCTGCAGCTGTTCTGATAAGCGGTCAAGGCCAGGCTGCATCGCCAGTGAGACCGCCGATGTAATGTCCCGCAGGGCTTCTGGCGAGAGTTGGCTGACCGTGGCCGTGGATCCCAGCGCCATTGTCTGTGGAGGCTGCCGGGCGATCTCGATCTTTTTTTGTAGTTCGCGTCGTCATCGAAAGCCCCGGCAATGGAAAATACTTGTCCATGTACTTGAACAGTACTATGGACGAGTGTTCAGGGGATCCGCTAACCCCGCAGTGGAGGCTAAATGCAGTTTGTAAGACTCGGGGCCTGGGAGCTCAGGCAGGACGTGTCTGCCCCAGCTTACAGCATCACGTGACCTGCTCATACTACTTTATCTTAAAGCAAAAAAAAAAAGAAACAAAATAGAATTTTTTTTCTACCTTTGTTGTCTGGTTTCTGCTTTCCTCATCTTCTCGTCATTCTATTCCTTCCATCCACTGTTTGTCTTCTCTCTGCCTCTTCAATATGGTATCTGCTCTGTTTGTAAGCCTCCACCAGAAACTGTCCGCCTCTCCCTTCCATCTCTCCCTCCATCCCCAATAGTCTGGCATCCATCTTCTTTCCTCTGCTCCTCCCCATAGTCTGGCATCTCTGTCTTCTTCCCTTCCCAGGTGGTTTTTAGCATCTCTCTCCTCCTTTCCTCCCCTCAGATCTGGTATCTGTCTCCCCAATCCAGCATGTGCCCTTTTTTCTTCATCTCCTCCTTCCATCCAATATGTGCTCCCCTCTCTCCTCTCCACTTCCCTTCATCGTCTGTTCCACTCTCTCCCCTCCCCACTTTTCTTCAGCGTCTTCTCCCCTCTCTCTCCTACCCACTAGCATGCACATCTACTCCTTCCTCCCATTACCCTCTCTATCCACTTCCTTCCAGCCTGTTCCCCTCTCTCTCCTTCCCATTTCTCTTCAGCGTCTGTTCCTCTCTTCCCTCCCCTCCCCCTCTTTCTTCGGGGCCCTTCATGTGGTCCAGCAGCCCCCTCCCTCCTGATTGCCGCAGTCCAGGCATCTCCCTCCTTCTCCTCACCTTCGCTGCTGATTTTCATTGTTCTGTCTCCGAGTGGCCCCAGCCTTTTCTCAAGTTGCATGCAGCTGTTCTGAAACTTCCCCTCTGACACAACTTCCTGTTTTTAGTTGTGTCAGAGGAGAAGTTTCAGGCAGCCATGCGTGACTTATGAAAATGCTTGTGCCGCTCGGAGATACAACAATAAAAATCACCAGCAAAGGTGAGGGGAAAGAAGGAAGGGAGGGAGATGCCCGGACTGCGGCGATCACAAGGGAGGGAAGGGGCTGCTGGACCATGCGAAGGGTGCTGAAGAGGAGAGAGAGGGGGAGGGGAAGGAAGAGAGGAACAGATGCTGAAGAGAAATGGAAAGGAGAGAGAGGGGAACACACTGGAAGTAGAGAGAGTAACTTAGGACTCCTTTTATAAAGCCACAGTGGAGGTTTGTACTGCAAGCTGACAAGGTAAATGCTCTGACACTCATAGGAATTCTTTGAGTGTCAGAGCATTTACCTCATCGGCCTGTGGTAGAAACCTTTACTGCAGCTTTATAAAAGTCAACATAAGTAAATGTAACTGGTTACTGTATTTAAGTAAAAGCTTTGTCACTTTTACTTGCAAAGATATATAGCATAAAATTTATTACTTTTAGTTTTTCTGAAGTAACGGTAATAACTTACAAATTTTGACTACTTTTACTCAGTTACATCTGTTTGCAATTAAAAGTAAAAGTGGCAGCGAGATGTAAATGAGAATTGCTCAGAAAACCCAATGAAATAGCAAAACCAGGAACAGGATTTTGCTATTGCAACCTCGTCATGTAAAGAGTGAATCATCTAATTTTACATTTTTCTGTTCATTGTTTTTGTTGAACTGGTTACTGGTCTCCAGCCAAACAAAACAGTGATGATTGGGTCATTTTGAAGTGGAGGTGAAGCTGAAGCTGGTAGCAGTTCTTGGTGAATAGACTGGTCATCCCATGGAAAATTTTACATTGGGGTGATTGTCCACTAGATTGATAGAGTCTTTGGAAAGGAAGTCTGCTGTTTGGCTTTAAGACTGAAGAGTTCCCATGCAGTTGATGTTCTTGCATTAGTTCTCAAATATATTCAAACAGATCCCCCCCTTTTTACAAAACCATGAAAGCGGTTTCTAGTGCAGGCTGGAACACTGAATGCTCTGCGCTGCTCTCGACACTCATAGAATTCCTATGAGCATTGGGAGCAACACAGAGCATTCAGTGCACCAGCCTGCGCTAAAACCCGCTTCAGCAGTTTTGTAAAAGGTGGGAAGAGTTTGCCATCAGATTAAAAATTGTTAGAACAACAGACAATGATTCCAACTTTGTGAAAGCCTTTTCTGTAACTGGACAGCGTGGCAATGATAATGAAGATGCAAGGGATGAGTTATATAGCACTTCTTCTAGCAGCGGCAATTCTTATGTTCTTATGAAGTATTCTTCACTAAACAGAAGTCAAGTGTTTCAGAGATTCTCTTGATCAAAACCTGCAGACCCAGTCAGAAATCAGTAATATTGCAACCTGGCCTGATTTGAAGGACCTTTTTATCAGACTGAATGATCCACTTTCTGCTAGTGCAGTTGTCAAACAACTTTTTAGCTGTGCTGGATTAATGACCCACGAGCGCACTTGAATGAGTGACAGCCATTTTCAAAATGTAGTTTTATTAAAAACAAAGTGGATTGAATTGTAGAGCAATGTTATTGGGATACAATGTTAACTAACAGTTGCATTTATTATAGTTGTGATATGTTTACTTTTTACTCAAAAAGTATTATATTAGGCAATAACTTTTTTTACTCACTTAAGTACATTTTTTAATTTTACTAAAGTACTTTGGCATAGTACAGGGATCAGCAACCTTTTTGCAGCAAAAAAACAGTTTATCCAAAATGTTTGACCCAAGATTCACAAAGCTGCAAGGTGTAGTTTCTCTCATCTCAACCCCTCGCAGGTCTGTGCACCTCTCATCCCTCCCCCCACACCATAGCCAAGGCTCTCTCCCCTCTCCAAGCCCCGGCCCTTTACTCTCCCTCCCAACCCCACGATTCCCCTCCTCTCCCAGGCCTACCGAGGTACCTGGTGGTCCAGTGGGAGTCTTTGTTATAGCACAGCCCTCTCGTTCCTGCGTCCTAATGGCTGCTGTGAGCTCTCAAGGTACTACAGGAAATGCTACGAGCAACTGCAAGAAGTTGCTGCAGGTATTTTAGAAGGCAGCCTTTGATTATTCCTGAGCCTATTCCCTCTTAACTTCATACTACCCAACATCAAAATGTCTTTTGAGAAATATAAACTGTCCCTTAAATCACAAGTCAGGAAACTTGGGATACAGCTAAACGGAGTTCATATGCTGATCTCCCAAATCCAGCTACTTCTATCATCTACACAGGGGTTTCAAAGTCCCTCCTTGAGGGCCGCATTCCAGTCGGGTTTTCAGGATTTCCCCAATGAATATGCATTGAAAGCAGTGCATGCACATACATTTCATGCATATTCATTGCGGAAATCCTGAAAACCCGACTGTACAACAACTATGCAGTCTCTCTCTACACTGAGTAGATGCCCTCCCAAAAGGGTCCCAAGCTGGAAACTTTTCAAAACCCAGACAAAGTGCCAGGTTTTGAAAAGCCATAGACGTCTGGTAACCCTAGTTTAAATACCTATGCGGCATAAATGCGCATGAGTAAAATCTCTTTTATTTGAAAGGAAGCTCTGGAATGAGAAGGCATAGAATGAATTTAAGAGGTGATAGGCTCAGGAGTAATCTAAGGAAATACTTTTTTACAGAAGGTGGTAGATACATGGAATAGTCTCCCGGTAGAAGTGATGGACTGTGACTGAATTCAAGAGAGAGGAGATAGTGGATGCTGTGGATAGGCAGACTGGATGGACCATTTGGCCTTTATCTGTCATCACGTTTTTATGTTTCTAAATAGAATACTAGCTTAGAGAGCCCTCTAGTGTAATGCAATTTAATAATTCCTGCTTTCCTTTCTATAATGAGACTTAGAATAAGATGTGCTGAACAGCTCTTCCATAGATTAAAAAAATAAAATGCAAAAACTCTTCTGGCCAATGGAAGCATGCCTATATCCAGGCGCATCACCAAGCCCTGGATGACGAGCTAGCAGCGGACCTTCAGTGCGCATGCGGTCGAAAAGGAAAAAAAACCAAAACAGGAAGAGCCTAACGAGCTTGCTTTCCTAGCAAGAACCTAGCGGAAACCTCACGTATCTGATGCTGCTGCTCCCACTGCCAATCAGCTCGCAAAACGGCGGAAGCGCGATGACGTCAGAGCACGGGCGAGCCGGAAGCCATCGGCTCTGATTTAAAGTGTCCTCCAATGTAGAGACGGTTATTGTGGTGTTGGTGGTTTTCCTTTTCATTGTTTAGGTTTCTCTTGGGTGGACTAAGTGGTCGGGGCTTTCGGTCAGGGTAGGGGAGGTTGGTAGGTGATTCCAGCATGGGGTGCGGTGGCTTTACTTGCTTGAAGAACGCACTTTGCGCCTTAAACGTGGTGTATATGGTGAGTTACCTGCGCCGCTCGGCTGAGGCTTGCTCAGTCAGGCCATCTTTCTTTCTCTCTCTCCTAATGTAAACAGACTCCTGGGCTGGGCTTGGCTTCTTCTCTGCTGAGGTCTCCAGGGCATGCGGCTCTGGATCAGCAGGGAAAGGACTACAGTGCCCATAATGCACCGGGACGAGCGCGGAAACCAGCACTGAATTTGCATTTATTTTATTGCGATGCTGCTTTTCCGAATTAAATTCTCCTTAAGAAAGGATTTAACCTCTTCATCGGGATTGTAAAAGGAGAGGATTTGTTGGTGGTTCTTTTAATTCTCTATTATTTTAGGGGGGGGAGCTCCTGCTGAGTACAGAGTTAATGCTTTTTCAGGCGTTTTGAGGGGGAGGAGACATAAGAAGTCTTAGACATGAACAGCACACTCTCCTTTCCTATAAAAGTCACTAGCTACTCGAGTTTTAGTTCTACCTGCCCTAAGAAAGTGGTGGAAGAGTTCCACTTACGTTCTCTTGTATTATAAATCGGTGTAAGTATTGATGTGCTATGGTAAGTGAAAAGAAACCTGGCTGAAACCTCTTGGTGACACCATCCTATAAGTTGACTTTTAAGAATCTGTATTTGGCAATGGTTTCTTCTGTCTTCTAAATCTTATTTCTCTAGCTTCTTTAAGCTCCTGGGGTTTGCTTGTACACTTCCTCCTTTTTCTGCATTTTGATCCTTTGTCTTGCAATATGTGGCTTGTTTCCCTCCTTTCCGCCATTGGTATGGAACTATGGCTTTTCTGCTCAGCTCTGTAATAAAATGCTCCTTTTCCACACTGAGGCTGATGAAGCTCAATACAGTTGTAATACAACTGTTACAACACAGGTGCTGACAAGGTATTCCTGATATAGTAAACCTATGGTGGTCAAACCTACAGTGGTATAAATGTTCACAGACAGCTAGAAATATACTACTACCATAAGATGCTGCTGTTTTGTGTGTCAGATAGAAGTCCTTTCTTCTCTCCTGTCGGTGCATGACTCATACACTGACAGGAGAGGGGAAATATCTCTCTGGTCCATGACATCTGCTATAGGAAAGCCCTCAGTTGGCGAGCCCTCCCCACCCCACCCCCCCCGAAACTGCAGCACCATTGAACTAAGAAGACATTTTTAGAACTGAGCACCTCCATTTAGGTACCCAGAGGATATACAGTAGGAGCTTGGTCCCCAACTTTATTTTATAATACTAACTAAACCTGTTATCTGCACGCTTAATGCTTAAATGCCTGCAATTGAAGCAGCCATAGAGCTGATAATAATAATAATAACTTTATTTTTCTATACCGCCATAGTCAGGCGACTTCTAGGCGGTTTACAATGTAAGAAGGCTGGACATTCAGCGAATAACAAAGGTCTTAGTACAGTACAATGCTAATACAATACAATAAGTCCACATATAATACAATACAGTGAGTCTAAATACAATACTATACAATAAGTTTAAATACAGTACCGAACAAAGAGTCTAGATGCCGTACAATAGTCTAAATGGTAAACTTACATATTAATTGGAGATCTAAGGGTAATGAGTGTCTGAAAGATTTAGAACATCCATGAGGGGGGTCTTAGTGGGGGAGCAGATGCCTAAATGCATTAGGCATGCGCATAATTGTGTTCGGTAAGTTAAGCATGTAACAGGGAGCTCTGCCCTGCCCTGCCCATATGTATACCTTCCTTGCAAATACTCACTATAACTAGGTATTTGCAGAATACCATTAGGTGCTCTGCTTGTCCTTATTTGCTAGTGTTCCAGACATGTATACTCTTTGACACTATTAATTAAAGAATCACAAACAAGATGCTACATCTATGCAGATGGCATTCTGTTGGCATCGGTTCATGACTCTTTAAATCATGAGTTAAATTCCATTCAGTCATGTCTTGACATAATAGATTTGTGGCTTTCTTCTAACCGTCTTACCCTTGACCCTTCTAAAACTTGGGCTCTGTGGGTAGTGGGTACATGTTCTTCTCCACTTAGTTTTATTGCTTTGTTTGACTCGTTTGAAGATTGTGGATACTTTAAAGTATCTTGGTGTTTATATAGCTATAGCACTCACTTTTCGCAATCATATTTCGTTGGTTACTAAAGCATGTTTCTTTTCATTACGACTGATTTGTTCAATTTGTGCTTGTGCCACTCTCTTCTATGTTTTAGTGACTTCCAAATTAGACTACTGCAATGTGATATATACTAGTTTACCACAAGTAGCACATAAGAAACTGCAAGCAATTCAAAATACAGTACTTTGATTGGATTGCTCTCATGTTCATGTAACACCACTATTAAAAGAACATCATTGGCTTCCAAGCTTCCAATCTCCAAAAATAAATTTTAAACTTCTCACCTTTAGCTTTCAAAACTATGTACACTGGCCGTCTTCATTCCTTGGCCTCATTCCTTGTCCCACACAAACCTATTCGCAGCCTTTGTTCCACTCTGGCATATCAATTGTCCCTTTCATGGTTCACATGATAAAATTAAGCTCGTCATTTCAAATTTTTTGCCATTGTTCCATTACTTCGGAACTCCCTCCCTCTAGAACAGGGGTGTCGAAGTCGGTCCTCGAGGGCCGCAATCCAGTCGGGTTTTCAAGATTTCCCCAATGAATATGCATGAGATCTATGTGCATGCACTGCTTTCAATGCATATTCATTGGGGAAATTCTGAAAACTCGACTGGATTGCGGCCCTCGAGGACCGACTTCGACACCTGTGCTCTAGAACTTTGTTTCATGCTCTAAACTAAACACAAAACTTAGTTTTGTATTCCAGATCATCGCCAAACAAGAAGCTAGATTCGGTTAACAGTATTAAAAAAAAAAAAAAAAAAAGAACAATATGAAGGGAAGAAAAAAAGAGCCAGTGAATGAGAGAAGACAAAGCTAGGAAAGATTTCTAAGATGGTTAGAAAACAAAGTAGTTTTTACAGCTTTATGAAAAAATTGAAAGGCACTAGAGACCCTTAGAATATGGGGAATTCCATTCCATAATTCTGTTAGTTTGAAAGTAAAGGATTGTCTGAGGTTCCTAGTTGATTTTAGTCCCTTAACTGAGGGAAAGGAGAGCTTGTGTTGTTGGGTGCTTCTTGCAGGACAGGATCTATAAGCTTTCCAAGATAAAGGTACAAGAGGAGCAAAGATACCATAAAGGATCTTGAAGGCAATACAGACACATTTGAAATGAATCCTTCAATAGACGGGAAGCCAGTGAAGTTTTAGGAGCAATGGAGACACATGATCGAATTTACTTTTTCCAAAGATCAACTTAGCAGCAATATTTTGTATTAATTGGAGTCTGTTCAAGGAGGTCTTAGTTATGCTCAAATAGACTGCGTTGCAGTAATCCAACCAGGCTAATATAATAGCTTGGACCAAAACAGGAAAATGCTGCTGGTGAAAAAGGCCCCTAACTTTTCTCAAAACAAAAAAGCAGTAATTCCACAACCAAATAGTAAATACACAAAAAAAACCCTTTTATTTATTTATTTAGATTTTTATCCCGTCCTCCCAGTAGCTCAGAACGGTTTACAAGTAAACATTCACAATGGAGTGAATTGGACATACAAGATTATACAGTAGATTTAAATACTTGGACATACGAGACTGTGCAGCAGTTTAGATATAGGGACTATACAGCAAATTAAGAACAGTAGTTTAAATATAAGTAGTTTAGTTTAGATACAAGTTATTTGAGTATAGGCTGAGAGTGGACTAAACAGAAATTTAGGCAGACGATTAGAATGGAGAAAGAAGGGTAGAGGTGGGGTTTAAGGGTGTTGGGTGTAGATTGAGGGTGACCTTTAGTTGAAGACTGAAAAGGCATACGAAGACGTATGAAGACTGAAAAGGCATTTTTTAACAAGGGGATTTATTTTGTCCTTGAAAGTAAGTGAAGAGTCTATGAGATATTCCAGAATCCAAGGTCATAAAGGAGGGAAGACAATCTAATTTCAGACCCAACCATAAAAGTTTAGTCTTGGTGGCATTTCATTTGAACTGACATTGCCCAATGAAGTTTGGAGATACATTGATTTATTTTAGAAACAACATTGGAAAGATCAGTTGAACTCAATCAAGATGAAAATATTGTCTGCTTAAGTGAGTAAAGTTTCCCATGCTGTCAAGTTGTAATGTTTCAATGTGCTCATGTAAAGATTGAATAAAATAGGAGTTAATGAGAACCTTGAGGGACCCCACAGGGAGGCACCCAAGACTTTGATATGTCACCTTGATCATTGGAACAAGCTTCCAGTGCAGGTGATCAAGGCAGACAGCGTGCCAGACTTTAAGAATAAATGGGATACCCATGTGGGATCCCTACGAGAGTCAAGATAAGAAAATTGGGTCATTAGGGCATAGACAGGGGGTGGGTAAGCAGAGTGGGCAGACTTGATGGGCTGTAGCCCTTTTCTGCCGTCATCTTCTATGTTTCTATGTATGTTTCTATGTTTCTAACTGAATAAGAATGGGACGAAAGAAATTTAGAGAACCAGTCCAAAACAACTTGATCAAGACCAGTGTCTGAAAGTAAATAGAGTAGGATGTCATGATGGATGACGTCAAACGCCGGAGACAAATCAAACTAAAGCAGAATAGCATATTTGTTCTGCAATTGTTGAATTTTTGAAAGTAAAGAGACTAGAAGAGTTTCAGTACTGAAGTTAGAACAGATCCCTTGTTGAAAAGGAAAAATAATTGAGAATCTCAAGATAGGTGGCAAGGTGACTGGTGACAATAGATTCTATTAATTTGGTCAACAATGGTATATTAGCAATTGGTCGGTAATGAGAAGGAGTGGTGGGGCCCAAGTCAGCTTTCTTTAAAAGTAGAGTAAGGCTGATCCACCCCTTGTCATGCAAGAAGTACCCTCTTTTCAGTGAATAGTTCAGTAGTGTTGTCAGCCAGTTAATAGCTTGGGAAGGAATATTAGTGAAAAGGGATGATGGAAAGGGATCCAAAGAGCATTTACATTTTCTCATCTTTTCGCATAGTTGAGAAACTTGAGATTGAGTTACTGGGTTGAAAGACCACCAAGAACGATCCACTGGGATATCCCTTCAACCATCCTAAGATCTCTTATCCTAAGTTTAGAGCCTTTTTAAAAACCTATTTGTTTGCCTTGTCATTTGGCGAGTGAGAGCTGAGCACCTTCCCTGTTCCTTCTCCTCCTTCCCTTTTCTGTCTTCTCATGACTTTGTAGTTCCTTTCGTGTTCTTGAAAAATTTGTAAACCACTTCAATATGTACTGAAGAGGCGGTTTATAAATATTAAACCTTATACGAGAAAGGGGTGTCTAAATGGTAGACACCTAGATAATAGAATTGCTCTTTTAGTGCTTGGTCCCAGGGAAGCATCTAATTTTGCCAGATAAGAGGCTACTATCTGGCAGCCTGACCCCTAGCACTATTCTTTAACATTACAGCTAGAGGTCAGGAGAGAATGGGCATTATTCCTGCCTTCCAACAAAATGATGGGTTTAGGTTGGTAGGGATCTTTGGTGCTATTTGGGCTACTAGGGACCTTTTCTATCAGGGTATCAAGTATCTATCAGGGTATACTTCACCTCTGATAATTCTTTTGCTCAGTGCTAGAATCTTTATTGTAGTTCAAACCTGTAAAAAAGACTCGGCACAAAGGGGAAAGCAAATTTGGCCAGTCTGCACGTGTTTTGCATATTCATGCTGTTTGTTCAGAATGAAACGGGGGACAAAGTTTGTCATCCTCTACTCCTCACCCCCATAGAGGGAGGTGTGCTTTGCAGATTTCATCTGTAGGATGTTTGTACTGCAGTTATTATTATTCCCCCTCCTAGTTTGCAGTGCTTCAAACATGAGTTAAATTCTCTATCTACAAAGTGGCTTCATAATTGTTTGTTCATAACTTCTGAACGGAAGGTATCACGATAGTGTAGCTGCTTAGGGAATGGTCTACAGTACCGTCTGAAATTTTGATTTAATGACATCTTAACGTAAAGATGTATTAAGTGCAATAAAAGTTAACCGATCATAGTGATGCAACACAATAATGCAAGAATAAATCATCAAATTAGAGTTCAATAAACCACATACTGTATTAGTTGCAATCCCAAGCAAGAAATAAAATGAATGCATTAAGCTACCTTCAGTAGAGAAAAATATCTGTCCTTGGTGTCTGTATTTTTATACTTACAAATATTGGTGTAGTTTGAATTAATACTTCTCTCGGTTCTCTCGGCAGATAGCTTATGCTCAAAATGCTGTCAGTAGCATGAGTATTGGCGAATCCTGAGTAGCTCTGCTTCTTATAATGTGTGTGTACACAGCAAAACACTTTGCAAATTGAAGTATCCAGTCAAGATTATAAAACAGTCACGGACAGCTGAGCATGTGACTTTTTGCCATGCAGAAAGCTAATTTTTACACAAGTTGAGTTTGTCAAACTTGTGGGCTTATCAGAGGGAGCCTGCTGGACATGCACATATGAAGCTGTGTTTGTCTCTGAATTGGTGTGCATGTACGAAGAAAATGAAAGTGTTGGCATACATTTGAGGCTGTTCTGTGCATAAATAGTTGCCTTGCACAAATGTCTTGTACATAAAATTGTTGTGAGGCTGATATTTATGTTCAGTACAGTTGCTGATGTGTGTTGGGGCAAAGGGATGGGACTTGTATATGCCTTTTGAAAAGGCATCTGAAACACTAAAAAAGGGTATGAAATTCTATCAATCCTTCTGTGATGCTCCAGATCTGTCAAAAAAATGTTCTTGCTTTGTGAGCATGTCAGAAACAATTGTTTCCTTCTGTGCATTGCAGCTGAATGATTAAGGACTTCATTAATATATTCATATGCACATACAACTCTTCTCTGCATTGCTCAGCCAGTAAAGTGCACATAGAAACCTGCAGTGATAGCACAGATAGGCTCATGATAGATTTCTGCATTGGCCCTCTCTCTATATATGCAGTGTTACGTGAACAGAGTAAAGTTCTCTGTTTGTGCTGTTGTGAGCTGAACTTCTCCTTCCAAGGAGCTGTAACACCAGGGAAGGAAGCCTAGGGCTTTCTAGTGGGTGTGTCCATTTGTCATTTAAAGATCAGGAAACGATTGTTAGACACTAATTTCATTTTCAGAGTTTCAAAAGATTGCAGTTCACTGTTCCCTCCATAATCTAAAGTGGGCCGTGCAACTTTTCATTTAAACAGCAAATAGGTATTCCACAAATGCAATAAAAGTGTGAATATTAACATAATGACAGTAGCTGAAAACTAGAAAAGGGGTAGTAATGCCTAGTTGACAGCTTTGCGTAAGCCCTAGATGCCATTTTTGGCCCTGGCTTCTCATTAAACAAGCAGCAATGGAGGTAGCTTCTTTTTCTCACCCTTTCCCAAAGGACTGTCTTTGAGCAGCAACAGCTACAAGTGGGATTCTGCATGCATGAATGTGCTCTAAAGGCAGATGTAGTCTTTGGCTCCTTTTCAAGGACAGTCTATAATAGCTGGGTTGTTTGTGTAGGTTGAAGGAGTGCTCTGCACAGCTGGTATTGAATGCTTATGGAGCTACAAAGTCCAGGTAGAAATTGCCGAACCAAGAATGTGTGATCATAACGTGTGCTTTTATTTTAATTCAAATTAAGGCTTTAAAATGCAAGAAAGGGGCTACCTTATAAGAGGAAGCCCAGCAGAAAAATCCAGAGGATCTAAGCCGTGCTTTTAATGTTCTTGTTTCTCTTCCCTCCTTAGCCCCCCCTCCCCAAAGATGAAAATAATACTTAGAAAAGAGGAAACATTCAGCACTCTTCTGTTTTTCAGCTGGTGGGTTTGCTGCTCATTGGTGTAGCAGCATGGGGTAAAGAATTCGGCATTGTCTCCAGCATCACTATTATTGGAGGAGTGATTGCCATTGGTGTCTTCCTGCTCCTTATTGCAATTGTGGGGCTAATTGGTGCAGCCAACCATCACCAAGTGATGCTTTTCTTGGTATCCTTTTTGTGTTATTCCATGGTTCTGGAATTACTGTATAAAATGTTGTGAATGCACAGAATGCTCCTAATGAATCTGACCTGAATCTTTATTTTAAATGCATTGTTTTTGAAAGTCATTACACAAGGTGACATTTATTTTTTATATGTATGTTATGGCCTTAGCAACAGCACTTTGAGTGGGCCCAGTTAGTATCTGGATGGAAAACACTGAGGATAAAGGCTATTTTAATATTTATACACTGCTTATAGCATAAGTAGTTTCCATTCAGGTACTCAAATATTTATCTGGCCTGCTGGGCTCAGAATCTAACCAACGTACTTGGGGCTATAGAATGTTAAGTGACTAGGCAACAGTATTGCAGTATCCTGTAAGTGTGGTCATGCGTTAGTCTGTGCTTGTTCAAAATTTTTTTATTTTTTTTTTATTTTTTGTTGGGGGAGAGAGGATGAGGAGGGAATATGGTACACCATCATCACATTAATCTGACCATCTCTAATGTCCTGCTTGGTACATTTGGGCAAAACTGAGCTTACCCATGCTGCTGTATACGAAAGATGCATATCTAACAAATGTTTCCTATTTTTGTGTACTTGTCTTGCTCTAAGAGTTCCGTTGAAGAGGGTAGGCACCTTTGCAGAATCACAGCCCATAATTTTATATAAATTTAGATTGGAGCAAGCAATGGGCCCACTAGGTCATGGATTAGTAGGTTTGGAAAAAAAAGGGATGGGTTTTGTATATTCAAAATATGATCCATATTTTGAAAGTATGGACCTATTTATTCAAAAACAGTTTCAAATATATTTTCAGTTATCTATTACAGTGCTCATTTTAAGAGGGAATGCAGGGCATATCCTGGTGCACAATCCCCCTTTATCTTCTAACCACCTTGATAAGACTGGAGCAGCCTACTGGTTAGAGCAGTGGCCTGAGAAACAGCAGGACTGGGTTTGATTCCCACTGCAGCTCCTTATAATTCTGGGCAAGTCACTTAAACCTCCATTGCCCCAGGTATAAAATAAGTACCTATATATAATATGTAAACCACTTGGATTGTAACCACAGAAAGGCGGTATATCATGCAGGGCTGTAGAGTCGGTAGATAAATGTTCCAACTCGGACTCCTCAGTTTTTTGTACTTCTGACTCCCGACTCCTCAGTTTTTTGTACTTCTGACTCCGACTCCTCTGTATTAATATGCGAATGTATTTTATACATTCCTTGAAGGAAAGAAAGGCAACATACATGTCATTACCACAGAAACTACTGCTTTAAGTGACGACAACAAAAATCAACGAGCCACAATCTCTGCTGGTTTGCTTGCTCGTCACCATTCAACTCATGGACACAAGGAATGATTTCTTTACCGAATCGTTACTGGCGACGAAAAATGGTGTCTGTACATCAGTATGAAGCAGCGTAAGGAATGGCTTAGCCCCGGTAAACAAACGACCCCACGCGTGAAACAAGATCTTCATCCGCGTAAAAAGATGTTGTGCGTATGGTGGGAGAGCTTGATTGGATGAATTTTTCGAGGCTACACCAGGTGATTTCTACCAACGAGGTATTGAAAACCTTGTTGAATGTTGGAAATAAGTTGTAAACAACAAGGGAGAATACATTTATAAGTATTGGTGCTCCGAATTGTGCGTTGTGTGCCATATAGTGAAGCACGTGTTCGTTTTGCAGTTACGTGAGGCACTGCATGCATTGGTCTTTATTCTTACAGTTGAAAAGTCATTAATTATAACTTTTTGTGAATTGGGACATTTAAACTTGCTTTTTTTAATTCCAATCTAAATTTAGTCGGAGTCGATGCATTGTTTGGCAACTCCGACTCCAGGTACCCGAAATTTACTCCGACTCCTCGACTCCGACTCCACAGCACTGATATCATGTCCCATCCCCTTTCCCTTACTGATTACATGCAAATGCTGTACTTTAATTACATCTGGATTTGGATGGTGGTCTGTGTAGTTACAGCTAAATGAAACTTTTGTTGCTGAAGGCCTCTGCTGATGGATAGCATGGCTCAAGAGGAGGAGAGATTTTGTGAAAAGGAATAAGTGCTAATTTGATTGTGTTCCTTTTTTTTAAAAAAAAAAAAAAAAAAAAAGGAAGAGAAGGAAATATAATGAAGTCAAATTAGTAGTTGCTGTGTCAACTAATTGTCTGCCAATTAGATGCCAATGTAGTAAACACTGTTTATCTTCAGACATTCCTGTCCTAATCTTACTCCAATACAGAAAGACCTCTAGCTTGGGAAAATCTTGTGCAAAACCATTGCACAGTGGGCATGCAAAATAGTTGATTAACAAACCGGTTCTAATGTGTTAAATACTGTGCTGAATTCTTTCCTATATGCAAGATGCAGCATGGGAGCAAAGTGGTCATCTGAGGTGAAGTGTGCACTTGTTTTGTAACCCAAAAGCCATGGTAGCTCAATGAACCCAATTTCTTTCCTCGCACACCTCCAGCATTATGACACAAAGGCACTCAGTACTTGATTTACTACTGTCTCCAAAAGTAGGCATCATTTATGCCTCCCAGCATTGAAGTTGCACAAGCTGGGGCGGACTTCCTAGGTCCCTTATATCCCCTTCCCCTCAAAAGAGCTGTGAGCCCACCATGGCCATCGTAGAGTTGAGGGGGGAGAGGTGAGATTAGGAAAGTAGATGCAAGTTCCACAGGCCACCAAGGACATTGTGAAGTTGTGGGTCTGAGAGGGGAGGGATATGGGATTAGGGTGTTTCAGCCAACAACACTTTTTTTTTTTTTTTTTAAGATGATGGTAGGGGACAGTAGTCAGGAAGCCTTTCCTTTCCTGTCAGTGCATGACAATTCCTAATCTTTTTGCTGATAAAGGAAACCATTTTATTTGGTATGCAGAGGACTGTTGCATCTTACTGTGGCGATGTTGTTTTGCCTGACATTTGAACACTCTAGTAATTTTGCATGCCATTATGTTGCTGCATTGGGAATAAATATTTTTAGTGTATGTTAGAATATTGTGTACTGGAACTTAATGCAGCATTCTAATGCATTGCTTTCTGCAGCAAGGATTTAGTATGCAGTTTGGAAAAGGCATCTGAAAAGCCTGCAGTTCTTTAAAGCATTTGCAGTTCTCATCTTTCTACACTCCTTTTTAGTTTATCAATTATATTATTACCCTGTGTCCTCGAGGAACCTTTAATAGGATTGAGGGAGGTTAGATTCTCTCCCTTTGTCTGACTAAAATCTTTACTGAGTAAAGCCTTTTGGGAGGACAGGGATGGGAACAGTAGAACTGAGAAATTATAGGGATAGGGAAACATTAGCATTACGTGTAATGCCTCCCAGTAGTCTTTTTCCCTTTTTGTTATTTGTGTGGCTGGATGAACCTTTTAAAATCAGTGTTAAGGTATCAAATAATGGAATATGTAAAACAGTTTGTAACAATTGCTGAACTAAATGTTGTAGAAAACACATTCATAGATATAGAAAATGCAATAGGAAACGCCTATGTTTATCTTCTAACCTATAGGCATGGGTCTTATAGCCTCCCAATTCTGAAATCGGCTATCTCCTTTTAAACCAATCCAGTTCAAAGCCTCCCCCAACCTAATTCAGAAGACACACCCAACCACGTAGATTTTCACTGAAGTTATTACATCTGCAATCTATTCAGACTACTGTAAGGTTTCTAATTTTCAGGGCAAGTGATTGACGTATCCCGTATTACTAAAAACCACTTCCTATGTTCAACTGTAAAATTTGCTGCTTTTGCTACCCATGTTGTTCCTCCTTACAAAATGAGATTGTCTGTTTTACACTCATTGTTGGAGGATACATATCTTTTCCACTAGTGTAGCTTTCCAAATGAATAAACTTAGTATCCCAGGACAAGCAGGCAGCATATTCTCTATATGTGGGTGACGTCATCCACGGAGCCCCGTCGCGGACAGCTTTTCAAGCAAACTTGATTGAAGATCTCAAAGTTTGCTAGTGCTGCCCACGCATGCGTGTGCCTTCCTGCTCCACTAGAGAGCACATCCCCTCCTCGTGGTCTTCAGTTCTTAGTTTCCGCGGAGCCAGAAAACCCTGTCTCTCTTCTCTGCATTCTTCTAAATGCCTTTCTAGCACCGCGGCTTCTTTATTTTATTCGGGAGTCGCTATGCGGTTTGTTACTTCATTTTGCTACTTGATCGTATATTTTTTGTTTTTTCGTACTCGGTGACCGGGGGCTTCCGGTTTGCCATGACCGCTTGGCCTCGTGTGGCTGCGGCCGGCTGAAACTTATATCCCGGCTTCTTACCGGGTTTAAGAAGCACTCCCAGTGCGGTCAGGTTATTTCCATCACAGACCTGCACCGCTGGTGTATTCTGTGCCTGGTTGCGGATCACCCAATGGACTCCTGTCCTCGTTGTGGCAGTAAGCGAAATAATTACCCCTGCCCATAGGCAATTGTTGCAGGTCTGAAAATGTCTTTTAAATTTCCATCCTCTTGTAGAAAAAGAAAAGTGTGTGATTTTATAAGTGTAAATCCTGCTTCTTCCCAAAGTACAAAAGTTTCACTATCCAAACTTGGAATAAAAGCAGCATGCTCTCCAATAGGTAATGGGTTAGTAAGTTTTGGATTGATGCTTACTATCTCCCTCCAAGTTTTACACAACAGCTGCAGTAAGCAGCATGCTTCAATACCATGGGCAGCTTTCTGTATATAAGTAATTAAAATGCCAAAGGGCTGAGTGTGCCAGTGCTCTCCAACTAAAGAAAGCTTTTTGGTTTACTGGGCATGCATGGGACTTTGGTGCATGGTGTAGCTCCTCCTGGCTTATCGGTAGGATAAGCCAGGAGATTGGAACTTTCGGACAGAGAGCTAGCATCTCCGGCAACATTGCTTCTCACGGTGGCCCTTGCACCAGATAAAAACTGGTTGCTTAGAATGTACTTTAGGAATAAAATGAAAGAATTTCTTGGACATAAAATATTAATGTTCCCAGATTTGGCACGGGAAACCCAGAGAAGAAGGCGAGAGTTTCTTTTGATGAAGCCAGGTGTTATATCTCTTGGAGGGACCTTTTTCCTACGACACCCTTGCAAATGTGTAATACAGTACCATATGAAGAAATATGTATTCTTTGAGCCATTCCAGTTGACAGCTTTTCTGGCAGGAACTCGACTGGATGAAGGGAAATCAAGAGAGGTCCAATTGAATAAATGATATCCTTCCTCAGCTAAGGGACTTTGTTTTCCTAATATTTGATTTGATTTTCGTCAGCATCTGTTAATATGTCCGCCTCATCCATCTTGGATCTAATTTTGAGGACTTGAGCTGAATTTAAGCTAAACATTTATTTTATTTAGTTGATTATTATGTATTTTACCTATGAGTATTATTTTTCTGCTTTTCTTCAACTTTCTGTACAAGTGGATACTTGATTTATAAAATGTAAAATTTGATAAATATAAAATAAAAAAAAAAAAAAAAAGGATAAGCCAGGAGGAGCTACACCATTCCCTTACATCTCCAGTCCAGTTGCAGCTCTCCTCTCTTCAGGCTCTATATCAATTACAAAAAAAAATAGAGAAGAAAACAAAAGTTGAGATCTCAGCCTGATCAGTAAAAAGACAACCTACTACTACTGCCTGTCTACTGAAACAACCCAGATCTTTCAGCTTAGATGAGACTGCAGGGCTTCCCTGGCTCAAACCCATATATGGGTGCTACAGTTTCCATCCCCCAGGCCCAATTTTGGCATTGCTGAGGGAAGTGAGGAGTTGATCCAGCCCACAGCAAAATGCCATCACCCGCCCAGCTGCAGTCTCTCACTGGTGGCTGGTGCATGTCACTGGAGGACAATCCTGAGGGTGGATTATCAGTCTTTTAAATGACAGGCCAGAGAAGCCTGATTTTATATTTTTCATATTAGGTAGTCCTAGACCTCCATTTTTCTAAATAGCATATAAAAAGGATTGAATCATCTTCCTACCACCAACCCGACTATTCTATTTCTTCAGATATGTGTGTAGTGTGTGTGTGTCTCTCTTCCCCCCCAAAAAAAACCCACATTTTTTAATCCTTAAATAAACTGGTAGGGAGGACCTGCAAAATATATAGCCATTTGAAATTGGGCCATTTTATGTAAACTAATTCAGCCATTTTAAAGATGGGAATAACTGCCTTCAGATTTCCCATTTGGCATTGGGTAATAATAAATAATTCACATTGAGACGATGAAGTTTCCTAGTATTATAGGCAAAAAAAAAACAAACCTTGGCTCATATTGAGCAAAACAAATCTCCCCACTCTCTCCTTTACCCTCTCACAACTGCCAAAGTTTCAGATTTTAAGAGATTGAGGAGGGTGCCTGAAAAATACCCATATTTCCCCAAACTCTCCCACTAGAGTGGACAAGGAGCCCTGCAGGTTGGTAATGTGCACCAAGAGATGCTCAGCAAATGCTTCTATTTTAAATTCTTCACCTGTTAGGATCCAAGGTTAATACAAAAAGTGGGGGAACAAAGGATAACCCTAGCATCCCTTTGACCCATAATTTAGCCTTGGGCTTAGAATACTTGTACAAGACCTTGACTGCAGAGCCAAAGCAACCCACTATACCATAACTCTGTAAAGCATCATACTTAACTCTATCAAAGGCCTCCACATCAAGCCTAAGTAACAATGTGTTTCCTCCTCTGCTAAGCTGCTCTAAAGAGGCCAAAATTTTCTTCATGTTTTGTACTACATCTCGATCCATGACAAAACCTACCTGGTAGTCTTATTATTGTGGGAAGTTGACATTGTCTTGGCCAATGGTTTGGCCTCTGTATTATGCAAAGACTCTTGGTACCAATAAAATTAAAAATTGCCATAAGGGGCTTTACTGTACCCCATCCTTGTAGGATTTTATAAAATTCTACCATGAACCCATCTTGACCTGGTTCCTTACATAATGCACTCTGATGAATCATCCAGCCCATTTGCCATTTCTATACTAGACAAGTAACTCTCACTCTCGAGATTTTCTCCAGAGGTGTAGAATACAGCTGCTCATAATGATTGATATTCTAAACCTGTAGTCTTTCATCTGTATTTTTGGGGGCTCTTCCAAATTCACACCACCCTGGCCAACAACTTACCATTCTTCTTTCCATATTTATAGTGTTTATATTTAAAATATTGCATAAGTTGGCTGTCTGGTATAAAAGCTCATCAAGAGCTATTTGAAGCTTATGTGGTATTGGATTAGCCTAAAGTTTTGATGTTTAGTTTTGATCAGTTTTTCTAGTCTCAATTTCCTTGTTTCTGGCCTACCTTAGTTATTCAAGCTATAAAAATAATTTTCCTATGGAACACTGCGTTAGCAGCCTCCAAAAAAGAATGATCTTACCTTCAAATCTCATTGAAAACATCATATTAAGTCCATTTCATCATCAATTCTTGAAATGGTTTCATCTGAATAAAGCTCTGTAGGAAATTTCCACTAAGATATGCTATAAGATATTTGGAATTCCAACTCCACCTAAACCATAGCATGGTCTGATGTAGCATCTGGTCCAATTTCAACTGCATCTGTATTTCTCATCAATTCTCTGCACTAAACCAGTGATCGATTCAGGATGGAGTAGAATAGGCCCTAGTTAAATGGTGTATAAACGTGAGCCAGGGGGTGCTGGGTATAAGCTGTCAAATTGTATAGCCCTAGTAAAATTAGGGTACTCTAGCTGAGCTGTGAGACCTGTCCAGTGTGAAATTGGCCACCATATTAAATGGCCTCCTAGGACTGTAGGTAGTCCTTTAAAATCCAACAAAAGGCTTACCAAATTAAGCATCAAGGCCCATATAAATTAAACTAAAACTTAGCTTTGTATAGCAGATCTTCAGCCAGAAAGGAGCTCGACTCGGTTAACAGTAATTAAAAAAAAAATACTGATATCGGAAAATATTAATATGACTGGTTTCCGAAGTGTTTGGCAAATAAAATAGCTTTTAAA
The DNA here is from genome assembly GCF_902459505.1 of Geotrypetes seraphini. Lineage (NCBI taxonomy): Eukaryota > Metazoa > Chordata > Amphibia > Gymnophiona > Dermophiidae > Geotrypetes > Geotrypetes seraphini. The sequence goes on along the minus strand of NC_047086.1, from coordinate 207,860,438 downwards.
GATTTGTGAAAAAGTTGAAAAGGACCAGGACCCCTTAAAATAAGAGGAAGTTTGTTCCATAGTTGAGAAAATTTAAAAATCAAGGATTGACTGAAATTCTTGACTCCATATTCTATAAACTGCCTTAAGTTAGGCACCCTACTGTTTTACGAAGCCGCGCTAGCGGCTGCGTTGCGATAACGGCCCCGAAGCCTATAGAGATTTAAAGTAGAGAATGACACGGTGACAAAATTCATTACCGTCCCCGTCCCCGCGGATAACCGTGGGAAATAATCCCATGTCATTTTCTAGTGTCTATTTCAACCTCGGTCCTTCTACACCAGCATTCTTCAGAGCAAAGTTTGTGGGTCAGTGATTGTGGCCATTCATACTCTGGTTCTTATGTGAACCAAGGATAATGAAGCCATTGTGACATCACTGATGTGATTGGTTCCTAGGCACTGGTGGAATAAGGCATTATGACATCACAATATCTGCTCTGGATACCAGAGACTGTCATTCTGTAGTGTCTGTCTCAACCTCAGTCCTTCTACACCAGCATTCTTTAAAGCAAAGCTTGCGGGTCAGTGGTTGTGCCCAATTATACTCTGATTCTTCCCTCTGTCCGTAAAGAATGACATGAAGATGGTTTCCCGCGGTTATCCTTGGGGACGGGAACGGTGATGAATTTTGTCACCGTGTCATTCTCTAATTTAAAGGGCTTCGGGGCCGTTGCCATGTGGCTTCATAAAACAGGGTGTTAGTAGCAAATGCTATTTAAAAATGATTTTAAATGTAGGCACTTAGAAAAACAGCGCCTGCAACATGGCTATGGAGGCACTTTATGATGCCCAATACCACTGTAGGCATGGCTAACACCGGAAGTGGCTTAGGGTGTTGTAAATTGCCTCTGTAGCCACGATTCACATGAGAGGTAGACACCAGAAATGTAGGTCTTTAAAATCCCGGCCTACATTTCTGGTGCCTACCTTTCGCAAAGCCACAGTTCTTTAAACAACGCCATTATGTGATTGTCACGTGATTGGCCATTTTTTAGGTGGCCACCGCCAGCATTGTTTATAGAATCCAGCCCAAAATGCTTTTCTATATATTAGGTACATAAATATTCCAAAATAGGAATGACTGCCTATCTAAGTCATTTGGACCACTAAAACTGTGCTCTGCTCATCATTGATATCTTTATGTAAGAAGTGTTGACCCTTTTAGGATTAAGATTACCACTTGTTTTTTGTGACTTTTGTTTGTGCTACTGTTGGAGCACCATATGCTCCAGTCCACCGACATTAAGCTTGTCGTGTTCAGTGGACTTAAGATGAATTTCCTGTAAGAGAAGCCACATCTGCCTTTTAGCCTGTGCAGAGCTTGCAGAAGTGGTGTTCATGTGACTTTTGGGGAGGTGCTTCCTCCCACATTCTAGGAAAAAACCTTCACCTCACTATATTATAAATAGGAATTGATAAAACCAGCTTAACGGATATCTCAAATAGGAAAGGGCTGTTTCAGTCTGCTGCAAACCCCTTCTCTGCCCCACCACATCCAGAACCCTCCCCTCCCCCTTGTATATGCTCATAAAGGAAAAATTCACACACCCCATCCCCTTCTCCCTTCCATCCCTACTGGCATCCTTCTGTCACATACCTTCCTGATTTCCTCTCCAACCAGCCCAATAACTTACACAGGGGTGCTGAAATGTTTTTAGCCCAACCCGGAACAGAATGACGTAGAGCCATGAAACTTATAAGTTATTCCACATATTCACCCCTAAGATCAACACACTTGGCTCATCATGTTTTTAGTTTCTATAACTCTTCCAAAAAAATACTCTGATGTCTGGTCACTGAAATACTGCTCAGCTGCTGCAATCATCTCCGATCACTTAAACAAAACTAAAACTTTAATTTTATAGACTGGGTCTTCAGCCAAAAAGGTGCTCAACTGAGTTTACATTACATTACATTACATTACATTAGTGATTTCTATTCCGCTTGTGCCTTGCGGTTCTAAGCGGATTACAAGTTAGAAGACTGGACATTTCCAGTAGCATTGCAGTACATATAATCAAGAATGCGTTAAGTTACAATTGTTGTTCTGGACTTTTCCAGGATAAATTGGTAGTAGATATTAGATAGTGATAGGTTGTTTAGACGAATAGAGATAATATTGTCCGGATTCTGCTGTTTAGACGAATAGAGATAATACTGTCCGGATTCGGGTGTTGCTGGTGGTGGTGTTAGGGTAGTCATGAGAGCATTTTCTAATACTTTTGTGAGGTTATGAAGATGGGAAATGTTTTTTGAAGAGATGAGTTTTGATTTCTTTTCGGAATGCTTTAATGTCTATTGATTTGGTCAGTAGATTGGTGATGGTAGTATCGATCTTTGCTGCCTGTGTCGCTAAAAGGCTGTCATATAGTTTCTTTCGTCGTGTTCCTTTGAGAGGGGGGTGAGTGAATAGGCTCTGAGTTCTCCTTAATCTGTTTGAGAGGTTACGGTGTAGTCTGTTGTTTAGGTAGCTGGGTGCTGTTCCATGTATTACTTTGTATAGTAGACAGTAGAATTTGAACTGGGATCTTGCTTTTATTGGTAGCCAGTGTGAATCTAGGTATGCTTTGGTGATGTGGTCATATTTGCCTAGTGAGTAGATGATTCTGAGGGCTGTGTTCTGAACTGTCTGTAATTGTTTTATCATGTAATAATGTAAGTATAGTACATAAATATAGAAGAAGAATGTAATCTAGAATGGCTTAGTTTCCAAAGTGTTTAGTAAACAAGAAAGTTTTCAGAGCTTTCTGAAATAAAATGAAGGGGCCCAGACAGAGTGAAAGCAGTAACTCATTCTGAAGCTCAGCTAGTTTGAAAATGAAAGGGTGGCTAAATCTCTTGAAAGGTCTCTTTTTACCCCCTAAGGGAAGGAAATGTAAGTTTTAATTTATTTAAACTCCTAGAGAGATGAGATCTGTGTACATTCCAATCTAAAGGAACCAAAGTAATAAAAATGCCAAAGAAAATTTTAAATGTAATACAAACGCACTTAAATTGAATTCTAAGATACACTGAGAGCCAATATAATTCCTTGAGCAATGGGGGTTACGTGATCGAATTTACTCTTACCAAAAATGAGCTTGGCAGCAGTACTCTGTATCAGTTGAAGTCTCTGCAGACTGACCCTTGAGGGACACAAGTACATTGAGTTGCAATAATCCAACCTTGACAAAATAATTGACTGAACCAATACAGAGAAGTGTTGCTGATGAAAGAGCGCTCTCGCTCTGCTCAGGATATGGAGACTAAAGAAACACTTTTTAACAAGAGAATTTAGCTGATCCTTAAATGTAAGAGATGAATCTAACAATACACAATATTAGCAAGGAAAACTCAATTTTCAGAGATTCTCCTGAGTTTAAGGTCACAGCTGAGGGAAGATAATCTAACTTTGGACCGATCCATTAAAGTTTGGTCTTAGCAGCATTCAGTTTCATCTGGACCATCATCGCCCTGGACCGAAGCTTAGCAATGCAATGGATAATTTTGGGTGTTAGATTAACAAGATCTGGGTCGACCTCAAGTAATATGAAGATGTCATCAGCGTACGCTAATAGTTTCCCGAATATTCAAGTCATAGGGCTCCTTTTATCAAGCCGCGTTAGCGTTTAACGTGCGTAGTAGCGCATGTTAAACCGCTGGCCACGCTAGCCGCTAACACCTGCCTTGAGCAGGCGGTAGTTTTTTGGCTAGCGCTGGGGTTAGTGCGTGATTAAAAGTCACGTGCGCTAACCCCGCTAGCACGACTTGATGAAAGGAGCCCATAGTATTTCAAAATACTTAATGTAGATGTTAAATAAGATTGAAGACAATGGGGAGCCCTGGGGAACACTCCAAGATTTTGAATTAGATCCTTCCATAGTAACTGAGTAAGAACGTGAGGATAGAAATTTATCGAACCAGTCCAAGACAGTCTGATCAAGGCCAATGTCTGAGAGCAGATAGTGCATAATATTATGATCAAAAGCTGCAGACAAATCGAACTGAAGTAAGATAGCATGTTTCTTACAAGTTTTTAGTTTAGTTTAGGTGCATTGTCTCGCCAAAAGGGAACTCCTTGCCGTAGCTTCTCTCTCCTCCTTTTTTTCTTTTTCTTTCAATGCCTCCTTTAATTGACACAGCAAGTTACAGCAGTTTTCTGCATTAACTGTTTGACCCCTTTGGAAGATTACACCACCTTTCTGATCCCAAAACACTGTGGTCATGACCTTTCTTGCTGACTTTGGATCTTGAGTTTCCTTGGCCTTGGAGAACCTGAGTGCTGCCATTACATGGACTGTTGTCTCAGGATAGTAGTGGTGTAACCATGTTTCATCAATAGTAACTAGTCATTCGAAAAAATTGGCATCATCTCGTTGAAAATGCTGCAAAATCAACTTAAAAGTGTCCCCTTGATATCATTTCTCATCTGCATTCAAACATTTGGACACCCACTTAGCTGACAGCTTCTGCATACCTAGCTGCTTGTGGATTATACACTCAACACGTTCCCTGGATATCTATAGTGTCTCAGCAATTGTTTTAGCTGATATTTGCTGATCTCGTCAACAATTTCAGGTGATGAAGCCATTTGAGACCTTGCTGCATCTTTTGGTTTTGAAATCTCCACATTGAAAGTTTGCATACCAGTTCTTTACTATAGAGTATGATGGGCATTTGTCATTCAATGTTTGCATCATAACTCCATAGGAAATCCCATGAATGTTTCTTCTGCATGAATAGGAACTTCATGATGGCTCGGAGTTCCACACTTGAAAATTCCACACTTTTCGTTGACATGGTTCAGTCAATGATCTGAAACGCAGGCAAAACAGCATTACGATTATGCAAATTGGCACTTTGCAAACTAACACTCTTCAGCTACAGTAGCAAAATAATGCTCAGAATTTAGGAAGTTAGTTGGACTGAGGACTTTACAGCACTCCCTCATACGTATGTGAGTCCTGCCCCCTTGCCACCCAGACTCTACCTCTGAAAGAAATGCACATATTTACAGAATAGTAGACTTTTGGCATTTACATGCATATATGTACATATACTTGTGTAAGTGCTATTTTCTTTATGTTAAGATAATTTGATACACTGATTTTTACTAGTCAGCAGGTCAAAGTGGTTTTTATAAAAATACAAATAAAAATAATTGAAAGAAGAATGCCAATATATAAAGGAGAGAAATAATCAGGGGCAGGGTAATGGGATAAAAGTTCTTTTTGAGACTTTTGCAGTGTAGCGGTTGAATGTTAGGTCAAAAATAATTTTTTAAAGACTCTTAAATTTTGACAAGCAAGTTTCAGAATGAAGTCTAGGAGGCAGGAAGTTCTACAACAGAGGTGCAAGATTTAGAAAAAAAAGTGGAGTGGTTCCCAAACTTTTGTGGTTCATGGTACCCTTCATGTCTAAGTAAATTTTCACATCACTTAGACCACACACTTCCTTTCAGGTATTTCCCCTTCCCCCTCCCCCCCCATCACAGCAGCATTGCGTCATGGAGTCCTAACTTTGTTGGCAGAGATACTGAAGGCCCACTAGCTGAAGTGGTCCTCTGCCCAAACTTTAAGCTCCATGTTGCTTGAGCAGCAAGGAAGTCAGCAGCGTGCTTCCATCCAGCATCTGCCCCCTTTCACCTCTTCACTTCCATCCAGCATTTAACCCCTCTCCCCACTGACACCTCCAGCACCGCCACTGCTGCTTCCCCAGAAACAAAATACAGCCTTCAAGGGCTACACTATATAAACCTGAGGCTGCCAGCTCTGATCTGGAACAAGAAGTAACATCGGAGGGGGTGAGACCAGCAACCGTGGGTTTGGACAAGACAGGCTATATATTGTTTTGCCACTACTGCTGGGGCAGGCAGATGGGGTAGGTTTTAAAATATATTGTGGCTCCCTTGTAAATTTGCTGCAGTGCCCTGGGGTGCTACCCGGGCCATAGAGAGACAAAGCTGGGCCCGGGACAAACCCCCTGTTCTCCTCTTTCTGCCAACACAAGTCGGTGCAATATGTTCACATTCTGAAGCAGCAATGGATGTGAAATACTGGCCATCGTCAGTGTGACAGACCTTTTTCTAACGCAGGAAAGCCTTTGTCAACTTTTGAAATTTCAGTGGATTTACTTGGCATTGCACACAGAGCACTGACTTAATTGGCATATAAGAAGAGTTGGCTTTTTTTTAATGCCTATGATAAGTTGTTTTGTTTTTTGTTTGTTTGTTTTTTTACCCTGCTATACCTGTCTCTGTAGGGTGAAGGTTGGGATCTGAGGCTTTCCTCATTTTTCATTTTAGCAGTTACTCTGTTTCTGTGGGCACTTGTTGCAGTGCCCCTGTATTAGTGTTTGTGATACTTGTTTTTTTTTTTTTATGACGAGTAGAAGTGTGTGTTATGTTTAGTTATTACAGTATTTTTCTGCTTTCTTTTGTATTGGTTTCTAACATTACACTCTGAACATTGCCTTTTTATACTTAACTTTTAAAAACCTTCTATTTTCCAGTGTAAAGTAATGGTTTGCTGATGAGATGCACCCTTAAAAAAAAAAAAAAAGACAGTGGAACTTTTTCAACATGGCTGCTATTGTATCATTTATACTATTTCGTGGGTAACAGTGTAATGAATCTTGCAAGTACTAATTCTGTTTTCAAGAGGGGAGCCTGTGATTCTTGGAGGCCTCTGCTCTAATTGCAGTATGACAGCAGGATTTTCCTGGACTTCAAGACTTTCAGGACTTGAAGAATTGGTATGGCAGGGCATGCAAGGTTATAACAATTGTTTACCAGCAGATTGTTTTGTTCAGGAAACATAATTTTGCTATGCTCCCCTCTCTTTATTTTTATTTTTTTGAATTTTCACTCACTTGGGAAAATATGCAGAGAAATCTTCTCATGGTCTGCTCTGTGACCTTTGGCTTCAGCTGTTTTGCATCAGGATACCAGAAATCTTTTGAACATGTCACTACAGAGTCAAAAAGCAGAGAACTAATCAGCAAAAAAAGCACCTGCTGTCAAAAACGGTGGATAGTCAAACCAAAACTTGGGTGATTGTCTGACAGGTTTCATTATGCCACATCCTCAGCTTTCTGGGGACAGGGTCAGATCAGTTACAGTAAGATCAGAAGCAGAAGAAAATTGCATGCTTGTACTTCCACATGCCTGCTTGGTTACATGGCTTCTGGTTCATGTGACCCCATTTGCATGCCTTCACTTCAAAATTCCACAAAGGACCTTAATACAATGTCCCAAGCCACGGGATCCTTTTCTACTCTAGTTCAGATCACTCCAGATCTATGGCACTCTCTCATCATCGGCCCCATTCCCATCAAAAACTTCTAAACACAGATTCTTTGATGCCGGACAGAAGAGCTCAACTAGATAGTCTCCACACTTGGTGAGTGTGGTCTTGCCATGAACAAACCAACCATATTGATCTTCTGGAGCTAAGAGTGATAGGGAATGCACTCAAGACTTTCTAGAATCACCTCCTTCAACAGGTAGTACAGACAACCAAGTTGCCATGTTCTGTTTGAACAAATGGGGCACATGATCTTATCCCCTCTATATGCAGGCAGCCCAGATTTGGAATTGGGCCACTGGTTGTGGAATACTTCTTAGGGTCTAAAACCCAATTTGATTAGAGTTCATATTGGTGCTATCAGTGCATTTCATTCCTCCCTGGACAACAAACCTTTTTTCATACATCCCTTAGCCTCTATCAAACCTCATCCTGTCACTTGGGATTTTAATGTGGTTCTCTCTGTTCTTATAAAATCTCCCTTTGAACTGCTTACATCTTCCTGTCTCAAGCTTAACATTTGGAAGGTAGTTTTCCTAATAATTCATGTCTGCACATCAGGTGAGTAAACTTCAAGCCCTTATATTGGATCCTTTCTATACGAGGTTCTATCACAACAGGATAGTCCTTGGGACACATGCAAAATTCATAAGTCTTAAGAGTTTCACCTCAACCAATCCGCTTTGCCTGTTTTCTTTCCGAAGCCACATTCTCATCCTGGAGAACAGTCCCTTACACCTTAGACAGGAAATGTGCTCTGGTATACTACCTGGACTACACTAAACTACATAGAGGGTCCTCAAGGCTTTTTCTTGCCTTTGATCCAAATAGGCTAGGAGTTGATATTTTAAAAGAACCATCTCTACTTGGCTAATTATCTATGACTCCTCTGTGTATACCAGTGGTCTCAAACTTGTGGCCCAGGGGCTACATGCGGCCCACCAGGTACTATTTTGAGGCCCTTGGTATGTTTATCATAATCACAAAATTAAAATAAAACAGTTTCTTGATCATATGTCTCTCTAGCTATAAATTACAATATTATTATTAAGACTTAGCCAAAAGGAAAGATTTATAAACTATAAGGAGTTTTACCTCATGCAAAATTGTCATTTATTTAATAAGACATTAACTATTTTTTCTGAGGCCCTCCAAGTGCCTGCAAAGGGTTTCAGTTTGAGACCACTGGTTTCTACTCAGGCTGGGTTGATGCTACAAGTGAGTTTATGTAGAGACTTTTGGTCAATGATTTTATCCAATTTATACAGGCTCATGTTTATTATTTTTTGCGGTTTAATTTGATACCTTGTCAACCTTGGACCCCTGATGAAGGTGTGTTAACTGAAACACGGACCATGTCGGGTCCCTTGGTTTGTAAAAAGGTGGTAACATTAACCACCTGAAATAACTAAAATAATAAACATAGCCTGCATCTTGTACGCTTGTCTGCAGTTTTTTTTTTTTTTTTTTGTTCTTTGTGCTACAAGGCTGTGTGACAGGCCATAATATATAGACTATAGCTGCCTTGGTAGCTCATTTTCGCTTTGCATCTATTGAAGAACTCTGCAAAGCGGCTACTTTTTCCTCAGTCCATATGTTTTCTTCTATCTAGTGTTTAGAACACAACTTATTGTCCAATTTGTCTGTCTTGACTAGATTGTAAGCTCTTTTGAGCAGGGACGGTTTCTTCTGTGTTTTGATATACTTTGTATGTCTAGTAGCGCTATAGAAATGATTGGTAGTAGTAGTAACTCCAGAAGAGACAGACAGTTTGGGCAAGCTGTTCTGTAATATCTAGTCTCTACATAAAGATAACCTATCCCTCCAACCCTATAGGGTCTCGCCAGGCTCCTGTAGATTCAATGTTTAACCTTCCTTCCAGAGACATCCTTGCAGCTTGGAAGTCCCACACATGAGAATACTATGCCTGTTTGTCCTTGGAGAAAGCAATGCTACTTACCTGTAGCAGCTGTTAACAGAGATCAGCAGACATATATTCTTGCAACCCATCCAACTCCCCCTATTTGGCTTCTTAGATTTGTTACTGAGCCGATGTTGGGCAGGAAGGCACCAGCATCTGCCTATTGCATTGTATCACAAACTGTGCCGTAGCACACCAGTGTGCTTCCTGAGATTTCTGGTGTGCCGTGGTACACTGGGGAAGAGGAGAGGTGCTGGATGACTGTCTACAGGACATGCTTCTCGTGAAGAGAGGCATGTCCTGTAAGCAATCTCCCGACGCCGGCACATCTTCTCTCTGCCAGCCCTTCTCTCCAGCGCGGGTCTTTCTTTCAGCGCAAGGCCCATTTGAAGGGCCTTTGCACATGCGCTGATGGCAGCGCACTGTCACGCATGCGCATGATGTCATCACGCCAACCCCAGCGCACTTCCTGGTGTCTCGAGCCGAGGACACTAGATTTAGTGTGCCCCAGCTCAAAAATGTTTGCTGTACACTGGCCTAAAGATTCAAAATGACAGTGCACTTGACAGTGTCTGTACTGGGTTCTGTGAATGACATCACCCACATATGAGAATATATGCCTGCTACACTTGGAGAACACTTGCTACAGGTAAATATCTTTGCTATTTTTCATGCATAAGAATTTTCTGTATTGTGTTTGCAATTTCTAGCTCTGCTATTGTAATCTAGGCAAATATGCAGCTTTTTTTTTTCCTTAACCTGTGCATCAGTATATGGTCATTTTATTTCTTGTATTTCTTTTTCAATTTGGAGTCTCCTGTTCATGCTTGGCACTAAATAAAACACAGCAGGTGAGTTTATCAAGGTAAAGGGGTATTCAGGGTCCCAGTGATAGAATGATTTTGACCAGGGTTTAGCCTGACCTCTTTTAGTTGGTAGAAGATCCAGTGCTGCATTTTTCATATGTTAGAAGGCTTAAAACACAGGGTAAATGATGTAAAAAGGGAACTCAGACTCTACTTGTCAATAGCATAAGCTACATTTCCTGCAACTACCCTGTTTAGTATACCACTAGGAGAGGAAAATTCAGTTAAAAACTGGTAAAGAGCAATCTTTCACTGAAGTGACCAAAGCTAGGCTTTTATTTAGGCATGAGAGAGTATGGGAAGGATGAGAAAAGTCCTCCAGTCCAAAGCATACAGAAGCTGGCTTTCCTAGAAATGCCCTAGGGGGTCCTAAACTTGTCTGGGAGAATCCCAGCCAGTCAGTTTTTTTTCAGTGAGAGTGCCTCAATGAAAAGGCATGAAAGTTGCATGTGCTATCTGCTTTTATGCTTATTGTGCATATCCTGAAAACCTGATTGGCTGGATTTGCCCTGAGGACTGGGTTGAGAAGAACTGGTCTAGTGCTGCTGGATACCTCCTCTTGGAAGTGGGAGGTACAGAAATGCTGCAGCAATAGCATACTTGATGTTAACATAGTAACGTAGTAAATGACTGCAGATAAAGACCCGAATGGTCCATCCAGTCTGCCCAACCATACATGCTCCATAAATTAATTATTTAGTTTAAATGGAATTTTTTCTTAGATATTTCTGGGCCAGAAACCCAGAGCCCTGTCCGGTAGTGTGCTTAGGTTCCATCTACTGGAGTCTGCATCAAAGCTCACTCCCACCCCACTTCCATGTAAGCCTGGGCTAAAGGAAAAGTCACTATTTGCCTTCATTATTCTTCCATATGATAGGCCAATGCAGTAATTATGCCAGGACAAGCAGGCAGCATATTATCACATATGGGTGATGTCAACCTCGATGCGGACAGCTTCTCAAGCAGACTTGCTTGAAGAACTTTTAGAAAGTTCACGACTGCCGCACCGCGCATGTGCGAGTACCTTCCTGCCCAATGTAGGGTGTGCGTCTTCTCAGTTCTAAGTTTTCTGCGGAGCTGAGAAGCCCTCGTTTCAAGACTTTGCGCAAGAGTTAGTTCTACTCATGCCTTCTTTCACCACGGCTCGTGTATTTTCTTATTTACAGGGTCGCTGTGTTGCACATGTTTAACAAAAAAAAAAGTTTTTAAAAAATTTTTTTCGGTTATGTCACGGCGGGGCCTGTTCCACGGACTCAGCCTGTGGGCTTCAATTTAGCCATGGCTGTCTTTCATTCCATGTCCTGGCTGGTCAAATTATTTAAAAATTGAGCCCTTAAACGTCATTGAGTTCAAATTGAAAAAATCTTCAGGGGAATGGATCTTTCTTCAACTAAAGCCTCGACCCCGACTACGGCCACGACCTCGACGCCGTCAAAGTCCAACCTTGACCTCATCGTTCAAGCCTTCCTCAATGGGGAAGTCGTCATCCTCAGGGAAGTCAGCTAAATCCTCTACGGAGGGGCCGTTATCCTCAGTGTATCCATCAAGTAAGCTACCCAAGCCAACCCTTCAGGAGTTACAAGCCATTTCAGCAGCGGCCTTGGTGGACCCAGTTGCTTCGAGACTTCCCAGGAAGCGTGTCTCAAAATCGAGGCAAAACTCTTCCTCCAGGTCGTTTTCCTCGGAGTCCATAGCCACACCAATTGTACCAGCTCCAGTAGTCTCGGTGCTGGCTTTGCAGAATATGTTGGAAACTATTCTGCACCAGAAGTTTGGTAACATGCTTGCCAAATTAACTCATAGAAACATAGAACATGACGGCAGAAAAGGGCCATGGCCCATCTAGTCTGCCCACACTAATGGCCCACCTCCTAACTACCTCCATGAAGAGATTCTACATGCCAATCCCATCTTTTCTTAAAATCTGGCACGCTGCTGGCCTTAATTACCTGTTGTGGAAGATTATTCCAGCGATCAACCTCCCTTTCGGTGAAGAAATATTTTCTGGTGGATTTTCAATGGATGCCCTCTTGTTGCCGTTAGTCCTTTAAGGAAAAAGAGATCCTCTTCCACCTTGATTTGGCCTGTGACATATTTGAACGTCTCGATCATGTCTCCCCTCTCTCTGCGTTCCTCGAGTGAGTACAGCTGCAACTTACCCAGTCGTTCCTCATACGGGAGATTTTTGAGACCTGAGACCATCCTGGTGGCCATTCGCTGAACCGACTCAACTCTCCGCACATATTTTTGATAATGCGGCCTCCAGAATTGTACACAGTATTCCAGATGGGGTCTCACCATGGATCTGTACAACGGCATTATGACCTCGGGCTTACGGCTGACGAAACTTCTACGGATACAGCCCATGATTTGTCTAGCCCTGGATGAAGCTTTCTCCACTTGATTAGCAGTCTTCATGTCTTCGCTAATGATCACCCCCAAGTCATGTTCTGCTACAGTCCTTGCTAGGATCTCACCATTTAGGGTGTAAGTCCTGCATGGATTTTTGCCGCAAAGGTGCATGACCTTGCATTTTTTGGCATTGAAACTTAGTTGCCAAGTCTTTGAGCAATGCTCCAGCAGGAGTAGGTCCTGCGTCATACTGTCAGGCATTGAGCTTTTGTCGGGCACTGTGCTTTCATCTGTTGTGCGGTTGCCTACTATGTTGCATAGTTTGGCGTCATCGGCGAATAATGTAATTTTACCTCAAAGCCCCTCAGCCAAGTCTCTTACGAAGATGTTAAATAGGATCAGGCCCAAGACCGAGCCCTGCAGCACTCCGCAGATCACCTCCGTCGTATCGGAGAGGGTACCGTTTACCACTACCCTCTGAAGTCTACCTCTAAGCCAGTCCCTAACCCATGCGGTTAATGTTTCACCCAGTCCCATCGAACCCATCTTGCTCAATAACCTGCGGTGTGGGACGCTATCAAATGCTTTGCTGAAGTCCAAGTACACGATGTCCAGGGACTCCCCTATATCCAGCTTTCTTGTTACCCAGTCAAAGAAGCTGATCAGATTTGATTGGCAGGACCTTCCCTTCATAAAACCATGTTGATGGGGATCTCGTAGATTCTCCTCGTTCAGGATCGTATCCAATTGGCGTTTGATTAGTGTTTCCATAAATTTACTCACTATCGATGTGAGACCTACCGGTCTATAATTCTCAGCCTCCATCCTGCATCCCTTTTTGTGGAATGGAATGACGTTAGCCATTTTCCAATCCAACGGGACTTTTCCTGTACTTAGGGAAAGATTGAAGAGTGCGGATAACAGTTCCGCCAGGACGTAACTCAACTCCCTGAGCACCCTGGGGTGTAGTTTGTCCGGTCCCATAGCTTTGTTCACCTTGAATCTTGATAGCTCCTCGTAGACACTACTGGGCGTAAACTCGAAATTTCGAAACGGGTCTTCAGAGTTTTCCCTCGTCGGCAGCTGAGGGCCGGATCCCTTGCAAGTGAAGACCGAGCAGAAGTATTCATTTGAAAGTTTGGCTTTGTCGGAGTCCGATTCTACATAGTTCCCGTCGGGTTTCCTAAGGCGTACTATCCCATCTGTGTTTCTTTTTCTGTCACTAATATACCAGAAGAAGGATTTATCGTCCTTCTTGATGTTCTTCGCAAGGTTCTCCTCCATTCGGAGTTTGGCCTCCCTGACTGCTGTTTTGACCGCTTTTGACTTTGCCAGATAGTCCTCCTTGGATTCTCGCTTCCCTGATTGTTTGTAGAGGATGAACGCTCTTTTCTTCTTTTTTATGAGGTCTGAGATCTCCGCAGAGAACCACTGTGGTCTATTGTTTCTTCGCCGTTTACATACTGATTTGACGTAGTGGTTGGTCGCTTCGTGTAAGGTTGTTTTCAGAGTTGACCACATTACCTCTACATTATCTGTTTTGGCATGGTTTTGCAGTGCCCGATGGACGAAATCTGCCATGCTTTCGAAGTTTGTGTCCTTAAAGTTGAGAACCTTGGTTGATGTGCTTGACTTAGTGAAACCTTTCCTGAGGTTGAACCATATCATGTTGTGGTCACTGGAGGCCAACTTATCGCCTACCGAGACCTCTGTGACACTTTCTCCGTTGATGAGTATTAGGTCTAGTATCACCCGATCCCTAGTGGGCTCTAATATCATTTGTCTGAGTCTCGCTCCCTTTATAGAGGTTAATAGTTTCCTGCTGCCGCTGGTCGTAGCGGAAAGATTGTTCCAATCCACATCAGGCATATTGAAGTCTCCTAACAATACTGTGTCTCCACGCAAAGTGATATTCTCAATGTCTTCGACTAATTCTATATCCATGTCCTCCTGTTGTCTTGGAGGTCTGTATACTACACCAAGATACAGGCATTTGTCCTTCCCCCTAGCCAAATTCACCCAGAGGGATTCCCTGGTGTACTTGACATCTGCGATTTTGGTAACTTTGATGTCCTCTTTAGTGTATAGTGCTACCCCTCCTCCCATTTTGCCCTCTCTATCCCGCCGAAGTAAGTTGTATCCCGGTATAGCCATATACCACCCATGGGAGTCAGTGAACCAAATCTCGGATATCACCACCATATCTAGGTCGGCGTTCCTCATTTCCGTCTCTAATTCCAGAATCTTATTGCCCAAACTGTGGGCATTAACTCCTGCCTCGACCCTGCTTCCTGAAGTCCAGCCTACTCACTCAGCAGTAATACAAGGAGTCGAGTCCTTGAAAGTGCCTCGAGGTCAATCTGAACGCTCTATACAAGGAGTCGAGTCCTTAAGAGTGCCTCGAGATCAATCTACACATCCTATGCAAGGAGTTGACTCCTTGAGAGTGCCTCGAGATATAATCATCTGCACAAGGAGCTGAGTCCTTATCAATGTCCTTATCGATCTCCAACTTCCAGTCCTACCTCTACACATAAGGCATTGCCTTCGAGGCACAGGGCGAGGACTCTTTGACATTCCATATCGAGGCTGAATTCGATATCCTTGCCTCGTTCTCTGAGGCAGTTAATAATAAATAATAATAATTTATTTATATACCGCCCTACCGCAAAGATCTAGGCGGTTTACATACGTTAATAACTTTATATAAACAATGATTAAAAATACAGTACTCTTCTCGAGACAGACCTCATTTATCGAGGCATCGAGACTCCTCGAGACAACCAACTTCCTTGTTGAGGAAATCTATTGTGGAACCACAGCATTCTCATCAGTCGAGTTCTTCTCCTGCGAGGTTTTCTTCACCAGCTGGTTCTTCAAAACAAAAACGTTCTGCTTCTCTCACTCGTTCCAGAAGTGGTCTTTCATCTGCTTCTTTGCCTATGGATTCAGATCTGCTGTATCAATATTCCAGCGAGGCTTCACCTTCTTTTTCTGCAATGAGAGGTACTTTGAGGGGCTCTCGTTCACCTTCACCTCAACAGGGCCACCCCTCTTCTGATCCGGTGTCCTTTACGAAGTTTCTATGCCAAATGAATAAAAATCTTAACATCGCTTTGGAGTCTGATTCAGAATACTCTAAGGAGTATTTGGAAGAACTGGGTATAATCCTCCTAGGGATTCTTTAAAATTACCCATGAATGGCATTCTTTTTCAAACTTTCAAAAGGAATTTTGATATACCATATTCCATTCCTGCTGTGCCAGCAAAACTGGAATCTCGATATAATATGGTTCATTGTAAGGGATTTGAGAAGTCTCGACTATCGCATCAATCTCTTTTAGTGGAATCTTCTTTAAAAAGAACCAATCCTGCCAAAGTTTATGCCACCATCCCTCCTGGCCAAGAGGGAAGAACCATGGACAAGTTTGGCCGTCGGCTGTATCAAAATTCAGTAATGACGAATCGAATTTTAAACTATAACTTTTGTCTTCACATCTTATCTGAAGCATTGGGTCAACGCCATGCCTACTTTCTAAAAGTATCTTCCTCAACATCGACTTCCAGAGTTTCAGCACATGCATCACACTCTGGGTCAACTTCACATGCATATGGTTTAGGCTGCATATGATACATTTGAAATGTCCTCTTGAGTTACTGCGTTCTTGGTGGCGATGTGCCATCTAGCCTGGCTCCGCACCATCTATATGGATCCAAATCTGCAGAATCAACTGGCCAACATCCCATGTCAAGGGAATGAGCTGTTTGACTCGATTGAGGCAGCTACAAAACGCTTGTCTGAGCATGAGAAATCATTTGTCTCTATAGTTCGGCCGAAGCCTTCAACTGCTAAGAGTTATAGGCCTCCTCCATTTTATCAGAGGCATTATCCTCAGAAGGCAGCACCTTATTCAAGGACGCCTCCTAAGAAACAACAGCAGCAACAACAACAAAGGCAGCGTAAGCCTCAGCCTCCTGCTGTGCCCAAGTCCACTCAGCCTTTTTGACCATCTAACACAGAGCATAACCTCAATTGTTCTGCTTCTGTCCTCCCCTCTTCCCATAGGAGGTCATCTCCATCATTTATATCATCGATGAGAACTAATTACATTTAATTTAATTTAATTCTTAATTTTATTTAATTCTTATATACCGCTAATAAGCGTGAGGTTTCTAAGCGGTTTACAAAAATAATGCATTAAAAGATACAATAAATAAAAATAAATAAGATAGGTACTTGGAAATTCCCTAACTGTCCCAAAGGCTCACAATCTAACTAAAGTACCTGAAGAAACAATTTATGAAAAGTAAAGATAAAAATATAAAGACAGAGGTAGAGATAAAGATAGAAATGAATATTCCAACGTTCTGCTTCTCTGACTCGTGCCAGAAGTGGTCTTTCATCTGCTTCTTTGCCTATGGATTCAGATCTGCGGTATCACAATAATCAGGGAAGGTTACTCTCTTCACTTCCTTTAGATTCCACCAGATCTCCCTCTAAGAGAGTATCCTTCCAATCCATCACAGACCACTCTTCTTATTCAGGAAGCTCAAGCTCTGCTTCGTCTCCGTGCCATTGAGGAATTTCCTCTAGAACAGCAGAGCACGGGGTTTTACTTCCAGTACTTCCTTGTCCCGAAGAAGACCTGTGACCTATATTGGATCTCAGAGCTCTCAACAAATTTCTTGTCAGAAAAATTTTGGATGCTGTCCCTAGCATCCTTGTATCCCCTTCTGGATCACAATGATTGGTTATGCTCTGTGGATCTCAAAGGCTTACACTCACATTCCCATTCATCCAGCCTCTCGCAAGTTTCTCAGATTTTGGGTGGGAAATCATCATTTTCAATACAGAGTGCTACTTTCAGCCTGGCATCATCTCCCAGAGTTTTCACCAAATGCCTGATATAGTAGCAGCAGCTCTGTGCAGCCATGGTCTTCAGGTTTTTCTGTTTGTGGACAATTAGCTCATCAAAGATTCAACATCTCATGGGGTTATTGTAGTGACCCAACGGACTATTTGGTTCCTCCAAAGTTTGGGGTTCGAAAAAAATTTCTCAAAATCTCAGCTACAGTCCTATCAGACTCTACAGTTCATTGGAGCTGTACTGGACACTGTGCAACTCAGAGCATTCCTTCCTCAACAGCGTCTGGATACTCTCATCCAACTTTGTCTCAAAGTGTCATCCCTCAGTTCACTTTCAGCGAGACAAATGATGATTCTCTTAGGTCTTATGGCCTCTGTAGTTTTGCCAGACTTCACCTCAGAATTCCTCAGTGGACCTTGGCATCTCAGTAGGCACAGGTTTCCAATCCACTCTCTCAGCACATTACAGGGCCTCCTTTGTTGAGACGGTCTCTTCACTGATGGTTGCTCTCTTCCAATCTCTCCAGAGGTTTGCTGTTTCAAATGCCCCCTCATCAGAAGGTTCTCACAACAGATTCCTTGATCTATGCTTGGGGGGCTCATCTTGATGGTCTCCGTACTCAAGGACACTGGTCCAGCACAGATTGTCGGAACCACATAAATCTGTTGGAACTCAAGACCGATTTTCAATGCTCTCAAAGCTTTTCAACATCTTCACGATCAAGTAGTCCTCATTTGTATAGACAATCAAGTAGCCATGTATTATGTCAGCAAGCAAGGAGGAACAAGACCCTCCCCCTTTGCAAGGAAGCTCAGAAGGTTTGGAATTGGGCAATTCTTCACATCTTTTTGAAAGCAATCTACATTCAAGGAGAGAAAAACTTTCTGGCAGACAAATTGAGTTGTCTTCTACAACCTCACAAATGAACACTCAATTCATCACCTGTCCATCACATTTTTTCTCAGTGGGGAACCCCTCAAATACATCTCTTTGCGTCTCCCCACAACAACAAGCTGCCTCAGTTTTGCTCCAAGATCTACTCTCCTCACCGCCTGGAGGCAGATGCTTTTTTTCTGGAATGGACGAACAAATTCCTGTATGCGTTTCCTCCATTCCCTCTAATTCTCAAGACACTCGTCAAACTCAAACATGAACATTCCACCATGATTCTGTTAGCTCCTCGGTGGCCCAGACAACCTTGGTTCTCCCTTCTAATTCAACTCAGCAGCAGGGAGCCATTACTTCTACCTGTTTTTCCAGCTCTGCTTACACAGAATCAGGGTTCTCTACTTCATCCCAACCTGCAGTCTCTGCACCTGACAGCTTGGTACCTTTCAACGTAACTGCCAATCTACAGTGTTCTCAATCTATCAAGGACATTTTGGAGGCTTCCAGGAAGCCTACTACTAGGCAATGTTACAACCAGAAAGGGACTAGGTTTTCTGCTTGGTGCGCTCTTCATCACAAGGAGCCTCAGTCTACATCCTTGTCTTCAGTTCTGGATTACCTGTTTCATTTATCTCAATCAGTACTCAAATCAACATCCATTAGAGTCCATCTCATTGCAATTGCAGCTTTTCTTCAGCCACTAGAAGGGAAATCACTATCTGCTCATCCTGTGGTTTCCAGATTTATGAAAGGACTTTTCAATGTCAAGCCACCTCTCAAACCGCCTCCAGTGGTTTAGGATCTCAATGTTGTTCTTGCTAAGTTGATGAAGCCTCCATTTGAACCAATGTCTTCGACTCATCTCAAATATCTCACTTGGAAAGTGGTCTTTCTCATTACTCTTACATCTGCTCTCAGAGTCAGTGAGCTACAAGCTTTAGTAGCGGACCCACCTTTCACAGTATTTCATTACGACAAGGTGGTCCTCTGTACTCATCCTAAATTCTTACCAAAAGTTGTTTCAGAATTTCATCTCAATCAATCCATTGTACTTCCAGTGTTTTTTTTCCAAAGCCTCATTCTCACTCTGGAGAAACAGCTCTTTATACTTTGGACTGCCAGCATGCTTTGGCTTTCTACTTACAAAGGACTAAGCCGCAAAGATCTTCTCCTCAACTTTTTATCTCCTTCGATCCAAACAAGTTGAGACATCCAGTTTCCAAGCACACCATCTCCAACTGGTTGGCTGCTTGCATCTCTTTTTGCTATGCTTAGGCTGAACTGCATCTAGAGGATCGAGTCACAACCCATAAAGTTAGAGCCATGGCAGCATCTGTAGCTTTCCTTAGATCTACTCCTTTTGAGGAAAACTGCAAAGCTGCCACTTGATCCTCAGTTCATACTTTCACCTTTCATTATTGTCTGGATTCTTTTTCCAGACGGGTTGGCCACTTTAGCCAGGCAGTATTACAAAATTTATTCTGCTGAATTGCCAACACTCCCACCATCCCATTCTGGTTAGCTTGGAGGTCACCCACATGTGAAAATATGCTGCCTGCTTGTCCTGGGATAAAGCACAATTATTTACCATAACAGGTGTTTATCCAGGGACAGCAGGCAAATATTCTCACAACCCATCCACCTCCCCTGGGTGGCTTCTTAGCTAGCTATCTGAACTGAGGAGATGCGCGCCCTACGTCGGGCGGGAAAGCACTTGGCGCATGCGCGGTGCAGCAGTTGCGGACTTTCTAAAAGTTCTTCAAGCAAGTCTGCTTGTGAAACTGTCCGCATTGGGGCTCCATGGTTAACATCACCCATATGTGAGAACATCTGCCTGCTGTCCCTGGATAAACACCTGTTACGATAAGTAACTGTGCTATCTGTATATACCTGGGAACAATTGTAAATAAGGACATTTGACTGCTTGTGAGAACATGAGAATTTTGTGTCCTGTCTAGACCACACCCTCTTGTCCTGTGCATATATGGCACATTTATACACAAATTCCAACTTTCTAGAATTGTGATCTAATGTTTGTTCAATGTGCATACATAAATGCAGCACTTAAATGTGTGAATAGGGCTTCTAAACTAAGGACCTTTAAGTCAGCAAACAAGGAGGGATGGTATTCTTCACCTTGTCATTGTTGATAACTTCCAAATATAAATTGCTTATCTCTCAGGAGTTGAGAATCACTTGGCAGACAAGCTTAGCTGTGTGGTTGTGTGATCCTTAGCCAACAACTGTATAAAAGACATTTTTCAGCGTTGGGGAATTCCTCAATGAAAAATAATCTGCTGCTGTATTTAAATTAATTCCTGAAAATAACAACCCCACATAGATCCTGAACCATGTTTGTTTGAATGGTTTGGTGAAGTAACCCTGGCTTTGACACGAGCCGTGTTTCGCTGACGCTACTTCAGAAAGCCGAGAAGCAGTTTAAATTCATAGGAACCTTAACACTCTTTAGCTTCCAGCCTGAATGAAAAATCAGCTCAGACACTCGGCTTTCTAAGGTAGCGTTGGCGAAACATGGCTCGTATCAAAGCCGGGATTACTTCACCAAGCTAAGTGCCTTTTGCTCTTGGTTACATGTTGATGTAGTTTACTTGTGGACAGTATTTCAAAGCACCATTTGGCAGTAGTATATGCCATGATTAGACCACTATTTTGCACCACCACTAGAATATGTTTTCTTTTTACCGCTTGGCGCCTTGAGAACTAGCATTTTATGAACATATGAAGTAATTTATTGCTTGATATAACATCTATACCATTCAAACAACTGCAATTCAGGATCTATGTGGGGGTTGCTATTTCCAGTGAAGTTTTTGCTAATACCCCCTGCATTTATTTGAATTTCCCCTTGTTTGGTTTTGGTATTTAAAATAATAGCTTTATTGAAAATAACCAAGCATAGCAAAAAGTCAACTTGAAAAACAATTTGCCTTCATTATTCACACCAACGCAGTAGAGAAGGTGCCCATGGTTTTGCTGCTGTATTTATAGTCTCTGGCTGCCTAGCAAAGGATGCATTAGCAATCCCCTAGAACTTGGCCTCTGCTTTTATGCATATTCTCCATCTTACTCATAGCAGATTGGACCGAAACAAATTTTAGCAGAAGTCAAGCACCCTGATTATCATAGTACTGTATTAGTCTTGACAGAACTGGTTCCCCATCCTAATACAGCTTGCAGTTCTTCCCCCGTGCTTCTTTTAGCTATTTTTATTGTTGATGATGCATAACAAGGGCCTCCATGGAAATTTATTAGCATTTAGTCTAGGATTAAAAGAGCCAATTTAGGATACATTAATTACTGCAACAAATCAATTTACTAGGTGTACCTATGAAGTAAAAAGGGTTCTCCATTTTGGTGTATTATGAATGAACATGCCCTATTTAATGCCCATCTAATACACATACTACGAGAGAGCATCATCTCCATTATTTAGGGCTCCCGATGTCTGCTGGAAGACCTGTTTCTTGATTCATGAAGGGACTTTGTTAATTACTAGTGCAGAAATCCCCTCAGCATTGTCTTGAGTTTGCTGCTTTGAGCCAAGGAGATCTGCATTAAATGTATCTGAAAGTGCTCAATTTCTTCATAGCAGGGTGGCTCTTTCAAATGGAATGCCTCCTGTTTTTACCTAAGTGGCAACATGGTTTTCATGTCCGTGAAGAAATAATGCTTCCTATATTCTGTCCAAGTTATTTTGCGGTATATAAATTTTTAAATAAATACATTTTTAAGTCTTGTAAGACTCCATTAACTTAACATGACTTTTGGCTGATTCAAATGAAATATGCATTTCAGTCACCACACAAACTAGGAAACTGGCTTAACATCCTGCATCTAATCTTTTAAGAACATACTGGTGTTCCTCTAAACACCAAAGAGGTCTGTGTAGGAAGAAGTGACTTGGCAAAGAATAGCTCCTTTAATGAAAGGAACCTCAGAGGTCAGTGACTGAATATTTAAAAAGCAGCCCAAAACAAGACTCTCACAAATATCATTTTCAAAACAAAAAAATTATTATTTTTTTTACAGAAGAATAAACAATCTCCCATACTGGGAGATGTCCATCAAGCCCAGTGTCATATTTTCAACAGTGACCAATCCAGTTACAAGTATCTTAAAGGATCCCAAAAAGCAGACAGAACTCCATGCTGCTTACACCCAAGGCCAAGCAGTGGATTTGCTCAAGTCTACCTTAATGGTTTGTAGACTTTTCTTCCAGGAATGGTACTAGAAAGGTGTGTTTTTCTTTAGACAGCAGGGTTGATATCACATGCGCGCACATACACAGGCAGGTGAGCTCAGAGCTTAATGTAGAGTTCCAAGTATGTGCAGCCCTTCTCATACATAGCAATCTCCTCAATCCCACAATTCAGGAATTAGTGCAATTCTCAGGTAGAAGAAAACAATTATTGCCCAACGTTGGCTTGTGGGATTATCAGTTCTCAGCTTTCTGTGGAGCTGAAAAACTGATAAGAACATAAGAACATAAGCAGTGCCTCCGCTGGGTCAGACCACAGGTCCATCTTGCCCAGCAGTCCGCTCCCGCGGCGGCCCAAACAGGTCACGGCCTGTCTGAGACACCAGAAGGGGCCCCCTTGCCACCTTGATTTCCCATTGAGTTTTATCTTCCCATCGAAGTCCTAACCCTCCGGTCTTGCACATGCACGACCTGGTTGGATTTCTATACTTATTACTTGGTTTGCTTTCTATACCTGTGTTACATCCCAGCACCTCTCTCAGTATCCCACGATCCCCCTATCCCTCAGGAATCCGTCCAATCCCTGTTTGAAACCCTGTACCGTACTCTGCCTGATCACTTCCTCCGGTAGCGCATTCCAAGTGTCCACGACCCTTTGGGTGAAGATCTTTTGGCGTTCTCCAAAAGTGCATCAAACTTCGGGTTTTCTGCCTTCCTGATATTGATTTTCTTTATTTTTCTTTATTTTCATAGTTCTTTCTTGTAAAAATTTAATTTTTTTCAGACCTTCGAGCCACTTGGAGCCTGTTCACAAGCCAGGAGCGTTGACCCTTTTTGGGGTTTAAATTTATTCGATCTTCCCAGATCATTAAGTTCTTCGATCTTGCATTGGCAGTCTTTCCCTCTGTCAAAATCTTCTACTGGCTTTGGACCATCTCAGTCACTGCTCCACATAACTGATGTGTTCAGCGCTGCTCAAGCTTCAGAAAAGGTTACTAAAGATCACTCCAATTTGAAAAACTTTTCAGTACAACATTGGAAGACATGGGAATGTGTGCAACCTCTGATGCACAATTGCAAAGACCATCATCAGCATTGAAGCCAGCACCGGCATCGATCCATCAGGGTTACCTTGTAAAAAGGTGAAGAATGTAGAATATTGAGTTAAATTTTTTATATTACATTACATTACATTACGGATTTCTATTCCGCCTATACCTTGCAGTTCAAGGCGGATTACAAAAGATTTGACTGGACATTTCCAGTGCAGATCACATTACAGAGGATTTGACTGGACATTTTCCAGTGAAGATACATTTTTTTTTTTTTATAAGGGGGGTAGCTGGATAGAAATCTAGGGGACCTTACGGGTTGGATAGTAAACTGACTGTGCCGAACTGAGTGAATTAGCAAATGGAATACAGTTAGAGTAGGCAAGATTA
The DNA here is from genome assembly GCF_902459505.1 of Geotrypetes seraphini. Taxonomy (NCBI): domain Eukaryota; kingdom Metazoa; phylum Chordata; class Amphibia; order Gymnophiona; family Dermophiidae; genus Geotrypetes; species Geotrypetes seraphini. The sequence goes on along the minus strand of NC_047086.1, from coordinate 207,836,558 downwards.
CAATCTATTTTAGGGGTCTGTTAACTTGAAATGTGTTTAGGTGGGGTATTTGGGGGGGAATTATCTGGTGGTATGTGGATTCTCTGGAGGTAGGTGAATTGTCTGGAGGTAGGTGAATTAGTTGGAGGTAGGTGGAGAGGGTTTGAATTTGGATGAATTTTTTGAAAAGCAGGGTTTTGATTTCTTTACGAAATGTTTTGAAGTTGTCCGATGTTGTCAGTAAGTTGGAGATGGAATGGTTGAGTTTTGCTGCTTGTGTTGCCAGAAGGTTGTCAAACATTTTCTTGCGTTGTGTACCTTTGAGTGGGGGGAAGGCAAAAGGGTTCGGAGTTCTTCTGTGTCTTGAGGTGGAGATCTGGTTTAAGCGGTTGTTTAGGTAGGAGGGGGAAGAGCCGTGTACTGCTTTGAATAATAGGCAGTGGAATTTGAATTGAATTTGTGCTTGTATGGGTAGCCAGTGGGAGTCTAAGAAGGCATTTGTTATGTGATCATATTTTCTAAGTGAGTAGATCAGTCTGAGGGCGGTGTTTTGTATAGTCTGGAGTTGCTTTATCATAATGGCTGGACAAGGAAGATATAGGGAGTTGCAATAGTCCAGCAGACCTAAGACTAGGGATTGTACAATTAGTCTGAATTGTGTTTGGTTGAAGAATTTTCTGATTTTACGTAGGTTTCTCATGGTTAGAAAAGCTTTCTGGGTCGTCTTGTTGATTTGGGACTGCATTGTGCAACATCTGTCTATAGTAACTCCTAGGAATTTTAATTCGGGTTGTATTGGGTATTTGGTATTTTTGATTATCAGTTCTGTGATGGTAGGAGTTTTGGCCTTTTCGAGCAAAAGGAATTTTGTTTTTTCAGAGTTTAGTTTTAGTTTGTGATCTATCATCCATTTTTCTACAGTATCTAGGGTAGTTTCCAGCTTTGCTGTGGTGGAGGGCTCTGATGGGTCGAAGGGGATGAGTATGGTGATGTCGTCTGCGTAGCTAAAGGATGTGACATTTAGGTTATCTAAGGTGGCTCCTAGGGAGGAGATAAAGAGGTTGAAGAGCGTAGGTGAGAGAGGTGATCCTTGTGGGACTCCGCAGGGATTTGCCCATGGCTCTGATTTGATATCATTGTATTTTACCTTATAGGTTCTTGATTTGAGGAACCCTTGAAACCAATTGTAGACCTTGCCTGAGATCCCTATGGCGTCGAGTATCTGTAGTAATAAGGTGTGGTCAACAAGGTCAAATGCTGCAGAGAGGTCGAGTTGTATTAGTATCAGCATTTTTCCTTTACTGATGTGTTGCCGGGCTGTATCTAGAAGTGAGACCAGTAGTGTTTCTGTACTATGGTTAGTTCGAAATCCTGATTGTGAGGGGTGGAGTAGGTTATGTTTTTCCAGGTAGTTTGTGAGGTATTGTGTAACTAGGCCTTCTATTATTTTGACGTATATTGGAATTGAAGCGATAGGTCTGTAGTTGGAGGGGCTATCTATTGGGCCTTTGTGATCTTTCATGATTGGGGTGATTTAAGATCTCTCCTAGGTCCTGTGGGAATTGACCTTCTGTTAATGTGGTTTGAATCCATAGCATGAGGTTGGTTTTGAATGTGGTGGAGGAGCTTGATAACAGGTAGGTGGGGCAATTATTTAGTTCGCTGGAAGCATGGCTGTATTTATTGTAGAGTCGGTTCATGTCCGACCAGAGTAGGATTGGGAAGTTGGACCAGTTTCTGTCTGCTATGATGGCTTCACCTGTTGTTGGTCATTATCTCATTATGAACAATTTATTCTTGATGGACCAATTAAATGAGTCCATTCTACAAATAGTGAGACAAGGTTATACTCTTCATTTCAAAAACACTCCTCCAAGAGAGTCTTCTTTCAATTCCCAACAGACTATCCTTCACCAAGAGCTCTCAGCTATATAGAGCAAGTTCTTCTGCAGGAGAGGGACCTAGAGTTCTATTCCAAGTATTTTTTAATACCAACGAAGACTGGAGTTTTTCATCCAATCCTAGATCTCTATGCTCTCAACAAATACTTAGTAAAGAAGTTCAGAATGGTCTCTATAGGAACCCTGTTACCGCATTTGGAGAAAAACAACTGATTGTTCTCAATCTCAAGGAGACCTACACCAGTGGCATACCTAGAGTACATGACACCCGGGGGCTGATCATTTTTTTAACATCCCTGCCCTCAATATAAAAAAATATATTTTTAGTAATTTATTTATTTATATAGCCCAGTGGTAGGCAAGCTCATTAGTCAAAAGAGCCAAAATCAGCAGTACAACGATTAAGATTTTTTTTGAGAACCATACCCCGTGCCCGCTTGTGCTATGACGGCTACGTCAACCCGACTGACACCCTGCTCGTCCGCCTGTAGTCTAAATCGATTCGTAGCAGAGCCTAGAGAATGACACGGGGGAAAAAATTTGTCTCCGTCCCTGCCCTGTCCCCGCAAACCATCTGATCCCATCCACACAAGCCTCAAATAGTTTTATTCTGAACTTATTATATTAAAGTATAAAAAGAAACAATATTCTGTACAATTGTCAATTTATAAATCGGCGTCTTCTCCCCATTTCCCTTCAGCGTCCTCAGCCCACTCTCTCTCCACTTCCCTTCAGCGCATGCAAATAAAAACAATCAATTTTATATCATTTCCATTCTATTCATTCATAGAAATTAAAGTCTAAATAATGCCAGTCACATAACAAAACATGATTTTACAAAAATAATTCCCTGCACAGTCAAGCCTGCAAGGATTACTAGATGTCTTTCAGCAGCTTACCTCCCTCCCCCTTACCTTCGTGGCCAAGTCAAAATGATCTACCAACAATAAAATTTTAAAAACACAAAGCACACTGAACGCAGAGAAAATGTTAATTATCATTTATATTTTGCAGGTTTTCTTTTTTTTTTTTAATTCTTTATTCATTTTAAAACTGACAAACAAGTGATTAATATTAAAACATTACATTACTAATATAATATATAGCACTTGACATTCTTATACATATAATCCATTAAAGTAGAAATTATAACCCTTTCCCCCCACCCAACAATTCTTCAATTAAATTTTCATAATACAACAGAAATCCAATCATTAAATAAAAATATTAATCATCCAATTTCCCCCCTCCCCCAATAAAATACATGTATCCATCAGAAAAGAAAACGATGTTCATTCATTACAATAATTCTCTAATGGCCCCCAGATCTTTATAAAATTGTTATAATTACCTTTTTGTAATTGCTTTTTCCATTTTAAAAATGTGACAAAAGTGAATTCCACCAAAAAGAATAATTAAGATTTGTATAATTTTTCCAATTAGCTGTAATGTGCTGAATTGCCACTCCTGTCATTATTAATAGAAGATTGTTGTTATAAGATGAAATTTGACTTTTTTTCCTCATAGCCATGCCAAACAGAATAGTATCATAAGACAAAGCAACATGATTTTCAAGTAAACGGTTAACCTGCGTCCAAATTGAATTCCAAAATAATTTAATACAGGAACAGTAAAAAAGTAAATGATCCAATGTCCCTTCTTCCAGATTACAATGCCAGCATTTATTAGACTTAGACCTATCTAACTTTTGCAAACGAACTGGGGTCCAAAAAGCTCTATGCAACAAAAAGAACCAAGTTTGGCTCATAGATGCTGACATTGTACATCTCATTCTCCAAGACCAAATTCGTGGCCATTGAGATGCAGAAATTTGCTGCCTTATCTCAATACTCCAAATGTCTCTAAGACCATTTTTTGGTTTTTTTATTCACATATCCAGATAATAATTTATACCACAAAGCGGCTTGATGTCCCAGGAAATCTGCTTGAAAACAAAGGAACTCCAGACTATATTGTATTCAGATTTTTCCATTCAGGGAACCCTACCTGAATAGCCTGCTTCAGCTGCAACCATTTAAAATTTTGTGATTTATTAAGACCGAATCTATGTTGCAGCTGTGAAAATTCAAGCAGTTTACCATCTGAAATAACGTCATTTAGAGTTCAAATGCCTGCAATGATCCAGGTTTTCCATAAGATTTTAGATCCACCAATTTGAATCTTGGAATTAATCCATAAAGATTGATTTGTAGATTTATTTATTGGAATAGGTGTTAAATTGCTAATATATCTCAATGTTTTCCATGTATCTGATAAAATTCTGTTCTCCTTATATCTTCTAGGTATTCCGCGGGTTTTCAAAGAGGTCAAAGCAGATGACTTTAAGCAATGTCACCTCAGTAACAACTATACAAAAATAGACAAATATACCCCTCCCTTTTTACTAAACCGCGATAACGGTTTTTAGCGCAGGGAGCTGTGCTGAATGCACTGCGCTGCTATTGATGCTCATAGGCTTCCTGCACTAAAAACCGCTATTGCGGTTTAGTAAAAGGGGGCCATAGCGCAAAATATAGACAGCAGATATAAATTCAGACACATATTGATCACTAAATTGAAAATAAAATCATTTTACCTACCTTTGTTGTCTGGTGATTTCATGAGTCTCTGGTTGCATTTTCTTCTTCTGACTGTGCATCCAATATTTCTTCCCTTCTTTCAGCCTCCTGTATGCGTCCTCTCCTCCAAACCTCATTCCCTCTCCCAACTTTTTCTTTCTTTCACCCTGCCCCCTTCTTTCTTTCTCTCTCCATGCCCCCTTTCTTTCTGTATGTCTGTATTTCTCTCTTTCTTTCTTTCTCCGTTCCTCCTTTCTTTCTGTCTCCATGCCCCCTTTCTTTTTTTCTGTCTCCATCCCTGCACTAGTATAAACACATGTAGGCAACTATTTGTCTATATAAAGTTGACTTAAAATAAAGCTCCCCTTTATGAAAGTTACCCTCAATAGACTGGGAAATGTGCATTCCTTGATTTTGTTTCTTTCCTGAACAAGTGCCTATAGGCTGCCACTGCCGCCATCGGGAAACAGGCCGCCGCCGAGTTCTGACTGAGCTCTTCCTGCTTCCCCGCTGAAGCGCAGGGCCGACCAACTCTCGCCACCCGATGTCAATTCTAATGTCGGAGAGGAAGTTCCAGGCTAGCCAGGCAATGATTGGCTGGCCCAGAACCTCCTCTTCGACATCAGAATTGATGTCGGGTGGCAAGAGTTTTTCAGCCTTGCGCTTCAGCGGGGAAGCAGGGAGAACTCGGCGGTGGTCTGTTCCCGGATGGCGGCGGTGGCGGCCTATTCCCCGGCAGCGGTGGCTTGTGGAAGGGCAGGGAGGAAGGGAAGCAGGTTGGGCACGAGCTGCAAGCCGCACTCAAGTGGCTAAAGAGCCGCATGCGGCTCGTGAGTCGCAGTTTGCCGACCACTGATATAGCCTATCCTCCCTAAAGAGCTCAGAACATGTTACAGTTTAACATTCACAGTATTACAATATAACATTACATAGGGTTACACCCTCTCCAACCCCATGCCAATGCTGTGGTGAAAACAAAATAAAAAAGATATTTCCTTTCTGTAAGATCCTAGCTCACGCTCGCTGTCTAATATCAGTTGTGGGAAGATACACATTTCAAATCTGACACATTGTAATCACAAAACAGGAAAATACAATTATTCTCCTCCTCCCCCTTGGTATGCCAGTGACCTACACTCACGTTCCCATCCTCCCAGCCCACAGGAACTATCTTCGCTTTTGAATGGGCACACTTTACTTTTTTTTTTTCCTTCTTTTTATTTATTTTGAAATTTCAGATGTTTACAAAGAAACATAACAGGATATGGAAACATAAATCATTTTACATAATTATTACCATTACTAAATCAGAAATTCCATCTAGCCCTCATTAAAGGAGAGGTGCACCATTTTATTACAGAAATCTTTTCAAAGGAAAATTAAAGGAAGAAAACATCTTCCTTCTATATTACATTACATTACATTACATTACATTACATTAGGGATTTCTATTCCGCCATTACCTTGCGGTTCAAGGCGGATTACAAAAGGTTAGTTTAAGGACAGAATTACAGAGAGTTACAGAATTACAGAATTATATGAATTGTAGTGAATAGCTAGAGAGGTAATATGTAGATCTTAAGGGCTTTTTGAGGTCGTGTTGTTATTTCTGTTTTAGGAATTTAGGATATATAAGTATCTTTTTCAAATCAGGCTCCTCAATTTGAAAATAGCTATCTCAACCAATAAAATATATAATCCCCCATTATTTTTTATCAAGAAATTGTATTAACTAAGCAGGATCCCAAAAAATATAATCTATATTTTGAAAAGCCACCAAACACTTGCAAGGAAACTTTAGAAAAAATGTGGCACCAAGTTCCACAACTCGAGGTTTCAAGGCTAAAAAGCCCTTCCTTCTGAGTTGGGGCACACTTCACTTTCAATACAGGGTGCTTCCATTTGGTCTAGCTTCAGCACCCAAAATTTTCACAAAATGTTTAGTTGTAGTAACTGCAACACTCTGCTCTTGCGACTTTCATGTATTCCCTTATCTAGATGACTGGATGATAAGGCCCATTCCCCTCAAGCAGCTCAGTTAACCATCAATCTGACAGTATATCTTCTGGGATTTTCAGTCAGTTGCCAGAAATTTCATCTCTAACCAACTTATACTCTGGAGTTTATTGGAGCCCTTCTAGATGGCTCAAGCTTAGGCATTTTTATCACAACAGAGACTCAATTCTCGTGACTCAAATTTGCCAGAAAGTATCCACTCTTCAACACATCGCCACACACCAAATGATGCGTCTTCTAGGTCACATGGCATCAACAATTCATATAACTCCCTCCAGATCCTCTCCATGCTCTCTTCAACCTCTGTCAACAGATGTTCACTGTTCAGACCATCTCTTTAATGGTTGTCCTCGGACACATGGCTTCCACAGTGTATGTGACGCCACTGGCAAGGCTACATCTTTGAACTCCTCAGTGGACCCTTGTGTCTCGGTGGTCTCAAGCGACAGATTGTCTCTCACAGCATATCTCTGTAACATCATCTCTTCTGTAGTCACTTCATTGGTGAATGATCTCCTTCAATCTATCCAGAGGTCTCCTTTTCCACTTGCCTCCTCATCAAAAGGTGATTACGACGGATGCCTCTCCTTATGCTTGGGGGGCACATATGGACGGACTACAAACCTAGGGCCATTTCACATCAATTTCCTAGAGTGCAGAGTGATGTATTAAGCCCTCGAAGCTTTCCAGCATCTTTTGCACCCTCGAGTCCTCCTCCTTGCACAGACAATCAAGTAGCAATGTACTGCATAAACAAGCAAGGAGGCACGGGGTCTCTCCTGCTATGTCAGGAAGCCCACAAAATTTGGCTTTGGGCAACTGCTCGCAACCTTTTCTTAAAGGCTGTCTACATTCAAGGGGAGAAGAATTCCATAGCAGGCAACCTCAGCAGAATTCTTCAACCTCACGAATGGATTCTCAACTCTGCAGTTCCTCATCCAATCTTTGCTCAGTGGGGCACTCCATAAGTGGACTTATTTGCAGCTTCCAACAATCACAAGTTGCCCCAATTTTGCTCCAGACTTAACTCACCTCTCCATCTGGAGGCCGATGCGTTTCTGCTGGATTGGACGGGCCTGTTTCTATATGCATTTCCTCCAACTCCTCATCTTGACTCTTTTCAAACTAAAGCGAGAGTCGGCCAGGGAGCCAATACCTTTGCAAATTTTTTCTACTCTGCTTACTCAGAATCAAGGATCCCTTCTCCATTCCAACCTGCACTTGTTACACCTGACAGCTTGGTTTCTCTCGGCCTGAATTCTTCTTACTTGCAACTCTCTCAGCTTGTTCGACATATTATCGACGCCTCCAGGAAGCCAGCCATTCAACAATGTTATCAACAAAAGTGGACTAGGCTTTCTTCCTGGTGTCTTCTTCATCATCACGATCCAACTTCCTTGTTAGTGGACTTTGTGTTGGATTATCTTCTTCATCTGTCTGATTCTGGACTCAAATCTACATCTATCAGAGTCCATCTCGGTTCTATTAAAGCTTTTCACATGCCAGTCAAGGGTAAATCTCTCAATGCTCATCCTTTTGGTCTCCAGGTTCATGAAAGGACTTTTCAATGTTAAATCACCTCTCAAACCTCCTCCTGTAGTCTAGGACCTTAATGTAGTTCTTTCCAGGTTGATAAAGCCACCATTTGAGCCTATGACCTCAGCTCATCTCAAGTTTCTTACCTGGAAAGTTGTTTTTCTGATCTCGCTCACTTCTGCCAGTTGGTTCAGTGAGTTACAAGTGTTGGTGGCAGATCCAACCTTCACAGTTTTTCACCATGATAAAGTGGTTCTACACACACATCCAAAGTTTCTTATGAAAGTTGTCATGGAGTTTCATCTCAGTCGATTGTTCTCCCAGTTTTTTTCCCTAAGCCTCATTCTCATGCAGGAGAAATGGCTCTTCCCACTCTGGACTGTAAGCGTGCTTTGGCCTATTACATTGACAGGACAAAGCCACACCGCACAGCCCCTCAAGTTGGGGCACCCTGTTTCCAAGAGAATGATTTCCAACTGGTTAGCTGTCTGTATATCGTTCTGCTATCCTCAGACTGGATTGCACCTGGAGAGTCATGTCACAGCTCACAAGATCCGAGCTATGGCAGCTTATGTAGCTTTCCTTGGATCTACTCCTAATGAGGAAATCTGTAAAGCTGCCACCTGGTCCTCAGTTCATACGTTCACCTTGCTTTACTGTCTGGAGTCTTTCTCCAGAGAGGATGGGCACTTCGGCCAGTCAGTATTACAAAATTTATTTTCTTGAAGGCCAACACTCCCACCATCTCATTCTGGTTAGCTTGGAGGTCACCCATGTGTGAGAATATCTGCCTGCTGTCCCTGGATAGCACCTGTTACGGAAAGTAACTGCTTTTACAGGTGAGTAACTGCTTTTAACCACCACCCTCTGGTGTGTGTCTGTCAACCAGTTTTTAGCTCAGTTCACTTTGGGTTCTAATGTCAGCCCATCAAGTTTATTCAAGGGCCTCCTTCTGTCAGATAATCTTATTGATGTACCTGTGGTTTAGTTTGTCTGTCTTGTGATATGCAGACTGTGCCTGCTAGGTCTGGCCCTAGGGTTAGACCTGTATCAAAAGCAGACAGTTCCCAACCTGCTCAGGTTAAACCCCAGTTTAGCATTTTGCCTGACGTACCTTCTGTAACCAGTAGAGGGAGCCCTGGGGTTAAGCAGCAGTTTTCCCTTCCTCCACGCAATCCTAGAGGAAGTAACCGCATATCCTCTACACCTGAGGGTTTGGGGCATGGTTGCCAGCTCCTAAACCAGAGGTCTGAGCTTCTTGAGAGACAGAGGGAGATTTGGAGGGAACAGAAGCAGCTGCAGAGCTCAGGGCTGGGAGATCTGCAAGGCTGTTCTTTACCTGAGGGTATGGAACTTACAGAGGCCGGAGCAGAGATACCTTCTGACACTTTTGAAGTATCCCAAGCCATGGAACTGGAGCTGGAGCCAATTACTGAGGTACCTAACAGTGTCCAGCCCATGGAAATATGCTGGTCCAAGGCAAGTGTTTAAAACTCTTAAGTGGATTACAAATATCCGGGTTTTGCTGGTTGGACTATTTTTGATACTGTACCTTGTCAGTCTTGCTATGTCTAAAGTAGAATAGGATTCTTTTGACAAGGGCTGTGCTGAACTTATCCTGTTGTGGATTAGTTTTTCTTTTCTTCCTTTTTGAAGGTTGACTGTTTTGTAACTAAGGTGGTGGGGTTTGCCCCACGTTCATGCTGTGGGATAGAGGGCCAAATCTTGGCAAATTATCACCACATGGAGCACGCCATCTTGCCTAGCACTACTGCTGCTGGATGAATCAGTGCTGGTGCACTGATACAAGCACAAGTCTTCCTGAGGAAAGTAAAGACTTATGTTTTTGGACTATTTTTGGTTTGAGTGAAACCTTGCTGACTGGAACTCTTGATTATATGAAGATTCCATTTTTGCTTGAAAGATAAGGTTTCTTGTTTTGGGTTTAAAACCACGTTGAAGCTTTTTTGTCCAGATTTAGGACCATTAAGCTATACCAAACCTTATGTTTTGGGACTTTATTGTTTGCTGCTGTATCCTGACAAAGTTTATGTTTGATTTATTTGAGGACTGGGTTAAGAACAAAAGAATGAAGCAACTGGTTTATTTTGTTCTGAAGAATAAATCCAGTCCTGATTTTGATTTTCAACTTCCTAATTTGTTTGTGTTTTCTTCCACTAAACCTGACTTTCTTTTTCCTTGTGTCGCCCACCGCGGCTCACGAGTATATCCTTGTCCCAGCGGTCCAGGATCCATTTCCCTGAGCCCGTTGATGACAGTCTATCTGTCTGTAAGTAACTATATTTGGAACAGGAGCTCTCTTTCACTGATTATGCAGGTATAATACAGCACTCCTTAGTCTCTTTAACTCCAATAAACCTCTTCTATGCAATGACTGCCTGAAAATCCTCCAATGTCATTAACTTCAGTACTGATCACAGTAGCAAATAAATCATGTGTCTGCTTCAATACCTTCTATAACAACTTCTATGGTCCCTGAAAAAGATGTTCAATGAAATAATTAAAAATGTACTGCAAGGGCTTACCAAATTGTTAAATATCAGCAACCCAGCACTAGGCTACCTCAGTCTACTAGTGTCACTTCTGTACAGAGAGGCATATGTTCTCCTTTAAAATTTAATTGGTCCCCTCGTGGCATAGACTTTCTCTACCTTACTCTCCTCCTCCATAATGTAGAAGCTATTTAAATGTTCTAGAAGGCCCAATGAAATAAGAAACTTGTCTCATATCGGGCTTTTTAGGAAAGCAATAAGAACATGGTTATTTCAGCAATATTTTTAATTTGGGTGGATATTATAAGGATCGCCGGTGCTTTAGTGATCCTTGCAGCTGCCATATTATGTTAAGGTAAGAGTGGGGAAGCTGGCCGAACATGCAGGCCTTTGGAGGGGGAGGGCAGGGCAGACCTTCAGGGGAAGCATGCAGGCCTTCAGGACAAGCTGGGGGAACATGCAGGCCTGGGGAGGGTGGCCCTGGTATAGGGAGGGAAGAGGGGGTTCAAAGAGATGTGCATATAACGGGGGAGGGGGATAAATAATGGGTCTAAAAACAGAGGACAGGGAGAGAGATGGTGGACAATGGAATTTAGGGCAGGAAGGAACAGAAAGGGAGAGAAGTTCGACACAGGGGGATATATAGAGGGGGGTGGGGGATAGAGATACTGGATAGGAGTGTAGTTGGGAAGAGAAAGGTAGAGCTGGTAGATCCTGGGGTGGTGGGGAAGGAAGGAGAGATGCTGGATGAAGGGTAGTTGAGAAAAGGAGAGATGGTGGATCTGGGGATAATGGGGTCCATCGCAGCTGCAGGGGGATGGAGATGAAAAAAGGAAAGATGCCAGACCTCCAGGGGAGGGAAGGAAAACGGAAGGGGAAGACAGATGGAAGATGGATGATTAGCACAGAGAAAGAAGAGAGAAGGAGATCCTGATCAGAAGACAACCAGAGCCTAGGATCAACATTATTTGAATAATGACCAGACAACAAAAGGTAGAAGAAATAATTTTATATTCTGTTTTGTGATTACAATATGTCAGATTTGAAATGTGTATCCTGCCAGAGCTGCTGTTAGACCGCAAACGTGAGCTAGGATTTAACAGAGAAAGGAAAAGTCTTTTTTGTTTGTTTATTTTGTTTACACCGCACCAGTGTGAGTAGGAGAGGGCAAAGGGGGTGAAGAGGCTATAAAATAAACCCACCAGGATGTTTAAAAAAAACACCCAATTGGGCAGGAAAATCCATTCGGAAAATCGATTCAGTTGGCTGAATCGAATTGAAAATTTTTTTTCCTGAATCGAGCAGCACTAGTACATAGAGGTCTCAAAGGCATTGGCTTTCATTAGTTGTCAATTATTAATAAACACAGACGTTGCCATTTCACTCACAAATTAGATTCCAGCCTAATTTGTGAGTGAAGTTTCAATGTCTTTGTAATGAATCATTTGTTATATTTGTAAAATGACCCCTTTTCTTTTATAATTGTACCTAAATTTTAGTATTGTAAACCAACCAGATACATGTCGATGTTCGGTATATAGAATAAACTTGTCCCAGCCAAGGATTCCTGAAACCGAGCTGGGTAGAACCTAAACGCCAGCGTTCTTTTTCAAGGAGGCAAAAAAGTCTTTTAGCATGGCGATCCTCCCTTGCCAATCTGGACGTGCTTCATTTTTTAAGATAAATGTTCATACTTCACCTTTAATGCTTATTTTTCTCTTTGGCTGATATCCTGGGGGGATAAAACTATTTAGTTATGCAGATGATTTTACGATTATCATCCCATTCACCAATTCTGTCTCCGAAACTATTCCCAAAGCTTCAGAAGCTATAGACATGATGGAACAATGGATGACAAACTTTAGGCTCAAACTTAATTCAGATAAAATGACTTTTTTTCATTGCTTCACCACATCCACTTGACTTTAAATCACCCCTCTGTATCAATAACCTTAGTTACCCTATCCAGCCCTCCATAAAGATACTAGGTGTAACTCTGGATCAATGCCTAACCATGAAAGACCAACTAGATTCCTTTATCAGAAAGGGATTTTTCACTCTCTGGAAACTCAGATCCCTTAAAGCTTATTATCCCAGGACAAGCAGGCAGCATATTCTCACATGTGGGTGACGTCATCTACGGAGCCCCAGCGCGGACAGCTTTTCAAGCAAACTTGATTGAAGTTTCAAGTTTGCTACACTGCACCACGCATGTGCATGCCTTCTTGCCCACTAGAGGGCGCATCCCACCTCGTGGTCCTCAGTTCAGTTTTTTCCGCGGAGCCAGAAGCCCTGTGGATATTGAGCTCTGCTATTTTGCCTTCTGTCACCGCGTCCGGTTGTTTTTTCGTTGGTCGCTGTGCTTTATTTTATCTTTTCTTTCTTTCTTGATTGTTTTTTTAAAAAAAACGAGTTTTTTCCTTCAGTCGGCTCCGGGGGCTCCCGTGAGCCGCGGCCGCGGCAGGCCTTGTTTCCGGCCTGTTCGGGTTTCATGTCCCGTCCCCTGACGGGTTTCAAAAAGTGCACCCGGTGTGAGCGGTTACTCTCCATTACAGATCCACACCGGTGGTGCTTGCTTTGCTTGGGGCCCGAACATCCGACTGACTCTTGCGATCGGTGCTCCACCTTTCAGGCCAGAGCGCTCCGCCGACGCAGTGCCAGGATGGCGGAGCTCTTTGCGGTCGACTCCGCGCCGGGGAAGGCCTCGACGTCGGCCTCGGCTTCGGCCCCGGCCTCGACATCGGCCTCGGTTCCCTCGGCCTCGCCTCGACCTTCGTCTTCTTCGAAGCCTACACCCTCGCTTAAGCCTGCCTCGGGTAAGTCCTCTCTTCCTTCCTCGACTCCAGGGTCGACTAAGAAGCCATCCTCGGGCTCCTCGACGGCGGGTGGGTCGTCCTCGGCCCCGTCAAGGAATACGGCCACTAATGCCCCGAGGGAATACTCGAGACCGAGGTCGCCCTCCAGGGAGCATCCCCCGGCCTCGGACCTACCGACCATGGTAGGGATCCCGGCGTTCCAGGATCTGTTACGAGCCCTGATTGCCTCGGAGCTCTCCGGGGCCCTCGAGCAATTGCAGCAAGCCGCAACCTCGGCTGCTCCGACCTCGATGGCCCCGGCCTCGGCGGTCTCGGCCTCGACTCCCTCGGGCACCGGGGCGGCGCCGACCTCGACCCCGACCTTACCCTCGACTTCGGCCTCGGGGGCCCCGCCTGAGAGAAGCGTACGGCCCCGTGACAAGGTGCGCAGGGTGCGTCGGATCTCCTCCTCCTCTTCCTCGAGGTCCTCCCGGGGCTCTTCACCCTCGGGCAGGCCTCGGGCGAGGTGTCGTCCGAGGAAGCCCAAGCGGTCGCGAGGTTCTCCTCGGCGCCGTGATCGCTCTTCGCCTCTCGGGGGTGAGGCCTTGCGAGTCTCGGAGCTTCGCCTCGACAACCCGAGGTTGCTTCGTTCTCCCGTCCGAGGGGGTTCGTGTGACTCCTCGCTGAGGAGGAGGGGGCGTATCTCGGTCCCTCGGACTCCTGGGACTTCTCCCAGAGGGTCTTCGAGACGGGGACGTTCCCCGACCCCCTCGAGGCCATTGGATCGGGCCTCTTGGGGCTCGGGGTCAGGTAGGGAGCCGCACTACTCCCATGAGGCTTCCCCCTTCTGTTCGGCGGAGAGGTCGAGAACCCCCTCGCCGCCCGCCAGACCGTCCTCCTTCACCAGTTTTGTTCAGGACATGGCACGTGCTTTGGGTCTGGACCTCATGGCGGGATCCCAATACACTAAGGAGTTCCTCGAGGAGCAGGACCTCCCCACTCCCCCGAGGGAAACCCCCAGGCTTCCTTTGAATAAGGTCCTTCTTCAGACCTTCCTTAAAAACCTGACTTCACCTCTTACAGTCACAGCGGTGCCGTCCAAGATGGAGAACAAGTATAGAACAATCCCACCTAAGGGATTTGATAAGGCTCAACTATCTCACCAGTCTTTGCTGGTCGAGTCGGCCCTGAAGAAGACGCAACCCTCCAGGGTTTCTGCGGCGGTTCCGCCCAGTAGGGAGGGTCGGACCCTCGACAAGTTTGGTCGTCGCCTCTATTCGAATTCCCTCATGGCAACCAGGGTTCTCAACTATGCCTTTACATTCTCATCTTATTTAAGGGGCATGGTGAAGGACCTCCCTCAGTATAGAGAGGACCTGCCGGATTCCCGTAGGGATGGGTTTGACAAGTTCATGTCCAACCTTTCTCAATTGCGCCTGTACCTCTTCCATGCGGTGTACGACGCATTTGAACTTGTCTCGAGGGTGTCGGCTTTTGCGGTAGCGATGCGCCGGCTGGCGTGGCTGCGCACCCTCGACATGGACCCTAATCTGCAAGAGCGTCTGGCGGATCTCCCTTGCGTGGGGTCCGAACTATTCGATGAATCCCTAGAGGCGGCGACCAAACGGTTGTCGGAGCAGGAACGCTCTTTGGCCTCCTTGGTCCGACTAAATTCTCTCACTAGCCAGAACATGGGGAAGAGGAGGAGGCCTAGCGATAATCTACCGGGAACAGCTAAAATGTACCATTCTCAACACAATATCCTCACCCAACGCTGAAATTCTAACCATCTCCCTAACCTCTAAATCACTGCCCTCCTCGCTAACTATCACGTTATTCTATATACCTCCCAAAAAATGGACACTGGCCAAAGAGGATTTCGCGGAATCACTATTAACCAACTCCCTAACAAGCCCGTACAATCTTCTATGCGGGGACATCAACATCCATCTTGAACAATCTGACCAACCAGAAATCGCGGACATATGGTCACTGCTCACCCAACTAGGCTATGCCAAACAACCCCCTACTAAAACCCACCAAAAAGGTCACCAACTAGACCTGGTCACCTTCTCTTCTAAGGAACTGGCCAATCCCACGTTTTACTGGAAGCAAGGCAGCTGGTCCGACTCCCTCTGGTCAGATCACTCCCTATACACCTTCTCAATAGGTTGCCAACAAAAAACCCCAAAAACCAACAAAACCAGAATGATCAAAACCCACACTTCCAGAGGAAAAATCGACCCAGTGGAATTCTGGTCCCGCTTCGAAACATACACCAAACAAACCGAAGAAACGGAAAAAATCATGACCTCATGGATCGTGGATAGCACGAACATACTAAACGAAATAGCCCCCATGAAGACCCGCAGAATAAGAAACTCAAACCAAGAAGGCTGATTCGATTCAGAACTACTGCTATTAAAAAAGGAGCTCAGAAAAACAGAAAGACTATGGCAAAAATCAGGAACCCAAGAACATAGACTGGCCTGGAGACAAAAATTAAAAAATTACAAAAACCTTACCAACGAAAAAAGAAAAAACTTTTACTCCCACAAAATTGGCAACATTAAAACCAACAGTAGTAACCTCTTTAAATTGGTTAACGACCTATACAACATCGAAACCATCACAAACATCTATGAAGAACCCACTATAACTGCCAACGACCTCGCAGACTTCTTCATCACCAAAACTCAAAAACTAAGATCAACCTTACCCACCAAGATGAATCCCCTCGAACTATTCCCCATTCTCCCAGACCCCGATACATCTAACCCAAACCCAGGATCCATAACAGACCCTAGCTGGAAACAATTCTCAACAATAGACTGGCAAACCTTTAACACCTACTACAATAAATACACCCACTCCTTCTGCAAATTGGACACATGCCCACCATATATCATGAAAACTGCCCCATGCCACTTCAAAGCAAACATGATGACATGGGTCAACCACCTACTATCTACAGGAAACTTCCCACCAGAGCAAGGACATATTCTGATAACCCCAATTATAAAAAACGCAAAAGAATCCCCAAATTCCCCATCTAATTACAGACCGATCGCAAACATCCCCCTTTTCACCAAAATAGCAGAAGGGGTGGTAAAGACTGAACTCTCCACTTACCTAGAAAAATTCAACATCCTCAGCGACAATCAATCAGGCTTTCGCACGGACCACAGCACCGAAACCATAATTGCCTCCCTCCTCGATTATCTTCACACGCTCTTCAGTCTAGGATCAAGTGCCTTGATCATACAGCTAGACCTAAGCAGTGCCTTTGACCTGGTCGACCACACCATACTCCTCGAATGCCTGGCACACATTGGCATATCCGATCAGGTCCTCAACTGGTTCCAGGGGTTCCTAAAAAATAGATCCTACAAGGTACTCAAGGACAACAATATCTCACATAGCTGGGACAACACCTGTGGCGTCCCGCAGGGCTCCCCCCTCTCCCCCACTCTATTCAACATCTACCTGGCCTCCCTAGGCAACCTCCTTCACACCCTCAAACTCAAATTTTTCATATATGCAGACGACATCACAATAGCCATCCCCCTTACCAATTTCACACCAGAACTACTTGACTACATTACTAACATTTTCAACCAGATTGAACGTTGGATGTTATCGTTCAGGCTGAAACTAAACCCGGACAAAACAAAATTTTTTCTAGCCACCCCCAAGGAAAAAATCAAAAACACCACAATTCATCTGAAAGGAATGACCTTCCCCCTAGAACCCTCCTTAAAAATACTGGGAGTCATCCTAGACAAAAACCTATCCTTAGAAAACAACACAGACCTCATTATCAGGAAATGTTTCATGGTACTTTGGAAACTTCGTACCATAAAAAAATTCTTCAATGACACCTCCTTCCGCCTACTAGTACAATCCTCCATTCTCAGCATTCTGGACTACTGCAACATTATCTATCTGAGCGCCACAAAGAAAACCACCAGGAGACTAAAAACGATCCAAAACACCGCCATTCGCCTCATCTATGGCCTGAAGAAATGGGAACACATCTCCCCATACTACAACCAACTTCACTGGCTGCAATTCGAATCCAGAGTTCTTTTCAAATTCGCATGCATATGCTACAAATCGATAAATGGTCTTTCGCCAAGATACATCACTCCCCACTTAAATCTTCACTGCACCAACAAGAAATCCCGCAGAATTCAGCTGTTCGCATACCCTTCGCCAAAGCTTTGTCAACTCAAAAGATTCCTTGATAAAACCCTCGCCTTCCAAGCAGCCAAGATGAACCCATGGCTAGCCCAAATGATACTCGAGGCCCCCAACTACCTCGACTTCAGAAAATCACTCAAAACCCACCTTTTCAGCAAACAAAACCCTTAACTGACCCTTCAGATAATCTCAAGGCCCCCTACCCGACTCTTCTCCTTCACGATAGCTCCTATCTCCCCCTGCTTCTCCTTCCCACTTCCTTCAAGTCTGACCAAATCTGTTGTAAATCCGATTAATTTGTTGTAATTCTGCCCTCTTCATCTACGAAGTTGGCTAAACTTGTTGTAAATTTCCCTTCTCATCTGCCAAGTTTTGGCTACAGTTGTTGTAAATCCTATAAATTTGTTTTAAATCTACAAGTCTATGCGGATCCTAATCTAATTTAATGTAAACCGCCTAGAACTCGCTGGGTATGGCGGTATATAAGAATAAAATTATTATTATTATTATTATTATTAAAACCTCGGGCCATGCCGCAAAAACCTTTCCGGCCACCCCCGAGGCGTTACCCTCAGAAGACGACGCCGGCCTTTTCTAGGCCTCCACCTCGGCGTCCACCTCATCAGGGGAGAGGCGGACAATCTAAGCCTCCGGCGCAGGGCGCGTCCAAGCCTGCGCCGTCCTTTTGACAGTCTGCGCGGATGGGGCAGGTTCCCCTCCGCGTTCACGCCGGAACCCCTACCCATAGGGGGGTCGACTCCGGGCCTTTTATGCGGCTTGGACCAAGATAACATCCGACGCCTGGGTGCTCCGGACCGTCTCCGAGGGCTACTCTCAACTTCTGCGCTACGCTGCCGGAACAGCCACCGGGGCTCGCCCATACGATCGGACCCAGCTCCCCATCCTCCTGGAGGAGGCCAGGGCCTTGTTGAAGCTTCGGGCGGTGGAACCTGTACTCCCCGACCAGCGAGGGCGTGGGTTTTACTCCCGTTACTTTTTGGTCCCCAAAAAGACCGGGGACTTACGCCCCATTCTAGACCTCAGGAGGCTCAACAAGTTCCTGGTCCGGGAAAAGTTCCGGATGTTGTCGCTTCCGGTATTATACCCTCTCTTGGAGGAAGGGGACTGGATGTGCTCCCAGGATCTGAAGGAAGCGTATACCCATGTTCCGGTACATCCCGCCTTCCGCAAATTCTTGCGATTCCAGGTGGGCGAGCTCCACCTGCAGTACCGGGTCCTCCCCTTTGGCCTGGCTTCGTCCCCTCGAGTCTTCACGAAGTGTATGGTGGTAGTCGCGGCAGCCCTGCGGTCTCGGGGGCTTCAGGTCTTCCCCTACCTGGACGATTGGCTGATCAAGGGCCCGACCAGGGAGGGGGTTATCTCAGCAACCCGACAGTCTATCATCTTCCTTCAATGACTGGGCTTCGAAGTGAACTTTCCCAAGTCACAGTTGTGCCCGTCCCGATCACTTCAGTTTATAGGCGCAGTGCTGGACACTGTTCGCCTCCGTTCGTTCCTCCCACCTCCTCGGTAGGAGGCCCTGATTCGGTTGGGTCGTCTCGTTTCTCAACTGCCTGTGGTGTTGGCTCAGCGCATGATGATGCTTCTGGGCCACATGGCGTCTACGGTCCACGTCACTCCGTTCGCCAGACTGCACCTGAGAATTCCTCAGTGGACTCTGGCCTCTCAGTGGCGCCAGGAGTGCGATCCTGTCTCTTGTCGCATAACGGTGACTCCTTCTTTGAGACGTTCGCTCCGTTGGTGGACCGACTCTTCGAATCTTTCCGGGGGTTTGCTCTTTCTCGTCCCTCCACATCGCAAAGTTCTGACCACGGACTCCTCGGAGTACGCGTGGGGGGCCCACCTCGACGGTCTGCGGACCCAGGGCCTGTGGTCGGCGGAGGACCGACGCTGTCACATCAATGTGTTAGAGCTTCGTGCCATCTTTCTGGCGGCTCGAGCATTCTGCCACCTGCTCCGCGATCAGGTAGTCCTCGTGCGAACGGACAACCAGGTGGCCATGTACTATGTGAACAAGCAAGGTGGGACGGGCTCTTGGTCCCTCTGCCGGGAAGCTCTGCGCCTTTGGGAATGGGCGGTCTCCCAGAACATCTTCCTACAGGCGGTCTATATCCAGGGGGAACAGAACTGCTTGGCAGACAAACTCAGTCGGCTTCTCCAGCCGCACGAGTGGTCACTCAACTCCAGAGTCCTGCGCGAGGTCTTCGACCGCTGGGGGACTCCACAGGTGGATCTGTTTGCCTCCCCGGAGACTCGCAAACTACCCCTGTATTGTTCTCGGATGTACTCCCCGGATCGTCTAGAAGCGGATGCCTTTCTTCTCGACTGGGAAGGGAGGTTCCTTTATGCGTTCCCTCCTTTCCCCTGATCTTGAGGACGTTGGTTCATCTCAAATCATCCAGAGCCACTATGATTCTCATTGCGCCTCGGTGGCCTCGTCAACACTGGTTCTCCCTGCTTCTTCAACTCAGTATCAGGGAGCCTCTGCTTCTGCCTGTGTTTCCCTCTGCTATCTCAGAGTCGGGGTTCGCTGTTGCATCCCAATCTTCAGTCGTTACACCTGACCGCTTGGTTCCTTTCGGTGCGGGAAGTTTTGGAAGCCTCGCGCAAGGTCTCGACCAGGCTTTGTTATTCCCAGAAATGGACCAGGTTTTCCTCCTGGTGTTCCTCGCGTCATCTGGATCCGGATTCGGTCCTGGTGTCTTCGGTACTGGATTATTTGTTACATTTGTCTAATTCCGGCCTGAAGACGACATCTGTCCGGGTACATCTCAGTGCCATTTCGGCTTTCCATCGGCACTTGGACGGATGTTCTCTTTCGCTTCATCCTCTGGTGACGCGTTTCATGAAGGGTCTAATCAATGTTTGTCCCCCTCTGAAGCCTCCTCCTGTCGTTTGGGATTTGAATGTTGTCTTAGCTCAACTGATGAAACCTCCCTTTGAGCCTATCGACAAGTCTCTCCTGAAATTTCTTACTTGGAAAGTGGTATTTCTGATTGCCCTCACATCTGCTCGACGGATTAGTGAGCTGCAAGCTTTGGTTGCGGATCCGCCTTTCACTGTGTTCCATCATGACAAGGTGGTTCTCCGCACCCATCCTAAATTTTTACCTAAAGTTGTGTCTGATTTCCACCTCAATCAGTCCATTCTCCTTCCTGTGTTCTTTCCTAAGCTCCACTCCCATCCTGGCGAGACGGCACTCACACGCTTGACTGTAAGAGGGCATTGGCTTTTTATCTCCAACGTACCAGGTCTCATAGGAAGGTTCCTCAATTGTTTTTGTCCTTTGATCCTAATCGTTTAGGACATCCTGTTTCCAAGCGCACCTTGTCCAACTGGTTGGCTGCTTGTATTTCTTTTTGCTATGCTCAGGCTGGTCTTACGCTCCCGGGTCGAGTCATGGGGCATAAGGTCCGGGCGATGGCAGCTTCGTTTGCTTTCCTCCGATCTACTCCTATGGAGGACATATGTAAAGCTGCCACTTGGTCTTCGGTTCATACGTTCACCTCCCACTACTGTCTGGACACTTTGTCCAGAAGCGACGGCCGGTTTGGCCAGTCGGTGTTACGTAATCTGTTTTCCTAAATTGCCATCCTCCCACCTGCCCTTTTTTGGTTGGCTTGGAGGTCACCCACATGTGAGAATATGCTGCCTGCTTGTCCTAGGATAAAGCACAGTTACTTACCGTAACAGGTGTTATCCAGGGACAGCAGGCAGATATTCTCACAACCCGCCCGCCTCCCCGGAGATGGCTTCTTTGCTAGTTATGGACCTGAGGACCACGAGGTGGGATGCGCCCTCTAGTGGGCAAGAAGGCATGCACATGCGTGGTGCAGTGTAGCAAACTTGAAACTGCAATCAAGTTTGCTTGAAAAGCTGTCCGCGCTGGGGCTCCGTAGATGACGTCACCCACATGTGAGAATATCTGCCTGCTGTCCCTGGATAACACCTGTTACGGTAAGTAACTGTGCTTTTTGTTACATCGGTTTTTAGAATCCTAGTCCAATCCCTCGTACTAAGCCTGCTTGTCTACTGTAACATCGCCTATTTGGCAATTTCCCAAAAAAATATGCGACGCCTACAACTGTTGCAGAATGCGGCAGTCAGACTAATTTTTGGACTAAAAAAATTTGACCACGTGACACCCTACTACCGGCAGCTACATTGGCTGCCGATGAAGGCACGCGTAAAGTTCAAATTTGCCTGTTTCTACTTTAAAGCATTACACGGACTTGCCCCCAAATACATTACTGACCTTTTCTCCTTCTCAACCAACAGACACAAGAGAAGTTCACATTCCAACTTCGTTTCCCCCCCCAGTGAGAGGTTGCAAACTGAAAAAACACCATGAATTCCTTCTCTCACACCAAGCAGCATCATAGGGTAAAGACCTAGAACAATTACTTTCGCCCTCTACTTATGAGGAATTTAGGAAACGTCTAAAAACACACCTGTTCCCTAAAACATCTTGACAACTGATCCACTTATCTCTTTCCTCTCAATAGCGACCTACTGTCCTTTTGATCACTTTTCTCCTCAACAATGAATTTCCTGTCTAATTACTTCTCTTTCTTCTTCCCCTCTTTAAGTCAGTCAATTTGTACCTTTGCTTAATCTTTTGTAAACCGCATAGAACTTCACAGTATTGCGGTATATAAGCTGTTATTATTATTATTATTATTATTTTCTCTTGGAAAAGTAACTCTTTATATTTGTATCAAGAATTTTTCACATTATCACACAACACTTATTATGATTTACAACATCTTAAATAGACAGCAGAGAGGGAGAGAAGAGGTGTAACATAGATATGATAAAGTAACAGGACATTAGGTAGGTAAGGGTGAAAAACTTGAGGAAAACTTGCATCTGCATTCAGAAAAGGTGCAAGCAACTGATTGGGCATGAGGGGTGTGATAAGTAAGTCTTTTATTATAAGCAGCTAATATTAGTCCTTGAGTGTATGCCTAGTTAGTTGCCCCTTCCATTAAAGGCTTGGGGAACAGCCAGGTTTTCACCTGCTTTCTGAAGTAGAGGCTTCACGTAACACAAGCCTTTGTGGGAGTGTGGGGAAGGCTCATTGGCGGTTGTTCTATCACATGATTGGTTGTGGAGATGATGTGGTTGGGGATGCTTTTTGGAAGGACTTTAGAGACAGGGGTGAGCAACCTTGGTCCTTGAAAGCCGCAACCCAGTTTGAATTTCAGTATTCCCCCAGTGAATATGCATGAGTTCTATTTGCATGCATTGCCTCCATTTGTATACATATCAAGGAAATCCTGAAAACCCAACTGGGTTGTAGCCTGTGAGGATCAAGGTTGCCCTCTCCTGTGCTAGGAGATGTATTCTGACCCATTTCCATTAAGGGTCTTGAAAATTAGAGACTATATTAAATTTTAGCCCTGAATTGTACCAGTGCCCTGTGGCAAAGACCCCACATTTAAACCACTTGGACAAGAAAGTATTCTGGGGCGATGATCTGTGCATAAATTGCAGCCCATTAATCTTACATGGTGCAGTACTGGCATATGGTCCTTCAGCTGAGTCTCTGAACTGAAAGGAAGCTCAGGAGTGGAAGGCATGAGATGAAAGTGAAAGGGATAGACTCGGGAGTAATCTAAGGAAAAGGTGGTACTGTATATGTGTAGAGCAGCCTCCCAGTGGAGGCAGTGGAGAACCAAACTATTTCTGAATTCAAGAAAGCTTCCAGAAAGCACATAGAACATCCTACGGGAGAGGAAGAGATTGTGGATAAGACCATATGGTGTTTATCTGTTGTCATTTTCTGTATAATTCGGCAGGTTCACTCAGACTGGTAACTATTATGCCTGTAAGATTATCTTGATGTTCAGGTGGTATTTGCATTGTGTGGTATCTCCTAATTGGCCTTTTTTTGTTGTTGTTATTGATGGCAGGAAAAATTGCTAAATGCCACTTGGGCAAGTATGACAAACCAGACAAAGGAGGATCTGGAAAAGCAGCTGAACTGCTGTGGGCTGTTAAATGACATGAATATACAGAAGGAACGTACCACGTGCCGTGCGGTGAGTGGAGAACGTCACCCACTTCAGGATTCTGTAAATGCTCATTTGTCTAGTATAGCGAAGAGCCTGCACACAGACTTGCGCTCGTGAACTTGTCTTATAAACTTTGCTTTCCATAACGTATATCCTTCATGTAGATTTTGCAGATTGCAGTAATTTGAGCTCTCCAAATGCTTAGGAGAGTTTGACCTAGACAGCAAACTTTTAAATTTTGCATAGCAATTCCATGCCCTCCCCCCCCCCCCAAAAAAAAAAAAGTGAAACACGAATCACAGAGCTTAGTGACCTAGTAATAAAGCCTCAGCCTACCTATGTGTACACCAGACATACCATTTAAATGCTAGGACAAATTACTAAAATAGCTAGTAACCCTTTTAAACCACCAGATCAAGAAAAATATTCATTAGATATCGCTGACAGTAAATATGAAACAACCTTAAACCCTCTCTACTCTCTTCTCAGCTTTGATTTTGCTAGAGCACTTTTTCCTGCCAAGAGTAATGAATCATTATCATTGCCTAATGTCAGGGACTCTTGCAGAAATTCCTTTTCTTTTTTTTTTTTTTTTTTGTTCATTTGAAATAAAGTAACGTATATACTTGAATATAAACCGGGATTTTTGGGCCCAAAAATTGGCCCAAAAATGGGAGTCCCGGTTTATATTCGGGTCATCCCCCAGTGACCACCCAAAACCCTCCCAGACTTCCAGAGGCCTACCTTAGGCCGGGACAAGAGGGATCCCTCCCGTCTCCTGCCCTGGCCGATACTAATAATTACCACCCTCCCTCCTTCCCTCCCTTGCGTACCTCTTCCCTGGTGGTCCAGCGTGTATGCGCAGAAATCCTCCTTTGTAAACGTAGTAGTCAGCTGCACACCCGGGCCGGCACGCAGGAGCAAGCTTTTTGTGCTCCCGGCCGGCCCTGCACCGCTCCTTGATAGGCTACCGCGAGAACCGCAAATCCCGCGGCAGCCTATCAAGGAGCAGTGCAGGGCTGGCCGGGAGCACGAAAAGCTAGCTCTTGCGTGCCGACCCGGGTACACCGCTGATTACTATGTTTACAAAGGATAATTTCAGCGCATACACGCTGGACCACAAGGGAAGAGATATGCGAGGGAGGGAAGGAGGTAGGGTGGTAATTATTAGTGTCGGCCAGGGCAGGAGACGGGAGGGATCCCTCCTGTCCAGGCCTACCACTAGGTGGTTTCAGTTAAGGGGAATGGTTACCATAATCTGCTGGCTTGGTTAGAGGGCAGAAGGGAGTACGGGACAGTCAAGCCATTGTGACATCACTGATGATGTTGGCTCTTTTTAGAGGGAAGAGGGTATAGGGAAGAAAGGTGGAACAGTGTACAGAGCCTGGCAGGGAGGGGGCTTGATTCACACCATGGTAGGGAATAGGACTGAGTGCAGGGCAGGGAGGAAAGGGGGCTGGGTGCAGAACTTGGCAGGGAGGGGGGCTGAGTGCAGAACCTGGCAGGGCAGGACACTTGACTATTGAGCTGCTCAACTTGTATTCAAGTCAACCATTTTTCCTCCTTTTTGGGGGGGAATGGGGGTCTCGACTTATATTTGGATCAACTTATATTTGAGTATATACGATAAGCTGCAGTCTATTTGATGGGATGTGAACTTGGTACTTTTACACACAGCATGAAATGGTGTGGTAGCTGTGTTAGTCCACTTTTTAATATAAATAAAACTGAACAAAAAAAAAAAATATATTTTTTAATGCATGTTTGATTTAGCTTTTGAAGGCAATATCACCTTTTCAGATCAGAAAAGAGCCAAGTTGATTTTTCAAAGCAATTTAGCCAAGCAGAAATAACTTCTAACCAGTTAAATCATATGTTTGATGCTAATTGGTCATTTTCACAAACTGATTAAGGGCTAGATTCACTAAAGTCAGCGATTGTCAGTAAACCTGTTTTTACTGGTTTAGCAGCAATCGCTGCTAATCGACCTGATTCACAAAATGGCCCACTGCATGGTTTTTCCCTCGATTGTCCATTTTCTGATCTGGCCATTCAAATTAATGAAACTCCATTCAAAATAGCCAGGCGATTGATTCACTTACATCGCTTGGCTATTTAGCAACGGGTTTTACCGATCCTAAAACCCGATTGCTGCCTGATTTTGTTTGTTTTCTTTTTTTGCAATGACACAGATATTTTGCATGTATTACACACGCAAGATATCTGCCCAATAAAAAAGAAAAGAAAAAAGTCTCCCGACAGCCCTACCCAATGACCCACAACAAAGTGCCTCCTCCCTCCCTCCCTGAACTAAAAAAATGGCAGGAGGGATTCCCACTCCCTCCTGCCACCAGGCGCTCCCCCCCACACCGAACTTAAATATGGCAGGAGGGATGCCCACTCCCTCCTGCCAGCGGAGGCCACCCTCCATCAGCCCCCCCCCGCCCTCCTCCTCCATGGTACCTTTAGTCAGGAGCAGGAGGGGTGCTCAGTCAGTCCCTTCTGCTCCTCCAATGGCCGCCATCTGCAGTGCAGGCCTTAGGCCCCTCCCTGGTGCATCATCTCATGCATGGGGAGGGGCCTAAGGCCCTGATGGGCTCAGATGTCTCTAGCCCCTCCCCATGGTCAGGGTCTTGGGTGTCTGAGCCAATCAGGGACTCCCTTAGGCTCCCTCTGTATCCCAGATACAAAACGGAGGAGCCTTAGGCTCTTTATCCAGTATACAGAGGGAGCCTAAGGGAGTTCCTGATTGGCTCAGACTCCTAAGACTTTGCCCAAAGGGAGGGGCTTGAAGCATCTGAGCCAATCAGGGACTTAAGCCTCTGCCTGTGTTTGTCAGGGGGTGTTAGGGGAGGGCTGGCGGTGGGGGATTAATTTTATTTATTTTTTTTTTTTTAAATGGGACAGATATTTTTTTGTGTAATAGACGCAAAATATCTGTGCCATTAAAAAACAAAACAAAACACAAAACTGGCAGAAGCCCTGATAGCTGTTTCCCCTGTCACTACTGTTAGGGCTCTGTGCACATCTCAATCGCTCACTAAGCAACTGAGTCGGTGGGTTTGCATGCAAGCTTAATAGTGAATCAATCACTGTTGGAAAATTGGCCAACAGCGATTGAGTCGCTGTTGTTAGTGAATCTAGCCTTGAGTGTTGCTGAAAATAACTGGTTAGCCCTGATTTCAAAACTGACTATTTTGGGGGTGCTCTTGGGGTGGGGTTGGCACTTGGCCCATTAAGTGCCACTATTCAACACTTAACCAGCCAAGGTAACAACACAAAAGTCATCCTGAATATTGAACTTAACCAGCTATACTTGGCTGGCTCTAAAAACCTGGAAATTCAATGCCAAAGCCCAGACATGGCCTAGCATTGAATTTCCAGGCATAAAGCTGGCGTAGGTCAGCAAAAGGTTGAGTGTTGCTAGCTGAATATCAACCTCAGAATGAAAAATCCTTGTATTACCCCAGTAGTTGGCTAGTACTTGCTTAATTTATTCCTGACCCTGCTTAGACTCTTATTAAAACCCTACTTCTTTCACAGGTGGTGTTTAACTAACTAACTAGCTAAACACCATGTGGTGCTTTGCAGAGAAATGCTCTACAACTGCAATTTCATATGAATTCTCATCATGTTTCAAAATAACAGGACCCTTTTTTTCTTTCTAAAATAAATAGTTGGGTGCACAATAATAAAACTTGGCTCACAAATAGATGTATGATAAAGCTGTAAAATGGTCATGCAACAAATGTGATAAATATTCTTTGTAAACCTCATATAAAGAAAGAAGTTTTAAACATCATGGGCTCCTTTAACAAGGCCACGCCAGGAATCGGGTGTAAAAAGAGCCCTATATGAATAAATAAAGCCGATAAATATAAACACTAAGGGGCTCATAATCGCACACAAAAAAGGTCCAAAAACCAGCCTAAGTCAGTACTTTGATGATCAAAATGACAGGTTGTCCAAGTAACGATAATCAAACCGGTTTTAGACGTATTTAAAACCAGCTTAGGCCTTTTCAGTGCTGCTGTATGCCCAGAGTCAAAAGGGGTGTTTTTGGAGGAGTGGATAGGGATGGATGTGGGCTGACCTAGACTTGGTCGTCTGGCAGCCATAACCAAAAAACTTTGACAGGTTGCCAGACGGAACCTAAATGTTTTGACTTAGAAGAAAGTCAAAACAGGTATAAGTTCTGAATCGGGCCACTGAGCTGATCGCTGTTGCCACGATCAGCTCAGCAGCCCAGGCAGCCCGTCTCCCTGCACCCGTAACAATCGCAGAAGGAGAAATGTCTAATCTACCCCTTCTGGGCCACCTAGCCCACCCCCCGGACCTCACCCCATACCCTCCTCTAACCTTTTTTGATGGCTGGATAGATGGGTCTTCTGGCCGACCGACAGGCCCACCTTTGTCTGAGTGGTGGGCCTGTCCCTTCCCAGTGCATTGTGGGATGCTCCGGGGAGGGGCCTTAGGTACCTGGGCCAGCTGGAATCTTAGGTTGGCCCACGTGCCTAAGGCCTCTCTTATGGGCTTTCCCTGGTGCATCCCACAATGCACCAGGAAGGACCAGGCCCACCATTCAGACGAAGGGGTGGGGGATCCGGGTGGGGATGAAGGACGGGGGTGGACTGGCGATGAAGTTGCGATTGTGTGGGGATTTTGGGGGGTGGCGGCAGGAGAGATGGCCAATCTCTCCTGCTGCAAAGTGTCGGGGGGGGGGGAGAGGTGTGCTGCAAGTGGCGGTAGGAGAGATTGGGCATCTCTCCTGCTGTAATCATTGGGGGGATGGGGGGGAGGCATCCACAATTTTCTAACCGGCATTGTTTATGACTGACGCTGGTTAGAGAATCATGCTCTTAGGCAAAGGACTGGCCCCTCCTTCACCTAAAAGGTCTTGTTTTGGGCATTTGGGACTTGGGCAATTTTTTGGTCAGGAATATGTTGTAAGCATACACATAGTGGCGATCTGGGTGATTAAACTGCTGAATGTACAGGTAGGCCATTCTCAACCCCCCCCCCCCCACACACACACACACACATTTTGGACGTTTCCGTGCTACCTACTTATTATATGGACTTATGCCCCTCTAAGGGGTCTTTTTTACTAAACTGTAGCATAAAGGGGCCTTAAGAGAGTCTTTCCTGTGTGCTAAGGTCATTTTTCCCAGTGGCTGGAAAATGGCCAATTTTTCCCTATTTTCCGAATTAATGGCCATGTGCTAGTTTTGCCATAAACTCATGGCCATTAAAGAAAAATTAGCACATGAGCCTCTACTGCCTCCTATTTTGTAGGTGGAAAGAAACCCCCCCCCCCCATACTAATCAATTAGAGTGTGGCAGTTCTCCATGTGCTAACTGATTAGTGCTCATTCTCCTCTCCCCAGATACGCCTCCTTTCAGAAAAATAAACTTTTTATTTTCCATGCACATTTTATAGAAGTGTCCATTTACCATGCAACACCAGAGCACATCCTGTAGTAAGTGCTTTTAACCTGTAGTAAAGACCCCTAAAAATGTTATGCTCAAAATCAGCTTTTTGGCATGACTTCACCCAGCTCCTTTATCAGTCAGTAGTGTCCAAGACAGCAAGCCTAATTGCAGTATGCCCCTAGGTAAGGATAAAATTTATACATTCTAATATGGAAATCTTACCAGAGCTCCTTGTTAACTTTATTAATATTGGCTTATCAGCTACAGATGCTTTATAATAACTTAGTTAACCAGATATCACAACCTTCTGATTTTTCTTTAGATGATTTTATTTCGCAGTTAAGTCAGTATACCATCTATACAAAAATATACTTTTTACCTCATAAAAGCTACTTTTTAATGCTTATGACACTACTGGATCAGCTGTAATAGCCATTATCCCAGGACAAGCAGGCAGATATTCTTAACGCATGGGTGACGTCACCGAAGGAGCCCCGGGACGGACACTTTTAACTAGAAAGTTCTAGTTGGCCGCACCGCACATGCGCGGGTGCCTTCCCGCTCGACGGAAGAGAGCGTGGTCCCCAGTTTCTTCATTTCCGCGGAGCGAAGAAGACGCATGTATTTTTCAACAGCCGTTGAAATATCTGATTTTGCCTTCCCGCTCGCGTTTTTGTCTTCCTTTTTCTTCTTTTACCTTCGGGTTTCTTTTTCGTTTTAAATTCCAAAAAAAACAACTTTGTTTTCTCTTTATTTTTGGAACCGGCCCCGGCGGGGCCTGTTGTCACCATACAGGCCTCCGGTTTTGATTTTGCGGAGGCCGTGTTTCCCTTCATGCCCCCTCAGCCGGGCTTTAAGAAGTGCCAGCGGTGTGCACGCCCGATATCTCTCACTGACCCGCACAATTGGTGCCTACAGTGCCTGGGTCCAGAGCATCGGGCTGACACCTGCACCCGCTGTGCTACTCTTAAAAAACGTACATTAAAAAATAGACAGATCCAACAAAATATTCTTTTCGGCACCGGATCTGCCATGGAATCAGCCGCGCCGTCAACGGCATCGCAAAAGTCGGCACCGACTACTTCGACACCGCCTGATCCTTCCTCGGGGTCGCTGGCACCAGGTAAGCCGGCTAAGAAGCCTTCCACTTCCCTTGAGCGCCCTCCTGCCACACTGGCGACGCCGGTCCTCCCGGCATCACGCCGACCCCGCAAACGCTCCGCCCCGATTTTGGTGAGTGCCTTGTCATCGGCCTCCTCATCGCCGGGGCATGGAGCGGCACCTATGGTACCGAAAAAGAAAAAAGCGGTACCGGTGCCCCCTCTGGACGACCGCATTGCGGCCATACTCCAAACCCAACTGCAGGAGCAACTACAACAACAATTCCAGCACTTGTTGCCCACACTGTTGGCCCCACTCCTTTCGGTGCCGGACCGGCCCGAGCCTCGCACCACACCACCGGTGTCGACACCATCGGTACCGTTGAACACCTCCATGCCAGTACTCGCGGCTGAACCACTTCATCCTCCGGTGCAACCACGCTCTGATGCCGACCCTACCCGACATCGAGACTGACACCAGTCCCCCCGAGACCAGGACCGGCACCGATCTTCCTCCCCCGGTACCGTCTCGATGCGCTCTGGCAAATCCCTCTCTAAGACTCGCCATACTGAGCCATCCGCACCACCGTCCCGTCCCGCGCATACCGACGTCAGGGACCCGGACTTATGGGAAGAATCCCCACCCGGTACCGAGAATGAGGCTTCATCAACGGACGAGGAACCATCGATGGTCGATACCAGTTCCAAACCTGAACAGTCCTCATTCACAAAATTTCTACGAGAAATGTCGGCAGCTCTGTCTATCCCTTTGGAGTCCGACTCTAAGAAGTCCCAGGCTTTCCTTGACGCCCTGGACTTCGAACAACCCCCCAAATAATTTTTAAAGTTACCCGTCCACGACATCTTACGGGAAACTTTTTACAAAAATTGGGAAAACCCTCTCACGGTACCGGGTGCACCTCGAAAACTGGATAGTTTATATAGGGTCATTCCTATCCCGGGGTTCGACAAACCTCAACTACCCCATGAATCCCTTCTAGTGGAGTCCACTTTAAAGAAAACCCAGGGCTCCAGTGTTTATGCCTCTACTCCTCCTGGCAGAGAGGGCAGAACGATGGATAAATTTGGCAAGCGCCTTTATCAGAATTCCATGCTTGCCAACAGAGCTAATAATTACACCTTCCACTTCTCCTTCTATATGAAGCATTTGGTGCAACAACTCTCCTCCTTCCAAAAGTACATCCCTGAACGCAAGGTCCCGGTTTATCAACAACAACTTTCCAGTTTGCTCCAACTCAGGAAATTTATGGTGCGCTCCATTTATGACTCTTTTGAGCTGACCTCTCGAGCATCTGCCATGGCTGTTGCCATGAGGCGCTTGGCCTGGCTGAGAGTTTCTGACCTCGATATTAATCACCAAGACCACCTAGCCAACGCACCTTGTCTTGGTGATGAACTCTTTGGGGAGTCCCTGGACTCAAGTACCCAGAAACTCTAGGCACACGAGACCAGGTGGGATACCCTGATCAAACCTAAGAAGAAAACTCCTCCTGCTCGCCCCTACAAACAGCAGTCTTCCTATCAACGCAGGTTCTCGGCCAGACCTCTCAACCCGCCTCAACAACAACAGTCTCGCCGGCCTCGTCAGCAGCACCAGACTCAGGCACGTTCACAGTCTCACCCACCGACCAAGCCTCTCCCGCAGTCAAAACCATCTCAGCCCTTTTGACTCTTTTCTCCAGGGCATAGCCAGTCTCCCACCATCCTTGCCTCTTCCTCAGCCGATAGGAGGACGTCTTCAACTCTTCCTCAACCGTTGGGAGGTCATCACATCAGACCTGTGGGTCC
This sequence comes from Geotrypetes seraphini, assembly GCF_902459505.1. Classification (NCBI taxonomy): domain Eukaryota; kingdom Metazoa; phylum Chordata; class Amphibia; order Gymnophiona; family Dermophiidae; genus Geotrypetes; species Geotrypetes seraphini. The sequence continues at coordinate 207,804,656 of NC_047086.1, read as the reverse complement.
TCAACATCATTCGCCACGGCTACTCTCTCAATTTCCAGACTCTTCCACCGGACAATCCTCCCATAGAGTCTGTTTCTCACTCCTCTCAATCCCCCCTCCTCCTGAGGGAGGTCCAATCCCTCCTTCTTCTCAATGCCATCGAAGAGGTACCCCCAGACAAAGGGGTCGGGGATTCTACTCCCGCTACTTCCTGGTTCCCAGAAGACAGGAGACCTCCGTCCCATCCTCGATCTCCGGAACCTCAACAAGTGTCTGGTCAAGGAAAAGTTCAGAATGCTCTCCCTTGCCACGCTTTACCCGCTTCTCTCTCAACACGACTGGCTATGTTCCCTAGACCTCAAAGAGGCCTACACTCACATTCCAATCCATCTGACTTCACGTCGCTACCTCCGATTTCAGGTACAGCACCGCCACTATCAGTACAAAGTGCTACCCTTTGGCCTCGCATCATCACCCAGGGTGTTCACCAAGTGCCTTATTGTGGTGGCGGCCTTCCTCAGGTCTCACAACCTCCAGGTGTTCCCGTACTTGGACGATTGGTTGGTGAAAGCTCCTACGTCTCCGCTTGTGCTGCAAGCCACACAACACACCATCTCTTTCCTCCATCTCCTGGGGTTCGAGATCAACTACCCCAAGTCGCATCTGCTTCCCACACAGCGACTTCAATTCATTGGAGCAGTTCTGGACACCACTCTGATGAGGGCGTTTCTTCCCGCCGACCGACAACGGACCCTGCTCCATCTCTGTCGTCAGGTGCTCCTTCATCACTCCATCCCAGCTCGGCAGATGATGGTCCTCCTAGGCCACATGGCCTCGATGGTCCATGTACTTCCTCTGGCACGACTCCACCTCAGGACACCTCAGTGGACTCTAGCCAACCAATGGTCACAGACCTCGGATTCTCTTTCTCATCCCATCTCTGTGACATCGTCTCTTCAGCAATCTCTTCAATGGTGGTTGAACTCCTCAAATCTTTCCAGGGGTCTACTCTTTCATCTGCCCCCTCACTCCATGACCATCACCACGGATGCCTCCCCCTATGCGTGGGGAGCTCACCTGGGAGATCTTCGCACTCAGGGTCTCTGGACCCCTCAGGAGCATCTACATCACATCAATTTCCTGGAACTCAGAGCCATGTTCTATGCTCTCAAAGCCTTCCAGCACCTTCTCTACCCTCAGGTCCTTCTTCTGTGCACAGACAACCAGGGCGCCATGTAGTACATAAACAAGCAAGGCAGCACCGGATCTCCCCTCCTCTGTCAGGAGGCCATCCGCATCTGGTCCTGGGCCACGGCCCACAGTCTCTTCCTCAAGGCTGTATATATCCAGGGCGAACAGAACTCCCTGGCCGACATAGAAACATAGAAACATAGAAATAGACGGCAGATAAGGGCCCACGGCCCATCCAGTCTGCCCACCTTAATGTCCCTCCCCTACCTTTGCCCTGTGAATAGATCCCATGTGCCGATCCCATTTTGCGTTAAAATCAGGCACGCTGCTGGCCTCAATCACCTGTAGTGGAAGACTATTCCAGCGATCAACCACTCTTTCAGTGAAAAAGAATTTCCTGGTGTCACCTCGTAGTTTCCCGCCCCTGATTTTCAACGGATGCCCTCTTGTTGTCGTGGGTCCCTTGAAAAAGAAGATATCTTCCTCCGCCTCGATGCGGCCCGTAAGATACTTGAACGTCTCGATCATGTCCCCCCTCTCTCTGCGCTCCTCGAGCGAGTATAGCTGTAATTTGTCAAGCCGTTTTTCGTATGGTAGATCCTTGAGTCCCGAGACCATCCGGGTGGCCATTCTTTGCACCGACTCCAGTCTCAGCACATCCTTGCGATAATGCGGCCTCCAGAATTGCACACAGTATTCCAGGTGGGGCCTCACCATGGATCTATACAATGGCATAATGACTTCCGCCTTACGACTGACGAAACCCCTTCGTATGCAGCCCATGATTTGTCTTGCCTTGGACGAAGCCTGCTCCACTTGATTGGCAGACTTCATGTCCTCACTGATGATTACCCCCGACAATCTCAGCCGCATCCTTCAACCTCACAAGTGGACTCTGGATCCTCCCACACTCCGCTCCATCTTTGCGCGCTGGGGCACTCCGCAAGTGGACCTATTTGCAGCTCCTCACAACCATCAGCTGCCCCAGTTCTGTTCCAGACTCTTCTCTCCTTACCGTCTGGCCCCGGATGCATTCCTGCTCGACTGGACGGATCGGTTCCTCTATGCCTTTCCTCCACTACCTCTGATGTTGCGGACATTGTTCAAACTCCGCAGAGATAGAGCCACCATGATTCTCATCGCTCCGACGCTGGCCTCAAATCTACCTCAATCAGAGTCCACCTCAGTGCCATCACTGCGTTTCATGAGCCTATCCTCGGAAAACCTCTCACGGCTCATCCCCTGGTTTCCCGGTTCATGAGAGGCCTTTTCAATGTCAAACCACCGCTGAAGCCTCCTCCAGTCGTCTGGGACCTGAACGTGGTTCTCTCAGCCCTCATGAAACCTCCATTTGAGCCTCTTGCCACAACTTCACTCAAATTTCTGACATGGAAGGTGCTTTTCCTCATTGCCATCACCTCTGCCAGGAGGGTTAGTGAACTACATGCACTGGTTGCTGACCCACCTTTCACGGTTTTTCACCATGACAAGGTAGTTCTGCGTACCCATCCTAAATTTCTTCCCAAGGTGGTCTCGGACTTCCACCTCAACCAATCCATTGTGTTACCTGTCTTTTTCCCTAAGCCCCATTCTCATCCTGGGGAACAGGCATTACACACGCTGGACTGTAAGCGTGCCCTTGCATACTACCTTGACCGTACCAGGGCTCACCGCTCGTCCCCTCAGCTCTTTTTGTCCTTCGACCCTAACCGTCTAGGTCGCCCTGTCTCTAAACGGACGCTTTCTAACTGGCTTGCTGTCTGCATTGCGTTCTGTTATGTTCGGGCCGGTCTCTCACTGGAAGGTGCTGTCACGGCCCACAGGGTCAGAGCTATGGCTGCTTCTGTGGCTTTCCTCCGCTCCACGCCCATCGAGGAGATCTGCAAAGCTGCCACTTGTTCCTCAGTTCACACATTCACTTCTCACTACTGTCTGGATGCCTTCTCCAGACGGGATGGGCACTTCGGCCAATCTGTGTTACAAAATTTGTTTTCCTAATGGCCAACCATCCCTCCTCCCTCTCTGTTAGCTTGGAGGTCACCCATGCATTAAGAATATGCTACCTGCTTGTCCTGGGATAAAGCACAGTTACTTACCGTAACAGGTGTTATCCAGGGACAGCAGGCAGATATTCTTACGACCCACCCTCCTCCCCGGGTTGGCTTCTTAGCTGGTTTATCTTAACTGGGGCCCACGCTCTCCTCCGTCGAGCGGGAAGGCACCCGCGCATGCGCGGTGCGGCCAACTAGAACTTTCTAGTTAAAAGTGTCCGTACCGGGGCTCCGTCGGTGACGTCACCTATGTGTTAAGAATATCTGCCTGCTGTCCCTGGATAACACCTGTTAAGGTAAGTAACTGTGCTTTGTGGCATGAAGAATGGCATGATTGAGAGCCTCTGGTCTTTGTAAGGATCCCCATGACTAATTAACAGATGCTTCATGCATTGGAGATATCCTTAATTTGAGAGACATATTTTTTTACTTTGCTAATTCATCCACTATAAAAGAACTTTCCTCATTTCCCAGACCTTGGAGCACAGACTTTCACAGAGGTACAAATTCTCCTTATAGGAAACTGTATACCAACATTTCCAACAATTTTATCCAAGGAATTGGTACCATCCATATGTTAGGTGGCTTCCCAAGACTTATGCTTTGTGACAGAGAACCTGAGAAATAAAGCAGTAATCAGTTTTGCCTGCAGCACCTTTTAAAACCAGACCTGGTTTTGTCTTCCAGTAAGAAGCAGAATTCATTTTTTCAAAGAGACATGTAATTCCATAATCAGACAGAAGGGTGCTGTGGATTATGAATCGGGGCTACAAAATATTGTCCTCAAACATTCCTCTCTTCCACCTAACCTCTAACAAATTCCAATCTTCAGGCCATCATGTGTACAACTACTGGCTACAGAATTAGATCTATTAATCCAGAACAATGCGGAGGAAAAGGAAGAGCAAATTATTCTACTCAAGATTTTTCCTTCTCTCTAAAATGTCAGGAGGCATCAGACTGATCCTTGACCTCTGGAGCCTCAAATGTATTTATTTTTTAACATAAGATTCAGACTGAATTCTTATGTGGAATGGAACAAAACTGCTTTTGTTGGTGGAAATTGGGCCCACATAGGCAGTGAATTGGGCTTTCTAGAGGCCTCTCCCTAGATATGCAGAGCTTTTCTTCAGCCTCATGATCTGTTTTTCTTATTTGATATGCCCATATTAACACTGCTTTCTCTGACTCTCCCTGCTACAGCTGGAGACCTTCACCATCCCCTTATCAGTTAGTAACTGAAGGAGAGAAACATTTCTTTTTTCCATGTAAGTGCATGTGTGACCCTGGCCAGGTTCTATATATGTGTGCATGTTTTGACTGGTCATCTCAGTCAGGTCCTGCCCCACCTGGGTTGGGTTGGGCTGGGCTGGGCAGAGCAGAGCAGGAGTATAACTGCACTGTGCACCGGCATTTTCTTAGGGGAGCTTCTTGTAGCTATTTTTTCTTTGGCTTTTTGCTCTGATATCCCATCTCTGTGCACTGTGGAGATATAGCTGCAAGTTTCTGCAGGCTAGATCCTTTGTTGCACCCCCCCCCCCCCCATGCATAGGAGGCTAGAGACTGCCATGAATACTGTCCATCTGAAATCAGAAGTTGTGTGAACTGATTACTCCCATCCCAGGCCTACCAGCAGCTTAAATGTTTTATCGACCAAAGAGGCGACATCGCAGGCTTGCTCTGGGACCTTCCTCCAACTGAGTCCCTCCTTCCAATGCAACTTCCGGCAAAGCCAGAAGTTAATCAGGAGGGAGGTATTCAGCCAGCAGAAGGTCCCAGAGTAGGCCTGCAATGTTGCCTCTTCGGTCGATGAAGCTTCTAAGATGTTGGTAGGCCTGGGGTGGGAGTAATCAGTTCAAGTTTTATTTATATTTGATTAATCGCTTAATTAAAATTATTTCTAAGCGAATTACAATGTATACACAACCTTCTGTATTAGTTGACATCTTTTATCAGTATTTTATTCAAATCTCACAACCATACTTTATTAATGCATCTCTGTGGTTATGTACATTATGTTACCTTTTTCTTAGAGTGTGTGAATACCTTTTATGATACCTTGAAATAATTAACACTATTAGAAATATTAGTACTGTAATTTCATTTCTCACATTGTCTTGTTATTCAAAAGAATTTTTGAGTCAGGGCGTACATTATTGGCCCTGACAAATTTGTTTCACTCTATATAGTCATCAACTGTGGCCCAAATAGTCCACCTAGGAAATCACTCGCATTGCTAACTGAATACACAGGTAGGTTACTTCACCTCTGATTGCAATCTCTAATTTCACAACATGGATATTGAAAGCAGTGGCATGGTAAGAGGGAGGCAGTCCGCCCTGGGTGCCATGTTGTGGAGGTGCTGGCACCCCTCCTCCTCTCTGCCCCTGTCTCTTCCTACTCCTTCCCTTCCCCCACGCTCCCCCTTCCCTTTCCCCATCCCTCTAGTTCACCGCCGCAAGCAACAAGAACTTCAACATGCTCCTCGCGGCCTCGTCATCTCTCCTGCTGACGTCTCTTCTGGGTGCCACACATAGGAAATAACGTCAGCGGAAGAGACGACGGGGTTGCGAGGAGCATGTTGAAGTTGTTGCTCACGGCGGTAAACGATTAGAGATACAGGGAAAAGGAAGGGGGGCGCGTGGCAGGGGAATTGGGGAGGGAAGGGTGCCACCGCCCCAGACGCCTCTCACTCTCGCTACGCCACTGATTGAAAGCTAACGGATTGTTTCAAGTTCCAGACTCTCAGGAAGTAAAAGGCATTATTCTGGCTTCAAGGAAAGGTTGCACTGAAGAAGACAGACTTGCTGTCAGCTACCATTCCAGAATTAGAATGATGAACGTAATTTTAGTAGTCTGTTTTCTAGTTGTCACCTGGCAGCGCTGGCAGCCTACTATGGCAAGCTTATCTCCATCCAACCATGGGTGCACCAGTTCATGAAAGGAATTTCCATGCCAGACAGCCTCTTCAGAAGCTGCGTCTTCTTTGGGATCTCGGCGTTTTTTCTTTGCTTAATCTTTACAATCGTCATTTGAGCCAGTGTCCTAAGCTACCTTAAACATATCGTAGTAGCTCAGTACTTCTTCGTTCAAAGGAGCCAGTGATCTTGAAGCAGTAGTTCATTACCCTCCCTATATTCCATTGCTGCATAACAAGGTTATATTAAGAACCCATCCCAAATTCCTACTCAAAATAGTCTCTAAATTCCACATTAATCAGTTTGTGATTCTATCTTCTCTCTTAAGGCCTTATTTTGCTATACAGTATAATCTCATTATAACGGACTTCAAGGGACCTGGAAAAATGGTCCGTTATATCCAGAGTTGCATTTTTTAAAAACTTTATTTAGGTCAACTTGAAACAACGTTCAAACAATGAACAACACAACCATATCAGCTACATCAAGAACAAAACTCAGCAAAACATTGGTATGGCACGAAATGATTGCAAAACCAGAACACTAAAAGATGTTCTAAAGCATTATGTCGTACTGTACTGGAAGAAAAAACTCTGTCATTTTCTTCTTGGCTGCATTTTGATACTATATCACCGGCATGCCACACGCCTTGTAGGTGGAGCCTGCATGTCCATTATAGCCGAAGAAAACTACAGCTAAAAGCGGCTCTGGGGACCAAATTGGTTGTCCGTTATATCTGAAAGTCCGTTATATGCGAGTCCGCTATATGCGATGATTTTGATTATGTTTATAATGGCGCACGGCCGGACCAGCGGACCTCGTCTGCTATAGGCGAGGTTCTGTTATAAGCAAATCCGTTATAACGAAATTATACTGTAGTAGAACAGTCTTTACATACCCTAGACTGCCATAAAACTTTGCAGCACTACTTGCAGAATACATCCTCTTTGTGTAGTACTTTTAACTGTTTACCAAGAACACCAGCATCCAGTGTGCCATCTTCCGTTCAGTATCAGAATATATTCAGCTTTGCTATTCAAATTGGATCTACCACCTCAAGAGTTGGTGATGACTCATGCACTCAGGGCTAAATCCCCATCTATTGCACGCCTTCATGATACATCTTTAGCAGAGATATATAAAGCTGCCATTTTATATTTTGACAAGATATCTTAGTATACCCTGGATGTTTCTTCACAGCATGATTCTGCTTTGGTCAATTAGTGTTCCAAAATCCATTTAGCCATGATGTGTGCTACCATTCTATCATTTTTATTCTTCTATAGGGCGTCTTTGACATTCCTTATTTTTCAGGTGATCCTCGGCTTTGAAGTTGGCAACAAATGTGCTTGCAATTTCCCTGCTTGTTAGAAACATAGACAACAATGAAAATTGTCCCAGAGGGTAATAAACAATAGAAGTAATAGGTTTCCCTCTATTCCAATTGGGAATGGTGGGTTTCAAGGTTGTCAAACCACTGCATGGCAACAAGTCAACTATAAAACTTTTAGAAAATTTAAGATGTAACCTCGGTGCAAAAGATAAAAAGATATCGGTCTCGGAAAACCCGAATTCTAGGCTTATACCAGTGTAGAAAGGGCTATTTCTCAAGCCACTTTAGCACCATCATAGGCATACATCTAGTGTTCACTAGCGGCGCCAGTGATTTTCTCTAAGGCATTTTCTCCTCACTTGTTGAGTATGGACATTGTTTTCATAGACCCCAAAGAATTGGCACCTGAGGAAGGGAATATACCTGAAACTGGGCACAGTTGAGCCTTACTTTCCTGGCGGCGAAGACGTGCTAGGAACATCTACGGGGAGAATTACTAACTGGAGAACTGTTGTGCAATTGAGGAGTGCCTGAGATAAGTACTATGAAATCGCTAGTTTGAGCTATTTGGTTTGGTGGATTTCAATTTTGTATTACACAGTTATATATTTATCATAGAAACACCTATTAGTGGGTTCATTATTATTTAAAAGCACTAGATGTATGCCTATGATGGTGCTAAAGTGGCTTGAGAAATAGCCCTTTCTATACTGGTATAAGCCTGGAACTCGGGTTTACCGAGACTGATAGCTTTTATCTTTTGCACTGAGGTTACATCTTAAATTTTTTTAAAGTTTTATAATTGGCTTGTTGCTCTGCAGTAGTTTTACAACCTTGAAACCCACCATTCCCAATTGGAAATAGAGGGAAACCTACTACTTCTGTTGTTAGAAACACAAAAACATGATGGCAGATAAAAGTGGGCCCATCTAGTCTGCCCATCCGCAGTAACCATTATCTCTTTCTCTCTCCAATAGAAACATGATGGCAGATAAAGGCCAAATGGAGATGGAGAATGTGTAGTTGTATGCTTATAATGGGGTTTTTCATAGGCCAGGTAATTCAGACACACTTTCCTGCCCCTTTCCACTCTTCTTTTTTGCTTTGCTATGAACTGAGCTGAAGAGGGAAGTACTATAAACATGCTCGATGATTCTCTAAGCAAAGGACTCCTTGAGCTCTAAAGGACAGCATCACACACAGAGCCACCCAGAGGCTGCATTAGCTTGCTTCTGCAGAGAACCTCCGTTAAAGGTAAGCAACTACACTTTTTATAAACTTATTTTCTAGTGAAAAACCTATGTTAACCAACTGTAATTAATGATGTCATAGTTTTAATATGTTTCAAAGAACATTTATCATACTACATATGTACTGCATGACCTTTTTATAGTTTTAGTTCAGCACAAAAGGAAGTGGGAACGGACAATGAACACTCCACTGAAGATCACCAACTTGTTTATTTCAGAAAAGGACACAAGCAGAAGCTGTGAACCCGACACAGCATTGTGTTTCGGTGTCTGAGGAACGTCTGCATCAGGGGTCACTAAACATAAAAACATAACATTAAATCACATCAAATAAAAATTAAAAACTCAAAACTACAACATAACATAATATTTACATAAGACAATAAAAGAGCGCAAACATGTAGCTGCGTAAACCAACTTCAAAGGCTAGCAACCATGCATAATGTTAATGCAGAAAATCTCAAGTGTATCACTATGTAACTTTGTAACAAAATAGCAGCTTTATAAAATGTTAATACAGAGAATCTCGAGTGTTAACATTTCATGCATTGTAAAACCTGAACTGAAGAAAGAGGAAGGTGAGTATAAAGCGAGATATGAAAAGCCACAGGTAAGGAGAAAAAAAGGAAAAAGAAGAAAAGAAAAAAAGGGGGCCAAGAGAAAAGAAAGAACAAAGAAAGGGAGGAAGAGGGAAGAAAAACCACACCAAAGGAAAATAAGCAAAAAGAACACAGAAGAAAATCAGAGGACAACATAGAAGAAAATTATCCCATCGGTGATCTTTAGTGGAGTGTTCATTGTCTGTTCCCACTTCCTTTTGTACTGTTTTATACCCATGGGTTCTCTGTCCTGTTGGACTTTTTGGTGTTTACTTGGCCTTCACATTTTATAGCTTTATCATAAGCCTATTTGCAAGCCAGCTTTTATTATTGCACACCATTTTATATGTCAGAGAGAAAAAGGGGGGTCCAGTTATTTTGTTAAAGAAGATTGTTAAAAAGGCATTGATTTTATTTGTTAGTATTTCTTTGGTATGTTTCTCTCAAAGGGATCTTAAGAGCACCTTAATCCCTACAAGTGATGATCCAAGTTTGGGGGTTTCTGGACTTGGCTGTTCTTCTTCCCCTTCAGTGTTGGAGAGAAGGATGGTACCTGTTTGCGGTATCCTACAGTATAGCGGTACTGAGTCTGTTCTTACCGGAATACTTTTTCTGCTGTCTAATAGGAATGTATACATGCAAACAAGTGTGAGACATGTGGGGATCTGATGCTGCGTCATGCAGGGGAAGCCCTGAAGATCTTGGGAGGAGTAGGGCTCTTCTTCAGTTTCACAGAGGTAACTGCAACATGATGTCCTGAATAATGTGTGTCTCTCTGTAAATTGCATCTACGCTCTTAAACAGAGCTTATTGGCTCTGGCTTTCAGCTTGTCCACTCATCATTCAGCAGATACTAGATTTATATAGACGATCCAAGAACCAGGTTAATATGTATATTTTGGTTGCTTTGAAAATAAATCTGTTTTGACACTCAACCAGCCAATAAAGCTGTGCCCTGGCGGGTGAGAGAGGAAGTGGGATGCTGTATCCGCATAAGTCGGTCAATGTAGCTTGAAATTTTAAAGAAGCTGTGAAGTGGAGGCAGGCCCTGGTGACTTCACCACCCTGTATGGTATTACTCTTACCCTTAAGAGATTTCTTTTAAGAAACAAACAAACAAAATGACAGGGGAGTCAAACACAATAAAAATGATGGCTCCCTGGACATACTGAAGGAGCTTGCTCAATATTGGGGGGTCTCTCTCTCGCTCTCTCTTTCATCACAATTTTGTGGTAGGCATGTATGCGATCCAGTGGTTGTAGTTCAGAGGTATTTGGGTAACTTTTTTTTCTTTTCTCTGATGATAAGCAGGTATAATATTCTCACACGTGGATATTATCATCTAGGGAACCTGGTAAGGGCTCTACCAAGTGTACTTCCATTTAAAATTTTTAAGGTAGTGCCCCTACTGCATGCATGCCAGTACCTTCCTGCCTGACATCAGCTCATGGGACCTGCAGTTCTTAGTTTTCCTTGAGAGCTGAGAAGCGGTGTCTTCAGTGTTCTCTTCAGCGCGTCTGACTTTTTGGGGTTTTTTTTGTGCCTTCCCATTTTTATTTTTATTTCTTTTAGTCATACTTTTTTGTTTTTAGTGTTTTCTTATATTCTTACCGACTTTGGTCTAATTTAGTCATACTTTTTTGTTTTTAGTGTTTTCTTATATTCTTACCGACTTTGGTCTAATTTGGTCAACTTTTTAGTTTTTGACCTTTGGCCTTTTCGTCCCAGGAGCATTGATCATTTTCACATTCTTTTCACATTAGCTCCCCAGGCCATTTAGCCCTTTGAGTTTGTGTCGGCTGTTTTTCCCTCCATATCAAAATTGGTACTAAGCAGCTTTAAGAAATGCTTTTGATTTATTTTTTCTAACTTTTTTGCTGTTACACCCTGTTAACATCATGTTCATAAATTTTTGCTGTTATATCTAGGAAAAACTGATATAATTTCAAAACAGTTTTTTGTAATGATAACTCTATTCTGTTAATACTTAGCCATACATCGTTTAGAGTGATCTCTTTATCCTTAGGGAGAACTTCAGAGCCTTGCCCTATGACCATCTGCACAGGGGTCAGTTCTTTAGGTCCCTCCAGGGATTGTGCTAAGTTCTCTAGTCCAGGAGGTAAAAATGTTTGTGGGGAAGAAGATGTTCCCTCCAACACTGGGTGGGACTGTTCTAACCCTGGGGAATATGGTGGTTGAGGAGGTGGTGTAGGTTCCCCAGAGGATAAAGAAGCATTAAGAGTGCTTTTTCATTTGCAACAACACAGGAGCCATAAGGTGACGATCCATCGGACCAGTCATCAAAGTTGTTAATACTTTACAAATTACTGCTGTTTCCAATATTAAAGATGGTATGTTGACTCATGCTAAGTTAGAAAAACTAGAGAATTCTATAAGGGCTAAAAACCTCCGTTTTTTTAAATTTTCCTGTAACACATTATTTGTCTTCCTTAGAACTCTTGAAAATGTACTTGAAGGATATATTACAACATACTAAAGTGGATACTCTTGAATTAGATAACCTCTATTACATTCCAAGAGTGTCTAAAGAAATACTTGAAGAGGGTGAAATGGATAAACTTGTTTCACCTGACAGTTTGAATGTATCACAGTTCTTGAATCCTCTAAGGACATAATTGACAAACGAGCAACTTTAATAGTGGTCTTTAAAACAGAGTTGGAAAAACAGGCTATTTTGAAATTATATTTCTTGAAAAAACAAGACCTGTTTTGTGGCCAATGTGTGACAATTTTTCCAGATGTCTCTAAGCATACAAAGTTTAAAAGGAAGCAATTCCTCCAGTTAAAACCTAGGGTGGTGGCAACTGGAGCTGCCTTCTTTTTGAAATTCCCATGCAAGTGCTTAGTCTCGTATGGAAGTGATAAGTACATTTTTTTTTGAACCAGTCCAGTTAGAAGACTTTATTAAAGGGAAACCTTTGTTGAAAGCTTAACTTCTATTGTTAATAATTATATATATATATTGAAGGAGGGTGTATGATTTATAGTTGGCCAAATACTGCCTGTGATGTTAAAGATTGATGGTTTTAAGTTTTTTATTGATACTGGTGACCATTATAATGTGGACTTTATCATTGTTGATTAATTTCCTTTATATGTTAAGTTGTATTTTATATACAGAATTCAGTGGATATTTCTGAATATTTGTTATTGTAATGAATAATCAAATAAAGAATTAAAATTAAAAGAAAAAAAAAAGAAATGCTTTTGATGTAATCGGACCATTTCAGGCTCTGATCCACATAATTGGTGCATTCAGTGCCTTGGTCCTGAACATTAAGAACATAAGAAATGCCTCTGCTGGGTCAGACCCGAGGTCCATCGTGCCCAGCAGTCCGCTCACGCGGCGGCCCAACAGGTCCAGGACCTGTGCAGTAATCTTCTATCTATACCTCTCTATCCCCATTTCCAGTAGGAATTTGTCTAATCCTTTCTTGAACCCCAGTACCGTACTCTGCCTTATAACGTCCTCTGGAAGCGCATTCCAGGTGTCCACCACACGTTGGGTAAAGAAGAACTTCCTAGCATTTGTTTTGAATCTGTCCCCTTTCAACTTTTCCGAATGCCCTCTTGTTCTCTTATTTTTCGAAAGTTCGAAGAATCTGTCCCTCTCTACTCTCTCTATGCCCTTCATGATCTTGTAAGTCTCTATCATATCCCCTCTAAGTCTCCTCTTCTCCAGGGAAAAGAGACCCAGCTTCTCCAATCTCTCAGAATATGACAGGTTTTCCATACCTATTATCAGACGTGTTGCTCTCCTTTGAACCCTCTCGACTAACACCATATCCTTCTTAAGATACGGCGACCAATATTGGACGCAGTACTCCAAATGCGGGCGCACCATCGCCCGATACAACGGCAGGATAACTTCTTTCGTTCTGGCTGTAATACCCTTTTTGATTATACCAAGCATTCTATTCGCTCTCTTAGCGGCCGCTGCACACTGTGCCGACGGCTTCATTGTCATGTCCACCATTACCCCCAAGTCCCTTTCCTGGGTACTCTTATTCAATAACATCCCTCCCATTGTATAGTTGTACCTCGAGTTTCTGCTCCCCACATGTAATACTTTACATTTTTCAATATTGAACTTCATCTGCCATTTCGCCGCCCATTCTTCTAATTTGTTCAAGTCCCTTTGCAACTTTTCGTAGTCCTCTGTAGTCCGAGCTCCATTAAATAGTTTGGTGTCGTCCGCAAATTTTATTATCTCGCACTTCGTTCCTGTTTCTAGATCATTTATGAAGATATTAAATAGCAGCGGCCCGAGCACCGAGCCCTGCGGGACACCACTCGTGACCCTCCTCCAGTCAGAGTAGTGGCCCTTCACTCCTACCCTTTGTTTTCTACCCTCCAACCAGTTTCTGATCCATCTATGTACGTCTCCTTCCACCCCATGGTTCTTCAGTTTCCGGAGTAGACGTTCATGGGGCACCTTGTCAAAGGCTTTTTGGAAATCTAGATATATGATGTCTATGGGGTCTCCTTTGTCCATCCGTTTGTTGATCCCTTCGAAGAAGTGCAATAAGTTCGTTAGGCACGATCTTCCCTTGGGACATTATCTGTGTCCTCTGTCTCTATATGCAAAAAGAGGTCACTTAAAGACCGCAAACTACAATTTGAAAAGCTTTTTGGTACCAAATCAATATCGAGCATAGCTGAGAATTGGAACTCAACACTCAGCCTCCTGAGATTCTGGCAAGGAAGGGAGAATGGACAGGGGGAGCACACAAGGGGTGGTGGTGGACAGCCAAAAGAAAGACAGAAAGAAAAAGACAAATACAGAAAGCGGCTAAGGAAAAAGAAATAAAGACAGACACACACACATATATATTCTAGCACCCAAAGTGATACGGAAGAGGAAAGGCCCTGCCTGGGCTTGCCGCGAACAGCCTGTTTATAGCGCTGCCACTGCTGCTTTGGGTAAGAAATGGGGGGTTGGTGGGTCAGGACTGTTGCCACTGCACTGAAACGCTTCCCTGCTCGGTTGGTTACTCTACTGCGCATGCAGAGGCATGGAGGTATGGCGTTTCAAGTGCACATGCGTGGCTAGGGTTTTAGTATAGATACATATATACACACATATATATGCATATATGTATGTGTGCGTATGTGTATGTAGGTGTGTATGTATGTATATATGTGTGTGTGTGTGTATATATATATATATATATATATATATATATATATATATATATATATTTTTTATTTTTTTTTTCATATTCACACTAGTGTTTTAAGCCCGTTACATTAACGGGTGCTAGAGAGATGTCTGGGTTTTTTTTCTTTGTCTCTCTCTCTTTGGACGCTGTCTGTCATTCTTTGTCTGTGTCTCCCCCTGGCCCCCTGTCTGTCTTTTTTCTGGCTCCCTGGCCCCCTGCCTGCTGTATTTCTCTGTTGCGCCATGCCTGCCTGTCTCTCCGTGGCCCCCTTCCTATGTCCATAGTGTCCCATCCTATATCCTTAGTGTCTTCAGTGCCTCCTTCCTATGTCCTTAGTGCCACACTGCTGCTTTCCTATGTCCTTAGTGTCCCATCGTATGTCCTTAGTGCCCTCAGTGCCTCCTTCCTATGTCCTTAGTGCCCTCAGTGCCTCCTTCCTATGTCCTTAGTGCCCTTTTCTATATCCTTAGTACCCCCAGTGCCTCCTTCCCATGTCCTTAGTACCCCTTCCTACGTCCTTAGTGCCCCCAGTGTCTCCTTCTCATGTTCTTAGTGTCCCCAGTGTCTCTTCATGTTCTTAGTGCCCCAGTGCCTCCTTCCTGTGTCCTTAGTGCCCCCAGTGCCTCCTTCCTATGTCCCCCTCACTGCCTTCCAGACTTTCTCACCCCCACCTCCGAAGCCAGCCTGCCTGCCTCCCTCCCTCCCATCCCCCTCCATTTCTACCCCCATCCCCCCGTACAGTAGAACCCGGCATTTTTCTATCCCTCCCTTCCTCCCATCCCCCTTGTGCAGTAGAACCGTTGAGCAGCATGTTTCCATCTCCCCCCCCCCCACTACCACCGCCGTGCAGCAGACCCAACTGGCCCTCCCATCTGACCCTCCCACCGCGAGACGACCTACAAACCTCCCGGCTCCAGCAGCGTCCGCAGTACTCTAAACACGCTGCTTCGTGGACTTCTGCCCGTGATTTCCTCTGTCGCGTCTCTGTCTCGATGGTGATTTCCTCTGTCGCGTCTCTGTCTCGATGTCATCAGGGACATGGCAGAGGAAATCAGGGCAGTAGAAGGCCGCGAAGCAGCGTGTTTAGAGTACTGCGGACGCAGCTGGAGCCGGGTGAGGGGTGAGTCGAAGCGCACATGCGCACTCCTGTCAGCCAGGGACCTACGGTTCACGGATCATGTATCATGCAGGTAGGAGTGCGCATGCGCGCTTAGCGTTTTATTATTATAGATATATGTATATATACTACTTATATACATGTGTGTGTGTATATATATATATATACATACAATATACATATACATACAATCACACAATACAAAGATGAACAACTGAAAAAATTGAAATGCTTATTGCTAAGGAGTAAGATGAGGACAAGATAACTGAAAGTGCTGACATTAACTGTGTGCTGATATTTTTTTGGTATTTGGTGAAAAGTGATTAATCAAGCACATAAACTAAAACTATAATGCAAACCCTTGCTCCACTGCTAACTTTTCTCTTTCTTTTTATAGATACTTGGTGTATGGCTGGCTATACGATACAGGAACCAGAAGGACCCCAGAGCAAATCCTAGTGCCTTCTTATAGAACAATAGCAGTCCTTCCACCACGTAGAGTGACTCTTCCTCTCCAGCCCCTTCCCTGTAGCTCTAGTATCTTATGCTATGGAGGGTCAATCTCTGTAAAAGGGGCAAGAAAAGCAGCTCAAGGCTGCTTATTTCCAGGGCGGTATCATCACTAAGCATAACTTGTATGTTCAAGGGAGAGGGTGGGAGGCTCTCTGCTTTTATTCCAAAAAGCTGGTACAATAATTTGTCAGATTATGTAGAGTTCTGTTCTTAATGTGATGTTTTGCCTTATGACAGAAAAAACAAGTATACACAGCACCTGAGCCAAGGCCACAAATGGTGTTTGGACACACTCCTAGCACATTCTTGTTTAATTTGCAGTGTGTTTACCGGGAATAGGTGAGGCATTATCCTTTTTATCCCATGTCTGCACATCTCTTCAAGAATTTAGCTACCGCTATTTAAAAAAACAGATCACAAAGCATAGTCATCAGTTTCAGGGGGGTGCAGTGTACTAAGTCTTCGATTTCTAAACCTACCAAGAATACGGACACTATTTTCTTAATTTGGGCGTATATCTGCAAAGCTGCTCTGCGCAAAAGAGTGACTGGATCTGTTATGCCACTCCATATATTTGCAAGGTGGCATTGCAGCTGTACTAGAGAAGTGTTGTGACCCAGTTGTTGGAGGGTAATCTCAATCCATCCTGACTTTGATCTCCGCTGACTGCATTCTTCTGCTTGCAGTTCTGATTGGAAATGGACAGAGCTAGAACTACAAGTACCTGTGGATAGAAGTTCAGAAAATCAGAACCGGGTTCGACTCTTCCAGGAACTGGATCGATTTTATTTTTAAAGCGGCTGCAGCTTTGATTAGTTCAGCATTGCTTCAGGAACTATAGGCTCTGCCACTGTCTTGGCTCTGATGGAAATATTTTTATTTGGTAGTGTGGTATGTAGTGTCCTTTTTAAAGCTAGTAACTGAGTATGTGCATCAGTCACGGCCAGTGATGTGGGAGGCCCTTTAGGAGTTCTAGACAGAGTTGTCGGCCTTCAGAATTTGTTTGATAGCTGATATCTACTAATGTTTGAAACTTTGAGGCAGAAGGAAAAAAAACCCAGAATTCCTTTTGAAAGAACTGGTGACAAAAAGAAATCAATGTTTTATTTTCCCAAAATGCTGAAAAAGGAGAACATGATGGGGGCATTTTTAGACAATGCTAATTGATGTCTTCTTGAAATTTTAAAGATGCCTTATTTTAAATCTTGTTTTAAACAGACCTAAAACTTGGTCATTTTACTAGTAATACAGATCTAAGGGTAACAAATCATTTGTCTAAATTTTTTTTGTTAACACCAATGTTTCTCAAACTTTTTTTTAAATCCAGTGTAACCCCATTTTAACAAGTGAGAAAATATGTGATCCTAGCTGCTGACAACATAAAATAGGTTCATCATTTGCCCTTCTCTCTTTCTCCTTCCCCACTCATTCAAAGCAGGGCTTGATTATTTGTGTGCTTGTAGGTCCTTGATATGCTGTATGAATTTCCAACCCTGTCAAGGTAGAGTCATGATGTGAATGTGCACTGGCTTATACCCTAGGTCCCATGTTAGCTCTCGCTACAACTCAAGACTTTAGAGGTGTGGGGTTTTTTTTTTCTCTAACCCCCAATCTCTGAGGATATGACACCATTTAGGGCTCACAGTTTGGGAACCACTGGTTTACAGTAAAGTAACTGATGGCTGATAGGGCATCGCTGAACTCAGCGAAGGAGCCAGAGGAGACCCAAATTGGAGCAATACAGCCCTGCAAAAAAACAAAAACCAAAACAACCACCACCTCCCACTCCCACGTCTCAGTTTCCAAAATATAAAAGCAGAGATTTAAAAATATAATTCAGCACAATGGTTTGGGGTTTCTTTGGTAATCAGTAAAAGGCTTCAGTTTATTTGTTGATGAAGAGAATGTTGGGGCAGGGGAAGAAGTGAGCTGAACTAAATATTAATTTGTCCTAATTCATAGAATACCTACTTGCTTGTCTCCTACCACTAGGAAAGAAAATGTATTTAACCATGAATTTGGGTAACATGGGCCATGCAGTGTCCTCCAGTACATCAAATACTGTAGTTCAACATTTTTGAATCTTGGATTGCCCTGACACATGAAACTCTCCAAGAACCTTTGCTCCATTACCTCATCCAGACACTGAAACTTTGAGTTAAATTGGTGAGACAGTATCGTGTATTTTGATGTTAGGCTTTGTTTTGGTGTATGCCGAGCTACCACAAGCAACCTTGGCTTACGTAGTAATTTTGAATAAACTCATGTATTGTGAGCTAGAATTGACAGTGGCTTGGATTTATCAATTCATTCAGATGGATTAGTTACATCAGTTTGGAAAAAAACTGGATTCTTTGGAGGTTTTAATCTTTAATTTATCCTTCAAATTGGACCAATATAAAATAGCCAAAGCTGTGACCTTGGAAGCCCATATGTTGTCCAGACTGCATTAAGAAAGTATCTGGTACACTTGCATTACAGTAGCATGTTTTATTGACTGCTGACAGTTCAGCAAGAAAGCTTTGATCTTATTTATAGAAGCTTAGAAAAAGAAATCTAGTCAAAGAACATATAGAGAAGTGATAAATGCATTTTTGAAGGATTTCTTTTCTAAATAGGATAGCAGTAGGTTGCAAGAGCAGTATTAACCTTTTAAGGTACTTGTAAAGCTAAGTTGTAGGATATAGGTGCTCCTATGAGCAGTGAATGAAGAACTTCCTGGGAGAAGTGGTAGTGTGTGACTGTAGCTGTAAGCTCTAGAAGCCCTGGTTCAAGCCCTGACTTGAGTACAGTTGGAGGCTTTGAGCTGTGGCTCAGTCTGCACGTTTTGGCTTCTCAGAACCTTAACCCAGGTAAAGGTGGCTTTGCTTTAGGAAAGACTATTGAACAGCAGGGGTGCTGCAGGTCAGTACCAAGATGCCCACGGACAGAAGACTCTTCAATTGAGCAGGATTGGGAGATCATAGGAGGGAAAAGTTCCGGATGCAGTCTACCATTTTTGGAGTTGAACTTTGAAAAGAACAAGACTTAGGCAGGCACAGCAAGTCCATTTATCTAGAAAATGTTTTTTCAGGCACTGGTCATCTTGTTCCATGGAATATTTAAGTGTGCTAAGTGGGATTGGAATCGAGGTGGCCAGCTGTTAACACAATGAGAGCAAAATGCTAGATACAAGTTGTTGGGATGTGTTTCCCACATTTTGCTGATCTACCTACACATTTCTAAGAGATAAATATGAATTGCAATTGTCTATTCACTGTAATGTATATACAGTATATCACTGGCATGCAGTAGATTCTCTCAAAGTACCTTCCATTGTAAAAAGGTATTTAAATAAATCTTTCAGTGATGAATACAGTTTCAAACATTTCACCTTTGTTTGATCACCTATCTTAAGATGGCTAAAATAGTTTACATAATACTAAGTAGAGGGTAAAACAAAGAAAATATATACAAGGCACAAAGAAGGGTGGAAAAGAGAAGGGCAAAGGAAAAACCAAAATGAAACGATATTACAGTTTAATGAACTGTATAAAAAAGAAGACATGAAAATCCATGCAATAGCACCAAGGTGGAAATTTGGGTTTAGAGGAGTAAGATTTTTACTAAACTATCTATTTTTACTTTAAATTCAGTCTGCCGTGCTGTCGTTCAGTGCCCCAGTCTTTGAAGAATTCTTGAGGCTTATCTTATGTCTACTCATTTTAAACTACTTTGAATAATTTTGTGCATTAGGCAAATTTTTATCACCCCATCTATTGCTCCCTTTTTTTTAGGTCATTAATGAATAACTTGAACATTAGGCCCAACACAGGATGTTCACTATTGATCACTCTTAGGAAAGCTAGCCAGTTGCCCTATACTTCAAAATTTTGACTTGGTCTAATCTTTGTGCACTGCTTCTCCTGTTTGTTTACTACAAGTCTTGGTAGAATTAGATATTTATCAATGACTTCTAATAAATAAAAAAAGAAATAAAGTTACCGTATATACTCAAATATAGGATGAGATTTTTGGGCCCAAAAATGGGGGTCTCGTCCCATATTCAGGTCATCACCCAACCTCCTCCCGGACTTGTTGCAGGCCTCAACCGGCCTGCCTTATGACCTGGTAGGCCGGGACAGGAGGGATCCTGCCCATCACGGCTGACTAACAGTTTTATTTAAACACCCCCCCCAACGCACATTCCTTTTTTGCCATTTTTAATCCCTGGTGGTCTAGCGGTGTGTGGGGCAGGAGCGATCTTTCCTCGCACCTGCCCCATGCTGAGCCTCTCCATCCCTGGCTGTCTGCCTCTGCGGCCAGCAGCGCACCTGACAAGACCGAGCTTTTTGTGTTCCCGGCCCCGCGCCTCTCTCTTAATGGCTGCTGGCCTACCACTAGTCCACCAGAGGGGGTACAGGGTAGGAAGGTGGGACAGGTTGCAGAGCCTGGCAGGGGAGGGTGTGAAGGAGGGGACAAGGTGCAGATCGTGGCAAGGCATGGCACTTGAATATTAAGTCTCCATCTTACATTCGAATCAACCATTTTTCCTCCTCTTTTTTTTTTTTTTTTGGGGGGGGGAAATGGAGATCTCACCTTATATTCGGATTGCCTTATATTCAAGTATATATGATAAGTATTTTGTATTAGCTTCCTTCCCCTCCCCCACCTTTTTTTACCTATAGCTAAAGCAGTCACCTGCTCTAGTAAGCAGGCTCTCTTACAAGCAGAGATGTATATAGGGTACATAGATGAAAGCGTGCGGACAAAGAAGCTCAGACAAATGCAGGACATCAGCACACCGGATTAAAAGTTAAATTTAAAGTGCTCCGAGGGTGTGTGTGTGAGGGACCCACCCCACTTTAGAAGTGTTAGAGCTACCGTTGGGAGGGTTCGGGGGGGGGGGGAACCCACCTCCCCATTACAGAGGAAAATGTAATTTTTCCCTGTTTTAGTAAAGTGGGGGTTCCCCCCCTCAAAGCACTTTAACTTTAACTTTTAATCCAGCACGCTGATGTCCTGCGCGCATTTGTCTGAGCTCCTTTGTTCGTGTGCGATTGTCTTGTGCGCTTAGCCCCATCACTATAAGGTGTTTTAATATAATAGCATTGGAGATTGGTTTCACAGCCAAAACTGTCCCTCAGGTTGTTTAGGCCTTCCTACCCAGTGCTAGGCTTACACTAACTATACAACTCTCTTCCAATTAATGCTACTGAGAGAATCATTACTGAGTGAGGTTACTAGGTTCAGACTTTTTTTTTTTATTAGTGGTCTTTTGATTTATACAAAAGGAGAGTTCTTTTCTTTATACATAGAAATAAAACCAAAGTTTACTGATAACTTTAGATACATTTTATAGAAAAGAACTGTTTACTGTATCCGTTTTCCCTTACCAGCTTACCCTAAGCTTAACTTCTTAAACCCACTCTTTAGGTAGATTATATACAGATCTAACCTTATGCAAATTGTTAGTAGCATTGCTTGAAAGATTAATCAAAGAAGTTACCAAGTCACATATTAATTATATCTTTATAGAGATCAATCTTATTTCTGGGTCTAAAATTAGTTTAATTCTTTCTAGTGCTATGGTTCAATATTAAGATGCAGGAGGTTGACGACTTAGTCAAGACTGAAGGTTCTAGACTTCAAAAGAACTAACTTTGGTAAGATGGGAGACTACCTAAAGGAGGAATTAGTTGGATGGGAACAGCAGTGAGCAAAACTGAAAAGAGCTATTTTAAAGGCAATACCCCTTTATGTTAGAAAAGAAGGCCACTTTGTTTCTTAAATGTAGTAGCTGAAAAGGTAAAGAAAAAAAGGATAGCCTTCTTAAATTACAGCGCAGAAAGAGGAAACAGGCAAAAAAAAAGTATGTGGATAAGCTATGAGAAGTCGGAAAAGCTGTCAAATGCAAAGATGCAAATGGAAGAAAAGAATCAATATGCTAAAAGTGGGGGGACAAGACTGTTTTTTAGATACATAAATGATGGGAGAAACTCAGAAAGGCATTTAGAGGCTCAAGGGTGAAGACAAATATGTGCTGTACATTTTGAAATTTATAGACAGCCCCTGCTCTAAAGATCTTACAATCTAACTTGGGACAGACAGACAACGACATATGGGGTTGGGGATGCAGAATACAAGATGAAAGGAGTTAGGAGTTGAATGCACTCACAAAGAGGTGGGCTTTTAACTGGGGCTTGAACACGGCCAGAGATAGAGCCCGTAGTTTCAAGCAAACAGCACAGCAAGGCAGAAAGGACGGAGTCTGGAGTTAGCTGTTGAAAAGAGCACCGATAGGAGGGACTTACCACCTGAGTGGAGCTCACGGGGGAGGGGGGGAATCATAGGGGGGAGATAAGTGAAGAGAGATAGGGGTTGCTGAGTGAGTGCATTTGTAGGTCAGTAAGAGGAGTTTGAATTGTAGTCTGAAATGGATGGGAAGCCAATGAAGTGACCTCTAGGAGAGGGTTAATGTGAGAAAAGCGTCGCTCCTGGAATATAAATTGTACAGCTGAATTCCGGGCAAATTGGAGGGGAGCGAGATTTCTAAGTGGAAGGCCTGAGAGTAGCAAATTGCAGTAATCTAAGCACAAGGTGATGAGGGTGTGGATAAGTGTTTTTGTATTGTGCTCAGAGAGGGTCAGATTTAGCAATAAGGCTGAACTGCTTAACAATTAAAGACCGGGGGTAGGATCGTAGAAAACACAAATGGGAATGGATGTGTGGTAGAGCAGGACAGATTCTCAGAAGACTCTTTGTGAGGAGCTAGCTACATTAAAAATGGATAAAGCAATGGGGCCTGATGGGATATATCTGAGGGTACTCAAAGAACTGAGAGGTTCTGGCAGGTCCGTTGTCTCATCTTTTCAATGCTTCTTTAGAGTTGAGTAGTCCCAGTGGAGAAGGGCAGATATGGTCTCTCTGCACAAGAGTGGAAGGAGGAGGTTGGGAATTACAGGCCAGTTAGCCTGACCTCAGCAGTGAGTAAACTAATGGAAATGCTTTTTAAGTGGAAAATAGTAAGATTTCTAGAAACAGGTCCTGATGCAGCATAGTTTTACAAGAGGCAGGTCTTGTCAGACAAATCTGCGTTCTTAGTCTAGGTGATCAAAGTTGGATATGGGATAGGTGCTAGATATGGTGTATTTGGATTTTAGCAAAGCCTTTGACATAGTTCCCAGTGGCTGATAAATAAACTGAGTGCTTTCGGTAGGGACCCTAAAGTGATGGACTGGAATAAAAACTGCATGATGGCTGAAATATCTGTTTCTACCTAAGATCTGGAAACCTGCAGAACCCATGAGAGAACATATAACCCAGCTTCACAGGGAGAACATCTTTAAACTCACCAGAGACTTTTCATTCAATGGGGAAAAAAATTCTGATTTTCCCACCAAAATTCTGCCCTGTTCCCAAACAGGTCATTGGACAAACTGCAGCCCTCACAGCAGACCCTGAAGAAAGGCACCGCATGATGGTTGAAACTTCAGTTTCTACCTAAGTTGCAACTAGACCTGGAAACCTGCAACAAGCACAATGCCAGCTGCAGAAACCCCAAGAGGACAGAAATAGGATGGAGTTGGCCAAGCTGTTAAAAAAAATTGGTCAGTAGTCTCTGTTATAAAGCAAATGGGAACAGGCTTATAGACCTCAGTATGTACTGTATACTCTGGAAAGGTGGGAGAAAGGGGATATGAGATGAGAGATACATCTAAATACTGTACTGTTAATGCATAAATGTACAAGATGCGATGCCTTTTTCAAATGAAGGAAAATCCAGAATCATAGGGTATAAGACAAAATTAAAGGGGCAATAGGCTCAGGATATACTTTTTTTTTTTTTTCTTCAAAAAAGAATGGTAGATGTGTGGAATAGGCTCCTGGTAGTGGTGGTGGAGACAAAGACTGTCTAATTCAAGAAAGTATGGGACAGGCAAGTGTGATCTCTTAAGGAAAGGAGATAGTGATGGGCCATTTGGCCTTTATCTGCCATTGTTTCTACCTCCAGATCGTTAACCAGTTATCAACTCACAACAGAACACTTTCTCTAAATCCCATGCCTTTCTAAATTTCCTGAGTCCATGGTTCCCCTTATTTACAAAATTCATTACATCTTCAGAAGAACAATAAGGGATTACAATGCTCCCATCCCTTTACTAGATTCATTGTTGAATCTTCCCTACATTTTATCTTGTCTAATACTTTGGCTTCCACTTTGCTCCTTGGGTCTGTAATTTTTACATTTTGATTTAGTCCTGCTTGGAAACAAGCCACCCCAAAGTGGGGTGTTTCTGATAGAATTTTTTAAGGAGTCAAAATGAAAAAATAAACATTCATAACTGCCATTGCTGTTATCAATTGCATGAGTGAAAAATCCATTAAATAAATGCTATGTTCATCTAACAGGGCTGCAAAAGTTTCCTATAGTAAAGGGCACAACTATAGTGCCACTCTGAAAAAGGCCTCTTTGTTATTACTGCAGTTTGCATGTGCCATTGAACTCAAACTACTAAAGTGATCAGGCATCCATAAGAACATAAGCAGTGCCTCCGCTGGGTCAGACCACAGGTCCATCCCGCCCAGCAGTCTGCTCCCGCGGCGGCCCAAAACAGGTCAAGACCTGTCTGAATCATCAGAAGGGGCTCCCTTGTCACCTTGGTTTCCCTTTTAAGTCCTGCCTTCCTATCGAAGTCCTAGCCCTCTGGTCTTGCACATGCACGGCCAGGTTAGTTTATACTCATTACCTGATTTACTTCCTATACTTGTGTTACCTCCCAGCTCCTCCCTCAGTATCCCACGATCCCTTTATCCCTCAGGAATCCATCCAATCCCTGTTTGAATCCTTGTACCGTATTCTGCCTGATCACTTCCTCCGGTAGCGCATTCCAAGTGTCCACGACCATTTCTCTAGTGCTCGCAGAATTAAGGTGGGTGCTGTAATTCTGATCTTGACAGCTGTAGAAGCCTCATGACTACTGTATATATATATATATATATATACAGTATATGTATATATACATATATATATATACAGCTATAGCCAAGTTCTGTCTTTTTTCAAATGTTATTTTTCTCCTCTACTCTAGTTTGTCTCATTCACCTTGTGTTTACCTGCTGATAAATATTACCCCCATCTATCCATATTGAAATTTGTAGGCACTATACCTCACATACCTTGTTAGCTGGCAGCACTTCCATTACTTTTAATTCCCCACCAAACACTTGTCAATTCACCTGAAAGCATGTATTTAATCATGTCCCAATAGACTGCAGTCTGTTCTGATTTCTCTCTCCAGAAATGTATGGGATTACCATCACTGTTCAGCAATGTCCCCTCACTGTACAAGCCTACGGGCTAAGAGCGGTCAGCATTGCTCCAGGCCCAAATTATTTAGAGAGCTGCTTACTCCATTTTTTAATAAATCTAGCATTTCTTCAACCTATTTTCAGCACTTAGAAGTGCACCATATCTTTAAACTTATCATTCAAGGGGGGAAGGTAACACATACCTATTTCATCCCTGTTAAGCAGCTGTTGGTTGGTTGATACAGCCACTTGAAACAAACATTGCACCACAAGTGTTATGTGGCCCCTGTTGAAAGCGTATGTCTTGGATCAGTAGTCAAACAGGTTTTCTGGCTATCTAAAGTAAATATATCAGAGATATGCGTACATTATTGCCTTCCTGTGCAAATGCCTTGTGGACATTCTGAAAAGCTGCTTGATTGGGTGGGAGAGGATCTGGAAGCCAGCATTTTTCCACACCATTCAATTAATGAATTGCAGGCTTAAGTTTACAATAGGAGAGTATCTGTATAAAGTTATCTATTTATATGGCTATATGTGGAAAAAACTAAGAGCTAGATGTACTAATGTCAGCAATCTTAACTTTCATTGCTAAACCGGTTTTGACTGGTAAAGTGAATCAAATTTGTCAACCCAATGCACAAAATGGATCACCACTTTTTTTTTTTTGCCTGATCTCACTCAGCCATGCAAATAAGCTTTTATATTAAAATACCATGCAAACTAGCCGACCAATTGATGCATTAACCCTATCCCACTGCACAAAAAAAGGTGATCACTTTTAGCAATTTGAAAAAATAAAAAATCAACTGGTCAAGACCAGTTACTTACCTGTCCTACTGATACAAACATATTTATTAAACATCCAGAAGTGACATCACCGGAAGTGGGAGAGCCTGGTTCATATTTAAAACCCTGATGTGCATCTTAGAGCCAGTAGTGCACGGAAATGAGGCGGTTACTAAGTCTGTTTTTCCCTGATGCAGCTGTACAGCAGCAAAACAAGGGCCTTGTCAGAAGAGGCTTGGATCAGTAGAGAGTGTCTAGTCAGTGAGGGCATTACAATGGAGAATAGATGCAATATGAATGAAAAATCATGCTATTTTAATGTGGATGCCAACAGCTTAAGTTGAGTAAAGATCTTTCTGTCAATTAAACCCTGTGCACAGTGCTGGCCTTAGTCCTGAGTTGAAAACTGCTTTTTTGTTGTGGAATTTTTGTGGTGCCTTTGATAAGAAGTGAACGGCTCAAAATCAATGTCAATTGCAATCTCTAATAAATACTTGAGGCTTTTTCTCCACTGAGTTATTAAATGCTGTTTTCTGTGGGTAAAACCCACCTTTTGCTGGTAACATAAGTGTTTGTCAATTATATTTATAAATGCACCATTTTTTTTAGGGGCACAGATGCTGTGTGTATGTTAGACGCACAATATCTGCCCCATTAAAAAAACCTGTGAGCCAAGCCGCTGCTGCCGATGACAGCTGTAAGTCCCCAAAGCCCCTGACAGATATATAGGAGGGATGCCCTCTCCCCCAAAAAGTAGGAGGGATGCTTAAAAAGATATGGAACCACGGGGTACAAGGGGAGGTCCATCGATGGATCAAAAACTGGCTGGCAAACAGGAAGCAGAGGGTTGGTGTGAAGGGCCACTACTCAGACTGGAAAGGGTTCACGAGCGGAGTTCTGCAGGGGTCGGTGCTGGGACCGCTCCTGTTCAATATCTACATAAACGACCTAGAGGCGGGAACCAAGTGTGAAGTCATTAAATTTGCAGATGACACCAAACTATACAGCAGGGCCCAAACCAGGGAAGACTGCAAAGATCTCCAAAAGGATCTAACGCAGCTGGAAAAGTGGGCTGAAAAATGGCAGATGAGCTTCAACGTGGAGAAATGCAAGGTCATGCACATGGGGAAAAAGAACCCGATGTTCACATACAAAATGGGGGGAACACCACTAGGGGTCAGTAACCTGTAGAGAGACCTGGGAGTGATGGTAGACGCATCACTAAAGGCATCGGCGCAATGCGCCACAGCCTCTAGGAAAGCAAACAGAATGTTGGGTATCCTTAAGAAGGGTATTACGACCAGGACGAAGGAAGTCATCATGCCGTTGTATCGTGCAATGGTACGGCCGCATCTGGAGTACTGTGTCCAGTACTGGTCGCCGTACAAAGAAGAGCAACTAAACTGATAAAGGGAATGGAAAATCTCCCATATACTGACAGATTGAAGCAGTTGGGACTTTTCTCCCTGGAGAAGCGAAGACTTAGAGGAGACATGATAGAAACCTTCAAGATCCTGAAGGGCTTAGAAAAAGTAGACAGGGACAGATTTTTCAAATTAAGGGGCACCACGAGCACAAGGGGGCACTCGGAGAAATTGAAAGGGGACAGGTTTAGAACAAACGCTAGGAAGTTCTTTTTCACTCAGAGGGTGGTGGATACATGGAACACGCTTCCAGAGGCTGTTGTAGACAAGAAAACCTTAAATGGTTTCAAAGAAGGTTTGGATAGATTCCTAGAAGAAAAAGGGATTGAGGGGTATAGATAGGTATAGACCATTGCTCAGGCAATGGGCCTGATGGGTCGCTGCGGGAGCGGACCGCTGGGCAGGATGGACCTATGGTCTGCCTCAGCGGAGGCAACTTCTTATGTTCTTATGATGCCCACATGTTCTGCTGAACCACTCCCTGTACCTTTGTCAGAAGTTAAAATGGCAGGCCTTCCCCTCGTTGGTGCATCATGGATAAAAAGGGAGTGGCATTAACAAATGGGCATCATGTGGGGTGCCTGGTGCAGTGGACATCCCCTCCTGCCATTTTCACTGGCATGGGTTGCTGCGGCAGGGGGAATGGAGCCTCAGGGATGCAAGGATGTTATCAGGTGTGGGGGGTGTGACAGCTGTGGTCAGGAGGGGGAGACCGGAGCATTTTTTTTAAAAAATGGGGACAGATATTGTGCACTGGAAGCATGCACATCTGTGTTCATTAAAAAAAAAAAAAGTTTCCTGTCCAAAATAGCTGAGTGGGAGGAGGTTGCTTCATGGCTTTCCCAGCTATCGGATGGGAGAGATGGGGATTACGGCAAACCTCCATGTAATCATGTGCATGCAAACTTGTTTGTGCATCTATCACTCTCTATCACTCTTTTGAAATCAGCCATAAATCAGATCGCAGCAGACCCACACGGCATTATCAACCCTGTTTAGTGCCTCTACCTCTAAGAGGCTGGGGCACTTTAAAACAAACAAATTTGAAAAGACTGACATCATCAGCCAAGGCTGAATAGTATCACAGGTGAAAATATACAACTCTTCACATATAAGCCTGGCTTTGATCTCATCCCTCACAGTTTTTAATTAAATAATGCATCATCACACTGCTGCACTCTCTGCATGTGGAAGCAGTTTACTTGTGAAGATTAATAAAATGTATGTTAAGAAAGAAATTAATACACAGTGATGCAGAGGTGTTTTAAAGCTCTATGCTGATGTCTACTGTGTGAAATGTAGAGCTAAAACTGAGGTGGGTTAAACAGGGCATACAAACCTAAAATCCACCCCTAACACACAACTTCCTGCAGCAGCCTTGCATGCCACCCACCTTCCAACTTAAAAAAAAGCCTTGGTGTCTAGCAGCACCCCTTCCCCATTGGCTAGCTGTAGAGGAGGGATTGGTAAACCTCACTCCCATCTCAACACTGTCATTTTGGAAAATGGTGCATGCTGGGCTGCGCTGAGCACAGCCAGTCTGTCAAATAAAGAAATTTTTCCCTTATTTGGTAGTCTGGACAGTCTACCAAAATAAGGGAAAAATATCCTTTTTGGCACAGACCCCATTCAGTGAATCCTATTTTCCAAGATGGCAGCACCAACGGCAGAGGAGCAAGTGGGCCTGCCATAGAGGAGAATGGAGTGGGACAGAGAGGGGGGGGGAGACAGACACCTTTTTTTTTTTTAAACATTCTCCCTTCCTGTCAGTGTATGAGACAACCAAAACTCACACACCAACAAAAAGGGAAGGAAGACACGTGGCAATAAGCTAGCGATTTGCAGCTGTAATTTTTTTTTTTTAGGGGAGGGGGGAAGTGTCACATTAGAAGCCATGCAATTAGTAGCTTTATGCATCAATCCCCGACACCTTCTTCCTTATATCAATCATTCTTTTATGTTGTGTGCTTACGTACTGTACATCAGTGTATTACAAACTGCTGTGGTGAGATTCCAGGTATGCCACAAGATGCCAGAGAGGCAGCATGCCAGCACTGGCCAACTGCTTACAGGACATGCTTATTCTCGCAGTGAGAGGAACATCCTGTAGGCAGTCAGCTGCCCCCCCCCCCCCACCAGTGTAGTAATAGCAGGTTTTGAGCATGTCATCATGTTGCTGTCCACAACAATGAATTTAGTGTGCCATGGCTTCAGAAAGGGACACAGCTATACATCATGCATCTGACAAAGAACTTCAGCTCAAACCTCTATAAAGGTAGTCTAAAATAGTATCGAACCTGTCATTTTTGACAACAGTTATTCCTCTGAAAATTCTGTATAAAGCAGTATTTGCTAGTTGTGTGCTCACTTGTGGCAGCAGCTGAATATTATTGTTATTAGTCCACTCAAAGCACAGCTCTTTGGTCAAAAGGCAGTTAGTATACTCTAGCAATAATGCCACACACAAAGCAGTCATGTTGGCAGCAGCCGGCTGCCAACCTCTTAACTGCTTTGGAATATCAGCCCCACCGCAGTCAGGACACACATACACCAGAGGAGTCACTCCACTCTTTTTTGTTTTCTTCTTTATTTCTTGATGTTCTAATAGTAAATGCTTCAGCTGTTGCTGTGAATTTAAGCAAACAGAGCTGCTGCTGTGCTAATGATTAGAATTCCACATTGATGGCCCATAAACCTAACAGTATAAATAAAGCATAAACTTGAACAGACTATAGCAACCAGTCACACTACCTTTTATTTTCTTCACTTTCAGTTTTACTGGTACTATTTACATTATTTCAGGTGACAGAATTAAGTGACCTAACAAAAGCAGAGTCTTTGCTCTGCAAGATTTTCTAAAATTAGACAACTTACCACGTGGTTCTTTTTAAACACACACACAAAAAGTTTTAATTAAAGATTCAATTCTTAGCAGGAGACCCAGTATAAAAAAAAAGTATGGAGCTACCACTGAAAGGAGAAATGCTGGCTTTGCTACATCTAAAACTGTAATCTGTGTAAAGCAATTGGAAAAACTGAAGAGTGATGCAAAACAAGGGAGAAGAACGTCATTCAGCGAGTACCAGAGCTTCTCTTTCTTCCTCCCCCAAATTTCACACTACTTTAAAATCCCCACCTAAACATGAAGCATTTTCTCTGAAGAAGCTATGTGGAATGGGAACCAAAACAAGTAGGCAAATTTTCCCAGAGGTGGCTGTATGTCAGATTCTGAAGTGGTATGCCACCACTGCATATTCAGCTTGTATCATACTTCAAGCTTCCCATTGAACAGTATTATAACCAATGAGCAATGGTGGCTGCACTATTGGTATTCTCCTTCCTGGTTAGCTCTAAACAATGTTTCAGCCAACTATAAGCTGAGCTGTAGCATCCAGGCATTCATGTTAAGTAGTAAAAATATACATCTGTCTAAAATTTACATGACAAAACATTAAGTATAAATTTGCCTGCTGACACTGTTCCATTAATGGGTGTTGCCACAGCATTATAAGAGCAAGGAAAAATAGCCAGCTTTTTATTTTTGTTAGGAAACTATGTAAAGCGTCTTCTTGTCCTTAGTATATAATTGGTAGAGATAAGAACCTCACCCTCCATCTCCTCATGGGGACGAGGGAGGGAACTTCAGACAGAGACCATATTCTTGCCATAGCAGACTAAAGGACTGTGACATTAGGATGACAAGAGCATTTCGTGGTCTTGTCCCACCAAGGAGAAATTCAGGGCTTCCTGCCCACCACAGTGAAACCTGTGTGCCCAAAGGCGGTGAGATTTATCTGCCACAATGATGTCTCGTGCTAATTTTGCATATCATGACATGAATACATTTTAATCACTAGTATTCCTCATCATCCTTGCATTATGCCAGAGAGGAGGAGTTCTTTAACTATGTTTAGTAGGGGATATGGAGAATGCTAAAGTGCCAGATGGCTTCTCAGCAAGAGCCAGATCAGAATTAGAAAGGAAAAATCATCACAGATGATAACTGGCTCAAACATGAACTTCTTAGATCTATGCACAGCCTGCTACCTGTCTATAGCAGTAAAGTAGCTCCTCCCCAGACATAGCTTGAGGACTGAAATAATGGAAGTTGCATTGAGGGACCAACACATCCACCAGTAAATAAAACAATAGGAACCCAAACATCTCATTTCTAAGGAGCGAGTGGAAATGACCACCACATCTTTGGAATGAGACGTTTCTGTCTTCAAACTTAACTAGTCCCTGGCTCCATCTGCAAATAGGTAGGGAGGGATCTGGGGTGATATATGAAATGTCTTGGTCTGGTAGAAGAGGCAGCAATCACCCTCATTTCACATCCTCTGTCCTGGTTTGTGTATGGGGATGCTCTTCTAGAGTGGAACCGGTCTTGCCTGGTCCTGTTAGGAAGGGGTGACGCAGCGCTGCAAAAGCAGAGGTGCGGCGTTGTGGGTTAAAGGTCAGCATCTCCTACAGGTGGGGAAAAAAGCAGGAAGAATGCAATTACCAAAAGAAAACTTCAAAAATATCAAGTAGGATAGGGTGCTACCTCATGTTAATAAGGTTCAATAAGCTATTAAGCCTGGTGGACTTGACTTGTCAGTCTGAAACATTCACATATCATATGGTGTTGCACATCAATCACTTTTACAGCAGGCAGAAATCAGACCATCTTCTATCATTGGGCAGCTGCTCGTTTTATAACTATTCACCTTTTTTCCCAGTAGAGTCCTGAGGTTTTCTGTCCATTTAAATTTTTGTTTTACTTTAAAATGACTGCTTGCTGTCACAATAGAGCTGCTTTGAAAAGTTCACACCCACTCACACTAAAAAAGGCAATTCTATAACTGAACATCTGAATTTACTCCAAGCGGAATTCTGTGCACAATATTTCAAAATTCTGCAAAGTTTATTTATAGTGTTTTGCATAGAATTCTCCTATCCTGAGGCTTAAAATTCCTTCCTGCCTTTTCCTCTCAGGTTCCAGCTGCCTCAGTTCCCCCTCTCATTCCACCTACAGTTCTGTCTCCCTCTAAATCCCTACTTGGCCCCCCATAGTCTGCCATCTCTTTCTTCCTCTCTACCACCCTCAAACCGTCCACCTTGCCAGTCCAGTATCCATGTCCCCTCACCCTACCTCTCTTGCTTGCACCCTGAATCATTTCCCCACTTCCCATGGTCTAGCATCTCGCCCGCTCTCTACGATAAAGCATCGCATCTCTCTCACCCCCTCAAAAAACTTTCTGCCCTGGGTTTCCTTTTCATCCCCTTTCCCCTCTGCTTACTGGTCATCACCCATGTCCCCATCTCTCTCCCTCCCCCACTTGCAGTCCAGGATCCATGTCCCCTCTTCTTCTCCACTTTCCCTCCCAAAAGGGCCTAGAAAGCACAGTTACTTACCGTAACAGGTGTTATCCAGGGACAGCAGGCAGATATTCTTAACGCATGGGTGACGTCACCGACGGAGCCCCGGTACGGACCTTTTTAACTAGAAAGTTCTAGTTGGCCGCACCGCGCATGTGCGAGTGCCTTCCCGCCCGACGGAGGAGTTCGTGGTCCCCAGTTAAGATAAGCCAGCTAAGAAGCCAACCCGGGGAGGCGGGTGGGACGTAAGAATATCTGCCTGCTGTCCCTGGATAACACCTGTTACGGTAAGTAACTGTGCTTTATCCCAGGACAAGCAGGCAGCATATTCTTAACGCATGGGTGACCTCCAAGCTAACAGAGAGAGAGGAGGGATGGTTGGCCATTAGGAAAATAAATTTTGTAACACGGATTGGCCGAAGTGTCCATCCCGTCTGGAGAAGGCATCCAGACAGTAATGAGTAGTGAACGTGTGAACTGAGGACCAAGTGGCAGCCTTGCAGATTTCCTCGATGGGCGTGGAACGGAGGAAAGCCACAGAAGCAGCCATAGCTCTGACCCTGTGGGCCGTGACAGCACCTTCCAGTGAGAGACCGGCCCGAGCATAACAGAACGCAATACAGGCAGCAAGCCAGTTGGAAAGCGTCCGTTTAGAGACAGGACGACCTAGACGGTTAGGATCGAAGGTCAGAAAGAGCTGAGGGGACGAGCGGTGAGCCCTGGTACGGTCAAGGTAGTATGCAAGGGCACGCTTACAATCCAGCGTGTGCAACGCCTGTTCCCCAGGATGAGAGTGGGGTTTAGGGAAAATGACAGGCAACACAATGGACTGGTTGAGGTGAAAAGCCGAGACCACCTTGGGAAGGAATTTAGGATGGGTACGCAGAACCACCTTGTCATGGTGAAAAACAGTGAACGGTGGATCGGCGACCAGTGCATGCAGCTCGCTAACCCTCCTGGCAGAGGTGATGGCAACGAGGAAAAGCACCTTCCATGTTAGAAGTTTGAGCGAAGTTGTGGCAAGAGGCTCAAAAGGGGGTTTCATGAGGGCTGATAAAACCACATTCAGGTCCCAGACGACAGGAGGAGGC
This sequence comes from Geotrypetes seraphini, assembly GCF_902459505.1. Lineage (NCBI taxonomy): Eukaryota > Metazoa > Chordata > Amphibia > Gymnophiona > Dermophiidae > Geotrypetes > Geotrypetes seraphini. The sequence goes on along the minus strand of NC_047086.1, from coordinate 207,770,566 downwards.
TTCAGAGGTGGTTTGACATTGAAGAGGCCTCTCATGAACCGGGAAACCAGTGGATGAGCCGTGAGAGGTTTTCCGTGGATAGGCTCATGAAACGCAGTGATGGCACCGAGGTGGACTCTGATTGAGGTAGACTTGAGGCCAGCGACGGACAGAGAGAGCAAATAGTCCAGTACAGTTTCCACCGCTAATGAGGTGGGATCGTGATGATGCAGTAGACACCAAGAGGAGAACCTGGTCCACTTCTGATGGTAACATTGGAGGGTGGCCGGTTTCCTGGAGGCATCCAAAATGCGACGGACAGGCTGAGACAGATTCTCTGGAGAGGTCAGCCCGAGAGAAACCAAGCTGTCAGGTGGAGTGAAGACAGATTGGGATGCAGTAGAGACTGACGTTGCTGCGTAAGTAGAGTAGGAAACACAGGAAGAGGAATGGGCTCCCTGGAGCTGAGCTGAAGCAGGAGGGAGAACCAGTGTTGACGAGGCCACCGAGGGGCGATGAGAATCATGGTGGCCCTGTCCCTGCGGAGTTTGGCTAACGTCCGCAACATCAGAGGTAGTGGAGGAAAGGCATAGAGGAACCGATCCGTCCAGTCGAGCAGGAATGCATCTGGGGTCAGACGATGAGGAGAGAAGAGTCTGGAACAGAACTGGGGCAGCTGATGGTTGTGAGGCGCTGCAAAGAGGTCCACCTGCGGAGTGCCCCAGCGAGCAAAGATGGAGTGGAGTGTGGACGGGTCCAGAGTCCACTCGTGAGGTTGAAGAATGCGGCTGAGATTGTCGGCCAGGGAGTTCTGTTCGCCCTGGATATAGACAGCTTTGAGGAAGAGATTGCGGGCCGTGGCCCAGGTCCAGATGCGGAGAGCCTCCTGACAAAGGAGGCGAGATCCGGTGCCGCCTTGCTTGTTTATGTAGTACATGGCGACTTGATTGTCTGTGCACAGGAGAAGAACCTGAGGGCAGAGAAGGTGCTGGAAGGCTCTGAGAGCATAGAACATGGCTCTGAGTTCTAGGAAATTGATGTGATGTTGACGCTCCTGAGGGGTCCAGAGTCCCTGGGTGCGTAGATCTCCTAGGTGAGCTCCCCACGCATAGGGGGAGGCATCCGTGGTTATGATCATGGAGTGAGGGGGTAGATGAAAGAGTACACCCCTGGAAAGATTTGAGGAGTTCAACCACCATTGAAGAGATTGCTGAAGAGACGATGTCACAGAGATGGGATGAGAAAGAAGATCCGTGGTCTGCGACCATTGGTTGGCAAGAGTCCATTGAGGTGTCCTGAGGTGGAGTCGTGCCAGAGGAAGCACATGTACCGTGGAGGCCATGTGGCCCAGGAGGACCATCATCTGTCAGGCAGGAATGGAGTGATGAAGGAGCACCTGACGACAGAGGTGGAGCAGGGTCCGTTGACGATCGGAGGGGAGAAACGCCCTCATTAGTGTGGTGTCGAGGACTGCTCCAATGAACTGAAGTCGCTGTGTAGGAAGCAGATGCGACTTGGGGTAGTTGATCTCGAACCCCAGGAGATGGAGGAGCGAGATGGTGTGATGAGTGGCTTGCAGCACAAGCGGCGACGTAGGAGCTTTCACCAACCAATCGTCCAAGTAGGGGAACACCTGGAGGTTGTGAGACCTGAGGAAGGCCGCCACCACAATAAGGCACTTGGTGAACACCCTGGGCGATGAAGCGAGGCCAAAAGGTAGCACTTTGTACTGATAGTGACGGTGCTGTATCTGAAACCGTAGGTAGCGATGTGAAGTCGGATTGATTGGGATGTGAGTGTAGGCCTCTTTGAGGTCCAGGGAACATAGCCAGTCGTGTTGAGAAAGAAGAGGGTACAGCGTGGCAAGGGAGAGCATTCTGAACTTCTCCTTGACCAGACATTTGTTGAGGTCCCTGAGATCGAGGATGGGACGAAGGTCTCCTGTCTTCTTGGGAACCAGGAAGTAGCGGGAGTAGAATCCCTGACTCCTTTGGTCCGGAGGCACCTCTTCGATGGCATTGAGAAGGAGGGATTGAACCTCCCTCAGGAGGAGGGGGGTTTGGGGGGAGTGAGAAGCAGACTCTACGGGAGGATTGTTCGGTGGAAGAGTCTGGAAGTTGAGAGAGTAGCCGTGGCGGATGATGCTGAGGACCCATTGGTCTGATGTGATGACCTCCCAACGGCTGAGGAAGATATGTAGACGTCCTCCGATTGGTTGAGGAAGAGGCAACGAGGGAGGAAGACTGGCTATGCCCTGGAGAGAGGAGTCAAAAGGGCTGAGAGAGTTTCGAAGGAGGGAGAGGCTTGGCAGGTTGACTAGACTGAGAACGAGCCTGAGTGTGTTGATGTTGTTGACGGGTCGCCGAGGTTGCTGTGAAGGCGGATTGAAGGGTCTGGCAGAGAACCTGCGCTGATATGAGGACTGTGGTCTGTAAGGGCGAGCAGGTGGGGCCTTTTTCTTAGGTTTAATAAGAGTGTCCCATCTGGTCTCGTGGGCCGAGAGCTTTTGGGTGGTCAAGTCTAGGGACTCCCCAAAAAGTTCATCCCCAAGACAGGGAGCGTTGGCTAGGCGGTCTTGGTGGTTGATGTCCAAATCAGATACCCTCAACCAAGCCAGGCGGCGCATGGCCACGGCCATGGCAGATGCACGGGAGGTGAGCTCAAAAGAATCATAAATAGAGCGCACCATAAATTTCCTCAGTTGAAGAAGGCTGGAAATTTGCTGCTGGAAGAGCGGAACTTTACGTTCTGGAATGTATTTTTGAAGGGTGGACAGTTGTTGAACCAGATGTTTCATGTAAAATGAGAAATGAAATGTGTAATTGTTCGCCCTGTTGGCCAGCATTGAGTTTTGATAAAGGCGCTTTCCAAACTTGTCCATCGTCTTGCCTTCTCTGCCAGGAGGGGTGGAGGCATAAACACTGGAGCCCTGAGTTTTCTTCAAGGTAGACTCAACCAGGAGAGACTCATGGGGTAGCTGAGGTTTGTCAAAGCCCGGGATCGGGATGACCCTGTAAAGGCTATCCAGCTTACGGGGGGCCACGGGGACGGTGAGTGGGTTCTCCCAGTTCTTGTAAAAAGTTTCCCGTAGTATGTCATGTACGGGTAACTTGAGAAACTCCTTGGGAGGCTGTTCAAAATCCAAGGCCTCCAGAAAGGCCTGGGATTTTTTGGAGTCAGACTCTAGAGGGATAGAGAGAGCCGCTGACATCTCCCTGAGGAACCTTGAGAAGGAGGATTGCTCAGGCTTAGAAGTGGTATCGGGCGCTGAGGGCTCCTCGTCCGATGACGATGCGTCCTCCTCGGTACCGGGAGGGGAGTCTTCCCATAGGTCCGGGTCCCTGACATCAGTGTGCGCATGTCGAGATATCGGGGTGGAAGGCTAAGTATGGTGGGTCTTAGACAGAGACTTGCCAGAGCGCACCGAGACATTACCGGGAGAGGAAGAGCGAAGCTGGTCTCGGTCCCGGGAAGAACGGTGCCGGTCTCGGTCCGGAGAGGACCGGTGCCCCGCCTGGTACCGAGGAGGATCGGCATCAGCGTGGGTATGACCTACGGGGTGGGCACGAAGGTGTTCAGCCGAGAGAATCGGCATGGAAGAGTTAAGGGGCACCGATGGGGTGGATACCGGTTGGACGGTACGAGGCTCGGGCCGGTCTGGTACCGAAAGGAGCGGTGCCAAGAGGGTCGGTAACAGGTGCTGGAGTTGTTGCTGCAGCTGTTCCTGTAATTTGTCTTGGAGGATGGTTGCGATGCGATCATCCAGTGGTTGCACCGGAACCACTTTTTTCTGCTTCGGTTCCTTAGATGCCGCTCCACGCCCCGGCGATAAGGAGGCCGATGACGAGGCACTCACCGAGATCGGGGCGGAGCGTTTCCGGGGTCGGCGTGAAGCCGGTAGGACCGGTGTCGCCACTGTGGCCGGAGGGCGCTCAAGGGAGGTGGAAGGCTTCTTAGCCGGCTTACCTGGCGCCAGCGACGCCGATGAAGGATCGGGCGTCGTCGAAGTGGTGGGTGCCGATTTTGGCGGTACCGTAGTCGACGGAATCAGCTCCATAGCAGATGTGGTGCCGAAGAGGATGTTCTGCTGGATTTGTCGATTCTTTAGAGTACGTTTTTTAAGAGTAGCACAGCGGCTGCAGGAGTCCGCCCGATGCTCAGGACCCAAACACTGTAGGCACCAATTGTGTGGGTCAGTGAGGGAGATCGGGCGTGCACACCGCTGGCACTTCTTAAAACCCGGCTGCGGGGGCATGAATGGGAACACGGCCTCCGCAAAATCAAACCCGGAGGCTTGTATGATGGCAACAGGCCCCGCCGGGGCCGGCCTGAAAAATAAAGGAAAAAACAAAGGTTTGTTTTTTTTTTTTTTACAATTTAGAACGGAAAAGAAATCCGAAGGGAAAAAGAGAAAAAAACAAGAAAATAACGCGAGCGAGAAGGCAAAAAGGAAGTTTTCAACAGCCGTTGAAACCACATGCGACTTCTTCGCTCCGCGGAAACGAAGAAACTGGGGACCACGCACTCCTCCGTCGGGCGGGAAGGCACTCGCGCATGCGCGGTGCGGCCAACTAGAACTTTCTAGTTAAAAAGGTCCGTACCGGGGCTCCGTCGGTGACGTCACCCATGCGTTAAGAATATGCTGCCTGCTTGTCCTGGGATAATCCATGTACCCTCCTCCCTTCCCAAATTGTGGTCTAACATCCATTCCCCATCCCCCACCCAGGTATGGCTCTCTCTGACCCCCCCACTCTGTGAGATCCGACATACCCATGGGCCCTCCCAGAGCAGCAGTAGTGGCGGCAGCTGGCTGGTAGAGGCAGCACTGTGAACAGACTGCTTGTGGCCGGCTCTGCTGGGGCCTTCCATCTGTCGCATCATCCATCTACAGAAGTGATGCGGCAGAGGGAATGGTCGCAAGCTGTCTGTTCACAGCGCTGCCTCTGCTGGGCAGCTGCCGCCACTGCTGCTTCTTTGGGAGGCCCTCTCATGGTGGGGGGGAGGTCAGTCGGAAGGAGAGAGGCTGGACCCATGCGAGGAAGGAGGAGGGGATGGGAACAAGGGCAGAACTGAAGGTATAAATTCTGCACTGCACAGTTGCGCAAACTTCTGCCAGAAGTATGCATTTAAATTTCCCTTGTGCACTTACATTTACAAAAAAAAGAACATTTTTGGTGTAAGTGCAAATTTGCACAGGGCACATGAAAATGGAAGTGACAAGCAAAGAGGAGTAGCCTAGCGGTCAGAGCAGCTGCCTCCACACCATGAGGTTGTGATTCTCACTGCAGCCCCTTGTGACTCTAGGCAAGCCACTTAAACTTCATTGCTCCAGGTACAAAATAAGTACCTGTCTAAAATATGTAAGCTGCTTTGATTGTGTAAACCAGTGGTTCCCAACCCTGCCCTGGAGGACCCTCAGGCCAGTCAGGTTTTCAGGACAGCTTTAATGAATATGCATGAGAGAGCTCTGCATATAATAGAGGTGCCAGGCAAGCAAATCTGCTCTATGCATATTCATTAGGACTATCCTGAAAACCCGACTGGCCTGGGGGTCCTCCACCCAGAAAAAGCAATATACAAATCCCATCTCCTTTACATAAATGCAAGGGGGACATGAGCATGGGCAGGACTCCCACTTATGCAAATAAGTGGAGACTCTACTTCAGGAAGCAGGTGAAAAAAAAGCTTGGCTCTTCTCCCAAGCCTTTAATAAAAGTGACAGACTATACACAGTTCTGCACCTGGAGCTTGCTACCTACACTAACTTAAATAAGATATATGATCTAACTATACCAGTGTCTCGCAAACTTTGTCAAGCCGTGGCACACTAAAACACAGTGGCCAAGACGCGAGGCATCCAGAAGTGTGTGGACCTCGACACAATGACATCACACACATATGTGACATCACGTCAATGTCCACGCATGCACGAAGGCCCTACAGACGGGCCATGAGCCACCAGTGGGGGGTGCTGGAAGAGAAGGACAGGTGTCAGCTGACTGCCTACAGGATGTACCTCTCACCATGAGAGGCACATCCTGTAGACAGTCAGCATACACCTCTCCTCCTCCCCGGCATCTCGCAACACACCTGAAATCTCAGGAGGTACACCGTTTGTGATACACTGAACTATACAAAGAATCTGCCCTGAATCTAGCCACCTATCTATTTATCCCATCTACCCATCCTATCTTGTCCCCATCTATATATCTGCACTTGGCCCCCTGGCTCTATTGTAGAAAAGCATTAGCATCATATCTATATTATTTGAATGCTCTAATGTGCATTTATTAGATGTTTCATAAATATTATGCTGACATTGTATTATATCTGCATCCCTACCGCATTTGTGCAGCTTTATGGCTGGTGTTAACCTAAGGTATGCTGGATAACAGATTACATTAGCATTCTGTAATGGAAACGGCATTCAGATGCGAGTCTAGAATAGGATTTCATCACCCATCCTCAGGGCATCTAAATGGAGAGTCCTTAGCCCAGCAAAGAGTTTTCTTTGCTTCAATACATCTTTCCTGTAAAAATTTCATTTGCTATCAGTTTTGGTCCCTACAGTTAAGCCAGCCAGTCAGTGAAGCAAAGCGCTTACGGATGTCCCTCACAAGTGTCAAAAGTGCACAGAATGTCAGCACTTTGTGTGGCTTCTCTGCATAGATGTTTCTGAGAGCGAAGTGGGGCCAGCAGTAGATGGTCTGCACCTATCATTTGGGATGAGTAAGGTCAGTTCAAAGCTCAAAGGGACAGGTGGAGGGAACCCACTATGGTTGCGTGTCTGAGCAGGTCTTGTTGAAGTAGTCCTTAACCACTTTAATGCATCCAATGCAAGCTCAGGAGATGGGACATATCTTGCTCCTCCCTCAGTTCAAATCATCAGGGATTAAAAGGACCTCAACTCATGAGCTCAGGCAGGCAAGGCCAAGCCTAGAGTAGAGGCTACCATGTGTCCGTGCTGTTGGATGTTTAGCAATTCCCGGGGTGACTCTGGAGAAAGCCTTAGAAGCAGAAGCAGAGGCAGTAGGGGTGGATATATCAATTCAATAGGATGATAGATCTTTAAATACCATAGCAATGAAATAAAATTTCAGAGAGAAGAGCTCATAGGAAAACTCACCAACAGTAACTGTGCACCAGACTCATCTATCTCTGGCACAAACTCTTCCACTGGCTGTGGTAAACGCGGACTAAAAGCTCCCCATGGCAAGGTGACATCTGGGGGCCAGTCTTCTTCAGAAGGAAGCCCAATCATGCTGCAAGGAGCCAAGAGACAGGGCCATTGTTAAGAGGATATAGCCAGAGAAGGCAAGGCCCTTTGGATATAAAGTAATATCCCTCACAATAAATAGTTCTTTGTAGCACTAGCAAGCTTTTTACCCCCACCCCACCCGCATTGCCTGCCTTGAATCCATCAGTACAATTTACAAAATATTAATTCCCTACCCCCAAGCAGTGACCAGATAGAAAAGTGACACCACTCTTATAGAAATACTCAAGCAACCCTTTCTACTAATGACTGATTTATTTGCAGCACATATGTTAGAACGCTTTAAGCATAGCAGCACAGAACTTACTCAAATATCTTGCCCAGCTGGTCAACTTCCGAATTCCCAGAGAAGAGAGGCCTGTAAGGAAGCATAACACAAGGGAACAGCTCTGGTCATAAATGTCATAGATCTCTACTCTATAATGAGCTCCCAAGGCTAAGCATTACTTATACAGCAAGCATAGCAAATCCAATAAACATAACTCCATATTCTGTTACAACCCTTCTGGATTCCATATGCTAGGTGTTCAATCCCTTCCTGCAATCCAGGAGTTGCAGAAATCTAAACACTTTTTTGAGCATGTGCTCCTCCTGCCTTAGAGAGTAAGTTAGGGAGCCAGACTGCTGCTTCACAGAGAAACTTCAGTGCATCTGTGGAGCCAGCCTGCTTGTGCTACCCTTCTCAGACTCAAGGTCCATTCCCCTGGGAGTTTATTTGTCCTCTGACCCTGTCAGGGGTTTAAGCACAAGCTGTATACACCCTGAGTACAATATCCCTCCAGGTTTCAGAGCGAAGGCTGCATTCCCCTCCCCCAGTTGCATGGAGAGTTTCCGCTGAGGTGGAGGTTTGTCTGTCCGACTGGTAGTCCCAAAGATCTTCAAGTTTGCTACAGTGTTAACAGAGCTGGCAGGCAGGCACTTCACAGACTAAGTACTCCTCTCTATTATTTCCTATAGGAGATTCAGGGGTGGTCTCTGGAACTCTGTAAAATTTATTTTCCAGAGTTCCTGAGGGTAGGGTTCAGGTCTCCCACCTTCCCAAACTCAAAATCACTATTTTTTATTTTCAGATTTTCTTTATTTTTGGCGTGAATTCACTGGCAGTGGCCATCTTGGATTTTAATCAATCTTTTTTTCAAAGCTTGATTTTTGCCTCAAAATCCCTTGATTTTGTTGCAAATCGATCAGCCCCTAATCTGTTGATTTCATGTATGGATTGCACTTAACTGGCTTTGGAACAGCATTTGTGTACCACAGCACACTGAGGGGAGGGGCGGGAGCTTCGGCCTTCGCCTCCTCTGGGTCCTCCAGGGTTGAGGAGCCAGCCTAGATCCGTGTTTTGGGCTTAAAAAAATAAATAAATAAATAAAACACCCACAAAAAAAAAAAAAAAAACACAAACACTCACCCACTGGCTGTTCTGGACACTGGTGATAAATGCCTGCACTCTGAGTCCGAGGATTCTTTTGGCATGGTACAGGCACCTTAGCTGGATTCAGCAGTGACCGCAGGGTGCGTTTTTTCCACAGATTTCCTTTGGCTCTTTTGGGGAGAATGTTTTTCAGACCAGGCTCATTTGACGCAGCCAACAGGTGCGCCGCCTTCTTCCAGGTTGGTCACTCCAGTGCTGGAGGTTCCTGTGCAGGAGCCCTCTCTTCCAGCTCCGACTGATCTCAATTTCATTAGTAGTCAAATGGATCTTATGCCTATCCTGCCTCCTGACACTGTCTCTCTTGGATGCTGCTGCCGATACCCTTCAAGGGACTTGTCAGCGCAATATCTTGTAGTGTCTGGATTTGGGTGAGGACTCCACCATCCATAGACTTTTAGCTCTGACTCTGTCCACCATTTCATGCTGATGCCCTGAAAGGGGTTAAATTGCACTCTCAACCTTCTACGTCTCGGTGTTCGGTCATGGACCATTCTAATGTGCCGTCCTCTTTTTTTTTTTCCATCCCACCCGCAGCTTTTCCATCTGGTGTTGGGCTAGTGGGATTCCAGAAAAAACTCTTTCAAAAACTCTAGCTACACCTTCTCCACTGGTTCCTGCTCTTCAGCAGTTTTTAGCAGCCACAGGTGGATTCCACCATGGCACAGGTCACCTGGTGCAAGGACCTCCCTAGTGGTGAGGGGTGTACTGCTTAATGACTCCAAGATTGCAGCATGCTCATTATCTTGAAACGGCTTTTTGGAGTTGGCTTCTTCAGGTATCAAGGATGTGATGGCAGCCTCTTTTGCAGCACATGCTTGTGTCGCAGACTGCGCTTTGTACTCTCTGTGGAGGAAGATGCCTGCCCCCACATACGTATCCCTCAAATTAATGGGTACTGGACAGCATTCAGGAGGGGCACAAGATGGTCTTTTGCCTGTCTCTGGATTTGTTTCTGGACTCTCCGGCAGGTCTGCCGGAGCAGGAGTCAAAGGTCCGCGGCTACTCTGCATTGTCTCTTGGATATCCGAGCGATGGGGCCTATTCCAGAAAACAAATTAAACTTAGGCAGATACTCCTTATACTTCATCGGGCCAAAGACAGGCTTGGAGGACTGGACACCCCTTCTGGATCTTAAGCCGATCAATCCCTTCCAAATAGAAACAGTGCACACAGTAATAGCTGCTGTCTCTCCTAGGGTGTTTCTGCCATCCTTGGATGTCACAGAGGCGTACCTCTATATTCCAATTCACCCGGAGCATCGCAGGTTTCTTATTTAAATGTTCTGTGACAGCATTTACAGTTTGCAGCTCTGCCCTTTGACCCGACAGCGCCCCGCTCTTTCGCCAAGGTGATGGTAGTTGTAGCAGCCTTTATCCGCAGGCAGGGTTGTCCAGGACTATCCTTACTTAAATGGCTGGTTGATCTGCGCTCCATCTCGGCAGGAGTGCTAGCAAGTGGTGGAGACGGTGGTGTCTCTGCTACAACGCTTGGGTTGGATTGTCATCTTCAAGAAGAGCTTGTTCAAGAAGAGCTGCAGGGCCGTGTGTTTCTTCACAAGCTACACAGACAGAAAACTGGAAGCAAATCAGAAATCTCCTGGGTCTTCCGGTTCCCTCAGCCTGGCATTATTTGCTGGTGCTGGGGTCCATGGCGGCCTTTCTGGTGGTGGCTCCTAGGCCAGAGTGAACATGTGCCCTCTACAGAAATCTCTTCTCTTTTGGTGGTCTCTGCAGCGCCATCCCCTTCAGATGTCGCTCCCCTGGACGGAACCAACTCATAGTCTCCGCTGGTGGTTTCAGGGGGGAGGCTCTCCACCAGAGCACACTTCTTTGGTCACGGAGTGGTTCACTCATGATAGATGCCAGCCTGTGGGGCTGGGGTGCTCTCTGTGGGGACCACTTCATTCAGGGGTAGTGGATTACCAGGTCAGAAGTGTTGGTCAATCAATCATCTGGAGTTTCAGGCCATTCAGTTGGCATTTTCTCACTCTCTTGCCCAGTCTGGCAGGGAAAGAGGTGCGAGTGTTTTCTGACAATGCCATGTCAATGGCGTATGTGAATAATAAAAAGGACAGTAGAAGTGCTCTCTTGGGCCAGGAAGCTCACATACTATTTCACTGGGCATCTCTCTGCAACGCACATGACCAGAGTCAAAACAGTACAGCCAGATTCCCTCAGTCAACAAGTTCTGGACCTGGGATAATGGTCCCTCTTGCAAAGAATGGTCCATCTTATTGTGCAGCGCTGAGGCTCAAGCTGGACTTGATGGCTTTAGCCAGGACCTCGTAGTTCAGGCACTTCTTCAGTCAAAGACCAGAGAATGGAAGTTTAGGTCTGGGTGGCTTGGTTCTGCCCTGGCCGGTTCACGACCTCTTTTGTGTGTTCCCTCCTTGGCCTCTGGTTGATTCATCTGCTGGATAGCCTCACATCCCAGTCTAGTGATCCTAGTGGATCCAGATTGGCCTAGTCTTCTGTGGTATGCAGATCTCATACATCTTCAGCAGGACCAGAAGTGAAAGCTCTATCTTCTTTGCGAGCATCTCGTCAGGGTCTGGTGCCCATGGAGACTTCACGGTGCTTTGGTCTTTTGGCATTGCTCTTGAGTGCTCAGCCTTGATGGAGCACAGTTATTCTGATGTGGTGTAGCTAGGTGTGGCACAAGGGGAACGGCTGCTCCCCCAAATGGATTTTGAATGAAATTTCACCTATGTGGACCAGCCCATCAGCCTTATAGTGTAACCTATTTTACACAAGATCTGATATCAAAAGCTGATATCCCCCTAATATCAAAACCTGATCTCCATCCCTCTCTCCCTAGCTCTCAATGTAATAGAAAAATATAAGGGGGGGGGAGGGGATAGGAGAGAGAAGAGTGGGCCTACAAAGTTCAGGATTAAAGCAGAGAAAAAAAGTTATTAGCTAATGCTTCATTCAGATCATTGGATGTGTCAAAATCAGCTAAAATTAAATGTGGCAAAAACTGAAGTTTTGTTTATTAGTCATGAGCAGAATCTCTTGTCTTGCCCTTCTGAGGTAGTGCTCGATCGTGTGGCTGTTCCAGTACTACAGCAATATAGGTATTTGGGGTTCTGTTAGATTCTTCGCTTTTTTTTAAACCGCAGATTAAGGTTGTCCTATCTCGTGTGTTTTTAAAATTACAACTGTTGCGTAGATTGAGAGATTGTCGAGTGATTATTTTAGAATGGTTATAGTGATGTTGATAACTCCATTGTTCAATTACTGTAATTCACTCCACTTAGGGTTACCACCTAAGTGTATGTGTTGCAAGATATGCAGCTAGCACAGAATGCAGCTGCATGTCTCATTGCTCCTGCCTCGAAATTCAATCACATCACACCAATTCTTCGAGATCTACACCGGTTGCCGATCAGTGCGCGAATCGAATTTAAGATCTTGTGCATAATTTTTAAATTGTTACAGGACAATTGTCCACCTGCTTTACGCTCTGTGTTGCAGTTTTATCAGCCTGTACGTGCGTTACGCTCTTCAAATAAGATGCGTTTGGCAGTGCCTTTGTTGAGTGTTGTGAGACTTTCAGTGAGCCATAAAACTATGCTATCTGTGCAGGGCCTGGAATTGCCCTACCTTTGGAATTGCTGCAGTTTAGAAAAGGGCTGAAAACGGCCTTGTTTGAGCGTTGCTTTGTCAAGTGAGAAGCGAGGGTGGAGGAAGAGAGATATATGACTGTTTTCGTTTGTGTTTTTAGTCAAAAGGGTTGATGGGCATGCTTTTAGAAGATTTTATCTTAATGATCTTATCAAATTTGTCTCTGTTTTGCATACAGTATTTGAGTGTATGTTTTACTTTATTATTCTGTATGTTATGTTACTCACTTAGAATTGTTGGATATGTGGGCTATAAAAATATTTAAATAAAATCTTCAGGGACAGATGTACAGGGTATTAAGAACATTTTGTTCAGTTTCTAATTCCACCTCCTGCATCCTGAATGGTCATTTAGTCCACTCCAATGCCCCAAACATACATTCCTTACTGCTGTGCATTCAAAGAGTTAATTTTGCTCACTGTACAAGATGATAAAAGGTGCAGCTCTCAACTGACCTCCAAATGGGCAGAAGGGAACCTGGCTTCCTTCCCCATTCATACCCCTCCCTCCCCGGCACCATGTGCAATCCCTGGCAAACAAAAGCAGGACCTGATTCTGCAAGTTTCTGGCTAAGTATGAAAGGATTTTGGAGCCCGACTATTCTCATTTGCATCTTGCAACTGACCTTCTATTCCTGCTTCATCTACTGCCAGTGTCTCCCCTTTTCTGTGCCTCACATGTGGAGTCTGTCAGCAATGCACACACTGCAGCCAAGGCCTTTTAGAAGACAGGCAGACTATTGAAATATAGTTTCTAATCTTCCTTACAGGGAGATATAAACAGAGGCCAGCACTCAGAAGCGTATCCTCCTCTGCGGCTGCTATAAAATTTATCATGTAGAAATGAGATCTTGAATACATATGATCTCAAAGCCTCCTTCTCAGGGAATCAGTCGGCACAAAAAGCCCCTTTTAGATTGCACCCAGTGATGTGTTTAAGCTTAAGAGATGCATATTAATTTGGGGGATATACAAAGACAAAGATGTGTATTTTACATTTTATCCTGAAAGGACCTCATGATATCATTTTGCATCCCAGAATATTTTATCAGTTAGTCTTTGTTAAATTGCCTCTACTGGTGTTTGAGAATTTGATGATGTGATCTGCGCTATTGGCCTGTGTGGTTAAAGCTGCCCTGCCACCGTCTGGTGCCTTATGACCTATTGATTCTGCACTGTGATGTCATGAAGCATGATTACAGCTGCCATTCTACTGCCTCCTGACATGACAAAGGCGTATTCACAGATGCCAACGGTCTGTTAAACCTTGATGCATGAATTCATACAACTGTTTATAAAAGGAACGGAACTGCAGTCTTGATGAAGCCCTACTAAACAAGGCCATGCTGAATAAAGATTTTACACTGGGATTTAAATTTTATCTTTTTAGATCATTGTCCTGGATTAAATTTAACCCCGCCAATCAAAAACAATTACAAAATTAGTAGACAGGAGGCACAGATGACGTTGATAAAGTTTTAAGCATTCTACTGGAATGAAGCAGCTGGCTTCCTGCAGCCAGAAACTGTGCACGTGTATTGAATCAGAGAGTCGCAAGCAAGACTAGCACTATCGTGGCATGAGCCATGCACTCGCACAGTAGCCCATAGCACACACTTATCCTGTTAATGCTACCCTGGCAGGCAGAGGAGAATGTGGCACCAGCCCCAGCTTATTCTCTCTCGTTTTCCCCTTCTCCAGGTTAGCAGCAACTGACAGGTAAACGTATCTTTAATGTCTAGTGCACAAGGTCATAAGCCACACAGAGGAAGTTAATGTCATAAGTAGTTCCCACTGCTGCCAATCTGCGAAAGGAAGAAAAAGAGAAAGCTGGAGTTGGCACTGCTCACTTTTCCTCTTTAGCATCACCCTGGTAGTAGGAAGAGCGGGGGGCTCGCTGCCAGCGCTCACCCAACTAGACAGCTCAGCACTGTAGGCTGCCGCCCCTACAGAAATAAAGGGGTTGGGAGAGGAATCTAGTGAGGCAGGAGAGAGTGAAAAGTGCACCCTAACAGCTTTTTGGGGAGGGGGGGGGGGGGAAGAAGTGAGGGAATGCAGTATGAGAAACGTGCAAAAAACGCAGGGAGGAGAAAAATGGGACAGGTTAGGAAAGGATTCGCTCCCACCCCCAGATTTCACAGGGAGAATCCAGGAAGATATGTGCAGGAAGAAAGAGATGAGCACTAGAAGAGAGCGCTCAGGATGACAGTGATGAGAGGGAACGGGAAACAGCACTGGCTTAAAGAGGAAAGAAACAGGAGAACAGAAAGTATCCAATCAAACAAAGGGTAAAAGAAGACACACTGAAAAACAACACGCCAAAGAGGAAAATAAAAAGGAACAGAAAAGACCAGGGCAGTGGTATAGCAAGGGTAGGAGGCTCCCAGGGTGGTAGCGCTCAACCATTCTCTTCTCCGTCCCCTCATATCATGCGCGCTTTCCCTCCCCCCCCCCATCTTCGCTGGCACAAGCAACATCTCTAACCCGTTGCCTGCATCGGACTTGGCTCTCCCTCTGATATTACTTCCTAGTCCTGTGACCAGGAAGTGACTTCAACGGGAGAACCGAGGCTGCTGCGAGCAACAAGTTGGATATGCTGCGTACAGTGAGGAAGGGAAGGTGGAAGAGATAAACGGAGGAGGAGAGATGCAGGCACCCCCTTTACAATATACCACTGAACTGGACCAGAAATAAGAAAGACTGTGTCATAAAATCTAGTCAAAAACATCTATAGGTAAGGAAAGCAGAAGAGATCAATCTTCTAAGCAGGGTGGATTAAAAAAAACAACACAAAAACATGAGCAGAAATGGGTGGTCAATGTGACTAGGGGAGGGGGAGGTTGGCACATGCTCAGAAGGGCCCCTTTTTCTCATCTATCTGAGCTTTAGAAGAGTTATTCTACTCATGGTACTACTGAACGACATCATCGGTGTGTGACTGACTCATCTTGCTTGTCCACGGAGAACAACTCTTTAACAGTATAATATATCCTGGCACATATCACATACAGAATTTGCATGTTGATAACATTTGTATTTGGACAGCCAACTACAATATTTCTGATCCATAATTCATGTGTACATAGGACAGAGAGTCCTGAGACTTTTGTACTGAGTTTTGACATGTTTAGTAGTAAAACTGGTAGCTCTCTCAATACCACCGCTCCTGTAAACCTATTGCCAGAGGAAAGCAAGCCTGTAAAATGATAGCTGCAATCCACTGGGGGGATGGGGGTGGTTGTGCGCACAGTAATCGTTTACCTAGGACAGCAAAACAGGTAGCATCAGCCCTGGCTACAAATGGAAAAATGTACAGGAGCAAGATATACAATCTTCGTGCACTTACTTTCGTCGGAACATTTCGGCAAATATACAGCCAACACTCCACATGTCCACAGGAGTCGCATATGTTGACTGAAGCAGCACTTCTGGGGCTCGATACCACAAGGTTACCACCTGTCAAAGGAGGCCATTCCATCAGCATATACTTATCCATAGCCCAACCCCCCCCCCCACCACCACCACCAAAAAAATCCCCCTCAGTACAGGCTGATTCCTCTCCTCCAACCTGCTAAAACCAATGTATGCAAAATGGCAGTCTCTTGGTGAACAGAAATAGTCAAGAAGATAAGCAGGGACAGTGTTAAACATGCTGGGGCTCAGGGTAGAAATTTTGAAGGGGGCATCAAACTTCACCACCAACAGAAGTATCTCCTTCAAACCTCAGCAAGCACCCTGCAGTACGAGGGCCCAGGGCAACTGCATAGTTTGCACCTTCCTAACACCAGCCTTATGCTTATCTGCAAGTGTTTTACCCGGGGGGGGGGGGGAGGGAGGTGTCAAATGGCAAGATGACAATGAAGGTGATCTCAATTTTCAGAAGAATATATAGTTGTCTTTTAAGGTCTGTAATAGTTCCAACCTGGGTTAAGATTCCCAGGTCACCTCATCCTGCTTCCCAGATCAGCAGGGTTGGAAGAAAGTCCTTATCATCATGCAACAGAGACCTCTAGTGGCCAGACAGCTTTGGAGCATGGGCCCTGGCTGAGGAGGACCTTTACCACAGTGGCAGGTCTGGATCAGGGAAATCCCTAGTTAGTTGTGAATGAATGCTCATTGTGTTTTAAGAGCTATTCTAACTTGGAAGCCAAAGTGAGGTGGAGGAACTATTGGACCAAAAACACCAGGAAGAGGCTGAGAGCCAGGATTCAACAATTTCCCACTCTGCATTTTACACTAGGAATTGGTTTGGACCTGCTAAAATGTCAGTCATCGTGTAGGAAGCATTTTGGCAGAAGATTTTGCTTCTAGACTCCCTGACATATCAGTAACTAGGGTCTTACTGCAAGGGGTAGAAGGAACAGGGTTTATTTGTTCTCTCAAGCTGCCTTCAAATGTTAAAGTGACCCTTTAAAAATGCAGAAGGGGTGTGGAGTAACATCCCTGCCAGCACAAGGCTGGAAAGCTTCCCAATAACTTCCAGCTGCAGCATACAAGCTTAATGTTTACAGATCCCCTCTGGGAAAGGAAGGAGAGGGGCAGAAGTCACTGCAATAGAATGCAAAGCAGCAGATGTGACATCAGACACTGACGAGGTCACTACTCAGCGATGTCATCGCTTGAGAGAAAAAAATAAAAAAATCTCGTATTGTTTTTACCAGTTAGCCACTGATTTTTAAACATTTAGAGAGGGAAGTATGACATGTATACAGGCCAAATTAGTTTAAAAAATAAACTGGGGTGGCTTATTTTCAGAGCCTGACTTCAAAGCAGTGGTTTTCAACCCAATCTCCAAGATTCATCCAGCCAATCAGGTTTTCAGAATACCTATCATGAATATGAATAAGATATGATTTACATACAATGGAGGTACTGCAAGCTAATTTTTTTCATATATATTCACTGTGAATATCCTGAAAACCTGATTGGGTTGGAACCTCTGCTTTATGCAACATGGATTCAAGGTCAGAAAGCATCCATATTGAGGGACTAACAAGCAATGCAAACAAAAAATTCCATTTACTCAAGAAACAAGGAATAAGTAGTTTTTCTGTCTAGGGTATTACCATGCAATGATAAATAACAGTGCCTTTACAGTCCATAGCCTACCCCTACTGACAATTATAAACACTAATACTGTACCACAGGTGTGAGGGCCATCTGGCAGCTGTACATCCGTGCCAACCCAAAGTCTGCCAGCTTGACTTGCCCATTGCTTGTCACTAGGATATTCTCAGGTTTCAGGTCACGGTGCACAATGCAGTTAGAATGCAGGAAGTCCAGGCCGCTAAGAAACTGCCGCATTAAGTCCTGCCAAATCAGAAAATAAAACATTAGGTGTGCAGGGAAAGAACCAAATACCAGTGTGGATCTTGACTTTTCCAATACAAAAGACTTGCCCTTTGCATTAGTTTTGACACTATATTGTGGCTCTCATTTAACCTATCGTTATTATTTTTGTTTCCACTCCAACTAAATATCTTTATATTCAGATAGTGGTCAGCATTGAATACTTATGTGGGTTTGCAACACAAGTTTATCTGGATATCTTAGAACAGCCTTTTTGCCGACTCAATATTGCCAGAAAGGGGTGACATGATAGAGACATTCAAATATCTTATGGGCCGTAATGAGGTGGAAGAAAATATCTTCTTCCTTACGGGGCCCGCTCAAACTCAAGGGTGGGAGATTTCATGGTGACATCAGGAAATACTTCTTCACCGAAAGAGTGGTTGATCGATGGAATGGTCTTCCACGTCAGGTAGTTGAGGCCAGTAACGCACTCGACTTCAAGGGACGATGGGATAAACATGTAGGTTCGCTCCGGGGAAATGCTTAAAAAGAGGGTTCTTGTTGAGGAAGGGTTCTCGGAGTGGAAATTCTTAGAGGGAGGGTTCTTCGAGTGGGCAGACTTGTTTGGCCGACGGCCCTTTTCTGCCGTCATACTTTATGTTTCTATTATCCAGATAAGTTTCTTGCACCACCTGCATAAAAGCAATGATAGCAGCAGACCACCAAACACACGCAAAGCAATGGTAGAAGTGAAAGCACAAAAGCTTTACTGTGCAAACAAGCTCATTTGCTTTGTTTGGAGATTCCATGTCAATTGCAATTCCATGCCAATTGCAAGCTAGTTGCCTTTTCATATTTTGCTAAAGGGAAACCATATTTTGTTCCTTCCCTCTCTAGCTGCCCCCGATGCAGCGAGGCAAAACATGGCCTCATTGGACAGTGCTTTCATTGTGCATTAAAAGTTTCCACTAAATCACAAATCCCCCCCCCCCACCAAGTCCGCAATCCAGAAAGTAACCACTGAAATCAACATGGCATATTGAAGGTTGCTTGTCTACAGCATGGGGCAATGGGGGGGGGGGGGGTTGTTTTGTATGTTTCTTATTGCCTGTTGTAACGCTGATTGTGTGCAGTGATTTCTATACTAAATAAAGAATTTAAAAACAAAACACGTTTCCACTTTTTCTATGGCTTTGTGTTTCTTTGAGGATGAGCAGGCATAATATTCTCACATGTGGGCAACATCATCCACAAAACCAAGTATGGACACTACCAAGTGCACTGTCACTTTAAATCTTTAGGCAATGTCCTTACCACACATATACTGGTGCCTTCCTGCCCAACATTGGCTCACAGGACCAGTAGTCTTTGTTTTCCACGGAACTGAGCAGCTGCATCTTAACTTTTCTCTTCAGCACATCTAACTTTTGCCTTCTTTCTATGTGCCTGCCCATATTTATTTTTTCAGTATTTTCCTAACACTTTCTTGTTTTTATCGTGTTCCAGTATTCTACCTGACTTTAGTTCATTTGTTGGCCCTTGGACCACTCCAAGCCCTTTTTTCTCTCCCGGGAGCACTGACCATTTTCAACATCCTACCTCTCAACCTCACTGGGCCATTGAGCCTTTTGATTTAGTGTTGGCTGTTTTCTCCTCCATGAGGGCACCAAGTAGCTTTAAGAAATGTTTAATGTAAATCAGACCATTTCAGGCTCTGACCCACATAAATTGGTGTGTCCAATGTCCAGGTCCTAAACATTGGGACATTCGCTGTGACCTTTGTCTTTGCCTTTGACAGCTCTAAATTTCAGTTTGAAAAACTTTTCGGTACCATGTCGGCACCTGCACTGAGCATGGTGGGGGACTCGGAACCAAACACCAAGCCTCCTATGACTCAGATGTTGACATTGACACCAAGTGCATCAATACTGCATCCAGTGTCAGGCTCCTTACAGAGACAAGACTCTTATAACCTCTTCATTTATGCCTCACACATCGAGGCAAGCGGCACATAAGAAAGCTAAGTAGTAACATTCTTTCCCTTCAAGGCATGGCACTGCATCCTCCCAAATGTCGACTTTCTCAATGCACAGTAAGCATTGATGCACCGAGAACCACTTTCCTTCCATCCAGCTGTCAACCTACCTGCTCATAGAAAGTATCTTTGCTTTTGCATTGGATCTTGAATTTTCCAATACAAAAGACTTGCCCTTTGGATTAGTTTTGGCCCCTCATGTCTTCACAAAGTGCTTAGTTGTAAAGGTAGCACATGGGGGGGTTTCACATATTTCCCTACTCGGACGACTGGTTGATCAAGGCTTCTTCATCACAAACAGCTCAGCAGGCCATCAACTCTCCCTCGTTTGTCACAGACTTCTGATCCCATACGAACCTCATGTACACTACAATCGTCTCAGCAACATCTTCTTACAGTTCCATCCATTCGTTATTTTATGACAACACGCAAAACCATTTATTATGTAGTTGCTCCCACACTATGGAATGCCCTCCCCATAGCGCTAAGACTGAAAACTAATTCTAATCATTTATATCTAACCTTAAAACCTCTCTCTTTAATTGAGATTTAGACAAATGGTTCACTCAAATCTTCCCCTTCTCCATATCGTTCTTTCCATTACCTTCTCATTTTTATTTAAAAAAATTATAACCCTCCCCCTTTTCCTCCTGTACCTTGTCTTGCCAATTCAAATTTGTATATGTATGTCCTGTTCTCTGTTTTTAAAAAAAATTTGTACAATGTAAACCACTTTGGTATAAAGCGGTATATTAAGTCATAATAAACTTGAAACGCAACAGTCAGTCTCCTGGAGCTGGTTGGGTTTGCTGTTAAAACTACCAAAAATCACATCTGCACCCTTCTCAGACACAATGTGAGTTCATAGGAGCTCTCTTGGATACTACTCAGGGCCAAGCTTTTGTACCAAAGCAGAGAATATAAACACTCTCATTCATCTATGTTAGTCTCCACCATTCAACACATTTCCACACGCCAGATGTTATACCTTCTTGGTCACATGGCATCGATGGTGCGCCATTGGCACATCTACACATCAGAGTTCCACAATGGACCCTGTCAACCCAATGGTCTCAAGCCATGGGACATCTGCCAGCTCCAATCCAAGTCATCTCAGATCTCCGTCACTCTCTCCAGTGGCTGATGATTCCTCACAATCTCACTCAAGGTCTTCCCTTCTACCCCCTGCCACCAAAAACTTTTTTTAACCATAGATGTCTTGATGTTAGGACGGGGTGCTCATCTGGATGGCCTCCATACTCAATGAGTATGGTCTCACCATGATCAAACCCTCCATATCAATCTTCTGGACAGTTCTGCAGAATCTTTTTACTTCCTCAGTGCCAATTTTCCCTCCAACCGCCTTGGGATCCGTCAGGCTCATATTTATATATCCATTATCCTTGTCCACTGTCATGATCCTGGAAACCTGGGAATACCGCAAATGACATTATGATGCCTGCTTGTCCTCAGAGAAAGCAAAGATACTTACCTGTAAGCAAGCACTTACCAGTAGCAGGTGCTCTCCGTAGGACAAGTGGGCATAATATTTTCATAACTTGCTCACCTCCCCTAGTTTGCTTCTTAGCTTTGTTACTGAACTGATGGTCCTGAAGCCAACATCGGGCGGGAAGGCACCTGGTATATACATGGTATAGGCACTGCCTAAAGATTTAAAGTGACAATGCACTTAGTAGTGTCCATACATGACATCACCCACGTTAGAATATATTCCTGCTTCAGGCAAGTTATTTTTATTTTTTTTGTGGTCTGCTGCTGTCATAGTGTCACAGATCTCTGCCTCCCATTTGTTCCACCACCTGCATAGTGCCAAGTTGTGGCAATATTCAAGTAGTTTGGTCTGTAAAGCTACTATCTGAATAGTGCCTCCAATTAGCCTGGTCAACGACATTTAGCCAGATTACTGACTAGCACCTTTCCCCTCTCCCCCAACAGCCACAGATATACAAAGAAATCTAGCTCACACCAGTATGAAATGTATTCAAAGTGCTGTTTTCACGTACAAGGGTGCCAATTCTGTGAAGTGGTGCACTTAGCACTACTTCTGTAACAGCCCAGGAGTTAGCCTAAGTCACAGTGTAAATCCACTTTGGTGTGCCTATAGGAAGGCATGCAGTCATCAATGGCAGGTCTAAGAGGGTATGACTAAGTGCACACAACTGACAGTATTGTTGCATATGGCACTAGGCGATGCATATGTGCCTCTCCCCCCTCCAAACACACAGTTGTGTGCTATGTTACTTAAGCATACTGTTTATAGTACCTACACACGGAATTGCAAATCATTTACGCACATAGATGCACCTAGTCTAGAAATCAGTGCACATAAATAACATCTTAAAAGTCAGGTGGCCCTTACAGAAGTCTCCTTAAATGCTTTTCCTCCTGAGTTGGGTAATAGCAATGTTCAATTCTGGATTGGTTAATCTGGTTTCAAATCCAGTTTCATTCACACTTCAAAACTACTCTCAATATGTATTATTGCCCCGTTGTAGTCAAGGAATCCTGGGATTTGACTCAGACACACTATGCCAGTATTAGACATTCGGGGATTAAATGAGTTGCCTTGGTGGAGCTGGTTATTGTGAAATTAAATGTGAAAACTTGCCCCCGGTGTCAAACAGCAAGTCTAGACCAAAGAAAGCATTTATTGATTGAATCAGAATATGTGGAACCAATACAAGTTAGTTCTCAGTTTGAACTTATTTCAGACTTCCTGGTTAAAAAGCAGCCACTGTACACGAGGCCCAGCTGAGATATGTCTCCCATACCTTAATTGTCTCCAAAGGCAACCCAGGAGAAGGTGCTTCGTGCAGGTATGTCTTAAGGTCCTGATCCACATGTTCAAACACCAGTGTTACTTTGGTTTCACGGTCCGTTCTGGCTGTGGCACACACATCCATTAATCTGGAGGAGCAGAAAGGTAATCAGATCTTGAAAGATTAGAAATTTCTGTATTCAGCATATTTTAAAACGGCATCCTTACAAAGGCATGTACCGAATCGGAAAAGGGTATAAACGAGAGCAGAATGAAGAAATAGGCACAGGGTAGGTGAAAGATCTTTCAGTCCAGAATTGAAAAGCACTAGTGATGAGGTAATGTTAGTGTTAGAAGACAGCTTATTCCAGAGAAAGGAGTTGGGAACAAAAGGAAGTCTGCTTAAAACAGTTTGGACAAGAAAGGAGGTACACATGAGAGTGCGGAGTATTAAAAAAAAAAAAAGGAGTCAGGGTGAGATAAATGAGAGGAAACTGTAGAGAGAGCTTGTCCAAATTCAGTCCTGCAGGGACACAACCAGGCCAGATTTTCAGGATATTCTTGCTAAACATATATACAAACATACATACATACAAAGATTTGCATGCACGCCACTGCCACAAAATTAAAAACTCAAGTCATGCATGCTTATTGGGAATATCGTGGAAATCTGGTCTGGTTGTGGCCCTCAAGGATGGAAACTTGGACAAGCCTGCCATAGAGTAGAAGTATGACAGGGAACGCAGATGACAAAATTCTGGAGGGGCTGGAGAGATTGAAGGGCAGAACAAGCAAAATATAGGGAGTTAGCCAACTCTAGATGGAAAGAGTGCTGAACAAGGAAGCAGCAGGAACTAACAGCAGAGAGGAATGGTTTATTCGAACAAAAGTTAAACCTCGAGATAGCTTGTTGTGAAATGCACTACTGAATGTAAGCATCTTTATATACACCAGATAGGTGTGTGAATATTGCCACAAATCACTGGTCATTACTTAAGCCCCTAATGCAGCTCCTAAGGGGGACAAAACATGGCCATGTTGGACTTGTAGAGAGTATTTTATGGTTGTTCTGTTAACAAATGTATTCAGTTTCAACTATTTGATCTGCTGTGCAGAATCCAACAAACAGCAAACCTGCAGGGAAAAGAGATCAATAACTGCCACCAAAGTTTTCGGTAGATGGTGAGAAATAGGGTATCAAGGTGTGGGGCTGTTTTTGCTGCATCAGTTCCTGGGTGGCTTGCCACCAATGACCGAGTCGCAAACTCTGCTTCACAACAGAAAAATTCTAGAGAAGAATGTCAGGTCACCTGTCTAAGGGCTGAAACTAAACAATGTGTTGTAGCCAAGATAAGTAACCCTAAACATTTAAGTTACTCTTCCACAGGAAAGCTGAATAGACTGTTTTTTGATTGGCTAAGACTAAACCCTACAGAACCTGCACCAAGCTGTTGATATAAGGAAGCCCTCAAAATGGAGTAATAGGCCAAAATTCCTCACAGGCAATGTGAAAGAATGACCAATAGTTACAGGCAACATTTGAAGTTATTGCTGCTCAAGAGGTGCCACCAGTAACTGCATGAAGGATTCACATACTGTTGAAACAATAAATAAAACAGATCCTTTTGGTCAGTGTTGCCTATTTAGTGGGATTCTCTACACGCAAACCACAACTGGATCCTACTCTAAACCCTGATAAGAAATTATGCTTTAATACAGATCATACCATGGGGTTCACAAACTCAGCACAGTAAAAGCCACAGCAAACAAGCAAAAAGTGGAGAAGACAAAACAGCAAAAACCAAACAATGTGGTTCAGACTGGGAGCAAGTTTTCCGAGGCAGATTTAAGTGACCCCAGAAAACTTTGCTAACCAGCCAGAGTTCAAATTCTGCCTCTACCTATGCTCCTTGTGACCAGGGCTGTGGAGTCAAGAGTTGGAGTCTGAGACATTTTGGGTACCTGGAGTCGGAGTCATGGGTAGCAGAAACTGAGGAGTCGGAGTTGAAGGATTTATCTACTGACTCCACAGCACTGCTTGCGACCTTTGCCAAGTCACTAAACGTCCCATAGTTGAATTGTATCTAAAATCCAAAATTCAGTCACACTGGGTGGGGGGGGGGGGGGGGGGGGGGGAGAAAAGCCCTGTAATGCCTCATTGCTGCTAAACAGGTATATTGTGCTACTACACTATACAGTCACATAAGAGTCCCTTCTTCATGATCTCAGTCTCGTTAACAGATGGATCACTGGGAGCAAACATGATTCCTGAAGCAAAGCCGCACTGCTATCCACTCAGAGGCACATCATTTTGAGAAACAGTAAAAAGTGAAAAAAAAAATTTTTTGGCCAAGATTTATTCTATTCTGTCTGACCAAAGCCATTTTGTCTGCTATGGAACAGTGGGGATTCTAGGTAGTGGTCTCCATTCAGTCTTCACTTCTTCCTTGATCAACGAAAAAGGAGTATTTTTTTTTGCTCTCTCAAATTATTCAGCTTTTTAAAAAGACATGGACTATGCCAGACCCAACCCTATTTCCTGGTGCAGAGATTGTAGGGAGACTAGATAAAACTGCTTATTTGCTGTGTGAAGAGGTTATAAGAACAGTCTCACTGGATCAGACCAACGGTCCATCTAGCCAAGTAGCCCATCCTCATGGTGGCCAATCCAGGTCACTAGTACCTGGCAAAAACCCAAAAAAGTAGCAAAATTCCAGGCTACCAATCCAGGGCAAGCAGTGGCTTCTCCCATACTCATCTCAATAGCACACTATGGACTTTTCTTCCAGGAAATTGTCCAAACCTTTCTTAAAACCAGCTACATTAACCGCTCTTACCACAACTTCTGGCAATGCGTTAAACAGCTGAACTATTCTCCAAGTACAAAAATATTTCCTCCTTTTCCTGCAACTTCAAGTGTCCCCTAGTCTTTGTAATTTTTGATGGAATAAAAAAAAAACAAACCAACACAAAACCAAAACGATCCACCTGTACTAAGCTGAAGAGCCTTAATCTTTTCAGTCTTTCCTCATACAAGGAGTTCCATCCCCTTTATCATCTTGGTTCTGCTATATCTTTTTTGAGATAAGGCGATCAGAACTGAATGCAATACTCCAGGTGAGGTCACACCATGGAGTGATAGAGGCATTATAAAACATTCTTAGTCTTTGTTAACAATCCCTTTTTCTTTTTTATAATTCTTTATTAATTTTTATAACTTACATCTAGTGCAACAAAAAGTATCAACAATTTTGACTTAAATACATCACTTGAATTCTACAATTCTTCATATTAAATAGAATTAACCCTTTCCCTCCCTTCCCTTCAACATCTCTTAACACTTATACCATAATAAGAAAGTCCCCCCTCCCCCCTACTCCATTCTTTCAATTGTACAAATCAGGGAAAATAATACTTATTCATTGCAATAATTTGTTAATGGCCCCCACATATCTTGAAATTTATTAAAATTTTCTTTCTGAATAGCTAATGTTCTTTCCATTTTATAAATATGACACACTGAATTCCACCAAAAACTGTAGTTTAATCTATTCCAATTTTTCCAATTACATGTTATTTGTTGTATGGCGACTCCTGTTAGAATAAGTAAGAGTTTATTATTTTTGGAAGATATTTGGCTCTTAGCCCTCATAGACATGCCAAATAATACTGTATCATACGATAATGCCATATGATTTTCTAATAAACTATTAATTTGGCCCCAAATTGACTTCCAAAAATCCATAATAAATGGACAATAGAACAATAAATGATCTAAAGCTTCAAGATGACAATGCCAACATCTATCAGACTTAGAGCAATCTAATTTTTGTAAACGAACAGGGGTCCAGAATGCTCTATGCAACAGAAAATTGAGACACAGTAATTTGATGCTTAATCTCAATGCTCCAAATGTCTCTAAGACCAGTCTTTGTTTTTTTATTCATAAATCCAGATATTAATTTGTACCACTGAGCGGCCTGATGTCCCAGTAAGTCCACCTGAAAGCTTAAGAACTTCAAGCTATATTGATCATTAAGATTTTTCCATTCAGGGAACCCTGCCTGAATGGCCTGGTTCAGTTGCATCCATCTAAAACTTTGTGATTTGTTGAAGCCATATTTATGTTGCAACCAGTGCTCCCTCTAAGCGGGCGGGTGTTGTGAGCAAAATTTTTTTCGCTGTGCGCTACAAATATCGGGCGCCAGCAAGTTATGAGCCAACTCGCCCGATTCTCCTCTCGCCGCCCTGCCCGCCGTGCGCTGTGACGTGAAACTTGTGCGCTGGATGTAATATTTTGTGCGCCAGCGCACGCCAGCGCAGCTTAGAGGGAACACTGGTTGCAACTGTGAAAACTCAAGCAATTCACCATTAAAATAACATCTTCTAATACACGTATACCTGCAATCATCCAATGCTTCAAGATGACCTTAAATCCGCCAATCTGAATCTTGGAGTTCAGCCATATAGTTTGATTTGTTGATTTGTGAATTGGAATAGGTGATAAATTATTCACATATCTTATTGTTTTCCATGTGTCTACAAATAATACTAAATACATGGCATAATCGCAGAGGAAATATGAGGCGCCATTCCAACCATAACCAATCAACAGGCTCTGGGAGTATCCAATACATACCCTGGCGCATAATATAGGCTTAGTGATACCTATAAAAGTTTGGAAAATTTACCCCACCCTCTGTAATTGGTTTTTGTAGAGATACTAAAGCAATTCTAGCCTTTTTGCCCAGCTAAATAAATTTTGTAAAAAAAACTGGTAACATACCCGTTTGATAACAAACCACAGGCAAAATCATCATTTTAATAGTTTGAACTCTCCCCCACCAAGAAAGATGTAAAGGATTCCATTGCTCACACATTTCTGTTACCTTCTGTAATAAAAAATTTTCATTTACGAAATATGAGGCGCCATTCCAACCATAACCAATCAACAGGCTCTGGGAGTATCCAATACATACCCTGGCGCATAATATAGGCTTAGTGATACCTATAAAAGTTTGGAAAATTTACCCCACCCTCTGTAATTGGTTTTTGTAGAGATACTAAAGCAATTCTAGCCTTTTTGCCCAGCTAAATAAATTTTGTAAAAAAAACTGGTAACATACC
Organism: Geotrypetes seraphini; assembly: GCF_902459505.1. NCBI lineage: Eukaryota > Metazoa > Chordata > Amphibia > Gymnophiona > Dermophiidae > Geotrypetes > Geotrypetes seraphini. The sequence continues at coordinate 207,743,021 of NC_047086.1, read as the reverse complement.
CGTTTGATAACAAACCACAGGCAAAATCATCATTTTAATAGTTTGAACTCTCCCCCACCAAGAAAGATGTAAAGGATTCCATTGCTCACACATTTCTGTTACCTTCTGTAATAAAAAATTTTCATTTACTTTCATTGTTTCATCCAACGTATTTTTTATCCAAATGCCTAAATATTTTATTCCATCCTCTTTCCATAGAAAAGGGAATGTTTCAAATAAAACTTTTGTACAATGGACACTAAGTGGAAGAACTTCTGATTTACTCCAATTTATCTTGTATCCTGAGAATTTTCCAAATTTTTTATCAATTCTAATAAACTTAGAATGGTTGTTTCTGGATTTCTCAAATGAAGCAATATATCATCAACATAAGCAGAAACTAGGACTTCCGGTGACGTCACCACCCTGAATGGCGGGTTAGAGCCGGAGCTCTGATCCCCGAGCGAACGTTCCCCCGATCAGGAGCAGGCAAGCCGCGGTAGTGAGCGGGGTACTCGGTGCGCGGTGCGAGTGCAGCGGAGCGGCATCAGAATATGCCGTCTAAAAAGAAACCCGACGAAGGGAGACCGCACGAGAAGGCGCCAGAAAAGAGCGGCCTGCGTCAGTCGCGTGGAGCCTCGTGCGCGTCCCAGCGTGAGTCCGGGGAGAGCGGGTCCGATGAAGAGTCGGAGAGGGGGTCTTCTCCGAGACTGCGGAGAATGGAATCATCTTCCGCAGCTGTGACTAAAGCAGACCTCCAGCAATGGGTCTGCGACATTAAGCAGGAAGTTGCTGGAGTCAAAGGGAAAATCCGGGATGCAGTGAAAGAAATCAAGAAGGACATAGCCGACCTCATGGGGAGAGTGGAGGAGACTGAAAGGAGAATGGGGGAGCAGGAGGAGGTGGTACAAAATTTGAGTGGGGCATTTGAGGCAGCCCAAAAGGACTGGCAGGACTGTTACCACCGGGTGGAGGATTTGGAGAACCGGTCCCGCCGGAATAATGTCCGCATCCGCGGTGTACCAGAATCGGCGAATTTTGCAGATGCGGTGATGGTGGTGCAGGAGATATATCACTCTCTCTTCTCCATGGCTGACGACGGCGGAGAGCCCAGTGGGGTCTTGAAAGTGGACCGGGCTCATCGCACACTGGGACCCAAGCGAGATGACTATCCAAGGGACATTATTGCATGTCTCCACAATTATGCAGACAAGGAGCGGATGGTGCACAAGGCCCGTGATCTGGGGTCGTTTGAGTGGAAGACCCATAAAGTGGAGGTGTTTCAGGACCTTTCTGCTATTACTTTGCAACGCAGGAGAGAGTTTCGCCCGATCGTGATGATCCTGAAGCAGAACAACCTCAGATATAGATGGCTGTTCCCCTTTGGGCTCCTTTTCACTATCAACGGAGTCCATAAGAAAGTGACCACTGTAGCGGAGGCTGGCAAAATGTTGCGGAAGGAGGGGATCCCTACTGGAGAGGTCCTGATGTCGGACCGGCAAGGGACCCAGCAGTCAGAGAAATTTCGCTGGAGAGAGCGTGTGACCAGGTCCCGAAAGCCGGGTGTTGGTGGTCGAGCGGTGGAGGAACCATGTGGAAGAGGCGGAGCGGGACCTTCCAATGGCACTGGCGAGTGAGCAGTGGCGAGTGAACGATGGCGGATCCTGTTTGGCTGCACTTGGACAATTGGGACTGTCAATGCCTTGACTGGACAGTTGTGTGGCTGGGACTGTATGGGGGTTGGATGTGAGGGGCTTTCTTCATGGGGGTGAGTGTGAGAGGGTGCCTATGGGAGTGAGACTGAGGATGAATGCTTGTTGGGGGGCTGGGGAGGGGAGGGGGAATGGATGAGGGGTTCATGAGCGGGGGGGGGGGTCACCCGGAGTCATGGAAGGGCTGAGGAGTAGGTGGATGTGGGTAGGGTTGGGAGGGGGGTGGGGCTGGTGGGGGGTGGGGATAGGGGGATGGGTAGGTGACAGCATGGGCTTTTGGATCTGGAGTGGGGGGAAGGGGAAGAGAGATGCAGGGTGTGGGGTAGGATTCTTGGGTCATGGGACCTGATTCTTTGAGATTGGGCAGTTTCAATGTTAAGGGCCTCAATATGCCACGTAAACGCCAGCTTTTGTTGAAGGAGTTGAAAAGGCTGCGTATTGATATCAGCTTCATTCAGGAAACGCATTTTGTGCGTCCTGGGGAGAGGCTGGTACAGTATAGAGAATATCCGGGAAGGGTCTGGGCCTCTAATAGGATAGAAAGGAAAAAGGCAGGGGTGGGCATTTTGTTTGCTAAACGTCTTAAGATCGTGCCTGAACGGGAATGGAGGGATGAGCGGGGGCGTTGGGTGATTTGGGTGGGGCAGATAAACGGGGAGGTAGTCACCCTGGTGAATGTATATGCCCCGAATTCTAAACAGGGTTCTTTTTTCGATGAGGTATTGGCCAAGGTACTGCAGGTTAAGAAGGGGTCGGTGATTGTGGGAGGGGATTTTAATTTAGTTATGGATCCCAGGTGGGATTCCACGGGGGTTGGAGGGGACCGGCTTAAGTCCGATAGGAAACGCCTTAAACACTTGGTTGACGTACTCAATATTGTAGATGGGTGGAGATCTCAGCATTGCATGGATAAAGATTATACGTACTATTCCCCTGTTCATGGGGTCTATACTAGAATTGACATGCTGTATCTGGATAAGGGATGGGGGGGTAGACTAATGGGGTCCTCCATTGGGGACATTGGCTGGTCAGATCATGCTCCCATTTGGATGGATGTGCGATGGGGAGCTTCGAGAGTAGGGGATCACTACTGGAGATTGAATGATAGTTTATTGAAAGATCCGCAGATGGTCCGCAAGGTGGAACAGGTTATTGAGGACTTTTTGGAGCATAATAATGTTGATTCCTACTCGCCGATAACTATATGGGAAAGCTTGAAGGCCGTACTGCGGGGGGAGCTTATTTCTATGGCCGCTCATAAAAAGAGGCTTCAATTGCAAAAGGAAAGGAGTCTGAGAGAGACTTTACGTCAACTGGTAGATCAACATAAGAGGGGCCAGGGGGGAGCTCCCATTGGGATTCGGATAAGGGAAGTTCGGGCGGAATTGGGGAAGATGGAGGATGAGGAGATTCAATTCAATCTTGAACGTCTTCGTTTAAGGTTCTTTGAATCTGGTAATAGAGCGGGGAAATTGCTGGCTCATCGTCTGCGCCTGCAGCAGACGCAGTCTAATATTATGGCTATTAAGGATGGCTCGGGACAAACATTGACAGCTGAGGGGGCTATTCATGCACGATTTCGTGAATTCTATCAGCAGCTTTATACGCCAGAGAGTCAGGGGTCGGGGGAAGAAATTGGGAAATATCTTCAGGATTTGGGCTTGGCATCCCTTACGGCCTGTGAAGCGCAGGGGCTGGATGAGGACATTACGCTGGAGGAGGTACATACTGTGATTAGACAATTGAGACCGGGGAAATCACCGGGCTTAGATGGGTTCACGGGGTTGTTTTATAAGAAGATGTCTACATTGGTGGCTCCGTTGTTGGTGCGTTTATACAATAATCTGAGAGAGGGAGACCAATTGCCCTTTTATATGCGGCTGGCTGGGATCACGATTTTACCAAAGCCAGGGAAGGATGCCACTCAGTGTGGGAGCTACAGGCCTATCTCACTGTTGGGTATTGATACCAAAATTCTGGCTCGAGTGCTGGCTGATCGTTTATCCCCTCACATGCCGACACTTATTCACCCAGATCAGGTGGGATTCATAGGGGGAAGGCAGGCGGCAGATGGAATCCGCAAAGTCTTGAATTTGATTTGGCAGGCCCGACGCAGTGGCGGTCCTTGGGTAGCGGTGGCGGTGGATGCCGAGAAGGCCTTTGACCGCGTGGACTGGCGTTTTATGGAGGCAGTTCTTCACCATGTAGGTCTGGGGGCCAGATATGTGTCTTGGATTCTGTCTTTGTATAACGGGCCTCTGGCGTGTGTGAAAATTAATGGGGTCTACTCTGCTCCTTTTGAGCTCAGGCGGGGAACGAGACAGGGTTGTCCGCTCTCACCTTTGCTTTTTGCTTTGGTGATTGAGCCTCTGGCGCAAAAGATCCGACTAGCCTCTGGGGTGAAGGGCGTACGGGTTCAAGGGGGTGAGCATAAATTGTCCTTATTTGCTGACGATATTTTAGCAATTGTGGAGGGCTCGGCGGAATCCCTTAGATCCCTTCAGGATCTTATGACAGACTATGGGGCTTTATCAGGCTTTAAAGCCAATATGACAAAAACAGAGATCCTTAATATATCTGTCCCGGTAGTGGATATTCCGGGTATTCAGAGGGTGGTGCCCTTTCGCTGGGTCAAGGGCCCTATACGATATCTGGGTATTCAGTTGGGGGTGGATTGGACATCCCTATTCCAGCTTAACTATATTCCTTTGGTAGCGTCCCTAGCTCGGGATATGGATCGGTGGGCCTCCTTATATGTGTCTTGGATGGGGCGCATGGAGGTTATTAGGATGTTGGTACTGCCAAAGTTCTTGTATTTTTTTCAGGTTTTACCTATTGAGGTCCCTAGACAGTATCTTCTCCGATGGCAGCGGAACCTTTTACGATTCGTGTGGGGAGGTAGACGACCCAGGGTGGCTCAATGGGCCATGTTCAAGTTTAAAGCGGAAGGGGGTCTGGGACTCCCCCATTTGGAGCATTACTACCGCGCGGCTCAACTCCGAGCGGGAGTGGAGTGGCATGCGCCATCTTTGAAGTTGTGGGTGCAGGTAGAACAGGGAGGTTTGAGTGGCTCGGGGGGGGCTCGAACCCTAGGGTCGCTTATGTGGGGGGACTTGGGGGCACGGGAGTTGGGAAGTATTTCTAACCCGTTTACTAATTGGACAATGAGGGTGTGGAAGGGAGAGGCGGGCAAACTCTTGGGTTGTAGTAAGGGGTTGCATCATTTACCATTGTGCACTGCCTCTGATTTCGTACCGGGCAGAGATGGGGGGATATTTGTGCGGTGGGCAAGGAAAGGGTTGCAGTACTTTGGCCAATTTATAGAGGGAGAGTCCATTCGTGCTTTTCCAGAGATCCAAAAGCTTTATCAGCTTGATTCTAAGGACCTCTTCCCGTATCTGCAAGTGAAAAGTTATTTGCAGAAGGCTAAAAGGGCAGATGTTGCAGCTTATAGCTGTTCTGACTTTGAGCAGCTTTTGGGGTCCCCAGTGCGTAGAGGTTGCATTTCGCTGCTGTATAAATGGGTGCATCAGGATAAAGGCCGGAAGCCTGCGTATTTACTGGCTTGGGAAGAGGACTTGGGGCAGGTGTTTGAGGCATCTCTGTGGGAAACTATTTCGTATAGGATACATCATTTAGCTGTGGCCCCTATGTTGGTGGAGAATGCGATTAAAATGCTGGTGCGCTGGTATCTCACCCCAGTGACTTTGAGCAAGATGTCCGCTACGGGCACAGCATTCTGCTGGAGGGGATGTGGGCAGCGGGGAACATTCTTTCATATGTGGTGGAGTTGCCCCTCCATTCAAGACTTCTGGAGCCAGGTGTTTAAGTATGTGGGGGCTCTCCTTCAAGTGCCTCTCGCGAAAAGAGCTGAGGTGGCCTTGTTGGGGTTTCCCTCTGGAGGGGTAGATGACACCCAGGATAGATTGGTGCGCTTGGCTTTTACAGCGGCTAGGCTGACTGTGGCTCAACACTGGCGCAGTACTGCTTCACCTACTTTGGCTCTGGTGCGAGAGAAATTGGGATGGGTGTGTGAGAAATATCGGCTCTCGGCCCTGTTGACTAGAAAATGGCAGCAATATCACGATATTTGGGGGAGATACCTGGCAATGGAAGGTTTGGGGATGAATAGTTCTGTTGTCAGCTGAGTTATTGGCTTCGGCCGGAGGGGTTTTGTGGGGGTGTGTCTTCTTGGGGCTCTTTCTGGGGTTTCTGGGGGTCTGTGACTTTAGGACCACTTCTTTTCTGACTTTTCTACTTTTCCTCACGTTGGGGTGTAATTGTGCCTATTGGTGGTGTTCTTGGGTTTTTTGGGGGGAGCAGGGGGCTGTCACTAGGGGGGGGGGAGGGGGTGGGGGGGAGACATCAGGAGATTTGTTGATTTGCAGATTGCCTGCCTGTATTGTAGTTGGATATTCCTGATGTTTTGCTGTGATGTTTCTCTCTTGTTATAAATAAACAGTTACAAAAAAAAAAAACATAAGCAGAAACTTTATATTCCCAATCTGAATAAGGAATACCCTGTATCCCCTTCGCTTGCTGAATAGATAATAACAAGGGTTCTAATACAATATTAAAAAGTAAAGGAGACAAAGGACAACTTTGTCTAGCCCCCCTCTGCAGACTAAAATGTTCTGAAAAATTATTATTAATATACAATCTAGCAGCAGGAGAGCTATACAATGTTTGGATCATTTGTATAAATCCTGAACCTATACCAAACCATTCCATTGCTTGATACATGAAGGCCCATTCTACCCGATAAAAGGCCTTTTCCGCGTCCAATGATACAGAAAAGGCTGGATCATTCATGGTTTTTGTTAAATTTAACATATGAAAAGCCAATCTGGTGTTATTAGAGGAATGTCTCTGAACAACGAATCCTGTTTGGTGCATACCAATAATAAAGGGGAGAGCTTTAGACAAGCGTATAGCCAATGTTTTAGCTAAAAGTTTTCCATCTACATTAATTAAGGAAATAGACCTGTAATTTGAAACCAATGTGAGATCTTATTTGGCTTCGGCAAAACTATAGTTAATGATTCTGCCATAGTACCTATAATGCAACCTTTAGTAAATTGAACCTGATATAAATTTAACAAATATGGTAATAGGATATTTTAAAATGCTTTATAAAACTCTACCGTGAAACCATCTCCACCTGGAGCGGATCCAGCTCTAAGGGATTTCAATGCTGTTTGCAATTCTTTTAGTGATATTGGCTTTTCTAAACTTTCTTTTATATGCTCAGGAATTTTTGGTCCCTTAATTAAATTTAAAAATTCTAGTCCATCCTTTTCTTTGTCAAAATAAGGGTCAGAAGAAATTTGTAAAAATTTAAAAATTATTTTAGAATAGGATCCGTTTGAGAATGAGTATTCCCTTTTTCATCCTTTATCGCCACTATTTTTGTTTTCCGTTTTTTTGCTTTTAGATAGTTTGCCAATAATCTTCCTGCCTTATTTGAATTTCCATAATACAAAGCCTGTTGAGAAAATAAGTCTTTCCTTATCATTTTAGAAGAAATCTCGTTATATTTCCCTTTAGCTTTCAAGAGATCCTGTAGTGTAGAATATTCCCATTTATCAATCAATTTTGATTCCAATATCTTTATATCTTGTTCCAAAATGGAAAATTAGTTTTTAATTTGCTTTTTAATATATGCCGAAAAAGAAATAATTTGACCTCTCATGGTTGCCTTAAAAGCATCCCATAAAATTTCCAAGGAGATATCTTCTGTATTATTAATTTGAAAATAATCATTTATTTTTGACTGAACTTCTTCAATGAAATTTGGTTCAACAAGCAATGTATTATCAAATCTCCATACAGATCTATTATCTTGATCACTTATTTTAATTTTAATCCATACCCCTCCATGATCAGACAAAATAATTGGATGTATGGAGGCTTGTGTTACTTGTTGAACTAATGAATTAGAAACAAATATATAGTCTATTCTTGAAAGATTGGTGAACATGGGAGCAAAACGAAAATTCCAGTCATTAAAATGAAATATTCACCATATATATTTCAAATCATAGTTTTGTATCAAGTTATCTAATCCTAATGATTTCATAATTCTGCTAGGTTTTTTTTACCATTAAAGGATCTATAACAGCATTAAAATCCCCTGCCACAACTATATTAGATTTAAAAAATTCCATTTGGTTCGAATTAGGTGCATATGCATTGAAAAGCGCCATTGTAGTATTTCCCAGGCTCATGTCTATGTGTAACCACCTTCCTAAGGATCAGCAGCAATCAACTTGAACATAGCATTGCATTTTTTATTCACCAATATTGTTATACCTGCTTTTTTCTTCACAGATGGGGCATAAAAGCAATGCTTTTCCCAATCTCCTGCTAATTTTTTGGATTCTAAAGCTGATAGATGAGTCTCCTGCATATAACATATATCTACATTCTGCTGTTTTAAAAACAAAAGTGTTTTCTTCCTTTTAATTAGATGGTTGAGGCCATTAATATTTAACGAAAATAATTTAAGCTCCATTAAAATATTTTCTTGCAGAACACATGAACTCAATCAAATATTTCATCTTATTGTAATTCTTCTGTGCATAACTCAATTCCCTTAAATTACTATGTGGAACCTCCCTCCCTTCCCTTGATTTCTTAAATATTATATTTCTCAAATCCCAAAAACCCTTCCCTATTCCTTCACATATCTCTTTTCTTCTTATATTACGGTAACTTGAAGACATAATATCAGACTAGCAACCTCACCCCACCCCCAGGCATCTTACTTTACTATTTCTTCTATATTATAAAAATTAATCAATCCATATAATTAAAAGATTTTTAAAACCCCTTAAATGTGATCATATTCAATGAAACCTATATTCTAAGCTTATTGCATAAAATCTATCATATACATCTATCTGACAGATGTAGACCATTTAATACCCTTTTCAAGCTGATAATATATCAACAAGGGATCCAAGAGGAAAAATAACAAAGAACCAGCGTGGCTCACTGTACAGGTAAAGGAAGCGATCAGAGACAAGAAAACTTAATTTAAGAAATGGAAAAGGTCAAAAATGGATAAAAACTGGAACAAGCACAAACAACATCAACGCAGGTGCCATAAGGCCAAAAGAGACTACGAGGAAAAAAAAAAAAAAGAGGCGAAGAAATTCAAGCCGTTCTTTAAATATATTAAGGGGAAATGACCCGCAAAGGAAGTGGTGGGACCGTTGGATGACCATGGAATAAAGGGAGCACTAAAGGAGGACAAAGCAATCGCCGACAAACTGAACACATTTTTTGCATCTGTATTTACCGAAGAAGATGTACACAGCATACCGGAACCCATCAGGCTATATGCTGGAAACGAAGATGGAAAGCTGACAGGATTGACTGTCAGTCTAGAAGAGGTATTTAGGCAGATTGATAGGCTTAATAGCGATAAATCCCCGGGACCGGATGGCATCCATCCAAGGGTCATCAAGGAACTGAAAGGGACCATAGCTGAACTGCTTCAACTAATAGCCAATCTGTCAATCAAATCGGGAAAGATTCCGGAAGACTGGAAGGTGGCGAATGTTACACCGATCTTCAAGAAAGTTTGAGGGGAGATCCAGGGAACTACAGACCGGTGAGTCTGACCTCAGTACCGGGAAAGATGGTAGAGTCACTGATAAAGGACAGCATCATTGATCACCTTGACGGACATGGGCTGATGAGGACCAGTCAGCACGGTTTTAGCAAAGGCAGATCGTGTTTGACGAACTTGCTGCACTTCTTTGAGGGAGTAAACAGACAGATAGACAAGGGCGATCCGGTCGACATTGTATATCTGGATTTTCAGAAGGCGTTCAACAAGGTACGGCATGAACAACTACTTCGGAAAATTGCAAGCCATGGAATTGAGGGTGAAATACTCACGTGGATTAAAAACTGGCTGGAGCATAGGAAACAGAGAGTGGGGGTAAATGGATAATACTCGGACTGGAAGAGCGTCACCAGTGGGGTGTCGCAGGGCTCGGTGCTAGGACCCGTGCTCTAACATTTTTATAAATGATCTGGACATAGGTACGACGAGCGAGGTGATTAAATTTGCGGATGATACGAAGTTATTCAGAGTAGTAAAGACGCAGGGGGATTGCGAAGATCTGCAATGTGACATAATCAAGGTTGAGGAATGGCCATCGACATGGCAAATGAAGTTCAACGTGGATAAGTGTAAAGTGATGCATGTCGGTAACAAAAATCTCATGCACGAATACAGGATGTCCGGGGCGGTACTTGGAGAGACCTCCCAGGAAAGGGACTTGGGAGTTCTGATCGACAAGTCGATGAAGCCGTCCACACAATGTGCGGCGGCAGCAAAAAGGGCAAACAGAATGCTAGGAATGATAAAGAAGGGGATCACGAACAGATCAGAGAAAGTTATCATGCCGCTGTACCGGGCCATGGTACGCCCTCACCTGGAGTACTGCGTCCAGCACTGGTTGTCGTACATGAAGAAGGACATGGTACTACTCGAAAGGGTCCAGAGAAGAGCGACTAAGATGGTTAAGGGGCTGGAGGAGCTGCCGTACAGCAAAAGATTAGAGAAACTGGGCCTCTTCTCCCTCGAACAGAGGAGATTGACAGGGGACATGATCGAAACATTCAAGGTACTGAAGGAAATAGACTTAGTAGATAAGGACAGGTTGTTCATCCTCTCCAAAGTAGGGAGAACAAGAGGGCACTCTCTAAAGTTGAAAGGGGATAGATTCCATACAAACGTAAGGAAGTTCTTCTTCACCCAGAGAGTGGTAGAAAGCTGGAATGCTCTTCCAGAGGCTGTTATAGGGGAAAACACCCTCCAAGGATTCAAGACAAAGTTAGACAAGTTTCTGCTGAACAAGAACGTGCGCTGGTAGGGCTAATCTCAGTTAGGGTGCTGGTCTTAGACCAGAGGGCCGCCGCGTGAGCGGACTGCTGGGCATGATGGACCACTGGTCTGACTCAGCAGTGGCAATTCTTATGTTCTTATCTTTCTAATTATCCTTACTTATTAATCTAAAAATTACCATCCCTTTTTTAATAATTTCTAGCATCTTGTTTGCTTTTTTTGGTTGCTGCCACCCATCAGGCAAAGGTTTCATTGTATTCTCTACAATGACACCCAGATATTTTTTCTTGGTCACTGTCCACTTGTAATAATGTATCAGGACATTAGTGTCCAGTGAAGGTATGGACAGGAGGACAAAGTTGGTGTTCTACAGATGCCCAGTACGGAGATATGTTTGGAGATTAGTGATGAATTGAGATCCATCTCAGGGAGGAAAGGCTGCTTTGATTACAGCAGAAATCAACAGTTTGGAATCTAATTAGTTAGTGCAACAAGGACTGGTGCTCACTGACTGTACGTCATTGTAAGGAACAGTTTTTCATGCGAGGTGCTTGAGGGACACATTGCCTAATGCCTCAAAAAAGGCTCTGAAGAATGTGGTGGAGAGATTGGGTGTGAGAGGCACACTGATGTTCAGAAGACATCAAAATGTGAAACCAGGGGCTACTGGAACCAGGGGAACTGAAGTTGTGATGATGTACTGCCGTGGCGATGACATACTGCCGTGGCCAAAATATATAAACACTGAAGTGGCTTGGAGCCCTAGGATTTGAGATGGAGTATAAATATTAGACCACAACAAAAAAAAACCAAAAAACAAGCAATGGATAATTGGTTCTCTCTATACAGTTGTGCAAATCTTTTCCTTTTAGATTGATATCTTTGTGGACTGTCTTCTGGAAGGTCATAATGATGTGAAAGATGTTTAAAGGGATTGAAAAGTCAGCTGTTCAATTAATGATAACTTAAGGTGGGATGTAGGAGTTGACTCACTTGCTGGGTCAGTAAAATTGGGTGCTGCTATAGTGGGACTGACAGGGCAGATGACACTGAATAGTCTGGGGAACCATATTTGTTTTGGCTAGTGCACAGTGATGAGGAACAATTTGTTGTGTTCTCATAAAGCTGAGGATCGGCTGAAGTCCTCCTGACTTTCTATCGGGGAGTAGAATTTGGCAAGAGTACAAACTCTACAGAATGAGCTCTTGTGAAAGATTCTAGTTTTAAGTCTAGAATATTGATACGGTGGAAAGGAATCATGGAGGACTTGACATTCATCAGTGTTAGGCAAAGTCTGGAGATGTTTATCTTGTACCCTAGTAATATAGTCTTGAATACCCACTCGTTCGAGGTGATGGAATACCACACCTCTTTGAAGAACTGAATCTGTCCCCTAGCAGCAGATTATCAAAAACTGTGTATAGGTTTTCCTCTCAAGGTTTCTGATGCTGTTGACAAAGTTGTACAGGCTGGTACTATTGTGTAGTATGCGAGTAAGGCTGGAACCTCCTTTGGGAATAATGGAGATGTGTGAAGGGTTGTGGGGGGGGGGGGTTCTAACTGGTTTGCTGCTCTCTTCTTAACAGTGCAGACTGGTGGGGGTGGAGAGCCCTTGGACTATGTGTGGAAGAATCTCTTAATAAGAGAAAATGTGTTTCATATTTTTGTGACAGATTCACATCTACACAGAGATTAGCAAAACAGTTGTGGAAGCCCAAGGCTTGCAGCCAACCCGTTCTGTATGTCCTTATAGTGACAGCAAAGAAGTGTGGGATGCGACATGTCAGAGCTGCAATCTAGAGGTTGAGCACAGCATCTTGATAGACACTGTCCCATAAGCTCTCTAGGGCCTTCTGATCTTTCCTGTGTCCTGGAATTCTTAGCTTTAAGACTTCTTCAGATATTGCCAACTGGTGGGGAAGCTGAAGGAGGACAGAACTTGGATGTGAACTCTGGTTGGGTGATGAGTGGTATCTACCAGATCTCAAGCTGAAGATCTTGGAGGAATGGCAGACCAAGGCCTTTTGTTTTTTAAAATTGGAAATTAAAAAAAAAAAAAAAGATATTTGTACATAAACAGGAAATAAAAACAAAACACAAAACAAAATTTGGAGCTTTTAATGCCTTGATGTTAACACAGTTTGCCCAAGTAGAGGGGAGGAAATCCTTATGGACATTTTTGGTTCTCATTTGGGAAGCTGTTTTCCTTTCATGGAATCAGCAATTTTCCTGTTTTTTTGTTGGACAGCATTGCGCTTTAAAGCTATTTGACTTACTCTTTCTGGGGATCTTGGCAAACCGGTTATGTCATACAGTATAGCCAGTTAGCTGCTAGCAGCTAAACACAGATATTCTGCAGGAGATAACTGGTTCTCATACTGAATATCCAAATTTAGGTTCTAAAAGGCTATTTAACCATCCAAGAGCCATTCCAGGCCTGTTAATAATTTTGAGCATCGGTCAGAGGATGCTGATTTTTTTTACTAGCATTCTATAACGGAATCTAGGCATCCAGATTTGATTACAGAATTTGTGCTCGGAATGTCTGATCTAGGCACCTAAATTATGACTCCCAGTTATAGAATTGACCCCATACAGAATTTGAAAATCAGTCAGATTGGAATGGCAATTTCTGATCTCGGTGCTATTAGGTTAAAAGTTACCCTGGTAAGTCTGGAAAAGCAGTCTCCCTAAAATTTTCTGACTAAGTTATCTGGGTAACTTTAGACAAATGTATGATTTTTTTAAGAGCTGCACACGGAAATTCAGTTTGCATCACGGCTTTCAAATCAGCTTCTGAACAAAACCAAATATTTACCTTTGTTTTGATGCCATCAAGTGGGGGTGGGGAAGAGAGAGAGAGATGCTTTATATCAAGCCAAACAGAAATATGGCTTTATAAAATTTGTTGTTTCCTGTAGGTCAATCTCTCTCAACTTTCTCGAGCCGGGGCACACTAAAGGTAGTGGCCACGGCTTGAGGCACCCGGAAGCGCGTGGATGTCGCCGTGATGACATCATACGCATGCATGACATCATCATGTCGACATCCGTGCATGCGCAGAGGCTCTCCAGATGGGCCTTGAGATGCCAGTAGGGGGTGCCAGCAGGGAAGAGGGCCAGCGAGGAGGCGCTGGCACCAGCTGATTGCCTACAGCAGTGTTTCTCAACTATTTCAAGCCAAGTATCCCCCTAAGTCCAACCACAGACCTCCCAAGCTCCACCCCAGATCCCACCCCCTTTACTAATTGTAGTGCATTTTTTTCCATTCATTTTTCATATACACACACAATATGCACAGCAGATATAAATTCTCAAAACTAACACATTTCAATCACTAAATTGGAAATAAAAAATCATTTTCCCTACCTTTGTTGTCTGGTGACTTTATTTGTCTGTGCTTTTAACTGTGTTTCTAGGGCCTTCCTCTCTGTCTTCACTTTCTGTGTTGCATCCATCTTTGGCATTAACTTAACATTCCATTTTTCTGCTTTCTTCTCAAAATCTACTTTTCCATGTCTTACCTTCCCTTCCTATCTATCTCTCCCCGTTTCCATTGTCTGACATCTCTCTCCATCCCTCCTTACTCCCTCTCCTTCCCATAATCTGGCATCTCTCTTTACTACTACTACTATTATTATTATTTCTATAGCGCTACCAGACTCCCCTTCCTTCCCTTGTCTGGTATCTCTCCCTTCCTTTAGTCATCTCTCCCCCCCCCCCGCCGTGTAACATTTCTCTCCCTCTTCCTCCTTTCTAGCTCCCCCTTGTTTCCACCAGTCCAACATTTCTTTCTCTCTTCGTCCTGCATGCTACTTCTCCTCCGGTCCTCCTTCCCTCCCCCAACCAACTTCTCTCCACGAGTCCAACTTTTCACTCTCTACCCTGAGTGCGACATTTCTCCTTCCCATCCATCTTGCCCTCTCCATGAGTCCAATACGTTCTGCCTCCTGCACACTTTCTCTCTCTCTCCCCTTGCCTCTTCCCTCGAGTGGCATCCCTCCTTCCCACCCCCCAACCCAACATTCTCTCTCCCCATGCACCTTTTCTCCCTCTCTTCCACCCATGATTATTTCTCTCTCTCATCACTCACTCCTCCTGCAACAATTTTCTTTCCTTCCCTCCACCAACCCCCATTTACAACTAATATGATATCTCCCCCATGTACCATCTCACCCTTCCCTCCAGTGTGCAGCACTTTTCCTTTCCCTACCCTTCTGCCAAGTCCAGCAACAACTCTTCTCCCTTCCCTTTCCCTCCACCCTGTCCAGCAGCACCTCTCCTCTCACTAGCGGCAGCTCACTGTGCTTTTAACTTTCCCACACAGCTGACGCTAGCATTAGTGTAGACACGGTTCCATCACGCAGCCTTTGCTAGGCCGGCCCACCTCTGACAAAAGAGGAAGTTGAATCATCGAAGCAGAATGGCCTAGCAAAGGCTCCGAGCCTGTCTGATGGAACTGCACCTAAACTAGTGCTAGCAGCAGCTGTGTGGTGAAGTTAAATGCACACTGAGCTGCTGCTGGTCTGGGGGTGGGGAGAGAAAATGAGGAAGGCAGGAGTCCCAGGAGATAGGTGACGGCAACAGGGGTCCCGGGAGATACGCGATGGCAGCGCTGGTGCCGTACTGCATGTTGAGAACCTCTGGCAAGTCAGCTGGCCAGCGCCTCTTCATCCTCAGTGTGCCACGGCACACTTGGAATCTGAGGCGGCACACAGTTTGTGATACATTGCTGTAGGTATTGCATCTGAATACACTACTCTAATCTAAACTAGCATATATAGACCACTTTCCCCAATAAAGGTCCAGAACAGTTAATAATAGAAAAAAATATATATATTCACCATCACTACAAATGCGGGAAAAAATTAGTGCTTGATCAAAAATGTTTCAAACAAGTATAGTATGTCTTGCGATAGTTACAAAATTTAGAAAATGACAACAATTTCTTCTTCGATAAAGGAAAATTGTCCCAGGTCTGAATGGCTTTTGTAGGAAAACAAAAAATTTCAATATTCTCTTGTATTGATTAGACTAAGATAGAAAAAAATTATACCAAAATCAAGATGATTATGATCTCTCAACCTGGAAACCTCTCTAACTGAAGGAAATGCCTCTAACTAGAAAGTTTTTCAGGGTCGGATCATTAAAAATTTTAAATGACAACTTGTGCTCGACAGGAAGCCAAAGTAAAGCAATCAAATAGAGAGGAAATATAATTGATTTTTCAGAAAAAAAAGGTTCAATCTAACTGGTATTCTACAACGTGGTAGTTTATTATATACTTTCTTTTTGTCAGCCACCTTAAAATTGTGTAAAAGTAGTATATCAAATCAGTTTACCAAGTGTGTAAAGTCAACAGCAAACACCAAAGCAATGTCAACCGGGTCACATACTACTGTCCTTCCAATTTATCTTCCACCCCTGTCTCCCCAACTCCATATGTTCTTCATTTAAAGAAATGAAGGGATCACAGTTACAAATTCCAGGCAGTGATTTCCTGAGAGCAAATTAAGTCCCTTCCGGATGGAAATTCTGCAAATTCCTTTCAGCAACATTTTGGTAATCCCCAGCCCTGCCTACAAACGCTAACCACCACAAAGAAAGAAACAGTCAGTAGTTGCAACAGCAAGGACAGACCACAGCCTGCAGCATTCAAATCGCTGGCTAGTTGTTTTGCCTTTCTGTGCCTCAATTTCAATCCCTAGCTCTCCCACTTAACTTCTCTCTATTTCCATTTGCTCAATTACCGGTATACTTTTTTTTTTTTACAATGCTGCTCCTTCTCAAGCTTATTCTTAGATTTTTCTTTTAAGGCAGTCTTGTTCCCCTGATCTGAGCTGTAGCCATCCACACTCCAAAAGCAGAGAACTGTAAAATGTGTCAGACTCAAGTCTGGAAAGAAAGCATGCCTAAAAAAACAAAACACCCCAAATTGCCATTTGCAGGAGTACTACATCAGCCAAAGGTTGGTTTTTTTTTAATCTCCCTGCCTGCTTCTCAAGTGAGAAGTTCACCTAGTACCATGAAGAAGAGACTTGGTAACTAGATAATATCCCTTTGTCACAAATGCAGGCAATTTCTCTCTTAGCTTACGTGTTAATAGCAGAAAACCTTATTGGGCACTGCATGCTCGGTTGCAGAGATGGGAGGAGGAGGCGGCGACAACAACCTATGATGGAAAACAGCTACCATATTTTTCGCTCCATAAGGTGCATATTTAGCGTGCGCTAAATCGGTTAGCGTACCTTAATAAAAGGACCCCTAAATAACTTCAATAAAAAATTTGGCCTACGACTTAGCCTAAGTTTTAGATTTTGGCCCCTTATGTGATTGAGTTTGACACCCCTGCTCTAGAGGTTCTGGGTCTGCTGTCAGGCAGAGACTATTCTTCCGCTTCAGAATGGATGAGATCGTCCAAACCCTTGCTAAATGCCACTTAAAAGGAGGCCTAGCAAGAGTAGCCTTAGTAGTAAAACCACCGGCCCACTGTTCAATCCAGAGCATTCTGCAAGGAGATATCTAATACGCCGACAGCCTACCCAGGACCTGCATAAGGTCATACAGGACGTCAGCAACATAATCCATTCCAGCCAAAAGAAGCTTATGAGGGGCTCTACAGCCTCCCTTCTCCAGAAATGGCCACCGCTAAGAAATTTGTGCCAGAATCGTGATTTTTTTTTCCATACTTAGAGAAAAGTACAAAAATGGAAATTTTAGGATTTTTCAGGTGGGGAAACACAGGGGGACATGCAAAAACCCTGAACTCTGCAAAATTCAGACCCCCCCCACCCGATCCGCCTCACAGACTGTGACAGGCTTACTCACTGTGCCCTGTGCTGGAAATGTGCTGCAGCCTGCCTCAGCTCTCTTACAGTAGCTGGAATAGAAGAAATCACTGCCTCATGCTGGGAATGACTCCTTAATGTTAATCTTCAGGCTGCCAGTCACACATGGTGCCTGACCATTTCTTCACCCCCACAGACTGATGGACATGCCAAGGGGTGTGTAGAGACAAAAAACAGCTTGCGCTCTGTGAGACACCACTGAGCCTACAAAGGACGCTTAACAGCCTGCGCTTGAACCCCTGCTAAACAGGTAAGGAAAAAGCGGAGGTAGCCCCGAGTTCTGAAGACACAAATGCAGATTGGCCAAGAAGTACCACCAGGGATTGGCCTGTCAGCTGAAGACCAGAGTCTACTTCTTCTCTACGCAGGAACATCTGAAGAAACGCTCCAAGGACAAAGAAAACCCGAAAATGAGACAAAAACACCAAATAAGAAAAAAGGGAGAACAGAACAGAAATATTCAGGCCTGCATGCAGAAGGGAAAAACTATAGGTGGTGCTAGAGCTCCCAGAAAAATAGAGGAGATATATAGAAAAAAATCTGGAGTGGATTCCTTCTGCATATGGCTATTAGGAGATAACCCACATATCTAGAAATGTCTCACCTATTGTACTAGGAAATGCATTCTGTATGCGATTATTCATTCTGCAAGTTAAGCTACCTGGTGGGCACTGTGTAGCTTTGGTTGTATGCACAGAACAGTGAAAGGACACATTTGAAAGGATAAGTCTTCTGTCTCTGTCTGTGCTGGAGGTGCTCAAACACAGACAGTGTTTGTGTTTGTTCTCTTGATGTTCTGGGAAAAGGCCATTTAATCTTGTTAATGAAGTTAGCTGTTTGAGACAATGGAGGTTCGACCCCCCCCCCCCCCCCACTGCCATGTACCGGTTGAGAGAGATAAAGGAAGCTTTAACACCTTTTAGATTTAGACAATGAAGCACATATCCTGCTCACTCACCCACCCCACTTTTTATTGTCCAACCCCCTTTTCCTGTGTTGGTTACCACTGACCCATGTAAAAATATAAAAATGGATGTAAACTAATAAAATACAGGCAATCTCTTTAGGACACTGTCTGAGTATCTTTCCTTTCTAAGGGGAATGCCTCCAGATATCTGGACAGATGACAGGGTGTTTGCAGGGCGGTTTCGGGACCAAGAAACGGACCTTGTTCGTTTCAAACAGCGGTACAATTCTCCCTCGGTATTCGTAGGGGTTGGGTGCAGAGCCAGACCGTGAAGTGTGAAAAATCGCGAATAAGTTTTCGGCCGGCTCTGACCCACTCCCACCTCATTACGGATCTTCCCGCTGGCATCCCAGACTTTACCTGGTGATCTAGTGGGCTTTCGGGGTAGGAGCGATCTTCCTACGCTCCTGTCCCATGCAGATCACTCATAGCAAATGGCTGCCGTGAGTTCTGAACTCCCCGCAGCCATTTTCTATGAGTGATCTGCATGGGGCAGGAGCGTAGGAAGATCGCTCCTGCCCCGAATGCCTGCTAGACCACCAGGTAAGGTCTGGTATGCCAGAAGGGAGGCGGAAAGATCCAGAATTAGCTTTTTAAAAAAAATAAATAAATAAATAAAATAACCGAATAACCGAATCCGCGGATTCGGAGAGAGAAGTGTATATCAAATCCATGACTCATGGATAAGACCCATTAGCCCTGCTCATAAGCTTTGTACACACCTAGGTAAGAACAACAGGGCTTGCTCAATATTTTAACATTTCCACTGATGGGCAGTTACATCAATCCAGTTTTAACTAATCAGACTGACTACAGACCATATTAAGGTTTACTCCATCAAGCTCACATTAAAATCTGGAGCTGCTCAAACAGCTATAAAATGGGAATTAGAGAATGACACGGTGGCTTTCACGTACGGCTAGCCACTGAGGAGGGAAAAAGTGTTCATTGCAGGTACGGGGACAAGGCCATCCATCGCCCCGTGGAGCGGTGAATGGCTTTGTCCCAGCAGTTAAGGGAGGGAACGTGCGCGATCACCAATCATGCGCGGTCCCCTCCCTCCTTACCGGCTGAATCTATCTTCTGTATCTCCTTACCTTCGCAGCACGTTTTAAGTTTAGAGAGCAACTTGCTCAAGCCGCCGGAGTCTGCCTGCAGTCACGTGCCTCTGTGGGCGGAAGCTTTTCCTCTGACGCAACCGGAAGTTGCATGGAAGGAATTGAATGAGAAGATGAGGAAAGCAGACAACAGGAGCAACCAAAACAAAACTGCAGACTGTGTACAAGATGCAGGCAAATTTTAATATGACAAGAACACAATATATAAAACCCTTTTACCAATAAAGGGACCCGACACGGTCCGTGTTTCGGACAAACCTTCGTCAGGGGTCCATGGTAAAATAGGGGGGCTAAAAAATGCCACAAAAAAAAATTGAAGAATCTCGACGGGATGCCTGTGTGTATCAAGTTCGCCAAAAAAGCCAACAGCAGTAAAGCGAACTTGATACACACAGGCATCCCGTCGAGATTCTTCAATTTTTTTTGTGGCATTTTTTAGCCCCCCTATTTTACCATGGACCCCTGACGAAGGTTTGTCCGAAACACGGACCGTGTCGGGTCCCTTTATTGGTAAAAGGGTTTTATTTTTTTTTTTTTGCTTCAGGATAAAGTAGTATATTAGTTTGTGTTTAGTTTGTGTTTATAAAATTTTATAAACAAAGCCCTGCCAGCTGAACATCTCTTTTTCTAGTTCAGCAGCCAGAACTTTGATTTATAAGGAAGGAATAAGCTAAATATTGCAGCACTGAGGCTTGTATGGATGCTGCGGGGATAGTAGTCGCGAGGATGGGGCAGGGACAAATTTTTTTCCCCGTGTCATTCTCTAATGGGAATTTCAGAACGTTCCCTCTAAATGTGAGCAGTGGAACATATCACATGAGCAAAAGAAATTTAAACCTGGATTGCTTGGTTAGTTGCTGTTAGTTTAGCCCCAGGTAGAAGGCAATGGAGAAATTTATTCTTACCTGTTAATTCCCTTCCTTGAGTTCTACTACATCAGGCCAAACCAATGGGCTGTATTCCCTGCCCAACCAGCAGATGAAGATAGAGCCACGGTCTCAAACACGCGGGCCACATGCGGCCCCCCAGGGACTATTTTGCGGCCCGCAATCTGTCCTCGACTAAAGCAGGGGTCTCCAATCTACTTCCCTTCCAACTGCCCTCCCCCAAGCCACCGCAATCAGGGAACAGGCCAGCGCCCGAGGTCTTACTTCTCCCTGCCCTCCCCCAAGCCACTACCATCGGGGAACAGGCCGCGCCGAGGTCTTAACTCTTCCTGCTTATCTTCCCCAGCTCGGAGCCGACCAATTCTCGCCACCCGACATCAATTCTAACGTCGGGGAGGAAATTCCGGGCCAGCCAATCGCTGCCTGGCTGGCCCGGAAGTCCCTCCCCGACGTTAGAATTGGTGTCGGGTGGCGAGAATTGGTCGGCCCCGCACTGGGGAAGATAAGCAGGGAGAGTTAAGACCTCGGTGCGGCCTGTTCCCCAATGGTAGTGGCTTGGGGGAGGGCAGGGAGAAGTAAAGAAAGAAAGGGGGGACAGGGAGACAGAAAGAAAGAAGGGAGACGGGACACAAACAGAAAGGGGCATGGAGAAAGAAAGACAGAAAGAAAGGGGGCACAGAGAGAGAGAGAGAGAGAGAGAGAGAAAGAAAGAAGGGGGCAGGGTGAAAGAAATAAAAAGTTGGGGGAGGGAAGGAGACAGATGCCAGACAAGGGGATAGGAAGGAAGGAAGGAGGGAAAGAAAGATGTCAGAAGAAGAGAGAGATAGAAGGGAAGGTAAGACATGGAAACGTAGATTTTGAAAAGAAAGCAGTTAATGACAAAGATGGATGCAAGGCAGAAAGTGAAGATGGAGAGAAAACCAGTCAAAGGACAAGAAGACCCTGGAAACATAGTTAAATGCACAGAAAAATAAAGTCACCAGACAACAAAAGTAGGGAAAATGATTTTATTTTCAATATAGTGATTGAAATGTGTCAGTTTTGAGAAAGGAAAGATATTAAACTTTAAATGTAAGGGCTGCAGAAAAAATAGGGTACTTGGAGGGCCGCAGAAAAAATAGTTAATGTCTTATTAAAAAAATGACAACTTTGCATGAGGTAAAAAACTCTTTATAGTTTATAAATCTTTCCTTTAACTGTTAAAGGAAAGATTTATAAACTATAAAGAGTTTTACCTCATGCAAAGTTGTCATTTTTTAATAAGACATTAACTATTTTTTCTGCGGCCCTCCAAGTACTACAAATCCAAAATGTGGCCCCACTAAGGGTTCGAGTTTGAGACCACTGAGATAGAGCTACTGAATCTTTTATTGACAGCATAAGGGCTGGTGCAGGTTAGAAGAATGGCGTAGTGAAGGCGGGAGGTGCCTCCAGCTCCTTCACCCTCCCTCCCACCACGCATGCGCACCCATTCCCTTCACCCATACCTCTAACTTCACTAACCTGCTGCCTGCGCCATCCTAGGCTCTCGTTCCGAGGACAATTTCTGGTCCCGTGACCAGAAAGTGATTTCAGATGGAGGGCCAAGGCCAGCACGAGAAGCAGGGGGTGGGGTGGAGGGAGAGAAACACACAACAGGGGAGGGGCGGGAAGTGAGCAGTGTGTGGAGAGGAGAGATGCTGATGCCCCCCCCTTTACTATGCCAATGGGTTGGAATAAGAATATATACATAAGGGGAAAAAAAAGGTCAGGAAAACCACCTCAACCCGAGGACTGCCTGTACACATATGAAGAACGTCCGATTTAAGTCAGACTTGTACTTACATGCTTCTCCCTTCCATGTCCCAATGTACTCCTCTTTGTCCTTCCCTCCCTCTGTGTCCCAAGTGCCTCCCTTCCCGCGGGTATTTATCTGTTCTGGCTAGCTCCCTCCTCTTCACAAAGCTGAGAGCAGCAGGAGAGGTGCACTTTGGGACATGAGAGAGAGGAGGCGTGGTAGAACACAGAAGGGAGGGAGCACAATGATGAGGTAGGGGAGAGAATAGAAAAGGAGTCTGAGTGAGAGGAAAATAAGTATGACTGAAGGCAGGAAGGAGCAGCCCACCTGTAAAGAGGTAACTAGGATCCCAGGCTAACACTAGAGGGAAGCCTTGCAGGTCGGCTTCGTCAGAGGGGGGCATGCCCAGCTGGATGGCCCTGAAGGGAACAGGGGAGAGAGGGGATAACGTGAGACAAAGGAAGGGGAAGGAGCACATTGGGACATCGGCAAATTGTTGGGCATGAATGTGTGAGTGAGGGAAAGAGATGGTGAATATGGAGAAAGAAAGAAAGAAAGAGGAATATTGTTGGGGGGAGAGAGAGGGAGAGATACATGGGGAAGAGAAGAAAGAGGGAGAAATGCAGGATAAGGTGGTGGACAGGGAACAGAAGGACAGATTGAAGGGGATGCGAGGGGGAGGAATGCTGGACATAGTGATGGAAGGGGCGATAGAAAAAGAAATAGGCATGGGGCTGGTGGGCAGTGGTGAAAAATGCTGCACATGATCCGGGGGATGAGAGGGAGAAATGTTGGATGTGGCAGTAGAGGGAATGGGAGAGATGCACCCTGGATCTCTCTCTCTCTCTTTCCCCACTCCCTGCACACCATGGGAGGGGATCATAGAATGGTGAGATGAAGGCAGGGAGATGGGAACAGGGGAAATACTAGAAAGGGACATATAGAAGACAGAAGGGAGATGCTGAACATGGGGAACAATACACAGAGATAGAAGATGGATGGTGAGCATGGAGAAAGAAGAAATGTTAAATGGTCAGGAGACCCTGGCAAGTGAGTTAAGAGAAGAAAAAAAGAAAACAAAGACCAGCGTCTGAGACACAATAGGATTTAAAGAATAAAATGACGAAACACCAAAAAGGTAGAAAAAAATAAATTTTCTATTTTGTGATTAGAATATATCAGATTTGAAATATGTATCCTGCTAGAGCATCTGGGACTGCAAAGTCCAGGCCGTGCTTCTTTAGCTTCCAGCCGGCTTAGGGCTCTTTCTGACCAAGGGACAGATGCCCTAGTTGCACTCCCCTAACATGTGTGACTGTGGTATTCTGTTAGCATGATTTTTCTGTGTAGCATTCTGTAATAATTTGGCTTATTCAGTTTTCAAAAGTGGAAGGGATATTTGTGAAGGGAAAGGGAGGAGAGATAGGAGTTCTGTTGATCCTTGCTGTGTATTATTTGTTTATAAAATGACAATTGCACAGAATATTGTTTCTTTTATAAAATAAGTTCAGTATAAAATCATAACTATTTGAGGCCTGTGCGGATGGGATCAGATAGCTTGTGAGGGATGGGGTACTGAGCTCATGGGGATGGGGACAAATTTTTTCCCTGCATCATTCTCTAGTTCCAACTACTGGAATTGCCACCAAAGCCCACTCTAGCCTATATAAATCCATCTGGTCACTTGTGGAACACAAATTATCAAAGTTTACCCAGCATTGTCCCCATGTTCCAATTACTAGAGATTCCATCAAAGCCCTCTTCAGCCCATCCTAAACTGGATTGCCATATACGGGACACAGATCATGCATGTCTGTCTAGCTCCAGCCTTGGTTCTTCACAGCCGAAGCCATCATTTTAAGTAATTTATTTTCTAATTAGAGATACTCTCTTGTTTATCCCATGCCATTTTGAATTCGTCACTGTTTGTGTACTCCACCACCTTCCTCAGGAGAGCATTCCAGGAATTTCCCATTTCTGGAGAGAACAAAAAGTTATTCCCCTGTAGCAAGTGCTCTTCCAAGGACAGCAGGATGAATATTCGGTGATGGGTCAAAAGTACGCGAGGACAAAGGCGCGCCGACAACTGAGCGCAGGGTTTAATCGTGCCAAAGAAAACCCGTATTTTAAAGGGCTCTGATGGGGGGCGTGGGGGGGAAACCCCCACTCTACTTAATAGGGATTGCGCTGCCTTACGCTGCCATGTTGGGGGGGGTGTAATCCCCCACATTATACTAAAAACGTAATTTTTTCCCTAAAAAATGGAAAAAGTTAAGTTTCCAGTATGAGGGGGGTTAGAACCCCCCAAATCCCCCCACAACGCCAGCACGATCTCTATTAAGTAAAGTGTGGGGGGGTTTCCCACCAACACCCCCCGTCGGAGCCCTTTAAAATACGGTTTTTCTTTGGCGCGATGTAGTCTTGCGCTCAGTTGTCCACGCTCGGTTGTTGGCGCGCCTTTGACCTCACGCGCTTTAGACTATGAACCGAATATTCCTGTATGTATGATGACTTCATCTCAATTAAGCCCATGCAGGAACAATGCCCAACTTATCTTCTCAAAGCTTTTGAAAGCATTGCATGGTGCTACATATCTTGCCACCTGCAGATAAAATTCCACTCCAAGGGGAGGTGGATAGGTATTGAAGAACATTCAACCTGAAATCCTAGGACAAGAAGGATAATATTTTTACATGTAAAAATTCCTAGCTAAAAAAACTAAGTTAAACAAAAACCTGGTTCTGAATAGCTAGCAACTTGCCATAGCAATTTTTTTTCAAGGCAGCCCAGAACAGAAAATGAGCCCAGGGAAGTGGAGTTGGATTCCAGACCTCAAAGCAGATTCTGAAGGATTGTCTGACCAAACAGTTAGGATTCTTGTTCTAAACAGTAGCAAGATGTGAATATGTAGACTGAAGACCCCCGTTTCAAGACTTCAGGGGAAAATCTGATGCAAGCTGGAGGACGACCAAAAAACAGGTCTGTACTGCTCCACAGAAAAAGACAGACAAGGTCTTGCAGGATGGCAGTGCAATGCTTCCAACAGCTTCAAGAAAATAAGCTGGGCAGCATTCCCACATGGGTTCTATCAAGATGACATTACCCCACATGTAAGATCATCTTCCTGCTTGTTCTCGGAGAATGTCCATCATTACCATCACATTGGAGGTGGTGTGAGGCACTGTTGCAAGCCAAAAGGGCAGAGTCTTGAATTGAAAATGGACTGCTTAAATGCAAAACTGCAGGGAGCGCTTATGGTGTTGCCCAACGGGAATGTAAAGGAAGGCCTCATCAGATCCAGGCAGGTAAGAAACTCATCCAGTCTGATGGACATGATTGTGAAGTTTCCATGTGGAAGTGAGGGTCCTGTAAGAAGGCATTGACCCCCTTCAGATACAAAGTAGGGAGGCTCCACCTGCCTTTTTCTGGAATCACAAAATAAATAGAACACTGAACAAGCTCCTTCAACAAGGGCAGTACCGGCTATCACCAAGCAGATTAAGTGATTTAGCATCAACTGCAACACCCATGTCTTTCTTAGACTCCCATATAGAAAGGACAAAAGGTGTCCGAAATGTATCTGGCAAACTCCAGGTCATAAACTTGCTGCACTACTTCTAGGACCCACTCATAGCAGAAAAGGGTGGGTCTGCCACTCAAGTGTTGGAGCCACAGCCATCTGCTTTGGTGGCCGCAGCCTGCAATCATCTGACTAGAGTTGCAAATCAGATGTACAGAGTGTCTGCATGAAGGTGACTCCAGGCACCTCCCATCTGCTCTAAAGCAGGGAGCTATTGTGCCCAAAAAGAGGTGGGCTCAAGCAACATACCCTGTTCAGACCCAGAATGAGGTTTGAACTCCCAAGGCCAGAAACAAGGCAGCCTGCTTGAGGAACTGTTCTACCTTCCTATTGTGAGAATCCTTCAAGGCAGCACCCCCTTCTCCTGGGATAGTCATTGTCTTGTTTACAAGCCATGACTGCGGCATTAATCCTGGGGAGGTGGAACAGGTTCTCCAAATTCTCAGGTTGCAGAGAGCATAGCCTGCCCAGGCAACTTGTAGCCTTAAAGGAGTCTCCACTCAGTTAAGACCATTTGCAAGAGAACTCTGTAGAAGGATTTCTGCTGACCTCCAAAATGGTGTCCCCATCAGATGGCTGTTTTGACCCTGAGGAGGGATCTGGAGGGCTGAGAACAGGGTATTTTAAATAGTGTCACCAAGGAAGAACCATGCTTCTCCCCCTAGGTATTTTTCTTTGGCTTCAAGATCATCCTCTCTGAGGGAGAGACTGCAGGGGCTCTTCCCCAGAGTTCCAAGGATCCCCTATGAGGGACTCCCCTAAAAGCAGGTGGCTGATCCACAGACCTCTCCCAGTTCCAGTATAACCACTTTCTGAAACTTAATGGGACCTTCACTGCTGCCATGGACGACCATGGAATAAAGGGAGTGCTGAAAGAGGACAAAGCCATTGCTGACAAATTGATCATTTTTTGCATCTGTGTTTACAGAAGAGGATATACGCAACATACCAGAAGCTGACAGACTATACCTAGGAAGTGAAGGCGGGAAACTGACTGGGTTGATGGTCAGTCTAGAAGAGGTATGCAGGCAAGACTGACAGGCTTAAAAATGATAAATCCCCGGGACCGGATGGCATCCATCCGAGGGTAATTAAGGAACTGAAAGAGGTTATAGCTGAACTGCTTCAACTAATAACCAATCTATCAATCAAATTGGGAAGGATTCCGGAAGACTGGAAAGTGGCAAATGTTATGCTGATCTTCAAGAAAGGTTTGAGGGAAGATCCGGAAAACAACAGACCGGTGAATTTGACCTCGGTACCGGGAAAGATGGTAGAGGCGCTGATAAAGGACCGCATCATTGACCACTTTGACGGACACAATCTGATGAGGACCAGTCAGCACAGCTTCAGCAAAGGAAGATCTTGCTTGACGAACTTGCTGCACTTTTTCGAGGAAGTTAACAGGCAGCTAGACAAGGATGACCCGGTTGACATTGTATATCTAGATTTTCAGAAGGCGTTCGACAAGGCCCCACATGAACGACTACTTTGAAAACTTGTGAGCAATGGTATTTAGAGTGAACTACTCACGTGGATCAAAAACTGGTTGGCGGATAGAAAACAGAGAGTGGGGGTATATGGACAAGGAAAAATGTCACCAGTGGAGTGCTTGGGCCAATGCTCTTCAAAATATTTATAAACGACCTGGAAATTGGAATGACGAGCAAGATGATTAATTTTGCAGACAATATGAAGTTATTCAGAGTAGTGAAGATGCAGGAGGATTGCGATGATCTGCAACAGGACATAAACACGCTCAAGAAATGGGCTGCGACATGCCAAATGAAGTTTAATGTGGATAAGTGTAAGATGATGCATGTCGGTAACAAAAATCTTGTACACGAATACAGGATGTCTGGTGCAGTACTCGGAGAGACCCTCCCAGGAAAGAGACTTGCGAGTTCTGGTTGACAAGTCGATGAAGCCGTCCGCACAATGCGGCGGTGAAAAGGGCGAATAGAACGCTTGGAATGATTAAGAAGGGGATCACGAACAGATCGGAGAAGGTTATCATGCCACTGTACCGGGCCATTGTGCGACTCCACCTGGAATACTGTGTCCAGCACTTATTGCTGTACTTGAAGGAGGACATGGTACTACTCTAAAGGGTCCAGAGAAGAGCGACTAAAATGGTTAAGGGGCTGTATGAGTTGTCATACAGCGAGAGATTAGAGAAACTGGACCTCTTCTCCCTTGAAAAGAGGAGAATGAGAGGGGACATGATTGAAACGTTCAAGATAATGAAGGGAATAGACTTAATAGATAAAGAGAGGTTGTTCACCCTCTCCAAGGTAGGGAGAACAAGAGGGCACTCTCTAAAGTTAAAAGGGGATAGATTTCGTACAAACGCAAGGTTGTTCTTTCACCCAGAGAGTGGTGGAAAACTGGAACACTCTTCCAGAGGCTATCATAGGGGAAAACACCCTCCAGGGATTCAAGACAAAGTCAGACAAGTTCCTGCTAGACCAGAACATATGAAGGTAAGGCTAGACTCAGTTAGGGCTCTGGTCCTTTACCTAAGGGCCATCGCGGAAGCGGACTGCTGGGATGATAGACTGCTGGTCTGACCCAGCAGCGACAATTCTTATGTTCTAATGACAGTCATAGGTGCCAGGAGGCTGCCATGCAATCTGGAACCGAGAGCTGTGTTTTTGCTAGATCTGACTTGAGCAGTCTGGTGTAGACCTGACATGGAGGACAAGAGAGCCAGCAGTGCAGTTATGCTTCTGTACGGCTTGCAGGAGTCATAGGTAAGGCTGCAATATTAGATTGGCAAGCTTCAGCGGTGAAATCCCCTCCTTCTGGTGACCCAGAACCCAACTAACTACTGCAGGACTGGGCCAGTCTACTGGGGCTATAATGCACTTTCGTCTTCTAAAAGCTACACAGAACCTAGACAAGCTAGGGGAACAACGAGAAGCCATCATCCAATTTTTGAATTTCTGCAGGGGCCTGGGAAGGCAGAGCATATTACCAATAATCCCCCTCCCCCCATTCTGCTGTTAGAGGCTCTACACCCGCATGCCCACTCACCCAGTGAGCTGGAATTGAAGAGCTTAGCCTGGGGCAAAGAGACTCCTGTGCAATTGCCTGGCTCTACTAGACTATGGACTGTAGTCCTAACTTCAGGAGCTTCTGGCTCCCAGAGCAGCCCTGAAGCTGCAAGCCTTAGTCATCTGACCTCTCTCACCAGCCAACCTCATCATCTGCTGGAGGCAGAAAATACAGAATGATTCTAGCCTGCATCAACCTTTATACTGGCAACCTTTATACTTTATACTGGCAACCTTTATAATGGTCAAGAAGCATTAGTCTGGACTAGTGATGCAAGTTAATAGCAGTTAACCGATTATATTACATTACATTACTGATTTCTATTCCGCCTCAACCTTGCAGTTCTGGGCGGATTACAAAAGAGACATCTGGACATTTCCAGGATGATTACAAAGAGACTTCTACGATAAGAAGAACATTTCCAGAGGAGTTACAAGAAGAATGGTATAGTATAGTTTAGGGAATGGGATAGAGCAAGGAGGATTGGGCTATTCCAATGGATATACAATTTGGGATGCTGTACAGATAGGATATAGTGCAGTTTCAATATATATATGCAGATAGGGAAGCAGTTGACAAGCTTGGGCTTTGAGAGGAAGGGTAACGGGTGAAGAAGGGAGGATGGGGGAGTCACACTGAGGGGAATCCAGGTTGGAGTTATGACATCTGTATAAATTTTTTGAATAGATGGGTTTTGATTTCTTTGCGAAAAAATTTGAAATCGCTTGTTGTCATCAGCAGGTTGGAGATGGAGTGGTCCAATTTCACTGCTTGCGTCGCTAGTAGACTGTCAAACATCTTCTTACGCTGATTAATGTATTCAATTATCAGTTTTAAAAAATGAACTGCTTTGCATTTCCTCTCTCCTTCAAATATATCTCTTCTGCTCCCAACCCCTGTCTCTAACAAGATACAGTATCTTCCTCCCCATCACAATTCAATATTTGCTTTCTACCTCACTCCCCATGACAGTCTACCTTAATAAAGGTGGTCTTCTGTGGGTCCCCAGTAACAGCAGTGTCAGATACATGCTGCCTGAGGCCTGGTGAGGAGGTGATACAGGCCAGAAAGAAAGCTACAGTGCAGATAGCATGTGTACAATGCTGCTGCTGCTGCCACCGCCAGGGACCAACAGACCACCTATAAAGTAGAATTTGGTGTGAGGTTGGTGAAAGAAGAGAGGCAGATGCTGAATCCACATGGAGGGATAATGAACCTCCAGGAAAGAAAGAGGTAACTGACCTTGAGAAAGAGGAGAGGAAGGGAAGGGAAGAGAAAGGTGATGAGATGTGATAAACTGCCTTTCCATAGTTACAATTAAAGCATTTTACATATCATATACAGATTATTTGGTACCTGGGGCAATGAAGGATTAATTGACTTGCCCAGTGGGAAATAATTTTAAAAAGATGCCGTTAAAGGTATGATTAAAATTTTTAATCAATGTGAAGTTCTAATTTGGGCTGATCTAATAGAAAGGAATGTTTTATTGCCTGCAGAGAGAAAGACAAGTTATCATTCTCACCTGACAATGTTGGGGTGGTCGAAATGCTCCAAGCGCTTCAGGAGAGCCACCTCACGGACAGTGGACAGCGGTAATCCATTCTCGTTGGTTTGCACTCGCACATTCTTCAGTGCCACAAATTTCCCACTCTGCATGTCCCGGGCTTTGTACACTGTGCCATAGGCTCCCACGCCAATCTCTGCAACAAGTTCATACTGGGCCCGCACCTCTTTGGCCATACTCAGTCCAAATACACACAAGCTGTTTCCCACGTAGATCTGCAATTAACAGAACAGAATTATCAGCTCAATTGTGTTTACAAAAATAAAAACAAACAAACATACCCTCAGAAAGCTATAGCGCATTTCTTTGATTTTAACTTGATAGCTAGCACAACCAAGAGGAAACCAGTAACTTGCCCATCGGGAGAGGCTCTTTGTTTAAATTTTACTCCTGCAGTCTGTGTCAAAATTTCCTCTACCTCTGCCGCTAGCTGTGGGGCCAATACATAAAGCCACAATGTAGAGCTGGTTTCCACAATGAAATATACTGTAACTATGCAATAGTCAATGAGCATGCAAATTTTACTGCTGCGTTTTTAATCCACAGCTTAATGTAAATCACCCTTCTTGTTGGTACACAAGCAATGATCAGCTCATGCAGCAACAGGTAGGATGACATAAGAGGCAAGCAGTGGCATACTATTAGCATCACACCCACCTTCCCTTCACTTATTTGCAAAAATATTTCCCTGGTGTCTAGTGTACCTCCCACCCAGAGCAGAGTCAGTCTGCTAAATAAGGGAAGTGTAGGTGGAGACTACCAAATATGATATCTGACTGCCAGTTTCTAAGAGGGTGGTACATAGGGATCACTCTTTTTTAGGCAAGCCCTAATGGGGGGGGGGGAAAGAGGAGGAAGGGTACATCTTTGAACTCAAGACAATACGGATTATTGTCTGGACAGATATGATCTAATGCCTTTATTGCAGATGCCCTGATTGATGGCTTTTGGAAGATACAGATTTTCAAAAGCTTTCGATTGCTAATGGGAGGAATTTGGTGTTTTAGAATCAGCATACTGCCACCCCTGGTTTGTTCTGGAAAACTGCAAAGCAGTAGAGAGGTGAAATCATCTCTTACCTGCAAACCACAGGGAAGATTAGATTCTTAGATTGATAATCTTCTATCTAGTAGAAAGGCATACGAGTCTTGAATCAGTGGGTTATTCACTTCTAGTCACGAGCTGTGCCTGACTTTTGAAGACCATACTAATGCTCAGGTTAAAAAATGCTTTTGTACCCTTTGGAAACTTCGTACCATCAAACACTATTTTGACTTCCTCTCTTTTCAACTGCTGGTTCAATCTCTAATATTAAGCATCTTAGATTACTGCAATATCATATATTTGGGATCCTTTAAGAAAACCAACAAACATTTGAGAGTCATTCAGAATGCTACCGTCCGTCTTATTTATGGCCTCAAAAAATCGGATCATGTTAAGCCCATATTACAGAAAGCTACAATGGCTGCCAATGGAGGTAAGGATCATCTTCAAGTTTGCCTACCTCTGCTTCAAAACCCTAACAGGTTTATCCCCAATCTACCTGCCGCACCATTTTGAATTTCCAGGCACCACCTGCACATGTAGTACCTACCTATTTGCCTTCCCATCCTTGAAGGGCTGTATCTACAAGAGATTCCTCAACAGATCTCCGTCATTCCAAGCAGGAAATGGAATAAATGTCTAACCACTCTCATTTCAAATGCACCCTCCTACCAAACCTTCAGGAAATCAATTAAAACCTATCTCTTTGATAAATTTCTCCGACTCCCTTCCTGCCTTGTTGTATCCGATATGCCTCTGGATATACTTGACTACTCTCGACTTGCTAATGTAACTTGAAAGTCTTTTCTGTAACATCGCTGTCTGT
The DNA here is from genome assembly GCF_902459505.1 of Geotrypetes seraphini. NCBI lineage: Eukaryota > Metazoa > Chordata > Amphibia > Gymnophiona > Dermophiidae > Geotrypetes > Geotrypetes seraphini. Next base: position 207,710,797 of record NC_047086.1, on the reverse strand, counting down.
GCACAGTCTCTTCCTCTGTAAACCGCTCTGAACTGCTGTGGTATTGCGGTATACAAAAATAAAGTTATTATTATTATTACACACCTCAAAACCCAGCAAACACCCAGAATGACTCCCCTCTATGACTCCATGAGAGAACCCAGAACTAAAACCTTCAATCACTTTGAACCAGCATCTCATGACAACCTAGCAAAAACAATCACTGTGCTATGACCCTCTGGATCCAGCCTCGAGCCATGCCCGCAAAATCTCCTGATGGCCACAAAAAAGCCTTCATCAAATTTTCTAATTGACAAGGTTCCCAAATTATAAATTCTTTCCCTTGAAAAGTAATAAGACGTTTACATGAATATTTAAGGAAAAGAGTTGCATCCATGGCCATCTCCCCAGGTTTCAGAACCAAAAGGCTTAGCGCCGGAGTTGAGTGGCTTTGGAAACATCTGGAAAACCATTAATTTTAGCCCCACAGAAGCTCAATTCTTTCTTAGCAAAAAAAGATTTAAGTATCAATGATGTTAATAAATTCCTCCCTGCAATCAGGAATGGTACCACAAAGCTGGAACCAGCAATTGGGCCTATCATTAAAAAAAAACCCTGGATCCGAACAAACCCAGCAACTACAGACTGGTCTCCAATCTTCCCTTCATCTCCAAGATTTTTGAGAAAACCGCACTATCGCAATGCCAAGACTTCATCGACAGACAGAACACCCTCTCCTCATATCAATTTGGCTTCAGAAAATTCCGTAGCACAGAAAAGGTCCTAGCGGAGCATACTAGACAAAAAAACCCTCAATGGGATACTGGTCCTTCTAGACCTCAGTGAGGCCTTCGATATCATCGATTGCCCCTGCCTCCTCGCCAGACTCAAATATTGGAATTGGCGATCGAGCGCTCCAGTGGTTCTCGTTATTCCTGAGCCATAGGGCCCAAAGCATCCTAATAAGATCTACTTCATCACGACACAAAACAATAAAATATGGAGTACCACAGGGCGCTCTTCCCCCTGTTTTTTAACCTCTATATCAGACCAAAGATAGAAATTGCCTTAAAACACCACAAAGATCCACTCATTTGCTGACAATATACAACTGTACCTACCGCTAGCAGGGAGCGCCTGCAGCACAAACCGATAGGGAGGAGAAGAGGTCAAGGCATGAGCACACACACTCCTCCATGCAGCAACAGCTAGGGGGCCCCTCAACCCAAAGCAGGGAACCTGCCTTGCTCACCTGCAGTTAGAAAGCTGGCTCCCCTGTGTTTAGCTTTATTTTTAATTATGAGGAGGGAGAAAGGGAACCAGGCTCAGAAAAGGGGCCCCAGGGGCTGGAAGGGATCTGGCACCACTAGGTATATACACAAAAGCACAGTGCAGGAGACAACAACCAATGGAATTGGATAGGAACACTATCCAATTTCACTGGTTGTTTTCTCCTGCGCTGGGTTCATTTTCTGGGGAGTATTTTTTTGTCTTATGTTCCTGTCCGCCACTAGGTGAACCCCAGAGTTAGGAACCCAGAAACCCTAAACCCCATGCTCTACTGAATTACAGAACTAAAACAGAAGCCAGGAGCTTAAGAGACCATCCATCTACCTGCTAGAGATAGAGAATACTGGATTGTCAGTGAGCAAACCATTCTATATTTGACAGAGGCTGTTGGTGGATGGACTTAACCCACTCATCTTTGGATTCATCTGCTACTCATGACAAGGAAAATGAGTAAAATGGTGAACAAAAAAAAAAGGTTAAAAGAACAGCTGCAATAAAAAAGGTTAAAAGTTTAAAATCAGGCATGGATATCATTTAAAAATAGTGAAATAAATCTAGTTTGGGCTTTTTTTTTTTTTTTAAATAAGAGGGAGGAAGGCAGAGGAACAGCCAGTATGGTTATAAGGAGAAGCAAGGGATGCTGACCCAGTAAGACTATTCTTACGTCCTTATAAAGGCTAGGGGACACTCGAAGTTACAGGGAAATACTTTTAAAACCAATAGGAGGAAATATTTTTTTCACTCAGAAAATAGTTAAGCTTTGGAACACATTGCCAGAGGTTGTGGTAAGCGTGGATAGCTTAGCTGGTTTTAAGAAGGGTTTGGGCAATTTCCTGGAGGTAGAGTCCATAGTCTGTTATTGAGACAGACAAGGGGAAGCCACTGCTTGGATTGGTAGTATGGAATGTTGCTACTCTTTGGGTTTTGGCCAGGCACTAGTGACCTAGATTGGCCACCATGAGAACAGGCTACTGGACTTGATGGACCTTTAGGCTCTAATAGGAACATAAGAATAGCTTTAATGGGTCAGACCAAAGAACACAATTTTGGAAAAGTGAGATAAAAGTATCCAAATGAAGGAGAGGCAGCAAAATAAACACTAGCAATTTAGGGAAGTGTGGCACAGCGGTTAAAGCTACAGCCTCAGCACCCTGAGGTTGTGGGTTTAAACCCAAGCTGCTCCTTGTGACCCTGGGAAAATCACTTAATCCCCCCATTGCCCCAGGTACATTACACTTCTCTCTCCGAATTCACGAGGGTTAGGTAGGGGTAGAGCATTTTCCACGGAAAATTGGAAAATTCACGAATAACTTTTTGGGCCAACTCTGACCCACCCCACCTCCCTCCTGCGTCCCGGACCTTACCTGGTGGTCTAGCGATGACGTGAGGCAGAAGCGATCTTCCTATGCTTCTGCCCCATGCAGAGCCATCATCAAAAATGGCTGCCGTAAGTTCCCTTGGGCTCACGAGACCACAATGGGAACTCACGGCTGCCATTTTTTTATGACAGCTCTGCACAGGGCAGGAGCGTAGGAAGATCGCTCCTGCCCCATGTCACTGCTAGACCACCAGATAAGGTTTGGGGAGGTCCAGGCAGCTTTTTAAAATTAGGGGAAAAAAGATCACGAATAACCGAATTTGCGAGTATTAAACCCGCGATTCGGAGGGAGAAGTGTAGATAGACTGTGAGCCCACTGGGACAGATAGGGAAATATGCTTGAATACCTGAATGAATTCATGTAAACCGTTCTGAGCTCCCCTGGGAGAATAGAAAATTGAATAAATAAATAAAAATAAAATAGATGCAAAACAATGAGAAAAAAAACCAAAAAAAAACAACCCCCCCAAAAAAAACTAAAGAGAATTTGAAAAGAATTGCAATGGAAGCAAAAGCTTTTTCAGATACATTACAAGCAGCCAGCCTGTGAGGGAGTCAGTTGGACTATTAGATCATCAAGGAACAAAAAAAGCACTCAGCCAAAGCAGAGACTAAATTAATTCTTTACTTGGGTCTTTACTGAGGAGGATTAAGGGAGACATCTGTAGACAGTAATCTGGTAATCAAAAATGAGAACCACCAACCTAAGCTGAGTTCAAAATTGTCCCAAAATGTGATTTATTTTTTTTTTGTCTTTATAAACATATCAAAAAGGCATTTAAAAAAAGTTAAAAAATTATTTATTAATTCACCAATCTAATCTCCCTCTGAGTTTTCTCAGAGGATTAAACTCTCCAGTATGAAACAGTGCTCAAGGCATTCCAAACAGGAACAGAGAAAAGAAGTTTCACACAACTTAAAAGTGGATATTCTACAATATTTCAATATTTCCAACTGCCATAGCAATCTTGCTCTGCCAGAAATGGTATTCAAGGGCAACGATACAGAAGAAGTGAAAGAAATCTTGGGGAATATGGAACAAGCCAAGTCAACAAGTTAAAGAGCAGCAAATCTCCTGGACTGGATGGTATATAATCCAGGGTAGTGCTATCTGATTCCCAATTTGTTTTGGACAAATTGATTTAGAGAAAAATCAGGACTTTCCCCACTTCCTATTTATACCGCGTATCAACAAGGGAGCCGAGAAGAAAAAGAACAAAGAACAGGCTTGGCTCATTGTAGAGGTGAAGGAAGCGATCAGAGACAAGAAAACTTCGTTTAAGGAATGGAAAAGGTCAAAAACGGACAAAAACTGGAAAAAGCACAAACAGCATCAACGCAGGTGCCATAAAACGGTAAAAGGGGCCAAAAGAGACTCCGAGGAAAAAATAGCCAAAGAAGCAAAAAACTTCAAGCTATTCTTTCGATATATTAAGGGGAAACGACCTGCAAAGGAAGCGGTGGGACCGTTGGATGATAATGGAATAAAGGGAGCGCTAAAGGAGGACAAAGCCATCGCCGATAAACTGAACACATTTTTGCGTCTGTATTTACCAAAGAGGATATATATACACAACATACCAGAACCCGACAGGCTATACGCGAAGACGGGAAACTGACAAGGTTGACGGTCAGTCTAGAAGAAGTATGCAGGAAGATTGATAGGCTTAAGAGCGACAAATCCCCGGGACCGAAGGTCATTAAGGAACTGAAAGGGACTATAGCTGAAATGCTTCAACTAATAGACAATCTGTCGATCAGATTGGGAAGGATTCCGGAAGACTGGAAGGTGGCGAATGTTACGCTGATCTTCAAAAAAGGTTCGCGGGGAGATCCAGGAAACTACAGACCGGCGAGTCTGATCTCGGTACCGGAAAAATGGTAGAGGCGCTGATAAAGGACCGCATCATTGATCACCTTGACGGACACAATCTGATGAGGACCAGTCAGTACGGCTTCAGCGAAGGACGATCTTACTTGATGAACTTGCTGCACTTCTTCGAGGGGGTAAACAGGCAGATAGACATGGGTGACCCGGTCGACATTGTATATCTGAATTTTCAGAAGGCATTCGACAAGGTTCCGCATGAACGACTACTTTGAAAAATTGAGAGCCATGGAATAGAGGGTGAAATACTTACGTGGATTAAAAAACTGGCTAGCGGATAGGAAACAGAGAGTGGGGGTAAATGGACAATACTCGGACTGGAAGAACGTCACCAGTGGGGTGCCACAGGCTTGGACCCGTGCTCTTCAACATATTCATAAATGATCTGGAAATGTGTATGACGAGCGAGGTGATTAAATTTGCAGAAGATACGAAGTTATTCAGAGTAGTGAAGACGCAGGGGGATTGTGAAGACCTGCAACGCGAAATAACCACGCTCGAGAAATGTGCAGCGACATGGCAAATGAGGTTCAACATGGATAAGTGTAAAGTAATGCTTGTTGGAAGGTTATCATGCCGCTGTACCGGGCCATGGTATGCCCTTACCTGGAATACTGTGTCTAGCATTGGTCGCCATACAAGAAGGACACGGTACTACTCGAAAGGGTCCAGAGAAGAGCGACTAAAATGGTTAAGGGGTTGGAGGAGTGCCGTACAGTGAGAGATTAGGGAAGCTGGGCCTGTTCTCCCTTGAAAAGAGGAGACAGAGGAGACATGATCGAAACATTCAAGATAATGAAGGGAATAGATTTAGTAGATAAAGACAGGTTGTTCACCCTCTCCAAGGTAGAGAGAATGAGAGGGCGCTCTCTGAAGTTAAAAGGGGATAGATTCCGTATGAATATAAGGAAGTTCTTCTTCACTAAGAGAGTGGTAGAGAACTGGAATGCTCTTCCGAAATCTGATAAGGGAAAACACGCTCCAGGGATTCAAGACAAGGTTGGACAAGTTCCTGCTGAACCAGAACGAATGCAGGTAGGGCTGGTCTTGATTAGGGCACAAGTCTTTGACCTGGGGGCCACCACGTGAGCAGACTGCTGGGCGCGATGGACCACTGGTCTGACCCAGCAGAGGCAATTCTTATGTGATAAAGTTTCCAGATGACATGAAACTACTCGAAGTAGCAAAATCACATGCAGTGTGTGGAATTGCAAGTACACCTTGAGAGGCTGGAAGACTGGTCATTCAATAGCAGATGAAATATTAATATGGAAATGTGTAAAGTGATGAAAGAATTTTGGTGTCATTGAGGCCACTATGTTTAAAGTCTTCTGCTCAGTATTTATAACCCGCTTTATCCTTAAAAAAGGTGATAGCACAATAATCAGTATGGAGCCAAGAACAATTACTGTACCCTCATTTCACCTTCTCAACATATGCCATATTTATACTCGTATTTTGCACAGGAAGAAATGTTTGCCTTGTTTCTCTGATACTGTATTACATGGAATACATGGAAAGTAATTATTTTTATTTTTAATTTAGATTAATTTTCTCAGTTCCTCTGTATTATGTTACCATTTAGTGTTAACCGAGTAGAGCTCCATTTTGGTTGATGACCTGGTCTATAAAACTAAGTTTTAGATTAGATTATAGTCTGTGGTCAGTTATCTGTATTTGGCCTATGTGTTTCATGTGTGTGACAGAAATATTCTGTTAGCATGAATTTTTTATGCAGCATTTTGTAGTAATTTGACTTGTTCAGTTTTTGTTATAGATGTATTGTTATCTTAGGGTCCCATTGTAATATTTAAGGCACTGTATTTTCATTAAGTAGAGCATGTGGCCTATTCAGTCAGACCATCCCTTCCTCTCCCTTAGAGATCCTAGGTGTTTGTCCCAAGCTGGCCTCAATACAGATAGTCTGTCTCCATCACCTCCACTGGAGGCTGTTCAACACAGGTCACCAATCTTTCCATGAAGTAGCACTTCCTCAGCTTATTCCCGTGCATGTCCCCTTTCACCTTCATTCTATGCATCCATCATTCCAGAGCTTCCTTCCAAATAACTCATCCATCTCCTGTTCATTTATGCTAGAGATCTTCTCTCTCCTGCCTTTCTTCCACAAGAACACATACTGAGATCTTAAAGTCTGTTCCTAAATACTTTATTAAGAAGATCACTGACCATTTCAGAAGCTACCCCCTGGATCAACTCCATTCTGTTTATATCATTTTGAAGGTGCAGTCTTCAGAATTGAACACAGTACTTTAAAAGAGGTCTCGCCAGCAATTTGAATGGAAAATTATGTCTTACCTGATAATTTTCTTTCCTTTAGGTACAGCAGATGAATCCAAAGACTTATGACCATCTACCAGCAGATGGAGACAGATAGCATTAAACTGAGATCACACAAGATATCATGCTCCTTGGTCAGCCAGTATTTCTTGGTGAAAGAGGATAGAGGTCAATGGAGATTGCTCTGAGGAAGGAAAAATTATGTTTTTACCTGTTAATTTTCTTTCCCTTAGACGCAACAGATGAATCCAGACTAGTGGGATAGCACACATCTACCAGCAGGTGGAGATAGAGAAACTGATTACAGTATAATCCCTTTATAACGGACTTCAAGGGACCTGGAAAAACAGTCCGTTATATCCAGAGTCCGTTATATCCAGAGTTGCATTTTATATAAACTTTATTTAGGGCAATTTGAAACAACATAAATCGATGAACAACAGTCACTGCACAAGCATATCAGCAACATTAATAACAAAACTCAGCAAAATATTGATATGGTACAAAATGATTGCAAACCAGAACACTGTACTGGAAAGAAAAATACTCTTGTCATTTATTTTCTGGGCTGCATTTTGATACTATATCGCCGGCATGCCACGTGCTTGCATGTCTGTTATAGCCGAATAAAACTACAGCTAAAAGTGGCTCTGGGGACCAAAATAGTTGTCTGGTATATCCGAAAATCCGTTACATGCGAGTCCGCTATATCCAATGATTTTCTGTATGTTTATAATGGCGTTCGGCCGGGGACCAGCGGACCTCATCCGCTATATGCGAGGTTCCATTATAAGCAAGTCCGGTATAACGGGATTATACTGTAACAGGTGGTCCTATTGGCGGGGCTCTATATTATCTGCTGCGTCTAAAGGAAAGAAAATTAACAGGTAAGAACATAAGTTTTCCTTCCTTAGCAACAGCATCAGATGAATCCAGAGACTAGTGAGATGTAGCAAAGCAATCCTCAATTTGGATGGGAAGCAAAAAAAGCCTCTGTAATGACCGAAGCACAAAAGCAGCTTCCGCACACGCAGCGACATCTAATCAGTAATGCTTAGAAAGGTAGAAGACCAAGTAGCCGCATGACAAAATGTTTTTCAATGAAAAACTTCAGGACTCAGCCCAAGAAGTTGTCATTGCTTTTGCTGAATGGGTATAAAAGCTCTTCTGGCAAGTACTTCGCTACTATCAAGTAAGCAGAAGCAATGGTCTAAAGAGCAATGGAAGCTTTGGGCACTGCTATACCTTTCTTGCGTCCTTCAAATAATACAAAGAGGTAATGCAAACATCAAAAAGTCATTAGTAACCTGCAGATAGTGCAGAAGAATTCTATGCACATCCAGGAAATGTAGAGAAGAGAAGCACGCTCCCCAATCCTCCTCTCGGAAAGCAGAGACTGGTTGACATGAAATACTGATACCACCTTAGGAAGAAAGATGGTACGGTCTGCATTGATACGCTTGAAACCGTAATTCACAAAATAGGATTCCTGTAAAACAAGGTCTGAAACTCAAAGTTTCCGGGCCGGAGCCATAGTCACAAGAAACGCTGTTTTCAACATCACATGCTGAAGAGTGTCATTAGACAAAAGTTCAAAAGGGGCCTTTGGTAAACTCCCAAGAAATATCCTAAAACTCTGCTCTAGAGAGAGCTTCATAAGAAGTGGACGAATATGCTGAACTCCTTTCAGGAACCGAACTACAGCAGACTGAAAAGCAAGCGAAGAGTGAGACTTGTCTGCTGTAACAATGAATGGTTGCCAACCAAAGCTGAAGGGAATTTGTACGCTAAGCCATTGGCTACACCCTCATGGAAAAAAGAACGAATACCTCGCAGAGAAGTCTGGAAGTGTAAAATACCTTAAGGACTACTGAAGAAAAGAAAACCCTCCAGACACTAGCTTAAAGCGCAAATGTAGATTGGTGGTTTGCCTGGAGAAGAGCAGAAATAACCTGCTGCGAATAACCCTTACAGCTGAGCCGTGAATTTTCAAGAAATAGGCCATAATACAAAACTGGGACGAATTTTCATTGTAATCGACCCCTGGGTGAACAAACTCAGAGGAACCGAGAACCATAATGGCTCGCCCACCGACCGACCCCTCAAATATGCATACCGTGGATGGCACGTAAAAATGAAACCCACCAAAGAACGGTGCCTTGAAAGCGAACCATGAGATGGAACCCACATTCAAGCATTGTAACAAGGAGAAAAACCTAAAGAAAAGTACCCAGAGGCTAGAAAAGAGCAAACGCATCTACTTCTTCAGACTCTCACTCCCTGTGTCTGCTGAAAAACCAAGGAAGCTTGCATTTTGAGGCAAGAATATGAGGACTAGTTGTAGGAGATCTTATCTCTACCCAATAAGGTGGAACTCCTGAGTGGACAGTTCGCAATTTCCAGGATGTAGAAGATTATTGCTGAGGAAGTCTGACTAAACTTTTTCCCGTGTCGGCATGTGAGCCGCCTAAAGAAGAGGAAAACTAGCTACCTCCTGTGTCGGCATGTGAGCCGCCTAAAGAAGAGGAAAACTAGCTACCTCCTACCGAAGCAGGACCACTGCCTTGACCAGCAACCGAGGACTTCTTGTTGTACCTCTGTGGCCGTTGAAAAAATGCCACCGCTGCGACACTGACCTAAAAGACCCTCAGAGGACAGCCTTGAAGGATTATCTGAAGCGCTAGCCTGATTGTCTACAATTCCAAAAGATTGAACAAGGATTGAAGGCACAGAGCCCCCTAATCCAACAGACTGGCATCCGTGGTAACTAAGAGACAGTTCAGTGATGATCGTGGCATGACTTTGAACAGATTGATTTTGCTGAGCCACCAACTTATACTGAGCTATGCTAGAGCAGTGTTCTTCAACCTTTTTACACCTATGGACCGGTGGAAATAAAATAATTATTTTGTAGACTGGCAAACTACTAAGACTGAAATAAAAAACCTCATCTCCATCCCATGTACAGGGAGTGGAGAAAGAGAGAAATAGATCCATGGTGCATCTCTCACACTCCCTCTACTGCCATAGCCAACATTTTTCCCTCTCTCATTCTCCGGATCATGTGCAGCATTTTTCACTATTGCCCACCAGCCCCATGCCCAACATTTTTCCTTCTATCAAGGTCTGACAGGAGGGGGATTTCCCATTCCTCACTGTAAACACGTCATGATTTCAACCTTAAAAAGGAATGACAAGATCCATTTTCTATCCCAACAACTTTTTACTCTTCCCTGATCTCTAGTATTCAGATCACAGACCTACATTACAGGGAAGCTCCAGATTCCTGATTAATAAGAGAAGCTTCCTTCCTTTTACTGTTCTCTCTGGAAGGAACGTCCCTCCCTGACCACAACTCAGAGAGAGCTCCCTATCTCCTAAAGAGAAGTTCCTTATCTCCTTATTTATCTTCTCTCTTTTTCTCTATTACACCTCGAGCTAATTACTATGCCGGCTCTTCTCCTTTCTTACTATTATGTCTACCCTAACACTAAAAGCCCATCGCCTCCTATCCTTTACTATGATTCACCGCAGGTTGACTTGACCACAAGGTTCTCTTACTCCATCTTCACCTTCTTTATTACCTTTGTCCACGGTTCTCCGGCCCAAATCCTGCCCCTGATCCTTAGCCATATTGGCAGCTCACTTTAGGTCCTGGGAATAAATCTCCCCATGGCAAGTACTCTGAAGGTTATCTGTCAGACCCTGACCCTAACTCAAGCCAATAAGAACTCAGCTCCTTTACTCCAGGTCCGTCCTCAGCTCCTTTCGTCAGCCAATAACAGTGCAGCTTCTCAACCGCCCACACTCTGCCCCTGGCTCTCACACTCATCAATAGCAGCCAACTTAAAACCCAAAGCTCCGCCCTATTTATCATTTTTGATCCCAGCCAATAACAGAATAACTGTTCCCGACTTCTCCAGCTCTGTCCTTGGCTCTCACTCCTGTCAACAAATGTGACTTTTGCAAGGCAGCAGGAGGGTTAGCAATTATAGATGATCCTTCACAGACCGGCCTCACACTGGTCCACAGATCGGCGGTTGACGAACACTGTGCAAGAGGAGTCCACTAGACACTACTATTGCAGCCTTTAGATACCGAGAACTACCAGAAGAGAAGCGACTGCTGCATTGTTGTTTACTTCAAAGCGAGCAAAAGACTCCACTTTCAGAGTCACCACCAAGGCTCCTAGAACTTGCACATGATCCCATACTCTTAATCTGGCAGACTGAAGAAGGTGAACCTGAGACTGAAACTAGTCATCTCGGTCTCTGCGAAGAAACATCCCCCGCCTTCATGTCTAAGAACACCCCAAGACTTTCTAATGATTAGGATGGTATAAGAGAGTTCTTTGTAAATTTGAAGATCTACCCAAAAGATTGAAGAAGAGGAAACACACGTTTGTGTTTATCTGCCCTGTCTGGAAGACACCCGAATCAACCGGTCGATCAAGAAAGAATGGAGTTGAACCCCCTTTTTGCAACTAAACACCACCACCACTACTACTACCACCACCTTTGAAAATGTTTGGGGAGCAGTGGCTAGATGAAATCGCATCTGCCGAAAACTGATAGTGCTGCCCGAGAATGGGAAGCGAAGATACCACAGATGCGATGGGAATATGTAACAAATGTTTGAGATGGAGCACTATAAAGAATTCCCTCAGTTGTATGTAATAACCAATTTCAAGTGTCTGTGTGGAAATGTCTGATTTTGAAAAACTAAACTAAAACTTAGTTTTATAGACCAAGTCATCAACCAAGAGGAGATCAGCTTGGTTAACAACTCATTGATCCGTAAGACTCCGCATCCAACTGACCATTTCCCCTTTCTTGGACACTATGAAGAAAATGAAATATGTTCCCTGGCCCTTTTTTGCTCTGGAGAAACTGGATTACTGCCCTCCACCTCCAGAAGAACTTGAAGGGTGACTTGCACCGATTCTCTCTTGTCTGCCCCTGGACACGGTGACCCCAAAGAATCTGGAATGAAGGAAGATTCCAAGTTGCGATCATCCAGAATAATATCCAAAGCTCATTGACCGCATATCATGTCCTCCCTCTCCGCTAAAAATTATTTTGAGGTAGCAGAGGAAGACAAGAGGGTGTTGAGGCGTTGGTGGCTCAACAATGAGGCACACTCGAAGATACCACTTGAAGGAAAGGTGGGCAAGCCTCAGTACATCAATGCTTAGACTGCGTCAGTGTGGATGCCTGAGACAATGCCAATGCATGCTGGAGATGGGGAAGCATACCTATGCTTCTTAGCAGAGACCGATGGAGGCACTGATGACAATGCCAACATTGACTTGTGGCATCAATACCGATGGTTGCCTTGATGCCTCAGTCATCTTGGGATCGGATGCGGCTTACATCCTCGATGTTCCAGTTCCAAATAAATTTTGATCTGGCACTGCCTTGCCTTCAGACCTTTTCTGAAGCTGGGAGCAGCGCAGACATGAGTTTACCCAGTGTTCAGGACCAAGACACTGAAGGCACCAGCTATGTGGATCAGTGACTGAAATAGTCCTATTGCACAGAGTGCACCGCTTAAACCTACTGGAAGGCTTTGACATGGAGGGAAAGATTGCTAATGTTAAATCAAAGGACTCAATGGTTCAGGGAGGTTGAGTAAATTTGGAAAAACAAATTTAAGAAAAGTGAAATAAAACACAAAACCGAGAAAAAAAAAAGTTTGGAATGCACACAAAAAACAAACAAACCTAGGCTTTAACAAGTTTATATCGACTCTAAACTAACACAGTTCTTCAGCTCCGCAGAAAACTGAGAACTGATGGTCCCATGAGCCGACATCAGGCAGGAAGGCACTGGCACATGCGCGGGCCAGGCTTGAGACCTTCAAAAACTTTACTGATAAACACACTTTTGCACTATCTGTACAGGGCTCCATGCATGACATCACCCATATGTGTGGGAATATACTGCCTACTTGTCCTAGGACAATCCTCAATGAAGCAGACTAACAGGCATGCAAAGGATTCATATGTTTGATGAGGATTTTGGTGCTTCCCCAGTTTTTTTTTAAACTTTGCTCCAGGTACTATTTTGAGGCCCTCGGTATTATAACGAATGATTCTTTGTGGAAAACTTGTGCCTTAAGTGTCCAGCGGTCGTGTCCGACGGTCACGTTCTGGAACGTTTGCCGCCTCACTGCTGTAAACTCACACAAGCGCTTTCCTGTGTCTGTACGCAATTGTCCTCTCCACTCCACCTCACCATCATGTCCAGGCGCAGGAAAATGCTTGCGTGAGGTTACAGCAGTGAGATGGGCAATATTCTAGAACGTAAGGTAACCATTGGAGGCAGTGCAGCTTGTGCGTGTATCCGGTGCTGGATGAGGTGAGAGCTGAAGGCGGTTGCGGACACGACCACCAGACACTTAAGGCATAAGTTTTCCTTAAAAAATCATTCTTTATAATACTGAGGGCTTCAAAATAGTTGGTCCAAAATCTTGTCTCTTGCAGTTGAGACTTTGATAGTTTTTCACTTTCTGTATGTTGCATTGCTTTCACTGTGTATAGCTTCTGATAATTTCAGATAATCCACATTTTGGATCTGTAGGTTCTTAACTCGTGCAAAGTTGTCATTTCTTTAATAAGAAATTAACTACATATTTTTTCTGCAGCCCTCCAAGTACCTACAAATCCAAAATGTGGCCCTGCAAAGGGTTTGAGTTTGAGACCACTGCTCTATGTACAAGAGCAAGAAAGGGAAGAAGTTGGCATGATGTAGCAGTCAAGGGAATTTAGCAAAATGGCTGCCTGCATGTGCCACCAGAAGCTCCTCCAATTCTGCTACTTCCAAAATTCAAGAGTATGTTACAGTCTGCACTCAATGCACAAGCTCCCCACTTCACTCAACATGTAGTAAGTCAGAACTAGAAAATTAAGGCTAATGAGGATAAGCAGGTGGTCTTGATTGTTGCACAAAGTGGGGCCTAGCTCTCCATTCCTTGCCTACTGTTAATTCCCTCTGGGTTCTCCTATAAATAGGAAGGAAAAGCAGGTACAACTGCACATGCTCTTCGAAGGGATCTCCATGTTTACTATTACCGCTAGTATCTACTGTTCCTGAGATCTGGACCAGCATCTTGCACCACTGAACAGCAATGACTTTTTTTTTCCCCATTTGCCACCCCAGTTGGGAGACACTTCCGTATCTCAGAAGGCAATACAACATGCAACAAAACTGGCAGTCAAGTTATGGTTGGGAGCATGTTTCTGCAACAGATTAAGATCCTGTTAAAGAAAAGTACTAAAGACCTACTAATTCACACCAAATATTACACACCAAGTTGTTTGCCAGTTCTAACATTTCGTTAGAGATTTCCCTAAGCCAAGCTCATATTTCCCCAAAGAATTACCAAAGCAAAATTAGGGGATTTTAACAAATGTGACGGTGAAAGAGGAGCTGCTTTTGTTAAAAAAAAAAAAAAAACCCTTCCGGGGATGGGCGCAAACTTTCATTAAAAAAGCTTAAAGTACTAGAATCTCTTTAATCTTCCCTCCAGGCATCTGTAGGAGTAGACCGGAAATGGGTTTTCCTCGTGATTTCAAAACTACCCTCTTTTCCCCCACCTACATGTACTGTACAGTACTCCACAGAAGGTACCGTCCCTTTAACTAAACTGAAACTTGCCCAAGCACGTGGTGGCAGCTGCAGGGCGCAGTTCTTTGTGACTCCTATCTTAGGAGAAAGAAAGAAAGAAAGCAAGCAAGGCAGAGACAACGGCCCCGATAAGCATTAGGGGGGGGAAAAAAAAACTAAACTCAAAATACGCCCCCTGCTCCCTTACCCAGTGGGAAGCTCCTTCCTTTCGGGATTCCCCTCGTTCCTGTTCTCCCTCTTTCTGGCCTCTTTTTCTTAGGTCAATGGCTGAGATTTGCAGAAAAAAAAAGTGGTGTGTAAATTCAGCATTTGCATTTCTCTCTTCTCTAATCTCCTCTCTTCGGCTTCATTTTCAAACTGGCCGAGGAAGGGGAATTGAAAAGAAAGAGGCAAAACGATATGCTAACAAGTCAGGATTTATTTTTTTTACCATACAAAATCCGTCTATTACTTTTGCATTGTATAAGTTCGACCTATATAAAATTATTTCTCCCGCCATAAATATCTGCTAGCTCTGCTCGCAGGGTTTGATCTTTATGGGGGAAAAAAATGCAAAGCAAAATAAAATGAACTGGACGCAAAAGCATAAAAAAAGAAGCAAGAAAATACCTTTCCAGATCCGAGCGGTCGTTTCTTTTTTTTTCTCAAAGCTTGAACAGACCACAGCAAAATAGCAGTTTTAGGCAACTTATGAACCTCTCTCCCTCCCATCCCGATCAAGATTTGGTGAGAAAGCACTTACCGCACACCACGGCTCAAGAGGTCATTGCAAGCTCCCATGCAGTCGGTCCGGCCCCTACTGCTGCGCGAGCCAGATGGTAACAGCTGGCCCCCGATCTCTCTAGCTCGGTGGCGGGAGCCAGAGCGAGCCACACTTCCTGCAAGAGGCCCCGCCCACTCAGTCTGAGGGCGTTCTTTGTTGATTTAGCCCCGCCCAATTGTAGAGCGTTCTTTGTGTTTGGCTGCGCTTAGTTGCTCGATTAGCACGTGCGTTGCGGAGATTCTGTGTTGATGGTCCAGTTGGCATTAGCAAAAAGGTTTGATGTACTAGGTAGCTCCCACACCACCACCACCCTCATAAAAAGAAAGTAGTAAAAAGCGTCTAAAGCTAGAGTATATTTCATGCTAAGCGTTTGCCTGCGCCTCGGGATGGAGAGGAGGAGCGAAAGATGACGATGTCATATTGGGCTGCGGGCACAGGGGGAAGCAATTCTGCATTAGCCTCTGGAGAAGGGGGAAGCCATGCCCACTGTAAACTGAACCTATTCGTATTGGCTCGCAGGTGTGGCGAAAGGCTGGACGCTGAAGTGGGAAATGGAGAGGTGGAAAGTGGAGTTCCCAACAAAATGCAGAATTCAGAAATTGAGGAGTCTGGCAAAATGCAGACTTGAGAGGTTGAAAATACAGGTTTCCTGGGTCTCAAGTTTCAAGTTTATTCAAGCTTGATATACCGTTTTAATCACCAAAGCTGTGTACATTGTACAGAATTTATAATAAACAAAATTTAAAATATAAGTAAAATGGGGAAAAGACAACATGAAATACAACAAATAACTGATGATACATGCTACAAAAGGGAAATGGATGGGATACATTTCATAAAAATAAAAGGAGGGGGACGGGAAGAATGAAAGGGAGAGGGGAATTATCTGATATGTAGCCATCGTCCAAGTCTCCTATGTAGTGCTTGGGGGCCAGTTTTTACATCTATGTTCCCCATCCCCTTTGTATCCCTGTTCCCCAGCAGTGCAAGTCCAGCTGGCAGAAGAGCGTAGCTGGCTCCGTACATCCCTTGCCCTTCCTTCTATGTGCTTCACAACTAAGATCAGCCTAGAGCAGTGTATCGCAAACTGTGTGTCTCCTGAGATTTCTTGTGTGCCGCAACACACTGGTGAGGAGGAGAGTCGTCTATACTGGCTGCCTGCCTACAGGATGTGCCTCTTGCGGCAAGAGGCACGTCCTGTAGGAAGTCAGCTGGCGCAGATGGCTCTCCTGGCCGGCGTCTCTCCTCCTCTTTCCCCACCTCCCGGATCCCTCCACCGGCGGGTCACGGCCAGGTGGGCCTCCACGCATGCACAGACGTCGATGCGATGATGTCACGCATGCCTTCCCGCCCAGTGCAGAGCGCGCGTCTCAGTTCAGATAGCTAGCAGAGAAGCCAACCAGGGGAGGTGGGTGGGTTGTGAGAATAGCTGCCTGCTGTCACTGGATAACACCTGTTACGGTAAGTAACTGTGCTTTATCCCAGGACAAGCAGGCAGCCTATTCTCACCAAGCTAACCAAAATGGGATGGCAACTTAGGAGAATAAATTTTGTAAAACTGCCTGGCCGAAATGGCCATCCCGTCTGGAAAAAGTATCCAGACAATAATGAGAAGTGAATGTATGAACTGAGGACAAAGTGGCAGCTTTGCAGATTTCCTCAATAGGAGTAGATCTGAGGAAAGCCACTGATGCCGCCATGGTTCTGACTTTGTGGGCTGTGACTCGACTCTGTAGATGCAGTCCAGCCTGAGCATAGCAGAAAGAGATGCAAGCAGCTAACTAGTTGGAGATGGTGCGCTTGGAAATCGGATGTCCCAACTTGTTTGGATCGAAGGAGACAAAAAGTTGAGGTACAGATCTATGTGGTTGAGTGCATTCCAAGTAGAAAGCCAAAGCACGCTTACAGTCCAGAGTATGAAGAGCTGATTCTCCAGGGTGAGAATGAGGCTTAAGAAAAACACTGGAAGGACAATGGATTGATTGAGATGAAATTCTGAAACCACTTTAGGTAAGCATTTAGGAAGAGTACGGAGGGCCACCTTGTCATGATGGAATACTGTGAAAGGTGGGTCTGCAACTAAAGCTTGGAGCTCGCTGACCCTTTGAGCAGATGTGAAAGCAGTGAGAAAAACCACTTTCCAAGTGAGATATTTAAGATGAGCCGAATCCATTGGTTTGAAAGGAGGCTTCATCCATTGAGCAAGAACAACATTGAGATCCCAAACCACTGGAAGCGGTTTGAGAGGTGTTTGACATTGAAAAGTCCTTTCATAAATCTGGAAACCACTGGATGAGCAGAAAGGGGTTTCCCTTGATAGGCTGATGGAAAGCAGCAATTGCACTGAGATGGACTCGAATGGATGTTGATTTGAGGCCTGATTGAGACAAATGGAACAGGTAATCCAAAACTGAAGACAAGGATATAGATTGAGGCTCCTTATGATGAGTGGTGCACCAAGCAGAAAATCTAGTCCATTTCTGATTGTAGCATTATCTAGTGGTAGGCTTCCTAGAAGCATCTAAAACGTCCTGTACAGATTGAGAAAACTGTAGAGTGGCAGTTAAGTTGAGAGGTAGCAAGCTATCAGGTTTAGAGACTGCAGGTTGGGATGAAGTAGAGACCCCTGACTCTGTGTAAGCAGAGAGGGAAAAACTGGTTGAAGCAATGGCTCCCTGCTGCTGAGTTGAAGTAGACGGGAGTACCAAGGTTGTCTGGGCCACCGAGGAGCTATCAGAATCATGGTGGCATGTTCTTGTTTGAGTTTGACAAGTGTCTTGAGAATGAGAGAGAATGGAGGGAACGCATAGAGAAACTGATTCGTCCATTCCAATAGAAAAGCATCTGCCTCCAGTCGGTGAGGAGAGTATATCCTGGAGCAGAACTGAGACAGTTTGTTGTTGTGGGGAGACGCAAAGAGACCTATCTGAGGAGTCCCCCACTGAGAAAAAATGTGATGAAGAGGCGAGGAATTGAGTGTCCATTTGTGAGGTTGTAGAAGATGACTCAATTTTTCCACCAGACAGTTTTTCTTTCCTTGAATGTAGACAGCTTTCAGAAAGATGTTGTGAAGGATTGCCCAGTCCCACACTTGTAGAGCTTCCTGACAAAGAGGGAAAGAGATCCTGTTCCTCCCTGCTTGTTGACATAGTACATGGCGACTTGGTTGTCCGTCCAAATGAGGACTACCTGGTCATGAAGATGCTGAAAAGCTTTGAGAGAATTGAAAATCGCTCTGAGTTCCAACAGAATGATGTGACACTGACGATTCATGCTAGACCAATGGCCTTGAGTATGGAGAACATCGAGATGAGCCCCCCCAAGCATAGGTCGAAGAATCTGTCGTGAGGACCTTCTGATGAGTAAACCTCTGGAGAGATTTGAAGAGTATCCACCAGTGTAGAGACTGTCTCAACAAAGGAGTCACTCTGTTGTGTTGGAGAGTGGGTCTCAAGTCTGCGCCCACTGAGATGCCAGGGTCCACTGAGGAATTCTGAGGTGAAGTCTGGCAAAAGGAGACGCGTGAACTGTAGAAGCCATGTGACCTAGGAGAATAATCATGTGTCTTGCTGAAATTGAAGACACTTTGTGGCCGAGATCAATGAGAGCATCCTGACATTGTTGAGGAAGAAATGCTCTGAGTCGGACAGTGTCCAGGACAGCTCTGATGAACTGCAAAGTCTAAGAGGGTTGTAGCTGGGACTTGGGAAAGTTGATTTCGAGCCTCAAGCTTTGTAGGAACCACATAGTCCGTTGGGTCACTACAATAATTCTTTGAGATGTTGAATCTTTGATGAGCCAGTCCAGGTACGGGAACACCTGGAGCCCATGGTTCCGCAGAGCTGCTTCTACTACAACTAGGCACTTGGTGAACACTCTTGGAGATGAAGCCAGGCCGAAAGGTAGCACTCTCTACTGAAAATGCAGATTCCCCACCCGAAATCTAAAGAACTGTCGAGAGACTGAATGAATGGGAATGTGAGTGTAAGCCTCTTTGAGATCTAGAGAACATAACCAATCGTTATGATCTAGAATGGGGTATAAAGATGCCAGTGACAGCATCCAAAATTTCTCTCTGACAAGAAATTTGTTGAGGGCTCTGAGGTCCAAAATGGGTTGCAGATCACCCATCTTCTTCGGAACTAGGAAGTAACAGGAGTAAAACCCCCCTGCTCTTCTGTTCCGGGGGAACTTCCTCAATGGCACGGAGACGAAGCAGAACTTGAGCTTCCTGAAGAAGAAGGGTGGTCTGGGATGGATTGGAAGGATACTCTTTTGGATGCAGATCTGGAGGAACCTGGATGAAATGAATAGAGGATCCTTCCCTGATGATGGACAGCACCTGGTCTGATGTAATGATCTCCCAGTGTTGGTAAAAATGATGTAGACGACCGCCAATGGGAAGGGGAGAGAACAGAGGCAGAATGATGGAGGTTATGCTCTGTATTAGATGGTCAAAAAGGCTGAGAGGCCTTAGGCACAACAGGAATCTGAGGTTTCTGCTGCATCTGTTGCTGTTGTGGTTGTTTCTTAGGAGGCGCTCTTGTATAAGGAGCTGCTCTCTGTGGAAAACGCCTCTGATAAGATGGAAGAGGTCTGAAGCCTTTAGAGGCTTAGGACGAGTGATGGAAGCAAACGATTTCTCATGTTCAGACAATCGTTTAGTAGCTGCCTCGATAGAGTCATCAAACAATTCATTGCCTTGACAAGGAATGTTGGCCAGACGATCTTGAAGATTAAGGTCCATGTCTATAGTGCGGAGCCAAGCAAGCCTGCGAATTGCCATTGAAAAGGCAGTGACCCTCGAGGAAATCTCAAATGTCTGCTGAAACCCTGGAAGACAGCGTTGAGGACTATATTTGAAATATTCAGGCAGTGTGTCAACCAAATGCTTGAAATAAGAAATGAAAACTAAATTGTAATTCAAAACTCTAGTTGCCATGAGAGAATTTTGATACAAACGGCGACCAAATTTGTCCATGGTTCTGCCCTCTCTTCCAGGAGGGACAGTGGCATAAACTTTGGCAGGATGGGTCTTTTTCAGAGAAGAATCCACAAGAAGGGACTGATGGGATAACTAAGATTTCTCGAAGCCCTTGCAGTGGACATCCTGTAACGAGACTCCATTTTTTCTGGGACAGCAGGAATGGAATAAGGTGTCTCAAGATTTCTCCTGAAGGTTTGAGAAAGAAGTCTATTAATAGGCAATTTGAGAGACTCCGCAGAAGGACTAGACATACCCATTTCTTCTAAATATTCCTGAGAGTATTTGGAGTCAGAGTCCAAAGTAATACTGAGGTCCTTACTCATTTGACGTAGGAAAGAAGAAAAAGATATCTGCTCCAAGGAAGGTTGACCTCAAGGAGAAGAAGGGGATCTCGAGGTGCCTCGCAAGGCAGAGAACGAAGGTGAAGCTTCTCTGGATGTACTGATACCTGAGGCCTGAATATGCATGTATAGACGACTCACTGAGAGAATGGATTGAATACCTCGCAGGAGAAGAAACAGAGGTATCTGTAGGTGGTGTTCTTGACATCGGAGTTGGAGGCCTCAAAGAGTCTTGAGGTCTAGAGAGGCAATGTCTCGAGAACAGGATCTGTGCCTCGATGGATGCCTCGACTGATGCGGAGGACTGTGCCTCGAACCAGGCAGGTCTCGCTGAGAAGAAAGTCGAGGAGTCTTTGCCCTATGCCTCGGGAAGGGCGATGCCTTATATGAGGAGGGGGGCTGGAGGCTGGAGATCGAGACACCAAAAGGGATTGAATGCCTGGTGTCGAGGTATCTCGAGGCACTGACAAGGACTCAGCTCCTTGAGTAGCGTGCGTATGCTCCAGACGAGACACTCGCAAAGACTCGACTTCTTGCATAGAGTGAGGAGGATCAGCTCGAGGCACAGCCAAGGACTCGACTCCTTGTGATACTGCTAAGTGCACAGGCTGGACTGCAGGAAGCAGAATTGAGGCAGGAGTATGTTTAGCAAGCATATTACTAAACTGGTGATCCAAGATGGTCTGGATCATAGCCTCCAAATGTGAAACCGAGACTTGAGGATCTGGTACATTTGGTTTGGCTAAAGTCTCCGAGGAAGAGGAGGAAGAATGACTCTTCGACTTGGAGACATGCTTCTTGGGCAGCTTGATAACTACTGCTGGTACCTGACCTGAGGGAGGTAGCGAGGTAAGCATCTCGTCAGGAGAAGACTTAGCAGATTTGCTTGAGGACGAGGATCCGCTGAACGAGGATGGCTTGATTAAGGTCGAGGCAGAAGGTGGAACCCCGGTGAGAAGCTTGACTGGACTCGAGGTCGAGACCGGGGCAAGTGGATCCATACCTCCAAAGAGTTTTTCCACCTGAACTCAATTACATGTGTGGGCACAAGGTTGAAGGGTAGCGCAGCGGGCACACGACTCTGGACGATGGTCAGGTCCCAAGCACTGAATACACCACCGATTTGAGTCAGTGAGGGAGATCGCACACTGGCAACGGCTACACTTCTTGAAGCCTGTGACCAGCCGGGACATAAACGGGAAAATAGCCGCAGCTAGGTTGAAGCCCGCAGGCTGAGGCCATGATGCAGGCCCTGCTGTGATCGAAAGAAAAACCAAAGAAAGTCTTTAAAAAAATAAATAAATAAAACGCGCAAGAAAACCACAGCAACTCTGAAAAGAAATAAAACACGAGCCGCGGTGAGAGAAGGCATGAAGTAGAACTGAGTCTAGCACAGAGCGTCAAAATAGGACTTCTCGGCGTCACAGAAAACTGAGAACTGAGGAGACATTCACCCTGTACTGGGTGGGAAGGCACTCGCGCATGCACGGTGTGGCAGTCACAAACTTTCTAAAGTTCTACAAGTAAGTCTGCTTGCAAAGCTGTCTGCATCCAGGCTCCGTGTATGACGTCACCCATTTGTGAGAATAGCTGCCTGCTTGTCCTGGGATAACCTATTCTTTCTTTTGCTTTTTAAATTATGTCTCTGACTCTGGGAGAGAGACCATTGCTTTTAGTTTTGGAGGGGAGGTTCTCATTTTTTAAATTCATATTGTCCCTTTTTAAAATGAAAAGCTATATTTGTAATTTTTTAATGTCCTCCAGTCAGTGGCGTAGCAAGGGTAGAAGGCACCCAGGCGGTGTCCCCCCCCCCCTTGCTCCTTCTGCACCCCCCCTCCCCAGTACCTCTTTAAATCTTAGCCAGCACAAACAGCTTCTCTGAAATCAATTCCAAGACCAGGAAGTGATTTCAGAGGGGAGCCAGGCTGGCGCAAGTAGCAAGTTGGAGAAGTTGCATGCGCTGGCAATGATTTAAAGAGGTAAGAGGGGAAAGGAGGGCGTGAGCATGGCATGGGGAATGGAGAGATGCTGGCGCCCCTACCAAGATGGCCCGCCCCCCATTACTATGGTACTGCCTCCAGTGCATATGACAAATTTAATCATATTACTCTCATACTCCCTGTATTCCAGTAAGGATTAGATTTAAAGTAGTTTCCCCTCTCATCTCCATGAAGCAGTTATTTATAGTATTTAAGGCTTTACTTGCATAGCATGGTCCCAGTGAACTGTTTGTCCAGCCTAATGGTTAGTGCAATGAACTGGGATCCTTGGGAACTGGGTTTAGTTGCAGCTCCTCGTGACCCTGGGAAAGTCACATAACCTTCCATTGCCTCAGGTACAAAAAAACACCTTAAGACTTTGAACACATGAGGGACAGAGAGAAGTGCTTGAATGTAATGTGTCTGCATGTAATGTGTACAGCACTGCATACATCTGGTACTGTTATAGAAATGATAAGTAGTAGTAATACTGAAGTAATTTAAATCTGTCATATTATTCCACACATGGTGATTCTCCTTTATTGGGTCCAGTGTTCCCGCTAAGGTGCGTTGGTCTGCGCGCGCGCACAAAATATTACATCGCAGCGCAAAGTTTCTCTTCACAGCGCACACACGCGTCGCAAAGGTAAGGGGAGGTAAGGTAAGGGGACGCATTGGGGGGATTGCACTTCCCCACAATTGCCATGCTTCGGTTCCTCTTCTTCCTTCCTTCCTCCCCCCCCCCCCGCCCGCGGGACCCTGCGGCACCATCAACTCTTACTCCCTCTAATGTCGGCCCTGCAGCTCCAGACTTCCTCGCACCTTCTCCCCTCCCCCTTTGGATCGCTATTATTTTAAATGTTATAGCCGCGGAGCTGTATCCATCAGTGGAGATGTCTAACCTCGGCCTGCCCCGGAACTCTTACTGCAACAGTGACTTCCTGTTCCTGCCTAGACGGGCGGCTGCTGCAGTAAGAGTTCCGGGGCAGGCCGAGGTTAGACATCTCCACTGATGGATACAGCTCCGCGGCTATAACATTTAAAATAATAGCGATCCAAAGGGGGAGGGGAGAAGGTGCGAGGAAGTCTGAAGCTGCAGGGCCGACATTAGAGGGAGTAAGAGTTGATGGTGCCGCAGGGTCCCGCGGGGGGGGGGGGGGGAGGAAGGAAGGAAGAAGAGGAACCGAAGCATGGCAATTGTGGGGAAGTGCAGAGCTGCAGGGAAGAGTGTTGCGGTACCCAGCTGGAGGGAGAAGGAAGATGAGGGAGGGAATTAAAGGAGATGCCAGGGCTTGGAGCATAGGAGGAAGGTATGCCAGTCTAAGGGAAAAGGAAGGGGGAGATGTGAGAGCATGGAGGGGGAACGAAAGATGGAAGAAAAGGAAAGGAGAGAGATGCCAGAGAATCAGGGAAGGGGAGATACCAGACTATGAGGAGAGGTGTGGGAGAGGGAAGGCGAGGAGAGAGATGCCAGACCAATGGGGTGAAAGGAGAGATGGAAGGGGGAGGCATACAGTTTCTGGAAGGGGCATAGAAGGAGAGAAGATGCCATATAGGGGAAGAGAGACGGCAGACAGTGAATGGAAGGAAGAGAGTTACAAGAAGATGAGGAAAGGAGAAACCACAGAAGACAAAGGTAGAAAAAAATTTCTATTTATTTATTGCTTTAGGAGACATGTGTCACTGTTTCTGTGAAGCATTGTATGCAGAGTCCAGCTTCTTGCTGGTTCAATTTAACCTTTGTCTATGTATTTTTATTTTATCCCCCCTTTTACAAAACTGTGAAGCGTTTTTAGCACCAGCCTTGGTGGTAGCAGCTCTGATGCTCAGAATTTTATGAGCATCAGAGCTGTTACCTCCGTAGCTAAAATCCACACTACAGTTTTGTAAAAGAGGGAGGGGTTAGTTTGTGATTACATATTCCTTACTAGGCGAAGGTGTTTTCTGTGTTCTGTGTGTTCGAAAGACATGGTTTTCTGTTAGGATTGACGGTGTAGGATTGATCTGTGCTGGTCTGGCTTGTTTAGTTTTACAATGGGTGTATTGATGTACTGCTCACTGCAATATGTAAGATGCTGCCTTTTCCTAGGTACTCATGTGTGACGTGTGGTTTGTTACTAAAAATCATGTTTTTCTTACAGATGGGGGGGGGGTGCCAAAAAATGATGGGCCCCGGATGTTACATATGCTAGGTACGCCACTGTATGTAAAGATACCAGAAAGCTGGCGTAGCAAAAACTTCTAAGTTTTGAGTATTTAACCCTCCCACAATCTCACGGGCACTCGTTTCAAGTTTATTGAGATTTTGATTTAAACGCAATATCAAATATTTTCAATGCGTATAACAAAAATAAATTTGGGGAAATAAATAAAACCATTTGAACCAGTGTTCCCGCTAAGCTGCGCTGGCGTGCGCTGGCGCACAAAATATTACATCGCAGCGCACACGTTTCTCGTCACAGCGCACGATCGGAAGAGGCGTACGGCAGATGGCAGGGCGGCGAGAGGAGAATCGGGCGAGTTGGCTCATAACTTGCTGGCGCCCGATATTTTTGGCTCACGGTGAAAAAAGTTTGCTCACAACACCCGCCCGCTTAGAGGGAACACTGATTGGGTCCCCGACTGGAAGTCACAATATTTCCAGTCTTCCACACACATGGCTGGCTTAACCATTGGAGCATCTAAGGCTCTAGTAATAAAGGGCCCAAAATCCCCAGCCTCCAATGTCGCCTGGTCTAATGGTTAAGACTTATCTTCCCCCTCCTTCCCACAGGTCTAGCATCTCTCCCCTTCTTTTCCCATCCTCCCCCTAGCCAAGCCTCTCAACCTCTTCTGCAATTCCCTCCCCACAGGACCAGTATCACTCTTTCTTGCTTCTCCCTCTCTCTTCTCCCCCTGCGGTCCTGTAAACTGTGTGCAAGTTGCTGGTGGTAGCAGTAGCCTGAAGACAGACTGCCTTTGACCAAGCTCTCTGTCTTCCCTCAGCTCAGAATAGTACGCCAGGTTCTGTGCTTTCTTTCATCTGTCCTAGCTGCTGCTCTTCCTGGGGATTCTATCAGCTGGTTCAACACAGTAGCATGGAGGGACTCAGATGTGTGATCTACAATCCAAAAAAGGGGTCATCTAACAAACCATCTAAAATGAACAA
The DNA here is from genome assembly GCF_902459505.1 of Geotrypetes seraphini. NCBI lineage: Eukaryota > Metazoa > Chordata > Amphibia > Gymnophiona > Dermophiidae > Geotrypetes > Geotrypetes seraphini. Next base: position 207,685,118 of record NC_047086.1, on the reverse strand, counting down.
GCATTTATGTCTAGTGCTGCAGCAGCACTGCCTTAATGGCATGGAAAATGCCTTACACCCAGCTTTTAGTCCAGAGCCTCCACTTGCATCCAGCTCCCAGCCTATGACTTCTGGAATTCCATGGGAGGACGGTCCACTTCTCTGTGTTCTTCCATCTCAGAGCAGGCTGGCGGTGCTACAGCATTTGGCTCCAGCCTTTCAGGCGCAGTGAAATTGAAGTAGAGGGGTCGCTTTTGTGGTACCGGCCCAGGCTGGACTGGCTCAATTGGCCCACACAAAGCCTCCTTTCTTCTTCCCTGACGAGCTCCAGCCGTGTCTGGAGGGCCTGGAACATGCGCAAATGTGTGTGACATCACCCACGTATGTTCGGAGGCCATCCAGATGCAGCCGGAGCTCGTTGGGACTTTCCAAAACCCAGACATGTCTGGGTTTTCCATGACATCTGATAACCCTAGGTATCAATGTAGATACTAAATATTAGACATACAGATAACAGGGTTATGCTAGTGTTCTATAAAAGAATCCAGGCACCCAGGTGCCATTATAGAATAGGCTCCTACCATGTGTCCATGGGGCACCTAAACAGAGTCACTCAGTTGTAAATTCCCCCTTATGTGGGATATATGTTCAGGTGCGGAAACTTTAAACTAAATCTGGAGTCATTTTATGCAGATGAGTTATCTATCAGATCATTAAGCATAGCCAATCTCTGGTGTCTCTGGCTTGGTTCCTTTGTTAAGCATCTCTATCTCTTCTTGTAGCATGACATGATCTTATATTTTATAGTTAATGTTGCTGGGATTAAGAATTTTGAATTTGAATTCTTGCCTGACCCAATAGATAATTTATTTAAAGTAAAAATGATATGGTTTTATAATTCTGCTTGTAGTTAAGATGGTTTTATAATTATTAATTTGATGGATTTAAAAAAGGAATCTCTGTGGTCTTTGGGCCAGCAGCCATCTGTTAGAGAGGTGTTACATGCCCCATTCAATAGAACACAAAAGCCAACTGCCTTCAGATGAACTATCCCAGTCTGAACAATAGAAGCTAATTTGTGGGTTAAATGCAGCTATTACAAAAGCAAGGACTGGACAACTGCCTTCAGAAGGTGTTAAGCACACCTATTCCGATAAGACAAAGGACAAGGGGCTAGATTCACAAAGCAAAGCAAAGATTCACAAAGCAAACCCTTTACTATGGCCCAGATTCACCAACCTGCCCGATCGGGTCTGATTCGGGCAGGTCCGACGAATTCTGCACAACAAAATATGCAGATGGGGGTGATCAGAGGAACGCCCCCTTCTGCAGGAACGGATCGCTGTTGTGCGATCCCCGCACATGCGCAGACCATCTGTAGATGGTCTGCGTATGCACTAGACCTCCGGGATCAGCATAGATTTTTTTTTCTCTTTTTTTTTTAACGTTAGGAGCCCGTGGTTTTAATCCGCTTAAAGCCCGCAGGTTAAAACCACAGGCTTGCACTGCGGGGAAGGGTGGGAGTCGGGGCAGGCAGGCGATCCGGGGCAGGGGGAGAGTCGGGGTTGCAGGAGGCTTTCAGGGCCGGTGTATTTTTATTTTTTAAGAACATAAGAATTGCAGCTGCTGGGTCAGACCAGTGGTCCATCGTGCCCAGCAATCCACTCACGCAGCGGCCCCCAGGTCAAAGACCTGTGCCCTAACCGAGACCAGCCCTACCTGCTGGTTCAGCAGGAACTTGTCCAACCTTGTCTTGAATCCCTGGAGCGTGTTTTCCCTTATAACAGACTCCGGAAGAGCATTCCAGTTCTCCACCACTCTCTGGATGAAGAACTTCCTTATGTTCGTACAGAATCTATCCCCATTTAACTTCATATAGTGCCCTCTCGTTCTCTCTATCTTGGAGAGGGTGAACAACCTGTCTTTATCTACTAAGTCTATTCCCTTCATTATCTTGACTATTTCGATCATGTCTCCTCTCACTCTCCTCTTTTCAAGGGAGAACAGGCCCAGCTTCCCTAATCTCTCACTTTTTTGTGCTTTTTTTTCATCGGGGCAGAGCAGGCAGGAGAAGAGCATCGGGGCGGTAGGCAGGAGAGATTCAGGGCAGCAGAGAACAGGGCGTGCAGAGAGCAGAGCTGGAGAGTCGGAAAGACGTTTTCGACTGGTCCCCAGCAGTCGCTACTTGAGATGATTGGCCAGTCCAGTCGGATCATGAAAAAAGTGTTGTGAATCGCGTCCCTGCCTACTTTGCATGAGCTTCTCCTCATTTGCATGCACGGATTTGAATCGGATCGCAGGAGAGATTAGTGAATGGGGCCCGAGGGAAATCTGGTCTCAAAGGGATCGCAAACCGATCAGTACACGATCGGTTTGCTTTGTGAATCTAGCCCTATCAAATTTCCCTCCGGCCTGGTTCACTTACCTCTCCTGCTATCCGCTTCGAATCCATGCATGCAAATGAAGTGAAACGCATGCAAAGTAGGCTGGGACGCGATTCACAACACCAAATTTCAGATCTGACTGGCCAATCACCTGAAGAAGCGACTGCTGGGGACCAGTCAAAAATGTCTTTCCGACTGGAAGCCCTGCTCTCTGCCCTGCAATCTCTCCTGCCTGCTTGCCCCGAATGCCGCCCTGCTTCTTATCTCCTGCTGCTCACCCCGCATGCCGCCCTGCTCTGCCTCGATCTTCCCCGAATCTCTCCTGCCGCATCGCTATTCTGCCCTTCCCCGCCTTGCGAGACCGTGGTTTTAACCCACATGTTTAAAGCGGGTTAAAACCATGGGCTCACAGGGTTAAAAACTAACAAAAAAGTTTTAAGTTAAAAAAAAAAGAAAAGGTCGCATTTTGGATGGGTATTTGCAGACCATCTACAGATGGTCTGTGCATGCGCAGATCGCACAAGAGCGATCCGTGCAGGCAGATGGGGGTGTTCCTCCAATCCTGAATGCGTTGGTTGTCTTCTGATAGCTTGCTTGCCAGGGTCTCCTTCTTTCTTCTTTCTCCGTGCTAACCATCCATCTTATATCTCTGTCCTCCCCTTCTGTTTCCCTTCCCTCCCCTGGAAGTCTGGCATCTTGCAGCAATAATCGAAAGTTTGATGAGGTTGCCTGGATGGAACGTATACGTTTTGACATAGACAAAGTCAAAACAGGTATAAGCTCTGATTGGGTTGCCGGTGAGCTGATCGCGGCTGCTACGATCAGTTTAGCGGCCCAGGCAACCCGTTCCCCCCCCGCCCCTGAAGACTACCGGCAGGAGTGATGCCCAGTCCCTCCTGCTGGACACCCTCACCCCTCCAAAGGTAGCCCACTCAGACCCCCCAAGCCCACCCTCTCCAGACACCCCCACCCCCACCTGGACCCCCTAACCTTTTTTAGATGGATGGACATACAGGTCCTTCCTGCATCTGGTGGGCAGGCCCGCCTTCACTGGAATGGTGGGCCTGCCCCATCTTGGGATGTACTGGGGTGGGGCTTAGGCCCTGATTGGCTCAGGTGCTTAAAGCTTCTCCCGTAGGAGGGGCCTTAGGCACCTGGGCCAGTCGGAATCTTAGGCCACTCCCAGTACATCCCAGAATGCACTGGAAGACGGGCCTAAGATTTCGGTTGGCCCAAGTGCCTAAGGCCCTTCCTATGGGATGGGCCTTAAGCACCTGTGCCAATCAGGGCCTAAGCCCCTCCCTGATGCATCCCAAGATGCACTGGAAAGGGGCAAGCCCACCATTCTGCCAACCGGACATGGAAAGGACTCATCTGGCCGGCCATCTAGAAAAGGTTAGAGAGGGTCTGGGTGGGGGGATCCAGTGAGGGTAGGCTTGAGAGTCCAGGTGGGCTACCTTTGAGGGGGTGAGGGATGTCCAGCAGGAGGGACTGGGCATCCCTCCTGCTGGCAAACTTTCAGGGGGTGTTTGGCAGGAGGGACTGGGCATCTCTCCTGCCAGCAATCATTCAGAGGTTCAGGGGGTGTCCAGCAGGAGAGATTGGGCATTTCTGTTGCCAGCGATTGTTGCGGGCGGTTTCAGGGGTGTCCAGCAGGAGAGACTGGGCAACTCTCCTGCCGGCGATCATTGCGGGCGGCTTCGGGGGTGTCTAGCAGGAGGGATTGGGCATCCCTCCTGCTGTAGTCTTTGGGGGGGGGGAGGGATGGGTTCCCTGATTCTCTAACCGACGCTTATGACAGACGCCTGTTAGAGAATCATGCTGTTATGGGAAGGATTGGTCCCTCCTTTGCCTAAAAGGTCTTGGATTGGGCATTTGGGAAATGGGTAAAGTTTTGGTCGGGAATATGTTTTAAAGATGGACGTAGTGGCGGTCTGGGCGATTAAACGCCTGAATGTACAGGTAGGCCAGTCTCGAAACCCCCCCCCCCCCCCCCCACTCCTCACACACACACATTTTGGACTTTTTATAGGGAATGGACATTTCCCTGCTTCCAACTTTGGGCGCCTAGCACCTTAGGCCAAAAAGGGATTTAGATGTTTTTTTAAAATTATGCCCCTCTACGTGTTTTGAGCGTATGGATGTGCCCCTTTGTTTGATATTTTGTCTATAGTATCTTATAGTATAAACATAAGCATTCAAATATGCTGTAAATCGTGGACAGAGACATTGTAAAAAGCTGGGTGTTCCTTTAACACAGCTGCTATAAAGTAGGGACTTTGCAGAGAACCAGTTTCTAATATATTGCTATGAAACTGAGGACTATATTATCCTTTTCCTTAAGGATATGTTCTGAACAAAATAGATAAACGGTGCACTCAGCTGGGTGCTGCACCATACTATTCAGTCACCATGTGTGAAATTCTTTTTTGTTTTTTATTTGCAAGTGAAAGTCTAATTTTAAGAAACCGGCTGTGCTTGGTTAGACTGAATGCAGACACAGCCATCTGGAAAAGTGGAGACAAAGCAAGCAAGGAAAAATTTATTTTTTTTTAACTTCAGATGACAAAACCACATCCTACATTTCACTGTAACTCTGGCTGAGGGAGAGGTTTGTATTCCTTAATTTTTATTTTTTACAGTTATAAAGTTGACAGCCTGAGATATATAGATCAGTTCCAGGTGAAAGTGGCAAGGTCAAAGTTCCTTTCTAAACAGAATCTGTTTCTCTGTAAATAGGTTAGTTCCTGGGTGTGCATCTGATTCCTTGCTTTCTGGATATGTAAATCTGTTACTGCATGCGTGTGGGATAGAGATGTCCATTATTAGTGTATATTTGCCACATACACACACACCCCTTTTACAAAGCTGCGGTAATCGCTTCGATGTCCATAGGGAATTAATGGGCATCGGAGTGTTTGCTGCACATCTTTGTAAAATAAACTCTTGGTTATAATGCTTTAAAAATGTACTGTACAATAATTAAACACTGTGGTCAGTGCTGGATTAAAATGTTTTTACATTTATACCTGAACATTAAGGCCCGGATTCTGTAAACTGCGTCCCGATTGTAGGCAGCTGTAGGCCAATCGGGATGCACGTTTTCTAAAAAAATGCTCCCCAGGCAGGCCGCCTATATTGAAGGCACCTCTGGGAGCCTAGGGAGGCCCACAAGCCCACCTTAGCTCGCCTAAGGGTAAGTGGTAGCCTTAGACGAACCTAGGCAGCCTTACGCGTCTTCTTAGTAGAGCGGGAGGTACTTACAATGTAGGCCAGCAAAATGCTGGCTTAAATTGTAAGTAGACGCGGCCGCTATACTTAATCGCAGCAAGGGATTAATCGCAGCTGCGATTAGTATAGCAGCCATGGCTACGGCCGCCAGAGTCCCCCCCCCTAAACGAACGAGGTAGAAGGGATGCCCCATCCCTCCTGTCTAAAGACCCCTCACCTGCCCCTGACAATTGCCGGCAGGAGGGTGCTCAGCCCCTCCTACCAGTAGGCCCCCCCCACCACCACCCCTGACGATTGTGGCAGGAGGATGCTCAACCCCTCTTGCCAGTAGGCCCCCCCACCCTTTCCCGAAGATCGCCAGCAGGAGGTTGCCCAACCTCTGCTGCCAGACCTCCGCCAATGACCCCCCTTCCCTGGACCCCCCCATGAAACCCCCCACCCTGGAACCCCCTTCCCAGGCTTCACCAGCAAGTTGGCCAGATGGACGGGTCCTCGCATCATCTGCTGGCAGACCTGCCTCCGTCCAAATGAGGCGGGCCTGCCCCTCCCCTGCCTAACCCACAGGAACCTAGGGCCTGATTGGCCCAGGCGCCTAAGGCCCCTCCTATGGGCAGGCTTTAGGTATATGGTCCGAGATGGAGGGGCCCTTGGTACATGGGCTGAGATGGAGGGGCCCTAGGCTCCTGTGGGTTGGGTAGGGGAGGGGAGGGGCGGGCCCACCTCATTTGGACGTAGGCGGGCCTGCCGGCTGGTGTGAGGACACAGCCAGCCAGCCAACTTGCTGGTGATCCCGGGGGGGCTGTTCCGGGGGGGGTTTCATTGGAGGGGATCTGGGGAGGGGGGTTGGGACATTTCGTTGGGGGGGTTCAGAGACAGGGGATTCATTGTGGCGGTCCAGCAGGAGGGGTTGGGCACCCTGGAGGAGTGTGTGGCGCTGTGTTTGAAGCTACAGCCTCTGCACCCTGGGGTTGTGAGTTCAAATCCCACGCTGCTCCTTGTGACCCTGGGCAAGTCGCTTAATCCTCCATAGCCCCAGGTACGTTAGATAAATTGTGAGCCCACCGGGACAGATAGGGAAAATGCTTGAGTACCTGATTGTAAAAAACCGCTTAGATAAGCTTGATAGGCGGTATATAAAATCCTAATAAACTTGAAACTTGACTCCTGCCGACGATCTTCGGGAAAGGGTGGGGGGCCTACTGGCAGGAGGGATTGGGCATCTCTCCTGCCTCGTTCGTTTAGGGGGAGGGGGGAGACTGGCGGCCGCAGCCACAGCCGCTATACTAATCGTCTAAAGTAACCCAGTTCTGGTACCTGAATAATTATTCAGATTAAGTTAAGGCATTCTTTTTACTTTCCTAACTCCCCCCCCCTTTATTTTTATTCTTTTACAAAACCTTGCAAGAGGTTTTTAGCGCCAACCAGCACACTGAATGCTCTGCACTGTTCCAACGCTCATAGGAAATCTATAATTGTTGGAGCAGCGCAGAGCATTCAGTGCAACAAACAGTGCTAAAAACCTCTTGCAAGGTTTTGTAAAAGGAGGGGTTCATCTGGATAAGTTTTCTAGTTAGTGGACTGAATATCTCCATGTAGGCTCTACCTCCTGTACTACTTAGATAGTCCCAGAATGGCAGAACCAGCTTAACCACTGGACAAGGTGATGCTCTGGTGAATAAGGGTGCCAAAATACCCAGCCTATGTCGTTTTCGGCTGGCAGGGCTCGACACTCTCATCGGTCATAGAAAGCAGAGTGGTCCAGACTCCAGAGTCAAAGGTGAGGAGGCTGAGGCCCCTGAAGTCCCCCCACCCCCACTCTGTGGCTAAACTATTACTCAGGACAGGTTTGGCAACTCTGTTCTACCCACTGAAATCAGTGCTGCAGATCTAGCTCAGTGCTTCTCAAACCTGTCCTGTAAGACCACCAACCGGTCAGGTTTTCAGGATATCCACAAGAAATATGCAGGAGATTGATTTGCACACACTGCCTCTTTGATAGGCATATTTATCTCATGCATATTCACTGTGGATATCCTGAAAACTTGGCTCTCTGGAACTCACTGAGGTAGAATCAAGGACTATAAATACCACACTGCTTTGTTTTATTTGTTCAAAACAAATAAAAACAAACAGAAAAATAAAGTGATACATTTTTATCGCATGAAGTTTAAACATTTTTTAACTAGCTATCTGATATTCAAATATTGTCGTGGAGGGGCATAATCAAAAGGGACGTCTAAGTCCGTTTACGTCCATCTCGCAAGTCGTCCAAAGTTAAAAAGAGCCTAAGAAACATTTTCGAAAGAGATGTCCAACTTATTTTTACTTTTGAAAATCGTCTAATTATACATCCTGCCGATCTGATCATTCAAGCCACTAAATCGTCCATCTTTATACCACATTTCCATCCAACTTTCCTATTGGACTTGGGAGGGATCTGCAAAGTGATTGACTGCACACCCAGACATGCCACCTAAATAATGGGGTACCTTACAGGGCACTGCTGTGAACTTCACAAAAAGGGTGCCATGGCTTCTCTTTACTACAGCTCCCTTATAGGTGACGGTGAGCCCCCCAAACCACCTCTAGAATCCCCTAGACCCACTTAACTACCACCCCAATAGCCCTTATGACTGCAGGAGTCACTTATATGCCAGTCAAAAAGGGTTTTGGGGGTGTATAGGGGAGTGCCAATTAGAGAGCTGCACGGGAACGGGGACGACGGGAATCCCGCGGGACCCGTGGGGATCACGCGGTTTCCCCCTTTGGGTTGCGGGGATCCCATGGGGACGCCCCCTAGGGTCGCAGGGATCCCGTGGGGATGCCTCCGAGGGTCGCGGAGTTCCTGCGGGGTTGGATGCGAGGCTCATCTTCTCCTTACCTGCCCTGCCGCAGCATACAGCCGATCGGAACAGAAGTCTTCCACGATGTCAGCGCTGACGTCGGAGGGAGGGCTTAAGCAAAGCCCTCCTTTCCTCCAAGGGGGGGGCGGGGAGGGTGATCCGCCCCGGGTGCAGACATGGGGGAGGGGGGTGCACAGCCGGCCAGGTCCCTTTACCTTTGTGGTGCTTCCTCTGACCGACCGACAACAGGCTCGGTTCCACAAACCTCCCTGCCCTGTAGCCATGAATCTAAATTACTTTCTTACAGCAGCTTCAATATTCCAGCTGCTGTAAGAAGGTAATTTAGATTCGCGGCTACAGGGCAGGGAGGTTTGTCGGACCGGGCCTGTTCTATTGTCAGTCAGGCGGGGAAGCGCCACAAAGGTAAGGGGCAGGGAGGGAGATAGGGAGGAAAGGTGGAGTGGAGAGGAAAAGACGCTTAAGGTAAAACTGAGGGGGGAGAAGGACGCTGAAAGCACTGGGGAAGACAAAGGGGTGGAGAAGGACGCTGAAAGGACATGGGGAAGACGGGGGGGGGGGAGAAGGACACTGAAAGGACATGGGGAAGACGGAGGGGGAGAAGGACGCTGAAAGGACATGGGGAAGACGGGGGGGAGAAGGACGCTGAAAGCATATGGGGAAGACAGAGGGGGGAGAAGGACAATGAAAGCACATGGGGAAGACAGAGGGGGGAGAAGGACACTGACAGGACATGGGGAAGATGGGGGTAGAAGGACGCTGAAAGGAAATGGGGAAGAGAGAGTGGGGAGAAGACGCTGGCAGGGAAGAAGACAGAGATGCCAGACTATGGGGGGAGCGGAGGGAAGAAGATGGGTGCCAGACCAATTTGGAAGGGGGGAGAAAGGGAGAAGCACAGTAACAGAGCAAATGGAAGACGCAGAGAGAAGAGAGATAGTGGATGGAAGGAATTGAATGAGAACATGAGGAAAGCAGAAACCAGACAACAAAGGTAGGAAAAAAATTCTATTTCTTTTTTTGCTTTAGGATAAAGTAGTATATTAGTTGTGTTGATAAAAATTTATAAACATTAGAGGCTCTGGTAGAAACCCGTTTACAAAGTATGTATTCTTCCCAATTAATATTTCCAAATTAATAAAGTCTTTTTGCTTATTTGTAAATGGGTTTCTACCAGAGCCTTTAATTCAGTAGCATAATTAAATGAAATAACTATTATCCCAGGACAAGCAGGCAGCATATTCTTAACACATGGGTGACGTCACCGACGGAGCCCTCGGTACGGACCTTTTTAACTAGAAGTTTCTAGTTGGCCGCACCGCGCGTGCGCGAGTGCCTTCCCGCCCGACGTAGGAGTGCGTGGTCCCCAGTTTCTTCGTTTCCGCGGAGCGAAGAAGACGCGTGTGTTTTTTCAACGGCCGTTGAAACCACTTTTTGCCTTCCCGCTCGCGCTTTTTTCCTTATTTTTTCTTTCTTTACCTTCGGGTTTAATTTTTCTTTGATTTGCAAAAAAAAAAAAAAACTTTGCTTTTTTCCCTTTTTTCTTTCGTTTTGCCCCGGCGGGGCCTGTTGCCAGTATACAGGCCTCGGGCTTCGATTTTGCGGAGGCTATCTTTCCCTTCATGCCCCCGCAGGTCGGTTTTAAGAAGTGCCAGCGGTGTGCACGCCCGATCTCCTTAACTGACCCACACAATTGGTGTTTGCAGTGTCTGGGTCCGGAGCATCGGGCGGATTCCTGCACCCGCTGTGCCACTCTTAAAAAGAGAACTCTTAAAAACCGAAGAATCCAACAAACTCTTCTCTTCGGTACCGAGTCGGCGATGGACTCCTCACCTTCAACGGCGGTACCTCAAAAATCGGCACCGTCGACCTCGACACCGACCGACCCCGCATCGGCGCCGCTGGCGCCAGGTAAGCCGGCTAAGAAGCCTCCCTCTTCCCTCGAACGCCCTCCAGCTACGGTGGCGACACCGTCCTTACCGGCATCGCACCGGTCCCGCAAACGCTCCGCCCCGATCTCGGTGAGTGCCTCGTCATCGGCCTCCTCATCGCCGGGGCGTGGAGCGGCATCTAAGGAACCGAAGAAAAAGAAAGCGGTTCCGATGCCACCCCTCGATGACCGTATCTCGGCCATCTTAAAGGCTCAACTCCAGGAGCAGTTGAAGAAACAACTTGAACAACTGTTGCCCACTATCCTGGCACCGCTCCTTCCGGTACCAGACCGGCCCGAGCCCCGTACCGAGCCTCCGGTGTCCACCCCTTCGGTACCGGTGAACACCTCCATGCCGATCCTTTCGGCACAACAACTTCATGGCGATCCAGTGGTTCATTCTCAGGCCACATTGGATCCTCCTCGGCACCAGGCCGTACGGCACTCTTCTCGGGACCGAGATAGACGCCGGTCGTCCTCCCCTGGTACCGTTTCGGTACGCTCTGGAAAGTCTTTGTCCAAGACTCGCCATACCGCGCCCTCCACCCCGGTGTCTCGGCATGCACCAGAGGTCAGGGACCCTGACTTATGGGAGGACACTCCTCTCGGTACCGAGGAGGATCCCTCCTCATCTGATGAGGAACCATCGGCACCCGATGCCACCTCCAAACCAGAGCAGTCCTCTTTTTCTAAATTTCTGAGAGAAATGTCTGCTGCCCTGTCACTTCCTCTGGAATCTGACTCAAAAAAGTCTCAAGCCTTTCTAGAGGCCTTAGACTTTGAGCAACCTCCTAAGGAGTTCCTTAAACTTCCCGTGCATGACATCCTACGGGAAACGTTCTATAAAAACTTGGAAAATCCCCTCACGGTACCGGGAGCCCCCCGTAAATTGGACAACCTTTACCGTGTCATTCCTATTCCTGGATTCGACAAATCTCAATTGCCCCATGAATCCCTTCTGGTGGAATCCACCTTAAAAAAGACTCAGGGCTCCAGTGTCTATGCCTCTACCCCTCCTGGCAGAGAAGGTAAGACCATGGACAAGTTTGGCAAGAGGCTTTACCAGAATGCCATGCTTGCCAACAGGGCAAACAACTATTCCTTCCATTTTTCTTTCTATCTGAAACATTTGGTCCAACAACTGTCTGCCCTCCAGAAGTACCTTCCTGAGCGCAAGGTCCCGTTATTCCAACAACACATCTCTGGTCTTCTCCAGATGCGAAAATATATGGTCCGCTCAATATACGACTCCTTCGAGCTCACCTCTCGGGCCTCTGCCATGGCCGTAGCCATGCGTCGATTAGCCTGGCTCAGAGTCTCTGACCTGGACATCAACCACCAGGATCGTTTGGCCAACGCCCCCTGTCTCGGGGATGAACTCTTTGGAGAGTCACTGGATTCCACCACCCAGAAACTCTCGGCCCATGAGACCAGGTGGGACACCTTAATCAAGCCGAAAAAGAAGGCTCCGCCTGCTCGACCCTATCGGCCTCAATCTTCTTACCAGCGGAGGTTCTCAGCTAGACCACTCAATCCGCCTCCTCAACAATCTCGGCGACCCCGTCAACAGCAGCACCATGCCCAGGCTCGTTCTCAGGCCACTCAACCCTCTAAGCCTTCTCAGCCTGCTAAACAATCTCAGCCCTTTTGACTCTTCTCTCCAGGGCATAGCCAGTCATCCACCCTCGCTGCCTCTTCCACAGCCTATAGGGGGTCGTCTCACCATTTTCTCAAGCCGTTGGGAAGTCATCACGTCAGACCAGTGGGTCCTCAACATCATCCGCCACGGCTACTCTCTCAACTTCCAGACTCTTCCACCGGACAACCTTCCCGTAGAGTCTGCTTCTCACTCCTCTCAAACCCCCCTCCTCCTGAGGGAGGTTCAATCCCTCCTCCTTCTCAATGCCATCGAAGAAGTACCTCCAGATCAAAGAGGTCAGGGATTCTACTCCCGCTACTTCCTTGTACCCAAAAAGACGGGAGACCTCCGTCCCATTCTCGATCTCAGGGACCTCAACAAGTGTCTGGTCAAGGAAAAGTTCAGAATGCTCTCCCTTGCCACACTTTACCCTCTTCTTTCTCAACACGACTGGCTATGTTCCCTGGACCTCAAAGAGGCCTACACTCACATCTCCATCCATCAGAACTCTCGCCGCTACCTGCGGTTCCAGGTACTACACCACCACTACCAGTACAAAGTTCTACCCTTTGGCCTCGCTTCCTCCCCCAGAGTCTTCACCAAATGCCTGATAGTGGTGGCGGCCTTCCTCAGGTCTCACAACCTCCAGGTGTTCCCCTACTTGGACGATTGGTTGGTGAAAGCACCTTCATCTCAACTCGTGCTACAAGCTACTCATCACACCATCTCTCTCCTCCACCTCCTGGGGTTCGAGATCAACTACCCCAAGTCGCATCTGCTTCCCACCCAGCGACTTCAATTCATCGGAGCAGTCCTGGACACCACGCTGATGAGGGCCTTTCTCCCCTCCGATCGCAAGCAGACCCTGCTCCATCTCTGCCGTCAGGTACTCATGCATCCCTCCATTCCTGCCCGACAGATGATGGTCCTCCTGGGTCACATGGCCTCGACGGTGCATGTCCTTCCTCTGGCGCGACTCCACCTCAGGACACCTCAATGGACTCTCGCCAACCAATGGTCACAGACTACAGATCTTCTTTCTCATCCCATCTCTGTGACATCATCTCTTCAGCAATCTCTCCAATGGTGGTTGAATTCCTCAAATCTTTCCAGGGGTCTACTCTTTCATCTGCCCCCTCACTCTATGATCATCACCACCGATGCGTCCCCCTACGCATGGGGAGCTCACCTAGGCGATCTACGCACCCAGGGACTTTGGACCCCACAGGAGCGTCGTCATCACATAAATTTCCTGGAACTCAGAGCCATGTTCTACGCCCTAAAGGCTTTCCAACATCTTCTCTGCCCTCAAGTCCTCCTCCTGTGCACAGACAATCAAGTCGCCATGTACTACATAAACAAGCAGGGCGGCACCGGATCTCGCCCCCTTTGTTTGGAGGCTCTGCGCATCTGGACCTGGGCCACGGACCGCAATCTCTTTCTCAGGGCGGTCTATATCCAGGGCGAACAGAACTCTCTGGCCGACAATCTCAGCCGCATCCTTCAACCTCACGAGTGGACGTTGGACCCTCCGACTCTGCTCTCCATCTTTGCTCGATGGGGCACTCCGCAGGTGGACCTCTTTGCAGCACCTCACAACCATCAGCTGCCCCAATTCTGTTCCAGACTCTTCTCTCCTCACCGTCTGGCTCCGGATGCATTCCTGCTCGATTGGAGGGATCGGTTCCTGTATGCCTTCCCTCCACTTCCTCTGATGTTGCGGACCTTGTCCAAACTCCGCAAGGACAACGCCACCATGATTCTCATCGCCCCTCGGTGGCCTCGTCAACACTGGTTCTCCCTCCTGCTCCAACTCAGCTCCAGGGAGCCCATTCCTCTGCCTGTGTTTCCTACTCTACTTACACAGCAGCATCAGTCTCTACTGCACCCCAATCTGTCTTCCCTCCACCTGACAGCTTGGTTTCTCTCGGGCTGACCTCTCCGGAGAATCTATCTCAACCGGTCCGCCTCATTTTGGACGCCTCCAGGAAACCGGCCACTCTCCAATGTTACCATCAGAAGTGGACCAGATTCTCCTCGTGGTGTCTCCGGCATCATCAAGAACCCACCTCTTTGGCGGTGGAAACTGTCTTGGAATATTTGCTCTCGCTGTCCAACGCTGGCCTCAAAACCACCTCCATCAGAGTCCACCTCAGTGCCATCACTGCGTTTCACGAGCCTATTCTCGGAAAACCCCTCACGGCTCATCCTCTGGTTTCCAGATTTATGAGAGGGCTCTTCAACATCAAACCGCCTCTCAAGCCTCCTCCTGTCGTCTGGGACCTGAATGTGGTTCTCTCAGCTCTCATGAAACCTCCGTTTGAGCCTCTTGCCACAACTTCTCTCAGGCTTCTTACCTGGAAGGTGCTTTTCCTAATTGCCATCACCTCTGCCAGGAGGGTTAGCGAACTGCATGCACTGGTTGCCGACCCACCTTTCACTGTTTTTCACCATGACAAGGTTGTTCTGCGTACCCACCCTAAATTCCTTCCCAAGGTGGTCTCAGCTTTTCACCTCAACCAGTCCATTGTGCTACCCGTCTTCTTCCCTAAGCCTCACTCGCATCCTGGGGAACAGGCGTTGCACTCGCTGGATTGTAAGCGTGCCCTTGCTTACTATCTTGATCGTACCAGAGCTCACCGAACAGCCCCTCAGCTCTTTTTGTCTTTCGACCCCAACCGTTTGGGTCGTCCTGTCTCCAAACGGACTCTTTCAAATTGGCTTGCTGCCTGCATTGCCTTCTGCTACGCTCGGGCCGGTCTCTCACTGGAAGGAACTGTCACGGCCCACAGAGTCCGAGCTATGGCTGCTTCTGTAGCTTTCCTCCGCTCCACGCCCATCGAGGAAATCTGCAAGGCGGCCACTTGGTCCTCAGTTCACACGTTCACTACTCACTACTGTCTGGATGCGTTCTCCAGACGGGATGGACACTTCGGCCAATCTGTGTTACAAAATTTATTTTCCTAATGGCCAACCATCCCACCTCCCTCTTTGTTAGCTTGGAGGTCACCCATGTGTTAAGAATATGCTGCCTGCTTGTCCTGGGATAAAGCACAGTTACTTACCGTAACAGGTGTTATCCAGGGACAGCAGGCAGATATTCTTACGTCCCACCCACCTCCCCGGGTTGGCTTCTTAGCTGGCTTATCCTAACTGGGGACCACGCACTCCTACGTCGGGCGGGAAGGCACTCGCGCACGCGCGGTGCGGCCAACTAGAAACTTCTAGTTAAAAAGGTCCGTACCGAGGGCTCCGTCGGTGACGTCACCCATGTGTTAAGAATATCTGCCTGCTGTCCCTGGATAACACCTGTTACGGTAAGTAACTGTGCTTTTCTGTAGTTTATAGGGACGGGTGGGGACAGAGGGGATTCCTCGCGGGGACAGGTGGGGACGGAGGGGATTCCTCGTGGGGACGGAGGGATTCCTTGCAGGGACGGGTGGGATTCCTCACAGGGACAGGTAGGGACGGGTGGGACTTTGGCGGGGACGGGTGGGATTTCTGTCCCCGCGCAACTCTCTAGTGCACAAGTTTAAGTATTAATGCAGTGATTACAGGGGCTTTTGGGCATGGGTCCTCCTCTCCATGGGTCCCTAACCCACCCCCAAGTCAACTTAAGCTGCCTCTGGGCTGGATGACTAGGCTTTCCTATGCCAGACGGCCAAGTGATGATGGTCTGGAGGCTGAATTTGAAAGTTCTGAATAGAATTTTTATGGGGGTGGGGGATAGGTGATCACTGGGGTAGTGTGTGGGGGTCTGTGTTATGTGTTTGCAGTGCTTATCTAGTGAGTTTAGGTGGGTTTTTGTGACTTAGACCATGTTTTACATGGTCTAAATCACAACGTCCAAGTTCTGTCTAGGCTCTGTTGTTAAACTTTCTGTTATACATGCTGTACGACTATGTCTAAGCCGGCCCATGTCCCGCCCAACTCCCGCCCTCGACATGCCTCCCGAAACGCCTCATTTAGCTTTAGACATTGAGCGGCACTATAAAGGCCTAGGTCGTTTAGAAATACGTCCAAAACCCATTTTTATTTTTGGCGCTTGGACGTTTTTGAGAAATGTTCGTCCAAGTGCTGACTTAGGCCGGTTTTTGGACGTTTTTCTCTTTCGATTATGAGCCCCATACTGTCCTGAGCGGAGGAAGGAGTTTTTGGCCTCAAGTTAGTCCAGTGGAAAGGTATCACGTTATATTCCAGTTTATATTTTTATTCATTAAGCGTGTGTGTGTGTGCGTGCTGAGGAGAAGGGGTATCAGTTTCCCCACAGAGTGCATTTTTTCTGGAATGACAGGGGGTGGGTTGTGTGCATGCATGCGCTAAAAATCTCCCTCTTTAAAAACTTATCCCAGTGGGAGCTGTTGTACCCTGGAGAGCTTTGAATATCCATCTGGGAGGGGGAAGACATGCTAATGACACAACCGACATATGGCCCACAGTATTGCCATCTGGCAACTCTATTAAATCAGGACGTTTCACAGAATGAGGCAGGGACTGACAAAGCCCAGACAAGTACAGTAAGATCAGCGAGACAGCTCTGCTGAAGCCATATCTTGTAAAACCTGAGAGAGAGAGAAAAAAGATTTTCCTGATTCTGTCCATAAGTAAATTTGACATTGATAGAGATCCTACAATGGCACCATGAGCAATCTGTCCTGGCACTGTGTATATGTCAGCTGGCTCCAGGTCCTCAAAGACTGGTTGAGCCAGCCCTGGTTTTACACATAGTAACCATTATTGTGATCTGGGTTTCACTAAAGCCTACTGTTGGCCCTATCTCTGAGCATGCTGCAAAGCCAGGGATGCCAAATTGCCCAGTTCCAGGCTGGAGATTTTGGGACTGTTCTAGTTTTGAATTTAAATCCCAGAACAGTGTGGGATTTGCAGTGTCTGATCCTACACTTGAAACCAGTGCTACAAGTCTCATAATACACTAGGATATGGTGCTCAGAGATCCAAAATCTCCAGCCTGGATCTGGATAAATTGGCATCTCTCCAAAGTTACCCAGTTCCAGGCGGAACACTTTTTAGCCAGTCCTGGTTTAGAACTTACACCCCAAAGTGGAGTGAATTTTATACTCCCTGATTTCACCCATTGAAATCCATAATGCAGGTCCAATAATGCACCATGATAGGCTTATCAGAAAACCAGGAGTGGCCTAAAATCTTCTTGGAACTGGGTAACCTAGTAGCTCTGTATGCTAAGTGTTGCAGAGAAGTCTGTGCTCTGGAATCAGCATGAATTCTCATGTAGTAATTTTCCAGGGAGCTTTTTTGAAATCCAAACCTATAAAAGGACTGGGAGGTTAGTAGCTGAGACTACATTTACCCTTGGTTTGGGAGGGAATGTATCTATTCCCAGAACCCTGCAGGTTTGTAAACCAAGCCAATATGCCTTGTCTGCTGTACTTAGGGTTTTCATATGGCTCCAGAAAAAGGAGGACGGATTAAGACATCTGGGTTTTACTTCCATCAATGGAAGTAAAACCCAGATGTCTCAATCGTCCTCCTTTTGCTGGAGCCCTATGGTAACCCTATATTCCATAAAGATAAACAACTGTCTCTTGTAAATTGACCTGGAAGCTTTGACATGACTCTCACACATGGTTCAACATCACCCCAGGAACAGAGAGAAGCAGCCATGTTGAAGGGTTCCTTTTTCTTCCAAACTGACCATAGAGTGAGAGGAACATAAGCCAGTGGTGTAGTGAGGGAGGGAGGTGGCTGGGGTAGTACCCGACATCGTTGCGCTGTGCCCCCCCCCCACCCCCGCTCTTTTCTGCCATTCGAGTGCCTCTTCCATGTACCTCTTGTATGTACCTTCTCGTACCGGCCTTGGGTTCCTTCTGATGTTAAATCCTGGTCCCGCAACCAGGAAGTGACATCAGAAGGGAACTGAGGCTGGTGCGAACAGGATGTGGAAGATGCGGTTCACACTGGCAAACGTTTCAAGAGGTATGAGGTGGGGCGGAGAGGAGGAGAGTGGCTGGCAGCGCCGCTGGTGGTCTGCCCTCCCTTACTACACCACGGGGTCTATGAAATCTCAAGGAGGGCAGAAAAAAGAAAAAGACTGAGAGGAGTGTCTGGAGAAACCCTCGTACCTAAACTGAGGAGAGGAGGGGTCAGTAGAGGCTCAGGAGAACTCATGGCAAGATTCTCAAAACTTTAACGCGGTCTCTAAACTGTTTTCAAGCAGTTTAGCGGCGGATTATCAAAACAGATTATCTCTGTCTTTAGCGAGGTTTCTAGCAGAGGGGCAGTGTTGGAGCTGGAGGATCGTGTTTGATACAATAACATCAAATTTATACTGTGCAGAAGAAAAGCCCGGTAATCTACTTCTGTATTCTGCCACAAAAACTTGATGATTTTCATCAAGTTGCTAGGACTCGAACATGAGTCGATAGCACCTAACATAACATATACCTTCTGCTTGTGTGCATTCTTTCATCCTTCCTTTGTCTTTAGCTGAGTCCCCAGTCTTGGGATCACAAGCTGTGATGGTTGTTTCTCTGTCTGCTCCAGCATCCCTTCCCCTCTTTTTTTTCTCCTTTTCTTCATTTGTGCTGCTTTTTTTTTTTTCTTTCTTTACATTTCTCTTCATTTTAATGTTCCTCCTTTTAACTTTTTGCCTTATTTCAACTTCATGCTCCATCTTGCTATCTTTCTCCTTTCTTTCTGATTTTCTGCTTTTGTTTGTCTTTCTATCTCTTTCTTGTAGATTTCTTCCTTTTCCTATATTTTCCTTTTTTCTCTGCATTTCTTTCTTTCTGTTGCCATCCCTCTCTCTTTCTGCTTTTGTAACTCTCTCCCTGCTTGTCTCTTTCTCTCTTGCAGGAAAGTTAAGGTGGTCTGTCCATAATTTACCGTGGTAATAAAAATTGTGCCCGATTTCCACACATTGCTTCCTTAAGCCCCCTTTTGTGCTCTGGAGCTGACCAGAACATTCTGATGGAAATGTAAAGCAGCTTCTGCAACCAACTGATAAAGTCTGACAGCAAAGAGACTTGAACTGTTTTCCTTCTGCATATAATTCTGTTATTTAGAACAATTCCTTACATTCTGAGGGCATTGTACCGTTGGGCTTTATATCCCATATCCCAGTGTCCCGCAAACCATTTTACTCAGTGACACAGCAAAATTCCAGGTCGTGGCTGGAGGGCACCTGGAAATGCACAGACGTCAACGTGATGACATCACGTGCATTTGTGCCATTAGCACATTGACGTCTGCGCATGCGCGAAGGCCCTCCAAATAGGGCCCCTGAGCCGCCAGTGTGTGTGTGGGGGGGGGAGGAGTGCTGGAGTAGGAGAAGAGGCATGGGTGCCTGCTGACTGCCTACAGGATGTGTCTCTTGCCATGAGAAGCACATCCTGTAGGCATCAGCCGGCGATTCTCCTCACACCCGGAATCTCGTCGCAGTACCCCTGCTCTAGCAACTTTAAAATCCTACCAATCTTAACTAAAATGTCACTGGATAGTGCCATCTACTGGTGACTTCTGCTGCCCTGATTGCATTCTGAGTCTCAGGTCAAGATCCTACTACTACCAGTGGTGTAGCAAGGGTGGGAGGTGCCCCCCTTTGCCCTCTTCCCTACCCTTCCACCGTGTATGCTCCCTTTCCCATCCCCTATACCTGTTTAGCTTCCCTAGCACGAGCAGCATCTCTAACTTGCTGCCCGCACTGGCGTTGGCTCTCCTTCTGATGCCACTTCCTAGTTACGGAACCCGGAAGTGATGTCAGAGGGGAACGCTGAGGCCGGCGCAAGGAGCAGGTTAGAGCTACTGCTCACGCCCCGAAGAGCTAGAGATACATGGGGGAGGGAGAATTGAAGGCGCAGGTGGCAGGGGAGGAGCGGGGGAGGTGGAGAGGAGGAGAGGTGTTGGTGCCCCCACCAAGATGGCACTTGGGGCAGTCCAAACCCCCCATTGCTACACCACTGATTACTACTACATTCCTCCCTCAATATTTGCAGGGGTTAGGGGCAGTCGACCCACGAATATTGAAAATTCACTAATAACTGTTGGGCCAGCTCTGACCCACCCCCGCCTCTCTCCCACCTTCCCCCCGGCATCCTGGACCTTACCTGGTGGGAGGGAGGCAGGGGTTGGTCCTCAGATTGGGCACATTATAAAATTTCCGGCAATTCCAGCCGCTTCAGTTCCTCAATGCCGTCACAGAATGCAATAGTCAAACATTTTGACTCTCTTAGAGGATTATTGCTATGTTCGCCCTCTTGGGAGATAAAAAGGAAAACTTTCAAAGCAATTCTCACAATTAAAGGAGCATAAATGGCTGTAACCCACCCTATATAGGGGTAAAAATGTGATGTAGCAATTTACATACCTTTACTTACTTGCTTGTAATCTGCCTAGAACTCTAATTAATGAGGATTTGGTGGGATATAAGACTGCACATAATATAACAAAACTTGTATTTACGGGGTGGGTGGTGTGGCTGAGAACTGAAACACAATCCTTTATTGCATTTTCCAAACTGCTTGTGTTGTTTCAGTTGCTAAAAATACATGCACAAGAAAGGATGTGCAAGGGTGGGCGGGTCTGCTAGTTTTGGACATTTTCGAAGCACAAGGATGCACTGTATACACAATTAAAAAGTAGCTGCATGTTATGCAACTATGTAGGTAGTTTGGAATCATTGCGGTCCTGGCCCTCAATAGATCTTCAGAGAGAACAGGTTTTAGTTTATCCTTGTTGGGGGATAGAAATGAGAGTGAGGAGGGGCTGGAAGGAAGGGAAATAGTGAAACAGAAAATTACATGTCTTCTAATTTTCCAAAGCTCTGTTCAGGCGGGCTATATAATTAACAGCTGAAAAGTACAGTTTTAAACAGGCCCTTATCATGAAATGGTACTGTATAATTAATTGCTTGCCATTTAAATTGGTTTAAAGCTATTAACTTTGTCTAGAAACACATCCATTACAGGACTCTAATTGAAGAACATTTTTTTAATGTTAACAAAATTTTTAATGAAAGTAATCATTCAGGCTTTGATGTGAAAGAATCCTCTTTTATACAAATTGTTTGTTTGTTTTGTTCTTGCTCCTCTGGGCTCGTATTTGGTAAAGGGAAATGATGGAGGCATCTGGGATTTGTTGATGAAGATAGAAAAAGAGCTTATGGTTTTGGTAGAGCTTCCCTCTGGAAGAAATGTTTGAACCTTCAGCTTCACCATATATACCGCAGTTCCAGCGCGAGCCACAGGCAAGCCTAGCTTCTGCATATTCACAGTCGACAACATGAAAACCCTGGTGGATGAGATGTACGGCGTCAGCATCTATGAGACAAACTTGGGGTTTTTTGTTACAAAGAGCAGTGTGGACCCCAGTTCGTTTACAGAAATTAGATAGCTCTAAGTCTAATAGATGCTGGCATTGGCATCTCGAAGCTGGGACATTAGATCATTTACTATTCTATTGTCCATTTATACTTAGATTTTGGAAATCCATTTGGAGCCAAGTGAATAATCTACTGGAAAATTGTTTATTGTTTATTGTTTATTTAGTTTTTGATTAAACGCTTTCTCGGTTCTACAAAGCGTTGTACAAAGTATAAAATTACATTTCAACAAACAATGTAATAGTTAAAACATACTTTCTATGAACTACAAGGCTAACAACGATACTTATTAGATTATTATCGACAGACGAACAATAGACAGTTACATTGGACACAAATTGTGAAGGGGGGAGAAATACAATTGACATTATCATATGACACTGTATTGTTTGGTATGTCCATGAGATCCAAGAGTCAAATATCTTATAATAATAATAAACTTTTGCTCATCATGAAAGGAGTTGCCATACAGCAAATTATGAAAAATTGGGATCGGCTTAAGTATAATTTTTGGTGGAATTCGTTATGCCAAATCTTTAAAATGGAACGGGTAATAGCTATACAGCAGGGGCATTTTAAGAAATTTAGGGATGTTTGGGAGCCATTAACAAAATATTGTACAGAATGAATATTATTTTCTTCCTTTGTCCATACACGTTCAGGGTGGGGAGGGGGGGAGAGAATAATTTATGATTTCTTATGCTTAAGCGCCAGGATCTGGACCTCAGCTACAGACAAAGGGGAACTCAAAGGACCCATTCCGAGACATGGAATTTACAGTGAGTAATGTCTACCACGAGCTATCAAAATTAAAGGTAAGCAAAGCTATGGGCCCGGATAATCTACACCCCAGAGTACTTCGAGAATTGAGAGATGTCCTGGCAGAACCGTTAGCCGAGCTTTTCAATCTTTCCCTAAGCAAGGGAAAAGTTCCCTTGAACTGGAAAACTGCCAATGTTATTCCACTCCACAAAAAGGGATGCAGGTCAGAGGCTGAAAATTACAGACTGGTGAGTCTCACATCAATAGTGAGTAAACTCATGGAAACATTGATTAAAAATAGATTGGACACTATTTTGCACTATTTAAGGGATCCCCACCAGCATGGCTTTTCAAGGGAAGGTCTTGTCAATCCAATCTGTTAAGCTTCTTTGACTGGGTAACAAAAAAACTGGACGGGGAGAGTCCCTGGACGTCGTGTATTTAGACTTCAGCAAGGCTTTTGATAGTGTCCCACACCGTAGGTTGTTGAACAAGATAAACGCGATAGGACTAGGAGAAACACTGGCTAAATGGGTAGAAGACTGGCTTAGCGGCAGACTTCAAAGGGTAATGATAAACGGTATTCCATAAAAAACGTCGAGTGACCAGTGGAGTGCCGCAGGGCTCGGTCTTGGGCCCAATGCTATTTAATATCTTTGTAAGGGATCTAACTCAGGGACTTCGAGGCAAAATTACATTATTTGCTGATGACGATGGGCAAGGCAACGGAACCTGACAGCGAAACAAGGCCCAACACTATGGAGCAGGATCTTCTTTTACTAGAACAATTGTCCAGTACTTGGCAACTAAATTTTAATGCCAAGAAATGTAAGGTAATGCATCTTGGTAATGGAAATCCATGCAGAACATACATCTTGAACGGTGAGAACTTAACAAGAACTGTTGCAGAAAGGGACTTGGGAGTAATCATCCGGGAAGATATGAAAGCTGCCGATCAGGTGGAGAAAGCTACAACAAAGGCTAGACAAATGCTGGGTTGCATCAGAAGGAGCTTTATCAGCCGAAAACCTGAAGTCATACTACCGTTATACAGATCCATGGTGAGACCGCACCTGGAGTACTGTGTCCAGTTTTGGAGGCCACACTATCAAAAGGATGTGAAGAGAATGGAGCCAATCCAGAGAATGGCCACTACAATGGGCTCGGGACTTAGAGATCTCCTATACGAAGAGCGTCTGAGCAGACTGCGCTTATACTCTCTCGAAGAGCGCAGAGAAAGGGGGGACATGATAGAAACATTCAAATACATCAGGGGCCGCATTGAGGTGGAGGAAGAAATCTTTTTTCTTACGGGTCCCATGGCAACAAGAGGGCATCTGCTAAAACTTAAGGGGGGGAAGATTTCACGGTGACACTAGGAAATACTTTTTCACCGAAAGGGTGATTGATCGATGGAATGGTCTTCCACGCCAGGTAGTCGAGCCCAGTAACCTGCTTGACTTCAAGAGACATTGGGACAAACAGGTGGGGTTGCTGCAGAGTTATACTTAAAAGATAGACTCTCAAAGGAGGGAGGGCTCTTGAGTGGGTAGACTTGTTGGGCCGCCGGCCCTTTTCTGCTGTCATACTCTATGTTTCTATAAGGGGGGAGGGATATTTGATGTGAGTTAGAATTTGATGGTAAATGAAGTGATGTTAAAGGATATAATGATTGTATCTTATGTTACACTTGTTGAAAGTTTTAAAGATTTATTATAAAAAAAAGAAAAAGAAAACCCTGGTGGGCCTTAAGAACCACTGGTATCAAAGCAGTGTGTGATTTTATTATATGTGTGCCTTAAAAAGCATATGTAGGCTCCTAAAATAAGGTCTCTCACCAGACACTCTTTATTCTGCAGGGTTTGGCTGTACTTCTTTTCTGTGGAACCCTGTTCCTCATTGTCTCAGCTCCTGGGATTGTCCTCTGAATCCTTTTTTTACACTCCTGGCAGAGGCTATGGTTATGGTTATTTTTACTTCATAAGAACAAAAAACTCTGTGGAGAAGGTGATGTTCAAGGTGCAGGCTTTATTAAAAATACAGTCCGATAATCCACATAAAAATATATCTAGGATCCAGAATGTTGGGGAATATGGACCCAACAAGGTCCGTAATTCGACAATGCTGTCTTCTTCAGGGGTCCCTGGAAGTCCTGATACAAAGGCTCATGGATTAGAGGCTAAAAACAATCTTAAACGTAACTCTGCGTGAATGAGAAGCTCTTGAACATCACCTTCTCCACAGAGGTTTTTGTTCTTGTCCGATTTTCATTTTTGTGGCGCACCAAGGATCAACCTTTTATGTGCACTTTTGTATTTTTACTTGATATACTGCTTTTCCTGTACAAATATCAAAGCGGTTTACAATACAGCGACTAATAATCGGGTACTCTATACATTTTCCTTATCTGTCCCGACAGGCGCACAATCTAATCATGGTACCTGGGGCAATGGAAGGTTAAGTGACTTGTCCAGGATCACAAGTAGCAGTGCTGGGATCAAACCCACAACTTCAGGTTGCCGAGGTAGCAGCTTTAACCACTCTACCACTCCTCCACTATAAGTACATAATATGGTACAGACTTGGTCAGCTCTACATCCTTCACGGTATAGCGGCTTAGCCAGCAAGATTAAAAACTGCCTTTGGGCTGGGTATTTCTACTATTCAGTTTTTCCCTCTACCATGAGGTTTCCTCTTACTGTTACCTCACTGGTAAGAGCTTTCCCCAATTCTGGAACATATTGAATGGCATAAAATAGTCATAAGAAAAAATTGTAAAAATAAACGTTGTAAATAGTTAAAGTAGGGGTTCATTCACACCAAAAAATATATAATAACAAGTACAGGACAGTTGACAAAATCATAAATAAACGGAGAAAAATAAACCTCAATTGTGGGTCGCCGGGACTACACAAGTACCCAAAGCTCACCACCTCATCACGGGTTTATAAAAAAACTCCGTACAATTATAAGTTGCTTTCACACTTCAACATCTCTTTAGAAGAATAGTTTTCAAAAAATTCTCAAAGGATTTGAATTTCAACGTCCATAAATTTTCTGTAATTAGGTGAAACAGTCCCAAACTAACTATATTTATGGCAATCAGCTTCAGCTGTAGACAAATTCAAAACAGGGTTTAATAGCGTGGCTGTAAAACCTGCATAATAGCATATATAAGAGAGTTAAACACTCATCTGAAGGAGAATCTTCGTCCCGATAGAAAAGATCTTCTATTTCGCCTGAAAGCAGGCTACTTCAGGGGATTCGTTTACACACGGTTATCTCCACGCTTTCAGCTGCATAGCGGGAGGCCTGCTTCTCTCAAAATGGACCTCATATACAATAATCAGGTGAGTAGAGCCACTAGAGGTCTCTAGCTTCAGACTGGTAGAACCTTAGGGGTCTCTACACATGAAAACATATAATAAAAAGATAATTATGACAAAACAATAAATGAAGGAGTCAGGCTGGAGCAGTGAGGATCACTAGAGGGCTGATTCCAGCATCAGCTGCTCATTGTGTGACTTTGAGCAAGTCACTTATCCTGCCTGTGAAGTCACTTAACTTCCCTGTGCACTGATATAACTTGCATGTGCTTTGGGGCCAGTGACATACCGGTAATATAACCATGTGAACTCTCTCATTACAACCTCCAAAGGGCAGAACCCTAGAACCATAAATAGAATCCATTTTCCCGAGCTGGCCCAGTTAACCTAACATAAAAATTTTATTTAAAACCCGCAATACTGTACAGTTCAATGCAGCTTACAATTCACAAAAAAAAAAACCTGAATAACAGTAACATAGCATCATTCAGGAAGTAATTTAACATATAAAAAAGGTTTTAATAATTTTCTAAAATGAAAGTAAGAGCTTGCAGTGAGCAGCAAAGGCTCCAGTTTGCAGCTTGAAACGATAGTAACCGATGAAGATAAACTTTTATAAAGGCTACCTCTTGTGGTGTGAAAAACAAACACAGATGGTCTACGCAAAGATAGTCTTGAACAAACAAACTGAAATTGATCAGCAAGATATCCCTCATCATCTCTTTGTTTAATCTCTTTGTTTTTTTAAAGGATTTTCATGTTATTCTACATTTCTTCAATGGAGGATGAGATTCACTGCACAAAAGAACTGTTTCTATTTCTATTTTATTTATATACTGCCCATATCCTAAGCGTTTTTTACTGAATAGTAATCAGACACTCTAGATATTTCATGCACCGTGCGAGTAAACATATGTCTTTCTTCTGGCAAATGGAAAGTCAAACTCTTAGCTTGGTAAAGGGCAGTGTCTCTCAAACTGTGTGCCAGGGCACAATAGTGTGCCCTGAAGAGATTCATGGTGTGCCACGAGAGATTCCAGAATTTTACTTTATTTTAAAAAATTCCCTTCATAAGTATAAACTAGAACAGATGACATGCACGTTGCATACGCAAGAGTTTGTCAATGTTATAAGTGTCTGTGTGCGTAAGGATACAACTGCTCAGACAAACATCGTTCTTTGACATGATTGGTCCTTGGAAACTAACAGCAAGTAATTTTATTTTTATATTTTATGTAGTAGTTATTCTAACTTGAGCGACAAAGAAAATCAAGGCTTTGTTACCGTTTGGATCTTCTTATCTTTGTGAACTTGGATTTTCAGCTCTGACAGAAATTAAATCGAAAAAAAAAAAAGAGAACGACTGCAGATGGTGGATGATGAAATGCATGTTTACTTGTCAACTATCGAGCCGCATTTTGAGTTAATTTGCACTCAAAAACAAGCACATCCATCGCATTGATTAGCAATTCTATTCTATCTACTTTAGTTTCACCGTTGTTACAATTACCCATACATGGCTTAAAGAACTTTAAATAAATAACAGTATGTTTGTCTTTGGTCAAGGAGTGGACGATAATTTTGGGTGGAGATATAAGATGGAATGGGGGCTTGTGTTAGGATGGGCAACGGGATGGGGCTTTTGGTTGTGGAGGGGGGGAATTCTGGGGATGGGGGTTTGGATGGAAGGTGACTAAAAATTATGTTACACAGATTGATGATGGGTGTGGGTTATAGTGGATGTTGGGTTTTTTTAGCCGTTAATGGGGACTGGTGGCTGGGACAGTTTCCATTGTTGGATTGGGTTTGATTAATGATCTTTGTAATGTCTTTTTTGGTCAAGTGAATAAATGTCTCTAAAACTTATTAATTGGAATGGGGGGGGATTTCCTCTCCAATGAAAAGGAAAAAGATATTGCAAAGTCTGAATAGACACAAAGCTTCCTGACTGCACAGGAACATGCTAAACTTCATACTTGGTAGGTGGATGATTACATTGAAGCCCTTGCTCTTAATAAAACTTTGGTAGTAGAAAAGATACATGTACATATTGATCCTGTGGGTAGATATAAACTGTGCCGGATGTAAACTGGAATAAACTTTCAGCTAAGACCAGCAGCAGCAGAAGGCTACTAACCTCTAGTGCGCCTGAGGAAACCCGACGGCAACTTTGCAGAATCGGACTCCGATAAAGCTGAATTACTGAACAAATACTTCTGCTCAGTATTTACCTGTGAGATGCTGGGATCCGGTCCACAGCTGCAAACAAGGGAGAGCTCAGAAGACCCGTTCAGGAATTTTGAATTTTCCACCAAAGGCATCTACCAATAATTGTCAAGGCTTAAAGTGAATAAAGCCATGGGACCAGATAAGTTGCACCCCAGAGTGCTTAGGGAATTGAGAGATGTCCTAGTAGAACCATTAGCCAAACTCTTCAATCTTTCCCTGAGCACAGGAAAAGTCCCATTAGACTGGAAAACAGCTAACGTCATTCCGCTTCACAAAAAGGGATGCAGGTCAGAGACTGCAAATTACAGGCCGGTAAGTCTTACATCAATAGTGTGTAAACTTATGGAAACGTTGATTAAACACAAATTAGATACGGTTCTGGACGATGAGAGGCTGAGGGACCCCCATCAGCATGGATTTACAAAGGGAAGGTCCTGCCAATCCAATCTAATCAGCTTCTTTGATTGGGTAACGAAAAAACTAGATAAGGGAGAGTGCCTGGATGTAGTGTATCTGGACTTCAGTAAGGCTTTTGATAGTGTCCCACACCGTAGATTATTGAACAAGATGAGCTTGCTGGGACTAGGAGAAAAATTAACTGCATGGGTTAAAGACTGGCTCAGAGGCAGACTTCAAAGGGTAGTGGTAAATGGTACTCCCTCTGAAACGTCGGAGGTGTTTAGTGGAGTACCGCAGGGATCGGTCCTGGGTCAAATCCTATTAATATCTTCGTATGGGATCTGCCTCAGAGACTTCAGGGTAAAATTGCATTATTTGTCGATGATGCTAAATTATGCAATGTAGTAGGCGGAGGTACCGTGCCCGACACTATGACACAGGACCTACTTTTACTGGAGCAATGGTCTACTATTTGGCAACTGAGTTTTAATGCCAAGAAGTGTAAAGTTATGCACCTTGGTAGCGGAAACCCATGCAGAACCTACACTCTGAACTGTGAGACCTTAACTAGAACTGTTACAGAACGGGACCTGGGAGTAATCATTAGTGAAGATATGAAGACGGCCAATCAAGTGGAGAAAGCTTCATCCAAGGCTAGACAAATACTGGGTTGCATCTAGAGAAGCTTCGTCAGCCGAAAGCCCGAAGTGGTAATGCCACTGTACAGGTCCATGGTGAGACCACATCTGGAATATTGTATTCAGTTTTGGAGGCCACACTATCAAAAGAATGTGCTGATAATGGAATCGGTTCAGCGAATGGCCACTAGGATGGTCTCAGGACTCAAGGATCTCCCATATGAAGAACGCCTAGGTAAGTTGCAGCTATACACTCTCGAGGAACGCAGAGAGAGGGGAGACACGATAGAGACGTTCAAATATGTTACTGGCCGTATTGAGGTGGAAGAAGACATCTTTTTCCTCACAAGACATACGGCGACAAAAGGGCATCCACTAAAAATCAAGGGTGGGAGATTTCATGGTGACACTAGGAAGTATTTCTTCACCGAAAGGGTGGTTGATCGATGGAATGATCTTCCACTTCAGATAATAGAGGCCAACAATGTGCTCGATTTTAAGAATAAATGGGATAAACATGTGGGTTCACTTCGAGGAAGTGCTTAGGGGGGTGGGTTATTCGAGTGGGCAGACTTGTTGGGCCGACAGCCCTTTTCTGCCATCATACTCTATGTTTCTCTATATATTATTGCAAAAGTTAAAATTAATGGGATAGAATTTCTGCTCTGTAACCTATATGCTCCTAATTCTTATAATAATTTTTTTTTTTTTACTTATATACTGAATTACTTAATACAACAAGATTCTTGTCCAGTGATAATAGGGGGTGATTTTAATAGATAAATCTGTTCTTAGGACGAAGGATAGGCTGGACGGTATGAAAGGGGTTCTTTGTTTTGTGATTCTCTCAACTTATTGGATATATGGAGGGTGATGTATCCCATGGATAGGGATTATACTCATTGCTCTAGGGTTCTCGGACTGATTATATTCTTTGCTCAGATGTTTTGTTTCCAAGGGTTCATGAGATGGGTATTGGTCCAAGAGATATATCAGATTATGCATTTGTTTGGGTTATATTTACCTTGACCTCTGAATCATTGGGTACACCACAATGGAGATTTTCTTTAGATTTATATTATGATGAAAAATTTAACGAACATATTCTTGGTTGTTGGAATTCTTATCAGATTAATAACGAACAACATAAGGAAACCCCTGCTTTGTTTTGGGAAGCTGTAAAGGCAGTTTTGAGGGGGGAAATCATTGCTTATTCAAGCCAAAAAAAAGAAAGCTCAGGATAGAGCTATTTTGCGTTTAGAAAAGCAGATAATTCAAATTAGACGACATCATGCCAGATGTCCTACGGAGGAGAATAATGCTCAATTATTGGTTATACAACTTCAATTGAATGAGCTTTTGCATCAACGGGCTATTACATCAGTTAAATACTATCAATATAAGTTATACAAATATGGTAATAAGACGGGCGCATTGTTGGCTCGTTTGGTTTGAGGTGCAAGTAGCTCTTCTAGAATTTTGCAAATTCTAGAAAGATACAAAAGATAAGGATATTGGTAAAATATTTCAAGATTCTTCTTCTTCCTTGTTTGCTTCTAGTCATGATGAAGGATTATCTAGTGATACTTATTTATCTAGTTGGAATTTACCTAGTATTGGCCAGGATGACCAAGTTAATTTGAATCATCCTATTGGGGAGGAAGAATTGTTATTAGCTATCCAACAAAGTCCATTATGTAAAGCACCGGGATTGGATGGGTTTAGGGCTGAGTTTTATAAGCTTATGGGACAAAATATTGCATCCCCTTTGGTTTCTATGTTTAATAATCAGATTAAAGAACAGATTTTACCAAAAACACTCTGTCAAGCTCAAACTATAGTTTTTCCAAAGTCAGGGAAAGAGGGTAGAATCTTATAGAACGATTTCTCTTCTTTGTTATGAGGCAAAATTGTTGGCTAAGATCTTGGGTAATAGATTGGCAAAATTATTGCCTGATT
This sequence comes from Geotrypetes seraphini, assembly GCF_902459505.1. NCBI lineage: Eukaryota > Metazoa > Chordata > Amphibia > Gymnophiona > Dermophiidae > Geotrypetes > Geotrypetes seraphini. The sequence goes on along the minus strand of NC_047086.1, from coordinate 207,654,426 downwards.
TGATTGCTGAACCTCAGGTAGGGTTTGCAAAGGGACGAACAGCTGTTAAGAATATTAGATCAATTTTGTCTTCTTTGGAATTGTCTCATTTTAAGAATACTCCTTCATTACTGATTAGTTTTGATGCTGAAAAAGCGTTTGATAGAGTCAGATGGGAATTTCTTTTTGTTGTGCTGACTAAATATGGTATTACGGGGTTTATTCAAGAAGCTATTAGAACTTTATATTCGGATGCACAGGCTAGGGTATGTGTAAATGGAAGTCTTTCAGAATTTTTTTCTGTGGGTCAGGGAACATGACAGGGGTGTCCTTTATCTCCACTACTGTTTATTTTAACTTTGGATCCATTAATTCGAGAAATTCTTTCTAATAATGACATTATGGGGGTAACTATTGGGGCTTCTACCTTTAAAATAGCTGCATTTGCGGACAATATTCTAGTACACTTAACAAATCCCCAATTATCGTTGCAAACCTTATTGGAAAGTTTCACAGAATTTGGAGATTTTTCTGGATTTAAATTAAATATGGATAAATCCGAGGCTATAGCTATGAACGAAACCCTACATAGACAGTGGGGGTCCAGGTTTTTCCATTACAATGGACGGAGAGTCAATTTAAATATCTTGGTATTTATTTACCGGTGGATCCTAGAATGTTATATAAAGCTAATATCCCTGTTTTGTTCAAACTCTCAAAACAAAAATCACAAAAATGGCAGAATTTGCCTTTATCTTTGGGGGTAGGGTAGCTTTATTTAAAATGATTCTTTTTTCAAAATGGCTATATATTTTTCAGATGCTTCCTTTGGAAATAATTAATGGAGATTGGCGTAAGTTCCGAACAATTCTTACAAAATTTTGTTGGGTGGGTAAAAAACCAAAATTATCTTTTGATATATTATTGGGATCGGGGATGAGAGGTGGACTAGGACTTCCTGATCTTCGTATCTATAATTGGGCTTGTTTGTTAAGACATATAAGGGATTGGGTTCTTGGGGGTGATTTGTTTACTCCTTTATCTTATGACAAATCATTTTTTCATCCCTTTCATTTATTTTATTTAATTCAAGTGCCTAGGTCAAGATTACCAAATCCTCTGAGATGTAATTCTCTGAAGTGATACACAACATTTGGCTGGAAATTTCAATACAAAAGATGCACCCAAAGCCAAAGTTCTTGGTTTATACAGCAGGAATTCTTTTCGCCTCTTTTGTGTCACATAAGCAATATTTGGAAAGATCTGAATTGTCGAACCAAAGAACTTAACATAGTAATATAGTAGATGACAGCAGATAAAGACCCAAATGGTCCATCCAGTCTGCCCAACCTCATTCAATTTAAATTTTTTAATTTTTTTCTTCTTAGCTATTTCTGGGCAAGAATCCAAAGCTCTACCCGGTACTGTACTTGGGTTCCTACTGCCGAAATCTCTGTTAAAACCTACTCCAGTCCATCTACACCCTCCCAGCCATTGAAGCCCTCCCCAGCCCATCCTCCACCAAATGGCCATATACAGACACAGACCGTGTCTGAAGTAAAATCTAAAAACCAAGTCTCTGTCATACTCTAAGGCAAACGTCACCAGGAGAGTAATCCTTTCTGTGACCTGAGGTGTAATTCTTTTTTGATTCCTTTGATGTCAGTTTGGGATAGATTGTTGAAATTATGGGCATATCATCCCAGTGTAACTGATTTTTTACCTATTCAAGGAAATGGAGATTTTACACTGTGAATGAATTATGGGATTTTCCAATGTTGGGGAAGTAAGGGTGTTCATTATATTGCACAGGTTTTGGACGAGACGGGGAAGATGAGGAGATTTCCAGACCTTTCCTTAACCATAGAAAGTGGACCTAGGTCGTTATATGGATATATGCAATTGGAACATTATGTTAGTTAGATAAGAAGATCAGGCCTTTCTTATGGAGTTCGTGAAAGGCTTCTCAATTTTTTCAATCAATGTACGGATGTTCCAATTTCTGTATCTTTGTTGCATAAGTGGTGGTAGAGTTTAATTCCAAATCAAACATATGATAGGATTTTACAAAATTGGAGTGATGAGTTAGGGATCCAAATATCGCTTCCTGATTTTGTTCAAGCTATTCATCGGTTACCTAAAATTGTTACAGGCTATGTTTGGAGGGAATGTACCTATAGAATATTACATAAGGCATATTTCTCACAAGTACAAGCTTTCATGTGGGTTTATTAAGTTCTCCTAATTGTATTAAATGTGATAAAGTTCTTAATATACTATCTCATGCTTTACGGCAATGTCCACTTATTAAGTCATTCTGGTCTGCCATCCTATTTTATTTGGGTTCATTATGGGATAGTTCATTAGTGGAATCCCCAAGGGGGGTGTTATTTGGTAAAGCTGCTGCATGTGGGGTATATGGACAAGGGAGATGCATTTTATTTCAAAAGGCATGTATGATTGGTCATAAATGTATTTTGCAATATTGTTACAGAAAGAACCTCCTAGTTTTTAGCATTGAAGGAACCAACTCCATCGTTTACTTTTATTTGAGGTTTGGGAGGTTCGTAGTTTTTCTAGATGAACTCGTCTCTGTATGAAAATCTGGGACCCCTATATTCAAAATCTTTCCTCTAGAACACAAAGTATGAGTCTTAATGATTTACATTGAAGCTATGGAAACATTCATTGGATCCCAATACCTGGCAATTTGTGTCACCTTCCATTTGGGGGGGAAGGGAACAGGAGGGTGTAGGGGTAAGATGGAATAGGTCAAATTGAAATATTTTTTGGAGGGATGATAGTAATATGTATGGAAATATCTGAATTGTGAAATATTGGTAATGGAATTTCTTTGTCTATTATTGTATATTTGCTTAATTCCTTCAATACAATGTTATAAATTGGAAATAAAAAGAATGAGAGGGGGAAGGGGAAAGGGGGAAGGGACAGGGGGGTGTAGGGGTGGGATGGAATAGGTCATATGGAAATATATTTTGGAGGAATGATAGTAATATGTATGGAAATATCACAATTGTCACGCTTCATTGTCTTGCGTTCAAATGTCTGCACGTATTTGACTGTGCGCATTTGTTTTGCGCGGATTTGACTTGCCACCCCGAGGGTCGGATTCTCTAATATCGCTAGTAAAATCTGACTGCTCAGTGTTGCAGCCGTAAATGTAACGATTTCAAAAAGACGAGTCATTTTCAAAGAACTGCGCATGCAAATGAGGTTCACAGAGGGTTGCCAAATTTACATGAGATGAATCGCTGGTGATCGGCACATGTGCATAAAAGTCCATGGAAAGAAGTGTAAATGTGTGCAAATTGGGAAAAAGTTACACCATAGGCACACATATCGTGGGCATGCCTTATTGGTGTGCAATATACGAGGGCTGTTCAAAAAGTATTAGGCCTTAATTTTTCTTGTGTAAACAAATAAAGCTAAAGAGGTATGGTTTGGTGCAAGTATTGTCACAAACCCGAGCCCAATGCCGGCCTTGTGTCGGGGAAAAATCGTAAAAAGCTACCCCTGAAACTGGTCCGGGCTAATCACTTTGTCCCTGTTAGGCAGGAACAGGACCAGGAAGCACAGGCTGTGTTCAGACCTGACTTAGAACATAGCCTGGTGAAAACTGGAAGGGCCCCTTTAAGTCCTCCATTTTGTAAGAGGCTGGCTAAACAGGGCAGAAGGCAGCCTCAGCTGAAAGAAGGCCGGCCCTTGAGTAGGACTGGGCGGGGCACAGCAGCCTTGGAGCATTTGGAGAGCTGGCTGTCCAAGAGAAGGGGAGAAACAGGAGAAGCTCTCAGGTGGAAGGAGCCTCCAATTCCTCCAGAGTCAAAAGGATGTGGAAATGCTGGACACAGTGTCAGAAGGAACAACCCTGGTAAACCCGGAACATGAAGCAATGGATTGGAGTGCTTTACCAGAGGTGGGACTGTCTGAGGAAATGGATGTTAGTTAATCTTGAACGTGTGTTTGGCATAGCTGGCTTGGAGTTGATTTTTTTTCTTTCTGGGTTTATTTTTTAAATATTTCCATTGTCTCTGGGACACTAAGGACTTGTCCTGAGCATGCTAGCCAAGGAAGGTGTGCTAACAAAGTGTTTTGTTTGCTTGGAAGTTTTTTTTTCAAGATGGCTGCAGCAAGCCATGATTAGGCTGCATTGAAACAACGGAAGCAATATCTCTCTTAGAGTGGGAATATCCTGAAGGCTAGGGCAGGATCTGCCCAACATCTTAGTGGAGGGATTGCGGGTTATTTTGCTCTTTTTCAACAAGGGGCCGTTTTTGGCAAATCCGCCAACCTTCTGCCACTGCACTCGGAAGGGAAGTACTATAACATTTCAGCGTGTTATGCTTTGTTTTTGTTGCTTTGCACTGAAGACTTTTTGAGAGACTGAATTGAATGCTATGCCATTACTCTCAAGATGAACTAAGACTTTCCTGGGACATAAGATAAGGGTTTTGAGAATATAACCAGACCAGGCTGGTATGTGCAGCATTATTTTGTTTCTGTCATTATTATTACTGTTGGACTTTTGTTTTCTTGCATTTTTGGTTTTTGTCCTCACTGAGGAATAAGTAAATTTGATTGCTTTGCTTTATTACCTACCTGTGTGAAGCCATATTGTTTTTGAACAGAGGATTAGTATATCCACAACAGGGTCTTCCTCCCTCTTGGGGGAAGCACGCTGAAGGAATTTTGTAAGCGTGTGCCGGTTACCACTAGTCTTGAGGGCCGGCCACGCTACAGTATGTAGGCAACCCTAATGCACATGATTGAATTTTTTTCTAATTACAGAAGCTGTCAGTCGCCGGCAGACCGCTGATGAGTGAGGAAGTATAAGTGAGCGCCGTTGGATTTTCGTTTTTAGCAAAATGACAGAAAAAGTTGAACAATTCTACTGCATTAAATTTTGTGTAAAGCTTGGCGATTCCCAAGTGAAAACGATCCGCAAGATTCAACAGGCCTTCGGGGACGAAGCAATGGGCACCACACAGATAAAGGAGTGGTACAACCGCTTCAGAGATGGCCGCACATCAGTGGAGAGTGAAGCACGTTCTGGTAGGCCCTCAACATCCGGAAATGAGATCGTCATTGACCAAGTGAGGCATGGTTCATCACAAGTACGCATCGCACGGCACAAACTTCACCAAGGGGTACTACCAAGAGGTTCTGCGTCGCCTTCGTTACGTTGTGAGACGCAAACGGCCGGACCTGTGGGCAGTGGGAAATTGGCAGCTCCATCACATAGCGCACCTGCCCATGCTTCACATTTGATACGGAGTTTCCTGGCCAAACACAACACACCTATGATTCCTCAGGCTCCCTACTCTCCCGACATGTGACTTCTAGCTTTTCCTCAATCTGACAATGCCCCTGAAAGGGACCAAATTTAAGTCAAGAGAAGACATCATGCAGAATGTGATGGACCAGTTGCGAGCAATCTCAAAAGAGGCGTTCCAGCGCTGCTTCCGAAAGTGGCAGAACCGCTGGAAGAAGTGTGTGGCAGCCCAAGGGGACTACTTTGAAGGAGATTAGTATAAGATTGTTGTATCTGAATATGAGTATTATTTTTTTTATGAATTAAGGTCTGATACTTTTTGAACAGCCCTCTTATGCACACATCATAGATGTACATCACCTGCGGATGTTGTGTCAATCATAGGTGTACCAGCGCTATTGGATGGAGGGGAAGGGAGGTGCGTCAGCTTTCAACAAGCAGCATAAGACACAACTTTAGTACACATGCTCGAGATGTGTGCTTTTGAGATTTTTTCCCCCCGAAACTATTATACAACTATATTGCTTCAATTTATGTGAATGGTGTATTTTTAAAAAAAATCTTATCATGAGCTATAGCCAGAAACATATGCCTGAGACGCGTTTTTCACAGTACTGGCAACTCTGGACCAGCTGGTAATTTTTGATTGTCAAAAGCTGGCACCGCACTCGGAGAATCACCCAGAGTGCCCGTTTAAATATTAATAAGCCCATTTTATTACCATTTTAATATTTATGACCTCTTTGTAATACATTTACATGGCAGAGTTGGAGGCTGCTAGGAAGCTCGGAAAAGATCACGGGTGAGCCGTTCTGATAATCACATGGTAAAATACTGCCACGCTAAACCAGCTGCAGCCAGTGTAGCGATCATTGTTAAAGGCAGGGTAAGTTTTGAGAATCTGACCCTGAGTGAGTGGATTTTGTGCCAGTCAGCCTTCTAGTTCTGATTGCACAGGCTCTGCCTTCAACCAATCCAAATGCTAATACATTTGTGTAGCCCACTGATGCTCATAACCAAACATAGGGTTATAAAAGTAACCCTACTAGGGCTGCCCTGGGCAAGAAGGGATTACACAGTTCTTTCCTCAGGTTTTTCAAACTTGATCAAAGATTCTATGCAGAACTATTTACTACTTCTTCAGGTATCCAAATTTTCCTTTAATCTCACATAGGCAGATGGTATAGTCCTTTCATACTTCTCACACTCTTTGACTTCTCCTGGAAAGCACTTCTGAAAAATAAAGTCTCTTTCTTCTCTTTTTGATGAACCTTTTAGGCTCCCTTTTTCACCTCTGGTGTGTCTGCTCTGTTGCAAACGTTTGTTCAGACTTGGCATTGCAGGAGTCTCCCTCTGTACTACTAGGGTTACCATATTTTACAAAGGAAAACTCTGGACACATAACCCCACCCCATTCTGCCTCCAGCCCCATCCAGTTCCGCCTCTGGCCCTGCCCAGATCTGCCCCAGCCCTACCCCCAGCAAGCCCCCTCTCTTCTGCGATGAGCTCCGGTTGCATCTGAAGGGCCTAGAACAGGGGTCTCAAAGTCCCTCCTTGAGGGCCGCAATCCAGTCAGGTTTTCAGGATTTCCCCAATGAATATGTATGAGATTTATGTGCATGCACTGCTTTCAATGCATTTCATTGGGGAAATCCTGAAAACCCGACTGGATTGCGGCCCTCAAAGAGGGACTTTGAGATCCCTGGCCTAGAGCATGCTTGGATGTGTGTAACGTCATTCGTGCATGCTCAGAGGCCCTCTATATACAGACGGAGTTTGTTGGGGCTTTCCAAAACCCGGACAAATGCCAGATTTTGAAAAGCCTGTCTGGGTTTTCCTGGATGTCTGCTAACCCTATGTACTAGGGCTCTGGTGGGAGATCAGATTAACCAAAAGCCTTGAATTCCTTTCTTTCTTCCTCCCCTTTTATACCTCCCCTCCTCCCACTCAGGCAAAGAGGCCTCCAACTCCATCCACTGCTCTTCACAATCCACACACTCACACAACTCAGTGACTCCCGGCAAAATCCTACACCCTTCACTCTGTAGCAGAGGCATTTTTCATAGGGTTACCAGACATCTGGATTTACCGGGATGTGTCCTCATTAGAGGACTGTCCAGGCATCTGGACGGGTTTTCAAAACCATTGACATCATTGCATCGAATCCATGCATGCGTAGATACCCTCCAAACACAGCCCTGAAGAGATGAAGTTTGTATGGGACAGGGTTATGGTAAAAAAAGGGCGGGGCCATGGACAGAACAGAGCAGGATTGGGGTGGAACAGAATAGGCCACACATCCTCATTTTGGAGGACAAAATCTGGCAACCCTAATTTTTCAGGGAAGTCACACTTGTAAGCCTCTTGGAGCAAGTATATATTATACCCAAATACTTAGCATCACTGTACACTACTGGGTATTTCCATTCAGTACTGCTATAAAAGTAAGTATTATTAAATACAGTATTAAACAGGCTTAGGAAGCTATCGTTTTAGATAAAAGAGAAGGAATTTTTCCATGAGGATTACTCACTAATTATTGCTCCACATTACTCACAACCCAATAATTCTGATAATTTTGCATCTCATCTTCATGAAGTACACACTCATTTTGTCAGTATAATTGTGAATTACCTCACTCTTAAGTAGAAATCATACATTTAATTGAAGAATTCTGCTAATTCGTAGCAAATATCTTATGTTGATTAAAAATAAACTAATTTAATTTCACAGTAGAAATGTCTGCTTTATTTCAATTAACAATACTGTAATGGAGTGTGTTTTGGCTTTCTCCTTCAAGATTTCTCAGTTTAGCTTAGCAGAGCCTCTAGCTTTTGTCCCAATTCTCTGGTCTTAGGGAGGTGTGAGTCTCTCATACTTATGGTCTGAAACTCCAGGCCTAGCTTCTTTTCTGCCCCTCCTGGGCCTACCATATCTGGAGTTCCACTGCTTCTTCGGTACGCTTCATGTTCTTGAGTCCATTAGCTTCTGGACTAGTCAATTCTGACTATCTCAAGGTCATACGGCCACTAGGATGCTAATGCTTCCTCATTCATGTTGCCTCAGTTTTGCTGGCAAGGGGGAGATGGGGGGGGGGGGTAGGAATGCAGCTAGCTGTCCACATATCTAAGACAGCCAGGGGCAATTAATGGTTGCTGATGTTCAGGCAAGCATGGAGGGCCCACCAAATGGTTAATGCTGCCCTGGCAAGAGCTGTTGTATCTCAACAAAGATTTCCTAAATGGATGAATTCTGGTATTTTGTCTAGTTCAACTTCCTTTAATTTGATTGCTGTGTTATCCTGCTACATCATCTTTTGCTTTATGTAGTTTACCCACTCTATTCATTAAAATGCATTATTCTCTTTCTCTTGGTCTGCATTCCCTGAAGAGAACTTACCAACGAGGCTACATCATCTGCAAAAACCAAGTCCTCTAACTGCATGTTTTCAAGCCATTTGACTCCTACATTAAAATATAGCAGCAAATTAGAATACAGGCCTACACTGGGAGAGACAGAGACCAAGGGGAAACAACCAAAAGAAAACAAACAAACATGCCTTCCTGGTCACTCCATCTGTGTCCTAGGAAAAAGAGGATTCAGAGAACAAAATCTTCAGACCATTCTTGAATTTCATAAAAGAGGTTTCCAAATAAAGCGGACGGAGAAGAGAGTTCTCAGTTATGGCTCCTACTCTCTACAATTCTCGTCCTCTATATCTCCGTACTTCTTAACTTTCAAAGCTCAATTAAAAGCCTACTATTTTTCACAGGCTTATACGTACATAGCTTTTTTTCTTGCTTGCAATGAGATCATTCTTGTAATGATTGCTCTATCCTAATTTTCCTCATGTTCTTACCCTGCCTTCTTTTTTCCTTCTTCCTTTAAATATTGTAACATTTCCTTATCGTTTCTTCCCTACATATTCCAGTAGTGTCAGTAATGTCACTGTTAATTTATACTTTTTGTGTGTGTTTTTATCCCTTAGCCCCTGCTTTTATTGTACCTGCTTAGACTTCAACCATGGGTTTATATTGGCAGTATATCAAATAAATTTAACTTGAACTTGACACACTCTTAATGAGTGAGAGAAGGGGCTCAAACAGTATAAAAGTGAGAGATCTTTCAAAATACTGAAAGGATTCGACAAAATAGAGCAGGGAAAGCAGTTATTTACAATGTCCAATGTGACACGTACAAGAGGACATAGACTGAAGCTGAGGGGGGACAGGTCCAGGACGAATATCAGGAAGTTCTGTTTCACGCAGTGAGTGGTGGACACCTGGAATGCTCTCCCAGAGGAAGTAATTACAGAATCCACCGTTCTAGGATTTAAGGGTAAACTAGATGCACATCTCCTTAAGAGTGGCATAGAGTGATACGGGTAAGGGTAAATTAGATGCACATCTCCCTTGAGAAGCATACAGTGATATAGGGACTAAAACTATGCCAGGGTACACCTGGCAGGATCACCGGACTTGATGGACCCAGGGTCTGATCCGGAGATGGCAATTCTTATGTTCTTATGTTCTAATGAGTGAGAGAAGGAGCTCAAAGAGTGAGATCCTTCAAATGAGTGCAACACACTTCTAATTAGTGAGACTTATGAGTAATATCTATGGTATTGTTGCAGAGATCTATAAAAGAGGTACTGTAGTGGGAGCCAGGACACTTCTTGTTTCCTATCTATTGGAACCTGATAGGGATTGGATATTACATTTGTATTTTTGTCATAGGAATTATTTATTTCTTGGAAAGCAGATCTGGGTGATTCTGGATGTATCTAAGGGTACCCAAATCAGGAAGATGGCTTTATTGTCTATGTCTAGGCATATCCAGTATTAGTTACAAAATTGTATTGGTGATTTCCCTATAAAGGTTGCATGACATATACTACTACTACTAGTATTAATTATTTCTATAGCACTACCAGACGCACGCAGCACTGCACAGAGTTACAAAGACATACAATGCTTCCCCGAAATTTGCGGGGCTCCATTCCAGGAACCCTCGCGAATTTCAAAAAACCACTTTTGTGGTTTTTCGCCTGTCAAAAGGCAGGGAAGGCAAGAGAGGGCAGCTGGAGCGCTGGCGGGTGAAGAAAATCACTTGCGGTCTGCTCCGACCCCCTCCCCCTCTTCCTGTAGTAAAGTCAGGCTACACCAATCAGGAGCTGTTTTGACACACAGCTCCTGATTGGTGTAGCCCGACTTTATTACAGGAAGAGGCGGTCGGAGCAGACCGCGAATGAGTGAGTCTGCGATTTGCGAACCGCGAATTCACAGGGGAACACTGTATACTGATGAGATGCTTATTTTCACCGATCCCAAACAGCTTAGACGTTTTTTGAATGCCAGGACCTCACTAGGTAGGATGAGTTGAACGTATGAAGATTGACATATGAGATAATAATATTAATTACCTGCTTAATTGATTTGAAACAGTTTCTTTAGATTGCTTGTCTAATGGATTCCCTCTTCATTGTGGGCTTTTTGGTGGGTTGTTAACTGCATCTCTTTGTTTTTCTTTCTTTGTTTCTTGTCTGCCCTTGTTTTCTAAATCAAGTTCTTTCTTGATCGTTATTGTTTAAATGTTCATAAATATAAAATCAAAAAAGAAAGATGCAATCCCAAACAAGGGATATAGGGATGTATCCTGCATGGAGCAGCAGGTACAACTCTAGCTACCTTATTGAGCAGACTAGATGGTCCATACTAGATTGACCATACTGTCATTGTTTAATATGTTTCTGATATTTTGCATCACAGTGGATGGAAGGACTGGAGCATCCTGCTAGGCCAGGGGTATCCAACCTTTTGGCTTCCCTGAGCCGCACAAACACTAACACTAGCTGATGAGCAAAAAAAAGGTTGTGCAGGTCCCAAATTTGCAATCACTAATATAGAAGATGTAAATATCTAATAATAAACCTTCATTAAAGGGACACTGTGGAGAGGAACCCAAAAAAGCAGCAATACTTACTCTGACTGAGTGATCCTCCACATGCACGGCTGACAGTGGGAGCAGCCACAGGCTTCCACATCCCCATTCTGATGAGCAAGGATACGCGCTCCTGGTTCCCCCATTCACTTCTATTACAGCTATGGTGAGCCTCTTCAAAGGTGAGCCTCATCAAGGTAAATATTACTGCTTTTTTGGCCTCCCACTTTGAGCTTAGGCTCCCTCAAAATGAACATCTCCTCTGCTGTAGCTAGTAGGGATCCCCAAACCTCACAACTGATGGCCACCTCCTCCCCTTCCAACTTCCCAAGTTCTGCAGCTGACAGCAATATTGCAGAACTGCTGCCTTCCCTCCTCCCTGCCCCCCCCCCACCTTGGCTTTCATGCATGCATGCATGAAAGCAGTGGCAGCTTGAGGATATTGTCATTGGACACAAAGCTTGGAGATTTGGGGTTGTTAGACTGGAGGAAGATGTCTTCAGTTGGCAGGGCTTGAGAATCCCCAGTAGCTCAAGTATTTATAAATTGCACTCAAGCAGGGAGAAACTTTGGTGACCATCCACTAATTTTGGGCTCCAGTCCCTCCCCCAAATCAGCTGTATATGACTACACCACTGAATACAAAAATAATTGTGATGTACATATCCCAAAGCTAACATATTCCAATTAATAAATTCAAAATAAAACAATTTTTTCTACCTTGTTATCTGGATGTTTTGTTTTTCCATCATCTTGGTCTCAGTTTCTCTTTCTCCTTTTTCTCTATCTTCAACTAATTCTGTTTCCAGTGTCTGCTGTCCATTTTTTTCTCCTCTTCTCTCGTTCCATTTCCTTTTTATGCCTGTCTCCAATGTATTGATTTTTTCCTTTCAGCTTTCTTTTTTTTTTTGGGGGGGGGATATATGTTTATTGGAGGAACAGTGCATCATTGGACGTGCAGTGTGGGGTCGATACTGGCCTATCTACAGCTTAGCAGTTTCAGCTTTCTTAACTTTTTCTTTTCTTTTTTGCCTCTGTCCACTCAAATCTTGCCTTCTTTCTCACCCTTCTTCTTTTTAAATGTTCAGCTACCTCTCAGTTCTCCATCTTCTCTCAGTCCTTAGCTCTCCCATTTCCCATCTCACTCCTTTCCTAGCCTCCTATATCTTTCTATCTACTCCCCATTACCACATTTCTACCACTGTACTCACTGCTTTCTCACTCATCTTGTCATCTCCCTTTTGACCTCATCCACATGGCTCACCACTTTCAGAATCACCGTCCCTCTCTCCCCTGGTCAGGCTATAACTCCCTGTCTCTTTCTTTCCATCTCTTAGCAACTTCTTATCCCAGCTTTCTTCCCTCTTGCCCTCCTATGGGCCCATCTCTGTTTCTCTGTTCCCATGGTCCAACATTTTGCTACCTCTCTTTTCTTTTTTTTTTCTTCCCTCCCCCCTTGATGTTGAACAATGAAATGGAGGGGGAAAAAGAGAGATGCTGCATCTCTCTGCCTTCCATCCACAGGCCTACCATTTCTCCCTCTCTTCCATCCCCAGATTCAATTTCTCTCCCTTTCTCTTCCCAACTGCCCCATCCCTTCTCTCCCCCTCCCTGCCTGCCTCCCTTCCCCAGGTCCACCATTTCTCCCTTTCTCTTCCCAACAGTTCTCCCTTCAAGTATCTCTTTACCTCTTCCTCCATACCACCCCAGGTCCAACTTCTTTCCCTTCAGGCCATTGCCCACCATCTCTCTCTGTCCTCTGTTTCTGGCCTCATAAGCTCTCCCCCCACACCCAGTCTAGCACTTCTTTTAATACCCTCCCCCTCTGTACTTAAAAAAAAATTAAAAAGTCCAGGAGGCTTCCTCAGCCCAGTATGCTCTCCCCCTTCTCTCCATGCCCATGCATCTCTACCTCACTCCTCTCCCACCACCATGTCCAATAATTCTCTCTCTCTCCCTCCCTCCTCTCTCTGCCCAACAGAGAGAGGATGTCAGAGGGAACTTTTCTGGGTCAGCCGCAGGAGGCACGTAGGAGCAGCTGCCCGTGGTTTTGAGCGAATATTGCAGCAAGACAGAGGAGGGAGCTAGCAAGAATGTAAACACTCGGGGATGGCAGAGGAAAACGCTGCATTGCCCTTGAGCGGGGCTTCACGAAATACCTCACAGGGCCGTGGGTTGGCCGTGGCTAGGCCCAGCATCCTCTCAGTGAGCCTGGCCTGACAGAAATAATCCCATTGAATTTGAGCCAGATTTATCCCTATATGCAACCACTAGATGGTGCTAGATATCAACTCAGAGGACTGTTTCTCCCTTAATAGTATCAAAAGAAACTATGCAGAAACTTCTATCTTAATAGTATCAAAAGAAACTATGCATATCACAATATCCATCTTTATACGTGCAAACTGGCTCCAGTTTTTCTGGCTGGACTAAACTGTTCCTGACTTTAGCTCATCGTAGGTTTCCCAAAACAAAACGGGGATAAATCAAACACTGTAAACCCAAGTGTATAATACTATAAATAGATCAAGTGAATATTCTCTAGGTATATATCAAAATATTCACAACATTTACTAAGTAAAAACATCCTGTCAGTGAACTAAAAAGCCCACCTTTGAAAACGGCTCAAGTTCTCAATCATTGCACAACAGTAAGTATATAAAGTGCTTTTTATCAAATATATTTAAATGGAAAGACAAAAAGTCAATTCACCACATCAAAAAGTTGTTTTTTTTTTTTTTTTAAATTTAGCTGCATGTAAACATGTGAATGAGTACAAATGGGTCTTAGGACCTGAGACCCATTTGTACTCATTCACACATTTACATGCAGCTAAGTTTGGAATTTTTTACTTTTTGATGTGATGAATTGACTTTTTGTCTTTCCATTTAAATATATTAAGTAATTTGATAAAAATCACTTTATACATTACATTATATTACAGATTTCTATTCCGCCATTACCTTTCGGTTCAAAACGGATTACAAAAAGAGTTATGGAAGAAGGGTTACAACGTTAGATCAGAGAAGGTTTCCAAGAGAGAGAAAAGTAGGATCTGGGGTTAGGGAGGGGATGGTAAGAGGGGGTTAAGCTTTATCATGGTATTAAAATATATAGAAAGGGGCAAACACTTTAAGCAAAAATACTTAAAGAATAGTGACTAAAGAAATGTTGCACAAACGAAAAAGACACTACATCACAATTGCATTAGTATTGCTATGTTGCTCATATAACATTCAGTAGAACTCTGCTCAGAGACATGAAGGCAATTTGTTCCGCCTCACCACCCAATCATTGCAGTGTTCAAAAAATGTGTATATAAAGAGCCTTGCTTTCTCTTGTATAATGATAGCTATAACAGCTATGCTAAGCTTTCCATCCAAGTAATAAATGTTTGAAAAAGTAGTTTGAAAATTTAACTTTAGTGTGTGGCTGGTTCCGACGTGCCACGTTTCGACCCTGCGTCAGGGAACCGGCAGCAAGAATAATTACAATGAAGGTGAAAGCTCTGAAATGGAACGACATAAATTAAAACCTACATAAATAGATATGATAGTATTAAAGGTTGTAGGTTTTGATTTATGTCGTTCCATTTCAGAGCTTTCACCTCCATTCTAATTATTCTTGCTGCCGTTTCCCTTACGCAGGGTCGAAACGTGGCACGTCGGAACCAGCCACACACTAAAGTTAAGTTTTTCAAACTACTTTTTCAAACATTTATTACTTGGATGGAAAGCTTAGCATAGCTGTTATAGCTAGCATTATACAAGAGAAAGCAAGGCTCTATATATACACATTTTTTGAACACTGCAATGATTGGGTGGTGAGGCGGAACAAATTGCCTTCATGTCTCTGAGCAGAGTTCTACTGAATGTTATATGAGCAACATAGCAATACTAATGCAATTGTGATGTAGTGACTTTTTCGTTTATCATGGTATTAAGCTTTATTAAGGGATTATATACTCACTGTTATGCAATGATTGAGAACTTGAGCCGTTTTCAAAGGTGGGCTTTCTAGTTCACTGACAGGGTGTTTTTACCTTGTAACGGTTCTCTGAGCACAATATAAGTGTGATTTAGTAAATGTTATGAATATTTGATATATGCTCAGAGTGTATTCACTTGATCTATTTAGCTCTTCGTATCCATGGTAGTTCTGGTCTCCTTAAGAAAAGTGAGACTGTACTGTAAGTACATGCTTGCAATTCAGTAAAGCCAGGACTGGATCAGCTTGTCCTGAGAAGCAACATAGCAGGGAAAAGGGCAAAATGCTGGACAACTAGCAAGCATATACTGTAGCTTCTGTCCAGAGCTCAACTGAAGGCTTCTGAGTACAAACGCTGAAGAATGTACATCTGGAATGTCCTTCTGGTAGTTTTTATTTCTTTTCTTTTTGGTTTTAAATCTGCCTGCTGACTGGATGTTGCAGCTTTTTGTTGTTTTTTTTTATATCCACTTGAATGACTTTGAACTTCAATGAGTATTCCCTTTGAGACAGCTTCAAAAGAGGGAAACGCAGGACCAGCATCAGAATTTGTTAAAAGGAAATGGTAAGATCAGTCTAGAATGAAAACCTCTCTCAGGTTTGATAAAGAATTAGCATTCTGTTTCTATAGATCCATGTCTACACAATACTCCAGGTGCAATGGGGCAGTTCTACAATGTATTTATTTATTTAAATTATTTGAGTGAAATAGTGTGGTTCCACCTATCAAACCTTTTAAGGCAGAACACAAAATAACACTCATAAAATCATCACAAACTAAAACATAATCTATTCTAGAACAAATCACAGACATAATAAGATAAAGACAAAACACAACTATGCATCATAATAGTTCAACTGATCTGATATTTATACTAGAGAAAGATAAGGGGACAAATTTTTCCCTGTCCTCGCGGGAACTCATTTTCCCATCCTGTCCTGGAGAGTTCTTTTCCTGTCCCTGCCCCATTCCTGCAACACTGTCCTCATCTGCACAAGCCTCAAACACTTTAAAATCATAAGTGTTAGAGGCTTGTGCGGTTAAGGTTGAAAGTACAAGAATGGGGCAGGGACAGCAACAAAACTTGCGGGGATGGGAGGGGAAATTGATTTCCTGTGGGGATGGAGAAAAATTTGTCCCTGTATCATTCTCTAATTTATGTTAATTATTTATTTATTGCTTTTAAAATTTTCCAAGAAACCTCTTGTACAGAATATTGAAAATAGGAGAAATAACATATTTAAACAGAACAAAGTCTCAATTAGGCAATAACATTCTTATTCAATACTATTAATCCCATAATATGGATCCAAGAATTCCAGTGAGCGCTAATGAAAATTAAGTCATATTATTAACAAGAAAAGCAAAAAATCTGACTGCAGTAGAGGAGTTTACTTAATTACTTTACTATTGATGTTATTTCATTTACCCCTTCCAGGCGTTTCGTAGAGAGGAACCCTGTTAGTTGAGAAGGTCAAAGAATACATATGTGTTGGATCTATATTTAACAATACATTTACAGGGATATCGTAATATAAAATTACCTCCCATCTTTGTTACCCCTGGTTTAAGGGGCAGGAATTGTCGTCTACGTTTTTGGGTGTCCTTAGTCACGTCCGGGAACATTTGTATCTTTAGTCCCAAAAATTCTTTATGTATATTTTTAAAGAACATTTTTAATAACCAGTCTCTATCCAGTAATAAAGCCACTGTTAATATTAATGTAGCAGGTTTTACTATATCTTTCAATGATGTTTCTAGGATTGCAGCAGTGTCCATTTGTAGATCTTGCTTTAAAAGAGGAAAATCTTCTTGTTCTTTTACTGGTAGGTAGAATATTTGTGCAAAGGGAGGAAGCATTTCTTCTGATATATTAAAATTTTCCATAAGATATTTTTTCAACATTTCTTTTGCGGAAATCATTAGAGTTTTTGGAAAATTTAGTAATCTAAGGTTACTAGAGCGGGAATTATTTTCTAAATTTTCAATTTTTCTTCTTAAATTAGTATTGTCCCTAATAAGGGTAGTCTGTAATTGCTTCACTCCTAACAAATCTTTTTCAATATTTTCCACCTTATTCTTTATTGTAACAGTCTCTTGTTTGAAGTTTTCAGTTCTTCTTTTTGTTCTAATATTGTTTTTTCCAATTCCTTTATCTGTGGGAACAATGACTGCCCCAAACTTACGACTAAGTCCCATAAGGAATCCAGGGTAACATTGGTGGGTTTTGCAAAGGAAAATGTACCTGCATGTGTTGGATGAATTATCTCAGCCTCCAGATTCCTCTCTGCTTCACCCTGTCTTTCCAGCTTCTCCATACTGTTCCTGCCGCGGGCTCAGTAGATTCTATAGCCTGGCTCAACGAAGCCTCCTGGGAGAACAAGTCTACTTCCTCTGCTAGACTGTCCTCCTTTGGTGAGCTGGCTCCCTGCGGCTGTGGAGGCGGGGTCCTTGCGTCGGGGCTCAGAGTCGCGTCTCTAGCCCAGGGAGGTTCACAATGGCTTCACTCACTGCCGGGACCTCCAACGGGCGATTCCCCGGCGTTACCGTCTCCTGCTGCAGGTGCCTCAGTATTTCATCTATTTTAAGCAGAGGAGAGGTTTCTGGGCGCCATGAGGCTCCACCAGCGCTCTTGCCTCTCCTCTTCGGCATGCCGGTAATGTAAATTAAACTTTAAGGAAAGTTTACTGAGATCATCTCTCCGCAGTCAGATCATCGCGGCCATCTTGGATCTCGCCCATTCTCTAATTTATACTTTACCGTATGCCTGCTGAAACAACAAAGGGCTAGATGCACTAAAGTCAGCGATCAACTTAGCGACGATTGCATTTGCCAACCCGATGTACAAAATGGCTCACCATGTGTTATTCTCCTCGATTGCCCATTTTCCGATCCAGCCATGCAAATTAGTTATTTAATATTAAAACTCCATAAAAACTACCTGAGCGATTGATGTACTAACATTGCCTGGTGATACACACAAAAAAGCTATTAAAAAAATTATCAAAAAAAGCGACTGGTCAAGATCAGTTGCTTACCTGTCTGAGCCAATCAGAGCCTTAGGTTCCTTCCCATGCATCACATGATGCACCAAGTAGGAAAGACTTGCCATTTTGGATTGGCGGGCCTTGGAGCTGGAGGGACCATGCTTCCCTCCTGCTTCCAATTTCTGAAAAAGGTACGGGGGGGGGGGGGTTTCAGGAGGTTTGGAGGAGCCAGTGGCTAAGTGATGTTAATACTGATTTAAAAAAAATATATATGAAAATTAAGTTATAAACTCGGATAAAATGAACAAAAAAATGAATAAATAAAGGTTGGACCGATGAAGAGTAAAACAGTCAGTGGTGTCTACCCTGATGGTAGTCTGAAGGTCCATACATTTGAAGATTGTTCACTGTATTTTGAACCTTTGCTGTGCCGTGAAACCAACTCAGACAATTTATAGTGCTATTTATTCTATAATTACACATGTAATTTAAAGCAACACCATGGATCCGCCCATGCCCCATCCATTGCCATGGCCTCTTTTTTTGACTGAAGTATAATATTTAGGCGTGGATCCTGCGCCTAAATTTATGTATGTAATTGGTAATAGATTCTAATTAGCACCAATATTTGCTTGTTAAAATGCCAATTATCGGTACTAAGTAGCTGGTTCAATTAAATTGCACATGCAATTTTTATACTGTAAAATTAGGAGGTTAGTGGTGACTGGGTGACTTTTACATAGGTTTTTCCACTTGTATTGGCTGTTTTCTATGTGTAAAAGGTCTCTTATAAAATCACATGGTTATATGTGTGTGTAACATGTTCGTCCACTGAAAGGTTGCACAGATGTTTAGGCAGACCATGCTTAGGCCTTCCTGGGAATTTACATAAATACAAAAAATACTCCTATCCTCTGAAATATGGTCAGGAAAGGATACTTTGGCATCATGGATACTTTTGGTGCTGTCCAAAATAGATATAGGTTGTTGTTTAATTTGAGATAGGTCTACAATTGCTTGTGCACTGCATTCATTTGGGGATCAACAGAAAGTGGATTAGCACGTGATGGACCAGGGACAGTAGCAATGGGAACATCTCTCAGCTCCATGGTTACCTTCTGATAAGGTTATGACCAGACAGCAACTCAGCAGAGATGGCTTGGGTTATACATATTCACCTATGCCCATAGGCACCAGCTCTGTGGGTGCCCGAGCCCCCCAATAATTTTGGGACCTCACGTGACCAGCGCCGGTGTGAGCTCTAGGAATTTCTTCCCCTTCCGACCCGTGCACTTCCCTCCCTTCCCTTCACCTTCTCACAGCAGCCGGCATCACAAACTTCTGGCAGCAGCAGCGTTCACAATTTGCTGTTCTCGTCTTTGGGCCTGCCTCTCTGCTGGGACCTGCCTTCGCAGAAACAGGATCTGGAGCAGAGCTTGGGCAGGGTCTGTGGGCGAAGCTTTTCAGCACCCACAATCATTTTGGAAAAGTTGGCTCTTATGCCAGCCCCTTTTTCTTCAGGTTGAACCTTCCACTATTCTGAAGTTGCCAGGACTTAAACCACAAGCCCAAGGTGTTCCTTACAAATTTAGCATAGATGTGGTCACTTGAGAATAGAAGGATGGATAAGTTTGGTCACAAAGGTCAAGAACATGGTCAAACAGGCCAGATCAATACCAATAGTTTATAGTTCATTATTTGTAGCCCACCATTATCCAAGGCGGAGAATATAACAATGAATTAGGAATAGTAATGAATCATCCAGCAAAATCATTGTTGGGAATCAGGCACCAAGTTTCAGAATTAGAAGACTAACAAAGGTCAGCAGAAGTCCAACAGAGATAGCAGTGTACCTAGGAATTCACATGTGAGACCAAAGGGCAAAGTAGAATGGGAATTCTTAAGTTTAAAAAGCTTTAGGAGCCAATCCGAGCAAGTTGCCTCATCAGGCAATTTTCAAAAAGAGTAAGATATGGTTCACTTCTTAGATAAGGATAGGGTCCTGGAGTTAAGTATGTAACAAGCAGATTTAAAATATTATGGGGCTCATAATAAAAAAAAAGTCTTAAAAGTGGCCTAAATGGGTACTTGGATAATCAAAAAGCCTGATCGTCCAAGTACCCATCATCAAAGCTGGTTTTAGACGTATCTAAAACCAGCTTAGGCCTTTCCTCTGCCTCTAAACGCATAGAGTGAAAAGAGGCGTTTTTAGAGGAGGGGAAAAGGCGGGAGGTGGGCCGACCTACACCTAGGCGTACAGCAGGTATAACCAAAAGTTTAGGCAAGTCAAAACAGGTATAAGTCAAGACCAAGTCAAGTCAAGACCAAGTCAAAACAGGTATAAGTGCCGAAAAAGGGGCCGCTGAGCTGATCGCTGCAGCTCAGCAGCCCCTGCAACCTGCCTACCACCTACTGCAACTATCGCTGCAGGAGAGATGGCTCATCTCTCCTGCCGCAATGGTGATTGCCCACCCCCCTCCGAACCACGGCACTTCAGGGTGAGGATCGCCGGCAGGGGAGATGCCCTGCTGCGATGCTATGATTGATTGGGAGGCAGTGGGATTTTTCTAATAGTGGGGTTACGTGATTGTATTTCTTGGTGTTATAAATAAGCTTGATGGTGGTATTTTGCATTATTTGTACACTTTTTTTCTTTTTTTGTAATGCCTATGAGTAAGGAATTGCAATAATCAAGTTTTGCAATGATTAGTGAATGGAGTACCGTGTTTCACCCATTATAGGACCTCCTCCTTTAGTAAGACACCCCCCTTTTTTTCCCCACCTGGGAAATATAAGGCCCCCCCCCCGAAAATAAGGCACTATTTGGCAAGCATGTCTTGGCGATCCAGAGTACTGGTACAGTACCGTATGCATGGTCACACAACTTCCTGCTTCCGCTGTCCAGGAAAACAAGCCCAGGAACAGCCTCTGTACACCGAGGCCCTGATTCTCCAAAAGTGCGTCCCGATTTTAGGCAGCTGTAGACGTCCTACAGCTGTCTAATCAGCCAATCGGGATGCACGTTTTAAAAAAAAAAATGCTCCCCAGGCAGGCCGCCCGGGAGAGGCGTCCTATACTAAACGCCGATTCTGTAACCAGCGTCTTTAGAGAATCGGGTTAAATTAGACGCGGCCGCTATACTTATGGCAGCAAGGGATCTCCCTGCTGCAATATGTATAGCGGCCGCGGTTGTTGCGGCCGCCTGTCCCATCACCGACAGGAGAATGCCTAACTCCTCCTGTCGGAACTCCGAGCCCCCTCCCCCCCAAACTCGTAATCGCCGACAGGAGGATGCCCAACTCCTCCTGTCGGAACCCCGGACCCCCCTCCCCCCCAAACTCGTAATCGCCGACAGGAGGATGCCCAACTCCTCCTGCTGGAAAGCCCAACAACCCCCCGCCCCAACTAATCTCCCTCCCCCAACTAACCTTTCAATGTTGGTCAGCTGGATGGGTCTTGCTGCCGTCCAGCCGACGGGTCTGCCTCGTGGAAATGAGACGGCACGCCCCTTCCCGGCCCATCCCCGCTAAATCTAAGGCCTGATTGGCCAAGGTGCCTAGCCTGGGCCAATCAGGCCTTAGATTTAGTGGGGATGGGCCGGGAAGGGGCGTGCCGTCTCATGGCAGCAACATGAGACTCTCCCAGCATGTTGTTCCATCAAGTCTGAGAGTGATCTAACATATATATAAAAATCGCAATGACTGGAAGGTGAACTCTTTTTGTAAAGGTGGCTTTTCAACCTTCTTTCTGAGTTTCATATCTCTGAGCGAAGCATACATGTATTGATCACTCTCTGTAGACAGAACTTTTTCATTATAAGTCAGTGTGCTTCAATATATATTGTATATTTTTCTGACTTCTTTTTTCAAAATTTTTGATCCCTGGGTCTCTAAAGAAATGAATTGCATCCATCTTTGGCATTAACTTAACATTCAATTTTTCCTTTTTTTTTTGCTTTCTTCTCAAAATCTACATTTCCATATCTTCCCTTCCCTTCCTATCTCTCTCTCTTTCCCTCCCTATTTTCATGGTCTGACATCTCTATCCTTCCCTCTCCCCCCCCCCCGTGTAACATTTCTCTTTCCCTTCCTCCTTCTGACCCCCTTCCCAGTCCAATATTTCTCCCTTCTCTCCACCAGTCCAACATTTCTTTCTCTCTTCCTCTTGCATGCTTCTCCTCTGGGCCCCCTTCCCTCAACCAAACATCTCTCTCTCTCTCTGTCCCTCAAAGAGTCAAACTTTTCACTCTCTGCCTCTCCCCCTTCTCCAGTGTAACATTTCTCCTTCCCTCCTTTCTGTCCTCCCCATCCATCTTGCCCTCTCCATGAGTCTAACACTTTCTGCCTCCTGCATGCTTTCTCTCTCTGTCCCTGCCTCTTCCTTCAGTGGCATCCCTCCTTCCCACCCCCAACCCAACATGCTCTCTCCCCATGCACCATCTCACCCTCCCCTCCAGTGTGTAGCACCTTTCCTTTCCTTCCCTTTCTGCCAGGTCCAGCAGCACCTCTTCTCCCTTCTTTTTACCTCCCCCTTGTCCAGCAGTATCCCTGCTCCCTTGTCCAGCAGTACCCCTTCTCCCTTTCTTCCTCCCCTCTTCCCCTATCCAACAATACCTGTATTTTGCAGCCGCAGTCTTGTACGCGATCTTGCACACTGGGCAGGAAGAGAGGCTCCAGTGCTGGCATCAGCTGACTTGCAACTTCCTGCTGCTGTCACATATGCCGGGACTCCTGTCTTTGCCTATCCGGCAGATACGCGAAGGCAGGAGTCCCGGCATACACGATGTCTGCAAGAAGCTGCAAGTCAGCCTCTCTTCCTGCCCAGATTGCAAGATCGGGTACAAGACCACAGGCCCCAAAATAGCACCCAGGGGGCCGCGAGTTTGAAACCACTGCTATAGGATGTCCTGCAAAATATTTGATTATTTCTGCAAGACTTCAAAGTCCAAGCCTGTTCATAGCTAGCCTCCAAACATGTCCCTTTGAACGCTGGATCACAGCAGGACAAATGTCCCGCTAGTTCTACAAAAATGGTTTTGAAAATCAGCACTAGGACATCCAAGTGCTGACTTAGGCGGGTTTTGGACATTTTTCTTTTTTGACAATGCCCCTAACAATCTCTGGAGTATGTACACAAAGGAATTCCAATACAATTGCATATATTTATTATTATTATTATTTATTTTAAAAATGTATATACTGCATACAACTATGCGGTTTACATGTCACATACATAGTATCTTACGTTCCCTATGATTTCCAAATATAACATGAACGTAACTGGATAACTCCATTAACATCCATTAACATCCATTAACTCCATTAATATTAACTTAAAAAAAAAGAAACTATGATAACATGAGGCGAATAGTAAGAAAGAGGAGCAGCTGCAAAGGTCAAAAATTTACAGTAGGCATGGATAATATTTAAAAATCCCACCCTGGAAGCCCAGACCAGATATATTCAATGTATTAAGAAAAAAAAAAAAGGGAGCATGGTTAACAAGTGAAGTTATTAGAGCTAAAAAATATCCTTCAGAAAGTGAAAGAAGGAATCTGACTAAAAATAATAGGAAACAGCTTAAGAAATGCCAAGTCAAATGCAAGGCAATAGACCTTGCAAAGCAAGGAAGGCAGAGAAACCTCGAAAAGAAGATTGCATTGGAGGCAAAAACATATAGTAAAAATGTTTTTAGGTATATATTAGAAGCAAGAAGCTAGGAGAAGAATCAGTTGGACCACTAGATGACTGAGGGGTGAAAGGGGCTCTCAGGGAAGACAAGGCCATAGCAGAGAGATTAAATGAATTCTTTGCTTCAGTCTTCCCCAAGGAAGATGTGGGGGAGATACCAGTGCCAAGAATGGTATTCCGTGCTGATGAGTCAGAGAAACAAACAAATCTCTGTAACACTGAAAGATGTAATGGAGCAATATGACAAACTGAAGAGTAGCAGATTGCCATCCAAGAGTGCTGATAGAATTGAAAAATGAACTTGAACTTGCAAGTCTATTGTTAGTAATTTGTAATTTATCTTTAAAATCCAGCATGATACCGGAAGACTGGAGGGTGGCCAACGTAATGCCAATTTTTTAAAAAGGTTCTAGAGGTGATTAAGGAAATGATAAACTGGTGAGTTTGACGTCAGTGCCAGGAAAAATGGTAAGAGACTATTATTATAAAGAACAAAATTACAGAGTATATGCAGAATGAGGTACATAATCGAAACAGAAATACATCTAAAAACCCGCCTAAATTGTCACTTGGATGATCAAAAAGACAGGTCTTCCAAGTGCCGATAATCAAAATGGGTTTTAGACATATCTAAAAACAGATTAGGCCTTTTCAGTGCTGCTGTATGCCCAGAGTGAAAAGGGGCATTTTTGAAGGAGTGGTTAGGGTAGGAGTTAGGTGGGATGTGGGCTGATCTAGACTTGGTTATCCTGCAGTGACAATCAAAAATTCAATGAGACTTCCTAGATGGAACTTATATGTTATGACTTAGGCGATTTAAAAACAGGTATAAGTGCCCATAAGGTATCAAAAGTGACCAGATAATAACTGCAGGGACAAAGTACAGACCCCCACACACTCCCCCAGTGATCATTGCCCCCCCCCCACCACCATAAAAATCATAATAAAAAAGTACATACCTGCCTCCAGAACATCAGCACCTGGCATAGGAAAGCCTAGTAGAGCTGGACAGAAATGTCTTTTGTAGTCTGGGGGGTGGACTAGTGAACTATAGAGAGGAGGACCCAGGCCCATAAGCTACTCTAACCACTGCATTATGGTGAAACATGTGCAGTCACCAAAACCCTACTGTACTGCCATATAGGTGCACCTGCAGCCATAAGGGCTATTGGGGTGGTAGACAGGTAGATATAGTAGGTTTAGGGGGTGTTTTGGGGGGCTCACCATGACCTATAAGGGAGTTGTAGTGAGATGTTTATGTGGCACTCTTTTAATGAAGTTCACAGCAGTGCCCTTTAAGGTGCCCTCCTACTCTGTTGCCATGTCTGGGTGTCTAGTCCATCGTTTTGCTGGTCCCTCCCACATTCAAAAGGTCTTGTTCTAGGCATTTTTTACTTGGATGATTTTTTGGAGAATGGGGTATAAAGATGGATGACAGAGGTCTGGACGATCAAACGGCTGGATATAGAAGTAGCCGATTCTCAAAAAAAATATTGTGGACGCATTTTTTGAGAATGGACTTTGGACATTTCTGACTTTGAGTGACTAGCGACTTAGGCCCAAGACAGACTTAGATGTTTGTTTGTTTTTTAAAAATTATGCCGCCCTAAATACATAATATAATATAAGAGGGGTCTTATAATATAACCTCCCCTTCACCAACTTCTATAAACAAAATATTTTTGCAATTCTTCCCGGCCCTCAGAAGTGCCACCAAACGTTCAACAATTCTCATAACATTTGGCTTTATGCCCTATATACATAAGCACGGATTAATGAGACAAAGATAGCATGGATTTAATCAAGGGAAATTTTTGCTCACCAATATACTACATTTCTTTGAAGGGGTGAATAAACATGTGGATAAAAGGTGAATTGGTGATATTGTGCATCTGGATTTTCAAAAGGCATTTGACAGGAGAGTGGATGGTGGGTAAGGGAGAAGGATGTGACTTTGTAGTGAATTCAAGGGCAATCTTGTGGACCTTGTCATGGAAGTAGTCAGCCATAGTATGTTGGCGAAAGGCATATAAACAGACAATCATTATATTGGCGAAATGCCTACAAACTGTCATTATAAAAGACAATCTTAGGTGAAAAGGTGGTAGAGACAAAGACTCGCGTCTGAATTCAAGAAAGCATGGGACAAGCTCTTGGGATCTAGCTAGGCACTTGGAACCTGGGTTAGCCACTGTTGGAAACAGGATACTGGGCTTGATGGACCTTCGGTCTGTCCCAGAATGGCAATTCTTATGTTCTTATGCTGCGGATAGGCAGATTGGATTGGCCATTTGATCTTTAACTGCCATCATGTTTCTATGTTTCTACAGCAAATGTTACCGTTAACGGAAGGATGATTTGCCTTTATTTATCACTGATCATGAATTTGATTTGTTTTTTAAATTTTGTACACAAGAGCCACAGACATCTGATTCATCATATAGGAAGGCCAACTGTTTCTTTAAATTATTCTCATTAGTGGTACTATACTCTACATAGCTGCCTTTAGGAGACCAACCTGCAAGGATTCTCTGGATATTAGTGACCCATTTGTGCTAAAGTTTGTATGTATTCACAAGAGTCAGAACTTTTGAAACGGGTAGCACAGAAAGATAACTACTTTTTGTGAAAATTGGCTTTTAATTTTTTTTTTTTATTATTTAGTTATCATTTTACAAAAAAAATTATCAAGCATTATATCTTGTACAGTAAGATTGTATCCTTAACATATATAATAAGAAGAAAACATATAACATATTCTCTTACACTTAAGCAATCTATAGTCCCCAATTATTAGATCCAAGACTTTCAAGGAGTGACTTTACAAATTAAAAAGAAAATAATAAGCAAGACAAAGTGGCTGAAGTCGAAGGGAGTTTTCTAATCATGAGTCAGTTATTATTCCAGTTGTTCTTTCTTTCTCAAGACGTTTCAAAGCCACAAAATTTGTTAGGTGCATTGGTTCAAAGAAAACAAATTTATCTAAACCATGAAGAACAATACATTTACAGGGAAATCTAAGAAAAAACTTTCCCCCCCACTGAAATTACTTCTGGTTTTAACAGCAAGAACTGCCTTCTCTGTTTTTGAGTCTCTTTGGTAACGTCTGGAAAAATCTGTACTTTTTGTCCTGGCTTTTAAACATGCTTTCAACTTGCTGGTTTTCAGAAAATTCACAATGCGCTGTTGTGCATGCTTTAGCATCACAACAGCTATATGGAGGGAGCAAGTAACAGGATAGAAGTGAGAAAGAGGAGAGGAAGAAAGGAAGGAGATGAGAGGAGGGTAAGAAGAAGAGATATGGGGAAGTCATGGAAGGAGGGAAGCAGGTGAAGATGGAGGGTGAGAGAGATGAGAAAGAATGGTATGAAGGGGAGCAAGGAGAGAAAAGGGAGGAGAACTAAGTGGAATTAGAGAGGGAAGAAGGGTGATGTAGAGGACAGTGATAGGGAAGGAGTGGTAGAAGAAAAGAGGTGGGCCATGTGTAGGAGCAGAGCAGTATGAGCTAGGTAGGGAGTGGAGGTGTGATCCAGTGGTTAGAGTTGCTGCCTCAGCACACTGAGGTTGCAAGTTCAATTCCCAGCTACTCCTTGTGACTCTGAGCAAGTCATGTAACACTCATTGCTCCAGGTACAAAATAAGTGCCTGCCTAAAATTTGTAAACTGCTTTGATTTTACTACTAATCATTTCTGTAGCGCTACTAGACATATCCAGCACTGTAAAACCACAGAAAAGATGGTATATCAAGTCCCATCCCCTTTACCCTATAGGGAAGAGTGAGTGTAAGGGGAGTATGCATACATGTGGATAGGAGAGGAGCGAAAGCAGAAAGGGAAGGAGAAGAGAACAAAGAATACAACTATATATATGGGGAGTGTGTGGCACAGTGGTTAGAGCTACAGCCTCAACAGCCTGAGGTTGTGGGTTCAAATCCCATGCTGCTCCTTGTGACTCTGGGTAAGTCACTTAATCCCCCATTGCCCCAGGTACATTAGAGAGAGCATGGGCCTACCAGGACAGAAAGAGAAAAATACTTGAGTACCTGAATATAAATCACTTAGGCTATAAGTGGTATATAAATACTAAAAATAAAGAAAGTACCTCAAGACTGACTTCTGAGGAAATTAGAAAGTCACTGGATAGGAGGTTAAGGTCCTATTATGGATTAAGATCTGGTTAAAAAATTAGAAAAAAGAGAGTAGATTTAAATGGTCAATATTTTCAATGGAGAAAGGTAAATAGTGGGGTTCCCCAGGGGTCTGTGCTGGGACTGCTGCTTTTTAACATATTTATCAGTGATTTAGAGGTGGGAATAACTAGTGAGATAATTAGATTTGCTGATGACACAAAGTTGTTAAATTGTAAGAGAATTGTGAAAAATTGAAAGAGGACCTTGGGAGACTGGGCATCAAAATGGCAGATGATGTTTAATGTGAGCAAATGCAAAATGATGCATGGGAGAAAAAGGAACCCGAACTATAGCTACGTGATGAAGGGTTCCACATTAGGAGTCACTGCCCAGGAAAAGGATCTAGGTATCATTGAGGATACGTTGAAAACCTCAGCTCATTGTGCAGCAGCAACAGCTAAGAAAGCAAATAGAATGTTAGGAATTATCAGGAAAGGAATGGAAAACAAAGATGAAAATGTTATAGTGCCCTTTTATCACTCTGTGGTATGACCGTACCTTGAATACTGTGTGCAATTCTGGTCACCCTATCTCATAAAAGACATATTGGAATTAGAAAAGGTACAGAGAAGGGCGACGAAAATTATAAAAGGGATGAGACAATTTCCCTATGAGGAAAGGCTAAAGCAGCTAGGGCTCTTCAGTCTGGAGATGAGATGGTTCAGAGGAGATATGATACAGATATCATTTTGATGACCTCAGCAATGCTATCACTACCTTATTTCCTAACTTTTACCCAAGACCTCAATTTGGCATCTATGATCTCAACCTCCACTCACTCAAAAGGCCATATCCTAGATATGATTCTAGTCCCTTCTAACCAGTTATTCAATTTCATCCTCCCCTTCTCTCTCCCCCCAAAAATCTCCACATGAGATTTTATCAAATTAGACTGCATCAATTGTGTCTGTCCTCCAACTTAATCTCAGAGATCTTGATAATGTCCCCTTTAGATGACCAAATTACGATTTGGGAAGAGGCCTGCCAATCCCTCATAGATAAGTCTGCACCCATTGTCACTTGCATCGTTTCCACGAAAAAAACCCAGAAAAACCCATGGTTCAATTCTGACTTGCTTCTCCTTGAATGCAAATGGCTTGCTTCTCTTTTGAATGCAAATGGCGTGCTAACCCTACTCCTTCCAATCTCTACAAATACAAACAGCACTCCCAATATTATAACAACTCTATCAACCTTGGAAAGAAAAAATACTTTACTAAATGCATAGGGAGGGCAAAGAACTCTGTTGCACTATATATCACCCTCAAAAGGCTTACTAACTTTAAATCTAAACACCCAACACTTTCAAAAGACTCGCCCACAGCTCAGAAATTGGCTGACTTTTTTCTCGATAAAATTAACTCCATCAGGACAGACATCTTAAATCAAGGTCCCCCAAAAAACAATCCTCTGGACGAAAACACGCATCTATTAGGTTCCACCTTTTCCAACTTCTCGATCTCCTCAAACACCGAACTCCAAAGACTCATCCAATCAATTAATCCAAAAGGATTTAACAATGAGACAATCCCTCCATTTCTTTTAAAAAAGTTCTCTAGTTTTTCCCCATTCATCTCAAAATTTGTAAATCAAAGCCTAGCATTCTCTATTGTCCCCAAGGCTTGGAGACATTCCATCCTATAATTTAAAAAATCCTAAATTACCCACACTAGGTTGTAATAATTTCTGACCATTGCAAATTTACCATTTTTGGCTAAATTGACAGAAAATGTGGTCTATAATCAAATTTCTAACTTTGTGGAAAAACCCCAATATCTTACACCCAAATCAAACTGGGTGTCGGAAACATCATTCCACAGAGCACTCCCTACTAGACTTTACCAATTCAGTCCAATACTTTCTTGATCAACACAAGTCCATAATTTTAGTTTTACTGGACTTCTCAGCAGCTTTTGACACTGTTGACCATGCATTGCTCTTAAAAATATTATCAGGTTATCCAGGTCCTGGAATGGTTCCGCTCTTATTTTTCAAATTGAACCTCTATTGTAACATTTAATGGTTCCTCATCAAAACCCTACACTTTGGTATTCCTCAAGGATCTATCCTTTCGCCACTACTATTTAACATCTACCTGGCCCCGCTATTGATGCTTTGCCAATCAATAGGCTTCACATTCTATGCCTATGCTGATGACATTCAGCTAATCCATCCAACTGACCCCCTCTAATAAAAAGGAAATCCATGACATCAACCTAAAATTAACTAACATCATAAACTGGCCTAGAGATAACATGTTATCTCTAAGTACATCTAAATCAAACTTGTCTACTTTTCCCATGGAAAGAGGGCATCCACTTATCCTCTGCAAACTGTATTGACAACTGCCCGATTGATGAAGTCTGCTTGACCAAAATCTTGGGAGTCATCATTGATAATAAGTTAAACTTCCACAGTCAGATAAGTGCTGTAGTCAAGAATTACTTTCATAAACTACGAATGATTAGATCTCTAGCTAGTCTCCTGGAGCCCGCTTCTTTAAATATCTTAGTTCATTCACTTGTTATCTCGAAAATAGACTACTGCAACTCTCTTTATAAAGCAATAATACATAAAGAAATTAGACGACTCCAACTAATTCAAAATACCTCCATTAAAATAATCACTAACTCTATGAAATATGACCATGTCACTCCTTTACTTAAAAATACCCACTGGCTTCCCATCCCTAAATCTACTCTTTGTTCCCTCTCTTAAGACATTTTGCTCTCGCAGTACAACCTCTTTTGCTGTCACTGCTCCCCTTATTTGGAACTCTCTACCACCTTATATCAGGGACGAATCAAGCTTAGATAAATTTAAAGGTTCTTTAAAAAGTTTCTTATTTAGAGATGCCTTTGAGCACTAACATGAGTCCCCCTTCTCACTTTTACTTTTTCTGATTCATTTCAGGCAGCTTTTTCGTTCTCTTTTCTTAAATCGTATTGTAGTTCACCACTTTCCCTTTTGTTTCTCAGTAGTTTGTTCTGTCTTTGTAATATGCTGTTTTTTTATTATTGATCCCCCTGATTTTATTATATTATGTACAATCACCTAGAATTAAGATAGGCTATATATCAAATGTTCATTAAAACTTGAAAACTTGAACGGTAGATGTGAATCACTTGTTTACTCTTTCCAAAAATACTGGGACTAGGGAACATACAATGAAGCTACTAAGTAGTAGATTTAAAATTAACTGATGAAAATATTTTCTCATTCAACATATAATTAAACTATGGAATTCATTGCTGGAGAATGTGGTGAAAGCAGTTAGCTTAGCAGGGTTTAAAAAGATTTGAATCGTTTCCTAAAACAAAGGTCTTTAAGCCCTTATTAAGACAGACTTGGGGAAATCTGCTGCTTATTCCTAGGATAAGCAGCATATAACATGTTTTACTCTGTGGGATCTTGCCAGGCACTTGTGACCTGGTTGACCACTATTAGAAATGATAATTTATCACCTATATCTGTTACATTCTAACACTCTCTTCAATCTCTTACACAGCATACAAATGATTTTATTTATTTAAAAAATTTTTTTTATACTGTTTAAACCTAAACGATTTACATAATGTTACATACATAAGTTTATAAAACAAAATAAAAACAGACAAACATAAACAAACAATCCTCAGAAAATCAGCAATAGGAAGATAAAAGGTGAAAGAGGCTTGCATAAACATTTATGAAAAAGTTCCCAAAAGTCAGCGGTCATGGGGAATTACTATCTAGAAAAAGGCATTTACAAACAATTGTGTTTTAAGTAGTTTCCTAAATTTGCCTTTTCCACCACATTTCCATAATTGACTCACAAGTGAGTTCCACAATTTAACCCCTGCACAATAGAAAGTCATTGCGCTAGTCTCGACATATTTTGGATTAACATTTGCCTTTAATAGGGCTGAATTTTCAGAGCGCAGAGATCTATTCGGTACACAAACAAACAAACAAAAAACCCCGCAATTCTGAGGTCATCATAAATCTGTGCCTTTAATTATGGGTGCAAATACCATTTAAAATATAACTTTAAACTATTGAAATAAATACATTGAAGAGTCAACTGCAAGCTTTGGGGAAGGTAGCCAATGTACCCCCAAATTCCCCTGTCTTCCCTTCTCCTTATATACCTATATGCTTCTTGATCCTTTCTCAACACATTACATTACATTACATTAGGGATTTCTATTCCGCCTGTGCCTTGCGGTTCTAGGCGGATTACAATATAGAAAATATCTGGGACATTCCAGTAGAGTTACATTTCAGGATAAGAGTAAGTTACAGGAACAGTGATGAGTTATGATACTACAATTGCACATCTGTGAGCTGCGCAGATCAGCCGGTATGCCTCAACTTAGGAAGTCTGCAGCATGTGAGCAAGGAAAAAGCTGGAAGTCCAAGTTAATTTGAACATGTTCCTAGCACAGATATGAATTGTTATACTCTAAATGGTAAGAATTTACCCTTTAAATAATTGAAACAGTTAATATCTTACAACCCTGCCTTTAATAAGCAACCTCTGGATTCCCTGTGAAACACACAAAATAAAAATATTAGATAATACAATTTTCAACCTCCGCTTATGACCTGCGAGTGTTGGGGGCAGTGTTTCAGCACCAAGGACAGCACAATATTGCCTCCAGTCTAATTCACCAGTCTAATTCACAAAACTTTATCGACATAAGCAACTTAGAAAAGAATGAAAGAATTATCTTGCTATGTTGAATTTATGTTTTATTCAGTGTTTTCCTGGTTTGTTTAGCACAAAACAATCTTGCCAAAAAAAAGGAGCAAGCAGCAGAGCTGTCCTGATTAGTTGACTTCATCAACTGTTCTACTTTTGTCAAATTTAAAATACTACACAAAATAGACATTAACTGTGGGAAACTGGCACTGCTGCTGATCTACTTTTAGATATTCCGAGGAGAGGCAGTGTGTGTTTCAGGGAAACCTGCACTGTTGCTGGCCATGCTTTGATCTGTGGTGAGACAATTTCTGTGAGGGAAGTCTGCAGCACCGCTCTTGACCCTGCTGTTCTGCTGTTCATGATCTGTGATGGCACAGTATGTATGCAAGGGAACGTTGCACTGCTGCTGTCTGTCCTATACGTGCTCCTTGTTGAGGCAGCTTATGTATATGGGGGAAGCTGACATTGCTGTTGTCTGTGCTGTCCCTGTTCTGTAGTAAGGCAGTGCTTCTTTGTGTGGGTGGGGTGGGGTTGGGGGCACTGTGGGTGGATAAAGATAAACCCAGTTAATGCCTCAAATAGTCTTTCACAAAATGTAAAGCAAGCACAGGCACATTGTAATGTAATGTAATGTAATTTATTTCTTATATACCGCTACATCCGTTAGGTTCTAAGCGGTTTACAGAAAATATACATCATTGTCTTAATATATGTTACAGGAATTGCTACTTTTCATTATTACTTATTTATTTATAACATTTCTAACCTGCTTAAAACCTAAGCGGTTTACAGAATTACATACATAATTATCAAACAACATACAGCAGGTTTAAACAGATCCTATACATTTATTACAGCATTCTTCCTTAAATAAAAGCTTCTGTAAAAAAAAGTAGTTTCCAAAACCCTTTTAAATGTTAAAATATTTTCATAATGCATATGTACCAACCCATCAATTGACAGAGGCATCTTCCCTTCAGACCTTAATGCAGTGTTTCTCAGCCTGTGGTATGCATAACCCCCTCCCCCTGACACCGACCCTGCCACTTGACACATTTCCCTCCCCCACCAATGCTGACATAGCAACAGGGATGGGCCAGGTGCAAGAAGTGACTGCATGGTTTTGTAAAAAAAAGGGGGGGGGGGTTAATCACTTAAGTTATAATTAAGCTCTGGAATTCATTGCCAGAGAATATGGTTAAAGAAGTTAGCTTAGCAGGGTTTAAAAAAGGTTTGCCCAAGTTCCTGAAAGAAAAGTCCATAATCCATTATTAAAGTGGGAAAATCCACAGCTTATTCCTGGAATAAGCATGACATGTTATTTTATTCTTCTGGGATCCTGTCATGTATTTGAGACCTGGATTGGCCACTGTTAGAAACAGGTTACTGGGTTTGATGGACCTTTTGGTCCCAGTATGGTGATGCATATGTACCATTGATTTAGGAAGATGAGGGAAGAAAACTGTAATTACTTTTCCTTCTCATGTTCTCTGCAGAATCTATTCCTTCTAGTACTCCTCCTAGTATTCAAACCCATCTTTAACTCCCCAACTTTCATCTCTTCTTATATCACCTCTCCTCTCTCTCTTTTAAAAATTTACCTTCTGTCTCTATAAATCACTTACAGTTCTATGCCTTGTGTGCCAATGTTCCTCCATATTTTGCCCCATTCTGCCCTCAGTAGAGTCCCAGATCCTCTGACCACAGATTGTGACTGTACCTCTGTCTGGTTCAGCCCTTCCAGGTGAGGGACAGAGGCTGAAGGAAAGTTTCCATGTTTATTAAAGGACTTTCTATCTCACCCATTAATTAAAATGTCTAAGTGGCTTGCATACTACTGGCTGAGTGAATGTAATGACATCAATCCATAGTGAAGGAGGAGGGTAGAGCTACAAAATCTGAAAGAATAGAAGGGGAGAGGGAAAACACAACTAGGATAGACTCTGCGTCCAGGCTGCGCATATGACTCATATCAAGGAAAAGAGGAAAAAGAGACAAATATCAGGTGTGTTCATCTGAGAATAGCAAAGTTTTAAATTCTGCTTTGAATTTTTGTAAGGATGTCTGGAGCCTAGTTGTTGTAGAAACATAGACCAATGTTCAGAACTCTGTATGGAAAATAAGGAACTACAAAAACAATTATTCTATTCTTTTCACCATCCCTTCCCCTTCTGTTGTCTGTAGGATGCCTTTGCTGTGTGCCCATGGCTAGCAATGCACCAATTCAGAATATCTCTGTATATTTATATGCCTGTCTTTATCTCCCCACAGGTAGAATATTGACCTACATACAGGGAACAGAGCAAGCAGGAGAAAGAGAGAGAGAAAAACATTGACTTTGTTCATCATAATGCCATAGTATCTGACATAAGCAAGAGGCAATAGCTGGAAACTGAAAGACAATAAGGCCTGTGAGTGAAACAGTGACTTGCTTCAAACTGAATTACTTGTGTGATGTCTCTAGAAATGGGATGCCTGCCAATTTGATTCCAGATAATTAGATAATCTAGGACAGTGGTTCTTAAACCTATCCTGGGGACCCCCAAGCCAGTCGGGTTTCCAAGATATCCCTACTGAATATGCATGAGGCAGATTTGCATATAATAGAGGCATGCATATCTGTCTCATGCATATTCATTATATCAATCACAAACCGAGAAGCCACTAAAACTGTAATACTAATTATTTATTACTTTTGTATTTTTAAAATTTTCCATTCTAAACCTCATTAAATACTTAAACTTTCAACTCCAAATATAATCACATTAGAAGCCCTTCCCTTCCCCCATAACATTAAAAGACATTTACATAAATCATTGCCACAAAAGTCCATCAGTATTCACGCCCGACACAGGACTGTGTTTCGTTGTATAGCGTCTTCAGGAGCTATGACCCGGAAAGGCTCCCTTACCTTCTTGTATATCTGCTAAGAGAGCAGCCGAGATGAAACATCCAAATCGGACCTCATTTCACACTATCGCTAAGATGATGAGCCAGTTTCCTCATCCTACTGATGAACTTTCGTGCATGAACTTGGCAATCGATGAACTGCTATAAAGACAATATAGCCGTATGGAAATTGTGCATGAACGCTGGAAGAACTATGACAAAAGCCTTTGGCTGGTGTTTTGAGTGATAAATGGCAATGATTTATGTAAATGCCTTTTAATGTTATGGGGGAAGGGAAGGGCTTCTAATGTGATTATATTTGGTGTTGGAAGTACTTTTAAGTATTTAATGAGGTTTAGAATGGAAAACTGAAAAAATAAATAAAGTAATTAGTATTATGGCTTTAGTGGCTTCTCTGTTTGTGACTGATATAATGAATTGAAGCCAAAATTTACAAGTGATTTGCCCCATTTATTGCGTAATGCATATTCATTAGGGATATCTTGAAACCCGACTGGCGTAGGGGATCCCCCAGGACAAGTTTAAGAACCACTGATTGAAGACATTCACAGTTCAGAAGCAGCACTGTGTATTGAAAGAAGGACCTGGGCTTCTATAGGTACTGTCTTCTGGCTCCTCATGGGCCTGATGGACTAACTCTGTATTAGTATGGAAGCCCCTACTGTGATCACTAGTCAGATTGAATAAACATAAAAAGAAGCAGCCCCAGACTCGATCCAACCATTATTTTTATTTACTCTGGTCTGTGTTGAGGTGAGTCTTTTATTCTTGAAGATTATATTTGGGGAAATGAACACTTAGGTCACAAAGTCACATTTCAGCTAATGTTTAATCTAAGCATTAACTCTTGATTTCTCAAAATTATTTTTTTAGGGAGATGACTCACCCTGGTCTGTTGTACTGTTAAATTACTATTCACTTGTACTTAAACCTTCTGGTCAGAACAAAATGGGCCTGGAAATCAGAATGATCCAGTTCCTTGTTCCACTTCATCATGTACAGTAACTTTCAGCACAGTCTTTGAATTTCCATGGGTTCAAACTCAGGTCCCTGTGCATAGGTACCTCCCCAGTCCCAACCACAACCTTTATGGCCCACCATCTATACAAAATACAGACTGCTCAGGAATTGGGTCAACAGCAGCAGCAGACTTGCTCAGAGGCTGCCTTTGGTTTGTATCGGGCCTTTCCCTCTGACCCATTCTGCCCCTTCTGAAAACAGGAAGTTGCATCAGAAGGAGTCGGACAGGTCAAAAGGAAAGGCCCAGTGCAGGCCAGAAGCAGCCTGTGAGTAAGTCTGCTCCTGGTGCTGCAGCATGAAAGACTTCCATACTGAAAAGGTACACCAGGGGCTGGGCTGGGGAGTGAGTGAGAGAGAGCCGTGAGAAGGGCCAGGAGGGGAGAAAGAGCTGGACCATGTGGGGGGAGGGAGGAAGAAGGTGATTCTCAGGTGGTTTGGAAATTGTAATTTTAAAGGGGCTGGATTCTCTCAGTCCGGATTTCTGGCTTCTGGAATTTTGGACTTGTACTATACTACCTTCCCAGTATTGCCCCTGTCTCTCATTCAATATTGCCCTTCTCTCTCCTCAATCCCCCCTCCCCACCCTGTTATGCAGCTCCTTCTTTGTAACTCCTTCCATTTTCACCTCCACGGGGCCTGTGATACCACACAAATAACAAAATGTGCAGGACTGCTGCCGTTTGCATGCTGCTGATGCTTCCTCGGCCGGTCCTGCCCACTCTGATTCACAACTTCCTCTCTTAGAGAGAAATAGAGTTGCTGCTTGATAACAGGAGGACAGAGGAAAGAGTTAGTGAAAGACTGGGGAATAAGAGGAAGGAGAACGGGAGGGCCTGGATGAGGGAAAGAGATGGAAAGCTTTAGGTAAATGCAGTCTAAAGAGATGTTGGATCAAAAGTCAGATGTCCCTTGGAGGAGATCTAGGGTGAAGCCTCTTTGGCATAGTACTGGATTTCAAATCAAAATGGAAAAGTTTGAATTGGACCCGACAACCCGGCAATGCAGAACCATTTGGATCTTAGACCATATATTCGATGGTAAAGACCTAATGCTTTTTTTCCCGATCTTCAGGCTAAACATTATTTACCTTCAAAATTCTATTCCCAGTGGTTTTAATTGGTAAATTGCATGTGGAGGGCTAACATAGTAATCCCAGCTTTGGAAAGTATACCAGGTATTATATCCCATTTGTAGGATGTTTTGGCATCCTCTAAGGTTATTCCTAAGTTTTATACAATGCTTTGTACTGCTGCTATCAGGCCCTAAATTGGTACTGGGAAAGAATTGTGGCGGAATGTTTGATATGACTACTTGGGATTGGATCTAGGAAAGTTCAATTCAGTCCTTATTGTCTGCGTCCTTAATGCAGACATCTTTAGATTAGATAGGTACAATACCTTTATTCTGCCAACTCTCAAAGTAATTAAGCTGCATCATAAAGCAATTTGGATGCCCTATAAAGTTGTCAAGATGTCTGGTCAACCTAACGCTCAATGTTGATTTTGTCATATGTTAACATTTTCTCATAGGTTATGCGACTATTCTGTGCTTCGAGTCTATTGGCAGAGAATATGGGGGAATTTAGTGTTATTTTTTTCAATTTACTAAGCTGATATACATTTTAAACATCTAAACTGGAAATCTTCTGGCTTGTCACAGACTACTGCAAAACCTTATTGAAGACTTTTTGATTTGCTAATCACCTTAGTTCAAATTATTCTGCTCAACTGGAAATACATTTTGGCTATTGGTTTTAATGTTTATGTTTATTGGAAGCTTCTATACCACTGCTAATGACCGGGGAGTCAATTCAGATCAGAGCAGTTTGCAAGAGCTTCAGTAATGGTGTTACAATACATGAGTAAAATATACAGTATTTATAATTTACCTATTTATACCATCTGTGTACATCAGTGGTCTCAAACTCGTGGCCCGTGGGTCATGTCTCGTTAGCTATAAATTACAATATTATTATTAAAACTTAGCTAAAGGGAAAGATTTATAAACTATACAGAGTTTTACCTCATGCAAAATTGTCATTTCTTTAATAAGATATTAACTATTTTTTCTGAAGCCCTCCAAGTATCTACAAATCCAAAATGTGGCCCTGCAAAGGGTTTCAGTTTGAAACCACTGATGTAATATACTATTATTATAGTTTCTACAGTATATCCTATATAATAAAAAGCTAGCCGCGCATGCACACTCAGACCTGCGTGATCTGTGATCCCTGATCTGTGATCCGTAGGTCCGTGGTCAGAGTGCGAATGCGGCGGCCAGACAAATCGGGAAAGCACAGCACAGCACAGCCGGCGACTCCCCCCTCCCACCCTCACTCACCGCCAAAACCACCACCGCCAAAGCCTCCTCCTTCTCGCTGGCTCACTCCCGTTTGAGAAAAGCGCTGCACTGCGCTAACGCTGGCTTTGCCGTCTTCTGTCCACTGCAGCCCGCCCTCTCTGACTACTTCCTGTTTCCGCTAGGGTTGGCCGCAGTGGATAGAAGACGCCGAAGCCAGCAGTAGCAAGGTGCAGTGCTTTTCTCTCAATTTAAACGCGGCGGCTGGGAAGGGGCGGCAGGAAATGCTGCTGTTGCACAGGGAAGTGTGTGTGTGGGGGGAGAAATGCTGCTTCTGCACAGGGAAGGCTGGGAAATGCTGCTGCTGCACAGGGTAGTGTGTGGGTGGGGGGTGGGATTGGGGGGGAAATGCTGCTGCTGCTGCAGCACAGGGAAGGGTGGGAGGGAAATGCTGCTGCTGCTGCAAAGGAAAGTGGAGGGGACGGAGAGGGAAAGGGGGCCTGGGAGCAATCTTGGTTTGCTTTGGGGAGGGGAGACAGAAGGGGGCCATGGAGAGACAGGCAGGCAGGCAGCGCATTAGAACGAAAGACAGACACACAAAAAGACAGCAGGCAGGAAGAGAGACAGAAAGAAAGAAAGACAGACAGACAGGGTGCCAGAGAGAGAACCAGAAAGAAAGGACAGACAGGGGCAGGGAGAGACACAGAAAGTAAGAAAGAAAGACAGACAGACATATATTCTAGCACCCGTTAAAGTAACGGGCTTAAACACTAATATG
Organism: Geotrypetes seraphini; assembly: GCF_902459505.1. Classification (NCBI taxonomy): domain Eukaryota; kingdom Metazoa; phylum Chordata; class Amphibia; order Gymnophiona; family Dermophiidae; genus Geotrypetes; species Geotrypetes seraphini. The sequence continues at coordinate 207,614,669 of NC_047086.1, read as the reverse complement.
ATATATTCATCTTTCTTACCGCAGTTACAAACGCTTACCACAGGATGCGCTCTGGCATGCCGCAAAAAAAGTGCACTTTGGCCCGGATTCTGAAAAGGCCACCGAAGGTTGGTCACTAGCAGGCACCTAGATCATGCCTTCCGGTGACTAACTTAAGGGTTTTAATTGGTTCTAAATGGCACGATAATTGGTCACGCCGTTACAAAATGAAACCTAATTAAAACAAAAAATTAGGCAATGCTAGGCAGCCTCCTGAACCACGCCTAGGTCCATGATGCCTAGTGTTACCTAGTGATGTGGCAGGAGTGCCTAGCGTCGCCTAATGACGTCAAAGCCCGGAAATGGGCATGATTAGGGGCAGCGCTGGGCTTCGGCGTCACTAGGCGACACTAGCCACGATTCAGGAAGGAACCTAGGTGCCGGAAATGTAGGCCTGGAAAACCTTGGCCTACATTTCCAGCACCTAGGGTTCTTGGGAGCTGCAATTCTGAAAGTGGCGCCTGTCACCGACTGACACCCATTTTGTAGGCACCTACTGCCGCAGGCATCACTTACAGAATCCGGGCCTTTTGCTTGCACAGCAAAATTAAATTTTATTTTTCTGAAAGGGTTTGAGGGTGAGGAGTAGACATGACAGCATGAATCAGCACATAGGGTTTTGCCATATGACTAATTGATTAGCGTGGTGTTAGCGCTAGGGACCTTATTGCCTACAAAATAGGAGGTGTTAGGGGCTCATGTGCTAATTTCTTTAATGACCCACCTGCTAATAGCTAAATTAGCACATGGCCATTAATTCAGAAAATGGAAAAAGTGGCCTTAGTATACGGGAAAGACCTGCATAAGGGGAACACCAAGACCACTTTTTGCTGCAGTTTAGTAAAAAGACCCCTGTTATTTGTTATGTTATGTTATTACATTAGTGACTTTTATTCCACCTTAACCTTGCAGTTCTAGACGGATTACCAAAGAGGTGAGCTGGCCATTTCCAGACAATTTACAAATTCAGGGATAACTAGGGAGCTACATTAGTCTGTCTTGAAAAATTTCCTGAACAGAGTTTTTAGTTCCCTTTGGAGGGTTTTGTAATCTGGCACTGTTAGTAGTATATCAGAGAGGTGGTGGTGGTCCAGTTTCTCTGCCTGAGTTGCTAGTAGAACGTCATACATCTTCTTGCGCTGTATGCCTTTGATTGGGGGGGGTGAGTAAATGGTGTCTGAGTTCTCCTTGATCTGGTTGTGCTGTTCCGGATAAGGTGCTCATTGGGGGCAGTGCCGTTCAGGACTTTGGACAGTAGGCAGCAAAATTTGAATAATATTCATGCTTCCTTTGGGAGCCAGTGTGTGTCTAGATAGACAGAGGAGATAGGGTTATATTTGCTCAGTGAATAGATCATTCTAAGGGTCTTGTTTTGTACCGTCTGAAATTATTTTATCATGACAGCGGGGCATGGTAGGTAAAGGACATTACAGTAGTCTAGTAGTCCCAGGACTAAAGACTGGACCAAGAGACAGAATTGTTCCCTTTCAAAGAATTTTTGAATTTGTCGCAAGTTACACTTGACTGTGAAGGATTTCTCGATGGTCTTGTTGATCCGCAGTTGCATGGTGCAATATCTGTCTATTATCACCCCTATAAGTTTCAAGTTGCAGGGGGAGTTCCATCTGTGGAATCGGAAAGAAGTAGGGAGATTGTAGATGCCTTTCAAGAGGCTCTGCTCAGACAAATGGTGACAGAACCCACGAGGAATAAAGCGATACTGGATCTAGTACTCACAAATGGGGAGAGTATCTCTAATGTTCGAGTGGGTGCCAACCTGGGAAGTAGCGATCATCAAACAGTTTGGTTTGATATAACAGCTACAGTGGAGGGTGGCCACACAAAACTCAAAATCATAGATTTCAAATGAACAGGCTTTAGTAAAACGGGAGAGTACCTGTTAGGATGGGAGGATATAAGAGAAGTGGAAAAACAGTGGTCTAAGCTGAAAGGAGCAATAAAAATGGCTACTGACCTTTATGTGAAGAAAATAAATAAAAACAAGAGAAAAGGAAAACCAATATGGTTCTCCACACTAGTGGCAAATAAAGGCAAAATAGTGGAAAATAAACTCCAAACTAGTAGAAAATAAAGGCAAAAAAGTGCTGACATTCATCAAATATAAAAAAAACTCAAGAAGAGTACAAAGGATTACAAGGTGAAACTGAAAGAAGCCAAGAGAGAGACACGTCTGGTGAAAGCGGAAAAGGAAATGGCTAAAAATGTAAAAAAAGGAGACAAAATTTATTTCAGATATATTAGTTGAAGGAAGAAGATGCTATGAACTGATACGTGGAGAGTGATGAGGAAAAAGCAAACGTGCTAAACAAATACTTCTGTTCTGTGTTCACGGAAGAAAATCCTGGAGAAGGATCGAGATTGTCTGGCAAAGTTACACATAAGAATGGAGTAGATACTGCGCTGTTCACAGAAGAAAGTGTTTATGAACAACTTGAAAAATTGAAGGTGGACAAAGCAATAGGACTGGCCGGGATCCATCCCAGGTAATTGAGGGAGCTCAGAGAGATTCTGGTGGGTCCTATTAAAGATTTATTCAACAAATCTTTGGAGAAAGGAGTGGTTCCTGGGGATTGGAGAAGAGCAGATGTGGTCCCTATTCACAAAAGTGATCACAGTAAGCCTCACTTCAGTTATTGGAAAAATAATGGAAGCATTGCTGAAAGAAAAGATAGTGAAATTCCTAGAATCTAATGGATTACAGGATCCTAGACAACTTGGTTTTACTAAAGGTAAATCATGCCAAACAAATCCGATTGAAATTTTTGATTGGGTGGCCAGAGAATTAGATTAACGGCATATGCTAAATGTAAAGTACTTAGATTTCAGCAAAGCCTTTGACACAGTTCCTCATAGGAGGCTCTTAAACAAACTTCACAGGCTTAAGTTAGGTCCCAAAGTGGTGAACTGGATTAGAAACTGGTTGACAGACAGATAGATGCTAGAGGGATGGAGGGAATGGAATTCGCCCAGAGGAAAGAAAGGTGAGTAGTAGAGTCCCTCAAGGATCGGTGCTGAGGCCGATCTTGTTCAATATGTTTGCGAGCAGCACTGCCAAAGGGCTAGAAGGAAAGATTTGCCTTTTTGTGGATGATACCAAGATTTGTAATAGAGTAGACACCAAGGAGGAATTGGAAAACATGAAAAAGGATCTGCAAAAGTTAGAGGAATGGTCTAATATCTGGCAACTAAAATTCAATGCAAAGAAGTACAGAGTAATGCATTTGGAGATTAGAAATCAGAAGGAGCCGTATGTATTGGGAGGTGAGAGGCTGATATGCACAGATGGGAGAGGGACCTTGGGATGATAGTCTCCGAAGATCTAAAGGTAAAGAAACAATGTGACAAGGTGGTGGCTGTTGCTAGAAGGATGCTAGGCTGTATCGAGAGAGGCGTAATCAGTAGAAGAAAGGTGTTCATGTCCCTGTAGAGGTGGATGGTGAGGCTCCACTTGGAGTATTGTGTTCAGTTTCAGAGACTGTATCTGGCAAAGGACATAAGAAGACTTGAAGCAGTTCAGAGAAAGGCGACAAAAATGGTAGAAGGTTTGAACCAAAAGACGTATGAAGAGAGATTGGAAGCCTGAATATGTGTACCCTAGAGCAGGGGTGTCCAACCTGCGGCCTGAGGGCCACATGCGGCCCAGTGAAGTATTTTGTGTGGCCCCAGTCGAGGGCAATGAAGTGTTTTCTTCTGCTGCCCCTGGGTGTTTACCATCTTGCCGGCTCCCTCCTCTGTCTTGCTGCAGCATTTGCGCATTTGTGTGACCTCAGAAACATTTTTTTCGGCCAATGCAGCCCAGGGAAGCCAAAAAGTTGGACACCCTACCCTAGAGGAAAGGAGGACAGGGGAGATATGATTCAGATATTCAGATACTTGAAAGGTATTAATATAGAACAAAATATTTTCCAGAGAAAGAAACATGGTAAAACCAGAGGGCATAATTTGAGGTTGAGGGGTGCTAGACTCGAGTAATATTAGGAAATTCTTCTTTACAGAGAGGTTGGTTGATGCCTGGAATGCGCTCCCGAGGGAGGTGCTGGAGAGAAAAATGGTGACAAGGTTCAAAAAAGCATGGGATGAACACAGAGGATCTCTAATCAGAAAATAATGGTATATGTTGAAGAATTAAAGCCAATACTGGGCAGATTTGCACAGTATGTGTCCCTTACATGGCCATTCAGTTGAGGATGGGCTGGGGAGGGCTTTGATGGCTGGGATGGTACTTTAGATGGACTAGAGTGAGCTTTCATGGAGACTCCAGTAGAACTAACCACAGTATCGGGCAGAGCTCTGGGTTTCTGGCACAGAAATATCTAAGAAAAAGGACAATTTAAATTAAATCATTAAGGCCCTCGTTTACAAAGGCCCAGGACAAATGTCAGGAAGTTCTTTTTCACACAGCGAGTGGTGGATGCTTGTAATGCTCTCCCGGAGGAGGTTGTGATGGAGACCACCATTCTAGGATTCAAGGTCAAGTTGTATGCACACCTTCTTGCAAATCACATTGAGGGATACAGGTAAACAAGGTCTTCATCAGAGAACACCTAGCTTAGCCTCCGCGTATGCGGGTCTCCGGACTAGATGGACCTAAGGTCTGATCTAGTGAAGGTATTTCTTATGTTCTTATGTTCATTTTTTTAGCACCAGCTATGGTGATAAGAGCTCCGACACTCATAGGAATATTATGGGCATTGGAGTTCTTACCACTACAGCCGGCGCTAAAAATGCTAGCATGGCTTTGTAAAGAAGGGGGTAATTTATAGAGAGTGTACGGTTGGGCAGACTGGATGGACCATTCAGGTCTTTATCTGCCATCATTTACTATGTTATTATGTAAATGACTGAGTTTATTTCTATGTCCTTTATGGTGGGAGTTCTGTCTTTTTCGAGTAGCAGAAATCTGGTTTTGTCCATGTTTTTGTTGTTGCTTAAATATCTAATAAAATATTGGAGGTAGATAAGAATGAGTGACGTCTGAATGGATAGAGAGGCAGAAAAAAAAAAATAGAAGAAAGCTGAAATGAACAAATCAATGTTGGAGCTGGATGTAGTGGAGGAGATGAAGACAGGAAAGAAAAATAACAAATGGAAAGAGTTAAAAGAAGATAGGAAAGCAGCAACCAGAGACTAGGACCATCACAATCAGGAAAATTAAATGACCAAACAACAAAGGTAGAAAAAAGAATTTTATTTTTAATTTAGGATGAAGTAATGTGCTAACTTTTAAAGGTTGTTAAATAAAAATTAAAAATAGACAGAAAATAAGATTGTACCTTTTTATTGGATTTAATACCTTTTGTCTTACATTTGGAAGCTAAAACCTCCCTCAAGGCGCTTCAATATACTGCTGTTAAGGTATACAGTCCTAACCTAAGGTCAGGTATTTTGTTAGCATCAAATGTTTTTGTGTGATTGATCTGTACTAATCCAGCTTGTTTAGTTTTCCAATACGTGTATTGATGCTCTACGGCCCACTGTCTACTGGTCTTCAAAAACTAATCAAAAATGTATTTAGTCTAATAAAAGGTATTACCTTATTTTCCATTCTTTTTTATTTGTTAATTTTTAATGTAGTGATTAGAATATATCAGTTTTTGGAAATTTATATCTGCTGTCATTATGTTTTGCACAGTACAGGGGGATATGCATTCCTGTTTCTATTTCTCTGGCATTGCACTGTATGTAGACTATAGCTTTTTGGGGTTCAGTTTAATTTTTGTCTACATATTTCTATTTTTAGTTTTGGGCTATTTATATTATACTTAATGATGTGTGAAAATGCCAGGTATTCTGTTAACACTGAATGTCCATGTAGGATTGATTTGTACATCCATAGATGGTCTGCGCATGCGCTCGCCCTCCGAGCCCGGCAGAGCTAATTTTTCTTTTTTTAGACTGGTTTTAACTTTTTTTGCGAGCCCGTGGTTTTAACCCGCTTTAAAACCTGCGAGTTAAAATCACGGGCTTGCACTGCGGGGAAGGACAGGAGAGTCTGGGCGGCAGGAGAGATTTGGAGCGAGAGCAGAGCGGCAACTCGGGGTGGCAGGAGAGATTCGGAGCGAGAGCAGGGCGTTAAGTCGGGGCGGCAGGAGCGATTCGGGGGCGAGAGCACGAGATCGGGGCACGCAGGAGATAGTAGGAGATCGGGGCAGGCAGGAGATCTGGGCTGAGAGCAGAGAAGCAGGGCAGAGAGCAGGGTAGCAGAAGACTGGGCAGTCGGAAAGGACCTCATCGACTGATCCTCAGCAGTCGCTTATTTTGGATCGGCCAGCCCAGTCGGTGTTGCTTTTTTATTTAGTGAATTGCTTCCTGCCTACATTTGAATGCCGTTCCCCCTCATTTGCATGCGCGGATCGCAGGATGATCGAGACAGAGGTTAGTGAATCGGGTCATAAAGGGATCGCTAAGTGGTCAGGAGTTGATCGGTGGGCTTAGTGAATCTAGCCCTAAGAGTAAGCACTGATTCATTTATTCAGCTTGATGCACCACTCATAACCGTAGTCTTTAAAAATGATTTACCATTATTAAATTACATAAAACATTAGCTCTACCCTATTTTATCCTCTCCAAATAGCTCTCACTAATACCTTTAAGAAGTTTAAGATCTTTGGACCATCAAAGAGTGCGTGTCGGGCTCTAACTCAGACTGCTGCTTTGCCTGGATTATACCTTCATTATGGAATCAATTGCCTAATGATATCAAGGCAGAGGTATCACTGACGAAATTTAAAAGGTAATTAAAGATATATTATTTTGATATTGCTTTTCATTAGGACTGCACATACATCAACTAATTGCAATTAAAATGCATAAGGAGACCCTTCCCTTCTACTTCAAAAATCTGCTCTTGGATCCCATCTGTAGGATCTGTTTGTAAAGGAAAATACACAGATCTATCAGAGAGTTGTCTCAAAATTTCATCAATATATTGCTGTCTATCTTGTACCACTGCCCCTCCTTTGTCTGTATGGTGAATAATAAGATCATCATTCTGTTGTAATTTTAATAATGCCGCACTTTCCTCTTTGGGCAGATTCCACCAATGAAAAAAAGCAGATTGTCCCTGGGTTGATTCTATATCCGGCAAAACCAAATTTTTATACGTTTGTAAGGCTAGGCCAAGTGCACCCGGAGGCACCCAATTAGATTTATCTCAAATCACGGACCTATCAAAACTTTGCCCCTCCACATTAGAAAATAACAACTTTAACTATAGTTTTCTAACCCCCCCCCAAAAAAAAAAAAAACCAAAAAAAAAAACAACCAACCAACCAACCACACTGCTCCATATCTACTCTCAGGGCAGAGGGGTCTACTTTTTTGTCTTTGTTCCAATGTTCCCTCTAAGCTTCTTCGATCCCTCAGCGCACCAGTTGCTGATTGCCACTCACATGGGAGAGCTCTTTACATCCACCAATCAGGGAGACAGAGCAGGAGCTTGATGGCCAATCATGAGCACTTCCTTGTAGAAGTACTCCCAGATTGGTGGATGTGCAGAGCTCTCCCAGTAGTGAGCCTTAGTGTGAGCCCTCCCCTCAAGAATCTCGTTGTCTCAAGCCTGTGCAGAAGAGTGGTGGGAAAGACTGGGCAGCATAACTGTGCAGCTTTGAAGTCAGACTACCCTGCATTAAACTGCTTCAGCCCAGCAGATCCCAACATTAAATATGAATAAAAAAAAAAAAAAGAGTGGAGGGGGGAGAGAATTGCTGCACCGAGCATCTTTTTTCTGTTCATCAAATTCTGCCTTAAATCTACTTCTTTGGGATAGCATTTTGTTGATATTCCAACCCCACCCATCTGGGGAAGAGGGAGGGAGAAGGGTTATTGATTTTATGCCTGTTCTGGTAGATGTCTGACTTTGTTTTGAATTTCCTGTAAAACTCAATTAAAAGTAAAATCAAAACTATCAGAAGTAATTGCTGCTTTTTAAGACGACAGGTAATTTTTATGGGGGGGGGGGGAGGACAGAGAGGATTCCTTGTAGGGACAGAGATTCTGGTCGGAATTCTTGCGGGTACAGATGGGGACAAGCAGGATTCTGGCAGGGCGGGTGGGATTTCTGTTCCTGCGCAACTCTCTAGTCTGGACCAATGAAGTCTGGGGTCTCTCAATGTTCTACAGTGTCCTTTGCCCAATGTGCTGGGGCATTGTCCTGTTGGAAGATAAACGTAGTCTGCTGACATGTGATGGATCACTGGCAACAGCTTCTGTGTCAAGAAGACATCCCGGTAGTATGCGCCTTTGATCTTAACTCCAGGATCGATAAAGAACAGATCTGTGAATCCAAATTTCGAGACTGTGACCTAGACCATGACTGTTTGGCTGAAGGTAGGTGTTTGGCATTAACCTCATGCTTCAGTGTTGTTGAAGGCACATATAGGTAATCATTCTGTGTGTTAATCAATGAAGCTATTGTAAATATGTTCTCATCTGTAAACTAGATGTAGCTGATGCTATACTCCGGGTACTTGGTCAAAAGCTGCTTGCACTGTTTCAGGTGTGTGTCTTTGTTGTGTAAAGTTAACTCTTGGGCAAGATGCTTTTTAAGACACTTTGGGCTCCTTTTATGAAGCCGCGGTAGCGGTTTAACGTAATAGCGCGCACTAAACCGCCGGCCGCGCTAGCTACTACCGCCTCCTCTTGAGCAGGCGGTAGTTTTTTGGCTAGCGTGGGGGTTAGCGCGTGATTAAAAGTCACGCGCAATAAAGCCGTTACTGCGGCTTCGTAAAAGAAGCCTTTTAATTTCAGATTGTCATGAATTATTCTAACTACAGTTGTCTGGCTCATTCCTGCTTCTCTTGCTATTTGGCGAGTTGTTTGGTGTGTTTGCGGCGCATCCTCCTGGCTCAGTAGAAGATTGCGTACAACATCAATGTGCTCTTGTGTGCGAATCGAGCGCTGCCGTCCGCTGGCAGGCTTACAATCCACAGTGCCCATTACTTGAATCTTGCATAGCAGCACATCAAGGTCATTTTTGTTCCCACCCTTCTGTGGGAACTCTTTCAACAATTGTTTTCTGATGTAACCTTTTAGCAGTACACTTCTCCCTCCAGATTCATAAGAACATAAGCAATGCCTCTGCCGGGTCAGACCCGAGGTCCATCGTGCCCAGCAGTCCGCTCACGCGGCGGCCCAACAGGTCCAGGACCTGTGCAGTAATCCTCTATCTATACCCCTCTATCCCCTTTTCCAACAGGAAATTGTCCAATCCTTTCTTAAACCCCAGTACCGTACTCTGCCCTATTACGTCCTCTGGAAGCGCATTCCAGGTATCCACCACCCGCTGAGTAAAGAAAAACTTCCTAGCATTGGTTTTGAATCTATCCCCTTCCAATTTTTCCGAATGCCCTCTTGTTCTTTTATGTTTTGAAAATTTGAAGAATCTATCTCTCTCTACTTTCTCTATGCCCTTCATGATCTTGTAGGTTTCTATCATGTCTCCTGAGTCTCCGCTTTTCCAGGGAGAAGAGCTCCAGCCTCTCCAATCTTTCAGTGTATGAAAGGTTTTCCATGCCCCTATCGCGGGGGATAGGGGCAGAGCCGGACTGCGAATGGTGAGAAACCACAAATATCTGGCTCTGACCCACCCCAGCCTCCCTCCTGGCCTTACCTGGTGGTCTAGCAGGCTTTCGGGGCAGGAGCGATATTCCTACGCTCCTGCCCCGTGCAGATCGCCATTAGAAATGGCTGCTGTGAGTTCCCGTAGTCTCTCGAGACTACGACGGGAACTCCCTACAGCTATTTTCTAGTGGCGATCTGCACGGGGCAGGAGCGTAGGAAGATCGCTCCTGCCCCGAAAGCCCGCTAGACCACCAGGTAAGGCCGGGATGCCGGGGGGAAGACTTAACAATGTTTTTTTTTTTTCTTTTTTCCCCCTCCCCCAAAAAAATCACAAATATGTGAAACCGCGATTACCGAAACCGCGAATGGGGAGGGGGAAGTGTACCAAGTTCTTTATCAGAATTTGGTCTTCAACAGTGAAAAACATTTTCATACAGAGACTGTTTACAAACTATCGTCTGCGTGTATCCCATAGCAAGAATACTTTTTCTCAAGGTAGTGTTGTGGTGCGATGGGAAATATTTACAACATTTTACATCAACTTCATTCAGGACACAACACACTAAATTTCATAAGAATCAGCCAAGTTCTGTGGAAGATAACGACAAAAAACATTTTGGTGTGGGGTTTTCCCCCAGTTCACAGTGTATATCCCAAAAGACTTTTGGTTCAATGCGTTTTACAAAAGAGATGGACTGACCATTGTCAGTGAACTACAATAGATAGAACATTGGCATTGACAAGTTAACAGTAGTTTTACATCAATATGCTACTTTGGAGGGATTACAAGAATTTTGAGAACAGATGGGTTTTTAATAGCTTTCTAAAATGCATATATGAAGCTGATATTCTAACCATTTGGCCCAGTTTGGGATCTCTGGAAGCGGCTTGGTTCCGGTTTATAGAAGAGCCATCTAAAAGTAAGTATTGATTCAGCTTGATATCCTTCTCTCTCTCTTTCTCCTTCTCTCACCTCTTCCTTATAGAAAAGCCCACATCTCATTACAAATGCATTATGTTTATAGTCATAAGAATAAAACTCCTCTGACTGTAATCCTTTGATTGGACTATGAGGCAGAGCCTTGCTGATATCATGGAACCGTGGGTCAGCAGAGGTCACTGTGACATCCATCCCTTCCAGCACTGCAATACGTAAACTTCTGGAAACAAAGGGACAGATTCTCAAAACTTACCGTGCCTTTAACAATGGTTGCTAAACCAGCTACAGCTAATTTAGCATGGCAATATTGTACTGTGCAATTATCAGAACAGCTCAATGTGTTTTTTTCCGAGCTTCTTAGCAGCCTCTGACTCTGCCATGCAAATGGACTAGAATGAGGTCATAAATATTAAAATGGTAATAAATGGACTCAATGATATTTAAATGACCACTCCAGGTGATTCTCCGTCATTCTTCAAGTGCGACGCCGACTTTTGATGACCAAAAATTACCGGCTGGTCCAGAGGTGCTGATACTGTGAAAAGTGCGTCTCAGGTGTGCTTATGGCTGTGGCTCATGATAAAATTTTTAAAATTACATCATTCACATAAATTATGGTAGTATAATTGTATAATAGTTTGGGGGAAAAAGAATCTCAAAAGCACACATCTGAAGTGCATGTACCAAAGGCGTGTCTTACACGCGCTCATTGAAAGCTGATGCTTGCACCTCCGCTCCCTTCCCCTCCATCCAACAGCGCTGGCACATCTATGATTTGCACAACAGCCGCCTGTGACACGCACCTATGACGTGTGCATATATTGCACTCCAATAAGGCATGGCCAGGATACGCATGCCTACGGCATAGCTTTTTCCCGGCACATGTGCACCTTTATGCCTCTTTCCGTGGACCATTCTGCACATGTGCCAATTGCCATCACCGGCAGCTCATTTCATGCACATTTGGCAAACCTCTGCGAACCTCATTTGCATGCGCAGTTCTTCGAGAATGACTCACCTTTTTAAAATTGTTACATTTATGACTATGACAGCGGCCTGTCGGACTTTACCAGCCCTATTGGAGAATCCGACTCAAATACTGCACAGTCTGCAGCACTTCGGGAAGGGGTAAAACGCGGACCTGTCGGACTTCACGGATCTAAACCCGCACGTCCTTAAAAATCTGAGGTCCGTGCCACTTGTAGTTAGTTTCTGGCTCTGACAGACTTCGATGACAATTTAGCTCTGACGGATCCATCTCAGCATAGGGATGGAAAAGTATTAGGATCCGTCAGCGCTAAAATGTCACCGAGGTTTGTCAGAGCCAGAGACTAAAACCATTCCCCTTAATGAAGTTTTGCAGAAAATCTCTCCTGCAAAAGATACCAGTGGCGGGGACCCGGCCCAACCATCCGGGCTCTATAAACATTCAATTATTGCCAGCAAAGTAGCCACGCTACTTTTAGTCTCTGGCTCTGACAGACCTCGGTGACATTTTAGCGCTGACGGATTCTAATACTTTTCCCTCCCTAAGCTGAGATGGATCCGTCAGCGCTAAATTGTCATCGAGGTCTGTCAGAGCCAGAAACTAACTACAAGTGGCACGGACCTCAGATTTTTAAGGACGTGCGGGTTTAGATCCGTGAGGTCCGCGTTTTACCCCTTCCCCAGCACTTCTTTCAGGCTTGGGGGAACATCCCCCGAACCCATTTTTCTGCAGTATTGAACTTAATATGGAGCGCAGAAATATATACCCTGCAAACAGATCCCTTAGTCTTTGTCAATCTGCTACAAAGGGTGTCCCTGTGAGTAATGGTTTCCTTGAAGGAAGGATCAGATTGAGTTTTCAAATTTCCCGGGAGTTATGCCACCTGCCTCTGAACGTCAGCATCCTTTTTTTTTTTTAATCTCGCTTCTGATGCTGCAGATGCGCAGAAACCAGCAGGATCATTTTCCCAACACCGCCGCCACACACACACACAAAAGAGAAAAAAAAATCAATAAATGTTTTATTTAACATGGTATACCGGAAGAAGAAGCCATATTCATGCACCCTGCGATGCGAGCCATCCATTTCTGTAATGATATCTAGAAAGAGAAGGCACAGCTTTTAAATTGTACAACAGCAACCACCACTGGGGGTGGGTGTGGGGGGGAAATAATCCCCGAAAAACATTTTGTATGGAAGACAGGAACCGATTAGGAACTTAAGCCCGCGATGCCTAGCGACATTTTCTCGCAGGACTGTTGACTATAAATCGCAGGCACAGATCGGCTTCAAGCAGAAAGAAATCCGCGGCAACCCAGCCTTCTCTAGCAGAAAGCATGGAGGGATCTGGGGCGACGTTTTCGCTCTCTTCGCCCCTGTCGCTTCTTGTTTCCGGGGGGCGGCCGAGAAGACGCACCCCCCAGGGCTGGTAAAAAAAAACAAAAAAAAAAAACAACAACAAAAACGTGGATCCGTGCGAGGCTCAGCTCGATGGGTGGATGCGATGGAAGACTGGAAGATCAGAGAGGAGCGAGCAGGGGTGCCTGAAGCCCGGGGATGCTGCTGCTGCTGCTGACGGCTGAGGCGACAGATACCCGGCCCGTGTTGCATCTAAGGAACAGGAAATTAAAAAAAAAGAAAAAAAAAAAAAAATCGCCTTCCCTCATAGAGAAAGAAACCATCCTCGTTTCCTAGAAAGGAGCTCGCCTTGATCCCGCCGGCGGAATTACAAATGTGATATAGCTGAGGGTGCTGCTGGAAGGATCTCGTGCGTGAGACGGCCCGGATGACAGACAATCTGTGAATTTGGGGAGGGAGGGAGGGGGGAAGACTACAGCCAGAAGATGTTAAATCGAGAATGCGGGGACGGATCAGCTGCCCCCATTCCCTCAGACTGCCCTCCCCCCGCCGCCTCCATTCACTGCTAGTCGTTTGCTCTTTAACCCTTTCCCCTCTACCCAAGCAACCCTGTATTCCTCTCAACGTACACCTTTCCCCCAGCCCTCTCTCCCCCCCCCCTCCGATTATATATTTTGTTGCACAGCCTTTAATTATTAAGCTCATTGCAACAACAATTCCTCCCCTGTTTTGATTTTAAAAAAATAAATCCATCCTCCCCACCCCCACCCAAAAGCCAAACAACAACAACAACCCCCCCACCACCACCCCAACAATAACAAAAAAAGCCTCTAGTACGGCTTCTTTTTTCCCCAGGAAACTATTGCATTGCTCCTCCAGCTGACTGGCTTACTCGACCAGGCTGTCTCCTGCCCTGGCCCCGGCTCGGATCATGCCCGCACCGTTTCAGGGTCCGGGGGGGCTCGGCGCACCCCCTCTCCCCTCTGCCTCCCTTTAGCTGACTTCTCGTCCCCCCCCCCCTTCCCTTTGTCCCGCCGGCTCCCGATAAATGATGTTCAAGTACCGGATCCGGATGTTTTTCAACGAGCTGAAGGTTCTGGTGTTGATGCGCTCGGGCTCCGGGGGTCGCCCCGAGGCTGCCCCGTCGGCGGTGGGCTGCGGCTGGCCCCCCTTCGCGCGCTGCTCGGGCCGGGACGACGAGGAGGACTACTATGGGGCCGAGCCGCGGCCCCGCAGCCTGGCCCTGCAGGAGGAGGAGAGGGAGGGCCGGCTGGGGGCCGCCCTGGACGCGGTGTCCCTAGGCAGCAGCCTGGACAGTGGCATGAGGACCCCGCAGTGCCGGATCTGCTTCCAGGGACCCGAGCAGGTGAGCCGGGCCCAGCCCAAGCTGCGGCCGCTCTGCTACACCGACTCGGTGCACGGGGCAGGGGACAAGTGTTCATGCTAAGATAAACACATTCTCTATGTTGCTTCATAAGTATGTCTGTGGTTTGGGCTGAATGGAGTGTATGGTCATAGCAGAATGGATGTTCAGTGGACATAGAGAAAGATTGCTCCTTTACAAATATTTTATAGCGGATGCATAAAATACAGACATGCTGTTAAGTTGCAGTGGAGACATAGGTTTCCTGTACAATAAACCTATGTTGAGATGTGCTGGGTTTCAAAGAAGATGGGCTGACTGAGGTGTCCTTATATGTTTAGGGATTTGCACGTGGTAGGCAGATTGCAGGCTCTTTAGACCAGTGGTTCCCATCCCTGTCCTGGAGGACCACCAGCCAGTCAGGTTTTCAGGATAGCCCTAATGAATATGCATGGCACAGATTTGCACGCCTGCCACCTCTATTATATGCAACTCTCTCTTATGCATATTCATTAGGGCTATCCCGAAAACCTGACTGGCTGGTGGTCCTCCAGGACAGTGTTGGGAACCACGGCTTTAGAGGACTCATGACAGATTCATACGCTGCAAGGTATTTTATATGGAGTTAGAATGGCCACACGAGTTGTTTGAGGACTAGTTTGAGCCACATGGATGTCTAGATGGGACCCTTATGTAGCACAGATGCTATCCATAATTGCAGCTATGGGAGGGAAAGGACTAGTGTCATAATAATATGCATATATTTTGTGCTTGGCTACCCCTCAACCAGATATGATCTTTGTCATCTCAGTAGAGTAGACAATGAAAGAATCTGTTGTTGAGTTCATAGCTAAATTAAACAGATGGATGATACTTTACAAGATGGACCAGTAGAATCAGAGGCTTATTTATTTTCAGACTGACAGACCACTCTCTTGTGATGTCTACAAAATGGAATTTGAACCAATCAGGGCCTTAGCATTGGGAGGGGGGAAGCCCTTCATTCTGAAGAGGCGTCCCTATAGGTAGGAGGGAGTGGGCTTCCCTCCTGCCAATTTTTCATTGGAAGGTATGGGGGGTGCCAGTGATGTAAGGGGTGATGTTGGGGATATCGGGTGATGTTAGAGGGTGTCAGTGATGGGGGGTGTCGAGGATGTTGGGAGGGGTGTAGGGCTCTGAGGACAGCGGCTTTCAGTGGATGGGGGCTACAGGGGATCGGTGAGTGTGAAGGAGGGAGAGAGGAATCATGGTTCTTCCTGCTGGTTTAGGTGATCCTGGCAGGAGAATCCCCAAACAGCTGAGACGGAAGGACTCCACAAAACTGGCTCAGCTGATCAGGATTCTCCTGCCACGACCAGCTGATGAGAAGCCTTTTGAACAAGGCAGTTGGGTGCCACATCTGAAAAGCTGACTTTTGTGCGTTTTTCATGTGGACGTCTTTATATTAGAGAATGGGCAAAAAAAAGATAGATGTACTAGGGACCAAAACGTTTAGATACGTAATTCTTGAAAGAAAAAGATAGATACTGTTTTGAGAATGGGTCTTTTCTCTGCTGGATTTCTGAACATCTTTCCCAAGACTTCTAAACTCAAACTTAAACATCCTATTGAAAATGGTAGGAAGTTGCTGGGAGAACTCTGCCATTGGTTAAACCATGAATAAGTGTTGCTGATAAGCTGGGTTCTTGGGAAGGGTCTTTAGACAGTATGCAGTTGCCTTAGCAGTGTCAGTGATAATTTTCTATAATTATTTTAGAAGCCTATTAACAGTCAACAATGATGATATTGATAGGAGCTTCTGTAGGAGGAAAGAGACTGGGTTTCTTCCTCCTCTAGCTTTATGACAGGTTAAAGATTTTCAGCATAACCCATCCTCCAATAAATAAATATTGACCTCTTCACTATATGAATTATTGAACAAGGCCACCAAACTAATATCTTAACAACATGAATGCGATTAGCAGAGTGGAGAGTTTAAGGCTAAGTTAGAGACCTTCAAATGCTTCAAATGGATAAGTAATGTTCATTTTTCAAGAGAGAGACTGAACCAATGTGAAATACTGCAAGAAATTTTTCCTTCAAAGAAAGGGTAGAAAATGCATAGAACATATTTGCAATGGAGAAGAGAAATAACAGTGGAATTGAAGAGGCATGGAATAAAAACCCTCCCCCCAAATACTGAGCCCACAGTAGTCAGCAAAACGCTGCTGCCATGAGCAAAAAATTCCCGATAGTCTGTGGCAGTATCCAGTTAGTAGTTGCAGCTAAATATCTGGGTAACTGTGTCTTTGCTTGGGAATCAATCCCTGGACTACTCTTGCACCATCCAGATAGCACCAAAGCAATCTAGTATTTATCCAGGTAGCAGGTGCTTAGTAGGATTGGAAGAACAGAACATAAGAATAGCCATATTTGTCCAATCAGTGGTCCATCTAGCCAGTATCCTGTTTGCACAGTGGCCAATTCAGGTCAAAAGTACTTGGCAGAAACCCAAATAGTAGCAACATTCCATGCTACCAATCCCAGGACAAGTGGCTTCCCCTTGTTTGTCTCAATAGCAGACTATGGCCTTTTTCGCCTGGAACTTGCCCAAACCTTATTTAAACCCATCTTTATTAACCACATCCTCTGGCAATGAGTTCCAAAACTTAACTATTCTCTGAGTGAAAAAATATTTCCTCTTATTAGTTTAAAAAATGTTTCCCTGTAACTTCATAGTGTGTCCCCCCTAGTCTTTTTAATTTTTGATGAAGTAAAAAAATCATTTCACTTGTACCCGTTCTATACCACTCAAGATTTTGTAGACTTCAATCATATCTCCCCTCAGCTGACTCTTTTCCAATCTGAAGATCCCTAACCTCTTTAATTTTTCTTCATTCGTGAGGAGTTCTATCTCCTTTATCATCTTGGTCGCTCTTCTTTGAACCTTTTCTAATTCTGCTATATCTTTTTTGAGATATGGTGACCAGAATTGAATATAATACTTAAGGTGAGGTCACACCAGGGAGCAATTCAGAGGAATTATAATATTCTTAGTCTTATTTACCATCTTTTTTCTAATAATTCCTTGCATCTTGTTTGCTTTTTTTGGCCATCGCACATTGGGCAGAAGGTTTCAGTGTATTGTCCACGGTGACACCTAGATCTTTTTCTTGGGCACTGACCCCTAAGGTGGCCCTTAGCATCTGGTAATTATGATTTGGATTATTCTTCCCAATGTACATCACCTTGAATTTGTCCACATTAAATTTCATCTGCTATTTGGATGCCTATTCTTCCAAATTCCTAAGGTCTGCCTGCAATTTTTCACAGTCCGCATGTATTTTAACAACTTTGAACAGTTTAGAATCATCTGTAAATTTAATCACTTCATTCGTCGTTCCAATTTCCAGATTATTTATAAATGCGTTAAATAGCATCAGTCCCAGTACAGATCCCTGCGGTATTCTACTATTTATCCTCCTCCATTGAGAAAAATGGCCATTTAACCCTACCCTCTGTTTTCTGTCCATAACAAAACATTGCCTCCTATCCTGTGACTCTTTAATTTTTTCAGGAGCCTCTCATAAGGACCTTTGTTGAAAGCTTTCTGATATACCATGTTTTCCAGCTCTCCTTTATCCACGTTTATTCATACCTTCAAAGAAATCCAAGAAATTGGTAAGGCAAGACCTCCCTTGGCTGAACCCATGCTGACTCTGTCCAATTAAACATTACATTACATTACATTACATTGGTGATTTCTATTCTGCCATTACCTTGTGGTTCAAGGCGGATTACATAAGAATTGCCATGAAGTTACAAGATGTATAGATGGATTACAGATTACATAGAATTGTCGAGAAATTAAGGTAATACGTGTTGGGTAATTAGAACATTTTAGATTTGATAGGTAGGTGGCGCTTGGGAAGGAACTGGCGTTAGATAGGTTTTATGTATTTTTTGAAGAATAGAGTTTTTGTTTCATTTTTGAAGGTTTTGTAGTCTGTGGTCGAAGACAGCAGATTAGTGATTTGTCTGTCTAGTTTTCCTGTTCTGGTGGCCATTAGGTTGTCATATAGTTTTCTTCGTTTGACATTTATGGTTGGCGGGTGTGTGAATAGTGAGTGGGTTCTTCTGTGTCTGGTTGAGGTGGCTTGAATTAGTCGGTTATTCCAGTAGGCTGGGCTGTTTCCGTTAATAGCTTTGAATAGTAGGCAATAGAATTTGAAGTATTGTTTGTATTGGGAGCCAGTGTGTGTCATGGTATGCCTCTGTGATGTGGTCATATTTTTTAAATGAGTAGATGAGTCTTAGGGCTGTATTTTATATTGTTTGTAGTTGCTTTATCATGGCCGCTGGGCAGGGGAGGTATAATATGTTGCAGTAGTCTATTAGTCCAAGGATAAGAGATTGTACCAAAAGTTGGAATTGTTTCCTGTCGAAGAATTTTCAAATTTGCCTTAGGTTTCTCATAGTTGCGAATGATGCTTTTATTATTTTGTTGATTTGTGGTTGCATGGTACAGCCTCTGTCAATCAGTACTCCAAGAAGTTTTAGCGTGGGTTGAATGGGGTATGAGATTGAGTTTATTACTAGGTTTGTTAAGGTAGGAGTTTTGCTGTTTTCTAGGTGGATGAAGTTTGTTTTTTCAGAGTTAAATTTTAGTTTGTGTTCTGTCATCCATGTTTCGAGTGTTCTGTATATTGTGCCTTTCATAGTGGGCTCTGGATGGTCTAAGGGGAGGAGAATGGTGATGTCATCTGCATAGCTGTATGAGGTTATGCCGTGTTTGTCTAGGCAGGAGCTGAGGGAAGCTATGTTTAGGTTAAATAGTGTGGGAGACAGAGGTGATCCCTGGGGAACTCCGCAGGGGTTGGACCATGTTTCTGATTTTTCTTTCTTTGTTTTAACCCTGTAGGTTCTGGATTGTAGGAAGCCTTTAAACCATGAGAGTACCTTGCCTGAGATTCCTATGGAGTCTAGTGTTTGTAGGAGGATGTCATGGTCTACCAGGTCGAAGGCTGTGGAGAGGTCTAGTTGTATGAGCAGGATTTTCTTGCCTGTACTGAGATGTTGTCTAGCTGTGTCCATGAGTGTTCCTAGTAGGGTCTCAGTGCTGTAGTTGGTTCTGAAGCCAGACTGTGTGGGGTGGAGTAAGTTGTGGTTTTCTAGGTATGAGGTTAGGGTTTTAGCTACGAGGCTTTCCATCAGCTTGACGTACAGTGGGATTGAGGCTATGGGTCTGTAGTTAGATGGTTGGTCCGTTGTTGCTTTGGGGTCTTTTGGTATCGGAGTTATGATGATTTCGCTGAGGTCTTTTGGGAAAAGTCCATCTGTGAGTAAAGATTGTATCCATTGTAGGAGCAGGGAGCGGAATAGTGTACTTGAGGTTTTCAATAGGTATGGGGGGGTGGTGGCAGTGGTTAAGGTCACAGGCTGCGTGGCTGTATTTATTATATAGTTTGTTGAAGTCTGACCATTGTATAGGTGAGAAGTGGGACCAGGTTCTGTCTACTGCAACTGATTATTTCTCTGTGGGGGGATTTAAGATCTCTTCTATGTGTGTGGGAATTCCATTGAACGTGGCTCTGATGTTTGCGATCTTGTTTTTGAAGTATGTGGCTAAGAGGGTGGCTGAGAGCGGGGGGAGTTGCTGTTGGCTAGGTAGGGTGTGGTGTCTGTGAGATCTTTTAGTAGCTGGAATAGCTTTTTTGTGTCTTGGGGTCCTTCTCCTATTTGCTTTGTGCAGTATGTCTTTGTTTTTTCTTTCAGTTTTTGTTTGTATTTTTGGTTCATTATTTTCCATGCTGTTTTTGTGGATTTCTAGCTGCTTTTTCTCCATTTTCTTTCTAGTTGTCTGCATTGCCTTTTGAGTAGGAGTAGTTAGATGTCGAACCACTTGTCTGATTTTCTGTGGATTCTGGTTTTGTGTTGTTCTGGGGCTAGTTCATCCAAGGTTGCTGTGCTTAGATGGCTCCATTGTGAGATGAAGTCTTTGGGAGTGTAGTCTTGGATTATGGTATCTGCTTTTGTCCAGAATATGGTGGGATCGATATGTTTGCGTGAGTTGTAAGTTATTTTTTGAGTAATTGGAGTGCTTTTGTTGTTGGTCCAGTTGATTTCAAAGGAGTAAGTGTAGTGATCTGACCAGAGGGAATGGTTCCATTTTCCGTTTGAATCTCTGGTTGTGTGGGTTGTTGGGACATGTAGGCTGCGATGGTGTCCTTTTTCATGTGTGGTTTGAGGGTCTAGGATTTTGTATGTTAAGGCCTTGAGGTATGATAGTAAGGTTTCTACTTGTTTGCAGGATTGGTTTTCAAGGAGGAGGTTGAGGTCTCCTAGGATTAGGTTGTAGGTTGTCGTTAGTGAGTTTTGATATATAAATTCTTCAAATATTGGTTTTGCTGTGTTCCAGTTACCTGGGGTTATGTAGCAGAGCATGCATGTTAGTGCATGTTAAACCATGTTTGTTTATGTGTTCAGTAATTTTATTTTTTATAATGGTTTCAATTATTTTTCCTGGCACTGAAGTCAGCCTCACAAGTCTGAATTTTCCGAGTTCATCCCTGGAACCCTTTTTAAAAATCAGCATAACCTAATGTTTAGAGCATTGGGCCGAGAACCAGAGGGGCTAGGTTCAAATATGCTCCTTGTGTCCTTGGTTAAACTACTGCCTCCATTGCTTGGGATGTCCAGGGCCGGTGCTGGCAACCTCACCCTGTTAAGGCCCTATCTCGGTTTCTGATCTCATAATTTAACAAGTATTATGTCACATTTTCTCCCTTTGGGTACCTGAAAAGGGTTTGCCAGGCTATCTACCCAAGAGGCATGTATGTTTCTTAAGTATTAAAACTGTATCTCTTTGGATAAAAACACCACAGATGCTAATTCAAATAATAATTATTACTATTATCATTATTACAAAGCTTTTAAATGAATCTGAGCAGAAAATAGTTAGGTATCACCGCTTAAAACCAACACTGGCAGTCACATTTGAACACTAACCCCCCTTTTTGCCAGAAATAGTAATTGCAGGTGTCCCTTTGCAATCAGGCCGCAAAACCAGTAACATCCTCCTGTTCCCTATTAGTGGAGTTCACATTGATGCCAACCCCAGCCCATCCTATACTGAATCACCATATATGGAACACAGACTGTGCAGGTCTGTCCAATACCGGCCTTAGTTCTTTACTTTACATCCTTCATTTTTTAATTAGAAATCCTCTATTTTTATCCCACGCTTTTTTGAATTCCATCACCGTTTTCCTCTCCACCACTTCCCTCGGGAGGGCATTCCAGGCATCTACCACCCTCCTTGTGGATAAGAATTTCCTAACATTGCTCCTAAGTCTTCCTCCCTGTAACCTCAAATTATGCCCTCTAGTTTTACCATTTTTTCTTCTCTGGAACAGATTTAGTTCTATATTAATGCCTTTCATATATTTAAACATATGTATCGTATATCCTCTGATTTGGAAGAGCGTTCTAAAGTTGTGGGCCATTAATTAAAAAATACATTCTCTAGTTGATGCATAAGTAATACATTATATCTTATGGGTGGAATTGTGAGAAGATTTTATTCAATAGAACAAAGTGTGGTAAATATGGTATCAAATAGTTATCAAAGGAGATTGAGTAGATCGTGTCTACCATCAGATCTCCATAGAGAAGGAGTTGGAATCAAGATGGCAGCGTGACTGTCTGTACGATCTGAGCTGTCAACAGAGATTTCTTTTTTTCCTTATTAATTTACCTTTGTGATGTCCCTGATGAAGAAGGAGAAAGTCCAGCCTCATCCCTCTTCATCAACTGAGACAGTTTCTTTTCAGGACGTAATTGTTCAGTTTATGGCTTGGTAGGAGTGTTGTGGTGGGGTATTCATCTTGACTGGGGGAGGGTCAAGTTTTTGGGGAAACATGACTTCTCTCACTCCACATTCACACCTTCCTCCAGCATTGCAAATGGCTCGGCGTGTGAAGCTTGGAGAAAGGGAGACAGCTTTGAGTGATCTCATCAGGCAGAGCCAGGTAATGACCGCAGCCTTGCTTGAAACTACCACATAGTGAGGGGCAAAATATTTTGTTTTTATATAGAGATGTTACCAGCTTGAGATAGGGAAGTTTGATTAGCAGAATTGGTTTAGTCCATCAGGAAGGATTTGAATGTGAATGTTGTGATCCTCCTGTCTTCTTCATAGCGAGCCACTTGTCATCACGCTTAAGACATTCTGGCTGATACTCAAAGCAATTTAATGAGAAGTCACAGCAGCCAATTTCCAATAGCAGCTGCAAAAAGCAGGGGAGAGTGGGTTTTGTTTCTGTCTTCATTGCCCCACAAGGACCACTAGAGCTATCAGGTAGGCCTAAGGGGTCTATCTGGATTAGAGTGGGGTTGGGATAGCATTCTGGGAGGAGGAGGAGGAGAAGGATTTTCAGTCTCACAGGCTGGGAGGAAGGGTAGGAAGGAGAGGGCTATTCCACTCCAAGTTCCCCCCCCAACTATCTCTTTGGCTGGAACTTCTATTACTATTTCTCAAGAAGTTCATAATCCTTTAGATTATTGTTCATTGTTCTTTAGATCACAGATTCAAGCAGTGATTAGAAATTATTACTCCAAGTTAGGATTATTAAGTAAGTTGCTACAAGCAATGATTCTTAGTACTGTACTTTGGATTACTGTAACATTGTCTATTTAGGTTTGCCTGTGTCGTGAATTCTGCTGTACCTTTGTGGTATGGACTTTCCAAATTTGAATATGTATCTCCTTTACTGTACCAGTTGCGCTGGCTTCCAGTGGTGCAAAGAATTAAAATCAAATTGCTGCTGTTAGTCTATTTGGGGGGGGGGGGGGTCACATCAAGACTCCTCTTTTTTATCTGCATAATGTACTGCATCCTTATGTGCCTTCAAGATCATGTGCTCTTGTTGTACCAAATTTAAAACATTTGCATTTGCACATGACAAGAACTGGCACATTTTCTGTAGCCAGCACTTTGGAATGGAACAAGTTGTTTCTAGCACTGAAGCTACAACGGAATGTGTCATCATTTAAATTGGTGCTAACATGTCACTTATTATGCCAAACATTTGACCTTCCATCAATTGTTTGTGCCTCACTGACTCTTCTCCCTTGCTGTTCCTGTCTTTGTTTTGTATATTTTAATTGTGTATGTTGTGTTATACCCACCTTGGATAAAAGTGGGCTATAAATAATAAATCTAAATTAAACTAATTATCATCACCCTGCCCCCTCTTGTCACTCCTCACCCCCAGTAATACCCACCCCTGACCTCTCCTATCATTCCTCACTCCAGGATCCCTAACCCCCCAGTATTAACCACCCCCCTGCCCTATCCTATCATTCCTCTCCCCGGATTCCCTATACCATGAACCTGCCCCCTCCTTCTCTGGTACCTGCTTTGAGGTATACTCGGAGGTTACGGGCACTTTTTAGATTTACAGCTTTAGGATAAATTAATACATTGAAATAGCAGATGCACCAAGAAACCCTTCTCTGAATTACAACATATCTATAAAAATGCTGCTCCCCCCCCCCCCCGAATGAAAATGTGAGTGGGGGCTAGTACCCCTCCTGCAGTCTTCCTTCCTACCCATAAGCTCATGGTAAGAATTGGGGAGGGGAGGGGGTGTCTCCCTGTAGTTCTTCCTTACACTTCTCCCAAAGAAGAAGTAGCCTGTGGGATTTACTGCCACTATCCCTCTGAAGTAATACTGCATGTAAGCCTGGAGAAGGAGCATATAGGCTTCCTCCTCACATCAGTGTTCATCACTAGTCTCGATCAAGGAAGTCTGTGCTGGTAGATTTCTCGGGAAGACAAACATTCCAGGTAATATTGGGCATAGAATATCTGGGTTTGTTTGGCTGTCTATCTCTTAATGCGGTAAAGTGCGATATTTGACACTTAACAGCCTACACAACACCACATAAAGATAGGACAGACTTTTACTTGTATGTAGTCTGAATCGACTGCTAAACTTAGGTGGTTAAGTACGGAACTAGAAAAGGTTCAAAGAAGAGCGACCAAGATGATAAAGGGGATGGAACTCCTCTCTTATGAGGAAAGACAAAAGAGGTTAGGGCTCTTCAGCTGAGGAGAGATATGATCGAAGTCTACAAAATCTTGAGTGCTGTAGAACAGGTACAAATGAATCCATTTTTTATTCCATCAAAGATTACAAAGACTAGGGGGGCACACGATGAAGTTACAGGGAAATACTTTTAAAACCAATAGGAGGGAATATTTTTTCACTCGGAGAATAGTTATGCTCTGGAACGCACTGCCAGATGATGTGGTAAGAGCAGTTTATATAGTTGGTTTTAAAAAAGGTTTGGATAAGTTCCTGGAGGAAAAATCCATAGCCTGCTCTTGAGACAGACATGGAGGAAGCCACTGCTTGCCCTAGATCAGTAGCATAGAATGCTGTCACTATCTGAGTTTTTGGTGGGTACTTGTGATTGGTCACCCTGAAGACAGGATACTGGGTTAGATGGACTAAACTAAACTAACTAAACTAAACCTTAGGTTTGTATACCGCGCCATCTCCACAAGCGTAGAGCTCGGCACGGTTTACAGAGTTAGGAGGAAAGGAACTACAATGAAGGGTTATAGGAGAGGAACTAAGAAGATAGAGAGGGACAAGGGTACCAGAGAGCGGGAGGAGATTATATTTTTGAAAAGAGCCAAGTTTTCAAGTGTTTGTGGAAGGATTGGAGGGAGCTTGAATTTCTGAGCGGGGATGAGAGGTTGTTCCAGAGTTCTGTGGTTCTAAAGGGGAGGGATATTCCAAGTTTTCCTGCGCGGGATTTACCTTTTATAGAAGGGAATGATAATTTCAGTTTTTGGGAGGGTCTGGTGGGGTGGGGGTTTGAGGAATCCCAAAAGAGTGGGATAACGGGAGGAAGGATGCCATGTAGGATATTGAAGGCTAAGCAGGCACATTTAAAGAGGACTCTGGAATGTACTGGAAGCCAGTGAAGCTTGGAGAGGAGTGGGGAGACATGATCGAACTTGCCTTTTGCGAAAATAAGCTTAGCCGCGGCATTCTGAATTAGCTGAAGTCTATGTAGGTTTTTCTTAGTTAGGCTTATATAGATGGAGTTGCAGTAATCCAGTCTAGAGAGGAAGGATGGTGGATTGAACAAGGACGGCGAAGTGAGAATGATGAAAGCAGGATCTCACTTTCCTCAGCATATGAAGGCTAAAGAAGCATTTTTTTTACCAAGGAGTTGAGGTGATCATTGAAGGAGAGGGAGGAGTCTATGACGATGCCTAGGACTTTGCTTGAAAACTCAAGCTGAAGAGTGGGGCCGGAAGTTAGTGGGATGGAGGTGGGTAAATGATCTAATGGACCATTGGTCTGACCCAATAAGACTATTCTTATGTTCTTATGAATCTGAATGTTGCTTGAGCTGCCGGTCAGAAAGCCTGTACTTCACACAGCTACATTCATAAATAAAAAGTTTAAGGTGAACTCTCCCTTTTACAAGACCCACCTATCCAATCCAAATTGTTGGATTGGCTCAAGGGCAGTGTCGTGCATTACCTTGTAGAAAGTCCCAAGATCAGTCCTTCAGTTAGTTTTCCCCTCCCTAGATCAGCTGGACCTTGAGTCACTATGGAAACATTGTTCCCAGCCCCCAGAAAGTGACAAACATGGATATTGCTGAGTGACAACTGAAGGCAAGAGTCAGGTCCCATGATCGCAGGGCTCCATGAAGGGGTCCTGTATGGCCTGAAGTCATAAACTGCTAGTTCAATGACCAGATACAAAAATAAATAAATAAAGCAATGAGAACCACAACAAAAACAAACTCCCCCCAAAACTTAGATTTTGAGCCCGTTAGGGATCGATAAACTATCTGTATATAATAGGTAAACCTCTTTGATCATACCACAGAAAGGTGGTATTTTAAACATATATGTAAAAGAACATAAAAGTTACCATACTGGGATAGACCAAAGGGCCATCAAGCCCAGTATCCTATTTCCAATAGTGGGTAACCCAGGTCACCAGTACCTGCCAAGATCCCAAAGAGTAAAACAGATTTTATGTTGCTTATCATAGGAATTAGCAGTGGATTTCCCCCAAGTCCATCTTAATGATGGCTTATGGACCTTTGTTTTAGTAAATCATTCAAACCTTTTTTAAACTCCGCTAAGCTGTCTGCCTTCACCACATTCTCTGGCAACAAATTCAAGAGTTTAATTACACATTGATTTAAATGTGCTACTGTGTTTCCCCAAAAATAAGACCTATACCAAAAATTAGCCTTAGCATGATTTTTAAAGGTGCTCCTAAAAGAAGCCCTACTCCAAAAATAAGCCCTAGTTAAGAGCGACTCTCGAAGCCCCTCCCGAATTTCCCCGATACTCCCCGACTCCATCCCTAATACTAGTGCTGCCCAATTCACCAGCAACAGTGCTTTCTCATCCTCCACCCCCATGTGCAGCATCTTTCCTCCCCTCTCACCCATCCCCTTGTGTCAGTGATGCGGCAGAGGGAAGGCCCCGGCGGGGAAGGCTGTGAAGCAGCCCGTTCAGAGCGCTTCCACTGTTGCTGTTTTTGGAGGCCTTGGAGCTGAGGTATGTTGATCTTGTGGTGGGAAGGTCGGCAGGGTTCAGCTGCACAAGGGGATGGGTGAGAGGGGAGGAAAGATGCTGCACATGGGGGGGGGGAAGAAGAAGAAGGGAGAGATGATTGTTGTACATGAAAAAAATAAAACTTCTCCAAAAATAAGCCCTAGTGTGTTTTTTGGACCCCAAATTAATATAAGACACTGTCTTATTTTCAGGGAAACATGGTACTTAGTATCAGACTGGCTAACCTACTGAAGAGGGTTTTACACTAGAATAATTGGGGCAGGGTAATTAAAGCCCCCCCGATAAGCATAAGTCATCAGGTAAATTAATCACTAAATACCTCTACACAAATGGGAAAAGGGGCAATGTCTGGAAAGCAGTATATACTAATGCTCAAAGTATGAGAAACAAGATTTCTAGATCTAGAGGCTGTGATGGAGGAGGCCGAGTTGGATTTAGTGGCGATCACAGAGAACATAACTGGGATATAGTTATGTGGGTTATACTCTGTTCAGGAGTATAGGAAGGAAAGGAAGGGTGAGTGGCATTATGTGTTAAAGATCATAATAAAGTACCACGAAAAGTTCAACAAGACACAGACCCACAGGAACAATGCAAACAAGGGAAACAGTGGGAATGGACAATGAGCAGGCCACTAGAGCGAGCAGGATAAAATCAATGATGTTTTATTTCAATTCAGGATATATAGTGAAGGAGACCCGACACAATACTGTGTTTCAGCAAATGAAACCGCCTGCATCAGAGGTCACTGTACAATGAACTTCACTGAAAACAACATCACAGTTGAATGATGAAACATCAAGCCAAAATGAACAAGACGTGCCAATTTTGTGCGTACATATACAACTGTCAAAGCAGTCATAATTTGTATTTGTATTTATTTATATATACCCCACCTTTCCCAAGGCGGGTCATAATAGAGCACATACATAAACAGAATCACATATAGTACAACAAATCAAAAGAGGTCACTGGGGATAGATCCAAGATGGCGGCGGTTTGGTAACTGCGCTCCAGATCGAGCTTGATAGCAGAATGGAAACATTACCTCTATATTTGATATGCCATACTCCAAGCATAAAGGAAATGTTCAAGCTCTCCCCTTGGCGGCTAGAACATCTTTGCCTGTTCAATGCTCTATTCTGGAGTTTGCAGTGGCCTCGGGGTCCTTTGGAGTGGCCAGAGAGGAGTCTCCTGCTCTGTCAGTGAGAGGAGACACCGAAGAGCTAGACCTGGAAATAACTCTTTCACCCCCAGAGTCGTTCCACCACCGAGTCCTACTTTGTTTGCGGCGGTGCAGGGGAAGTCCCGTGAAGATATTCTCACAGGGGAAACCTCGTATCAAGGGGCACTTGCCGCAAGGAATTTGAAAGAGCAGAGAGAGCTGGGAGCTGCAGCTATAGCCTGCTTCCAGCCAGAAAAACCTCCAGTGGTGACATTGGAGAGCATATGGATGGCTCTCCAGAGCCTGAACACAATAGTCATCCCAGGATACTTCTCAACTTGTGAGTACTGTTGCAGCTTTAGACAAAAAAATGGAAGGAATAAAAGATTTTGCCACTGACCTAAAGTTAGTCAAGGACAATGTGAAAAGCCTTCAAGACTCGGTTTCTGACACCATAAAGGATAAGATCTCTCTTAACAGAAAGATAGAATAATTACAGAACTTTAATCGTAGACCGAATATGTATCTGCTGAATTTTCTTAAATCTATAGTAATGACTCCTTTGGATTTATTCAAAAAATACCTGATTGAAATTTTGAAATTTCCTTCTGAAGCTATTCCGCCTATCAACAAAAATTATTATTTGCCTTCTAAGAAAGATTTAGGAGTAAATCCAGAGTTGGACCAAATTAATATAAACGCTCAGGAAAATTTAAACGCTACGGATTTGCATGAAATAAGTTTATCCAAAATGTCCGAAAGAACCACTTTACTAGTATCGCTTGTATTTGAGCAAGATGTCAATGCTATTTTTCGATTGTATTTCCGTAATTCACAAGCATTTTTCTTTGGTAAAAAAAAAGTGTGGATGTTTTCGGATGTCACCCGGCAAACACAAGAATGAAGAAAATTATTTCTGGCAATGAGATCTGAGGCACTGACTTTAGGTACCTCATTTCTCTTGGCTTATCCTTGTAAGTGTGTTATTAAATACCTAGGAGTAAAATATGTTTTTTATTCACCAGAGCAACTGAGAACATTCCTGGATTTGAAGAAATTGGTAACTTGAAATGCTCAATTGAATTTAGAACTGCTGTTATGAAAAATTGGGACCCTAAGCCGTTAGGTCTTTTCTTATTATTATTTTGATTCTAAATTTGTTCTCTTCCCTTTTCTAGGACCTACCCCCCCCCAACTATTATTGTGGTCTAAGGAAGATATTAATTAATATTAAGTTAGTAGGAGACTTCTTCTTTTACTTTAGATTTTCCTTCTGTATTACTTATGCAAGAAGCGCCCACACAAGAAAGGATGTCAGAAACTCAATACTCATAAATTACATCCAAATATTTTCCTAGCACTACACAACAAAAGGAGAAAAGACCTCAGTGTCTAAAAGGGTACAAAAATACTGCCCAAATAGACAAGCCGCTCACAAAACACCAACTTTGAGGCAGGCAGACACATCCTTGGTCAAAAACTCCCAGATAAGCGGAAAAATATATTACAATCTTCAATTACTTTTATAGAATATCAAAATCATATCACACTTATCTTTGCAAAAATGGCATTCATAGTAGTCTTCATTGTAATGCTGGGGTATTGAAGCAGGAAACAACCCGCACAGTGGAGCCTGAGCCAGGCACAGCGGCTACAAACTCCTTGCCGCTTGCTGTGTATCTCCACAATTTCCAATTTCCTGTTTTGCAACCGAGCTTCATCAGGGAATTGAGCGTAAGTTAACCAGCTTCACCTCCTATTTCCTTATGCAAGAGTCATTTTGTTGGAATATGTTTAATTGTAATTAAAAATGAATTTTAAAAAAAAGTACAACAAATCGAACATGAATAAAACAAAATAGTGATAATGTAAAGCCTCCTAAAATTACAAAGAGGCCACCAGCGCCTTGCATCAAAAAACTATAAATCAAGTCCCATATTTCATCTTATAGAAGAGGTATTTCTTCAACATTTGCTTAAAACTACTCAAACATGTTTGCTGTCGTAAATATTCCGGAAGCTTATTCCACTCCCGAGGACCACACACGAAAACATGCTAGCTCTAGACACAGCTAGCCGCAGCTGTTTCACTGTCGGAATATGTAGCTCATTGTGAGTCACCGAGCACAACATGTGCTGTGGTTCGTATGGCAGGATGCTATTCATCAAATGTTTCAGTGTCTTATACAAAGATGCACTATGACCAGTAATTTATAAAGGATTCGATGTTCTAATTTTAACCAATACAAAGATATATAGCATTCTGTCACATGATCACTCTTTCTTAGAAACAGAGTTCGAACAATCGCGTTCTGGGCTACCTGCAGCTCACTCAGTGCTGATGCAGGTATACGCAGAAGCACCAAATTGCAGTAATCTAAGCATGATAATACCTCACTCTACAAGACAGTCATAAACATAGAGGCAGACAAATATGGGCGCAAACTGATCAAAAGATGCAATTTAAAAAATACTTTTTTACCACTTCACATACATGCCCCCTGAACGTCAGACAAGAATCTAGTAAAACCCCTAAGTATTTTACCTCCTTGGATATTGCAACAGTAGTGGCTAATAGGTCAATTTTATCAGGAAGAGCATATTCCAATGAACGAACAAAACGTACAAGTGTAACCTTCGTTTTCTGAACACTCAATTTCAATCTGTTACAATTCATCCAACTATTAATCTCTGTCATCACCCTCTGATAAGAATCATATTAAAGCCACACAATTCCAGGATCTGCAGGGTAAGGAAGAGGCACTGTGGGTCAATCTGAAGAGAGGGAATGGAAAATGTATTTACATTGGTGTAATACATAGGCCTCCTTCACAGACTAAAGAAGTGGACATAGATTTACAGAATATAGCTGTAAAAGGGGAAGTATTACTAACAGGTGATTTTAGCATGCCAGATGTTGATTGAGGTATCCCTATTTCGGGGTCTTCTAGAAGTAGGGAGATCCTGGATTCTCTATAAGGAGAACTGTTCCAGCAGTTGGTAATGGAATCCACATGAGATGGGGCCGTACTGGACTTAGTGCTTTTGATGTTACGGTGGGTGATCATCTGGCATCCAGTGACCACTGCATGGTGTGGTTTAATATTAAGACAGGTGTAGAGAGGTTTCATTCAAAAGTAAAAGTTCTAGACTTAAAAAAAACTAACTCTATTTAGATGGGGGGATTACATCAAGGAAATGTCTGGATGGGAGCATCTGGAAGAAGTAGGAAAGCAGTACGCAAAACTGAAAGGAGTAAGGGCAACAAACCATTTTGTAAGGAAAGTAAGTAAAAGCAAGATGGAAAAGAAGGCCGCTTTGGTTCTCAAAAGTAGTAGTTGAAAAGGTAAGGAAAAAGAGGTTAGCTTTCATAAACTACAAAAGATCGAAAAGGTAACATTGAAAGCCAGAAGGATGCTAGGGTGCATAGGAAGAGGTTTGACTAGTAGGGAAAAGGAGGTATTATTGATACCCCTGTATAATGCTCTGGTGACACCTCATTTAAAATATTGTGTACAATTCTGGAGACCGCACCTTCAAAAACATATAAACAAGATTTGAGTTGGTCCAGAGGAAAGCTACTAAAATGAGTGGTTTTTGTCATAAGACATATGGATCAGACTTGGCTGGCATAAATGTTCATGAGGCAAATCTCTTTCATTTCATTTCATCAAGGAAGCTCCAGAATGAGAGAGCATAGGATGAAGTTAAAAGGTGATAGGTACAGGAGTAATGTAAAGGAAATACTTTTTTTACATGAAGGGTGGTAGATGCATGGAATAGTTTCCCAGTAGAGGTGTTGGAGACAGACTGTCTGAGTTCAAGAAAGCATGAGAGAGGCACTTGGGATCTCTTAGGGAGAGGAGGAGATAGTGGATGCTGTGGATGGGCAGACTGGGTGGGCCATTTGGCCTTTATCTGCCTTCTTAGGCTATGTTAGAAATTTAGTAGGAAATCTTTATTTATTTCTGGAAAAGAAAGTGATGTAATTTCTTGATTTACTCATGAAACAAAATATATCCACAAAAATGTGTATTCTAACTGAGGAATAAATTAGGACATCCTACACCCTAATAACTAGTGTTACTCCCTTTGGCTGAAATAACTGCAGTGAGACGTTTCTTGTAGCCATCTCCCAGTCTCTGGCATCAGTCTGAGGAAAGTTTGGCCCACTCCTCAATGCAGAATTCTTTCAGCTGTGAGATGATGTATGAGGGTTTTCTTGCATGTACAGCCCATTTCACATCACCCCACAGCATCTCAATGGGATTAAGATCAGGGCTTTGACACATAGTATAAGAATATACATATATATATATATATATATATATATATACTGTTCCATATAAAGGAATATGTAAATTAAAAACAAGCCAAATAATAAAAATATAGAAAACAGGCAATTATCAAGAATAGAGGACCATATGTATACTGAAATACCATATTTTTCGCTCCATGAGATGCACTTTTTTCCCCCAAAAAAGTTGGTGGAAATAAGGGGTGCATCTTATGGAGCGAATACCCTCCATCTGTTTTTAATCATGGCAGGGCCCCTCCCGTACCTGCTTTTAGTCCCGGCGCTTACCTCGCAGGACGGCTGCAGCAATGAGAGGCAGAGCGGCGATCAAAGCAGGCGCACCTGCGTGGTCCCGTAGCAAACTTTCTGAGCACTTTACAATATACAGTAAATTAACCTTAAAAAAAAAAAAAGGAATTACATCATTAGAACAGTAAAACATAGGCAAGAGTCATGTAGGAATTCAGCAGCCCTCCTCTCAATAGCCTAAACCTGGAAACCAGAGAAGTCCACAAAGATGAATGGGTGACAGTGGTTTAACCCAGGGACTCTGCTCATTGACTTTAGTAGTCAGGCGATAGGAAATTATCCTTAACAAAGCAGAGAGAAACGAGAGCATAAGAATAGCCATACTGGGTCAGACCAATGGTCCATCTAGCCCAGTATCCTACTTCCAACAGTGACCAACCCAGGTCTCAAGTACCTGGCAGAAAAACAAATAGAAGCAAGATTTCATGCTACCAATCCCAGGGCAAGCAGTGGCTTCACCTATGTCTATCTCAATAGCAGATTATGGATTATTCCTCCAGGAACTTGAAAAACACATGACCATCTTTGAAGAGTGGAGATATATCAGTCAGGTTGGCAAGGTCGGCAAGCTAAGGTATGCTTTAAGTTAAGAGTTTTATGTTTAAATGATTTTTATTAGAGCCAATAAATCAATGGTACAAGAGTTCAGCCAGATAAACAAGGCTCCATATAACAGGTTTTGAAAAACACCCCCTCCCCAAGTCCAGAGTCCCCTACTCCATTCATAGAAAGGAAAAACCGACTTCTTTGACATGTTGCATTTTCTTATTCTATTGTCTGGCATGCCTAGGAATGGTAGGGGCTGCTCGTAGAGGTGGGGAGGGTTCTGCAGGTGGGGGGGAGAGGGAAGGGAGGGCTGGTAGTCTCCAGGTCCCATCAGAGTCCAGGGCACTGGTGTGCTAGGTATAGTCTTATAAACTGTATTGTATAGCTTTATTCTGGCTTGGGGGAGGGGGGACAGGGTGCAGATCTTGTCAAGGAGTGTGGGGTTAGGTGCAGGGTCTAGCAGGGAGAATTTGGTTTAGAATGTTTTTTTTTTTCTTGCTTTCCTCCTCTAAATGATTATTGTGATTTTATTGACACAAAAAAAGATTGTCTATCCCAAGGTTGATGTGGTCTATCCCACTCCCCACTTGTTCTTCTGTTGTTTGATTTTATGTGGGGTTTTTGTTCCTTTTTTTGTTCTGTGGGCACCATCTCTCAATCAATTCTTGAAGGTCTAAGGCAGGGGTCCCCAAATGGTCGATCGCAATCGACCAGTAGATCGCAAAGGCAATGCGAGTTGATCGCTTGTCTTTGCAATCTTTTTCTCCCTGCTGCTTCCCCAAGCCAGGCCTGGCGTGTACAAGCACCGGATTCACAAGACTTCACCTCCGACTTCACCTCCAATGTCAATTCTGATGTTGGAAAGGAAGTTCTGGGCCAGCCAATCGCTGCCTGGCTGGCCTAGAACTTCATCCCTGGCGTTAGAATTGATGTTGGAGGTGAAGTCTTGTGGGCTCGGCACTTGCACGCGCCAGGCCTGGCTTGGGGAAGCAGCAGGGAAAAATCACGTTGGTGGCTTGGGGGTGGGGGTAGAAAAAGAATCAGGGAAGTGGAGAAATTGGCACGATGGCTTGGGGGGGCAAGGGGAGAGAGAAAGAAAGGCAGAAATAAAGGGGGGGCAGGGAAAAGAGAGAAAGGCAGAAAGAAATATTGGCTTTACAGAAGAAGGAAGTGCAACCAGAGACTCATGAAATCACCAGACAAAAAGATAGGAAAAATGATTTTATTTTCAATTTAGTCATCAAAATGTGTCCGTTTTGAGAATTTATGTCTGCTGTCTATATTTTGCACTATGGCCCCCTTTTACTAAACCACAATAGTGGTTTTTAGCACAGGGAGCCTATGAGCATCGAGAGCAGTGCTAAAAACTGCTATCACGATTTAGTAAAAGGGGAGGGAGTATATTTGTCTATTTTTGTATAGTTGTTACTGAGGTGACATTGCATATTTTAAAGTCATCTGCCTTGCCCTCTGAAAACCCCCCGAATATAAATGATAATTAACATTTTCTCTGTGTACAGTGTGCTTTGTGTTTTTTTTTAATTTTATTGTTGGTAGATCATTTTGACTTGGTCATTTTAAAAGTAGCTCACAAGCCCAAAAAGTGTGGGCACCCCTGGCCTAAGGAGTCAGAAAGGGAGAAGAACCAGTGAGGCATCTGGACCGACAATGGTGACCCAAATAAAAAAAGAAAGAACCAACAAAATCTGCAGTAAAAGGGTCGAAGACAAAACAAAGCAAGGAGAACTGCAGTAACATGTACAATGATATAGGCAAAGTTTATTATTTTAATAAACTTTGCCTGTATCATTGTACATGTTACTGCAGTTCTCCGACAATGGTGACCTACGAGGTCAGACATGAATGGACTGATGTGCTCTAGTACATCTCAACAAGCTTCACTGTAGGGATCTCAGTACTAGCCGGTTCCATTACCTGACCTTGTCTCAGACTTGCAGGAGAGGTGGTGTCTTCCAACAGTAGGAGAAAGAATGTTCAATAAAAATCTGAAGGAACTGGAAGAAACCAGGACATAGAACAAATGACTACAGAAAGGATACTTTGTGTAGGCTCTGTGGGGTCAGCAGTCACATGTGCAGTGCCCCCCAAATAAAAGCAGCATGAAAAGAATTTTCAAAGAAAAATAGGTAACTAAGTAGTTCCCTGGTTACAACACTTAGGGGTACAAAACTATACCACAGGGATAGCCTAGAGCAGGGGTATCAAAGTCCCTCCTCGAGGGCCGCAATCCAGTTGGGTTTTCAGGATTTCCCCAATGAATATGCATGAGATCTATTTGCATGCATTGCTTTCATTGTATGCTAATAGATCTCATGTATTTTCATTGGGGAAATCCTGAAAACCTGACTGGATTGCGGCCCTCGAGGAGGGACTTTGACACCCCTGGCCCAGAGAATGATAATAGAAAAGCCAGAGTTCAAATTTCACTGCTCCTCTTTGTGATTTTGCATATATTACTTCAGCCTCCATTGCCTCAGGTACAACTTATTTTATTGACGTTACAAGAAAATAACACAGAATGGCAACGGAGTGTACAACACAAATGAACTACATTAGTTCAGCCCAATTTCACTCCCATCCCCGTCCTCCCACCCTCCCCCCTCTCCCAAGAAATCACAAGGTACAAAATATATATTCCATTCCAGTGTGTCCTATACCATTGGAGATCATACATTCAATAAATGACTATGAGCTCTGGGTGTCAAAGTACACCAAAAGGGCTCCCAACGAGTGCAATATGCTTGCCCCAGAGTTGTGTCCAAAGACGAAAGTTGTAGGCGTTCCATGGAGGCTTGCTGTAACATCAGGGTACGCCAATGTGCAAGTGTAGGAGAGTCTGAAGAAATCCAACAATGAAGTTTCCCTAGCAACAGCAGCAGATGAATCCAGAGACCAATGGGATAGCCCACATCTACCAGCAGGCGGAGATAGAGAAACTGATTAACAGGTGGTCCTATTGGCTGGCACTCCTCCTGTTTATCCAGTATTCTCTATCTCCCAGCAGGAAAAGGTCGCTATTCAGCTAGCTCCTGAATTCTGGCTGTGACTGGAACTTTATTTTCTCCTGTTGAGGTTTCTCTTCAGTGAGACTGCCATTCTGTTTCTCCTGTTGAGGTTTCTCTTCAGTGAGCTGGCAATGCTATTTCTCCTGTTGAGATTTTCTCTTCAGTGAGACAGGGGTGTCCGGCTGAACAGTGCCGGCTTTAGGGGTTACACCTGGGCCCCCCCAGGTCCCTGCCTCACCCTCCCTCCAGTGATAGAGGGTCTGACTGGGTCTCAATATGTTTCTTCTTTCCCTTCTCTGTAAAAAAAAAAAAAAAAAGACACCACAGTTCCTCCATTCTGCCTGGTTACTGCTGATCAACCAGATTTAACTGGCTTCAACCGGCCCTAACAACAAGCTTGTGAGTATGTCTGTTTGAACTTCAGGTTCTGTTTGGGAGTCTTAGTAATGTGGGTTCGGTCAACGTACGTTTAAGGCATGGATATTTTATTGAGGCTAAGTTTTATGACTAGAAATCCGTGGAGGGAGCCGGGACTTCCCGCCCTTTGCATGCATGCGCTTGGCTTCCTTGTTGGTTACAGCACGGCAGTAGCGGTGCAATTTCATGCTCACACTTGTTCTCATTGTTGGGTTTCAGTGCAGCAGTAGTAGTCCTGTTTATTCTGAGGCTCTCTTTCATCGGTGTTTGTAACGGCCATGTGCAGCTGATTGTGCAGGTGCTGGTTTATAGCAGCATGAGATGGGATATGTTTTTTCTGTTCTTCTGGCCGTTCTTCTGGTTATTCCCTGAGTCTGATTTTATTTCTATGCAAGCCGCGACAGGGTAAATTTTGCGGGGCTTGAATCCGACTATGTTTCTAGGAGCGTTGATGCAGCGGCCACGTGTCAGTGAGAATCAGGCGTGCGCTTGGGTCTCCGGCGATGGCGGGAGAGCTGCAGCGTTCCGGTAGTTTATTTCCAGCTGACTTTGGTCAGGGTATGCCGGGGCTTCTCTCCTTTCTGGTTCAGACAAGTTGTATGTGTTTCACCAGCTTTGGGACAAGCTTGGGCAGCTTTATATGCCTATGTCTGTGTTCCTGCTCTACTCCCTTGAAGGAAGCTGCTTGTTTAATCGGACTCTAGGGTTAGCACTCAAGGGGTTTACCAGAGAGACTCTGACCTGTGCTAGGTCACCCAGTCTCGGTTTGTCTCCGGACTGGGGCGACATACGGCAACTCACGGCACGGTGAGATCTGCAGTAAGATAGTTCCCTGTATTTCACACAGGTATCTCATTGTCTCTCTTGGGGTCCCTGCAGATTGAGCCTTTGTCTGTTGATAACTGTCCTTATTTGGGCCTCTGTGCTGAGCTGCATGTGTCTAGTAGTGGCACAGGATATATATGCCTAAAGGTAGTACAAACAGTTTCCAAGTTCGGGCTGTCTCTATGGGCATAATGACACTGCGCATCTTCCTGCGGCCAGGACTCTCTTTCTCTATTTCTGAGGGGGCCTGGACTTCAGATTTCCATGCTTATCACGCTGGTTTCTCCTGTCACCATTTTCTCATGGCACATGCTAGATGGGCCCCCCGACCAGACAGGAAGGGCTGTACAGCTCCTTTTAACTAGGAGCCAGTTACCTATTCTATCAAACCTGCAGAGGATCACGCGCTATGTGGCTGTTAGCCTCATCCCTGAAGCTCTCATTAGCGATGTGAGCTTTGTCTGATACCTGTAAGGATGCTGTTGTTTTCCACAGGGCAGTAGATGCAACATCTTGATTGAATCTAGTAAGTATTCACTTTAAAGGACATACGTATTTCGCTCATGTTGCATGAGGTTAGTACTGTTTTCATGGTTCCAGTATATTCCTCTTTACATTGTGAAACTTGATTTTTCCTAGGAGAATCTTCTTGCAGATCCTACAGTCTCATCCTGCCATTCCCTGACCTTATGCACTTCATTCTGAGGGGATCTTGACTTCTTCCAATGACTTCAGGCTTTCTCATGAGGGAGAAGACGCTATAATGTCAGGTCAGGGGGCTGTGAAGATTTTTCAGGATGCTTGCATCTTTGCATCCTCCTCAGGTTTCCAGTTCGTTCTTGGAGTCTCTATGTTTTGTGTTTCCCTTTTCAGTGATACTGGTCCTCAGGACAGTTCTTGTAGTTCTTCGGGAACTAAGGGACGTTGTTCCACTTATTGCATGGTGCCCGAGACGGGGGCATTGGGCAGGCTGGATCCCATTCTGCTGAATTAGTTTCTCGGGGTTACACATTTCTGCAGACAACCTGGGAGTATATTTACATTTTCTCTATGGACTCCGAATTGGCACTTGGTTTGCCTGCCTCTCTTGGAGCGGTGCTTTCGGTTTTGGCACAGGCCATTTCGCCTACCCAAGGCTTCACGAACGTTTTAGGTGATGTGGGCGGTGATACCGTTTTGGCGCTACCAGGTGATTCATCTAATTTCTTCTTGACTGCCTGCTTGATTCGGACGACTTCCAGTTGGGCCATTTGACTGACACAAAAAGGGTGATATCTTTTCCTCAGTTCTTTACACGTGCATCTTCGAATTTGCACAGCGCTCTTTTCTCCTGTACTATTTATAGGTATATCAGGGTGATGTTTTTATTCATATAGGAGAGACATGTGTTACTTTCCGGAGACTTGGGGGTGGGGTCTCGGTCTCAGATTGGTATTTTTCTTCGCTTACCATGACCAAGAGTATGGGATTCTGTACAGTTTCTGGGATCCATATTGCTGACTCCACTGGTGACTTCGGCTTGCTTTCCCCTTCTTACGCTACAGCAGTCGCTTTTGTTCCGGTGGTTCCCGGTATCTCAGGGCTCCAATTATTTGGTATGCTCCTCCTGCATCGCTCTGTATGATTTGGTGGCTCAGCGCGATTTCTCTTTTGAAGGCATGCTTCAGTCTTTGCTGGACTATCTCATGACCACCTATCATACCGGGCTGTCGAGTTGGGGGGTTCGGTGGCTTCCATCCTCAGCTCCAGGAGTCTGGTCTTCAGAGGCGACTCAGTACTTGTTCATTCTTCTACTCTTGAGCAGGGTCAGGCTACCTTTCTGGAGCTTCATATCATTCTTCTGGATTGCCGCTGAGGGTCCTTTTGGTCAGTATTAGGATGGGGGTATTTCTCTACATCTTGGGCAATAGGTGTTGTACTCATTGGCAGGTGATGTTGTTCTGCTTCAATGGGTGGACTCTCATCTTCGTCTTCTGTTGGCAGATCCTTTTATGGATCAGGATAAGAGTTTGGATAGACTTTCTCTCCGCGTAATCTGAGCATGGCTCATTTCTTGTATGTTACAGTGTACAGCGCTGAGTACGCTCTGGAAAGTGTGCATGTTAGTAATAGTGTAATCTTCTGTATCCAGGATATTTAGATTTGTGGCTCAGGCGTTCTAGCTCTTTTTATGGACGTGAGATCTCCTTGACCTAGACCTCATGGCATCGTCTCTCAATTCTAAGCTTCCTAGCTTCTTCGGCGGGCCCAGGGAGTGGGAGTTAGAGGGGGTAGCTGCATGGCTCCTTTCTCGCTTCTGCCTTCTCTTTTTCAGTGTTTTCCGCTGGCTGATGATGGCTTGGATTTGCCATCTCAAGCTCGCTTTCCGGGCACAGTATTTGTAGAATCTCTGGATTAGCGGCGCCATCCTTACTTTGCGGATTTGATGAGTCATTCGACAGCCGGACTAAGAAGTTTCCTGGTATCTCCGGCTTTGCTCGCCTAGGGTCCGATCAACATGGATATTTGTATTACTTTAGTATTACGACCTAGTTTTTTGAAAAATCTTGGCTGACGTGTAAGGGTTATGTGAAGCAGGTTGTTTCTTCTCTCATCCAGGTGCTTCGGACGTCTTCTTCTGTGGCTTCTGCTTCCTTTTGGAGGTTTTTCTTTCTTGGGTGCTTCTTAACGTTTGAAACACTCCAGAATTCCTTTTTGGCACAGGTGTATTGCCGAGGGCTTAGCGTTCAATTTCCTTCAGCTTCTAGTGCCATTCTTGGCTTGTTACAAGAGCTAGGTATATTGCTCTTCGCTTACTTCTCAATAGAGAATGACACGGTGACGGTTTACCCGCGGCCACCGCATTTAAGCCGCGGGTCACCGCCGAAAACGGGGAAGAAAACTAGCAGTCGCTGCGGTGACGGGGACAAGGCCATTCACCGACCGCGGAAACGGTGAACAGGTTTGTCCCCGCGGGCCAATGTACCCCCTTCTAGGAACCGCTATTTACCGCCCGACGCCCGATTCACCCCCCCAGCAGGACCGCTCGCACCCCCACCCCGAACGACCGCTAGCACGCGCTCCCACCCGCACCCGCGATCGGAGCAAGAGGGAGCCCAAGCCCTCTTGCCCGGCCGACTCCCCGACGTCCGATACATCCCCCCCCCGGCAGGACCACTCGCACCCCCACCCCGAAGGACCGCCGACTTCCCGACAATATCGGGCCAGAAGGGAGCCCAAACCCTCCTGGCCACGGCGACCCCCTAACCCCACCCTGCACTACATTACGGGCAGGAGGGATCCCAGGCCCTCCTGCCCTCGACGCAAACCCCCCTCCCCCCCAACGACCGCCCCCCCCAAGAACCTCCGACCGCCCCCCCAGCCGACCCGCGATCCCCCTGGCGACCCCCACGACCCCCCCACCCCCCTTCCCCGTACCTTTGGTAGTTGGCCGGACAGACGGGAGCCAAACCCGCCTGTCCGGCAGGCAGCCAACGAAGGAATGAGGCCGGATTGGCCCATCCATCCTAAAGCTCCGCCTACTGGTGGGGCCTAAGGCGCGTGGGCCAATCAGAATAGGCCCTGGAGCCTTAGGTCCCACCTGGGGGCGCGGCCTGAGGCACATGGGCCCAACCCGACCATGTGCCTCAGGCCGCGCCCCCAGGTGGGACCTAAGGCTCCAGGGCCTATTCTGATTGGCCCACGCGCCTTAGGCCCCACCAGTAGGCGGAGCTTTAGGATGGATGGGCCAATCCGGCCTCATTCCTTCGTTGGCTGCCTGCCGGACAGGCGGTTTTGGCTCCCGTCTGTCCGGCCAACTACCAAAGGTACGGGGAAGGGGGGTGGGGGGGTCGTGGGGGTCACCAGGGGGATCGCGGGTCGGCTGGGGGGGGGCGGTCGTTGGGGGGAGGGGGGTTTGCGTCGAGGGCAGGAGGGCCTGGGATCCCTCCTGCCCGTAATGTAGTGCGGGGTGGGGTTAGGGGGTCGCCGTGGCCAGGAGGATTTGGGCTCCCTCCTGGCCCGATATTGTTGGGGAGTCGGCGGTCCTTCGGGGGGAGGGATGTATCGGACGTCGGGGGGGGGGGCATCAGGCTTTCAGGATGGGGACAGACCTTCAAGGGGGGACAGTGCAGGGAAGTCAGGGAATTTATATTAATTAATTTTTTCTCTGCGTGTTTTGTTTTTGTATAGTTATTAACTAATATTTAACTAAGTTTTAAAGTTTTAAAGAATGTTTCCTTTATACGTAAATAAAGAAAAGTGAATGGGATTGCAGTGGCGGTGACGGGGCGGTGAATGGGGTGGCAGTGGCGGTGACGGGGCGGTGAAGAGGATGGTGAGACGGGGACGGGGCGGTGACGGGGATGGTGAGACGGGGACGGGGCGGTGACGGGGATGGTGAGACGGGGACGGGGCGGTGACGGGGACCAATTTTTTCACCGTGTCATTCTCTACTTCTCAACTTCATGTAGTTCAGTTCCTAAACAGAGTGCGGTATATTCATGCGCCTCTTAGAAAGCCCGGTTTGGAGTACAATCTTCACGTACTTCTTCTCAGTTTACCGAAGGCTTCATTTCATCCTTGTCTTTTGGGACTCTAAAGGGCTGTGCCGTTGAACATGGGGTTTCTTGTGGCCATGGCTTCAGCTCTGCAGTTTTCTATGTTGCAGGCCTTGTTCAACAGGGATTCCTATTTCTGATTTCCGAAATATGGGGTATCAGTTCGGATGGTACCACTATTTCTTTCTAGGGGGGTGTCATCCTTTCTTTTATGTCATGCTCGCTTTTCCTTCCTTCTTCCTGGGAGGAGAAATTGGGAGCAGTGCTTTTATTCACTGCATTTTTTGATACGTACGTAGCGTTCTCCGTAAGCTCGGTTTCTAACGACTTTTAGTTGTTTATATCTCCTTTTTGTATTCTTCAAGGGACGCCTCAAACGTATGGCGGCATCCAAAGCCTCCATCGCTCGATGGGTCCAGGAGGACATGCTTTATGCTTGCTTGCTGGCAGGGAAGCGGTTGGTGAAAGAACTTCATGACCATTCCGCTGGAGCGATGGCTACTTCTTGGGCTCGTCCCAGAGGTTTTTCCTTGGAGGAGATTTGTCTCTCGGCTAATTGGTCTTCCGAGAGTGCTTTCTCTCTGCATTTCTGCTTGGATGTGGGGGCGCATGCGGTAGGGGCGTTTTGTGCTTCGGTTGTTGCGGAGGCGACGTTTGCTTCCCACCCAGATTGAGAATTGCTTTGCTACATCCCATTGGTCTCTGGATTCATCTGCTGCTGTTGCTAGGGAAGGAAAAATTATGTTCTAACCTGTTAATTTTCTTTCCCTTAGACACAGCAGATGAATCCAGAGCCCCACCCTTTCTGGATATTGTCTCTCGTTTTTTTCTTTTGCAACTTTCGCAGTTTGTTATTATGGCAGGTTGTTTTCTGTATTATTGCATTTTGAGATTTGTTATGGGAAAGAAGTTTTTTACATGCTATGCCTATTGATGGTTACGGATGCTTGGGCAAGGAGCTATACTGGATAAACAGGAGGAGTGCCAGCCAATAGGACCACCTGTTAATCAGTTTCTCTATCTCCGCCTGCTGGTAGATGTGGGCTTTCCCATTGGTCTCTGGGTTCATCTGCTGCGTCTAAGGGAAAGAAAATTAACAGGTAAGAACATAATTTTTCCATCACTTTCTTCCCCAACAGCACCACACGATCCAGGAAACTCCAGAAATCCTTCGGAGAGGATCTAGGAAGGGACTCCAGGGTAAACAACATGACTGGGTGAAACGTGTAATTATAGTGCCACATAGCCAGGGCAGGATTAATTTGTCGAGGGTCCCTAGGCACACAAGTACACTGGGTCCCCTGCCCCACCCCACCCCACCCCACCATGTGCCCAGGCGGAAACAGGAAGCTGCGTCAGAGGGAAGCTTGGGAAGTAGCACTGCTTCCAAAATTACAGTTCCCATTGCCTCTCTTACCCGTGTTGCTTGCTTGTCTTACTTTCCGTTGATTGGTAAGGGGGGTGCGTTGCCGATTGATGCTGGAGTGGCCCATTGCCGTTTGGAAAAAACAATGTTGATGCCTTCCTTCATCGGGCCCCCCCTGACCATTTTGGGCCCTAGGCACGTGCCTACTTGGCTTGTTGGTTAATCCTGCCCTGCACATAGCCATGATGTGCTGATGCATGTGTTGCCAAAACTTCCGCACTTTCACACAGGACCAAAACTGGTGTCCAAGAGTGGCAGGAGAATAGTGACATTTAAGGCAGCGGTTGCAAAAATTTATTTTAAATCTACAGTGTACAATGTCTTACAGAAGTCTTCACACCTTTGTACATTTTTTTGCATTCTGCTGTCTACAAAAACATAATTTAAAATGCACTAAAGCAAGAACTGGATTCACTGATCTGCCCACTTTTATTGAAACTTTCTTCTAGAAAGAAAAAATGAAAGGATAACATGGGAACTTAGATTCTAAGAAGTACCTGGGCCTATTTCTGGTGACTCATCAGTGTTTTCACTGAAACTGTTCTCTGCTTTTCTAGGAAATGGTTGCAGTGGGAGCTCATAGCCGCACTTACCTTACAGTTCTTTTTAAGAAGTCACAAAACAATTTATGTGAAATTGCTGCACGACACAAGCTAAATGCCCCAGGAGCAGAGCCAGCTCCAGAAGGGAAACAGCTTTGGTATAGCCACTGCTGTAAAATGTATACATTTACAGTGGCTGGTAAAAGTCTTCACACCCTTGAAACTCTTGCTGCAAAGAGTGATTTTTCACATTCTGCAGTCTAGAAAATACAAATTAAAACGTATG
The DNA here is from genome assembly GCF_902459505.1 of Geotrypetes seraphini. Taxonomy (NCBI): domain Eukaryota; kingdom Metazoa; phylum Chordata; class Amphibia; order Gymnophiona; family Dermophiidae; genus Geotrypetes; species Geotrypetes seraphini. The sequence continues at coordinate 207,570,418 of NC_047086.1, read as the reverse complement.
AAATCAGGAGTATGTTTTACTTATTCTACACGTTCAATATGAAAAACCAGTTTTACTGTAGAAGTATTCAAAAAGTAATTAAAAATAAGAAACCAAAAGTCTTGATTACATAAGTCTTCACATTGTTTGTCAAAAGCAAATCTAAATTAGCTCGGTTTCCAAAATTTGCTTTAACAAGGCCTGTAATAAGTTAAATAGAGCCCACCTGTTCCAATCACAGTATCTGAACTGATTCAAATAGTCCTGGATGAAACATCAAGCTGTTTCTAATTGTATGTGGTGAATCTGAAGCAAAAGTCTACATATGCCAAACACAGAGCTGCTGGAAGAACTCCAGAATAAAATTATTCAAAAATATAGACTGGGGGAAGGATAGAAGAGAATTTCAGCATGTTTAAATATGTCTTAGGGTACTCTCAGATCCAAACTACCACAACCAGACCCAGGAGAACCCAGACACCATTCACATACCCTCCAATCAGAGACATCAAACGGAAAAAAACTGTACGATGGCCTTCTAGCCACACAAGCAGCAAAACTAGACCACCAACTCTCTAATCTACTAATCGTGACCCCAGACTACAAAAACCTTCAGAAAAGAAATAAAAACCTTGCTATTCAAGAAATCCATGAAGACTAACTAACACCGAATGAAACATTTCAATCTTCTGAAGTAACCCGCTCTACTCTGTAACACCTCTGGACATGTCCAGAAATCCTCTTCTGTAATCCGCCTTGAACTACAAGGTAATGGCGGAATAAAAATCACTAATGTAAGGTAATGTAATAACTCTAAAGTAGAAACAGTTTAGTACCACCATAAGTGCCTTGATCCTTTCAGTCACTAGCTGTTGGTTAAGGAAACTGCTGAAGAAGGTCACTGCAAGGCATGAGATTATTTTCAAGCAGGAGTTCTGCTACTACTACTATTTAACACTTCTGTAGCGCTGAAGGGTACACACAGTGCTGTACATTTTGACATTAAAGAGACATTAAGTAAATACAAACGAGAAAAAAGATCAGACAAATAAATTCTCAGAGAAAACTCAATCCAAACCAAAGAGAATTTAAGTAAATATCTTATTTGGTCCGGCGGTCTACACACCGCTGAGCTTGGTAGTGTGCTGTCTCTGCTCTCTACCTGCGACCCCTGTGCGACCAGATTTCCCTCGGGCCCCATTCACTAACCTCTCCAGCGATCCGCTTCAAATCCATGCCTGCAAATGAGGAGAAACGCATGCAAAGTAGGCAGGGACGCGATTCACAACGCAAATTTGGGACACCGATTATGCTGGCCGATCAAACATAGAAGCGACTGCTTGGGACCAGTCACACAGGTCTCTGCCGACTCTCCTGCTCCATTGCCCTGCTCTCTGCCCCGATCTTCTGTGTAGGAAGAGGTTTCAGGCACTGGGGGAATCGTGCGGCTCCTGTCCCTGTTCTGCTCTGAGCTCTGCTTTGCCGATTTCTAACCAATAGGGTGCAGGGAAAGAAAGAGAAGGCAGGAAGTGCGACTCTCTCTGCCGCTTTCCCTGCAGTGCGAGCCCGCGGGTTTAAAGTGGGGCTGCCCGCTGCAGTGCAGCCCTGCTTTAAATCCACAGACTTGCACTGCAGGGAAGGCGTCAATCAGGAGAGTCTGGGTGGCAAGAGAGGGACAGGCAGTACCGAGTCTGTTAAAAAACTGTAGCCGTCCTGGAGTCTTGATCCCCTTTAGCTGAAGTTGTTCCTAAAGGGGATCAAGACTCCAGGACGGCTACAGTTTTACCAGAGAGGTAAACCAGCCGAGTGAACATTTATTAATGACACAAGCAACTTTTGTTTCCCCTGTTAAACCCTCTGAAGTCACTCTAGACTCTCTTTGGGACTTAGTGTCCAATTTTGGAAATGCCCTTAACTTACAGGTAAAAAACTTGGATAAAGAAATACAAATCCAGAAAGAAGAGATAAAAACTTTAAAGGAAGAGACTGTATCATTGAAATTAGATATCCAAGAAGAAAAGAAGAATTTAAAAACAATTAAGAGTAATCAAGATCTATTTGTTAAAGATAATACGATTATGAAGAGAAAATTGGAAGCTTTAGATAACAATATTCGGATTAATAATTTGCGTTTAATTAATTTTCTTAAAGTATTATCAATTTCTCCACGAGATATGATAAAGCGGTACTTTCTGGAAATCCTTAAAATACCTGAAAACTCCTTACCACCTCTTACAAAGGTTTACTATTTACCTATAAGAAATCAGGATCCTCAAAAGAAAGAAGACGAAGGAATACCACAGAAAGAACCCTTGGACGTTTCCACTTTATTAGAGCAATCAGATAGAGAAATGGCTATCCCAGCCACTCTCTTATTGACTGTGGCTTTGGCCCCAGACAAGGATTGGATTCTTAAACTTTTCTTTAAAAACAGGGCCAAGGACTTTCTGGGTTTCCATATCCAGATATTTCCTGATGTCTCGAGAGAGACTCAGAAGAGAAAAAGGGAATTTTTAATGTTAAAACCAGGAGTGACTCAGATAGGGGGTTTATTCTTTCTTAGGTACCCTTGTAAATGTGTCATAAGATACCGTTCCTTGAAATATGTATTTGTAGAACCAGCTCACTTGACTGCTTTCCTTTCTGCGAAACGTCTTGAGTCTGTAGAACCATCTGTACCATTGTAATAATAATTAGCTCACTTTTCAGTAGCAGTTTAAGCAATTTTCCTTGTTAAAAAAAAATTTTTTTTTTTCCTTTAATTTAATTTCTACTCTTATCGTTAACCTTGGATCCTAATTTGAGGACTAGTGTGTGATTAAGTTATGATGTTTATTTTCTTTTATTATTTTGAATTACTTTCAGGCTTGAGAGTAAATAATAATATTATTATGTTTTCTTGATCTCACTTTCTGTACAAGATGATATGCTTGATAATAAATGTGTAAATTTTATAAATAAATAAAAAAACAAAAAACAAACAAACCTGTAGCCGGCTCTGCTGCTCTGTGTAAATTTAAAGCATCAGGCAGCGAGGGCTATAAATGAGACACCGAGGTGCAAACTGGAAAAGAAAGCCCTGATCTCTGTTTTGGGAGGAAAGGCTGCAGCAGATTTGTTTAAACTCGCGGCTTGCACTGGGTGGCAAGAGCAAAGCGAATCTGAGGCAGGGCTTGGGGTGCCGAATCTGAGAAGCAAGCCAGTTTGGCTATCTTTTAATAACTTCAGAAGTCAAAATTTGACTCTCCAAAAAATAAAGCTGTGCTTTTAAGTAGACTTGCTTCCACCTATAGCCAGCAATATAAAAAAAACCCCGGACACAAAACGCTTGCGCAGACCAGCTGCAGGGAAAGCATATGGTCTGCGCATGCGCTGAGATTGCTGTAGAGTGATCCGGGCAGGCAGATGGAGGCGTTCCTCCGATCGCCCCCATCTGCATATTCAGCTTTTATGAATTCATTGGACCTGCCCGGATTGGGCGGTTCGTAAATCTAGGCCATAGTAACATAGTAAGTGATGGCAGATCTTAAAGACCAGTCACGTTCATTATCAAGGCAATCGTGACCTTAGAATTAGAGGGTTCTAAGTGACAATTTTCAGCATTTTTAACTCCGATGACTTCCGGGTTCTATCTGACATGTAGCAGCTGTTACAACACTCATGAGGATTTATTGCAACTTAACCGTTCCTTCATTTCATAAGAAATTACATGGTAAATCCGCACATGTCAAATTGCCCCACAAACCTCCACTTCAAATTCCTGAGAATGACTTTCGCTACAGTTAGAGCAGGGGTCTCAAAGTCCCTCCTTGAGGGCCACAATCCAGTCAGGTTTTCAGGATTTCCCGAATGAATATGCATTGAAAGCAGTGCATGCACATAGATCTCATGCATATTCATTGGGGAAATCCTGAAAACCCGACTGGATTGCGGCCCTCAAAGAGGGACTTTGAGACTCTTGAGTTAGAACCATGTAATTCTAAGGTCGCGCAATGTTGAACCAACAATCCAGTAATTATTCAATTTATTTGCTAAGTTCCACTATAAGATGTCTTCCCCTCCCCTAGAGATAGGCAAGACCTGTACTTCAGAGGTCTCTGCTGAGGCCAGGGAAAATGTTGACAGTACAACTACAAGTCACTGACATGGCCTGTATGGGAGGGTGGTAAGACAGAATCTGATGCCAGAGAAAAGCCATAGGATGTGCCATGTGAAGGGCAGTTATATAACCTAGGTGCTCTCATTTATACATATATTATATGGGTATATTATTCATAAATATTTATGAATCGTTAATATATCCCTTTAGGAGTTCAATGCTATTTCCAGGTGAGAAGAAACTGGCCAAAACTAGGACTATAATCTTACATTAAAAATCAGAATCTTAAAAAAGAACATTATAGTCTTACATTAAAATGAGAGCATTAAAACATAGAAGATTACGTATATCATCTGTTAAATTATATGAGATCTCATGCAGACAGATAGGTCTTTGAAACTTTTACAAAATCATCTGATAGTATGAGCAAAATATCCTGCAAACAAGTAGGTGTATTGTTTTATATTTATTTAATACCTCTAGAATTTGGAAATCTTAACCCTTTCAGGACCATAAGGATCGTAGGCCAATTTTTGTGGTTTTGACGACATTTTTATGGTAAAAAGGGCTTGCAGATGCCAAAAAATTGATTTTTTTTTGTGAAATATCATTATTTTTATTTAAAAAATCAAACTTCTAGCTTATGGACAGTGTGGCAAGTGAATCTTCTCGTCAATCTGGCAACGACGCTAATGAATGAATGTCGGAACCAGTTTGTTTACATAAAGGCAGTATCATATGGAATCCGTACATATCAAATTTAGAACTGTAGACTATCCCATTCAAAATTTATAGGATTTTAAAGTTATGGGACAAATATGTCCCTTGGTCCTGAAAGGGATACCCCAGATATCAAGCTATAGTTCTTATCAGATGGTAATTCTACTAAATTCATCATGTAATCTGGGGTTTCTCCATGGAAGATCAGAAAAACCAATGTACATAGTTAAAAGATACCCCTTGCTTTAAAGGGAAGCCAGTGTAATGTGAGATATAAAGGCATCATCTTGTCATATCTTGTTGCTGAGAAGATAAACCTGCTTCCAGCTTCTATGACTGTTTGACATCTGCTCTCACTGGTCCAGAGAACACCTTGTTGGAGCCCTTCCAGTGCCTGTTTGCCTGACTGTGCCCTTGGATGATTTTTGGCCACGCCCCTATAGTGACATCACTCAGGAGCATCAGTTGAAAAAGGGCTTGTTAGCACCAGGTGAGGGTTGAGCCTGCTCCCAGCTTCTATGACTGTTTGACATCTGTTGCCGCTGATCCAGAGAACACTTTGTTGGAGCCCTTGCAGTGCCTGTTTTGCCTGACTGTGCCCTCAGACGATCTTTGGCCACGCCCCTATAGTGACATCACTCAGGAGCTTCAGATAAAAAAGGCTGGTTAGTGCCAGAGACACGACACACTGGAGTGCAAGTGCCTCCTCACACCAAAGGAGTGCAAGCAGCTCTCCTTCGAGTGATCCTTCGAGCGGACTTGGTGTGGTCATTGAGTAATATGTATATGATTCAGGTGTTTTTAGCTGGATAAAGTTTTTAATTAGACTTATAGAGAGTTCTCTTATAACGGTGATTACATGTAATGGTAGATATGGTGATTTAACCTCCCCAAGTGCAGAAAAATAGAACTCAGAGAACACTGAGTTTAGAACAAGAGGTTTAGGTTCTGCAAATAATTCCATATGTTATTCTTTTGCATTGATTAATGCCAGGGTAATTTAAAAAAAAAGGTATCAATAAATTTTGATTTAATTTTAGAATCAGATTTAGGGCTCCTTTTACTAAGCCACGTTAGGGCTAAAATGCTGCTTCACACAGCGAGTGGTGAATGCCTGGAATTCTCTCCCGGAAGAGATGGTGAAGGAAACCACCATTCTAAGATTTAAGGAAAAATTGGGCGCACATCTTCTTGCGGGACACATTGAGGGATACGAGTGACTAATGTATTCGCCAGGGTATGCCTGGCTGAGCCTCCGCTTGTGCGGATCACCGGACTGGATGGACTCCAGGTCTGATCCGGTGCAGGCATTTCTTATGTAGACCTTAACGCCAGCATTGAGCTGGCGTTAGTTCTAGCCGCGTAGCGTGGGTTTAGCGTGTGCTAAAAACGCTAACGCAGCTTAGTAAAAGCAGCCCTTAGATTTCATTTGTATAACTGAGACATGGTTAAATAATTATGATGATGTAATCAACTGTGACCTCCTGGGTTTTCTTGTTTTTCTAAACCCTGAATAGGTAAACATGGAGGGGGCTTGCTTATCATATTTAAATCCAGGTTAGGATTACATATGAAAGATTTTAATATTGATAATGCTTATGGATTTGTTACTATATTCTACTGCTTTTAATATTTTATTATATTATTGCCCTCCAAGTTTGTTATATGCTGGTTAATCACCTTTAATTGAAGTTATTGTAGATTGTAAATTAGTTTCATCCAAAACTATTATATTAGGAGATTAATTTACACGTGGAATCATGTCTAGAGGATGTTATTGCAACTGAATTTGTTCGTGCATTATCTGTACTGGGCTGATCTCAGATAGTTGTGGCATCTACACATATACATGGTCATACAATGGATTTGATTTTTGTCCCAGATGATATGGCTTAGTTTTTCATATCAATTACAGAGTATTCCGTGGTCTGACCATATATTGATTCAGGTTGAAATGTTGGTCTTGACTTTAAAGATGTCTGTTAAAAGCACTTGTGTGAAAACTATCTGTGAGGCGTATAAAATGGAAGATCTAAAGAATCAGTGGCTCCGTCTCTTAGATCATATTGATGATTATAATGTAAATGATGCCGTTGAGTTATGGAATTCCTCTTTAAGTAATACCCTTAATTGGATAGCATCAATTAATACTACTGTAGGGAAGTGATTAAAGAAAATACTGTGAGACACTACATAAACAGAAAATTGAAGTACAGGCCTTAGAGAGAAAGTGGAGAAAATATCCTAATACGTTTTACTAAATTGGTGTAAGAGATAGGGATGAAACTATAGCAAATGCAACTCTTGCTGCAAAGAGTGATTACTATAATAGTAAGATAGAATCAGTAGTAAATACAACATATGAACTGTTTACTATTGTTTCATAGTTAGAGTCTAAGGGCTCCTTTTATCAAGCCTTGCTAGCGGTTTGACGCGCATAATGGCGCGTATTAAACCACCGGCCATGCTAGCCGCTACCGTCTCCTCTTGAGCAGGTGGTAGTTTTTAGGCCAGCGCGGGGGTTAGCGCGCGATGAAAAGTCATGTGTGTTAACCCCACTAGCGCGGCTTGATAAAAGGAGCCTTAAGACATTAGTCTAAACTAAACTAAAACTTAGCTTTATATACCGGATCATCAACTAGAGGAAGCTCGACTCGGTTAACAATAATTAAGAAAGATATGCTAAAATTGCAAGGATATTAATTTCCAAAATGTTTAGCAAATAAAAAAGTTTTTAATGATTTGCGGAAGAATTGGAAAGGACTAAAGCATCTCAAAGTTTAAGAGAGTTCATTCCATTATTGAGAAAATTGGACAGCTGCTACTGGAGAGGGAGAAGGAGAGATGCTGCTGGGAGGGGAGGAGGGAAAGGAGTCTGGGAAGCTGCTGGGCAAGGGAAAAAAAGGGACAGCTGCTACTGGAACAGGAGGGAAAGAGAAGGAGAGATGCTGCTGGGAGGGGAGGAGGGAAAGGAGTCTGGGAAGCTGCTGGGCAAGGGGAAAAAAGGGACAGCTGCTACTGGAGAGGGAGAAGGAGAGATGCTGCTGGGAGGGGAGGAAAGGAAGAGAGTTACTGCTGGAAAGGAGAAGGAGGAGGGAAGGGAGAATGAAAAAAGGAAGGAAACAGCTGGCAGGGAGATTAGAGGAGGGGAAGGGGAGAGACAGGCATGAGAAAGTAGAGAGATTGATGATAGGAAGGGGTCAGCAGAAAAATAAGCAGAGAGGGACAACGATGGTAAATCTGGTGTAGGAGAGATAAAAATGAAGAGAGCAGTGAAGCTGGAATGAATCATGTAAAGAGGAGAGAGGGGGCGCAGGTTGGATGGAAAGGGGAGAGGGGCATAGAAAGAAGACAGATATCATATGGAAGGGGGAGAGGACAGACAGTGGATGGAAGGGGCAAATGCTGGATTGAAGAGACAGAGAGGGCAGACGCTGGAAGGAAGAGAGTGAAAAGAAGGTGAAAGCAGAAACCAGAGTAGAACCAGGTAGAAAAAAATAATTTTATTTCTATTTTGTGATTAGAATATATCAGATTTGAAATATACAGTATATCCTGCTAGAGCTGGTGTTAGACATAACTGGGGACTGCAAAGCCCAGGCAGTGCTTCTTTAGCTTCCAGCTGGCTTAGGGTGCTCTCTGACCAGGGGGCAGTTGCCCTAGTTGCACTCCCCTAAAACTATTCCTGTCATATGTGATTGCAGTATTCTGTTAGCATGATATTTCTGTGTAGCATTCTGTAATAATTTGGCTTGTTCAGTTTTCTTGATATGTGAAGGGGAGGGGAGACAGGGGTTTTGTTGATCTTTGCTCTGTATTATTTGTATTTATAAAATGACAATTGTACAGAATATTGTTTCTTTTTATACTTTAATAAAATACATTCAATATAAAATCATAACTGTGGCTTGTGTGGATGGGATCAGATGATTTGTGGGGACCGAGCTTGCGGAGATGGGGCAGAAACGGGGGTTTTAAATTTTAGTCCTAGTAGTTTGCCGGTCCACAAAATAATTCTTTTATTTCTGCCGGTCCATGGGTGTAAAAAGGTTGAAAAACACTGGTCTAGCGGGCTTTTGGGGCAGGAGCGATCTTCCTATGCTCCTGCCCCTTGCAGATCACTGAGACAAAATGACTGCAGGGAGTTCCCATAGTCTCTTGAGACTACGACGGGAACTCCCCGCAGCCATTTTGTCTCAGTGATCTGCACGGGGCAGGAGCATGGGAAAATTGCTCCTGCCCCGAAAGCCCGCTAGATCACCAGGTAAGGTCCGGAATGCAGCATTTCCTGTATAAAAAAAATCGCGAATAACCGAATCCATGGATACTGAAACTGCGGATTCGGAGGGAGAAGTGTAAACGTTCCATAGCAGAGGAAACAAGAGGAATAAAAATACCATATAAAATTTTGAAAGTAATGCATGCACATTTAAATTGAATCCTGAGATGAACCAGGAGGCAATGAAGGCTTAAAAGTAAAGGAGTCACATGGTCGAATTTGCTTGTTCCATAAATCAACTTCACAGCAGTATTCTGAATCAGTTGTAACCTTTGGAGACAGATCTTTGTGATGCCAAAATAAATAGCATTACAGTAATCTAGCCGAGATAGTATAATTGATTGGACCAAGACAGAAAAATGACTTTGATGGAAAAGAGATCTAACCTTCCTCAGCATTCGTAAACTGAAAAAGCATTTCTTAACCAGAGAATTTAAAGGTAAGAGAGGAGTTGAAAAGGATTCCTAAAATCTTGGAGGAGAACTCGATTTGCAGGGCAGCTCCATAATCCAGAAATACAGTGGGAAGAAGGCAGTCCAGTTTTGGGCCTAACCACAAAAGTTTAGTTTTGGCTGCATTAACTTCATCTGGACAGACATAGCCCAAGCTTGAAGTTTAGAAATACAGTGGTACCTTGGATTACGAGCATAATCCGTTCCAGGAGCATGCTCGTAATCCAAAATGCTCGTTTATCAAAGCGAGTTTCCCCATAGGAAATAATGGAAACTCGCTTTGATGCCCCCCCCCACGAGAACTGGCATTGCTCCCCCCGAAGGCCCCCCCCCGCGATCCCTCCCCCGACGCGATTGGGCACCCCCTGCCACTATACGGCACCCCACCGCCGCTTCTTACCCTTATCTGGGCACCAGCATGTCCTGTGCTTGGTGCTGGTGCCCGAAGATCAGCCTCTTCTTCTGCTAGGCCTTGAGCATCTGAGCATGTTCAAGGCCTGCGAGTTCACGTTCCATTTCCCATTATTAGATGACCATGAGTCTTGGACTACTCTTGAACCTGTGTCTGTAATCCAAACAACAGACATTATGGGCTCCTTTTACTAAGCTGCGCTAGCGTTTTTAGTGCATGTAGCAGATTAGCGCATGCTAACCCCACGCTACACGGCTAGAACTAACGCCAGCTCAGTGCGCGCACACTATTCCGTGCGTTAATGCCCTAATGCAGCTTAGTAAGAGAAGCCCTACAATTAGTTTAAATGTTTGCTCAACATCTGTGATGAAAAATTTAGCATCTGAAATTGTTCCAATTGTTCCTTCAATTGTAAACAAATCTTTCATAGAAGGAAATATTTTAAAGTGTGCAGTTGTTAGACCACTTTAAAAAAAATTCTAAACTTGAAGCTACTGTAGAAGCTAATTTTAGACCTGTGTCATCTCTGTCTTTTTTGACTCAAGTTTTAGAAAAGTTGGCATTAATTCACATTCAAACGTTTGTGGATGAAAAGGGTTTGCTGGATCAATATCAATTTGGTTTTAAACTTAAACATAACACCGAGGGCTCCTTTTACTAAGCTGTGGTAGCGTTTTTAGCGCGTGCTGAAGATTAGCATGCGCTAAACCCCGCGCTACGCGTAAAAACTAACGCCAGCTCTATGGAGGTGTTAGCATCTAGCGCGCACGCTAAAACCGCTAGCCCTGAGACTTTGCTATCGTCTATTTTTGATGAGATTAGAATTGGTTTTGATACAGGGAAGGTATTTTTTGAGTCACTTTAGACATTAGCGCAGCATTTGATGCAATTAATCAGCAGCTCTTGTTAAAGAGATTACAAGCTTTTGGTATAGATGGACAAATGTTGAAATGGTTTACCTCACTTTTACAGTATCATCATTTTCAAGTCAAATTGGGTACTGTTAGCTCATCTTGGATTAAAATTACCTTGGGTGTACCATAAGGGCCTTCACTTTCTGCATTATTGTTTAATATATATACTGCACCACTCTGTAAAATTCTTCAGTTGTTTAGGTGTGCGCTATCGGCTCTACGCAGATCATATTCAGTTTTAATTTCAAGTTTGAGTCGATTTTTGCTACACTTTCATTTTTGACATCATGCCGTAATGCAATTAAATCTTGGCTTTCAGCTAATAAATTACAGTTGAATCCATCGAAAACTCTGGTATTATTGCTTTCAGGTAGATTGAATTTTTAATTTCCTGCATTTTTTTTCTTTTGAGATAACTGAAATCCCTGTTTTAGGAGACGTGAAATATCTTGGGGAGTGTTTCTTGACTCTTCACTATCTATGAAGCCATATGTTAAATCAGTTATTCAGAAAATATTCTTGAAGTGAAATTGCTGTGACCTTTGAAGGATTTGTTGAGTCTGCTCAATTTTCAATCATTCATACAGGCCTTTATATATCTACTTTTTGATTACTGTAATTCTTTGTTAGTTGGTTTACAAAAGAAAAGAGCTATACAGATAGCTCATAATGCTGGTGCTGGGTTAATTTCAGGGTACCCTTTATATGGACATATCATGCCGATTCTTAATTACATTTGTTGCCCATTTATTGGCATATCCAGTTTAAGATTTTGACATTGATCTTTAAAACTCTTCATGAACAACCACCCCTTTGTTTGGCTGTAACCTTAAAAGTTCAAGTGCCAGGACATCCTCGATGGTCAAGTTGTCAAGCACTGTTTGATATTCCAGGTTTAAACAAATAAGACTTGAGATGTACAGAGTCTCAATTTTTATGGTTGTGGGACCCCAATTGTGGAATGCACTCCCAAAGGAATTGAGATTGATTATCTGTGCATTTTTAGAAAATCTTTAAAAACATATTTGTTTTCACAGGCATTTTTATGAGATTAAAATTGTTTTAGATACGTCAGGTGTTAAAAACTGAATATGTATTTGTGAATGTTTTGAGAAACGTTGTATATTAATGTTAATATATTTTATATATGTATGTTGTAAACTGCTTAGATTTATAGGTTTGTGGTATATAAGAAATTTTTTTAATTCAATTAGCTGCGACATTCTGGATGTTGAGAATACTACTGTTTATGAGTGTGTTTGTACTTGCTAGTATGGTGTCTTAACTTCCATCCTCTATAATAAAACCCTAAGCGCACAAGCACACTTAGGGTTTTGTGATTGCTGTGCCGTGCTGTGTCCCTCTGTGCCAAATTCCATTTTGGAACAGGGAGGCAGGGAACACGCCGGTGACTCCCCCCCTCCCGCCCTCACTCACTAACCACTGCCGCTCCTCTTCAAAGCAGCTTGTTGAGGTTCGCTGGCCGGCTGTAGTGAACCTCGCAGGCCGCTCTCCACCTTGGTAGCATGTTCCCTCTGACGCGCGTCAGAGGAAATGTGCTACCGAGGTGGAGAGCGGCCTGCGAGGTTCACTACAGCCGGTCGGCAAACCTCAGCAGGCTGCTTTGTTGAAAAGGAGCAGCAGCAGTTCGTGCCAGTGGGCCAGAAGACACTAGGAACCATGGATGGAGGGAGGGTAAGAACAGGAGGGGGGGAACAGAAGGGAGCCACGGAGCAGGCAGGCATGGCACAACAGGGGGAGAGGGAAAGGGGGCTGCTTTGGGGGAGGGGTATGTTGGGGCAGACAGCAATCATGGGGGGAACAGAAGGGGGCCACGGAGCAGGCAGGCATGGCACAACAGGGGGCCGGGGGGAACAGAAGGGGGCCACGAGCAGGCAGGCATGGCACAACAGGTGGCAGGGGGAGAGGGAAAGAGGGCTGCTTTGGGGGGGAGAAGGGTTTGCTGGGGGCAGACAGCAATCGTGTCCCATGCTGGTAAGAAGTGGAAGTGGAAGGGGAGAGGGAAAGGGGGCTGCTTTGGGGGGAGGGGTGTGCTGGGGGGGGCAGACATAGTAGATGATGGCAGATAAAAACCCGAATGGTCCATCCAGTCTGCCCAACCTGATTCAATTTAAATTTTTTTTTTTTCTTCTTAGCTATTTCTGGGCGAGAATCCAAAGCTTTACCCGGTACTGTGCTTGGGTTCCAACTGCCGAAATCTCTGTTAAGACTTACTCCAGCCCATCTACACCCTCCCAGCCATTGAAGCCCTCCCCTGCCCATCCTCCTCCAAACGGCCATACACAGACACAGACCGTACAAGTCTGCCCAGTAACTGGCCTAGTTCAATCTTTAATATTATTTTCTGATTCTAAATCTTCTGTGTTCATCCCATGCTTCTTTGAACTCAGTCACAGTTTTACTCTCCACCACCTCTCTCGGGAGCGCATTCCAGGCATCCACCACCCTCTCCGTAAAGTAGAATTTCCTAACATTGCCCCTGAATCTACCACCCCTCAACCTCAAATTATGTCCTCTGGTTTTAACATTTTCCTTTCTCTAGAAAAGATTTTGTTCTACGTTAATACTCTTTAAGTATTTGAACGTCTGAATCATATCTCCCCTGTCTCTCCTTTCCTCTAGGGTATACATATTCAGGGCTTCCAGTCTCTCCTCATACGTCTTCTGGCGCAAGCCTCCTATCATTTTCGTCGCCCTCCTCTGGACCGCCTCAAGTCTTCTTACGTCTTTCGCCAGATACGGTCTCCAAAACTGAACACAATACTCCAAGTGGGGCCTCACCAATGACCTGTACAGGGGCATCAACACCTTCTTCCTTCTACTGACTACGCCTCTCTTTATACAGCCCAGAATCCTTCTGGCAGCAGCCTTGTCACACTGTTTTTTCACCTTTAGATCTTCGGACACTATCACCCCAAGGTCCCTCTCCCCGTCCGTGCATATCAGCTTCTCTCCTCCCAGGATATACGGTTCCTTCCTATTATTAATCCCCAAATGCATTACTCTGCATTTTTTTGCATTGAATTTTAGTTGCCAGGCATTAGACCATTCTTCTAACTTTTGCAGATCCTTTTTCATATTTTCCACTCCCTCTTCGGTGTCTACTTTGTTACAAATCTTGGTATCATCTGCAAAAAGGCACACTTTTTCTTCTAACCCTTCAGCAATGTCACTTACATACATATTGAACAGGATTGGCCCCAGCACCGAACCCTGAGGGACTCCACTAGTCACCTTTCCTTCCTTCGAGCGACTTCCATTAACCACCACCCTCTGGCGTCGGTCCGACAGCCAGTTTCTGACCCAGTTCACCACTTTGGGTCCTAACTTCAGCCCTTCAAGTTTGTTCAACAGCCTCCTATGAGGAACTGTATCAAAGGCTTTGCTGAAATCCAAGTAAATTACATCTAGCATATGTCCTCGATCCAGCTCTCTGGTCACCCAATCAAAAAATTAAATCAGGTTCGTTTGGCACAATTTACCTTTTGTAAAGCCATGTTGCCTCGGATCCTGTAACCCATTAGATTCAAGGAAATACACTATCCTTTCTTTCAGTAACACTTCCATTATTTTTCCAACAACTGAAGTGAGGCTCACCGGCCTGTAGTTTCCTGCTTCATCCCTGTGACCACTTTTATGAATAGGGACCACATCCGCTCTCCTCCAATCCCCAGGAATCACTCCCATCTCCAGAGATTTGTTGAACAAGTCTTTAATAGGACTCGCCAGAACCTCTCTGAGCTCCCTTAGTATCCTGGGATGGATCCCGTCTGGTCCCATCACTTTGTCCACCTTCAGTTTTTCAAGTTGCTCATAAACACCCTCCTTCGTGAACGGCGCAGAATCTACTCCATTTTCTCGTGTAACTTTGCCAGACAATCTCGGTCCTTCTCCAGGATTTTCTTCTGTGAACACAGAACAGAAGTATTTGTTTAGCACATTTGCTTTCTCGTCATCACTCTCCACATATTTGTTCCCAGCATCTTTTAGCCTAGCAATTCCATTTTTTATCTTCCTCCTTTCACTAATATATCTGAAAAAATTTTTATCTCCCTTTTTTACATTTTTAGCCATTTGTTCTTCCGCCTGTGCCTTCGCCAAACGTATCTCTCTCTTGGCTTCTTTCAGTTTCACCCTGTAGTCCTTTCTGCTCTCCTCTTCTTGGGTTTTTTTTATATTTCATGAACGCCAACTCTTTCGCCTTTATTTTCTCAGCCACTAGGTTGGAGAACCATATCGGCTTCCTTTTTCTCTTGTTTTTATTGATTTTCTTCACATAAAGGTCCGTAGCCATTTTTATCGCTCCTTTCAGCTTAGACCACTGTCTTTCCACTTCTCTTATGTCCTCCCATCCTAACAGCTCTTTCTTCAGGTACTTTCCCATTGCATTAAAGTCCCCGTACGTTTGAAATCTAGGACTTTAAGTATCGTGCGGCCGCTCTCCACTTTAGCCGTTATATCAAACCAAACCGTTTGATGATCGCTACTACCCAGCTGAGCACCCACTCGAACATTAGAGATACTCTCTCCATTTGTGAGGACTAGATCCAATATCGCTTTTTCCCTTGTGGGTTCCGTCACCATTTGTCTGAGCAGAGCCTCTTGAAAGGCATCCACAATCTCCCTACTTCTTTCCGATTCCGTAGACGGAACATTCCAGTCCGCATCCGGCAGGTTGAAATCTCCCAACAGCAGAACCTCCTCTTTCCTTCCAAACTTTTGGATATCCACAATCAGATCCTTATCAATTTGCTGCGATTGAGTCGGAAGTCTGTAGACTACACCCACGTAGATAGAAGTTCCATCTTCTCTTTTCAGAGCAATCCATATCGCTTCTTCCTCTCCCCAGGTCCCTTGCATTTCGGTCGCTTGGATATTGATCTTTACATAGAGAGCTACTCCTCCACCTTTATGACCATCTCTGTCCTTCCTAAAAAGATTATATCCCGGTATGTTTGCATCCCATCCATGTGATTCACTGAACCATGTCTCTGTGATAGCAACAATATCTAGATCTGCCTCTAATATCAGGGCTTGCAGATCATGAACTTTGTTGCTTAGACTGCGAGCATTTGTGGTCATCGCTTTCCAGCTATTTTTCAGCGATAATCTCCTTTTTCGTATGGATTTTTGTGTCGTTTCACTTTCCGTTGCAATACTAAGAAATGAGTTGCCGATATTGCTTATGTTGCAGCCTTTACTACTATCACATCTTTTCTTTTGCCGGGGGTGGTCTCTATAATTGTCCTTCGTACATACACCACCCCCACCTTCTAGTTTAAATGCCTAGAAAAATATTGTCTAAATTTCTCTGCAAGGTTTCTTTTTCCTGCTGTAGTAATATGTAGCCCATCAGTGCAATATAGCTTCTTGTCCTTCCATGTATTTCCCCATCCTCCTATGTACCTGAAGCCTTCTTGATGACACCAGGCTCTGAGCCATCTATTAAAGTCCTCTGTGTTTTTCACTCTTTGCTCTCCTTTTCCATATGCAGGCAGTATTTCAGAAAAAGCTAAAGTCTTTACAAAAGGTTTCACGCCCTCACCAAGCTCCCGAAAAGCTTTCTGTGCTGCAAGTGTGGAGTTGTTGGCCAGGTCATTTGTTCCCAGATGGATAACAACATCAGTGTTAAAATCCTTAGTTTCTTCCTTAATTATAGTCAGTATTTGCCTGGAACTCCTGGTAGCTGAGGATCCTGGAAGACATTTCACTATTTTGGCCTCCTCGCCCTGTGTTCTAAGGTTAATGCCTCTGATGATGGAATCCCCCAACAGTAATAGTTTTCTGTTTTTGGCTTTTTTATTTGTACTTAGGGTGCTCTTGTTCTCTTGAGTTTCCTTCATTGGTTCCAGTCTCACCTCCCTTCTGTTTTCCTGAGTATCGCAGTGCACTAGTGGAGCGAAGGAATTCTGTAGAGGTAATATTAGTGAAGGTGGATGTTTCTGTGTTACATATCACAGTCTTCCTGAGCCTACTGTGACCCATTTATTCCTGGGCTGTTTTATTCTTTGAGGTAGAGGTGGTAAGTTGGTATGATTTTGTGGAGTGATGGAAGCTGCTTTAATTGTATTCAATTCCTGTTTAAGTTTGCAGAGCTCCTCCTTAATACTGGCAAGTTGAAGACAGATGGGGCAAGCCTTAAGCCTCCAAATAGTATGTCTTGGAATTAAAGCACCACAGTGATTGCATAGAATAAAGGTCATCTTGATTGGTTGTGAAGTGACCAGAAATATAGGCTCTATACCACCTAAAACACAGTATTTTAAACAAAAATGCAGGTTCTATCAGTGCTACCCTAAAACACAGGATTTATAACAGGATTTTCCCTACTTTAGTCACCCTGAGCCACAGGCACCAGAAATATAGGCTCTATACCACCTAAAACACAGTATTTTAAACAAAAATGCAGGTTCTATCAGTGCTACCCTAAAACACAGGATTTATAACAGGATTTTCCCTACTTTAGTCACCCTGAGCCACAGGCACCAGAAATATAGGCTCTATACCACCTAAAACACAGTATTTTAAACAAAAATGCAGGTTCTATCAGTGCTACCCTAAAACACAGGATTTATAACAGGATTTTCCCTACTTTAGTCACCCTGAGCCACAGGCACCAGAAATATAGGCTCTATACCACCTAAAACACAGTATTTTAAACAAAAATGCAGGTTCTATCAGTGCTACCCTAAAACACAGGATTTATAACAGGATTTTCCCTACTTTAGTCACCCTGAGCCACAGGCACCAGAAATATAGGCTCTATACCACCTAAAACACAGTATTTTAAACAAAAATGCAGGAAGAGGAAATAAGATTTAACAGAGGAAAGAGAAGGATTTATTTTTTTGTGCTTTTTTATATTTTTTTTTAGTAAGAAACAGGGAGGAGAAGAGAAATTAAGCAGATATAATTCTGAAAACCAGTGAAAAGAGCAGAATATGAAATGCTGAGTAACTTAGCTTTTAGAAGTTCACAGGGCAGCCTTGTTTCAGCAATCATGCTTTGCTCTGGGAGGAGGGAAACAGAAGGGGGCCATGGAGAGACAGACAGGGGGCCAGGGAGAGACACAGACAGAAAGAATAACAGACAGACAGACAGCATCCAAGGAGAGAGAGAGAAAGAAAAAAAACCCAGACTACTCTAGCACCGTTAATATAACGGGCTTAAACACTAGTAGTACATATTTGCAAAGGGGGTATATCTGGGGGATAGTGCGGGCAGGACATAGGCAGGGCTCTTCTGTAACAATGCATGTGTCTTTTATAAACGCCCCTGACTCACCCCTGCCCCTGGCCACACCCCCTTATGAGTTGCCCATTGTTACGGAATAGCACATAGCCAGATTGGTGCCTAAATCATGGTGGCAATTAAGTGCTTGTTAGCTTCAATAATTAAATCATTGGAGCCCATTAACTAATTATTTTGAGTACCGATCAGGAATCTTTCCCAATTTTGGGCAACTTTTATAGAATCTGGGGGTATATGTGTCTTTGCCACACTCTGGCACACACCCTTACACTGTCTCTACGGCTAGCACAAGTGCAAGCACCTACATTTTAGGTGTGCTGAGAGGTAGTTACACTATTATTCTATAATGGAATCTATGTGCCTGGAATAGAACAACCTCAGAGCATATAACTGGAGGCAAGACTACAACCTAGGTGCCCGCATTTGCTTGCATAAAAGGTCTAGATTAGAATACTAGCACTTATGCACCTGTGAAGATGCCAGCAGACTGCCTATGCAAAAACATCTTTAACTTACATAGTGCATATAGACAACACGGAAAACATGAGAAGAGATTGACAAAAATTAGAAGAATGATTCAATGTTTGGCAGCTAAAATGTTATGCACTTGGGGCCGGATTCTGTAACTAACACCGATATCGTGTCAATCACACATCGGTGCTGGTTTCAGAATTGCGACTACAGGAAAGATAGGCATCGGAAATGTAGGCCGGGCCTACATTTCTGGCACCTATCTTTGCATGAATTGCTCCTACTTAGGCGCTTTAGGCCACCTTGCGTCACTTCCAGCAGTGGCCATGTCTACCTAGTTTTTGCCAGGTACTTGGACTGGCCTTCGTGAAGACGGGATACTGGGCTAGACGGACCATTGATCTGATCCAGTAAAGGCTATTCTTATGTTCTTATGGTAGCCTAAAGTGCCTATGTAGGCACAATTCTGGTGCCTTTTATTTAGGTGCCGGTAATCTCTTCAACCGCACTATTTTTTGCCATTTCTAACAGCGTTCTTCAATTAATTTAGGCGCCAGTAGGGTCCCTAAGTTTAGGCACCAGTTTTAGAATTTCCCTCTAAGGGCTGGATTCTGTAACCAGCGTCGATATCGGTGACTACCTTATCAATCACGCATTGGTGTCAATTTCAAAATCGCGCCTACAGGAAAGATATACAAACAAACCTCTTCCAGAGGTGTGGAGTTAGTTGACCTAGAGGACATGAATGGATGCTGCAGGAAATATTTTTTTTCATAGATAGGGTAGTGGATGCCTGGAACACCCTTCCTGTAGAGGTGGTGGAATCAAAACCAATGAAGGAATTCAAAAATGCATGGGGTAAGCACAAGGTATGTCTAAATAGGAGGATGGTAACAAAGCATGGCTGTTGAGGTGTTATGTTGGATAAGAGTAGTTGGAAACTAAGGCCAGTGCCAGATGGACTTCTATGGTCTGAGCCCCGCAAATGGCAAAAGACAGATGAAGATCAAGTCTCTGCATTACAGAGTAGAGCTTCCTGATTCACTGTGGCAGAATTGTTTCAAATTGATTTGTTTCATTAAAAAAAACAATAAAAAAAAATGGACTCACTGATTCAGTGATTCTGAAGCGCTGCCCGCAGCCTCTTCCATGCTTTCCTTCTACTGCAGTCTGCCCCCAATGATGCAACTTCCTATTTTCCCATGGGAGGATGCAACAGTAGGAAAGCATGGAGGAGGCTGTAGACAGCACTTTGGAATTTGCTGCCATGGCCAGTTCATCACGTGAGGACAACGTGGGACTATCGCTGAAAGAAGGACAGGTCTTCCTTAAAGTGTTCAATAAGGATCCTACGCATGTATTTAATCACACTCCCAGAACGGTGAATGGAGACCTAAGGGTAAGTCATAGAAACATAGAAAGATGACGGCAGAAAAGGGCCATAGCCCATCAAGTCTGCCCACTCTACTGACCCAACCCTCTAAGTTTACTCTCCTAGAGATCCACTCCTGATGACCCAATTCCTTAACTCGACTCTCATAGGGATCCCACATAGGCATCCCATTTATTAAAATCTGGCACGCTGTTGTCCTCGATCACCTGTACTGGAAGCTTGTTCCAATGATTTACCACTCTTTCGGAGAAGAAGTACTTCCTGGTGTCGCCATGAAATTTCCCGCCCCTGAGTTTGAGCGGATGCCTTCTTGTGGCCGAGGGTCCTTTGAGAAAGAAAATATCATCTTCCACCTCGACACGTCCGGTGATGTATTTAAATGTCTCAATCATGTCTCCCCTCTCCCTATGTTCTTCGAGAGTGTAGAGCTGCAATTTTTTCAGTCTCGCTTTGTACCAGAGACCCTTGAGCCCCGAGACCATCCTGATGGCCATCCGTTGAACCGACTCGACTCTTAGCACATCTTTACGGTAATGTGGCTTCAGAATTGCACACAATATTCCAGGTGAGATCTCACCATGGTTCTGTACAATGGCATTATGACTTCCGGCTGACAAAACTTCTATGGATACAACCCATCATCTGCCTTGCCTTATATGAAGCCTTCTCCACTTGATTGGCAGTTTTCAAGTCAGACCACACTTGTCCCCTTGCTGTGAATGGGGCCCTTGGCTGAAAGTTTTGTAACAGGTATGAAGCCAATGGAGTAGAGAAAGAAAAAAAAATTGCTGTTTTCCTGCTTTGCCCAGTTATTGTTCTTGTGAAATGTTTTGCCACTTCATTGCTTCCTTTAATGTCAGTCACAAATTGAGCAGTATTTGCCAAAAGGTAAAGGGGAGGAACCCAACTACAAAACTAACACCAGAATAATATAATAATGGTGCAGTATGTCCTCAGTGTGAGGTTCCAAGCTTGAGGCAGTACAAAGTTCAAAAAGAAGATGCTGGGCTTTTTCCAAGGTGAGATAAACTCACAACTTAGCCCCACACCATCATAGGAACACTCTGTGTATGACTAACAACAATCCATGAACTTGTATAGTGCAATTACTATAAATCTAATTCACAAAATAACAGTGGAATTCCTGCCCCTCACCTCCAGCCTAAAGAGTTAAAGTGAACAAGCTGACAAAAATCAACAGAGCTTAATGAATCAAACTGTCCCATTCTTAAGGCACTGATGATAAACATCGGGAGAGGGAAAAACTTCTTATCAAACTCTCTGACCAGGCTTGGTTTCAGAGACCATTGCCCCTTCCTCAGGAACCAAACAACGGGAGCACAGACGCTAAGCCACCAAACTTTCAGTAACTTGACTGCACTGCTGGAACTGAAGTGCTGAATACTAGGCTGGGGGAAGGCATAGGTAGGTGGTTACTTCTTCCACTCTGCTAGGCACTACAGAACTAGGAACTATTGAGCACCACCATTTATAGGGACATTCTTATTTGTAACTGTGCTTTATACCCAGTTTATTTAAAAAGAAAATTATTACATGCTGTACTTTTAAACATTTCTTTGTCCAGGTAAAAATTTTGCACAGACCCAGTGAGAATGTGCTGGAAATAAGCTTCTGTTTGCTTTTGGTTTGTGAGTAGGCTTAAAGCTATAATGCCTGGTCCTAAATCATGTACAAAGTGAACTGGAATATTGCACACCATAATCCTTCTTACTGTAGTTCTCTTGCTGTGATCTTTCCATCCCATTACTTCATTTTCCCCCATAGAGTTTTGCTTATTGTGTCCCATTATAATGTTGACCTTGTTTAGGAGGAGCTCAGGTGAGGTGTTCTGAGTAGTGCAAGTTTAGGAACGAACGCATTTATCACAGAACAGGCATGGTGAAATTACTGGCAGTTCAGTTAATGAGGCTGGGTGTTGTACTGAGTTTCTATAACATTGCAGTAACTATATGGCAATTTTTGGGTGGAAATTCAGAAATTACCAGATGCTTGCCTTGAAAAAAAAAACAACAACCCTGAAACTCTGGTTTAAGATTCTACTGACTTGAATCCTGTCACAAACCTATAGTTTCATGCATGGTAATGTGACACTCAAGGACTGGTGAAGAGGCAACACGTTAAGCTAACCGCTATGAGAGTACACTGAGCGGCAAATTGTGTTTCTAAAGTGTGGAAAAAAATCTAAAACTGAATGAAAAGAATTTAAATATTATTGGGACTTGGGATTGGAGGTGGTTTAAGAGTTTGAAAGATAATCTGAGGACATACATCTGACTGGGACTCAAGGAGCCCCCAGTAATTCACAGAAAAATGCTAGGAAATGAGCCACGGCAGTCTACTTCAGTTTTATTGGCAGTCTGAGTCTTTCAATGAGCTATCATGATTTAAAATAGTGATGCCGGCGCCTATGGTTCTCTGTGTTCAGCTCAAATGAAAAATACTGAATTCAAAGCAACGTGTAACACCGAGAAGCCCTTTTACTAAAGGATGTTTTAAGTCCTTAATACATGGTTAACATGTGAAAACAGACTACCATGCAACTGTTTTGCGGTAGTTTACCTGTTTCCGCTTGTTAAACTGGGCGTTGCTGCATTTTTAAAAAAAGATTTTTCTGATGGAATTTGTTATGCCATATATACAAAATGGAAAGGACAATTGCCATACAAAAAGGAAATTATAATAATTTCAAAAAAATTTGGGGACCATTGATAAAATATTGTAATGATTAAGACACCTTTTTACACTAAAAGTATAATTATAATAATGGGGAAGGGGGGATATATTGCTATATTATTGGTTTAATTATTATTTTGAACACATTACATGTATGATATGTTTGATTTACAATATTTGTGGAAAGGGAGGGTGTGGGGGGATTAAAATATGTATTGAAATAATAATAGGAAAGAATTTTCAATAATGTATATGAATTAATTGATGTAATATTGTACACTTGGTGTAAAATGAAAAAATGAATAAAGAATTGGAAAGAAAAAAAAGATTTTTCTTATTGGGGAGGGGCAGCTTTTGGGAAACAGTTGAAGATACCACTGTGACTGCCGTTAAAGCCAGACTTCTATCTATGTCAGACTTTGATGGTGAAATCAGCCTCGGATGCATTGCAGAACTTCCATATTATAAAAGTGAAGAACCTTGGAAAACTGATGGTGATGTATTTAAGTACTGACACAAGAGACAAGAGATGTTACCTTTACTAAACTGGCTTTTATAGAAGTTTCTATGTTCACCAGCCACTTCTGTTCCATTGGAAAGAATTTTCTTTGCAGCAGGTTAAATTGCTGCTCGGCGGAGCTGTCTGAAACTTGCCAAAGCTGACGAACTAATATTTCTAAATAAGAACTGGAAGATGTAATTCATGTAATCCATTTTTCTAGGTAATTTTAAAGCAATATTATTGTAAGCAAATTCAATCGTATTGAATCGAAAAATCGATTCAATTGGCAACATCGAATCAAATCAAAATTTTTTTTTTCCTGAATCGGACACCTCTAGTACAGAAATGCCAAGTCTCACTCATTGGGAGTATGTCACACTCATTTTAAAACTTTCTCACTCCTACACTCTATGAACCCTATTTTCCCTAGCAACAGCAGCAGATGAATCCAGAGACCAATGGGATAGCCCACTTCTACCAGCAGGCGAAGATAGAGAAACTGATTAACAGGTGGTCCTATTGGCTAGCACTCCTCCTGTTTATCCAGTATTCTCTATCTCCCAGCAGGAAAAGGTCGCTATTCAACTAGCTCCTGAATTCTGGCTGTGACTGGAACTTTATTTTCTCCTGTTGAGGTTTCTCTTCAGTGAGCTGGCAGTGCTATTTCTCCTGTTGAGATTTTCTCTTCAGTAAGACAGGGGTGTCCGGCTGAACGGTGCCAGCTTTAGGGGTTACACCTGGGCCCCCCCAGGTCCCTGCCTCACCCTCCCTCCATTGCTAGAGGGTCTGACTGGGTCTCAATTTTTTTCTTCTTTCCCTTCTCTGTTTAAAAAAAAAAGAGACCACAGTTGCTACATTCAGCCCTGTTATTGATGGCTCTAAGTGGCTTCAACTGGCCCTAACAACAAGCTTGTGAGTATTTCTGGTTTTACTGTTGTTTGAACTTCAGGTTCTGTTTGGGAGTCTTAGTACTGTGGGTTCGGTCATCGTACATTTAAGGAATGGATATTTTATTGAGGCTAAGTTTTATGACTAGAAATCCGATTGAGGGAGCCAGGACTTTTCCGCCCTTTGCATGCACGCGCTTAGTTTCCTTGTTGGTTACAGAGCGGCAGTAGCGGTGCGATTTCATGCTCGCACTTGTTCTCCTTGTTGGGTTTCAGTGCAGCAGTACTGGTCCTGTTTATTCTGAGGCTCTCTTTCATCGGTGTTTTTCACGGCCATGTGCAGTTGATTGTGCAGGTGCCGTTTTATAGCAGCGCGCATGAGATGGGACATGTTTTTTTTCCGGCGCTGTGGGCCATTCTTCTGGTTATTCCCCGAGTCTGATTTTCTTTCTATGCAAGCCGCGGCAGGGTAAATTTTGCGGGGCTTGAATCCAACTATGTTTCTAGGAGCACTGATGCAGCGGCCACGTGTCAGCGAGAATCAGGCGTGCGCTTGGGTCTCCGGCAAAGGCGGGAGAGTTGCAGTGTTCCGGTAGTTTGTTTCCAGATGACTTTGGTCAGAGTATGCCGGGGCTTCTCTCTTTTCCGGTTCAGACAAGTTGTATGTGTTTCACCAGCTTTGGGACAAGCTTGGGCAGATTTATATGTCTATGTCTGTGTTACTGCTGTACTCCCTTGAAGGAAGCTGCTTGTTTAATCGGACTCTGGGGTTAGCACTCAAGGGGTTTACCAGAAAGACTCTGACCTGTGCTAGGTCACCCAGTCTCGGTTTGTCTCTGGACTGGGGCGACATATGGCAACTCACGGCATGATGAGATCAGAAGTAAGATAGTGCCCTGTATTTTACACAGGTATCTCATTGTCTCTCTTGGGGTCCCTGCAGATTGAGCCTTTGTCTGTTGGTAACTGTCCTTATTTGGGCCTCTGTGCTGAGCTGCATGTGTCTAATAGTGGCACAGGATATAATTGCCTAAAGGTAGTACAAGCAGTTTCCAAGTTCGGGCTGCCTCTATGGGCATAATGGCACTGCGCATCTTCCTGCGGCCAGGACTCTCTTTCTCTATTACTGAGGGGGCCTGGACTTCAGATTTCCATGTTTATCACGCTGGTTTCTCCTGTCGCCATTTTCTCATGGCACATGCTAGACGGGCCCCCCGACCAGGCAGGAAGGGCTGTACAGCTCCTTTTAACCTGGAGCCAATTACCTATTCTATTAAACCCGCGGAGGATCACGCGCTATGTGGCTGTTAGCCTCATCCCTGAAGCTCTCATTAGCGATGTGAGCTTTGTCTGATACCTGTAAGGATGCTGTTGTTTTCTACGGGGCGGTAGATGCAGCATCTTGATTGAGTCTAGTACGTATTCACTTTAAAGGGCATGCGTATTTCGCTCATTTTGCATGGAGTTATTACTGTTTTCATTGTTCCTGTATATTCCTCTTTACATTGTGAAACTTGATTTTTCCTAGGAGAATCTTCTTGCAGATCCTACAGTTCTCATCCTGCCATTTCCTGACCTTATGCACTTCATTCTGAGGGGATCTTGACTTCTTCCAATGACTCTTCAGGCTTTCTCATGAGGGAGAAGATGCTATAATGTCAGGTCAGGGGGCTGTAAAGATTTTTCAGGATGTTTGCGACTTTGCATCCTCCTCAGGTTTCCACTTCGTTCTTGGAGTCTCTATGTTTTGTGTTTCCCTTTTAAGTGTTACTGGTCCTCAGGGCAGTTCTTGTAATTCTTCTGGAACTAAGGGACGTTGTTCCACTTACTGCATGGGCTGGCTGGATCCCATTCTGCTGAATTTGTTTCTCAGGGTTACACATTTCTGCAGAAAAACTGGGAGAATATTTACATTTTCCCTATGGACTCCAAATCGGCACTAGGTTTGCTTGCCTCTCTTTGAGCAGCACTTTCGATTTTGGTGAAAGGTCACTTGGACACACAAAGTCAGAGGCGTGAAGAAGTACAAGTTTTATTCAAAGCATGCATGCTGGACCCCTGAGCTCCAAGCTGGCTCAGAAGTGCCGAAACCAGGAAGTTACAGAGATATTTATTCATTTTTCTGGCTATAAAACTGAATTCTAGAAAAAGCTTTACACGTGTTACTTTTCTTAACACTCATTGGTTCTAAGCTCACACTAGCAGGTCACTAGCAGGACACCTATCTAACTCTAACAGTTAAATGTACAGAAGGGCAGGGTACATCATGACTCAAACTCTTATCTATTCAGCTTACAATGTGGTAAGGTAGGGACATACATTTTAGGCAGATGCAGTCAATAGATTATACACTGTTTTCAGCTATGTAGGCCAGAGCAATATTTTAAACAACAGTTAACTATTTCATGACCCTACATTCCCCCCTTTCAGGCTGGTGTACCTAAGGAGCCAAGCCTGACAAAATAAAGTTAGGGGTCAGGAAAGTCGGGGTCCCCAGTGGGTAAGGGACGATACTGGGAGAGGGCCAATGCAGCAGTGGAACGTTTGACAACAGAGTCCATAGTTCAGTGGAGCAGCTTTATGGCTATGGGGACCATACAGGGCAGGCAGCAAAGGAGCAGAGAAGACAGGGCAGCAACCAGCAAGATGATCTTCAATGCTGAACCAGAGGGCAACCAGGAGCTGAAGGTACCAGAGATCCAGTCTGCAGTAAGGTCACGCCAGGTCTGGTCAGGAACATGAGCCAGTTTGGTGATACGATCCACATCGTTCTCAATCACTTTACTCAAGTTCAAGGCAGCAGTTGGAGAGGTTGAATTTATCACAGGCACAGCAGCTAGTAAATAGTCCAAAGCTAGACGATTCTGATAAATAGCAGTGCGCATTTTAGCATTCGCTCTGCCAATGGTACTCAAAGCTCGGGAGGTCTCATTGGTTATCAGTTCAAGTACAGCTTATAGACAAATAATGCAGTTCAGCATATAGATTGGGGTCTGATAGCCCCAGGTGTCATCCTCGGTCCACGTGGCAGGTCCATAAGCAGCAATGATCCGTTCTGCAGGCCAGTCATCACCCCATTCACCTATTTTAAGGGTATTGGTGGAAGTAGACCGCTTTTGGCGACCTCTGGTGTTGAATACAGGGGCTCCCAGGTGTTCACCATCGGCCAGTGGTAACAGGAAGAAGCTGGGACGGATCATGCAAAGCACACATGTACCAGTCCATTAAGCAGGCAACCAAGAGTAGGCAAACGGATCACAGAGCCAATATCAACTATCAGGAGCTGACCATAATTCATAGGAAGTTCCATTAAGCAGTGTCTGAAGGGCTGAAGACAGTGGGAAGCAACAATGGAGGTTCACAAGGCCCATCGTGAAGGTCGTGGACCTGACGTAAAAGTGAGGGTCTGTGAAGTCAGGTTTAACATGTCCAGCTGCATTGCCTCCCATAGCCACTGTTCTCCCATACCAGTCCCTCCTCATACAAAATAATTGCTAACATTAAGAGTCTGACCTATAGTTTCAGCAAACTATATAAACAGATTTCTAGTGATTACAGGATATTAGTATCTACTTTCATAATTTCATAAAACTGGGGAAACACCACAGAGTGATAGACAGGAGCACATGAGTGGGATACAATTCGGACATATACATCAGTACCTGGGTCTCACCTTTTACCATCAATATACAATGTCATGCAGTCTCTGGCCTTCTGGACTTGGACATTGGCATTCCAGTTATATGGGTCAGTGATAGTGAAAACCATGGGATTACAGTAGCCTGTAGTACACAAGGGGCCGGAGCTAGGACCTATAGTAAGGGAGGCAGACGGGGTATTCTTTCTCATAAAGGACAGGCTCCACCATTAGTGAAGGTTTCCTCATAGGGGCAGTTCTTAAAGGCATCAGGTTATACAGACCTATATACTTAGCACATTTGGTATAATAACGCTGTCAATCTAGGGAGCCACACAAAACTGAATTAGGGGTAGTACCATGACCTTGAGAAACATCAAATAGCACACATGTATCACAATACAAAGACACCGGGCGAGTGGGGTCTACAATAAGAGTCTAGTTGATAAGTGGACCCTCAACATCATCAATGCAGATTTCCGCCCACTTTTAAACTTCATCACCAGTAGGTTGGAAACAGAAAATACCCTCAAATGTTTGACACTTTCTGTACTTAACTCCTTCATGCAAACAAACATCAGGCAAAGGGGCTGCACTTGTTAAGTACAAAATACAGAAGAAAGAAACATAAGTGAGGGCAACACAAATATCATATCTATATATACTAACATAGGAAGCTCATTTTTCTTTCAGGCACAACTTAGAAAACTTCAAACAGTTATACTCAAGACACTTGCTAAAGGCAGTGTGAACCCAAGGCAGTCAATTAAACTCAAACACTTATAAAGAATTATATTCAGAACACCTGCTAAGTACAGTGGTAAATATTCAGAACTTTTGAGGTCTTAGAAAGCTTCAGCTGAAGATCCGTGTTGTAGTGGAACCAAGTTTCATGTCCGGACACCTTGACAACTGTAAGAGAAGAAATTATTACAGTAAAAGGACCT
Organism: Geotrypetes seraphini; assembly: GCF_902459505.1. Lineage (NCBI taxonomy): Eukaryota > Metazoa > Chordata > Amphibia > Gymnophiona > Dermophiidae > Geotrypetes > Geotrypetes seraphini. Next base: position 207,541,760 of record NC_047086.1, on the reverse strand, counting down.
ATTCACCTAAGTTTCAGGGGGTCTGACTTCCAAGTTTTAGCCATACTGTATTTACAGGGACATACCCATGGACTTGTGTAGCTATCGATAGTGGGGCCCTTTCCAGGACCCATTTGTGGAGTTCTTAAAGGGCTTTAGCTAAAGACTGGACCTGACTCTGGAGGATATCTGATCCCAGAGTAGCAAAGGAACCAGGATCTGGGTTCACAATGGGTGGTGGCCGGCCGGACATGAGCTCAAATGGGGCTTAGATGGGATGCATCTAATCTGAAAAAGAACAGAAGGCAGCAGGACAGGCCAGGACAGATTAGTTTCTTCAATTCATTTTGTGAGAAGGGTCTTAAGAGTTCTGTTTATTCTTTCGACCTGACCAGAGCTCTCAGGATGGTAAGCAGCATATAATTTCTATTCAATTTGGAGGGCCTGAGCAATTTGTTGGACAACATCGGCAATGAAAGCAGGGCCATTGTCACTGCCTATAAAAACAAGGAGATCAAGGCACGGAATTATTCAGGAGGTGTTTGGTTACGTCTCTGGCGCGTTCAGTGCAAGTAAGGAAGGCTTTGACCCATCTAGTCAGGGTGTCTGTGAAGACTAGGAAGTGACTGAGGGAACGGGAAATGGGCATGTGGGTAAAATCTACAGACAGAACCTGCATCGGATATGTTCCAATAGGTTGGTATCCAAGAGGTGGCAGTCATCTGATTGGGAATTTTATTCTAGAACCGACAACACACTGTCGGACCATATTCCGGACTAGCTGATCAAGGTGATTGATAAAGAAATGTCTCTTGAGAGTCAATTATCATAGCGGGTTCTCCAGAGTGTGCCAGATCATGGCATCTTTTGACAATCATGAGGGCCAGGTGTTGAGGAATGAATATGAGGGTGCTGTGCTTGCGTTTGAAGTATCAGTGTGTGGGTCTGGATTGGCACTTGAATTGGTGCATTTTGTTGTATCCACCCCCCTTTCAGGACAGACTGGCCCAAAATAATGCATGCCCAAGTCTGTTCCTGAGAAGCGTACTGGGGTGTAAGGGAATCCAGAAAAGGAATGATTGTATACAGAGGAGCCGAAAGAGGGGACAGAGACTGGCAGCTCGGGCTGTGCGGTTGGCAAGGGCATTGCCACGAGAGACAAGGTCCGTCACGCGTCTGTAAGCATGGCAGAGCATAACAGAAACACGTGAGGGTAGTTGTACGGCCTCAAGAAGGTCAAGAATGAGGGGAGCATGATGGATCAGGCGGCCGGAAGCTGTAATGAAACCTCGATATTTCCAGATGGCCCTATGGGAATGCAAGTTAAGGAAAGCATATTTGGAGTCAGTATATATATTGCAAGACTGAGAGGCAGAGTGGCGCAGGGCAAAAGTGAGGGCATAAAGCTCAGCTTCTTGGGCAGAAGGGCCAGAAGGCAGGGGCCTGAGTCAGAAGTTTTTGGAGGCAGCGAAAAGACCGCTCCTGAAGTTGGGTCCAGACAAAAGGGGCTGAGTCAGCGCCTTTGGTGGAATCATACAGAGGACGAGCAATAGTAGAGAAATCAGGGATCCAGATGGGACAGTATCCTGCAATACTGAGAAAGGTGCTCAGAGCCTTGCAGTTATCAGGGACAGGGAGACTACAGACAGCCTAGACCTCGGTGTAGGAAGGGACCTGGTACCCTTGGAGATTTGAAAGCCAAGGTAGGTGACACGAGGAAGGCATACTTGAAATCAATGTAAATATGGCCACAGGAAAATTTAAAAGGCAGACCCACTATCTGAAAGACTCAGATAAATAATAATAATAACAGTTTATATACCGCAATACCGTGAAGAGCTATGTGGTTTACAAAAGATTAGAGAAGGTACAAAATAATTGAACTTAAGATGTGCACTAACACATAAGAATTGTTCTCAATCCCTATTCTATATCAGGTTCCTACCCCAAAGAGCTGACTTATAAAATTAAGCTAAATGCAGTTCTGGATCCACCCACTAAGCAGGGTAGTCTGACACAAGCGCTCTCTAAAGCAGCAGTCCCTTCACTATCAGCTGACTGGCAAAAATATTTACTTCAATACAAAAGCATTCCTAAAAATTACATTGTTATACCTAAACTTACATTTTTTATATACAGAAATACAAAACAAAGATTGGAATATACAGTAAAACTTTGGATTGCAAATAACTTGGTTTGCAAGTGTTCTATAAGACAAGCAATGATTAAATTTTAACTTGCTATACCAGCAACGTCTTGCAATACACGTACATACAGTATAGAAGCATCACATTTTCACAACTGAGCCAATGGTTCCTCTCTATATGACACTGCAGGAATGCAGTGACTGTTCCAAACGAGCAAGGGCCTGCAATACAAGTATGTATATTTTTGTACACTAGTGCCCTGGAATACAAGCATACTTCTGGAACAAATTATGCTCCCAAACCAAAGTTTTACTGTACTCACAAGTTTAAACATTGTTCATTTTTATTTTTTTTTACAATCAACATGGGTCTCAGAAGAGACTTACTCCCCCTTCCTACAGAATTTCACAAAGGAGAGAGTTGCTTAAAGATCAAAGAGATCAAATTACAGATGTAGTCCTTTTCAGAACTTTTAAATTTAGACAAATAACTACTAAATTTGGACAAAGAACTTCTTTTTAGCATGGAATATAAGTTCCAGAAATCATATTTTTCGTTTATATGCATTTCTGAATATGCATATACATTTTATAACATAGCCAAAAACTTCAAATGCAAAACCACTTATCTGTTTCAGGAGAAACCACATTGGAAGTGCTACACACTTCATGGCCCTTATCAGCACAAAAGGAAAAGTACTCTCCTCTCATGCTGTGAACAACTGACAGTTTAAACTTCACTGATACATTTGAACAGACAGAAGTCATAAAGAACCCGGGATACTGCAGGACTTGGGAATCAGATGAAGGGAAGAATTTGGCAAGGTCTGAAGCAAGGGCAGTGCTGAATAGAGAGGGGCTAATTTTAAAGCCCTGGGGTAGACGGGTCCAGGTTACTTAGGAGGTTTGTCCAGTGGAAGGGTTTTCCCATTGGAATGCAAAAATTGGCTGACTGGAAGAGGAACTGACAGCAAACGAATGCATAAAAACCTGACGAGTTATGTCCTCTTCCAGGGAGCCAGAGGGGGCCAGCCCACACCAAATATCGGCCATTCTAACTGGCACAGACAAATAAGGGTTGATTTGTTAAGTATAATCAAAGACAAATTCCTTTTTTAAAATTAGCTAACATATCAAGGGATCCCCACAGGTAGACAGACATCCCCCCATTGTGCAATGGAGGACAAAAACACTTCCCTGAATTCCTGGCCCCGCCCGTCTCCGGACTAGGGAAACGCAGTACTAACAGGTCCACACTCGCTTCGTCCTCAAGGACGTCTCAGACACTCTCAAACACACAAAACACAACAGATTTCAGTTCAGTTACTCAACCAGAAAATAACAGTTCCTAGAATCCCTTTCCCACAACTTTTCAGCGACAGATCACGTGGCTTACTAGGCAGGAGACGAGAGACAGGATAGGGATGATCAATCCCCACTTACCAGATAGTGGCCACTCCAGGTACAGATACAGATACAGATACAGATTCTTGTACTTTAAACTGAGACTAGATAAGTCAGTTGAAGCGGTCCAACGTCCTGAGGTCTGCAAACTCCCCAAAAGGAAGGCAGCCGGCTAAGCAGACATATCAGCCGTAGGACCAGAAACAAGTGACCAATCGAGTAACCAGTGGTCAAGAGACCTTCAAGTCCCTGTTCGGAAGCCAAATGAAAGGTCACTTGGACACACAAAGTCAGAGGCGTGAAGAAGTACAAGTTTTATTCACAGCATGCATGCTGGACCCCTGAGCTCCAAGCTGGCTCAGAAGTGCCGAAACCAGGAAGTTACAGAGATATTTATTCATTTTTCTGGCTATAAAACTGAATTCTAGAAAAAGCTTTTCACGTGTTACTTTTCTTAACACTCATTGGTTCTAAGCTCACACTAGCAGGTCACTAGCAGGACACCTATCTAACTCTAACAGTTAAATGTACAGAAGGGCAGGGTACATCATGACTCAAACTCTTATCTATTCAGCTTACAATGTGGTAAGGTAGGGACATACATTTTAGGCAGATGCAGTCAATAGATTATACACTGTTTTCAGCTATGTAGGCCAGAGCAATATTTTAAACAACAGTTAACTATTTCATGACCCTACATTGGCACATGCCATTTCACCTACCCAAGGCTTCAAGAACATTTTAGAAAATGTGGGCAGTGGTACCGTTTTGGCGCTACCAGGTGATTCACCTATTTCTTCTTGACTGACTTTTTGATTCAGACATCTTCCAGACGGGCCATTTGACTGACAAGAAAAGGGTGGTTTCTTTTCCTCAGTTCTTTGGACGTGAATCTTCGATTTGCACAGTGCTCTTTTCTCCTGTACTATTTATAGGTATATCGGGGAGATGTTTTTATTCATATAGGAGAGAAATGTGTTTCTTCCCAAGACTAGGGCGATGGGTCACAGTCTCAGGTTTGCATCCTTCTTTAGTCACCATGACCCAGAGTATGGGATTCTGTACAGGTTATAGGATCCATGTTGCTGACTCCACTGGGAACTTCGGCTTGCTTTCCCATTATGCCGCTATAGCACTCGCTTTTGTTCTGGTGGTTCCCGGTATCTCAGGGCTCCAATTATTTGGTAGGCTCCTCATGTATTGCTCTGTATGATTTGGTGGCTCAGCGAGATTTCTCTTTTCAAAGGCATGCCTCGGTCTTTGCTGGACTAGCTCATGGCCACCAAACATCCCGGGCTGTCGGGTTGGGGGGCTTGGTGCCTTCCATCCTCAGCTCCAGGAGTCTGGTCCTAAGAGGCGACTCAGTACTTGTTCATTCTTCTACTCTTGAGCGTTGTCAGGCTACCTTTCTGGAGCTTCAGATCATTCTTCCGGACTGCCGCTGAGGGTCCTTTCAGTCAGTATTATGATGGGGGTATTTCTCTACAGCTTGGGCAGTAGGTGATGTACTCAGTTGCCAGGTACAGTTGTTGTTCTACTTCAGTGGGTGGACCCTCATCTTTCTCTTCTGTTGGCAGATCATTTTAAGGGTCAGGAAAAGAGTTTGGATAGACTTTCTCTCCGCGAAATCTGAGCATGGCCCATTTATTGTATGTTACAGTGTACAGCACTGTGTACGCTCTAGAAAGTGTAAACGTTAGTAATAGTGAAATCTTCTACATCCTGGATATTGGGAATTTTGGCTCAGGCGTTCCAGCTCTTTTTATGGACGTGAGATCTCCTGGAACTAGACCTCATGGCCTCGTCTCACAATTCAATGCTTCCTAGCTTCTTCGGCGGGCACAGGGAGTGGGAGTTAGAGGGGGTAACAGCGTGGCTTCTTTCTCACCTCTGGTTTCTCTTTTTCAGTGTTTTCCCCTGGCTGTTGATGGCTTGGATTTGCCATCTCAAGCTCGCTTTCCGGGCACGGTATTTGTAGAATCTCTGGCTTGGCTGCGCCATCCTTGCTGTGTGGATCTGATGAGTCTTTCGACAGCCGGACTAAGAAGTTTCCTGGTATCTCCGGATTTGCTCACCTAGGGTCCGATCAACATGGATATTCGTGCTACTTTGGTATTACGACCTAGCTTTTGAGTAGTCATGACTGACGTGTTTTGCGCAGCAGGTTGTTTCTTCTCTTATCCAGGCGCTACAGACGTCTTCACCTGTGGCTTCTGCTTCCTTTTGGAGGTTTTTCCTTTCTTGGATACTTCTCAACATTTGCACCCTTCCGGAGTTCCTTTTTGGCACAGGTGTATTGCCGAGGGCTTAGCGTTCAATTCCCTTCAGTTTCAAGTGCCATTCTTAGCTTGTTACAAGGGCTAGGTATATTGTTCTTCGATTACTTCTCAGCTTCATGTAGTTCAGTTCCTAAACGGAGTACGGTATATTTGTACACCTCTTAGAAAACCATGTCTGGAGTACAATCTTCAGGTACTTCTTCGCAGTTTACCGAAGGCTTCATTTCTCCTTGTACCGTTGAACACGGGGTTTCTTGTGGCCATGGCTTCGGCTCTGCAGTTTTCCGAGTTGTAGGCATTGTTCAGCGGGGATTCCTATTTCTGATTTCTGAAATCTGGGGTATCAGTTCGGATGGTACCCAATTCTTTCTAAGGAGGTGTCATCCTTTCTTTTGTGACACGCTCACTTTTCCTTCCTTCTTCCTGGGAGGAGAAATGGGGAGACGTGCTTTTATTCACTGCTTTTTTTTTTTTTTAAGTGCGTAGCGTTCTCTGCGAGCAAGGTTTCTAATGACTTTTAGTTGTTTATATCTCCTTTTTGTATTCTTCAAGGGATGCCTCAAACGTATGGCGGCGTCTGAAGCCTCCATCGCTCGATGGGTCCAGGAGGACATTCTTTATGCTTGCTTGCTGGCAGGGAAGCGGTTGGCGAAAGAACTTCATGACCATTCCGCCGGAGCGATGGCTACTTCTTGGGCTCAGCCCAGAGGTTTTTCCTTGGAGGAGATTTGTCTCGTGGCTACTTGGTCTTCCGAGAGTGCTTTCTCTCCGCATTTCTGCTTGGATGTGGGGACGCATGCGGTAGGGGTGTTTTGTGCTTCGGTTGTTGCGGAGGCGGCGTTTGCTTCCCACCCAGATTGAGGATTGCTTTGCTACATCCCATTGGTCTCTGGCTTCATCTGCTGCTTTTGCTAGGGAAGGAAAAATTATGTTCTTACCTGTTAATTTTCTTTCCCTTAGATGCAGCAGATGAATCCAGAGCCCCATCCTTTCTGGATATTGTCTCTTGGTTTTTTCTTTTGCAACTTTCGCAGTTTGTTATTATGGCAGGTTGTTTTCTGTATTATTGCATTTTGAGATTTGTTAAGGGAAAGAAGTTTTTTACATGCTATGCCTATTGATGGTTACGGATGCTTGGGCAAGGAGCTATACTGGATAAACAGGAGGAGTGCCAGCCAATAGGACCACCTGTTAATCAGTTTCTCTATCTCCGCCTGCTGGTAGATGTGTGCTATCCCATTGGTCTCTGGATTCATCTGCTGCGTCTAAGGGAAAGAAAATTAACAGGTAAGAACATAATTTTTCCTTCTAAGCCGAGCTATAGTACCCGAGGAGAGGACCAGGGAAGTAGTGTGGCTTAAGTTTAAGGCTCCAGAATCTGTGTGGGAAGACTCTCAAGGTAGGAGACAACCTTGAATTATATTCAGAAAGTACTTGCTTTTGATGTATGTCCAGAGGGAACCCAAGAAGTTGTTAACAAACACTGTACTAGACTAGGTTGGAAGCCAGCCTTAGGGAGAGAAAGCGCTGAGAGTGATACATGAGGAACCAGCGAGAAATGAAAAGTACTGTGAAGTAACAGGGGTACAAATAATGAGTCATAACAAAGTAAAGTGATACTTTGGTTTGCAAGCATAATTCGTTCCAGAAGCATGCTCATAATCCAAAGTGCTCGTATATCAAAGCGAATTTCCCCCTTAGGAAATAATAGAAACTCGGACGATTCATCCCACATCCCAAAAGCTTTAATATAAAATATTCTGTACAGACTTGTATTGCAAAACCTCGCTCATTTAGAACAGTCACTACACTCCCGCAGTGTATTGAGATTAGGTGGGAACTCGGAATTAGGTAGGACTATGTAGACTTTGAGCTAAATGGGATGGATTTGGGCACTGGCAGAATGAGTAGGGGTTCAGGGACTGTGCAGCAGTGAAGGCAAGGCTGGGATATATTGGGCTAGGGTAGGGGTAGGCAATTCCAGTCCTCGAGAGCCGGAGCCAGGTCAGGTTTTCAGGATATCCACAATAAATATGCATGAGACAGATTTGCATCTCAAGGAGGCAGTGCATGCAAATCCATGTCATACATATTCATTGTGGATATACTGAAAACCTGATCAGGCTCTGGCTGTCGACCGGAATTCCCTACCCCTGGGCTAGGGTATATTGTACTGCGGGTAAATTGTGTGGTGTATGCTGTGCTTGCTTGTATTACGCTTAATTGCTACGCTCAGTGTTGCGACGCACGTATGTTGTGCGTACTGTGATGATGTGGCGTGTGCTGAAGTGCTCGTATTGCAAGACAGTGCTCGTTGATCAAGTTAAAATTTTATCAAATGTTTTGCTCGTCTTGCAAAACACTCGCAAACCACGTTACTCTCAATCCAAGGTTTTCCTGTTGCTTGCATACCCTGCTTGTATAACTGAGTTCAGCCATGTTACCATAGTCGCCTATCACCTTATTTATAGAGTAAGCAACTAATAAGTTGATAGAATACAATATGATACAATACAGTGCTGGAGACTGAACACAGATATTTTAAAATCAAGGCCGATACTTGGAGACCAAATGTAAGGCAATGATCATAAAGCATCATGAGATGTTAACTGTTTGTCTTAATGGAATATGCCTTCCTGGAATGTTTCTCTTTTAATAAATATATATTGAATACGTATTGTAGAATATAGTTACTCCATTTTGAGAGGAGCCGGCTTCATTTCCATCGTATTGTAAGAAGCAAGGAGACATTCGAAGATGGCATATATCCCCTGAAGTAGCCTGTTCTGGGCGAAACAGAAAGTCTTTTCTGTCGGGATGAGGAGTTGAAAGCCTCTGTTGAAATTTCATACTTTCAGATGAGTGTACTTTTTCCTTAATGGTGATTTTTGCATTCTGTGCCTCCAAAACGATTTACACAATTGAAACGGAGCTGTAGCCTTCATTACTACTATAGTCAAGCTTGGGGTTCTGGTCACTAATTGTTGACACGTATAATATATAGAATTGGGTGTTTACAGCTGTAATTATACAAAAAAAGTTCTTGAAAAAAATGTGACTTGATATGAATGGAAACCCGATTTATTTCTATGTATGCGGAGTTTTTTTATAAACCCGTGATGATGTGTTGAGGGCTGGGTACTTGTGTAGTCCCAACCTCTCACAATTGAGGTTTATTTTTCTCCGTTTTAATACTTTTATTATTTCACATACAGTTTATGTTATGTCAACTTTTTTTATGTACGTGGCCTGAATGAATCCCTGCTAGTAACTATATTCTACAATACGTATTCAATATATATTTATTAGTCATTACGATTGTATCCCAGAAATTTGTTAGATGTTTCTCTTTTAGTCATTTTTGAAACTGCGGAGTGCCTTTCCTTCCTTCTTGACTTGGATGATATCAGTTGATTTTTTTCTTGTTGTTGTTGCTGCTATTGTCTTAATTGTAAACCACAATGATGTGTGGTTATCAATCAGGGTTTATAAGATTAATAAATACAAATGCACATTCAAAGATGGATGGTGCAAAATACAGTAAGAAGAAAGTGAATGTCCTTGAGTGGCTCAGTCAAAGCTCAAGAACCACCCACTGTAACATATCAAAAGTATGAGAAAACTCTGCAGTGGGCAACCAATGGTTCCTCCACTTTTCCAACTCTTATACCGTGGAGATGTGGTCCTTAGTACATCTATCTTTTTTGGCCATTTTTGAATAGTAAGATGTCCAAATAAAAAACACACAAACACAAGCTATTGGGACATCTAAGCAGCCAGCATTCTTAGGAAACTGGCCACACAGACATATGAGTGGAGCAGAGGGGCACTGTAGTGAATGTCACATTTAAAAGTCCCAGGTACACATGTCACTATAACCTACTTATATTGTAAGCAGGTTATAGTGAAATGTGTAGCTGGGATATTTACTACTACTATTAAATATTTCTGTAGCGCTACCAGATGCACACAAAGAGTAAGAAGACAGTCCCTGCTCGAAAGAGCTTGCAATCAGGGCCATATGCGGCCCCGTGAAGTATTTTGTGCGGCCCCGGTCGAGGGCGATGCAGTGTTTTCCTCTGCTGCCTCCAGGTGTTTACTGTCTTGCTGGCTCCCTCCTCTGTCTTGCTGCAGCATTTGCGCGTTTGTGCGGCCCCAGAAACATTTTTTTTCGGCCAGTGCGGCCCAGGGAAGACAGACAAACAGGATTTCATGGATACAGTTAAGAGGAACGGTTAATCAGCGGGCTGGGTTGGAGGGCAGAGGAGTAGGGTTAAGGATTGAAAGCTATATAAAAAAGGTGGGTTTTCAGTCAAGTTTCAAGTTTATTTAAAATTTCTCATACTGTCCAATCAAGCCTTCTAGGCAGTGTATGAAAACACCAAAACAATGTGTCAAATAAAATACAATTTAAACAGAAACAGACCAGGGGAAATGACAATTTTTAAAGATATTGACGAATGGGAACAAAAGGAAAGAAGGGTTGGAACTACAATTGATAGAGAGAAAGAGAACACACAAGGGAAAGAATGACAAAGGGATGCTTTTAAACAAGGGAAGGGGCTTTACGGACAAATTTAGGTAATTTATTCCAGGCATAGGGGGCAGCTAGATGAAAGGAACGAAGTCTGGAATTGGCAGAGGAGGAGAAGAGCAATTCTAAGAGTGACTTATCTGGGAGATGTATAAGGAGAGAGAAGCGAGGAGAGATATTGAGGGGCAGCAGAATGAACACACTTGTAGATCAGCAATAAGATCTTGAACTGTATATGATGGCAGATAGGGAGCCAGTGAAGTAACTTAAGGAGAGGGGTGACATGAGCATAGCAAGGTTGGTAGAAGATGGGTCGCGCAGCAGTTTTGCACAGATTGCAAGAGGGAGAAGCGACACTGTGGGATACCAGTTAGGAGTAGATTGCAGTAATCTAAGTGTGAGGAAGGGGCAAATTTTGGTGATATTGATGAGACAGAAGCGACAGGTCTTAGCAGCTTGTTGGATATACATAGAAAATGAGAGGTCAGAATTGAAGACCACTCCAAGGTTGCGAGCAGAGGAGACTGGAACAATGACAGTATTATTTACAGAGGTGGAAAAAGGAGGATAAGGGGCAGAGGGTTTAGGGGGAAAGAGGAGCAGCTCAGTCTTGGACATATTTATTTTCAGATGACAGCAGGACATCCAGGCAGCAATGTCAGCCAAACAAGCAGAGACTTTTTCTTGGACTTTAGGTGAAATTTCAGGTGTAGAGAGGTAGATCTGGAGTCATCAGCATATAGGTGATACTGGAAGCCTTGGGAAGAGATTGGGGCACCGAGGGAAGAGGTGTAGAGAGAGAAGAGAAGAGGTTCTAAGACATAACCCTGGGGTACACCAACCACTAGCAGCGAAGCAGCAGAAGAGGACCCACCAACACATATACTAAAGGTGCATTGGGAAAGGTAGGAGGCAAACCAGGAGAGGACAGATTCACGGAATGCAAACAAGGACAGCATATCAAGGAGTAAACTATCAAGGCAGCAGAGAGGTCAAGAAGGATAAGGATAGAGTAAAGGCCCTTAGATCTGGCCATGAACAAATCACTACAGACCTTAGTGAGAGTAGTCTCTGTGGAGTGTTAGGGCGAAAACTAGATTGTAATAGAACGAGAATCTGTTAAGTTGAAAGGAAGTCCAGGCAGCAATGGAGAATATCTTGGATAGGAATAGAAGAAGGGAGACAGGGTGATAGTTGGATGGGCAGGTGGGGTCTATCGAGGGTTATTTGAGAAGCGGCTTAACCACCACATGTTTGAAGGCAGCAGGGACAGAGATAGATTGCAGTGGAAAGAGATAGATTGAGAATATGGCATATGGGAGGGATAACAGTATGTGAGATGGGGTTGAGTAGAGGGGTGGGAATAGGGTCAGAGGGGCATGTAGTAGGCTTGGCTGAAGACAGAAGTTGAGCAGTTTCTTCCTCTGTGATTACAGAGAAGGCAGAAAAGTCATTAGTAGTTGACAGAGGGACATGCAGGCGGGACCGACAGAAGAAGCTTCCTGAGCTGTTTGGTCGAAGGATGGAGGGGAAGTGCGACTGGATGGTAGGTAGGGAAGAACGATGCAACTTTGTAGTGAACTCAAGGGCGATCTTGCAGACCTTATCATGGAAGTAATCAGCCATAATCTGGGGAGAGAGAGAAGGAGGGGTCAGAATTGGGGGCGCTTTGAGGAGGGAGTTAAGCATAGCAAAGAGACAACGAGGGGTGGAAAAAAGGGAGTTAGTAAGTTGGATGTAGTAGTCTTGCTTGACCCGTGTAAGTGCAGAATTAAAGGAGGTCATCATAAATTTGAAGTGAATAAAATCAGCACATGTGCGAGATTTGAGCCAAAGGCGCTCAGCACAGCGGGTGCAGGAACGTAAGTAATGGACACTGGGAGTGAGCCAAGGTTGATATACCTGACAGAGCAAGAAACAGGGAGAGCAAGGGTGTCCAGAGCAGAGGAGAGAATAGAGTTGTACGACAAGACAGCCTCGTGGACAGACTTATATAACACAGTGCAGGCAAGGAGAGAAGATACTGTGAATGAGAGCGTGGAAGAATCGAAGGCTTGAAGATTTTGAAACCTCTTGGAGGTGACTGGGCGTGGGGGAGGGGGAGTAATGGTGAAGGATATCAGAAGATGATCAGAATTGGGGAGCTGTGAGGTAGAGAAGTTAGAGAGAGAGCACTTGGAGAAAAAGACAAGGTCAAGGCAGTGGCCATCCTGGCGATTGGGGGTTGTGGAGCAAAGCTGGAGGTCAAATGAGGAGGTTAAGGCAAGAAACTTAGCAGCATACTTATCAGTGGGATCATCAGGGTGAAAGTTAAAGTCCCCAAGAATGAGGGAAGGAGAAGATGACTCAACAAAGCCCAAAAGCCAGGAGTCAAATTTAGTGAGAAAGGAGGAAGGGGACTTGTTGGGGGCACGATAATGACCGATATCCGCAGAGGTAAAGGAGTGAATAGGCAGACGGAGTGGACTTCAAATGAGGAAAGGCTATGGGATAGATGGAGAAGAAGTTGGAATCTGCAAAAAGGAGAGAGAAGAAGCCCAACATCTCCACCTCGACCAGTAGGGCGAGGTGTATGGGAGAAGTGGTAGCCACCATAGGAGAGGGCAGAAGCTGCAGTAGAGTCCTCAGGGCAAATCCATGTTTCAGTTAGAGCAAGCAGGTGGAGGGACTGGGAGATAAAGAAGTCATGAATGTAGGGCAGTTTTTTGGAGGCAGAATGAGCATTCCATAGGGCAGTGTTTTTCAACCGCTGTTCCGCGGCACACTAGTGTGCCGCGAGATGTTGCCTGGTGTGCCGTACGGTGCAGACATTGATTAGGCCTCAGGCCGGGTCCCGCACGCGCTCCCATGAGACTCCCCCGGTCCCCGCTGCTGTTCAGTTTCGATCTTCTGCTCTGACGCAACCGGAAACAGGAAGTTGCAGCAGAGCAGAAGATTGAACACTGAGCAGCCGCGCGTGCGCGGCTCTTTGGGAAAGCGTGCATGTCGCCGAAAAAACAAAACCTACAAACTAAGGTGAGGCGAAGGGAGAGAGCTGGCTAAACAGTAGGATCGATTGGGCAGGCGAGTGGTGGCTGCGGGGACCGTGCGATCGCTCGTGTTCCCGGCTCAAATTGGAAGGAGGGAGTGAAAGGGAAAAGGATTCTGGGCCAAGGGGATGAAGACGGAAAGAAAAACCCACAGCAGGAAAGAAAGGGAAGGACAGGCAGGTGAGCCAGATGCTAGAAGCAGGGGGGGGGGGGGAAGAAAGAGGGAAAAAAGCTAGATGGGGTTGAAAAGAAGAGACACACTGGTATGGAAGAGGAAGATAGGGGAAATCTGGACACAGGAAGGTAACAGAAAGAGGGGAAATTATGTGCATGGGGCATAGGGACAGAGACATAAAGGGGACATGCCATGGGGATGGTATATGGACACAGGGGGGGGGGGCAATGACAGATACATATGGGAGATATTAGAAATGGAGAAAATAGGAGCACAGAAGCGAAATGGTTTGTGGGGATGGGACAGGGACCGAGCTCGCAGGCTCCAGTGGCTTGCACAAATTACATTGTAACGTGCCATGAAAATAAGAGGGAGGAAGGTAGATAGATAAGCCACGTGAGAGGAGCTGAAGGGTAGTAGAAAGGAACAGATGGTAAAGGAGGGAGGGAAGGGTGGTGGTGGAAAGGAATAGGACAGACATTGAAGGAGGGTGGAGAGGAACAAACCCCGAAGGGAAATGTGGAAGACAGAGTGGGAAGAAGACAGATGCCAGACTATGGGGGAGCGGAGGGAAGAAGATGGGTGCTAGACCAATTGGGGGGGTGAAGGGAGAGGCACAGTAACAGCAAATGGAAGACGTAGAGAGAAGACACACAGTGGATGGAAGGAATTGAATGAGAAGATGTGGAAAGCAGAAACCAGACAACAAAGGTAGAAAAAAAAATTATATTTATTTATTTATTTTTTGCTTTAGGATAAAATAGTATATTAGTTGTGTTGATAAAAATTTATAAACAAAGCCCTGCCAGCTGAACATCTCTTTCTCTAGTTCAGCAGCAGGAACTTTGATTTATAAGAAAGGAATAAGCTAAATATTACAGTACTAAGGCTTATATGGATGCAGCGGGGATGGTGACGGGGCGGTGAATGGGATGGCAGTGGCGGTGACGGGGCGGTGAAAGGGATGGCGGTGACGGTGATGGGGCGGTGAAGGGAACGGCTGTTGACGAAGAGCTACGTGTGTGTCTTTCTTCGATTCCAGCCAGAATATCAGCTTTGTGTTCAGCCAAACAGGCCCAGGTTTCGCACTGAATAAAGTATTTTATAATTTTTCACTATTCTGTTTACTTAATATTTCATAATAAAGTAATTATAAAATACTTTCTTTGTGTTTATTTGATTCCTATTCAAGAGAATTACTTTATATATAGTCAATATAGGCACAGAGTTAAATTTTTTAACATTTTCTAATGGTGGTGTGCCTCGTGATTTTTTTCATGAAACAAGTGTGCCTTTGCCCAAAAAAGGTTGAAAAACACTGCCATAGGGCACATACGAAAGGGAGAGAGGAGGATTGAAGGAGAGGAATAGGTATAAGGTTAGGGCAGTTATACACGTGGGGATGCTGCTGGCGTAGAGGGCCTGGGTTTGGATTCACATCCCCAGCAGAGAGCAGGAGTAAGAGAGTGCGCCGAAGCAAAGGGGAATAATGACGGCAATGACAAAGATGGGAGGGGCTCAAAGAGAAAGGAGATGGATGAATGGAAGTCAGAGAATGCTTGAGCTTGAGTGCAGTGAATAAGGTAGATGACAAGATGGCTGTTGATGGGATAGGAAAAGGATAGTGAGGACTTATGGTGACGAGGAATAAGATTGGGGAGAGTATTAGAAGAAGAAGGTGAATAGGAGCCATAAGGAAATGAACAGAGAAAGGAAATAGAGCTATACAAGAAGAGGAAGTGAAAGTCTGGAGGTGCCCCCATACCTCTAGTTTTTCACCGCCGCGAGCAACAAGAACTTCAAAGCAGCTCCTGATTGGTAAGATCTGACTTTAGTGCAGGAAGAGGCAGTCGGAGCATACAGCGAGTGATTTCCTTCACTCGCTGGTGCTCCAGCTGCTCTCTTCTGCCTCTCCAGCTGTCCTGTCCTGGTCAGCGGTTCGCAGTCAGAAAATACCTCGAACCGCTGACCGCGAATGACTGGGGGAACACTGTATACCCATATTTTTTGGACCATAAGATGCACTTTTTCCACCCCCAAAAAGGAGGTGGAAAAGGAGGTGCATCTTATGGACCGAATACACTGCGCGCACCCCCAGTACCTTTTTAGTGGCGGTGGTCCAGCGCGGTCTCCTGGACAGCTGCCTGTGTCTTAGAAGAGTGACGCAGAATGCAGGAGCACGACTTATGCGCTTCCTGCCTGGTTGCGCCGATCTGTGATTGGCTGCAGTCGCTCTTCTAAACCACAGGCAGCTGTCCAGGAGACCGCGCTGGACCATCACTACTAAAAAAGGTACTGGGGGAGGGGGCTTTAGGCGGCTTTGGGCTTCCCAGCACCAGACGCACCTACATGTAGAGGAAGAAAAACCAAGAAGAAAAAAATTCTGAACCAAATTTTTGTTTTCTTGGTTTTTCCTCCTCTACAGGTGGGTGTGTCTTATGGTCCGGTACATCGTATGGTCCGAAAAATATGGTATTTTTTCCATCTAGAGAAATCTTCAAATCATTTCAGATACAGATTGTTATAGCCTTTCATTGTATTTTCTTTTGCCTATTTGTTCTCATTGTTTATAGTTTATATTCCATTTTTATTCAAAGCAGATTACAATGCTACATACATAATTAAAACAATAAAAACTTATCATTCAAGCATCACATAATAACAAATCATCAAATGAACATAACAGATCAAAACACGTTGCAAATCTTTCTAAAAAAAAAAATAAAAGACATTAAGAACTATTCCATTCTATCAAGCCTGCACATTAAAGCACACCAATTCTTTGGTCACTCTGCTGCACAAGTGCCTTATATATATTTGAGAGAACTCCCTGGATAGGGCTTCTATCCAGTAAGTCTTCAAAACATGTCTCTTCTTTAAGCAAATCATTCATGACTCTCCATCAAAGAAAATACTTAAATCGTATTTATTAGTGGTGACCTTTCTCAGCCAAATCGTATCTATTCTGTCACTGTTCAAAGGATAAAAGCTGCTCATCTTCAATTAGTTGTCCTTTCTCATTCCACTTCAGAAACCTCAAATAATTTCTGGTGGGTAGTACATTTTGTATAAAACATATGGAGGATTGCCTAAAATATCTCTTCTTCTTCAGTACCCTTGCTTTTACTGCCTACTATATTTAGATTTATTTCCATTTATAATCCACTTTTATCCAAGGTAGGGTTACCATATGGCTCTAGAAAAAGGAGGACAGATTAAGCAGTGGCGTAGCTAGGGTGGTGGCGCACCCCCCATGCCCTCCTCTCCACCCCTATTCTACACTCAGGCCGTCCCTTCCTACCTCCATATCTCTAAATCTTCTCCAGTGCGAGCAGCTTCTCCGCCTGCTGCCCGCGCTGGCTTTACCTCTGACATCACTTCCTGGCCCCATGCCCCGGAAGTGATTTCAAAGGGAGCCAGGCCTGCGCAAGCAATAAGCTAGAGTAGTTGCTCGCACTGGTGAAGATTTTAAAGAGGTATGGGGGGGTGGGGCGGGGAAGGGAGGGTGCGGAGAGATGCCAGCGCTCTTGCTGAGATGGCACACGGTATAGTCTGCCCCGCCCTCCCCCCTTACTACACCACTGAGATTAAGACATCCGGGTTTTATTTCTATTGAAAGCAACTTCCATTGAAAGCAACTGATGAAAACAAGCCAACATGGCTTCTGCAAGGGAAGATCGTGCCTAACGAACTTATTGCACTTCTTCAAAGGAATTAACAAACGGATGGACAAAGGGGACCCCATAGACATCGTATACTTAGATTTCCAAAATGCCTTTGACAAGGAACCCAATGAACGCCTACTTTGGAAACTGAAGAACCATGGGGTGGAAGTAGATGTACATAGATGGATTAAAAATTGGTTGGCGGGTAGGAAGCAAAGGGTAGGAGTGAAGGGCCACTACTCTGACTGGAGGAGGGTCACGAGTGGTGTTCCGCAGGGGTTGGTACTCGGACCGCTGCTGTTCAATGTGTTTATAAATGATCTAGAAACAGGGATGAAGTGTGAAGTAATAAAATTCGCAGACGACACCAAACTATTTAGTGGAGTTAGGACTAAAGAGTACTGTGAAGATTTACAAAGGGACCTGAACAAACTAGGAGAGTGGGCGATGAGATGGCAGATGAAGTTTAATGTAGAGAAATGTAAAGTCTTGCATGTAGGAAATAGAAACCCAAAGTACAGTTATACGATGGTAACGGGACCTGGGGGTAATAGTGGACAAGACAATGAAGCCGTCAGCACAGTGTGCAGCGGCCTCAAAGAAGGCAAATGGAATGCTAGGTATCATCAAGAAAGGTATTACAACCAGAACGAAAGAAGTTATCCTGCCGTTGTTTTGGGCGATGGTGCGCCCGCATCTGGAGTACTGCGTCCAGTATTGGTCGCCGTACCTAAGAAGGATATGGCGATACTCGAGAGGGTTCATAAAAGAGCGACATGATTGATAAAAGGTATGGAAAACCTTTCATATGCTGAAAGATTAGAGAAACTGGGGCTCTTTTCCCTGGAAAAGCGGAGACTTAGAGGATCATGAAGGGCATAGAGAAAATGGAGAGGGACAGATTTTTCAAATTTTCAAAAACTACAAGAACGAGAGGGCATTCGAAAAAATTAAGAGGGGACAGATTCAGAACCAATGCTAGGAAGTTCTTCTTCACCCAAAGGGTGGTGGACACCTGGAATGCGCTTCCAGAGGGTGTGATAGGATAAAGTACGGTATTGGGGTTCAAGAAAGGATTAGATAATTTCCTGAAGGAAAAGGGGATAGAAGGGTATAGATAGAGGATTACTATACAGGTCATGGACCTGATGGGCCGCCATGTGAGCGGACTGCTGGGCATGATGGACCTCTGGTCTGACCCAGCAGAGGCGCTGCTTATGTTCTTAAGTTCTTAATGGAAGTAAGGAGGACATTGAAAGTAAAGGAAGTAAAACCCAGATGTCTCAATCCATCCTCTTTTTTCTGGAGCCATATGGTAACCCTAATCCAAGGCAGAGTACAAAGTAACGTGCACAGTCATAAAACAAATCTAGCACAATCCAAACATAAACCAAAATTCTTTAGTTCAAATAATCCCACACCAATTGATGTCAGCGAAGCTTATTTCTTCTCCCTAGGACCAACTCAGCTTGTTATAAATGTTTAGCGTTCTGCATACATCTGCAGCAACAAATGCAGCGCAACATGTGTTTGAAGACTCCTAAGTCCTTTTCTCTAGGCCCAAAAATAGAAAAGGCCCTTTTCCTTGTTGTTCCAGTTCTACCATATTCCTGGTGAATGGGTGGATAATCTTTTCTTTCTTCCCTTCATGTAATGTAATTTATTTCTTATATACCGCTACATCCGTTAGGTTCTAAGCGGTTTACAGAAAATATACATTAAGATTAGAAATAAGAAAGGTACTTGGAAAATTCCCTTACTGTCCCGAAGGCTCACAATCTAACTAAAGTACCTGGAGGGTAATAGAGAAGTGAAAAGTAGAGTTAGAGGAAAAATAAAAATAAAATAAACATTTTAACAAGACAGCATTGATCTAAATACTTTGGAAGGTAGAAGAGAGGAGAGAAAGGAATAGAAGCAGAATGGGTCAGCGTCAGTGATGAAGTGGAGCAAGTAAGTTTAGGAGGAGCGATTGACGATTCCAGAAAGGGCTTCTTCAGGGAAGAGACTTGGCCGACAGTTCCAGGATGCCTATGTCTCCTCCCCTGCGATGTTCTCCCATCCATGCATTCCCTCCAGACACACTGCCCATGCCCCAGCCGCTCCAAGGAGGCTGCCCCAGATGAGGTCCACGGTGAATGCAGGATTCTCTCCTCTGCGGGAAAGCCGCCCGGAGCCGACAGTCGATCTTCTTAGTGGGGGGGAAGAGTTCACACTCTTGGTAGGATCGGGTCTGTGTGCTCTCGGTGGTTGTGGCTGGTCTCATTGCTGCTTAGGTGTAAAAGCAGTTGATCTCCACTGCTGCTGATATTTAAAAGCAGGCAGATTGATCTCTCCAATGGACTGCATGGGGAGGAGTTCACGCTCCTGGCAGGTTCGGGTCTGTGGGTTCTTGGTGGTTGCGGATGGACCCGCTGCTGCTTAGGTGTAAAAGCAGTCTCCGAGTTAAGACCTATAGAGGAGTTCTCTAAGCTTACTTGTTACAAGAGCACCCGTTGTTTAGATTTATCCCTTACCACTTCTTCAGAACCCTTAATTGTGCCACTTGATAATAGCTCTTGAAATTTAGAACGTCCATCTCTTCCTTTGGTTCTAGGCATGTGGAGGCCTATCTAGGAATGCGAGCCTTCTATTGTTTCAAATATAATTAATCAAACACTTTTTTTTTTTGTGAACCAGCCTAAACATCTTTTCTGATACTCAATAGGGAGTGTAGAACACAGATACAGAACTTTTGGTTGTATTATCATTTTGACTGCATTCACCCTACCAAACCAGGATATATTTAACCCAGTTCATCTAGCCATTTCCTGTACCATTTCCTGTAATAACGGACTATAGTCAAGCTCACTCAGCTAGTCAGCTTACTCCTAAATAGAGAATGATATGGGGGACAGGTACCTGTGTGGCAGGGGCAGGGACAGAGCTCACGGAGACAGGGACAAACTTTGTCCCCATGTCATTCTTTAAAGACTTGAGACTATTATCAGTATGTAAAAACGTAACACATCTTAGACAATTGGCAACTGTGAAGTCAATGATTGAGAAAACAACAATTGCAGAAGCTGCTTTTGGATTTCAATGAACTACTGTTAAATGACATCATTTGTGTCTTGTCTGCCATCTGCACCATCTTTCTATCATGTGCCCAGATGCTTAAGCGTCTTACTATTACTGCTACAGATCCATCCATTGTTGCTGGCATCAAGAAACATTTCCAACATTTATTTATTAATTCATTCCATTTTCTATTTAATAGACACTTATTTTCCTGTTCATCCACTGCAGTTTAGGTTCTCTTCTATACCCATGTCTGAAAGACAATCCAGCTACCTTCCCAGATGATGTAAAAACATAGGCAACTGAATCTTTGGGAAGGTTGTACCAAAACCAGATCAAAATGGAAGGCTCTATTTGTGATGTATAAACAGATGTACAGACTATTGTCCCCTTTTACACTTTAATAAAATTATTTAAATATAAAAAAGTGTTTTTGAAGTTTGTGCAAATGAGGACAGAGTCCACGGGGATGGGGACAGAGATCACGGTGTGGGGACGGAGATGGAGCCTGGGGGACAGGGCGGGGGCAAACTTTGTCCTTATGTCATTCTCTACTCTTATTTATTTAAAAAATTATAAACTGCTTAAAATCTAGGTGGTGGACAAAGGAACATACATAATGTTAATGCAAACAGCATTTCACAAAGACAAACAATAACTACTCCTAAGATTCCTACATTAATATTCTACTCTTGACATCTTCAGCATCTCTGAAGCCTAGAGAACACAACATAACCTCAGATATACCTAATATGTGATTTAAAAGGAAATGGAAATATCCACTTAAATGGAAATATCTTTTGAATTTTTCTGGCTTCTGTCTCTTCTATATTCATATAGAGGAGCTCAGTGTTTTTTGAATATTGGGACCAAAATATTTAAATATTTACGCTGAAGGAAATGGACAAAAGGGAACAAGAGAGTTTAAACAGAAAAGTAAAAAAGAACATCAGAAAGGGAGAGAGAGAGTATAAAAATGAACACTTTCAAAGGTAGAAATGAGGAAAAAAAAAGAGAAGCTGAACCAGAAAATCAGACCAGAGCCATCAAAGGTTGAAACCTTTTATTGCTTCTTAGAGACTGTTGCTAACTCATCAGTGCACACTCTACTGGCAGCAAGTTCAAAGTCTCTGACCTGACGAGTGTCTCACTTAAAATATACATGTTGGCATCAGTTTAAATACTGTTGGCTGATTTGACTGGTGCATAATTAATTCGCTTGGATGCAGGGGGTTTTTTGTATTGGGTGTGAAATAACCTGTGTTAAGAAAAAGTGAAGATTGTAATTATAATTACATCTTGAAAGTAGAATGCTACAATTTTCTTAAAGGACAGTACATCAAATATCCCTCTGCCGTCCTACCACTCTTTCCCCATTCCCATCAAATGAACTGCTGGTTTACTGCTGGTTTACTGCTGGTGGTGTAGCATACAGATATCCCAGATCCTCTCACCACAAAGTTAATACTCTCACCTTAAACCGGTTGTTCTTGCTGCCTGTAAGTGATGTTCAGTCATAAAATTATTGTTTAATAAAGAGAAATATGTGAAAAGCACTCTTAGGGCTCCTTTTACGGAGGTGCGTTAGGGTCTTAACGCGCGGAATAGTGCCACTACCGCCTCCTTTTGAGCAGGCAGTAGATTTTCGGCTAGGGCACGCTAATCCAGTGTGTGCGCTAAAACGCTTAGCGCACCTTCGTAAAAGGCGCCCTTAGATTTCACAGTTGGCTTTTGTGTGTATGCGTGTGTTGGTAAGGGTGCTATTGGCAGCAGCAGCTCAGTAATAATTTACACAGGAGAGTAAAACAAGCAGCACTGGCCCTGGCTATGATTGGAGCAAAACATCACGTCCTGCAAAGAGCCATCAGTGTGTACTTTTTACTCACAAGGAACCTGGGCAAGTCTCAAATAGCCCATTAACTCAGGTAAATGGTTTTAAATGGAGGTTCTAAATTTGGGGTCAATATTGAACCAGAAAAATGAGCAGCTTAGGTAAATCCTGGCTTTGGTGTTTAAACTTAATTCTTGTATTCAGTTTACAGTTTATTAAAATTTGATCAGGGCAGTCTACAATACAATAAATTCTAAAGTATGCCGGGGGTAGTTTTCTTTGGGGGTGATTTCAATGTATGTCCTCATATACAGTTGGACCATTCTAGAGGGGGGGGGACATGGGGGAGGGAGACATAGTAAAGCTCTTTTAAGGTTGATGCACACACTGGGTTTGGTAGATTGTTGGAGACTTCTCCATAGTTCCATTAAAAATTATACTCATTATTCCCATTCTACTAACACGTATACTAGAATTGATGGGTTGTGGGCTCCCAGGAATTTGTGGGGGGAGATACAACGGGCAGAGATAGGAATGATGCAAATCTCAGATCACGCTCCAGTTTGGATCTCATGTACGGGACTACAGGTGGCTACGGGAAATAGCTTTTGGCGTCTTAATGAATCACTCTTGGGGGATCCTATAATAATGTGTGAAGTACGGGACACGATTATAGCCTACTTAACTGACAATGACAATGGAGAGGTTGGGGATGGGATACCTTGGGATGCTTTAAAGGCTGTCATACGGGGAGTTTTTGTTAAATGGGGAGCTCGCAAGAAGAGGGATAGAGTTTTCTTGGGCTCCGAGAGAAGATAGTGCAGTTGGAGAGCCAGCACAAATTAACTCCGACTCCAACCGTACACGAGCTTTTGAAACGGGCTAGACTGGACCTACATCAGCTTCAATTGGAAGAAGTGGAATTTAGGAAAGCTCAATTAAACAGGCTATATTTGAGAGTGGCAATAGATCTAGTGCTATGCTGGCCCCGCTTCTTTTGAGCTCGGAGGGTACATAATACAATAAAGTGGGGACCACTGAGTATACTGATAAAGGGATAAGAGAGGCGTTTGTGGATTTTTTCTCCCGTTTATACCATGGGGATCCCCTGAACTTTTTTGGACATATTGAGGAATTTTTGGATAAGCTAGATTTACCCCCATCTGTTGGTGAAGACTTGGCCGGCCCTGTTACGAAGGGAGAAGTTCATGATGTTATTAAAGGATTGAAGGGGGGGGGGGTAAGTCTCCTGGGGTAGATGGTCTTTCTAATATCTTTTATAAACGGCTGGGAGAATGATTATGCCCATTATTAGTACATGTTTGTAATGGGGTGAGGGAAGGGAAGCCCTTGCCAAGATCTATGGGGGAAGCAGGTATTTCGTTGTTATTAAAGCCGGGGAAAATTCCAGAGCATTGTGGTTCTTACCGGCCCATCTCGTTGCTTAATGTAGATGCTAAGATTATTGCAAAGGTGCTGGCGACGAGACTGAGCCGGATTTTACCGGAGTTGATCCACATAGATCAGTCCGGCTTTATTCAGTGACGTCAAGTGGGAGATAACATACGTCGAACATTGCATTTGATGTGGGGGGCTCAGGCCTTTCAACATCCTATGGTCTTGCTCTCTGTAGATGCAGAGAAAGCTTTTGACAAAGTACGCTGGGAGTTTCTCTGGGCTGTGCTTGACAGGATGGGGTTGGGGGGGGTTTGGACAGTGGATTAAAAGTTTCTATATGGAACCGTGGGCATGCCTCCGTATTAATGGATTTTATACTAATTTCTTTAATATTCATTGCTCTATACTTGGAGCCGTTGGCGTGTTATATTCGGTACCAGGTGGCTATTGGATTGCATATGGGGGGCCGGGAACATAAAATATCTTTGTTTGCTGATGACATTCTTTTATATGTTCATGACCCATGTTCTTCGTTTCCAGTATTAGTGGAAGTGTTTCAAGAGTTTCATCAGGTCTCGAGATTTACCATTAACTTGGATAAATCAGAGTTTTGAGGAGTTTCTATAACGGATGTTGTAGCACAGGGATTGGTGACAGATTGTTCATTTAGAAGAGCGCAGACTTGTATTAGATATCTGGGAATCCAGCTTCTGCAAGATTTGTCAAAACTATGCACTTAATTATACTAGGATAGTGCGACAGGTTCGAGCAGATTTACAGCACTGGCAAGGGTTATGGTTGTCCTGGTGGGGATGTATTGTGGTGATTAAAATGAATATACTACCTAGGTTATTATTTTTATTTCAATTGCTGCCGCTTGTGGTCCCCAGAGAGGTCTTACAGTTGTTACATAGAGAATTTCGTTTGTTTATTTGGCAGGGTAAAGCACCACGGATTGGCCAATCGGTGCTTTGGGCGGCTAGAGAGGAGGGTGGTAGAGCTGTCCCAAGTCTCCACTGGTACTTTAAACCCAGGGTCCAAATTGAACAGAGTTATGTTCCATTTGTTTTGCTGAAGCATTGGATGTGGACCTCATCTGCGGAGGTAGATAGATTATGAGGGGTGACGAATCCTTTCTTTGGGCATTTAGTGTGCATCTGGGGGAAATTTTGTCATATTGAGGGGCGTGATAGGAGATTGTCTACGCTGGCTCCTATAAGGGGTGAGCCGCAGTTTTTTGGGGGGCAGGCTCGGGGGATATTTTGTACATGGGAGGAGAGGGGGTATATTACATTCAGGGATTTGCTTAGAGGGGGGAAAATACCTACCTTTGATGAGCTGATCAGGAGAGATGAGAGGTTTCGGGGTGATTTTTTGGGTATATGCAAATTCGTCATTTTATGATTGTAGTAGGGTGGGGAAGGGGGCAATTTATGGAAGGGGAATGTTTAGAAAACTTATGGGGTTTACTGGGTAAGGTTCCTTGTCCCATTTCTGTGATATATAGATATTTGAGGGGTCACAAAATAGTCCACTTTCCTTTCCGGGAATGTTGGGAGTCTGATTTACAGCACAATTTTCAGACTGATGAGTGGGTACGGATTTGTGAGGAGGTGCAAAAGGCATCATCCTGTGTCTTAATTCAAGAAAACGCTTATAAGGTTTTAACCAGATGGTATTACACTCCAGACAGGGTGCACCTTATGTACCCCCCCCCCCCCAGGTTCCTAATGTTTGTTGGCGCTGTGGGATGGCGCCCGGTACCTTTTATCATATCTGGTGGGACTGCCTGATAATCCAGGCCTTCTGGCGAATGGTCACAAATGAGCTGACACAGTGGACACAGGAACAGGTCCTGCTTTTGCCAAAAGACTGCTTGCTGGGGACCCAAAATGAGAGAACATGGCCTTGGCAGACTAAATTGATGTGATTGGGTCTTGCAAGCGCTAAATGCCTTATTGCCTTGTATTGGAAACGCTCTGTTGCTCCCACTAAGGAGGAATGGATTCTTAAGTGTAATAAACTGGCCCAGATGGAATGTCTGGCAGTTAAACATTCCGGATTCTTTGACCAGCAACGCCATACATGGCAGAAAGTATTTCAGTGCCTTTAAGTGTTTTCGATGGAGGGGGGGGGGAGTTGGGGAATGCTAGGGGAGTCCTCTGCTGAACTCACAGAGAATTCTTCCTTTGGAGGGTATTAGTGTTTCAAGAGGGGAGGGGGTGGGGGGGTTCAAGTTTACATTGTGTGGTTTGGGAGGGGGGTTGGGGGGGTGTTCTCTGATGGTGTTATTTTCTCTTGGGGTTGTATTTTTTTTTTTCCTTTTTGCTGAACTGTCAGGAAGGGTTCATCAGGTATTACTTTGATTATTGTGCTTTTGTGCTTGCTTCTCGTTGGTGGTACACTGATTTTGCCTTGTGTACTTTTCTTGTGCAGTGCTCTTTCTGATTGTATTATGCCTTTACTTGTTGTTTTTATAGACAAAAAATTTTCTAATAAAAATTAAAAACATAAAATAAAAAAAATTCTAAAGTATGCCATGAAAATCAAAGGACAGGTATCTCATTCATTCCAGAAGGAAATTATTCCACAAATATCCAGGATGAGTTAACTGGTCAGCAATGGTAACTGACCAGTTAGCTTGTGTCTTGGTGACTAACTGGACATTTTCAGCAGAAGAAAAATAAGTTACCCCACCTGAATATTACCAGTTGCCAGAAATCTTGGGGGGCTTTCCAGGGGCGGGTTCAATATAGATCCCAATTAGGGGTTATCAGATTTTCTGTCTGGAAAATCCAGCCCCCCCAGATCCACCCCCATGCCAGCCCAGTTCCACCCATCCCCGGTCCTGCCCCAGCCCCCCTCCCCCCCCAGTTGCTTGCTCTCGCTGGGCAAGACGACCCGGGAGTTTTCTCTCTGCTACTGCTTCCTATCTATGCAGGGACAGGAAGCAGTAGCAGATAGAAATAAGTTTCCCTGAACCAGATTTAAGATCAGCACCCATAGACAGGACTAGAATAGATGAGAATACCAGTGTTATATAGGAAAGTACTATACTTTAAGTTTCAGAACTTTTACTTGTAACTAAGTAATAGTTTAATCATTTCTTAGTTCGTTCACTTTGTTACATAATGATCCTTGTGAGTATGTTACAAATAGTGCTAAAAAATTTTTCAAGCCCAGCTTTGAAAATGCACATAGGTCTAGAATTGTGCATAGTGCATGCATATAGAAACATAGAAGATGACGGCAGAAAAGGGCTACAGCCCATCAAGTCTGCCCACTCTGCTTACCCACCCCCTGTCTATGCCCTAATGATCCTATTTCCTTATCTTGACCCTCGTAGGGATCCCACATGGGTATCCCATTTATTCTTAAAGTCTGGCACGCTGTCTGCCTCGATCACCTGCACTGGAAGCTTGTTCCAATGATCAACCACTCTCTCTGTGAAGAAATACTTTCTGGTGTCGCCATGAAATTTTCCGCCCCTGAGTTTGAGCGGGTGCCCTCTTGTGGCCGAGGGTCCCTTGAGAAAGAAAATATCATCTTCCACTTCGACACGTCCCGTGAGGTACTTAAATGTTTCGATCATGTCTCCCCTTTCCCTACGTTCCTCAAGAGTGTAGAGCTGCAATTTGTTCAGTCTCTCTTCGTACGAGAGATCCTTGAGCCCCGAGATCATCCTGTTGGCCGTCCGCTGAACCGATTCAATTCTGCGCACATCTTTACTGTAATGTGACCTCCAGAATTGCACACAGTACTCCAGATGAGGTCTCACCATGGCCCTGTACAAGGGCATTATGACTTCAGGCTTTCGGCTGACGAAACTTCTATTGATACAACTCAATATCTGCCTTGCCTTAGATGAAGCCTTCTCCACTTGATTGGCAGTTTTCATGTCTGCACTGATGATTACTCCTAAATCTCGTTCTGCTGAAGTCCTAGTTAAAGTTTCTCCGTTCAAGAAGTACGTCCTGCATGGATTTCCGCTTCCGAGGTGCATGACCTTACATTTCTTAGCATTGAAGCCTAGCTGCCAGGTTGAGGACCAACTTTCCAATGTAAGCAGGTCCTGCACCATATAATTCTGTAAACTGCATTCACTTACTATATTAAATAGTTTGGCGTCATCGGCGAATAGTGTTATTTTACCTTGAAGCCCTTGAGTCAGATCCCCTATGAATATGTTGAAAAGGAGTGGACCCAGGATCGAGCCCTGCGACACTACACTGGTCCAGTGGTGTACCAAGGGGGGGGCGGGAGGGGCGGTCCGCCCCGGGTGCCAGCAATGAAGGGGTGCTCCCGGCCTTGCCGTTCAGTCCCCCCACACCCCCGAAGGACCGCTTGCCCCACTGACCTTCCTGCACCACCTGTGAAGCAGCAAGCAGCAGGATCGCGAGGTCAGCTATCCCTGAGCTACTTGGGCACTGCTTCCTGCGCCGCGGTCCCGCCCCTCCTCTGACATCAGAGGAGGGGCGGGAACGCGGCGCAGGAAGCAGCGCCTAAGCAGCGCAGGGATAGCTGACGTCGCGATCCTGCTGCGGCTGCTTCATAGGTGGTGCAGGAAGGTCAGTGGGGCGAGCGGTCCTTCGGGGGTGGTGGTGGTGGTGGGGACTGAACGGCAAGGCCGGGAGCATAGGTAGTGCTGCTTCATAGGTGGTGCGGGGAGGCCAGGGGAGCGAGCGGTCCTTCGGGGTGGGGCGGGTGGGCAGGCAGGCAGGCATTCAAGGGGGAGGGGGGGTGACAGGCAGGCAGGCCTTCAAGGGGGGGGACAGGCCTTCGGGGAGGGTGCAGACCTTCAAGGGGGGGGCAGGCAGGCCTTCAAGGGGGGACAGGTCTACAAGGGGGGACAGGTCTACAAGGGGGTGGGCAGGCCTACAAGGGGGTGGGACAAGCCTTCAGGGGGGGGTGCAGGCCTTCAGGGGGGTGCAGGCCTTCAGGGGGGGTGCAGGCCTTCAAGGGGGAGACAGGCCTTCAAGGGGGGGACATGCCTTCAAGGGGGGGACAGGCCTTCAAGGGGGGGACAGGCAGGCAGGTCTTCAAGGTGGGGGGACAGGCCTACAAGGGGGAGGGACAGGCCTTCAAGGGGGGGACAGGCATACAAGGTGGTGGGACAGGCCTTCAAGGGGGGTGCAGGCCTTCAAGGGGAGACAGGCAGACCTTTAAGGGGGAACAGGCCTTTGGGGGGGGGACCCTGGTTTAGAAGTACACGGAGGGAAGGGGGTGTTCAAAGAGATGTGCATATGCCAAACTTTGGGGGGGGATGAAGAAATAATGGGTCTGAAAATAGAGGAGAGGGAGAGAAATGATGGACCATGGGATTTAGGGAGAGAAGGAACTGAAAGGGAGAGAAATTGGACACAAGGGATGGTGTGGAGGAGGGATAGAGATACTGGATAGGAGGGTAATTGGGAAAAGAAAGGGAGAGATGGTGGACTCTGGGGTGGTGGGGAAGGAGGGAGAGATGCCGGATGAAAGGGTAGTTAAGAAAAGGTGGATCTGTGGAGGGAGATGAAAAAAAGGAAAGATACCAGACTTCCTGGGGAGGGAAGGGAAATGGAAAGGGAGGACAGAGTTGGCAGATGGATGGTTAGCACGCAGAAAGAAGAAAGGAGACCCTGGCAAGCAAGTTATCAGAAGAAAACCAGAGCCTTGGACCAACAAGATTTGAAATATAACCAGATAACAAAAGGTAGAAAAATTAATTTTATTTTCTGTTTTGTGATTATAATATGTCAGATTTGAAATGTGTATCCTGACAGAGCTGGTGTTGGACTGAAAACGTGAGCTAGGATTTAACAGAGAGAGGAAAAGTCCTTTTTGTTTCTTTATTTTATTTACACCACAGCGCCAGTGTGGTTAGGAGAAGCCAAAGGGGGTGAAAAAGCTATAAAACCCACCAGGAGTTTTGAAAAAAATCACCCAACTGGGCAGGAAAATCGAATTGAAAAACCAATTCAATAGGCTGAATCGAATCGAAATTTTTTTTCCTGAATCTGGCAGCATTAGTTTGCGCTACTGTCTTAGACTTTAGGACCTGGGATTGGGGAGAGATGGCATCCTCAGTACTTTATAATGCAAGTGAAACGAGGATTTGGTCAGACTTTTGAAGGGTCTGCAGAAAAAAAATATTGTATGGGCCGGGGACATGAAACAGCAGGAAATGGGAACTTTTCTTCCTTCTATTTTTGTGAATGGAAAAGCTGAGGATGTCAGAGAGTTCAGTTAAAATATGTGCTTTATAAGAAAATATAATAATGTGTTTTATAAAGTTTATAGCATAGCTGGCCTACCCAGTGAGGTGTTTCTAGTGGTGGTGGTGGCAGCGTGTCAATGTGTTGAGAGGAAGAGGTGGTCTGGGAAATTCTGCTGAGCAAACTCCGGGCCCATTTCACCCCCCAGTTAGTCCACTCCACTCAACTGGTTCACACACTGAGTGGGTCTTTGGGTGTTGTGTTGGGATCTCTTCCAGTGGTTTATCAGTATCTCCTTCTGGTCCAAGGAAGGAAACTTTGTTATCCTTAGCATTGACCTACAGAATATGTTTGTAACAGCGCTGCTTGTGTGGCATTAGGCTATGTAGTGATCGAAAGAAAAAAACAGACCTTTGCACATTTTTGCACTATATGGTGGGTGTATGAGGAGATTCACATTTCCTGCACAGCTAAGTCCATGTGAAGTTACCGTGTGCTGTATTTGACATCTAGCAAGGTCTCTGTTTGAAAGGAAAGATCTAAACTTAAAAATGAAGTGGCCAGAAGTTATGGTAAAAGCAGATAGTGTAGCTGGTTTTAAGAAAGATTTGGACAAATTCCTGGAGGAAAAGTCCATAATCTGTTATTAAGACATGGGGGAAGTGTCTGCTTGCCCTGGATCGGTAGCATGGAATGTTGCTACTCTTTGGGTTTTGACCAGGTATTAGTATCCTGGATTGGCTACCATGAGAATAGGCTACTGGGCATGATGGACCATTGGTCTGACCCAGTTAGGCTATTCTTATGTTATGTTCTCATCTGTAGGGGCCTTTGTTTTCACTTCTTATTTTAATGTATTTTTTTTCTGGGAACTTATCAGTGTTTTTTATAATGGGAACAAAAATGGAAGAGAATTAATGTGTGTGGGATGAGGGGGTAACTAATTTCTTCAGCTAAATAATTCAATCCACTTCAAACAGACATAGGAGAACTCACGCACCATTCACACACCCTCCAACCAAAAACGTCAAAAGAAAAAAACTGTTCGACAACCTCCTAGCCATTCGAGCTGCAACACTCGACCCCCCACCCTACAACCAATTGACATCGACCACATACTGCAAAACCTTCAAAAAGAAATAAAAACCATTCTATTCAAAAAACACATAAAACCGAACTAACACAATCAGAACTGTCCCAAGCATCACCTGCAACTACTCCATATGTACTTCTGATGTCATGACAATTCAGACATAATTTATGTTATGTTATGTTTGGAATATAAGAAAATTTTCACTGCCTGTTTCTATTCTGACCATTTATTCCGTTTCATGGTCATTACAAAAAATATTTTTTTACATGGGGGGGGTGTCAAAAAATGATGGGCCCCGGGTGCCACATACCCTAGGTACGCCACTGCACTGGTAACCTCTGATGTTTTAGAGAGGGTACCATTAACCACCACCCTCTGAAGTCTGCCACTCAGCTAATCATTGACCCATGCAGTTAGTGTCTCTCCTAACCCCATCCATTCCATCTTGCTTAGCAGCCTGCAGTGTGGGACACTGTCAAAAGCTTTACTGAAGTCCAGGTACACGACGTCCAATGACTCTCCCAAGTCCAACTTTCTTGTTACCCAGTCAAAGAAGCTGATGAGATTGGTTTGGTGAATCCATGCTGACTGGGATCCCAAATTCATTCAAGATCGTGTCCAATTTGCTTTTAATTAGTGTTTCCATGAGTTTGCACACTATTGATGTGAGACTCACCGGTCTATAATTCGCAGCCTCTGCCCTGCAACCCTTTTTATGCAGAAGAACGACATTAGCTAATTTCCAGTCCAGGGAAACTTTCCCCTTACTTAGGGAGAGATTGAATAGCTCAGCCAACGGTTTCGCCAGGACATCGCTCAATTCTCTGAGCACTCTTGGGTGCAAATTGTCTGGTCCCATGGCTTTGTTCACCTTGAGTCTTGCCAGGTCACTGTAAACTTCACCTGGTGTGAACTCAAAATTCTGAAACGGGTCTTCTGTGCTTTGTGTTGCCTTCAGCTGCGGAAGGTGAAGACTGAGCAGAAGTATTCATTCAGTAGTTCGGCTTTATCGGAATCTGCTTTCACATAACTTCCGTCCGGTCTTCTAAGGCGTACAATCCCACCTGTGTTCCTTTATCTGTCACTAATATACCTGAAGAAGGATTTGTCCCCCTTTTTAATGTTTTTTGCAAGAATTTCTTCCACTCGAAGTTTTGCCTCCCTAACTGCCATTTTGACCACTGTAGACCTGGTCCTATATTCTACCTTTGCCTCTCTTTTCTCCGTGTGCTTGTAGGAGAGAAACGCTTTTTTCTTCTCCTTAATGAGGTGCGAGATCTCCGCAGTGAACCATTGGGGTTTATTGTTTCTTTGTCGTTTATTTACTGATTTTATGAAGCGGCTAGTTGCTTCATGTATGGTTGATTTCAGTGTTAACCACTTAGCTTCTACATCATCGGTCTCCGCTTGGTCCTGCAGCATCCGATGGATGAAATCTCCCATGCATGCGAAGTCTGTGTCCCGGAAATTGAGTACCTTTGTTTTCGTGTTTGATCTAGGGAAGCCTTTTCTAAGGTTGAACCATTCTATGTTGTGATCGCTGGAGGCTAGCGTATCTCCTACTGAGACTTCTGAGACGCTTTCTCCGTTGGTGAGTACCAGGTCGAGGATCGCCTGGGCCCTAGTGGGCTCCGTTACCATTTGTTTGAGACGTGCTCCCTTTATGGAGGTTAAGAGCCTCCTGCTACCGCTGGTTGTCGCTGAAAATAAGTTCCAGTCTGCATCAGGCATATTGAAGTCCCCTAGCAGTACAGCTTCTCCTCGTAGAGTGATATTCTCTATGTCTTCAATTAATTCTGCGTCCATGTCTTCCAGTTGTCTTGGGGGTCTGTATACCACACCTAGATACAGGCATTTTTCTCTGCCTCTTGCCAGGTTTACCCAGAGGGACTCCCCGGTGTACTTGACATCTGTGATCCTGGTGGTTTTGATGTCCTCTTTAATGTATAGAGCTACCCCCCTCCTAACCTGCCCTCTCTGTCCTGACGAAGTAGATTGTAGCCCGGTATAGCCATATCCCACCCATGTGAATCCGTGAACCAAGTTTCAGATATTGCCACCACATCTAGGTTGGCATTCCTTATTTCAGCCTCCAATTCTAGAATTTTGTTACCTAAACTGTGTGCATTGACATACATGGCCCTCCATATCTTGTATTTGCTAAGTCCCTGTGAGGCGTATCCTACCCGAGTCGGTGTGACTCCTAAAGAACTGTTTGCAATGTGGGTACTTACCTTGGACATGGAAGCGGAGTTTTGACTCACCTCATCAGGATAATTATTTTCTGCACTAATATGTGAATGGGTACCCTCCCCCGACTTACCTAGTTTAAAGCCCTGTGAAGCAGGCGGGCTAGTCGGTGTCCGAAGACGTTCTTACCCCTACTGGTCAGATGGAGTCCGTCTGGTCCCTGAAGTCCTTGTAGTGCTTCCCCATGGTTTAGGAATCCGAAGTTCATATCCCGGCACCATCCCTGTAACCACTCGTTCGTCCTCAGGATACGTTCATCTCTGGCTCTTCCCTTGCCTCTAGGCCTGTCAATTTCCTTTTCAAGTTTACATTTTCCCATCTGATCCCATCATCAACCCTTTCTTGCCATCCCATTCCCAGTATCTTCCAGTATTAGTTCCCTTCTCCCATTCCTATCTCCAGATGGTGATGATCTTGACGTTCCAAGACTGACTGCTTTTGTGGTTGATCATGTTTCTGTAATGAAACCTGTTGCTGAGCATCCTGCAGTCAGAAAAGAAAATGTTCATGGCCTACTTGCTGCTAACCATTACCAGGCTTCCTGAGACTCTCTCAGTGACAAGAAAGTATCAACAATAACTTCTAAGCATCTTGTGATTCATGCCTTTATAAATGAAATTGATCGGCACTTCTCTGATGTATTTGATGACTCTGACGCAACTGCAGCAGCAATTCTAGAATGATTGGATAGGGCAAGATGCAATTTTTTAAAAAATAAATAAATTCTGCATCCCAGGTTTTGCCCAGGGTGGACTGACAGAGGACTTTGGATGAGGCATCAACATACCTATCTTCACATGATTTTTGATCACTTCTAATGCAGATGATGATACGATGATTTAAGGAAGACAAGTGTTGCAGACAGAAATTTCCTTAATCAGTACCTGCAGACAGAGGACATCCATAGTATTGCAGCCTGGCCTGAACTGAAGGAACTTTTTTTATCAGACTGAGCATTCCAATTCCTGCCAGTGCAGCTCTGCTGATTTAATGACTCGGAAGTGCACCAGCACTTTCAGAATTTAGTTTTACCACAGGCAAGTAAGTGGATTTAATTTTAGAGCAATCAAGTTTTGGTACTTTTGCCCAAAAAAGTATTATAATAAACAAGTACTGTAACTTTTGCTTAAAGTGAAAGATTTTTGTGTGCATGCATTTACTTTGACTTGTATTTAAATACTTTGACCTAATGCATTGAACAGCTTAGTAACTCACTAAACCAAGGGAGGATTGGAAAGCAGGAATGGGGTTCTGGGCCAAAGTTCTGTCTATTTGAAGTGGCACTTGTGGAGATCCCTAAAGAAAGTAGAAGGTGGATTTTTCTGTACCCAGGACTTAACATCTCCAACATCTGGCACCTCAGCAGATGTCTGTTGCCAATGCCTAAATCTGGGCCTGTAGTTTCCAAATATTTTCTGGAGCCAGCTAAGTCTTTCTATTCTTGATTTTGGAACTTCTCATGCTCCCTTGCTATGAAGGCCATTCCACAACCTTCATCTTTCTTTTTCATAGGTACTTCATGGTTAATTTTGAGGTATGTTTCAGATCATTGTCATGCTGAACTATTTAACCTCTTTTCAGCTTCAAATCTTTCACTGAGTGTGGGATTCTAAGATAGGTTGATATTCTTTCTACCCACATGATATTTCCCATGCCACAGGCTGCTACAGAATCCACCTAGGCGCTTTAACAGTTGGAAAGGTTTTCTTTTCTTCTCATGGTTCACCCTCTTTAAAAGGAAATAAAGAAACTGAGATTAGTGCAAAACACTGCAGTTCGCTAATCTTTGGACTGAGAAAAAACAACCACATTAGCCCATACTACAAAAAACTGCACTGGCTACCAATAGAAGCGCAAATTCAGTTCAAATTTGCATGCATCTGCTTCAAACAAATCTGGGGCCTAGCACCTTCCTACCTGCAAACACACTTCACTCTACACAACCCCACACGAACAACCAGAAACAAAAACATCTTCGCCTATCCTAAAATCACTGGCTGCAAATACAAATCCTTCCTTGACAGAACCTTCATGTTCCAAGCTAACAAACAACAATGCTGGCTGGGAAACTACATAAATAAAACCAGACAGACCTACAATGCATTCTGAAAATCAATCAAAAACACTCTGACAAATTCATCACCTAAACAGACTGACCTTCGCTCACCATGCTTTTCCCCCTACAAACCCGAAGCAATCTCTCAGGCCCCCCCTTCACTTCCCTCCCTACAACCCCTCTTACTTTTCCTCCCCTTACTACCCTTTTCTTCTGTAACATTCCCCCTCATGCATTTGTAATTCGCTGAATGTCCAGCCTTCTTTCGATGTGAACCGCCTAGAAGTCGTCTGACTATGGCGGTATAGAAAAATAAAGTTATTATTATTATTATTATTTTCTCCTCATGCACCTTGTCTTCAGTCCAAAGCGCTTTGTTCTAAAATGTTTCAGAATTATGGTTTGGAGTTTTGAAAATGGATGACATGGCTTGTACTGTTGTATTGTTATCTTATTCACTGGTTGTTTGGTCATCAGTAAAAACTGTTTCACTGTAAAAGGTTTGGGTTTTGTTGTTGTTTTTTGTATAGTTCAGATGATGACTTTTGTCATAAAGTCATAGAAATGTCTCTTTCTGGCAGCTCTTCCATGCAGATCATTTTTGTGTAAGCAATGGGCTTGTTGACTCAAGGGTCAACTAAACTTTTTCATTCTGGATTCAGTTTTGCAAATCTGACCAGCTTTTGGGTGGTTGTTAGAGGTTTCTCTTGCTTTTCCATATGTTGCCTTGATTTCCAAAGGTCCATGGAAACTTCATTTCTTGCAAGACCCAATCGCATCAAGACCCAATCGCATCAATTTAGTTGTACTTGCTAACTGGAAGTTGTTAGAGACTTTTAAAAATAGTCTTCTCCTTCTTTGTTACAGTGAATTATCTTTATTTCCAAATGCTCAGATAATTGTTTAGAGAAGGACAAGGTTGTTGAAAATAAACTAAACAATAGTTGCAAGCTGAGAGGTTAGAATGGTCAGAGCATTTGTTCTATGGTGAAATTGTCTTCGCCTGACTCACTGGAGACCCAATGAGTCACTAATCTTTTTGCTTTATTAACCAGAAAAAAAAGTAATGAATCGGCTCGGTGCCCCAAACATTTACATCTGCTACAGTCACTCTTTATTATTATGAATCTGATAGAATCAGCAAACAAGCAGTAATTATGCATTGAAATGTGCAGAAAGATGTGTTTAACTGCACTTAGGGATTCATTGAAACACACAGTTAGACTATGGATCATTAAACTTTTGCATACAGCCATATATGTTCCCAGAGTGTGGGATCACATGTGCACAACTGCATGCTCACTTCAGTTGACATTAGTCCTTGGACCTTTTGTTGAGGTCGGCAGGCAACAACTATAGAAACGCAAATCTCTTCATAAAGGCAATTAATCAATCCCAATAAATAAATAAATGCTGTGATTTTGTTCCGAGGATGCCCTTCACTGATAATTCATTGTCAATCCAGAGTAAAGCTCCATGGCAACATTAAGAATTA
The DNA here is from genome assembly GCF_902459505.1 of Geotrypetes seraphini. NCBI lineage: Eukaryota > Metazoa > Chordata > Amphibia > Gymnophiona > Dermophiidae > Geotrypetes > Geotrypetes seraphini. Next base: position 207,505,172 of record NC_047086.1, on the reverse strand, counting down.
CTCATAGAGTTGACCTGATAGCCGTATTACACAAATGGATCACAGATTGCTATCATCTTTGATCAAGTGCACATCCATTCCATGCTTTTAACGTCATTAACTTCAGTGAGAAAGCAGCCCAAGGTGCCACAGCTGCTAGTGTTAAGTTACAAAATTGGGATGAGTAGATCATCACTATTGGCCAGAAGCTGAAAGTGTGTGTGGGGGAGAAGGGGGGGGGGGAGAGAAGGCAGTAGGGCCTGTGAGGACCAGAGTAGGTGAGATGGGAGAATAGTTGGACTGAGGAGAGGAAAAGACACAGGGTGATGAGAGAATAGAGAGAAAGTAGTGATGCTAAGGAGAGGAGAGACTGTAGTTCCTCTCTCATCCTTCTTCCTGTAAACCGTGCCGAGCTCCGCATTCGTGGAGATGGTGCGGTATATAAACCCAAGGTTTAGTTTAGTTTAGTTTGGTGGGGCTGGGAAAAAGGAGAGCGACTAATGGGAGGGAGAGAGAAACTGATGGGGAGAGACTGATGCAGGGGAGAGAAAACAGGAGCAGGAATGGACTGTGGGAGAGAGAGGGAGACTAGTATGGATGAGCTTGGGAAATATAGAAGGGTGAAAATGAAGTAGTAGTCCCCCTACTTTTTGAAAGCTGATAAGGGGACTGCCGAGCCAAAAAGGTTGGAAACTAGGGGGAGAAGCCAAGATGGCTGCTTGACGGATGTCTTACTGAGGAGCTCAACTGAAGTGAAGAATAGTCATCTCTCTAACCAAAAGGGGACTCACTTTGGCAAGATGAATATAACTCATTTTGCAGTAGCTACCTGATTAGGTGTCTCTAGAAATGAAATGGGGTCTAAGGAGGGGCTGACACTGGGCACCTCATCCATAAGCAATTTTACTACCTTGCTCAACCCCGATCAGCATTTACCTCCCCTGAATCCGGGAGAGGTCTCTGGATATATCCAGCTGTTTCCTGTACTAGATGAAGAGTGGTTTGGGAGTTCTGCTTCAGGTGGTATGAGTGTGGAACCTGCTCAGGAGAGCAGAAGGGCACGATGGCGTAAAGCACAGTGATGATGATACCCCTTCAGCAGGAATTGCACCCTACCAATCAGTAGTAGCTAATAAGCCTCCTGTTTTAACATTAGAATTGGGCTGCTTTACGGAAGAAGGAAGCTTAAACTGGCTTCACATAAGGAGACATTTTTGATCCAGTCAGGTGTAGCGTCTCAGCGAATGAAGGCTGTTGAACAGAAATATGAAGATTTGAGATTCCAAGTATTTGAGTTAGAAAGCCAAGTTACAGAATTAAAGAGCAGTGTTAATCCGTAATAATAAAAGGCTAAGCGCGCATGCGCTTTTCAAAAATCGTGATTCCTGGTGGCGTGAGGTGTGCTTCTGTGTCACACCTCACAGCACCTGTGCTAGCTGGAGGCGCGTGTTCCAGAGACTCCTCCCTCCTGCTGTCGCTGCTCTTCAAAGCGGCCTGCTGAGGTTCGCCAGCCGCTGTAGCGAACCTCGCAGGCCGCTCTCCACCTTCCCGATGCAGATAAAAAAGGAAATCCAGGTAGGACGAGGCTGCGATCGGCAGTGACTGCTGCTACTCCTCCAGCTGCCTAGCTCCTCTCCGCTGGCCCCGGACGGCAGCCCCCTCCACCCCGTCCTGATCACGAGGGAGACCGTGCAAGGGGAAGGGGAAAGGGAGGAAGCGTCTCTAGCACCCGTTAATGTAACGGGCTTAAAGAGCTAGTGTTATTATGAAAGATGATTTTTTTCATCCTGAAGGAAACAAGAAACTTTTGAAAACTTTACCAAGTGACAAAATTTGAGATTTCTAAATTTTCCCAAGTGATCATGTGTAAAGAATGGCATGGGAACAGGCACCTACAGATACCCACGGGGTGGGGACAGGGACAGAGCCCGTGGGGAAGGGACAGACTTTATCCCTGTGTCATTCTGTATAAACTTGAGACTAGTATCAATATGTAAAAACTTAACACATCTTAGACAATTGGCAACTGAATTCAATGATTAAAAAAAAACTGCAGAAGCTGCTTTTGGATTTCACTGGACTACTGTTAAGTGATATCATTTGTGTCTGCCATCTGCAACATCCTTCCATCATGTACCCAGCTGCTTAAGCATCTTACTGTTACTGCAAAAGATTCATCCATCATTGCTGGCATCAAGGAACATTTCTAACATTTAATAGATACTTATTTTCCTGTTCATCCACTACTCAGTATAGCTTCTCTTTTACACCCATGTCTGAAAGACAATCTAATTACCTTCCCAGATGATGTAAAAACATAGGCAGCTGAATTTTGGGAAGATTGTATGTAGTAGGATTTAAGGTTCACTTAGCAGTATTATAAACACGTTACGTCTCTGTTAAGTTGTCTAGGGAAAACCATAACCTCTTATCCAGATCCAAATATCATGGTCTAATTATACGACACAAAACCCAGGCTAATGAGAAATATCTTTATTATGAAAATAAAAAAATATAATTCACAAGCCAGCTGCAAAATCTAAATATTGTTCACAAAATATCTGATTACACAAATGAAACTCAGTACATAATTATCACAATCTAATTGTTAGACAATTGAGTAATTCTACTTGTTAAATACACACTAAACAATTCCTTATAATAATAATCCCTGATTAGCAAATGATTATATTATCACCAATGGAGCTTTTCAACCCTTATCCTTTATCACAAGTGATCCTTATCTAACCCAGCTGATAAGAGTGTAAATCCCTTATTCTAACCTTAGGGTCAGCCGCTCAGACGAAATTAGGTGGAAGGGAAAACTTCTTGGTAGCTTTAGAAGACGTCAGGAATCCTGTTGTTAAAGGTACATGTGTTGACAATCCTTGATGAGGCTATAAATCATCTGCAAACAAGTCCCGTTCCGTGCTGAGTTCAGAGCCGTTTTAAAAGTCTGAATTTCTCTCTCTTAGGCAGAGAGTCACACGAGGTAACTTACAGGTCTAATTATTGAAGGAAAAAGTTTACATATAGAACATCTGTGAGCAGATCTGAGCTTCCCCGGACCTTATCACAGACTAACTAATTAATTAATTAGCCGTCTTTCTTGTATCTCATCAGATGACTTCCTCAGACCAATCCAGAAACAAAACTTGGTTGAATAGCCTTTCTGTGGAAAGTATCATATAGGCTGGTAGACCCAGGGCCGTTAGACAGATAAGAACAGGATAATTTCTTCAAGATTCACACTGTCCCATTATGAAAGCACAGATGAATGTCCTTGAATAGTATAACATTCTGGTACATACCCATAATGCATCAGGCAGAAACAGCAAAGCTGTGTACTTCTTTCTTCATGCTAAATTCATGCTGGAAAGTTTCTTGTGCTCAGCAGAAAGATATCTTGAGAATGGTTCAGGCTTTGATGACATCAGAGAGGCCTAACCCACAGGTGTGAATACGGAAATATCCCTACATGTACCAAAACCAGATTGAAACAGAAGGCTCTATTTGTGATTTATAAACAGTTGTACAGAATATTGTCCCTGTTTCTACTTTAATAAAAAGATATACAGTGTTCCCTCATGAATTTGCGGTTCACAAATCGCGGACTCACTAATTCACGGTATTCTCCGACCTATTCCTGTCAAAGCAGCTCTTGATTGGTGTAGTCTGACTTTAGCAACAGGAAGAGGTGGTTGGAGCATACCGCGAATGATTTTGCACCCGCTGGCACCCCTGCCTATATTTGCGGTTTTTCAAAATTTGCAGGGGTTCCTGGAACAGAACTGTAAATATAAAATCATAAGTGTTCAAAGCTTGTGCAAATGAGGACAGAGTCCACGGGGATAGGATGGGGACAGAGCTCACAGGGACAGGGACAAACTTTTGTCTCCATGTCATTCTCTAATCACGTTTCAAGTTTATTAAAAATTTGATATACCACCTTATCAATTTATTTCAAGGTGGTTATACATTTTAAAATAGGGTAAACAATTAATACAAATTAACATAACTTTAACAAAAAAACATACTCAACAAAACTATACTAGACTAGACAAACGGGTACGAGTGGGAAGAAAGGGTAGAACTACAATGGTTAAAGAAAAGTAAGATATAAACATAAGGGAGGGGTTAAAAACAAATAAGTCCAATACAAGTGGACTCGTAAAAAAATAAAGAAATTTTTTAAAAATCCTTAAAAGGACATTTATACTTGAAAGGCATCTTTAAAAAGAAATGTCTTAAGAAAAGATTTAAATTTCTCAAGATTAGTTATCTCTCTTAAAGCATTTGGTGCCGAATTCCAGAGTGTTGGGGGCAACTACTGAAAAGATAGAGTTTTTTCTAGTGTTGATAAGACCCAAAAGAGCAACAGATCAACCATGCAACTACAGACATATAGCCTCAATTCCATTATATTAATCTAATCTAATCTTCCATTTGTGAGTCACACATACCTATTCAGGCTCAAGGCGACAGATCAAAGAGGAAGGGGAAAGAAGGAGGAGAAGAGAACATGGAGAGATAAGAGGAGGGACTTAGACATAAGGGATGCTATACAGAAACTGAGATAGTTAGTTGTCAAAAAGGTGAGTCTTCAGGATTTTTCTGAATGTAGTGCAGTTTGTCTCTTTCCTGAGAGCTTCTGGTAGGTCATTCCAGATTTTTACACCCAGATAGGTTAGCATAGAGTGGAAAACTTGTTTGTCGTGGAGGTGTTTTGTGGATTGCAGGTTTAGTTGGACTCTGTTAAGGATTCTTTTTGATATCAACCAAACATTAGAGAATAATTGGATGAGAGGGGCTACTGAGCTTCCGTATAGGATCTGGTGTAGGATACATGACAATTTGAAGATTATTCGGGATGATATTGGGAGCCAATGTAGTTGCCTGATGAAGGTTGTAATTGAGGCAAATTTCTTTAATTTGTAGATTAGTCTAATGGCTGTGTTCTGGATGAGTTGTAGTTTGTGGATAAGAGCGATGTTGATGCCAAGGTAGGCGGAGTTGAAATAGTCCAGTTGGGGTAGAACCATCATCTGAACGATCAGAGCAAAGTGGTGTGAGTGGAAGTATGGTCTTGTGAGCCTGCAGCCATTCAGGCAGGCACTCGGAACCACGCAGGCGCGCCTGCCTAGTTTGCCGCTCTGCCTCTCCCTGCCGCAGCTGTCCGGCAAAGGAAACACCAGGATTAAAAACAGGTATAGGAGGGGGAAGCTCACTGCCGGGGGAGGGGCTCACTGCCACAGCCGTCCAGTGAGAGAAGCACCGACATTAAAAGTTGGCACGGGGAGGGTGGCTCACTGCTGCAGCCATCTAACAAGGGAAGCGCCGCGATTAAAAACAGGTGGGGGGGATGGTATTCGCTCCATAAGATACACCCTTATTCCCACCCACTTTTTGGGGGAGAAAAAAGTGCGTCTTATGGAGCAAAAAATACAGTACCCTATTAGTGACTTTTGTTTTTCAGCAGCATAAAGAAGCACTTCTGCATCTTTTCTTTAAGTCTACAGAAGTTAAATTTCTTGATGACAAGATCTCCATCTTTCTGGATATCTCCAAGGAGACTCAAAGTAGGAGGAAGAGATTCTTGTCTTTGAAATGGTATGTTATTTCATTAGGGGCCAGATTTCAATTACAGTATCCCTTTAAATGTCTCATTTCCTTAACCAGAATTTTAATGTTTTTTTATGAGCCTTCTCAAATACAATTTTCCCTTGAAGGTAAAGGAGTCACAATATGTGAGTCATAATTGCTTTGAGCTATATCTGGCCCTTATATTAGGATGTTTTTTGAAGATGCTCACTGCTTTTTCCTGTAATAATTAATTAGTGATGTTATTTCAACTTCTGATTTTTTTTAATGGTCTCCCCTCCTATGTGGTCTCATTTAAATATATATATTTTAAATTGAAATTTTAAGTCATAACAGTAAAATAACTTAACATTATACCATAGCTATGAAATAAATCCAAACATAACAAAAACTGTAAGTACAGAAATGGAAGCAGGACATGTTACAGACAAGCTACATTAAAATCTGTGTAAATAACAGTGTTTTAAATATGTTACAACTAGTCAAAACATGTCAAACTCGTAGCACAAAACCAGCTTAAAATGTTAGCATAAAAATATATCGGCAAGTAAAGTAGTAGAAAAAATGGGAGGGTGGGAGGTTTCCCAGTAAGCACCACGCAACAACAATCAGCTAAGTCAAATTTTGAAGGGATGACGCAGACATTAGCCTTAATACATCAATGGTCTTTATTTCAATAAGACTGAACAAGGTCCCATACTTTGAGAAATGTACTGTTAGAATTGTGTTTCTTAGCTATAACACTCTCATATTTGGTGGTGATACATACTGTATTCCACCATACAACATATTCCACTTTAGATAAGTCTTTCCAGCAGTGTAAAATATTTTTTAATAGCCAAAAATAGTAAAATGTTGCGCAAATGAGCATTATATTCAGACATAGGTTGTGGAAGACCATGATGACCCAGTATAATGATCTTAAGATGTAAAGGAGCTTTTTTATTCATGATGGATGAGATGGTCTATGTGGTCTAATCGGGAGCTTTGGAAATTTTGGTTTTCTTTTTTAGCTATATATCAGTCATATGTTAATATGTAAAGACTTCTGTTTCCTACTCATTGATATTTCTTTCTCATTTTTGAAATGCAAATAAAAAGTGATCCATCTGAGGCAGTAATTGTTTCCACTATTTTGCCTGGCACCAAGGTCAGGCTTACCGGTCTGTAATGTCCCGAATCTTCCCTGGAAGGTAGTAGCTGAGAAGGTAAGGAAAAAGAGATTAGCTTTCATAAACTACAAAAGATCGCAGAAAGAAGACAGGCAAAAATATCTGGAAAGTTAAAGGAGCCGGATGGTATACATCTGAGGGTACTGAGGGAACATAGGGAAGTTCTGGTGGCTCTGCTGGTTGGCCTTTTCAATGTTTCTCTACAGTTGGGAGTGATACTGGAGGATTAAATAAGGGCGTATGTGGTCCCTCTCCATAAAGTGGAAGTAAGGAAGAAGTAATGAACTACAGGCCAGAAAGTCTGACTTCTGTGGTAAGTAAATTAATGGAAATGCTTGTAAAACAGAGAAAAGTGCAGTTTCTGGAATCCAGTGGATTATAGAACCCAAGGCAGGCCTTGTCAGACAAATCTGATCAATTTCTTTGGGTGACCAGAGAATTCGATAGAGGGAGAGCGCCAGATGTGGTATATTTAAAATTTAGTAAAGTCTTTGAGTGTTCCACACAGGCATCTAATAAATAAATTGAGTGCCCTTGGATTGGGCTCAAAGTGACGGAATGGGTCAAGAACTGATTGAGTGAAAGGCATCAGAGGGTAATGGTCAATGGTGATCACTTTGAGGAAAGGGATGTTACCAGTGGTACGCCTCAAGGTTTGGGTCTTGGTCCTGTTCTTTTTAACATTTTTATAAGCGATGCTGCTGAAAGGCTGACTGGTAAGATTTGCCTCTTTACAGATGATACCAATATCTGCAAGAGTAGACACTCCTGATGGTGTGGAAAACATGAGGAAGGACCTAGTGAAGCTTGAGGATTAGTCTGGAATTTGGCAGCTAAGATTTAATGCTAAGAAATGAAAGGTCATGTACTTGGGCTGTAGAAACCTGAGGGAATGGTACAGTTTAGGGAATGAAGAATTTTAGTGCATGAACGAAGAAGGGGACTTGGGTGTGATAGTATTTGATAATCTTTAAGGTGAAAGCTAGAAGGATGCTTGGGTGCATAGGGAGAGGAATGGCCAATAGGAAAAAGGAAGCATTGATGCCTCAGTATAAGACTCTGGTGCGATCTCATTTAGAATATTTTATACAGTTCTGGAGACTGCACTTTCAAACAGATATAAACAGGATGGAATCGGTCCAGAGGAAGGCTACTAAAATGGTTGATAGTCTACGTCATAAGGCAGGGATCTCAAAGTCCCTCCTTGAGGGCCGCAATCCAGTCAGGTTTTCAGGATTTCCCCAATGAATATGCATTGAAAGTAGTGCATGCACATAGATCTCATGCATATTCATTGGGGAAATCTTGAAAACCCGACTGGATTGCGGCCCTCAAGGAGGGACTTTGAGATCCCTGTCATAAGGCATACGGGGACAGACTTAAAATCTCAATATGTATATTTTGGAGGAAAGGTGGGAGAGCGGTGATTTGATAGAGAAGTTTAAATACCTATCTGGCATAAATACATGAGACGAGTCTCTTTCAGTTGAAAAGGAACTCCAGAGTGAGAAGGCATAGAATGAGGTTAAGAGGTGATAGGCTCAGGAGCAATCTAAGGAAATACTTTTTTTATACCAAAAGGGTGATGGAGACAAACACTCTATCTGAATTCAAAAAAGCGTGGGATAGGCATGTGGGATCTCTTAGGGAGAGGAGGTGATAGTAGATGGGCAGACTGAATGGGTCATTTGGCCTTTATCTGCCATCACGTTTCTATGACTGATAAGGCTCTATAAATCACCTGAAAAAACAGTGTTTACCAATTAGGTTGCTGTATGTATAGGTGAATTTTCTATCTGAGGGCAACTCTCTTCTCATTATTATTTAACACGAACAAATAAGAATTTATCATTGTATTTTAGTAGTACCGTTTTCTTTTTGATATACAGTACCAAAGATTTTTATGGGATTTGTATTGAGCTTGAATAAAAAAAGTGTGCATTTCAAAACTGAACTAACCATCACACCTAGAATTAAGGGCTCCTTTTACGAAGGCACGTTAGGGCCTTAATGCGCAGAATAGCGTGCACTAAAATGCCCCGAGCGCTAGCCGCCACCACCTCCTCTTGAGCAGGCGGTAGTTTTTCGACTAGCGCGCGCTATAGCATGCACTAAAACCGCTAGCGCACCTTCGTAAAAGGAGCCCTAAATTTCATGATGCAAAAACACTAACAGACTCTTATTTTTCTCGTCCTCCCAAAGCAACTAATTCCATTTAAAAATACCTAAAAACAAATGACCTAATTCTGCGTCTAAGCCTTTCAATTCTAAATGCTTTTCAAAATGTCTTATGCAAGTCAGGAATCATTAAGCCAGACTTCAGATAGCTAAGAGTTAACACCTCAATCCGGTTGCACACTGTTTAGTAGACAGGCTCCTGCTTTCAGTATTTATGCTGTTAAGTGCTTAATAGGTAATTTTTTCTCAGTAGGCTTTCCTCCACAAAGGCAGAAAAACTGTATTTGAGTTGGTTCTTAGGAAAATAGACAGCAGTAGTGGCATAAGTAGGCTTCGTACTGAGATAGATAAATATAGACATATCTCTATATCGCATTCAGCGAGCAACAGCCAAGTGAAATAGACTAGCTTTGCCCTCTGGCAGTGAGGACAATATCCCTGCACTGCCCAGGGAAAGGGATCGGGAACAGGCCATCCTGAGTAGATGAGCTGTACCTGTCACTTAGCTTATAATGTTGCTATGGGCAGGGAACTTGCAGCTTGAGCTTTGAAAGCCCTTTTCTCACTGCAGCTTAAAAATGTGATGTGAAAAGTCAATATTCCAAGCAATTTAACAGGGCACGAGAGGGTCCTCCTTGGTTAAATTACCTATGTGGGGCTATTTGCTGATACAGTAAAACCTTGGATTACAAGTAACTTGGTATGCAAGTGTTTTGCAAGACAAGCAAAACATTTTATTAAATTTTAACTTGATATACAAGCAAGGTCTTGCAATATAAGTACATACAGTATACATAATGTGACCATATGCACAGTCAAAAGGAAGTGCAACCAGAGACTCACCAGACAACAAAAAGGTAAGAAAAATGATTTTATTTTCAATTTAGTGATCAAAATGTGTCAGTTTTGAGAATTTATATATTTTGCACTATATTTGTCTATTTTTCTATAGTTGTTACTGAAGTGACAGTCCATATTTTAAAGTCATCTGTCTTGACCTTTTTGAAAACCTCCCGAATATAAATGATAATTAACATTTTCTCTGCATACAGTGTGCTTTGTTTTTTTTATTTTATTTTTTGGTTACCATTATAAATTAATAAGATATTGTGTGTACTGTACATGAAAAACAAATGGAAGAAATTGGGGGCGGAGCTATGGCGGGATTGAAAATTAGTAGATGTTCCGTTTTGAGGAAAAAAATAAATGGTCATGTTAGGTATACACATATCACATCATCACAACTGAGCCGTTGGTTCTTCTCTCTCTGACACTGCAGCAGTATAGTGATTGTTCTAAACAAGCAAAGTCTTGCAATGCGAGTACATAAAGCAGGGGTGCCCACACTTTTGGGGCTTGTGAGCTACTTTTAAAATGACCAAGTCAAAAAGATCTACCAACAATAAAATTTAAAAAAAAACAAAAAGTACACTGTACACAGAGAAAATGATAATTATCATTTATATTCTGGGGTTTTTTCAAAGAGGTCAAGGCAGATGACTCTATGCACTGTCACCTCAGTAACAATCATACAAAAATAGATAAATATACCTCCCCTCCCTTTTTACTAAACCGCAATAGCAGTTTTTAGCACTGGGAGCTGTGCTGAATGCCCCGCGCTGCTCTCAACGCTAAAAACCACTATTGCAGTTTAGTAAAAGGGGGCCATAGTGCAAAATATAGACAGCAGATATAAATTCTCAAAACGGACACATTTTGATCACTAAATTAAAAATAAAATCATTTTTCGTACTTTTTTCTCTGGTGATTTCATGAGTCTCTGGTTGCACTTTCTTCTTCTGACTGTGCATCCAATATTTCTTCCCTTCCTTCAGTCTCCTGTATGCTTCCTCTCCTCCAGACCTCATTCCCTCCCCCAACTTTTTCTTCCTCTCTCCCTGCCCCCTCCCCTTTATTTCTTTCTCCCTACCCCCTTCTTTCTTTCTGTCTGGTTTTCTTTCTGTCTTTCTGTCTCCATGCCCCCTTTCTTTCTTTATTTCCGTTTCCCTTCTTTCTTTCTGTCTCCCTGTCCCCCCATTTCTTTCTTTCTTTCTGTCTCCCTGTCCCCCCATTTCTTTCTTTCTGTCTCCCTGTCCCCCCTTTCTTTCTGTTTCCCTTCTTTCTTTCTGTCTCCCTCCCTGCCCCTTTCTGTCTCCCTCCCTGCCCCTTTCTTTCTTTCTCCCTGCCCCCTTCTTTATTTCTGTCTGGTTTTCTTTCTATCTTTCTCTCTCCATGCCCCCTTTCTTTCTTTCTGTTTCCCTTCTTTCTTTCTGTCTCCCTGTCCCCCCCATTTCTTTCTTTCTTTCTTTCTGTCTCCCTGTCCCCCCTTTCTTTCTGTTTCCCTTCTTTCTTTCTGTCACCCTGCCTGCCCCTTTCTTTCTTTCTCTTTGCCCTCCCCCAATCCACTGCCGCCGCCATCGGGTAACAGGCCCCCAAGCTCCCCCTGCTTCCTGACGCAGAAGCACCGGGCCGACCATCTTTCCTCCTCTCCAACGTCAGAATTGATGTCGGGGAGAGTAAGGATGGTCGGCCCAGAGCTTCTTCGTCCTGTTTATGGCGTCGGGATACAGGTAGAGCGCCAAGGCAACTTGAGTCTATCACGGAGTCCAGGATGGGCTCTGCGATCAACGATCTACTGGTTGATTGCAATCGACCTTTTGGACATCCCTGACATACAGTATACAAACATCACATTATCACAACTAAGTCGATGGTTCTCTCTCTCTCTCTAACACTGCAGGAGTGTAGTGACTGTTTTAAACAAACAAGATCTTGCAATACAAGTACATACAGTATTTTATATTTTAGGTTTTTGGGTTGTGGAGTTTCCATTATTTCTTATGGGGAAATTCGCATTGATATACGGTGTTTTGGATTTCAAGCATGTTTTCGGAATGAATTATGCTCGCAAACCAAGGTTTTACTGTATTTGGTATCACTTAATTGGATTGTGCCGCTGGATTCAGCACTTAACCTCTTGAGTGCCATCTGTCTGCACATACCATGATATTCAATGCCAGAGTCTTGATATGGCCTGGCCTTGAACATCTGGGTATAAAGTCAGTGGTGGCAAAAAAAAAATCACAGACTGCTGCCAGCTGAATATTTACTCCTGAGAGATTATTGTGCCAGGCAGTGTACAGAAATAAAACAAAAGAAATAAGGTAATACCTTTTTTATTGGACTAAATACATTTTTGGACTAGCCTTCTTCAGATCAGAAATAAATGACAACAAATATACTATTTTATTAAAAAATGTTATATTCCGCCTACAACTAAGCAGCGTACAAAAATACAAACATAAAACATTAGGTAAAACATTATAAAGCAAAATCATGAAATAAATACTCAAATTAAACCCACCTTGCTGTGCGCCCCCTCCCATTCCAATGACAGTCTCTGGAAGAGGGAAGGGGTGGGTAAGGTGAGAAACAGGGAGAGCTGGGTGGGTGAGAGACAGGGAGGGTTGAATGAGTGAATCTTGATACAAGGGTGACAAAGCAGTATAGTATAATATTAGTTTATTATGCATTACAAAACCCAGATCTTTGTTAAGTCATGTCTGATGGGTGTCAAACTATGTTATCACTTTGATTTCAAAGGTCTTATGTTCCTGGATTGTCTTAAAATTTCTTCTTAGTACTTTCACCTTACCTGTGCTAGGCAGGTAACTGTCCAGGCACAGGAATCCCCCTACTACTGATACACTCATTTGGAAATAAGTTATTGTGGATGGGTGGAGCTAGGCCCCAGATGTTCTGTACTTATAATCAAGTTTCAAGTTTTCGAGTTTATTATAAATTTGATTAATCACTTATCAAAAAACTTCTAGGTGATGTACAATAATAATTAAAATAGGGACGAGCACATATAACATTAATTAAACCAACATAGCTAAAACGTAGATAGTGACATTAACTTACGTACTGCAACATGGTGGAGAGTGGGGAGAACTACAATAAGTAAAGGAAAGAAAGCATAAAAAGGTAAGAAACATAAGGAGCAGGGTAAATTATTAAAACTACTAAAAGAACATACATAAGGAAGTTCGAAGAAGTTGGAGAATGGAACCAAAGATGTTATGCTTCTATGATTCAAAAACATCTCTGAATAGGAAGCTTTTCAGGAATCCTTAAAAATTATCTAAATTTTATTCTTCTCTTAAAAGGGCTGACAGGGAGTTCCATATTAAAGGTGCTGTGACAAAGAATATGGTAGATCGTCGTATATTGATAACTCAGGGCTCCTTTTACTAAGGTGCGCTAGCGTTTTTTAGCGCATGCACAAGATTAGCGTGTACTGTAGCGCGCGCTAGCTGAAAAATTACCGCCTGCTTAAAAGGAGGCGGTAGGAGCTAGTGCGTGCGCCTTTGTAAAAGGAGCCCTCAGTGAAGGAATGGACAGTAAACTTTGGTTCGTAGATCAAAGTGATCTTGACAGTGTATGAGGTATTAGAATTCTATCAATGAATAAATAGAGCTTTCTTGATTTGAACTTTATAAATTAATAGCACTATTTTGTAGGTTATTCTATGCTAAATTAGAAGCCAATGTGCTTTCTTCAAAAGAGGCGTAACGTGGTCAAATTTTCTAGATTTGGTGATAACTTGATTGTAATATTTTGGATTATTTGGAGTCATCTTAGCTCCTTTTGTAAGATGCCCTTGTAAAGTGAATTACAGTAATCAAGCTTGGATAGTTCCGGGGAATGAATCAGTATATTCAAGGAAGATGGTTCTAGGATGTTCGCTAATGATCGAATCATGCGTAATCTATGGAAGCTGGCTTTTACCACAAAATTTTACCATATACCTGCAAGCTTAAGGGCCGACTGGCTTCCGTTGTGCACTCTTCTCACTATAGTGGCCTTGTAGGGAGAGAGCAGGGGATGCTTTTTAGAAAGCCTGTGAATCTTAAAACACATTGGAAGTGGAGTGAATATGGATCGTTCCATTCATTATAAAAACAGTGATTCCTTCCAGCATGTTGTCCATCTGTAGGCATATATCTGTCCTGGCATGCTAGGGTGGATTTGCATAGCTAACCTGTTTTGTTAAAATTCTCCCCAAAAGATTGCATAGATGTTGCCCAGCCAACAAGTTCACTGACCAAAATTAAACCAGTTAAAAAAAAAGGGGAGAGAGGGAGACATTTTGGGAGCATGGTTATAATTTATTCAGAATGACTCTAAAGTGAAACAGTGAAACCCTATAACCAGTGGCATAGTAAGGGGGAAGCGGAGGTGGGGCGCAGACCACCCCAGGCACCGTCTTCGCAAGGGGCACTGGAGCCTCTCCTCTCCCACGTACTTCTTTATGTTCAAATCTATTTTTATTGTGAAGTAAAGACAAAATATGAATCCAACACAGTCCATCTGAATTAGTATCACTTTCTGAGAGTATATATCCCATCCCACCCAAACCCTTCCCAACCAACCAATACCCTGTGACCCTCCCCCCATAAACGAGCAATACAGAAGGCGACCAAAAGGTCTCAAGCACTCCAGAGGCCCATACTCTTGTTGCCCCGAGCAACCTCAAAAGTCTTCCCCCAATTAAAAAAAAAAATAGTTGTGCAGTATCTCATCCCAAGCAAGAGCTCAGTACACACCAGACTCCCTAAGAGAGAGTATTCAAAATGAGGTTACGACCTCGAGGTGATAAAGAAGCCAAATAAGCTCCCCAAACAAGCAAAAAGCATCTACGTCAGCAAGCGTTACCCACCTTCTCTCGGGTCTCCCAAGAAGCCAAAGTATGCACCAATGATCTCCATCCCCAAAAGGAAGGAGGCTCTGAAACAGCCCAAGATTGTAAGATACATTTGTGAGCAAGGAGACACACCCAGGGCAGGATTAATTCTTCAAGAGCCCCTAGGCACACATGTATACTGGACCCCCCTGACCCTGCCCTGCCCACGCCCCACCCCCATGTATCTGTTTTCTTATTCACTTCTTTATTTCCACTTTTTTAAATTCAAAACAAACAAATAATAGCATACCAATGCACAGTTTTTCTTCTATGCAACCCCCAAACATCTCTGAACAAATCCCCCTTCCTTTCCTTCCCACCTACTTACCCAAGACTTTAACTCGGTACCCTTTCCATACATATATAAAAGTGTTCAAATATATTGTAAAGCAGTAATACTATCCGAGATATAAGTCTATATTAATAACCAAGTTTACAACTCCTCTCAACTGCCTCCTCTATGTCGACCAACTGTAACCCATTTGTATGTATAAACAACCAAATCTGTAACTCCTCTAGTACGTTCCACTCCATGTATGTTAACTTGTAATAAAACAACAAAGCAAGCAGTCCAAAGAATCCAACATGAAACAAAAGAAGATCGGCAGAAAATAAGGAGATTCAAATCAGGTTTATTCAAGGTGCTCCCAAGAACCATGCCCAATGCATTTCGCCAAACAAGGCTAGTCAACGCTAACAGAAAACCATGTCTTTCATACACACAGAAATTGGCACGACAAGTGAGGTGATTAAATTTGTGGACAATACAAAGTTATTCAGAGTAGTGAGGACACAGAAGGATTGCGAAGACCTACAGAGACATAAATACGCTTGAGGAATGGGCCGCAAAATGGCAAATGAGGTTCAACATGGACAAGTGCAAGGTGATGCATGTTGGTAACAAAAATCATATGCACGAATACAGGATGTCCGGTGCTATACTCGGAGAGAGCCCCCAGGAAAGAGACTTGGGAGTACTTGTAGACAAGTCAATGAAACCGTCCGCGCAATGCGTGGTGGCAGCGACGAAAAGGGCAAACAGAATGCTAGGAACGATTAAGAAGGGGATCACAAACAGATCTGAAAAGGTTATCATGCCGTTATACTGGGCCATGGTACACCCCTACCTGGAATACTGCGTCCAACACTGGTCGCCGTACATGAAAAAGGACATAGTACTATTCTAAAGGGTCCAGAGAAGAGCGACAAAACTGGTTAAGGGACTGGAGGAGTTGCCATACAAAGAGAAGACTGAGAGGGGACATGATCGAAACATTCAAGATATTGAAGGAAATTGACTTAGTAGAGAAAGAGAGATTGTTCACCCTCTCCAAGGTGAAGAGAACAACAGGGCACTCGCTAAAGCTGGAAGGGAAAAGATTCCTTCCAAACGTAAGGAAGTTCTTCCGGAGGCTGTTATAGGGGAAAGCACCCTTGAGGGATGCAAGACAAGGTTGGATAAGTTCCTACTGGAACAGACCATACGCAAGTAAGGCTAGACTCAAATAGGGCACTGGTCTTTGACCCAAGGGCTGCCGCTTGAGCGGACTGCTGGGCACCCAGCAGCTGGGACTGACCCTGCAGCGGCATATCTTATGTTCTTATCTAGGGCATTCATAGGGGAACTTGGGGCTTCATAGATCAGGGTAAAGGTGTGGCTTCTGATATGACCAGTGGAGAAGGTAAGCCATTCAATGCCATTTAGTGTGATAGTGTCTATCAGTCTTGGGATGATATTTGATTTTATAATGGTTGCTACTCCTCCTTCCTTGTGTGTACGGGAGCTACTGCTGCCCGATTCAGGAAAAAAAATTTTGATTCGATTCGATTCAGCCTATTGAATTGATTTTTCGATTCGATTCAATTTTCCTGCCCAATTGGGTGTTTTTTTTTAAAAACATCCTGGTGAGTTTATTTTATAACTTCTTCACCCTTTTATAGTCTCTTCACCCCCTTTGCCTTCTCTTAACTACACTGGCGCTGTGTTGTAAACAAACAAAAAGGACTTTTTCTCTTTGTTAAATCCTAGCTCACTTTTGTGGTCTAACACCAGCTCTGGCAGGATACATGTTTCAAATCTGGCATATTGTAATCACAAAACAGAAAATAAAATGATTTTTTCTACCTTTTGTTGTCTGGTCATTATTCAAATCTTGTTGGTTCCAGGCTCTGGTTGTCTTCTGATAACTTGCTTGCCAGGGTCTTCTTCTTTCTTCTTTCTCCATGCTAATCATCTCTGTCCTCCCCTTCCGTTTCCCTTCCCTAGAGGTCTGGCATCTTTCCTTTTTTTCGTCTCCATCCACAGGTCCACATTTTCTCAACTACCCTTTCATCCAGCATCTCTCCCTTTCTGTTCCTTCCCTCCCTAAATCCCATTACCCATCATCGCTCTCCCTCTCCTCTATTTTTAGACCCATTATTTCTTCCCCCCAAAGTCCGGCATATGCACATCTCTTTGAACCCCCTTCCCTCCCTCCCTCCGTGTACTTTTACACCAGGGCCCATTCCCCTGAAGGTTTGTCCCCCCTTGAAGGTCTGTCCCCCCTGAAGGCCTACATCCCACCCTTGAAGGCCTGCACCCAAGGCCTGCCTGTCCCCCCTAATGGCCTGCACCCAAGGCCTGCCTGTCCCCCTGAAGGCCTGCACCCAAGGCTTGCCTGTCCCCCCTGAAGGACTGCACCCAAGGCTTGCCTGTCCCCCCCTGAAGGCCTGCCTGTCCCCCTAAAGGCCTGCACCCAAGGCCTGCCTGTCCCCCTCCCGAAGGCCTGCCTGTCCCCCCCTGAGGGCCTGCACCCAAGGCCTGCCTGTCCCCCCCCCTGAAGGCCTGTACAACACCCCACCCACGAAGGACTGCACCCCCCCCCGGAAGGGCTGCGTGTTCCCTCTGGCCTCAATTTATCTAAATCCATCAGCCTACATAAGATCGCTAGTGCTAGGGATCTTTGCAAGCTACCATCGGGTCTTCTGAGCTGTCTTCTCTCTGCCGCGGTCCCGCCCCTCCTCTGATGTCAGAGAAGGGGGCGGGACCGCAGCAGAGAAGACAGCTCAGAATACCCGATGGTAGCTTGCAAAGATCGCTAGCACTAGCGATCTTATGCAGGCTGATGGATTTAGGTAAATTTGATGCCAGGAGGCCAGGGGGGAAGCCGGACACTGCAGCACTTTCCGACTGACCCTCCCCCCTCGCCCTCTAAAGCAGGAGCGGCAGCGGCTGGCCAGCAACAGCAGCGCTGCCGCTCCTGCTTTAGTGGGCGAGGGGGTAGGGTCTGAATCGGGAAGCCGATTTTTTATTGTTTTAAATCGATTCGAATCAGTTCACCCGAAGTGAATCGGTGAACCGATTCAAATCGTGAATTGGGCAGCACTAACGGGAGCATGCTAAGGATTGATAGCCTGGGGGGCATATGATACCTATCTTTAAGCATATGATACCATTATCGTTAAGTCAGGTTTCAATAATCAGGAATATGTCCCAGTTTTTATCTGTGAAGCAGTCTTTTAGTTACACTTTCATTTGCTTTTCTCAGCACCCACACACACTCCTGTTTTTCCTTTTACCAAATAAAAAGCAAGCAGAATTTCACTGTTCAGTTCTCTTTCCATACCAAAGATAGCTGAACCTGAAACTTAACCTTTCCCACCTCAAAGGACATTCCTTACTGAGAGCAACTTTCTTTTGTCTACCTCTCTGTCATCCAACTAGAAGTCTCACCTTTGAACCTACTGCTTGAGCCATCAGCCAATTAAATTTATTTTAGATGTCTTCAGGTCTCCTGCCTCTTATGCATACTTCTTATGGTCATCCTCTCCTCTCAATGTACATGCCCAGCACAAATTTTCAAACAGCAACATTTACAAATTTTAAACAATCACTATTTATTTTTCTCACTCCCCAGTCTCATTTGCATACCCACTCCATGCCTCTTCTCTTTAATTTAGATTCTTGTAAGCTTACCCCAACAGCCACATATCTGCCCAGCCAGAGTCTATCTGCTCCCAAGAATAGCAACAGTGCTGTATTTTGGATGGGCCTAGGCCCACCTGTGGCTATACCACTAACCCATTGAGGCTCCAAAAGTTAGGTGAACTGTAAAAAAAAAAAAAAAAATCGAGCAGCCTTAGGTATCCTAATTTTTAGGTAAACCGTATTTATGCCAGGGGTTTCCTGTCCAAAATGCCTGCACCTAAGTCAAAAGCAGGCACCTAACTCAAAAACATGCCTACGATCTTCCCCAACTTTGCCCACTTTTAAGTACACACTTTGAACTAACTTTTTATAGAATCACACTTTTTGAGTTAGGCACCTAACTTTCAAGTATCAGCTCCAAAGTTCATAGAATTCCTATAAGCGTGAGAGCTGTTACTGCCTTGGCCAGCGCTAAAAACCGTGCTACGGTTTTATAAAAGTGGGTAATAAGTTAGGCACGCTGATGTAGGCACCTAGTTTTGGATGGTCTTTATAGAATTTGGGGGTGGCTGCTCAATACACACCCCCTTTCAAAATAAAAGTATCAGGGATTAGAGAAAGACACAAGGACAAAGTTTATCCCCATCGCCATTAGCTTTGTCCCTGTCCCGCCCCTGCAAACTCTGTCTAATCCCATCTGCAGAAGCCTTGAAGTTATGATTTTATATTGAAATCATATTAATCTACTATAATAAAATGCTAAATGCGCATGCACACTCTTACTGCCGTGTTCCTTAATCCCTGATCTGTCGGTCTGTGGCCGGCAGGAGTGCGCATGCGCGCTTACAACGGATCTCTCTCTCTCTCTCCCTAAGGTGATGTGCGGGCTTGCTGGCTCCGAATGCCTTACACTTGAAGGACAAAGTTTATTTTTAAGTTCAAAGCCGCAGCGGTGGCTCCTCTCTCAAGCCGCACCTGCGGCGGAGAAGGCTTCCGATGCAGGCGGGGATCGAGAGAGGAACCGCGGCGGCAACTTTGAGCTAAAAAATAAACTTCGCAAAACAACTAAGAGAGCCGTTCTGAAAGCGCTGCGGATGGGGAAGAGAGGGGCTCCGTACAAAGGCCTTGAATACGCTCCAACCCCGAGGGGGCTGAGGATTGAGGTGCCAGTGTGCAGGCTAGCGTGGGGAGCAGAAGCGAAGGAGAGGGGAAGGCTGCGGCCAGCGAGGACGTTCCGACCGCTGCTGCTGCTTCCAACAGCAAAGAGTGGCAGAGTTCAGGGCAGGCCCTGAATTTCAAGTCACAACCCCCAGGGTGAACTGCCCAGAAAAAGTGGTGCATACCCGGTCCAGAAGCAAAGCGCAGCTCAGCACATTCCCCGAACCGCCAATACCGTCAAGGAAAGCATTCCCAACAGCAGCGGCGGAAGGTGAGCAGGGGCGGGGCACACAGCAGGGGCCGTCCACACTATAGCCAGGCAATAGGGATTTCTATCGCTTTCTAAGGACAGGAAGGGTTTTTTTAGCACGTTTCTGAACGAGTATAGCTATATACATTTCAAAGCATCTGTTACAGGGGGGAGGTAACAGGAAGGGAGGCCTTCTGTTGGACAGGGAGAGCAGGGAAGAGGTGCTGCTAGATGGGGGAGGGGGGATTAAAAGTAAGGGAGAAGGCCTACTGCTGGACAGGGGGAGCAGGGAAGAGGTGCTGCTGGACAGGGGGAGCAGGGAAGAGGTGCTGCTGGACAGGGGGGAGGTAACAGGAAGGGAGGCTTACTGCTGGACAGGGGGAGCAGGGAAGAGGTGCTTCTGGACAGGGGGAGGGAAAACGAAGGGAGAAGGGCTGCTGCTGGACAGGGAGAGCAGGCAAGGGGTGGTGGCGGACATCCGAGGAAAGAGAGAGACAGAAAGAAAGAAAGAAAGAAAAAAAGACAAACAGCGGCCAAGGAGAGAGAGAGAGAAAAAAGGCAGACACACATCTGTTCTAGTACCCGTTAATGTAACGGGCTTAAAGACTAGTAAAGTATAAAAAGAACCAATATTCCGTACAACTGTAATTTTATAAATCACTAGCTGATGCCCCAGCATTGCACGGGTATTTAATTATAGCAATAACACTGTAAATGGATTCAAATAAAGATACTTTATAGTGGTGAATGAAATTATTTTTTTACAGCTTTATAAAAAGTACAATATTCAAATTATAATGTGAAATATTTGACAAAATGAATACAATACAACTAACACAAAACTTGATTATAAACAACATTTTTAGTTTCACCTCCAGGAGCAAGAACATATAAATTCTTGGGTGAACCCACCCTTGAGCAAGCAACATAGTTGACCATGGGAAAAACAGGGGGATCTTAAATCCACTCCACAGTATGTAATAGTCTGTCCCTGTGATTTGTTGATTGTGATAGATAATGCAAGTCTCACTGGAATTTGCAAGCTCTTAAACTGAAAAGGAAGATGTGTTGCAAGTTTCGTTCAAATCGGGCAAGCCGTTTTTGCGTTGGCAGCTTTTTACAATTTTTCCATTGACATGAATGGGTGAAATCTGATTTTCTGTTTGTAGCTCCACCCACGTGTGCAGGTGGGCCGCGAGACCCCCAGAACATATCACCCCAGGTAGTGAGGGATCTGCATACCAAGTTTAGTTCAAATTGGGCAAGCCGTTTTTGCGTTGGCAGCTTTTTACATTTTTGCCATTGACATGAATGGGTGAAATCTGATTTTCTGTTTGTAGCTCCGTCCACGTGTGCAGGAGGGCCGCGAGACCCCCAGAACATATCACCCCAGGTAGTGAGGGATCTGCATACCAAGTTTCGTTCAAATCGGGCAAGCCGTTTTTGCGTTGGCAGCTTTTTACATTTTTGCCATTGACATGAATGGGTGAAATCTGATTTTCAGTTTGTAGCTCTGCCCACATGTGCAGGTGGGCCGCGAGACCCCCAGAACATATCACCCCAGGTAGTGAGGGATCTGCATACCAAGTTTCGTTCAAATCGGGCAAGCTGTTTTTGCGTTGGCAGCTTTTTACATTTTTGCCATTGACATGAATGGGTGAAATCTGATTTTCAGTTTGTAGCTCCGCCCATGTGTGCAGGTGGGCCGCGAGACCCCCAGAACATATCACCCCAGGTAGTGAGGGATCTGCATACCATGTTTCGTTCAAATCGGTCAAGCCGTTTTTGCGTGATCGCGGCACATACACACACACATACATACACACATACATACATACCTCCGATTTTATATACGGTATATAAGATAAAATAAAATAAAATAAATAATATAGAACAAAGATCAACAAAACCCCTGTCTCCCCTCCACTATCGAAAAAACTGAACAAGCCAAATTAGTACAGAATGCTACTTAGAAAAATCATGCTAGCAGAATACCTCAGTCACACACACACAAATGTCAAATCCATAATACAACCAAAAATTATAAACATACAATGAATTAAACCAAAATCCCAAGAAGCCACACCTTGCATGTAGTAAACACCAAAGAAATAGAAAGATACATTCCTCCTATATTGTATAAATCAAAGATCACACATGGCAGGAATAGTGTTAGGGAGTACAACTAAGGAAACTGCCCCCTGGTCAGAGAGAGCACTAAGCCAGCTGGAAACTGAAGAAGGCACAGCCTGATAGTGGGTTTTGTGGTTTCCAGTTACACCAGCTCTGGCAGGATATAGATTTCAAAACTGATATATTCTAATCACAAAATAGAAAAAATTATATTTTCTACCTTTTCTTGTCTCGTAATTTTATTCTTCAAATCATGTTGGTCTCAGGCTCTGTTTTCTGTTTTCTTCTGTCTTCTGTTAACTCACTCGCCAGGTTCTCCTGACCATTTGATATTTCTTTTTTCTCCATGCTCACAATCCATCTTCCATCTCTGTGTATGTATTTTCCCCCATGTTTTCCCTTCTCTATGTCTCCTATACTTCCCTTTCTAGTATTTCCTTTGTGCCCATCTCCCTGCATTCAGTATCATCATCATTCTATGTCTCTTTCCCACTCCCCGTCATCACTTCTCTATATCCCTATGCCCCCCTGTCCAGCATCTCCCTTCTGTGTTCCTATTTTCCCCATGTCTAGTCATCTTCCCTATGCTCATATACCACCCCCATGCAGCATTCCCTATGCTCCCATTCATGCCCACCATTACCCCTCTTTTCATATATCTCCCAGTGTCTATCTTCTTCCTTCTCTTATTCCCTTACACCATGTGTCTCTCACCCTTTCTCTTTCCTCCCTCTACTATGTTCAATATTTCACTACCTCTTTCTTCATCCCCTTGGTTCAGCATCTTTCCCTTCCTCTCTGCAGATTCAGCACCTCTCTCCCTTCCCTCAGCATCCATCCCATGCTTTTAACACTTCTTTACCTTCCCTCAAGCCCCATTCCTATGGGTCCATCACCTCTCTACCTTCCCTCCATCGACCCTGTCATGGGTCCAACAACTCTATTCCTTCCCTCCAGCGCTCAGGCATGGGACTAGCACCTCTCCCTTCCCTCTAGCTGTAGTCCCCCCACCCACGAGGCCAGCATCTCTCTCCCTTCCCTCCAGCACTAGCCCCCAACATGGGTCCATCATTTCTCTCCCTTCACCCTAGTCCCTAGACCAGATCCAGAACCTCTCTCTCCCTTCCTTTCAGCTCCAGCTCTGAAGCCAGCCAGCCCCCCCATGGTTCCAGCAGCCCAAGCAACTCCCCTCTTTGTGCATATAGCAGCCCCAGCAAACTCTCTCCCTGTGGCTAAAATGAAGCAAAAAAAAAAAAAAAACCCCAACCCTGTGACTCCCATGCCCACAGATCGGTCCCTCTATGCTTCCCTCCCTACATCCCCTACCAGTCCGTGCCCTTTAGGAGCTTCAGCGATGGAAGAAAAAAAATTTTACAGACTTGCTCTGGGACCTTTCATTGTCTGAATTCCTTCTTCCAAGGAGGAGTGTGTGGCGCAGTGGTTGGATCTACAGCCTCAGCACCCTGGGGTTGTGGGTTCAAACCCCGCACTGCTCCTTGTGACCCTGGGCAAGTCACTTAATCCTCCATAGCCCCAGGTACGTTAGATAGATTGTGAGCCCACCGGGACAGAGAGGGAAAAATGCTTGAGTACCTGATTGTAGAAACCGCTTAGATAATCTTGATAGGCGGTATATAAAATCCTAATAAACTTGAACTTCCAGTTTTTGTGAAACTGTAAATTAATTTGGAAGGAGAGACTCGGCCGAAGGAAGGCCCTGGATCAGCCTGTGAAGTTTTTTCTTCTGTGGCTAAAGCTTCTAAGGTACTGAAGTGTGTGGGGCAGGAGAGGAGGTGGGAAGGGAGGCATAAAAGGGCCGACCCACAGCAGCTACATTTTTGTACGGCGGGAGCAAGGATTTGTACCTTCCCTGCACAGCAGTAAAAAGCTTTGCTCCTGCACCAGCAGTAAACTTGCTGGGTTTTCCCCCATTCTTGCAGATTTACCATAGGTCCCCATCCCCTTCTCTATCAGGGGCATCTAAATACCAGGCTTTCCACAACTGTGCATGTTTGCTATGCATAAGCTTCTAAAATAAGAGCATTTGTGTTTTATCCAAGGTTAACCACATCCTGTTTTATTGTTTAATTTATGTATGAATTGTTTATTTATATAAAATTATCTTTTTCTTTTTTTTTTTTTTCTTTTACTCCTTTTTCTTGCTGTATGTTTTAGTAATACATTACCTCATTTGACTCTTTTGGTTCCTGACTTACATCACATCTATTCTCATTTGGAGCTTTTATCTATTTTCCATCAATTTTCTGGATGAAATGATGAGAAAATTTATCAGCATCAATTGTTAACATACTTTCAACCACTTCATGAGAAAATCTACTTTGTGGTTTCCTCACAAAATTAAAAAAGATCTTTGGAGGGTTTGTAGTTTTCTCAATCTAAAATCTAAAGTATTCTTTTTTTCTGCTCTTTTCCCATATTTATCTATCCAACCCAAGAAAAGTTGAAAAGAATTATATAAAAGGTATTGAGAATGTCAGTCTGCCTCTCTGGGGACAAAATAATGCTATAAAAATTTAATAGAATGGGATAAAACTTAGCATGAGGGGAAAAACTAGTAAAAATGGGCTAAATTAGACTGGGGATTGCAAAGAAATAAGTCTCACTGCCCTGCAATAAAATGGCTCAGTTCATTTTTATGGGAGAAGGAGTTCCTGCTTCAGTAGAAAACTTTACAATGGGATGAAACACAACATCTGTGGGGGGGGGGAACCTAATGAAAAGACATATTGAGTTTGAAAAAGTGCCAAATTTGACCAGAGGTTCAAGAAAAATTATTCCCCCTTCAAAATGTGCCTAGGGCGTTTCAATGGGAAAAGGAGTTCTAGCTTCCGTAGCATAGAAAGTTCAACAGAATGAAAAATAAGAGAACAGGGAAAGGCAATTTAAAACTTACAAACTGCCCTTCCAAACTAACCTCCAAAACCCAAAACCTACCTCCCCCAACTGCCTTACCACCCTTTAAATTGAACGATACCCAAAAATTGGCCCTTGCCAACTACCTCATCACTCTGCAAATTGACCAATTCCAAATCGCTACTGACCAACCATCCCGCAAACTACCCCATCTCAAAATCTCACC
The DNA here is from genome assembly GCF_902459505.1 of Geotrypetes seraphini. NCBI lineage: Eukaryota > Metazoa > Chordata > Amphibia > Gymnophiona > Dermophiidae > Geotrypetes > Geotrypetes seraphini. The sequence continues at coordinate 207,479,948 of NC_047086.1, read as the reverse complement.
CTAGTAACTTCTATACCACCCCAAACTGCCTTATTCCCCCCCAACCTACTCTTTGTAACTGCCCCACAGCCAACAACTACCCTGCTTCCTTAGCAACAGCAGCAGATGAATTCAGAGACCAATGGGATAGCCCACATCTATCAGCAGGCGGAGATAGAGAAACTGATTAACAGGTGGTCCTATTGGCTGGCACTCCTCCTGTATCATCAGTATGCTCTATCTCCCAGCAGGGGTCAGATTGCTATTCTATTAGCTCCTGGATTCTGGCTGTGTCTGGAACCTTCTTTTCTCCTGTTGAGTTTTTTCTCTTCAGTGAGCTAACAACTCTATTTCAAGTTTCAAGTTTATTAATTCTTTTGATTAATCGCTTAATCATAGTTCTAAGCGATGAACAATTTAAAATACATTCAAAGGGGAACATTACAAAACAATACAATACAAACTTAAGACAATACAATAGGTTAAAAAATAACTCATCAAATTCATAACATAAGGTAAAATGAAATACAATTTAATATAGGAAAGTAGAATAAAAAAGGAAAGGTACATAAGGGAACAAAAAAATAAAAGCATATTAATAGAATAAAATCGATGACCTGGGTTTTAAGAAATTAAATATCAAAAGCATCTTTAAAAAGAAAAGTTTTTAAATTACTTTTGAATTTTCCCAGGTCCTGCTCCCTTCGTAAATAAAATGGAAGGGCGTTCCAGGTCTGTGGCGCAGTCACTGAAAAAATAAATTGGCGTCTTGTATTTATGATCTTAAGTGAAGGGATAGTTAATAAGTTTTGTTCATTTGATCTTAAAGTTCTCACAGGATTATATGGTATAAGACACTTATATATGAATGCTGGTGTTTTATTGAGAAGGGATTTGAAGGTAAGCAAACAGAGTTTATATGTTATCCTATGGATTACTGGAAGCCAGTGTGCATCTTTTAAAAGGGGGGTAACATGGTCAAACTTTCGAGAATTGGTAATAAGTTTGATGGAAACATTTTGAATTATCTGAAGGCGTTTAATTTCATTTAATGCTATTCCCTTAAAGAGTGCGTTACAGTAATCCTCCTGTTGAGGTTCTCTCTTCAGTGAGACAGGAGTGTCCGGCTGAACGGTGCCGGCTTTAGAGGTTACATCTGGGCCACCCCCAGGTCCCTGCCTCACCCTCCCTCCAGTGATATAGGGTTTGACTTAGTCCCTGTTTTTTTTTCTTCTTTCCCTTATTAAAAAAACCCACAAAAAGGGACGACACAGCATTTCTGCCCTGCTAGTGCTGAGCAACCGGCATTTTCCAGAATCTACCGGCACTCCTAACAAGGTTGAGAGTATATGCTTAATTCTCCTTGTATTTGAACTGCGGGTGCTGTTTTGTGCTGGTGTGAGCTCAGGTGGTTCACTGTTAAGTGGTTCTTCTTTCTGGAACTTTTCTTTTGTTAGCCGCTGTTTTCTTGTGGGGTAAACGTTTAGTTTTCTCCGGAGTCGCTTCGGTGCAGGGCTATACTCGGTAAAGGGAACCGGTGCCTTCCCATGTGGCAGAAGCACAGGCTTCTTTCTTTCCCTGGCAATAGAGCTGCATGGGGCTGTTCCTCCTCAGCGTTGCAAAAGCAGCCAGTGGGGGAGCCATATTTGAGCGGCTTCCGGTGTTGACTTGGGGAACCGCATATTTGCACGGCTCCCAGTGTGGCCGCGGGGAGGTGAGATCAGCTCCGGGTGTGTTCTTTGGTCACTGTCCAGGAGCCGGGTCTTTACTGAGCGCGAACGGCGCACGCTTGTTCTCAAACGCTGTTGAGTCTATGTACCTTTGTTTCATTTCCTCCCCACGGTGTATTTTCAAATATTTAGGCCACGGCTATGTGTCTGTTTCATCGCAGGGCTCCGGGTCTGTTTTGCAGAGCGGTTCTGGGAACCGGCATATTTTGGCGCGAAGCTTCCTGTGCTTGGGTCTCCTAAGCGAGCGGGAATGCCGCTGTATTCGGGGAGCTGGTTTTATATTGCTGACTTTTTCAGCATGTACCTTGGCTTCTCCTTTTCGGGGTCTGGTACATCGGCGATGTTAGGACAGCTTTGACCCTTGTGGCAGTGCTCGAGTTTGGTGTGTGTTTGTGTGTATTCCACTAGCTTCATTTGCAGATAGGCAGCTAGTTTTCTTGGGTCTGTCCTGGTATGTCTCAAGGGACTTAAAGTGGAAGATTCTGCTGTGTGTGGCCGCCGACACTCAGTTTTTCTACGTTGTGGGTGGTCAGTAGGCACAGTGAAGTGCCCGGAGAGTTCCCGTGTTTCTTACACGTGGTTCATTGTCTCTCTCGGGGTCCCTGAAGGGTGGAGGAGCTATGTATGTTGGAGGTTTCATTGATCTTTCTTCTTATGTACAGCGCTGCGTGTGTCTGGTAGCTCTATAGAACTCCTTCTTCAACATATTTTGTCTGGATTCCATGTGAGGGGACTCTCTTGGGGCTAGTTGGCACTTCCCTTCTTCCTGGGGGTTCGGGTGTCTCCGAGGTCTGCTGGTTGTTAAGGCTTATCGCATGGAGGTCGCTATCTACTCCTGGCGCGTGCTAGGCAGCCCCCCAATCTAGCAGCAAGGTCTAGGAGGCTGATGATGACTAGGGGCAAATTTCCTCTTCTTCCACATGCTTAGAGTGTCTTACGCTATATGCCTGTTGACAACGTCCCTGATTCTTCTCATGGCACATGCTGGATGGAACCCCGACCAGACAGGGCTGTTCAGCTCCTTCTTACCAGGGGCCAGTTACCTATTCTATACACCTGTGGAGGAGCATGCGCTATATGGCTGTTAGCCTCATCCCGGAAGCTCTCATTAGCAATGTGAGCTTTGTCTATACCTGTTACTGTTAGGCTGCTGTTGTTTTCCACGTGGCGGTAGATGCAGCATCTTGATTGCGTCTCGTGAGTATTCACTCTAAAGGCCATGCATATTTTGCTCACGTTACATGGAGTTGTTACTGTGTTCATGATGCCAATATACTCCTCTTTGCATTTCATCAAACTTGATTTTTCCTTGGAGAGTTTCTTTCTTCTTACAGATCCTACAGTTCTCATCTGGTTGTTCCCTGACCTTCTGCACTGCATTCTGAGGGGATCTTGACTTCTTCCAGTGTTTCTTCAGACTTTCTCAAGAGGGGGAAGACGCTATAATGTTAGGTCAGGGGGCTGTGGACATTTTTTTTTTTTTCGGGATGCTTGCAACTTTGCATCCTCCTCAGGTTTCCGGTTCGTTTTTGGAGGCTCTATGTTTTGTGTTTCACTATGTGTTACATTTTCCCTATGGACTCCAACTCAGAATTAGGTTGGCTTGCCTCTCTTGGCGCAGCGCTTTTGGTTTTGGCACATGACATTTCGCCTCCCCAAGGCTTTCCAAACCTCTTAGCAAGATGAGCAGTGGTACTGCTGTGGCACTGCCAGGCGATTCACCTACTTCCTCCTGGACGGACTGCTTGATTCAGACGTCTTTCAGTCGGGCCCTTTGACTGTCACGAAACGGGTGGTTTCTGTTCCTCAGTTCTTTGGCTGTGAATTGTCGATTTTACGCAGCGCTCTTTTCTCCTGTAATATTTATGGATTATCAGGGAGTTGTTTTTATTTATATAGGAGGGAAATGTGTTCCTTCCCATGGACTAGGGTGATGGGTCCCAGTCTCAGGTTTGCATTCTTCTTCGGTCTCCATGACAAAGAGTATGGGATTCTGTACAGGTTCTGGGATCCATGTTACTGACTCCTCTGGGAACTTCGGCTTGCTTTCCCGTTATACCACTCCAGCAGTCACTTTTATTCTGGTGGTTCCTGGTATCTCGGGGCTCCCGTTATTTGGTATGCTTCTCAAGCATTGCTCAGTGTGATTTGGTGGCTCAGCGTGATTTTTCTTTTCATGTGCCTGCCTCGGTCTTTGCTGGACTGGCTCCTGGTCACCTAACATCCTGAGCTGGCGGTTTTGGGGGGGGCTCAGTGCCTGCCATCCTCAGATCCACGAGGCTGGTCTTGAGAGGCGACTCAGTACTTGTTCAGTCTTCTGCTCTGGAGCATGGTCAGGCTGCCTTTCTGGAGCTTCAGACCCGGTATTCCGCTGAAGCTCTTTTCAGTCAGTATTATGATGGTGGTATTTCTCTGCAGCCTGGGCTGTAGGTGATATACTCAATTGGCAGGTAACATCATGGTTCTACTTCCATGGGTGGACCCTCATCTGACTCTTCGGTTGGCAGCTCATTTTCTGGGTCAGGAAATGGGTTTCGATAGACTTCTCTCCATGTAATCTGAGCATGGCTCATTTATTGCATGGTGACGGTGTACTGCGCTGTGTACGCTCTAGCAAGTGTGAAGGTTAGTAATAGTGAAATCTTCTATATTGTGGATATTGTGAGTTTTAACTCAGGCGTTCCGGCTCTTTGTATGGAAGTGAGATCTCCTGGAACTAGACCTCATGGCCTCTTCTCAAAATTTTATGCTTCCTAGTTTCTTCGGCGGACACAGGGAGTGGGAGTCGAGGGGGTAGCAGCGTGGCTTCTTTCTCGCCTCTGGTTTCTCTTTTTTTCAGGGTTTCCCATGGCTACTGATGACTTGGTTTGGCCATATCATGCTCGCTTTCAGGGCGCAGTATTTGTAGACTCTCTGGATTGGCTGCGCCATTTATGCTAGGCGGATCTGATGAGTCTGTCGACCGCTGACCTGTTGAGTTTCCTGGTGTCTCCGGATTGCTTACCTAGAGTCCGATCAACATGCTTATTTGTACTACTTTGGTATTACGACCTCGCTTTTGAAAAGTCTTGACTGACGTGTAAGGGTTATGCGCTACAGGTTGTTTCTTCTCTTATTCTGGTGATACAGGCGTATTCAACTGTGGCTTCTGCTTCCTTGTGGAGGTTTTTCCTTTCTTGGGTACTTCTCTATAGTTGCACCCTTCCTGGGTTCCTTTTTGGCACAAGTGTATTGACAAGGGCTTGGTGCTCATTTCCCTTCAGCTTCAAGGGCCATTCTTAGCTTGTTACCAGGGCTTGGTATCTTGCTCTTTGCTTACTTCTCAGCTTCATGTAGTTCGGTTCCTAAACGGAGTACGGTATATTCGTACACCTCTTAGTAAGCCCTGCTCAGAGTGAATCTTAAGGTACTTTTCGCAGTTTATCAAAGGCTTCATTTCATCCTTGTCTTTTGAGACGCAAAGAGGCTGTGCCATTGCACACGGGGTTTCTTGTGGCCATGGCTTCAGCTCGGCGGTTCTCCGAGTTGCAGGCCTTGTTTCAGCGGGGATCCCTATTTCTGATTTACAATTTCTGGAGCGTCAGTTCGGATGGTACCTCAATTTCTTTCTTAGGAGGTGTCGTCCTTTCTTTTATGGCATTCTCACTTTCCTTCCTTCTTCCTGGGAGGAGAAATGGGGGGGCCGTGCTTTTCCCTGCATTTTTTGAAAGTGCTTCGCGTTCTCCGCGGGCTGTGGGGTTCTAACAACTTTTCGTTGTTTAGATTGTCTTTTTTGTATTCTTCACAGCATCCAAAGCCTCCATCGCTCGATGGGTCCAGGAGGACATTATTTATGCTTGCTTGATGGCAGGGTAGCGGTTGGCGAAAGATCTTCATGCCATTTCCGCCTGAGCGCTGGTTACTTCTTGGACTCGGTCCAGAGGTTGTTTTTTTCCTTGGAGGAGTTTGGTCTCAGGGCTACTTGGTCTTCCGAGAGTGCTTTATCTTAGTTTTACCGGTTGGATGTGGGGGCACGTGCGGTGGTTGCGTTTCGTGCTTCGGTTGTTGCGGAGGCAGCATTTGCTTCCCACCCAAATTGAGGATTGCTTTGCTACATCCCATTGGTCTCTGGATTCATCTGCTGCTGTTGCTAAGGAAGGAAAAATTATGTTCTTACCTTTTAATTTTCTTTCCTTTAGACGCAGCAGATGAATCCAGAGCCCCACCTTTTCTGGATATTGTCTGTCGTTTTTTTCTTTTGCAGCCTTCCGAGTTTATTATTGTTGATGGTTGTATTTTGTATTATTGCCTTTTGTGATTTGTTATGGGAAAGAAGTTTTTTAGATGTTATGCCTATTGATGGTTACAGATGCTTGGGCAAGGAGCTATACTGATGATACAGGAGGAGTGCCAGCCAATAGGACCACCTGTTAATCAGTTTCTCTATCTCCGCCTGCTGGTAAATGTGGGCTATCCCATTGGTCTCTGGATTCATCTGCTGCATCTAAAGGAAAGAAAATTAACAGGTAAGAACATAATTTTTCCATACTGCTCTCATACCTCAAAAATATCCTTTGCAACTGACACCGCCAGCCCACCCCCAGAAGCAGTCCCTCACAACTACCCCTACATTCTGTGGGCAGGGCCAGATTAAGCCTTGGAAATGATGTTGCACATACTTTGTGTAAAGGAAAAAGCTAAAGCAAAAACTGAAACAAAAAATATATAGGGTTACCAGATTTCCAATAAAAAAAAATAGGATACCTGTTCCCACCCTATTCCACCTAAATCTCTGCCCCATTCTGCCCCCAGCCCCACACAAACATCCCCGAGCTCGGGACTGTGTCCGCTCATGTGTGGATGTCAACACGATTAGGTCACAGGCATGCACATGATGTCATTGCATTGACAACCACGCATGCACAGACGCCCTCCAGAAGCGGCCCTGAGGTTGGGGACTTTCAAAACCTCAGGTTTTAGAAATCCCTCCAGGCACCCGGACGGTCCTCTAAAAAGAGGACATGTTAGGATTTTCCTGGACGTCTGGTAACCCTAAAAATATATATCCCCTATAAGCCAATCCAAAAATCAAATGCTAACTTAAATATAAATAGTTATGCAAGTATACAACAGTTATAAGAGAGTTCAGTATTATGTTAAATGGTTTCTCCCTTAATGGTATCTCAAATAAAGTACCTCACATAGGTACCTAATGAGTCCACTCCATACATCCTTGCTAGATGTCTGTGCAGAGGTGAGTGAGATTTTGATAGTATTTTATCCACATTTAAAGTTTATTCTATACCTGCGTAGTCACAGTGGATGGGTAGTGGTATGCTTTATGGCAGTGGTGCCCACACTTTTTGGGCTTGCGAGCTACTTTTAAAATGACCAAGTCAAAATGATCTACCAACAATAAAAATGCTAAACATATATATATATATATATATATATATATATATATATATATATACACACCGAGTGTACTTTGTATTTATGTTCAAATATTTTTTTATTATACAGTCCCCCTCCCCCGAAGGCCTGACCCCCCCTGAAGGTCTGCACATTCCCCCTCAAAGGTTGACTCCCCCCCTGAAGGCCTGCACTACCCCTTGAAGGACTGCAACCCCCCCCCCCCCGAAGGCCTACCCTCCCCACATCCATTTACCTAATTCCAGCAGGGAGCAGTCTGCAGAGAGGATCGCTGGTACTTTAGCTATCCTTGCAGGTTGCCATAGGCCTCAGGAGCTGTCTTCCCTCTGCCCCAAGCCTGTCTCTGACTTAGAGGAGGGGCAGGACCACGGCAGAGGGAAGACAGCTCCTGAGGCCTATGGCAACCTGTAAGAATTGCTAAAGTATCACCTGCCACCGGCCGTCTCCCATTCGTCCCCTTTGGAGATCCCCATAGGAATAAGGAAGTTAAATTAATAGAATACTTAGGCACAGAAAAACAAAGAAATATTTCCAAGAACTGCCTGTCACAATGCTCATTAGTGGAACTGAATAAAAGACAAGTACAATGGATTTAGAAGGGGGACGATCCGCCCGGGTGCACGGCTTGGAGGGGTGCACAGCCGGCCAGGTCCGGGTCATCCTGCCTTTCTTTTCCCCCGGTCCGCGCTCGGGGCTTGCGCCTGCCTGGTCCCGCGCCGACGCTCGAATGGTGCCGTCAACTCCCGTGAGTCTCGCGATAACCAACAGCACCATTTGGGCGGCGGGTGCGAGCCCCATGCGCAGACCGGTGGAAAGGAAGGTCAGGAGGACCCGGACGGCTGTGCATCCCTCCAAACCGTGCATCCGGGGCGGGGGCGGACCGCCCCACCTCGGTACGCCACTGATTGGGAGGACGATTTGGGGGTTTTTTAAATTGTATATCGGGCAGCATTAGGCCTCGCTCTTACCTCAATCATTACAGGCGCTTCTATTTCTTGTGATGCGCTGAGCTCCGTCCCCCACCGACCTTCACCCCGCCCTTCCAGCACTCTGATTGGCCAGCGTTCTTTAAGAGGCGGGCCAGTCAGGAGGGGAAAAAAAGAGAAGGGAAGAAGGGAACCTGCTGTGCGATCGACTGGGGTCGCCTGAGTGATCGACGCGTTGGGCACCCCTGCTTTATGGTATACTGTTCTGACATGCGAAAGGAAGGTTTGGTCTCCAAAAACTGGTCACAAATGTATTACAATTAGTCCAATAAAGAGATATTACCTTATTTCTATTTTCATTATTTATTAATGTTTATTAACACAGATATCACATTACTTTATTCTAAACTAAAAATAAATTATTTTTTAATCTTTGTTTGCCCATTTACTTTTTCTATTCATCTCTAGTTTCTGCTTTCCTTGTCTTCCTCTTAACTTTTGCTGAGATTTCCTGTGAATTTATCATTTTTATCTTTTTTCTTCTCCTTTTTCACTCAGCTTTCTTCAATTTATTTTTCTGTCTCTGTCCCAATTCTTTCCTACTATAGTTTGCAATTTACTTTAAAAAAAATTTTTTTTATTTTTTTTTTACTATGTCTACATCATTCTCTCACTTTTTCTTATTTCCCAGTCTCTCATTAACTCTATCCTCGAGTACCTGATTGTAAAAAAACGCTTAGACAACCTTGATAGGCGGTATATAAAAACCTAATAAACTTGAAACTTATCCTCTTTCTTCCCTCCATCCTGCATTTAACTATCTCCCACTTCTAGCCAGCGTCTGCCCCTCCTCTCTCTCTTCCCCTTCCTCTTTCTCCCCTTCCACCCAGCATCTGCCCCCTCTCTTTCTCTCCCTTCTACCCAGTGTCTGCCTCTTCTATCCCCCCTTCCATTGTGTCTGCCACCTCTACCCCTCCTCCACATTCAGCATCTGCCCTCTTTCCCCTTCCATTCAATGTTTGTCTCCTCTCTTCAACTCCTCACATCCAGCATCTGCCTCCTGTCTTCCCCCTTCCATCCAGCATGTCCCCTTTCACCCCACCCTATACAGCATCTACTCCTTTTTTTCTTTTTAAGTTTCTTGGCCCTTGATTACTGGATTCTCTTTATGATTTATATTATTAGCTAAACTTTTGTAAACCGCATAGAACTTTTCGGTATTTACAGTCTACAAATGGATTTTTATGTTACACCACAATTTTTAACAAAAAAAGTAAAACCAAAGCGGTTTACAGCAATAAAAATCAAAGAAAACAGACAAGATATGAAACCAAGACAAGGGAACAAACTGAACACGAATAGGCTGACAGAGGAAGGAAAGGTTTACAATGCTTTAGGAAAGAACATAAAGGAAAACAACAAAAGGTAAAAGGTTAGATAAAATTCAATTTAAAAAAAAGTATACGTGTTAACCAAAGAAAAAATTATCCTATGAGGAGGTCATGTCGAATTTGAAATAATAGGCTTTTAATAGAGACTTAAAAGGTTTTAAGAAATTTTTCTGGCCTTTAGTGGTTGTGAATTCCATAGTGTAAGTGCCATAACCAAAAAACTAGAATCCCAGTTAATATCCAAGAACATCTGTCTGAAAGATGGTATAGACAGCAGATGTTGGTTAGAAAAGTGAAGATCCCTTTTTGGTGAATAAGGAATCAGATAATTAGACAAAAGTGAGGGGAGCCCAAAAGACTGGATCTGGAAGGTAAGAACATTATATTTGAATGGTATTCTGTAAACGATCAGGAGCATATGTTCGGATTTGAGTAAAGGAGTAATGTCATATTTTAAATGACAATAAAGAAGAATGAGTGCGGTATTTTGTACAAGCTGAAGATGGCAGAGTTGGTACTGGGGTAGTCCAATCAATAGAGAATTACAGTACTCCAACATAGAAATAGCCAAGGAGTATAAGAGGATCTGAAGTGAGTTACAATTGAGGAGCAGCAGAACAGAATGGACCTGACGAAGTTTTAACAATGACAAAGAAACAACACTAGAGATGTGAGAGTGAAATGAGTGCGAAGTATCTAAAGTTACATCAAGAATCTTAATGGATGAGGAATACAACAGAGGGGTACCTTTCAAGGTAAAACAGGGAAGGTTAGATATGCTTTTAATGGAAGAAAAAATCATGGTAGATGTTTTCTGAGAATTTATTTTTAAAATATTTGAGGTTAACCAGTCAACAACTTTGTCTAGTTTTTAAGAGATTAAAGAATAGTTATTGGAGTAGTTGGACTTAAAAGGATAGAGTAATTGAATGTCATCAGCATAAATGAAAAATGCGAAACCAAGGGACTGGAGCAGTAATGTTAAAGGGGCAAGGAAAATATTGAAAAGTATAGGCTCAAGAACAGAACCCTAGGGAACACCCAACTGAAGCAGCCGTGAAGCTGCCCTAGAGGAAAGGAGAGACAGGGGAGATATGATTCAGACGTTCAAATACTTGAAGGGTATTAACATAGAACAAAATCTTTTCCAGAGAAAGGAAAATGGTAAAACCAGAGGACATAATTTGAGGTTGAGGGGTGGTAGATTCAGGGGCAATGTTAGGAAATTCTACTTTACGGAGAGGGTAGTGGATGCCTGGAATGCGCTCCCGAGAGAGGTGGTGGAGAGTAAAACTGTGACTGAGTTCAAAGAAGCATGGGATGAACACAGAAGATTTAGAATCAGAAAATAATATTAAATATTGAACTAAGGCCAGTACTGGGCAGACTTGCAGGTCTGTGTCTATATATGGCCGTTTGGTGGAGGATGGGCTGGGGAGGGCTTCAATGGCTGGGAGGGTGTAGATGGGCTGGAGTAAGTCTTAACAGAGATTTCGGCAGTTGGAACCCAAGCACAGTACCGGGTAAAGTTTTGGATTCTTGCCCAGAAATAACTAAGAAGAAAAAATAAAAAAAAATTTAAATTAAATCAGTTTGGGCAGACTGGATGGACCATTCGGGTCTTTATCTGCTGTCATCTACCATGTTACTATGGTACTATGAACTAGAGAAAGAGCCTGAATAGGAGACAGTAAGTCTGATAAGTCAGATAGGAGTAGAACCATTGTAAAGCTTTATTGGTCAGGAACAAACAAACCAAAACTGCAGATATGTACAACGATGTAGGCGAATTTTATTGTGACAAGCAAACTATATATTAAAACCTTTTTACCAAACGTTTGAGTCAGAAGGTTCAGTGACGTCACAGGAATTTGAGATAGACCTTACAGGGCGTGGTTGCTGCAATGGGCGTGGTTGCTGCACTAATTTCTCAGGGCAGGGTTTGTTACTAGGCAACAAGTCATCTGCAGTAGAATCAGAACACTCCTGCGAATTCCTGTACCCACCTTCCCCACTAGAGCTATAAAAAGAACGAAAGACGGTCCTTGGAGCTGGCGTAGGAAAATGAAGAGGCGACATAGGAAGAAAGGGAGCTGGAATATCCCTCTCACTACAAAAAGTAGCAACCTTGTCTTGTAAAACTTTCACATCAGAAGCTAACGCAGTTCTCTGGAAAGATATATCTTGAACATTCTGGCGCAGAGCCAAATTATCGGCATCTGCCTGACATAACGAGTTAGTTAACTTTGTGACCTGTAACTCGCTTTCGGAAAGTCGTTTCTGAGACTCAACAAAGTCCGCTTGTAAGGCACATAATTGTCTGTCAGCACGGGCTGCCTTATCATTAGACAGACGTTCGGTAGCGTCTAACTTTTCACCCAAACAAACATAAGCAGAAGTTACGTCTGCAAGTTCCATCTGCAATTTGGAAACAAGCTCGGCACTCTTATCATGATCTTTATGACAAGTAGATAAAGAAAGCTGTAAATCTGCCTTCTGAGCCCGGACAGTATTAAGTTGAGTCACTAAAGAGGTACACTTCGCACAAGAAATATTCACTGTACTTTTTTTCTGACTTTCAAGTTCAGCATTCAACTCAGAACATTGATGTCGTAACTCAGACATCACCTGATCAAAGTCGGAATGTTGATCTTCACAATTAGAAACTAACAGTTCAAGGGAATCATTACGAGTCCGTTCTGCTTGCAAAGAATTTTTACAATCCTCTAATTGCTCATATAAATCACTCTGAAGCTGACGTTGGTGAGATAAACCAGAAGAGATAGAAGTTTTAAAAGCCAACAACGCACAGATAAGCTCTGAATAATTTTCTCCTGTAGGTTTAGTACGAGCATGTAGGAGACGCTGCAATACTGAACAGTACGCCTGATTAGAGTCCTCTATATCTGCATGTAATAAACGTACCAGGTCAGAAAAATACACATCAGAATCTGTCTGTTTTAAAACTTGCACAGCTAATTTCTGAAAAACATCCTTTTCAAGAGCATGCCACGAAATCTGAGTTTCAGTGTCAACAGACATGGCTACGGTCGCAAATTAGAAACCTAGATATCCCGGCAAACGAGCCCCCAAAATCTTTAGAAGGATTTATGGTTCACTTAGCAGTATTATAAACACGTTACGTTTCTGTTAAGTGGTCTAGAGAAAACCATAACCTTTTATTCAAGTTCAAATATCATGGTCTAATTATACGACACAAACCCAGGCTAATGAGAAATATCTTTATTATGAAAATAGAAAAATATAATTCACAAGCCAGTTGCAGAATCTAAATATTGTTCAAAATATCTAATTACGCAAATGAAACTCAGTACATGATTATCACAATCTAATGGTTAGACAACTAAGTAAAACTTCTTGTTAAACACACACACTATTCCTTATAATAATAATCCCTGATTAGCAAATGATTATATTATCACCCAGGTAACTTTTCAACCCTTTACCTTTATCAATGATTCCTATCTAATTCCCAAGCTAATAAAAGTAATTTCCGTATGCTCACCCTTAATTAGCCTCTCCGGCACAATTAGGTGGAAGAGAAAATTTTCTTGTCAGCTGGAAGACGTCAGGTATACCGTTGTAAAAGTTACACGTGTTGAAAATCCTTGATGAGGCTATAAATCATCAGCAATAAGTTCCGTTTATCTGTGCTAAGTTCAGAACAGTTTTTAAATGTCCGAATGTCTATCTCTTAGGCAGAGAATCACACGAGGTAACTTACAGGTCTAATTATTGAAAGAAAAAGTTTACAATTAGAACATCTGTGAGCAGATCTGAGCTTCCCCGGACCTTATCACAGACTAACTAATTATTAATTAATTAGCACCTTTCTTTTCTTGAATCTCATCAGATGACTTCCTCGGACCAATCCAGAAACAGAACTTGATGAATAGCCTTTCTGTATAAAGTATCATATATGCTGGAAGACCCAGGGCTGTTAGACAGATAAGAACAGAATAATTTCTTCAAGATTCACACTGTCCCATTATTAAAGCACAGATGAATGCCCTTGAATAGCAACATTCGGGTACATCCCCATAATGCATCACTCTTCTTACTTCTTGCAAAATTCATGCTGGAAAGTTGCTTGCAGAGAGAGATTCTTGAAACAATGGTTCAGGCTTGATGACATCATAGAGGCCTAACCTCAGGTGTGAATACGGAAATATCCCTACAGTCCCCCCTTTTGGAGGAGAAATAACTTCAATGGAGTCTATTTCACCTTCAACCTAACTAAGTAGGAAAGGATCGACAAGACCCAAGGTGATATAAAAATGCATAAACATAAGCAATACCATATAAATCAGCAATAAATCAAAGATATCAATAATCAATGGATAATAATCATAAAGGCAAGGGCAAAATATGTGAACCCAGCCAAATAAATGAATAAAATCACTGAATAATGGCAATATATGATAAAATCAAAAATCATAACTACTTAGCAAGGCACAAAAAAAAAAAAAAAAAAAAAAAAAAAAGCAAAAGCAAACGTTTCCAGACTAGCAAGTTCAACGGCTCCCCCTTCTGCTTCTATTCCTTTCTCTCCTCTCTTCTACCTTCCAAAGTATTTAGATCAATGCTGTCTTGTTAAAATGTTTATTTTATTTTTATTTTTCCTCTAACTCTACTTTTCACTTCTCTATTACCCTCCAGGTACTTTAGTTAGATTGTGAGCCTTCGGGACAGTAAGGGAATTTTTCAAGTACCTTTCTTATTTCTAATCTTAATGTATATTTTCTGTAAACCGCTTAGAACCTAACGGATGTAGCGGTATATAAGAAATAAATTACATTACATTACATTACATTACAAAATAAGAAAAAGAAACTGCACAGCTGCACTGTTCCTCCTCGCAGCTGCTGCCTCTGCCCCATAACTAGAAGTAACATCAGAGGTGAGCAGAACCATCAGCCGTGAGAAGGAACAAATGCAGCCCTGTGGCTCGTTTTTCTGTGTTCAGCAGCGGCAGGGGCAGCGGCACAACAGTGTATTTTTGGGGATGCCATGGCACCCGTGGCTCCCCCCTGTTCCAACACCTATGGGGCAGAAGAGAAATGAACCTCATCCAAAAAAATGCCCTGATACATTTTTATGGGAGAAGCAGTTTCAATAGCTGCTATATACATAACTGATGCCCTGTAAATTGTGATTAAGGAATTGTACCTTTCAAATAGCCTTTCCCTATCATCTTCTCTCATGATCACAGATACGCAGAAGGTGACACACCTGCACCAACATACCTGCATAGACACATACACAAACATGTACTTGTGCACGTTTGCCTCTCCCCCAACACACACATACCTGTATACAGGCAGTCCCCAAGTTAAAAACAAGTTATGCTTTTAAAGCTGTTATTATGTCGGATTTGTATGCACTGTATTTTTCGCTCCATAAGAGGCACTTTTTTTCCACCCAGAAGTGGGTGGAAATCTTGGTGCGTCTTATGAAACGAAGATACAAAACTTGTACCCCCGCACAGTTGCACAACCCCCCTCCCCCCGCCCGCAGCCACACTACCTTTCTGAACACCACCCGCCGCCGCCGCTGCAGGACCACCTTCTTAAAACAAACACCCCACCCGCCACCGCTGTCCCTTTTTCAAGCAGTCTAATGGTCCTGTACCTTTTTAATCATACCCCTCCTGTACCTTTTTTTTAACCCAATACCTATTTAAATTCTTACTTCCCTCCCTCGATGGCTCCATATTATTTTCGGACAGTAGGCGCATGAATCAGGAGCGCGGAGGTCAGGACCGAGCTTTCCACACTTCCACTTGGGCCCGTGCCGCTTTCTGAATGGCTGACGGCACATGGAGGATATGGGGAGATTATTTAAGGTAATGGGGTACATGGAGGGTATGATTTAAGGTACTGGGGGGTACGTGGGGGGTATGGGGCCTGCCGGCCTTGTGCCTGCTTACCCTGTGCCCTGTCCCGGCCTACCACTAGACTACCAGAGGGGGGACAGGGTACAAAGCCTGGCAGGGAAGGGGGACAGGGTGCAGAGCCTGGCAAGGAGCGTAGGGTTGGGTGCAGAGCCTGGCAGGGAGAATTTGGTTCAGAATGGTTTTTTTCTTGTTTTCCTCCTCTAAATCTAGGGTGCATCTTATGGTCAGGTGCGTCTTATGGAGCGAAAAATGCAGTAACTCAGAACTTGTAGATTTTAAGAAACTTGCTGTTTACCTCTGTTCCCAGCTGACAAAAGGGTCAACTATCCCTACCAGTGTTCCCTCTTAGGTACAGCATGCACAACCACACACTGTTCTTAATGTGACCATGCATCATTCCTGAATCTGCTACAGGAGAAGTGTAGGAGTCTATGCCACTGGAAATTCTGCTCAGTGAAATCAAATGAAGCCGCAAATGCATTCTTAAGCCTGAGTCATACTTAAGTCAGGCATCTGTAACTCTGGGACTGCCTGTATATACATGCGGAGGGGTGGAAATAATTCCATGAGCTATTCTCTGGATGCTTTTCCCACTTGTTGCAATTTCTCAATTAACTCCTTTACCTTTTCCTATTGTTCTGCATTATAATATGTCTGCCATTTCTGCTTTTGTGTTTTCTTCAGCCTCCTCAGTTCATTATTGAACTGTGTTTTTCATGGTACAAGCAAATTTAGAATTGGCCCTTTATTTCATCATGAAATCAGTTTTTCTCCCAGATCATCTATTCCACCTGCTTCCTGAGACTTTGGGCTCCTTTTACTAAGGTACGCTAGCGTTTTTAGTGCACGCACAAGATAGCGACTAGCGCTAGCGGCATTTTAGCGCACGCTAAAACTGCTAGCACGCCTTTGTAAAAGGAGCCCTTTATTACCTTAAATTTCTCTTGGGTCTAAACATGTATCTGTTTCTCTCTTGATAGATTTGTATCCCCATGCTCTTGAGCTCAACAATGATGGTCTGACAATATCAGATAATGATTTGATAATTTTTTAGGCATAGACACCCCTTATTGAGTCAGTGCGAATGCTGGTACCTCTTGGATTTCAGGAGTCACATGAATTGTTTTATTCTCTGTCTAGAATGAGTGTTAAATCCCTGTCCTGTTTATTTTTATTAAGAACATAAGAATAGCCTTACTGGGTCAGACCAATGGTCCATTAAGCCCAGTAGCCCGTTCTCACAGTGGCCAATCTAGGTCACTAGTACCTGGCCAAATCCAGGGCAAGCAGTGGCTTCCCCCATGTCTTTCTCAATAAAAGACTATGGACTTTTCCTCCAGGAACTTGTCCATACCTTTCTTAAAACTAGCTACGCTATCCGCTCTTACCACATCCTCTGGCAATGCGTTCCAGAGCTTCACTATTCTCTGAGTGAAAAAAAATTTCCTCCTGTAACTTCATCAAGTGCCCCCTAGTCTTTGTAATTTTTGACTGAGTGAAAAATCATAGAAACATAGAAGATTACGGCAGAAAAGGTCCACGGCCCAACAAGTCTGCCCACTCTAATGACCCACTCCCTAAATTCTTCCCTGAAGTGATCCCATATGCTTATCCCATTTTCTCTTAAAGTCCAGCGTGCTGCTGGCCTGAATTACCTGCAGTGGAAGACTATTCCAATGATCAACCACCCTTTCGGTGAAGAAGTACTTCCTGGTGTCACTATGAAATCTCCCACCCCTGAGTTTCAACGGATGTCCTCTTGTCGCCGTAGGTTCTTTAAGAAAAAAAGATATCCTCTTCTACCTCAATACGGCCCGTGACATATTTGAACGTCTCAATCATGTCTCCCCTCTCTCTACGCTCCTCGAGTGAGTATAGCTGCAACTTACCCAGCCTTTCCTCATACGGGAGATCCTTGAGTCCTGAGACCATCCTGGTGGCCATTCGCTGAACTGACTCCATTCTCTGCACATCTTTTTGATAATGTGGTCTCCAGAATTGTACACAATATTCTAGATGAGGTCTCACCATGGATCTGTACAACGGCATTATAACTTCGGTCTTCCGGCTGACGAAGCTTCTTCGGATACAACCCATCATTTGTCTAGCCTTGGATGAAGCTTTCTCCACTTGATTGGCAGACTTCATGTCTTCACTAATGATTACTCCCAAGTACTGTTCTGCTGTAGTTCTTGCTAAGGTCTCACCATTTAGGGTGTAAGTTCTGCATGGATTTCTGTTGCCAAGGTGCATGACCTTACGCTTTTTGGCATTAAAACTTAGTTTCCAAGTTGAGGACCAATGTTCCAGTAAGAGTAGGTCCTGCATCATGCAGTCGGGCACTGTGCTTTTGCCTACTATGTTGCATAGTTTGGCGTCATCAGCGAATAATGCAATTTTCCCTCGAAGCCCTTAAGCCAGGTTCCTTACGAAGATATTAAATAGGATTGGACCCAAGACCAAACCCTGCGGCACTCCACTGATCACTTCTGATGTTTCGGAGAGAGTACCGTTCACCACCACCCTCTGAAGTCTACCACTGAGCCAATCTTTTACCCATGCAGTTAACGTTTCTCCTAATCCCATCAAACTCATCTTGCTCAATAACCTGCGGTGTGGGACACTATCAAAAGCCTTACTGAAGTCCATGTACACGACGTCCAGGGACTCCCCCATATCCAGCTTTTTCGTTACCCAGTCAAAGAAGCTGATCAGATTGGATTGGCAGGACCTTCCCTTTGTAAATCCATGTTGATGGGGGTCTCGTAGATTCTCGTCATTCAGGATGGTATCGAATTTGTGTTTGATTAGTGTTTCCATAATTTTACACACTATTGATGTTAGACTCACCGGTCTGTAGTTTTCAGCCTCTGTCCTGCATCCCTTTTTGTGGAGTGAAATGATCCATTTGTACCCGTTCTACTCCACTCATGATTTCTTTTATGTAATTTCTTTTTATTGTAAACTGGATGCTGGAAATTTTGGTATAACAAGCCCTAATAAACCATAAAGTATAAAAGTGTAAAAACGCTGTCACTATGAATCATCCTCATAAATTTGTGTTATACAGTAAGATCTTTGTTGGGATAAACCAAACCTGGGTAACCTGAATGAGGCACATGGCTGCCAGGTATTTGACAATTTTTGCTTAATGAAAAGTCATAAATCTCTATTGTTTTTACTGGTATGACTAAAAAGGATATTGGATAATCTGTTCCATGCAATATTAAACTGGTATCAATCCCGCACCACTATTTATTTATTTAGATACCAGCAATCCCTCCTAAATCTGGGGAGTGGGTCAGGTGATGGAGAAAGCTGCTGGGGGAGGAGCAGCTCTGTGAATAGGTTGTGCCTGGAGGCTCCATATGTTCAGCTATAACCCAGATATGGGGACCTCCACTGGGGGTGTCTATGCCACAAGGGGACTGACAGAGAGAGAACTACCATGGAGGGGAGGAGAGGGCTGCCAATGTTTCAATCAGGGCCCTTTACAAGGATACTTCATTTATATGCGTGTAGTTTTCCTCATGTGCAACCTTCTAAATTCACTGCTTCTGTTGTACATGGAAAGACTAACATGTAATCCTGCTTTTATTTTACAAGGGGCCTCTAGGTTTGGCAGGGCCTCTTATAAAATAGTATGGGATTTCTCCACTACTGAGCTGGATATGTTTCCATATTCCATCTAAAATTTGCCTGTATGAGTCATGATCTAAACTACATCTAAATAAAGAAAGAAATACCAATTTTTTTATAATGATGGAGACTTTTAAGAATAGATCCATTTTGCATGGATTAGCTTGCTTCGTATCTTACTAAAAGGATTACACAGACAGGACTAGGTGATTACTGTTCTAATCAGACAGCTCTTGTTCAAATTAACATACAGTCATGTGAAAAAATTAGGACACCCCATAAAATATTCAGTTCTTTCTTAAGAAATGTTCACATATCGATGTCAAATCTTTTTTTTATTTATCTCTGGAAAAGAAAGATGTAATTGCAGGTAAACAAAAATTTTCCTCAATTTACTCATGAAACAAAAGATATCCACAAAAAGGTATATTCTAACTGAGGAGTAAATTAGGACACTCTCACATATCCTCCAACTTAAAGTGGCCCAAATCACACACAGGTGTATCACATCAGGTGCACATGATTAGAACATCGTTACTCAGCATTTTGAAGGAGGTTTGCTCTACTTAACCTCAGACATTTAGTTTGGTGTGCTCATGACTGCTGCAGTGAGAGTGAACATCATGGTGAGATCAAAAGAGCTGTCTGAGGCCTTCAGAAAGAAGACTGTAGCATCTTATAAGTCTGGGCAAGCCTTTCACCCCTCGCGGGCTGCATTGCATGTGGAATACAGCTATGCATCCGACAGCCATCCACCACAAATGAGGCATGAATCCATGACATCTTGCCCTGGGGAGGTACTTTTATGTGATTTTCTTTCAAAAATGAAGCTGGCAAGTATAAAAAATAACTTTAAAATCAAATCTGGAAAAATACAAGATGGCCACTGAGGGCCTGTTTTGCCTAAAAATAGCCTGGGAAAACCACAGAGAACCCTCAAAAATAGCAATTTTAGGGGTGGTGGGGGCATAGGGCATGCAAGGAAACCACATTAAAAAAAACCTTTTTACAGCCTCCCCCAAATCTGATTCAAGCTATTATCTTGTACTCACAGAAACATGTGCTGACAGGAAAACACTGCAGACAGAGCTGAACAGCTTATAGGGAAATCTTCTGCTTCAACTTGCTAGAAAGCTGAACTTTGAATCTTCTGACTGCCCCACTGGCCTGACTTCCATGGATGGTCACCTCCGCCACGCTTGGACACGCTGCACAGCATGCCTGGTGGAAGAACGCAGTCTGGCTCCGATCCCAGGCACACCTCCACAGAGCCACACAGCCTGCACGCGACCCACTAGCGGACGATCCTGGGGTGAGCAAGCATAACAATCCACATTCCTCATAATCAGATGTGCAGGCTGTCCAGGGGGCTTACTGACAAGCAGGGAACCCCTCAGTAGCAGACTTTTCCCAAAGGTCTGCAATCTACTGCAATCAAGAATGGTCCCATAGGGAACCTCCACAGCACAAGGGTGAAAACCGCAAATGCAAAACACTGAAATTACGCAAAAATAAACACGAGCAGAAAAGATAAGCTTCTACAGCTTGGCTTTGTAGGAAGGAAGACTGATGTTTACAGAATCAGTGACAGTCATGAGGGGGAGGGGTTTAAGTCTCTGAAGTTTGAGGCTTCCTACAAAACCCTTGTGGGTGGATGGAAAAACCCACTGGTCCCGGAATAAAGTGGGATTGTACAAGATTTTTATATATGGCCTGTGCCTTTTATAGAATCATGCTAAGTTCCATTCTAGTTGGTACCAATTGGGCGCCATATACATAGAATTTGAGGGTAAGTACCGTATTTTTCGTTCCATAAGATGCACTTTTTTTTTCACCCAAAAGTGGGTGGAAATCTCAGTGTGTCTTATGGAGCGAAGGTACAATTTTGAACCCCGCACCGCCCGCCGCACCATTTTAAACACCTACCTGCCTGCCGTAGCCACACCATTTTAAAACTACCTGCCGCCATACCATTTAAAACACCCAACCACCGCCATCGTCACTGCCACCACCTTAACTGCACCTTTTAAAACAGCTACCCGCCCTCTGCTGCCTCCTCCTCCTCCTTCGTCATTGTAGCTGCAGTCCCTGGTGATCCAGCGTGTGTCCCTCCCTTGCTAGCAGTACACAGGTCAGGAGCGCGGACGTCAGCAGCAAGCTTTCCGTGCTCCCGCTTGCACCCGCACTGTTTTCTAAATGGCTTTGTCAGTTCTCGCGGGACTCATGAGAACTGATGAAGCCATTTAGAAAACAGTGCAGGCCCAAGCGGGAGCGCGGAAAGCTTGCTGCTGATATCCGCGCTCATGACCTGTGCGCCACTAGCGAGGGAGGGATACATGCTGGACCACCAGGTACGGAGGGATGATTTAAAAATACTGGGGGGGGGGGGATAATCTAAAAGTACTGGGAGGGAGTGATTGATCTAAAAACACTGGGGGGATGATCTAAAAGTACTGGGGAGGATGATTGATCTAAAAATACTGGGGGGATTATCTAAAAGTACTTGGGGGGATGATTGATCTAAAAATACTGGGGGGGGGGATGATCTAAAAGTATGGGGGAGGCTGGGGGGTGGGCTGGTTAGGGGCGGGCTGGCTGCCACTACGCGTGTCTACCATTAGACGTGCCCACCTCTAGATGTGCCCTGTACCCTGTCCCGGCCTACCACTAGACCACCAAAGGGGGGACAGAGTACAGGGCACACCATTTGGTTCAAAAAATATTTTTCTTGGTTTTTCCTTCTCTACAGGTGGGTGCGTTTTATGGAGCGAGAAATACAGTAAATTCAGCAGTATATTAAATCAAATGCACAAGATAAGACAAACTGATTGACAGATTTGATCATGACTTAATAATTGGGAATCTAAAGCAACTAATGGGCTCACTATCATTTCTCTACTGTAATTTTTATGAAAACCTGATGGAGATGGAGGTAATATCCCAAACTTCTCCAAATTGTTATCTAACTGTATAGTTACCCATCCTTCATTAATCTTAGGAGAGGGATAGAGGCAATTGGTCTGTAATTCTGTTTGCTCTGAATGACTACATGAACAGGTTACATACTCCTCAGATTTTTCTTCCATCTTTGGAGAGCAAATAAATAATTATTTTTTTATGGTTGTCTCTGGTTGCACTTTGTCAGCGAAAGGTATAGCACCTTCTAAAGCTGCATTAACAATCAAAATTTCCTCCTCACGCAGGTAACACAGAAAGCGTTGACATAGATGGAAGCAGAGAGGGCCCCGGGGCAACTGTTTTCATTTCACTTAATGACAAAGTTAACCGTTGAATCTTATCCTCTTGTTTTACCTTGTTACCTTCCTCTGTTTTATACTGAGACTTCAATCTGTCTCTCTCCTGATTATGGGCAGATTCTTGCCACCAACATAAAACCTGCCAATCAGAATCTCTAACATCCTTCACATGACACTCCAACTGCAGCTTTGTTGCCAAAAAGTCCCATTAAATGGCAACTGTAATCTCGGGTTTGCTGCAGTAATGTAATGCCATCGAGGGAAAGGGACTAATGCTCCTTTCCTTAGCAACAGCAGCAGATGAATACAAAGACCAATGGGATAGTACACATCTACCAGCAGGCGGAGATAGAGAAACTGATTAACAGGTGGTCCTATTGACTGGCACTCCTCATGTATCTCCAGTATGCTCTATCTCCCAGCAGGTGATGGTCGCTATTCGAATAGCTCCTGGATTCTGGCTGTGACTGGAACTTTATTTTCTCCTATTGAGGTTTTCTCTTCAGTGAGACAGGGGTGTCTGGCTGAACGGTGCCGGCTTTAGGGGTTACACCTGGGCCTCCCCAGGTCCCTGCCTCACCCTCCCTCCATTGCTAGAGGTCTGACTGGGTCTCGATTTTTTCTTCTTTCTATTCTCTGTTAAAAAAAAAAAAAGACCACAGTTGCTACATTCTGCTCTGTTAGTGCTGCACATCCAGCTCTAACTGGCTTCAACCGGCCCTAACAACAAGCTTGTGGGTATGTATGTGTTTTTTACTGTTGTTTGAACTTCAGGTTCTGTTTGGGAGTCTTAGTACTGTGGGTTCGGTCAACATACGTTTAAGGAATGGATATTTTATTGAGGCTAAGCTTTATGACTAGAAATCCGTTGAGGGAGCCGGGACTTTCCCGCCCTTTGCATGCACGCGCTTGGTTTCCTTGTTGGTTACAGCGCGGCAGTAGTGGTGCAATT
The DNA here is from genome assembly GCF_902459505.1 of Geotrypetes seraphini. Taxonomy (NCBI): domain Eukaryota; kingdom Metazoa; phylum Chordata; class Amphibia; order Gymnophiona; family Dermophiidae; genus Geotrypetes; species Geotrypetes seraphini. Next base: position 207,456,745 of record NC_047086.1, on the reverse strand, counting down.
TCATGCTCGCACTTGTCCTTCTCATTGAGTTTCAGTGCAGCAGTAGTAGTCCTGTTTATTCCGAGGCTCTCTTTCGTCGGTGTTTGTCACGGCTATGTGCAGCTGATTGTGCAGGTGCCGGTTTATAGCAGCGCGCATGATATGGGACATGTTTTTTCCGGCACTGTGGGAAGCACCGCACCATTCTTCTGGTTATTCCCCGAGTCTAATTTTCTTTCTATGCAGGCTGCGGCAGGGTAAATTTTGCGGGGCTTGAATCCGACTATATTTCTAGGAGCGTTGATGCAGCGGCCACGTGTTAGCGAGAATCAGGCGTGCGCGTGGGTCTCCAGCGATGGCAGGAGAGCTGCAGCGTTCTAGTAGTTTATTAACAGCTGACTTTGGTCAGGGTATGCCGCGGCTTCTCTCCTTTCCGGTTCAGACAAGTTGTATGTGTTTCACCAGCTTTGGGACAAGCTTGGGCAGATTTATATGTCTATGTCTGTGTTCCTGCTGTATTCACTTGAAGGAAGCTGCTAGTTTAATCAGACTCTGGGGTTAGCACTCAAGGGGATTACCAGAGAGACTCTGACCTGTGCTAGGTCACCCAGTCTCGGTTTGTCTCTGGACTGGGTCTACATACGGCAACTCACGGCACAGTGAGATCAGCAGTAAGATAGTGCCCTGTATTTCACACGGGTATCTCATTGTCTCTCTTGGGGTCCCTGCAGATTGAGCCTTTGTCTGTTGGTAATTGTCCTTCTTATTTGGGCCTCTGTGCTGCGCTGTATGTGTCTGGTAGTGGCATAGGATATATATGCCTAAAGGTAGTACTAACAGTTTCCAAGTTCAGGCTGTCTCTATGGGCATAATGACACTTCGCATCTTCCTGCGGCCAGGACTCTCTATATTTCTGAGAGGGCCTGGACTTCAGATTTCCATGTTTATAATGCTGATTTCTCCTGTCGCCATTTTCTCATGGCACATGTTAGACGGACCCCCCGACCAGATAGGAAGGGCTGTGCAGCTCCTTCTAACCGGGAGCCAATTACCTATTCTATCAAACCCGCGGAGGAGCGCGTGCTATGTGGCTATTAGCCTCATCCCTGAAGCTCTCATTAGCGATGAGAGCTTTGTCTGCTACCTGTTAGAATGCTGTTGTTTTCCACGGGGCGGTAGATGCAGCATTTTAATTGCATCTAGTACGTATTCACTTTAAATGACATATGTATTTCGCTCACGTTGCATGGAGTTAGTACTGTTTTCATGGTTCCAGTATACTCCTCTTTACATTGCGAAACTTGATTTTTTTTTCCTAGGAGAATTTCTTTCTTCTTACAGATCCTACAGTTCTCATCCTGCCATTCCCTGACCTTCTGCACTTCATTCTGAGGGGATCTCAGAATGAAGTGCAGAAACAAAATCCGGATTTTAGGTGTCATCCTAGATGAAAATCTAACTTATCACGACCACATTAGCTATGTGGTCAAAACTACTTTTTACAGGTTACGTCAAATCCGCTCTATCTCAAAATTCCTCTGTCCCAAATCTTTAAATACACTAATTCATTCATTGATCATTTCAAAAATTGACTACTGTAATGCTTTATTCAAAGGAATGGCCCAAAAAGAAATTAGAAGATTACAGATTATCCAAAACACATCTATCAAATTAATTATGGGGGCCAAAAAGTTTGATCATGTCACCCCTTTACTACAAAAGGCACACTGGCTCCCAGTTGCACACCGAATATTATATAAATTATCTTTACTCACTTTTAAATCGTTGCTATACAAAACTCCATCATTTATTTATAAAGTCTTAATTCCATATTCCTCTCAAAAAACTTTACGTTCCAATGAACAACTTTTATTGGTCATTCCCACTCTCAAATTCATAAATACCCGAAGACAATATATCTTCACTGTTACAGCGCCACAAACATGGAACTCTCTCCCACTTTATTTAAGGGAGGAGAAAAATCTTGATAAATTCAAAAGCCAACTTAAGAGCTTTCTTTTTAAAGACGCTTTCAATATTTAATTGAAATGCCAATTGCTCTTTATAACTCCCTTTCATTCTAGTCAGCTATGTATACGATTTCCAAAAATTATTTTGTTTTCCCTTTCCTTTTGTATTTTACCCTTAGCGGTTCCTCCTTTCCTATTATAAATTGTATTTCTTTCCCCTCTATCCCAGTGTTTCCTGTTGTAATTTGTCTAGTTTTTAAATGATTTTTATTTTTTTAGATTATTGTTATTATTTTATCATGTATTTCTTGTATATGTAAATCGCTTAGTAATTATGATAGGCGATCAATCAAATAACGAATAAACTTGAAACTTGATCTTGACTTCTTCCAATGACTCTTCAGGCTTTCTCATGAGGGAGAAGGCGCTATAATGCCAGGTCAGGGGGCTGTGCACATTTTTCAGGATGCTTGCAACTTTGCATCCTCCTCAGGTTTCCGGTTCGTTCTTGGAGTCTCTGTGTTTTGTGTTTCCCTTTTAAGTGTTACTGGTCCTCAGGGCACTTCTTGTAGTTCTTCGGGAACTAAGGGACGTTGTTCCACTTACTGCATGGTGCCCAAGACGGGAGCATTGGGCAGGCTGGATCCCATTCTGCTGAATTAGTTTCTCAGGGTTAAATATTTCTGCAGAAAAACTGAGAGAATATTTACATTTTCCTATGGACTCCGAATCGGCACTAGGTTTGCTTGCCTCTCTTGGAGCAGCGCTTTTGGTGTTGGCACATGCCATTTCGCCTACCCAAGGCTTCACAAACATTTTTTAAAATGTGGGCAGTGGTACCGTTTTGGCGCTACCAGGCGATTCACCTAATTTCTTCTTGACTGACTGCTTGATTCAGATGTCTTCCAATCAGGCCATTTGACTGACACGAAAGGGTAGTTTCTTTTCCTCAGTTCTTTGGACATGAATCTTCGAATTGGCACAGCGCTCTTCTCCTGTACTATTTATAGGTATCTCGGGGAGATGTTTTTATTCATATAGGAGAGAACTGTGTTTCTTCCCAGAGACTAGGGCAATGGGTCACAGTCTCAGGTTTGCATTCTTCTTCGGTCACCATGACCAAGAGTATGGGATTCATTACAGGTTCTAGGATCCATGTTGCTGACTCCACTGGGAACTTCGGCTTGCTTTCCCATTATAACGCTACAGCAGTCGCTTTTGTTCCAGTGGTTCCCGGTATCTCAGGGCTCCAATTATTTGGTAGGTTCCTCAAGCATTGCTCTGTATGATTTGGTGGCTCAGCGAGATTTCTCTTTTCAAAGGCATGCCTCGGTCTTTGCTGGACTAGCTCATGGTCACCAAACATCCCGGGCTGTCGGGTTGGGGGGCTCGGTGTCTTCTATCCTCAGCTCCAGGAGTCTGGTCTTAAGAGGCAACTCAGTACTTGTTCATTCTTCTACTCTGGAGCATGGTCAGGCTACCGTTTCTGGAGCTTCAGACCATTCTTCCGGAATGACGCTGAAGGTCTTTTCAGTCAGTATTATGATGGGGGTATTTCTCTACAGCCTGAGCAGTAGGTGATGTACTTAGTTGGCGGGTAAAGTTGTGGCTCTACTTCAATGGGTGGACCCTCATCTTCCTCTTCTGTTGGCAGATCATTTTAAGGGTCAGGAAAAGAGTTTGGATAGACTTTCTCTCTCCGAAATCTAAGCATGGCCCATTTATTGTATGTTACAGTGTACAACGCTGTGTGCACTCAAGAAAGTGTAAATGTTAGTAATAGTGAAAATCTTCTACATCCTGGATATTAAGAATTTTGGCTCAGGCATTCCAGCTCTTTTTATGGAAGTGAGATCTCATGGAACTAGATCTCATTGCCTCGTCTCGAAATTCTAAGCTTTCTAGCTTCTTCGGCGGGCACAGGGAGTGGGAGTCAGAGGGGGTAACCGCATGGCTTCTTTCTCGCCTCTGGTTTCTCTTTTTTCAGTGTTTTCCCCTGGTTGATGAGGGCTTGGATTTGCCTTCTCAAGCTCGCTTTCAGGGCACAGTATTTGTAGAATCTCTAGATTGGCTGCGCCATCCTTGCTATGTGGATCTGTTGAGTCTTTCGACAGCCGGACTGTTGAGTTTCCTGGTATCTCCGGATTTGCTCACCTAAGGTCCGATCAACATGGATATTCGTACTACTTTGGTATTGCGACCTAGCTTTTGAAAAGTCATGGCTGACGTGTAAATGTTCTGTGAAGCAGATTGTTTCTTCTCTTATCCAGGCGATACTGACGTCTTCTCCTGTGGCTTCTGCTTCCTTTTGGAGGTTTTTCCTTTCTTAGGTACTTCTCAACATTTGCACCCTTCCAGAGTTCTTTTTTGGCACAAGTGTATTGCCAAGGGCTTAGTGTTCAATTCTCTTCAGCTTCAAGTGCCATCCTTAGCTTGTTACAAGGGCTAGGTATATTGCTCTTCGCTTACTTCTCAGCTTCATGTAGTTCAGTTCCTAAACAGAGTACGTTATATTCGTACACCTCTTAGAAAGCCCTGTCTGGAGTACAGTCTTAACGTACTTCTTTGCAGTTTACCGAAGGCTTCATTTCATCCTTGTCTTTTGAGATTCTAAAGGGCTGTGCCGTTGAACACAGGGTTTCTTGTGGCCATGGCTTCAGCTCGGCGGTTTTCTGAGTTGCAGGCCTTATTTGGCGGGGATTCCTATATCTGATTTACAAAATCTGGGGTGTGAATTCGGACGGTACCACAATTTCATTTTAAGGAGGTGTCATCCTTTCTTTTATGACACTCTCACGTGCTTTTATTCACTGCATTTTTAGAAAGTGCGTAGCATTCTCCGTGAGCTAGGTTTCTAATGACTTTTGGTGGTTTAGATCACCTTTTTGTATTCTTCACGGGACGCCTCAAACGTATGGCGGCGTCCAAAGCCTTTATCGCTTGATGGGTCCAAGAGGACATTATTTCCGCTTGCTTGATGGCAGGGAAGCGGTTGGCGAAAGAACTTCATGACTATTCTGCCAGAGCAATGGCTACTTCTTGGACTCGGTCCAGAGGTTTTTTCCTAGGAGGAGTTTTATCTCGCGGCCACTTGGTCTTCCGAGAGTGCTTTATCTCAGCATTACCGGTTGGCTGTGGGGGCGCATGCGATGGATGCATTTAGTGCTTAGGTTGTTGCGGAGGCGGCGTTTGCTTCCCACCCAGATAGAGGATTGCTTTGCTACATCCCATTGGTCTCTGGATTCATCTGCTGCTGTTGCTAAGGAAGGAAAAATTATATTCTTACCTGTGAATTTCCTTTCCTTTAGACGCAGCAGATGAATCCAGAGCCCCACCCTTTCTGGATATTGTCTGTCATTTTTTTCTTTTCCAACTTTCTAAGTTTGTTATTATTGATTTATTATTGTCTTTTGAGATTTGTTATGGGAAAGAAGTTTTTTACATGCTATGCCTATTGATGGTTACGAATGCTTGGGCAAGGAGCTATACTGGAGATACAGGAGGAGTGCCAGCCAATAGGACCACCTGTTAATCAGTTTCTCTATGTCCGCCTGCTGGTAGATGTGTACTATCCCATTGGTCTCTGGATTCATCTGCTGCGTCTAAAGGAATGAAAATTAACAGGTAAGAATATAATTTTTCCTTGCCATGAACTTTAAGTATAATACCATTGGGTCCCTTTTTTTTCTGAGCTGTCAGTCCTAGTAGGAACCTTCTGAGCAGTCAGGGTGCCTGGGAAAGGTACATTAAGAATGGTATTAACGCATTCTGGCGTAATTTTCCTTCCTTTGTCAGACTATCATAATCACCCTTTTTATTCTTCTGGATAGGGCTCAAAACTATATAACCCTCAGAGTCAGAGGTTCACCAGAACTGGTACTAGCAACAAAACCCCACACTGGAGGGGTGAAGTGGGAGGCAGAGAGCTTTGGAGGGAAAGAGGCCTATAAACAAAGATTTAATGAGGGTAGGAAACAGTGACTGTAACTAGAGAATGACACGGGGACCGTTTACCGTGGTAAACCACGGGTCACTGCAGTAAATCCGCAGGAATGGAGACATTTACAACTGGTTTACCGCAGGAATGATGACAAGACCTTTCACCACCCCACGGGAGCGGTGAAAAATCTTACTCCTGTGGTAAAAAAAATTGTGCCCATGTTAGACTCGGCATCTTCTTCCCAGCTCCTCTTGCACCTATTTTACTTCAGGAGCCAGCCATGCCATGATGAAGACAGAAGGAACCTAAAACCAAAGCCTGAGACCAATGTGATTTAAAGAATAAAATTACAAGACAACAAAAAGAAAAAAAAAATGTATTTTATATTTTGTGATTAGAATATTTCAGATTTGAAATATGTATCCTGCTACAGCTGGTATTAGACATAATTGGGGACTGTAAAGTCCAGGCTGTGCTTCTTTAGCTTCCAGCTGGCTTAGGGTTCTCTTTTTGACCAGGGGCCAGTTGCCCTAGTTGCACTCCCCTAACATTATTCTTGCCATGTGTGACTAAAGTATTCTGTTAGCTTGATTTTTCTATGTAGCATTCTGTAGTAATTTGGTTTGTTCAGTTTTCACAATAGTGAAGGGGATATTTGTGAAAGGGAGGGGAGATGAGTTTTGTTGAACCTTGCTCTGTTTATTTGTGTTTATAAAATGACAATTGTCAGAGAAGTTTTTGCCCACACACACGTGACTGCAGGGCAGCACAGGCAGGCTTCGCCGGCATCAGTTTCTTTTCTAAAGCGCTGCGAAGATAAGAGGGAGGGAGGGAGATAGATTTGGCCGGAGGGAGGGAAGGGACCATGTGTGCAGTGACTGCATGCCTTCCCTCCCTTAAGTTTCTTTACGCTGCGAAGGTAAGGGGGAGGGAGGGAGATTCTTGGGCCGCTGAAGGGTGGTGAGATGGCGAGAGGTAGGGTGGATGCTGCGGGGACGGGGCGGGTTCGGAGATGGGGCAGTGAAGAGGACAGTGGGAATGGGGCGGTGAATGGGGTGGTGGTCCGGTGATGGGGACAGATTTTTTTCCCCGTATCGTTCTCTAATTGTAACTCTTTGGGAGGAGGTATTAAGAAAAGAACTATGATGATCCATAAGAACCCAATATATTGCTAAGCTGGCCCTGGTCACTGATGTAAAAAAATTAGTCCAGTTAAAAGTTGCACATGCTGAATCAGTGAGGAAAGAATAGATTAATATGATTGATGGCAGATCATCTGCCCATTTAGGACTGCCACCATTCTGAATCAACTGAGTTGCTCCATTTGGGTCTCTCAGCATTTGAGAGCTGTAAGCAATTGGATCTTAAAACTCATTTATTATGGAAGAACTGACTTGAACTTTTTTTTTAATTATTATTTTTTTATTTATTTGCCTTTATTTTACATCAAAAGAAATTCTTTGATAAAGAAACATAACAATATCCAATAGGAATTTATGTCCGGGGCGGGGAGGGGGGAAGAGAAGGGAAACCGGCACACACGTCAGAGCCCTGGAGCATGAGTTCGCTACGGGCTAAGGCGGGAAACTTACAATTTGTTGCTCTTGCTGCTGGGTCCTGCCTACTTTCTGTTTCCGCGAAGGCAGGACCCGGCAGCACTTCTCTACATCGCTCCTTAGTTTTTTGAAGTGGTGCAGTGAGGGGCCATCGGCTGTGGTTACCACAGCCAGCACTTTACTGGCGCAGGCAGTAGCAGCAGGAGGATGATGGTGGCCATATGTAATCAATGAGGCGAGCCCAGCGATAGTGCTGCAGTGCCTGCGGGAGGTGTGCGAGAGTGTGACAGCCGCCCTGGAGCCGCTGCACTTCAACAAACTGGACTTTGGTGAGACCGCGTGCTCAATCACTTCTACAACGCAGGTGCACGGGAAGCGCGAGAATGGGGGTAGAAAGTGGCCAGAGTGAGGAGGTATCAGGCCCCATGAGGTTGTTGGGGGTGTATATGGGTTTTTTATTACTTATAACCAGCTGAATTTCAAAATAAAAGTGTAAGCAGAGTGGCTGTACTGCTATAAATAATTTGTTTAAAAAGTGCACTAACGAATTGCCATCTTAATGGAAATTATTGCAAGCCCCCTTGTTAATACTGCTGTTTTCTTGGTAGTTATTTCAGTTGGGTTTATTTTTTTGGGGGGCAGCTCAGAAGAGCCAAACTGAGCAGTCTTTTACCTCTCCTTTACTGTCACTACAGAATTTGCTTTTTCTTCATTGTCATTTTCAGAGCCCCCCACTCCCTTTTTCCTGCTCCTCCTTTTCACAGCTGGGCCTTCCTCCCACAAAAGGACAAACGGTGAGTGAGAAGTATCACCATCACATTGTCCTGTCCAGAAGGCTGAGCCAATCTTCCATGTCTGCTTTCATAGGCTGTTCAGAAAAATCTAAAGTTGGAAAAATTGAATTGAAGTTTTCCCCATGAATTTGATTGTACTTGATGAGAAAATAATTTTTTTTAAAAATTTGAAAGCCCTTCCTGGGGTCCCTCAAAATCACTGATTACAAAACTCCCTTTTTCTTAAAATTTGCTATTATTGTTTATTAATGAAGCAATTTTCTTGGTATTATAGCTATAACTGTTTAGATTGCTGCAGCTGCCAATGCTCCTGGAGGGAGGTTTGTCGGTCATCTCACGGTGGGGTTCGTATGGAAGGGAGAGATAGGAGGGTCAGCGGGGTGGGGGGGGGGGGAGAAGTGGGCTGCTCTGGTTGCTCCAAGGCCTAGCGTCATTAACTTCTTTGGGCAGTGTTTACAATTTGCTGCTGTTGCCAGCTTCAGGCCTTCCTCTCTGCCAAGTCCTGCCTAATTCTTGTTTCCATGAAGGTAGAATCCAACAGAGAAGGCCCGAAGCCGGCAAAAGCAGCAAATTGTGAATGCTGCTGCCCGAAGAAGTTCATGACCGGGGATGGGGTGACAGAAGGAGGAAAGGGAGCAGAGGGTGGAGAGAATTGCTGCACGCAACTGGAGAGAGAAAGAAAGGGAGAAGGAAGATGGGGGAGGGTGGGAAAGGAAGGAATGAAAGGAGATGCCAGGGCATGGAGGGGGAGGGAGAGATGGAAGAAAAGGAGAGAGATGCCAGGGAATCAGGGAAGGGAAGGAGACAGATGCCAGCCCGTGGGGTGGGAAGGAAAGAAAGGAGAAGAGGAGGTGGTGACAGAGAGAGAAAAATGGAGAGTTGGCAGAGCTGAAATCAATTATGTACAAAGGAGAGACGGGGCACAGGATAGACAGTTTATGGAAGGAACATAGAAAGAGGGAAGATACCATATGGAACAGGGAGAGGGCAGACAGTGAATGGAAAGGGCTGATGCTGCATGGAAGACAGAGAGAGGACAGATGCTGGCTAGAAAGAAGAGAGTGAAGACAAAATGATTAAAGCAGAAACGACAAAAGATAGAAAAAAATTTTTTTGTTGCTTTAGAATAAAATAATATTGTAGTTGTATTGATAAAACTTTTAGAAACAGAAAATAAGGTAATCTTTTTACTGGACTTATTTTAATATATTTTTTACTAACTTTTAGAGACCAAAACCCCCTTTCTCAGGTCAGGACAGTATAATGTAACAGCAGTATACTATATTGACCTGAAGAAGGAGGCTGTGGCCTCTGAAAGTTAATTGAAAAATTGATTAGCCCAATAAAATGGTATATTCTTATCTTCAATTTATGTTTTATTTTTATTTGTTAATTTGTAAAGCGGTGATTGTTATGTATCAGTTTTTTCAAATTTACATTTACTGTCTTTATATTTTGCACAGTATTAGGGGACAAGTGTCACTGTTTCTGTGGTGGCAGATTCTGGTTTCTTGGTGGTTCAGTTTAATTTTTGTCTACATATTTTTATTTTTAGTTTGTGATTATTCCATATTGGGCAAGGGTGTATCTGTGTTCTGTGTGTATGAAAAGGACATGGTTTTCTGTTGGCATCGACTGTACAGGATCAATTGATTGTGCAGGATCTGGTTTGTTTAGTTTTACAGTGTGTGTGTTGGTGTTCTAGTGCTCACTGCAGTGTTTAAGATCCTGCCTTGTCCTAGGTGTACCCTTGTTGTGTGACTCATGGATTATTACTAAAAAATAACTTTTTTATATAGAGGAGAGGGTTGTTAAAAATGATTAGCACTGGCTGTCATATATACTAGGTACGTCACTGGATTTAATGACCCTATTCTAACCACCAAATTTCCCCATCCCGCCCCACCCGGCAACTTTTTCATGCCACCCGGCTGAAAAAAATTTCTGGGGAGAACACTGTCAGTGTGTTGATTTTCTAAGTCCTGAGTCGTTAATTTGGAAGTATTTAGATAGTATAATTTCTGTAAAGGAGGCATTGAGGTCTCTGGATATTTTAAGATTGAAGTTAAGAACTGATTGAAAAAGTTCCTTGGGTGATTGTAATCTGGTAACTGGAAAATTAATTAGTCTTAAATTTAAATTCCTATTGGCAATTCCAGATTTTCAATCTTCCTGGACAACATTGCTTTATCTTTAACTTGAAGATTAGAATTTTTCTACTTTTTTTTAACCACCAGAAAATAAACCTTCTACATCTTCACATCATGCTTTATATATATATATATATATATATATAAGCAAAGATCAATCAAGTTGACTTTTCCAAATGTTATTTTGTTTATGCACTGTTTTGTGTCTTTTTTTTAATTTTTAAGGCTACGGGGTCTTCTTTACTGTTTAATGAATGCTAATGATGCTTATGATGTTTAATGATATGATGCTTGCTTGTCAGTCAGACACTAAAAATTATGGTATTTTAGAAAACGTACATGCCTCTTGTGATAGAGCGTATTTGATGACGTGCGGTAAAGTTAAACCCTAATATTGCAAATACTAATAGGACTTCAGTCTCCAAGACTATGAAACTTTAAAAAGGAGAACCTGGTATCAAAGGGAATCCGATGTACTGGTTTGTATTTCTTTGCGAATTCTTTCCGAGTTTTCTCTAGCATTGCTTGCACCACTGTCCTGGACCCATAATTCTACAGACGCCAAGACAATTAAACTAACCTACCCATTTGGCTTAATGTTGTGTGTTATTGCTTATATGGCTGAAAATTAAGGGTTTCGTAGTGTCTCCAGCCAGGAATTAAAATGGAATAACCAGTGCCATTAGCTTCACGTTGTGCGTGTGCGCATGAGTGAGAGAGAAAATCCAGTGCTTTAGACCCATTGCTATGATTGGTCGGTGTGCGAGAGGAACTGGTTGCTGATTGGCTCTCTTGAGTTCCAGGCAGGGCGGAGATATGTTCTGTTGCCTTCGAGTAAGTAGTGCAGAAGGGCTGAGGAAGTACACTTAATATGCAGCGATTAGTGTGTGGTTGCTGTTACTTGTGATACTGTTCACTTTTAATATGCAGCGGGTTTGATTATTTTTCTGCTGAGCATAGTTGAAAGAAAAACAAATATATTTGGGGGATGGAAAAGAGGTATTAGGTCCTATTTTTTTTTGTCTCAGAAGCTTTTATTTTCCTTGCAATCGAATCAGCTGCAGCTAAAGTGTCATTCTTGAGATTTCAGTCACAACCCCTCCCCCCCGTGCATAAGTGCAAATGTTTCAAAATGATGGGGAGGGGAACACAACACAATACAAATTATTCCTCCCTGGTTACAGTAAAGGAGCTTGCTCTATTTTAAGGATGCTCAGCACTGACTGCATCCACAGAGTTGCATCACTGTATTAACCCCTTACCTTTCTCCCTACATATTCCAGCCATCACAGTGATAGCTACACTACAGGAACACAGACTACAGTTTCCTAAGTACTCTGGTAATACATAGGGGTCAGCAGCACTGTCATTTTGAATTGGAGCCAGACAGAATGGGATTGGTCCTGACCTGCTCCATCCCGATAGATTAACAAGGATCAAATCTAGATAAGTTTTGAAAGTGGCTAAGGGTCTGAAAAAGGGGAGAGCAGTAAGGAATTAGAACCAGGAATTATGAGGGAAGATTGGGGGGGGGGGGATTAGATCTGGAGGGTATGTGAGGGAGATAGGGGAATCAGAAGGAGGAGTGGAGTGGGATGAATAGAAAGAGGATGAGATGGAGAGGAGATTCTGGGGGTAGTTTGGGTGATTATAGTGGGGTGATTGGGGGTTCAGATTAGTGACCTGGCAGCTGCAACCCAGAATTTATGTGGGTGCTGGTCAATATTCAGTGCTGACACCTGGGTAGCTAAATGACCAAAGTTAAAACAGGCTTTTGTATGGTCTCATCGGCTTGCTTAGCTATGTGGGCACCAACACGGAATACAGTCTGTCCCTGCATTAGTGCCAGCTCGCCCCTGAGACCACATTTGCACTGCTGGAGTTCGGAGTGGGCAGTTTGCTCCAATATTCAATGGATTTGCTCAGTTAAGTGTCGCTGAATATCAGCTGCTGACCCACACAGCATAGCTTAATCGGAAAGGAGTCTCTCCTGTCTGGTTAAGCTCCTTTGAATATTGGGTCATAAGTTTTTACAAAAACATCAAAATGTCTTTAAAAAATGATTTTAAAATTCCCTTATTACTCTTCAAGCTCTCTTTTGTCCTTCTGTATGCAGCCAGGAATATAAGCAGAAGAGAAAGTCAGGAGGAGAGTTATGACTACCTTGGATCCATTGGATGTTAACAAAGGGTCAGATGTTTCTTGTCTTTCCTTCCTCCATTAAATCTTAGCAGCTGAAAGGGACTTTTTAGGCACACAGTACATGTTGCATGGCGATTGGTTGGATCAGCTGTTTTTGGAATTGTTTCAGCATCACCTGCCATCCATTCCGTGCTTAAAGAGAATGGAGTTGGATAAATGAAGAACAAACAACGGCAGTATGGTGAACATGTCTTAAGGCAAAACAAATGTTCTAACTGTAGGAATTGCCGATATGGCCATGTTTGGCTTGCACCTGCTTCAGGGGCCGTTCTGGCTGCTTATTGTTTTGTATAGAGAATTCACAGTCTATATGCCCTTACAGGGTGAGATTATGCTCTTGGGCCACAGAATTGTGTAGTTCTCTGTATTAGGCCTCTAAAGAGCATATGTACAGCTCCCTGTGGATTATGGAACTGTTCCTATTGGTTGCTTGTTCTCTATGCATGCTGTGCTAGTAGCTCCCTCCCTCCCCTCCTGTTTTCTCTTCTTCTGTCTGCCCTTAGAGCATGGTAGCCAGCAGTCAGTGGCATAGTAAGGGGGGGCAGTCTGCTCCGGGCGCCATCTTAGGGGCACCGGCACCCATCCTTCTCTCCACCCTCCGCTTCTTCCCGACCCTCCCCCTGCCTCGCACACCCCTTCCCCCCGTACCTCTTTAATTTTCCCGGCACGAGCAGCGCCACGAACTTGCTGCCTGCGTTGGTGTCGGCTCTCTCTCTGACATTATTTCGTAGGTGCGAAACCCAGAAGTGACATCAGAGAGAGCCGACACCAACAGAAGGGGCATGCACGTGTGACAGGGGGAGTTGAGAAGGAGCAGAGTGGGGGGGGAGGAGAAGAGGTCGGGGGAGAGGCGCCACATACCCTCGCTATGCCACTGCCAGCAGTTCCCTGATCTAGCTAAATCATGCCTTCAGAAAACCACTCAAGTTTGTTTTTTTTCAAGTTTTTAAAAAAAATTATTATCTCACTTATCATATTTCTAAGCGGCTTACATTTAAAATAATCGTTAAAAAAGGGGAATAGAAACTGTAGTCAGTACAAGACAATATTAGACTTACATAAATACTAGATATGATTACATTGGGTTATTAGGTAAAATACATTCCTTAGCAACAGCAGCAGATGAATCCAGAGACCAATGGGATAGCACACATCTACCAGCAGGCGGAGATAGAGAAACTGATTGACAGGTGGTCCTATTGGCTGGCACTCCTCCTGTATCTCCAGTATGCTCTATTTCCCAGCAGGAAATGGTCGCTATTTAACTAGCTCCTGAATTCTGGCTTTGACTGGAAAATTATTTTCTCCTGTTGAGGTTTCTCTTCAGTGAGACTGCCATTCTGTTTCTCCTGCTGAGGTTTCTCTTCAGTGAGCTGGCAATGCTATTTCTCCTGTTGAGATTTTCTCTTCAGTGAGACAGGGGTGTCCAGCTGAACGGTGCCGGCTTTTTGGGTTACACCTGGGCCCCCCCAGGTCCCTGCCTCACCCTCCCTCCATTGCTAGAGGGTCTGACTGGGTCTCCATTTTTTCTTCTTTTCCTTCTCTGTTTAAAAAAAAAAAAAGGAGACCACAGTTACTACATTCTGCTCTGTTAACTCTGTAAACCTATCAAGCTATTCACCCTTTAGTACTCTACAGAATCCAAGCTACCTCCTTTAGTATTTACAGCATCCCTACCTATTGTAAACTACAGCATTATCACTCAGCAAGCTTATGTAGGTGTGATTCACACAAAGATAGGTGCTGGAAATATAGGCACTTATCTTTGCTGGGGGATTCTGAAAATAGTGCACAGCTTGCCATCAGCTGATCGTGGCAGGGGAGTCCCCAATCATTTGAGTCAGCAGGACTTCCCAAAGCCCCAGCTTCGTGGAGTCCTGGCAACTCAAATAATTGGGGATTCCCCTGCTTCGATCAGCTGAACCATCAGGGAGATCCCCATTTCCTCTCTCCCTCCCACCTAACGATACCCCCAGATGCCCTCCAAAGAGAGCCCCTCCCACTAAACCTGACATCCCCGACACTCCCCCAACATTCCCACACCCCCCAAAGGTACAGGGTGTGTGTGGAGGGGTATTGGGGTGGGGGTATCAGGTGGGGGGGCTAGGGGGATGTGGAGGGGTATCAGGGTGTATGTGGGGTGTTGGGCTCAGCGGGAGGGGGGCTCTCTTTGGAAGGGGGCTGGGGGATCGGTGGGAGGGAGGAAATGGGGATCTCCCTGCTGGTTCAACTGATTACAGCAGGGGAATCCCCGATCAGCTGAGTCGGCAAGACTCCCCAAAGCCACAACTTCCAGGAGTCCTGTTGACTCAGCTGATTGAGGATTCTCCCGCCGTGATCAGCTGATGGCAAGCTCTGGACTATTTAGATTTTTGAGGCATGATTCTCTAACAGGTGCCGTCACGTGATTGACATGCTTTTAAAGTGGCCACCGACTTCGGCGCTGATTAGAGAATCTAGGCAAAAATGTCTTTTTATTAATGTATCATTGCTGATTGTGAAAACATAAAAGTTAAGCTATAATACCAAAAAATTTGCTCCATTAAGCAAAGATAATAGCAAATTTTAAGAAAAAATGAGCTTTGCTGATCAAGCATAATCAAATTCATGGGAAAAACTTCAATCCACATAGTTTTTCCAACTTTAGTTTTTTCTGGATAATCCTACTGTGCCTGCAGCTGTTGTCTTCCCCCTCCCCCCCCCATGATAGCTCTGCTTGTGCTGCCACAAGTTCTTACCATGCTTCCTTAAATCCTCAGTATTTATGAGACAAAGGGTGGGAAGAGAAATGGAGAGGGAGGTTGAGTGGCAGATAAATAGCAGATATCCAATGCTACCTATCTATTCACAATGGAGACTGACATTTCCATGGTAGAATACTCCTGTGTCCACCTCCACATGCCACAGTGTAGATTGCCATGCTGATGACTATATATTTGCCTTGTGGCATGAAGGAAGAGGCTGTTGTGCTGGCTTCAGTGTTCTTATTTCCAGGACATGGCATATATGGCAATGCAATCTTACACTCTGACATGAACATGCTGCCCTCCAAATGGATCATGCAGATAGATACCTGATGTGGTGGAGGAAGGGAAGAGAGGAGGAAGCTTAGTGGTGGAGAGGGGGGCCTTTAGGAGAGACAAAGCTAGATCTGCTGGGAATGGAAGCACAAGAAAGAAGAGAGAGAGAGACCGGATCAGAGGATATGGGGTGGAACAGAGGAGGAGAGATGCTGGACCCAAAGACAGAGAAAGGGAATTATGGTAGACCATGAAGGGAGAGGGTCAGGAAATAGGAAGAAATTCTGGACCAGGGGTGTTGGAGGAATGGAAGAGAAGGGGAAAGGGACAGGGAACAAAGGGATGCTGGGCATGGAGTAAGAATAGAGACAGGGATACAAGGCAATGCTGGAAAAGGGTTAGATTGTAGATTGGGACACTTAAGAGGTCAGATGCTGAACAGAGACAGAGGAGAGATGCTGGACAGGACAGATAGGGATGCAGAGAAAAGATGGACAGCAGATATATATAGAGAAGCAATGTTAAATGAACCAGACCCTGGAAAAGCAAAAGAGAGGGGGACCAAATCAAATGAGAAAATAAAATGCTCAGACTACAAAGGTAGAAAAAAATTATTTTGAGTTGGAACTTGTCAGCTTTGGGAAATATGCTTCTCGTATATATTTCTTTTCCATTTCTGTTTTTCTAGTATTGTGCAGAGTTTGACAGTTCAGTTTCTTGTCTTCACATCTCTATTACTGGTCTGTGATTCCTTGTTTCATATTTGTTGATGGTTTGTCTGTGGTTTGCACGTGTAAGCAAAGTATGTTATTCTTTTTTTTTTAAATATCATGTTTATTAAGACAAGAAACACATGGGCAGCCCCTGCCCTCCACAGCACGCAACATAAGCAGTACAGGTGTTCAGGAAAGCTGTGCAAAGGTAAGTTCAGACAGCAAATCAATAAGCATATTCACAGCCAAGCTGAAACAAGCGAGTGTACAGTGGAGGGAGGCACAGCACCCCTACACAGGACAGGATACTAGCAATAAAAGGTACAACATGTCGTCCAGTGCTCCTCGCCAACATTTTCTGAATAAAGAGAACTGTAGCAACAAGGATCCCCAAACGATCCGTCACATCCACACATCTTACACACCCTATCCAACTCAAGCAATCCTCCAATCACACCCCAATCAGCCCATCAGACTCATACTCACACTGTTGAGGGTTCAGAGTCAAGAAACACATATGCAAGAACCAAATGGTACTCAAAGAAGCATAACTGAAGTATGCAAGCGCTCGGACTTGGGGCCCAAGGCATGAAAACAAAGGGAAGGGAGGGGTACATAATTCAGGTTATAACATGCAAATAAAGTAAGCTTATACAGACTCCTGCATCGCAGGAACCTCCTCTGCAGATTGAGTAAAGACATCTGAATCTAGAGATTTCCTCCAGAGGGAGCAATAGAGTTTCCAGTGTGGTTGGGGACGGGACGCATAGGTGTCCAGTTCAAATCGTGCCTGTAGTTGCATCCGCGCTGACCACATACCATATGTAGGCACCACAAGGAGCGCATGAAAGAGATACTTATGTGCGGGGAAGTCCAGGCCGTGTAGGTTAAAATCAGTAACATCTCCCAACAGTAATGCGGGAGGATTCCAGGGCAAATTACAGTGCAGGACATTCGCTAAATGGAGCTTTACTGAAGTCCAGAAATGCAGTTTGGAGCAAGTAAAGAATGAGTGGACATAGTCACCTTTATGGGAAGTACATTTAGAACATATGTCATCACGCCATAAGCCCATCTGATAGCCCCTAGCTCTGGTAATGTAGGACCGGTGCAATATTTTATACTGTGTTTCCTGTAGGCCCGAGGCTTTCACATGCAAGTAAAGTGTCTGAAAAAGAAGCCTGAGGTCTACCTTAGAAACCTGCATGCCAAGTTCTGTGGACCACTCAACCCCCAGGACATTGAGGCATCCCTCCCCTAAATGGTCTCTCCCCATTTTATACCAGGTGGAGATCTTGTTTGAGGCAGTAGGTGTGGTGAGAAAAATCAGATCCAGAGGACCATTCCTCCAACTATCCCCGTGTGCACGCACCAAGGAGTGGATATAGTGATGAATTTGCAAAAAAGTGTATATGTGTGCAGGAGGCAAGCGCCACGCCGTCCGCATTTGTGCAAAGGAAGGGAACTCCCCCCCGCCCAGATCCAAAACATCTCCCACAGTTGTGGTTCGCGCGGTGCGATCTCTCAGTCCCGCCAGACCCTCCACCCCGGAAGCAAAATTAGGATTCCGGAGAAGGGAGAGAAACGGGGATACAATGGGCAACCTGTTCTGGAGAGATCGCCACCAGCGCCAAGCCCGTTTGAAAGGTAGAAGAAAAGGTAGAGCAACAGCAGGACAAGGTTGTGTGCCCCCCCTCCCCGCTCCATGGAGAAAGGAGGAAAAGGACCAAGGCAGACAGCAGTCCTCAAGTAAAGATTCAGGGGAATATCGTCACGAAGAGACTAGTTCGTGAATCCAGCGAAGTAATGCAGCAACATTATAGATGCGCAGGGCGGGCAGGCCCAGTCCCCCCCGATCCCTGCTCTGAGAGAGTTTAATTGAGTTGACGCGTGCCCTCCTCCCCTTCCACACAAAGGAACAAATGACGGATTGATAGTTGCGTTCGTCCGCACGGGAAATCCAGACAGGTATAGTCTGTAATGGGTAGAGCAATTTTGGAAACAGCACCATTTTCACCAAAGTCACGCGTCCCAAGAGCGAAAGAGGCAACGAGTGCCATTTAAGACAGAGAGATTTGATCCGTCCAATGGTGGCGGAGATATTAGCCTTGTATAACTTATGCGGGTCTCTATAAAGCATAATACCTAGATACTTCAATTTTCCGGAGGCAATACCCACACCAAGGTCTCTACACCAGGGCTCCGATAGTGAACCCCCCAACAAGAGAGCCTCCGTTTTATCGAAGTTTATTTTCAATCCAGAAAAAATACCGTACGTTCTAATGAGGGACATCAGGGCAGGCATTGTCCGATCTGCATTATTAACATATAGAAGCATGTCATCAGCGAACATGCTAATATGAAATTCGCTGGAGCCCACCCGAAGACCCTCTAGCCCCTCATCCCGACGAATTCGGGCTGCCAAAGGTTCAAGTGAGAGAAGAAAGAGGAGGGGCGAAAGTGGGCAGCCCTAGCGTGTGCCTCTTCCTAAAAGGAAGGGGTTAGAGATCCCGCCGTTCACCAAGAGTTGGGACGTGGGGCGACGATATAAAGCCATCAACCAGTCAAGAAAATCCCCCTGGATTCCAAATCGGGCAAGCGTCCGGAACAGGTGGGGCCACGAGACCATATCGAATGCTTTTTCTACATCGAGGCTAGTAATGAGCGCCCTATCAGAGGCGGCTCAGGGGTGTTGTAACACCGCCAGGACCCGTAATAGATTCATGGACGCGTGCCTACCAGGTACAAAGCCGACTTGAATTTATTGAGGCGCGCCACCAATATACTAGCCAGAATTTTTACATCCTGGTTAAGAAGAGAGATGGGGCGGTAGGAGCCCACGGCATCAAGCGGCCGCCCAGGCTTAGGGAGAATAATAACATACGCCCTATTGTGTGTATCCCCCGGGGGGGTGATGCTGCATAATCCCATAAAGTATTGTTGTAAAGATGCTAGAGTCGGGGGGTCCAGTAATTTATAGAATTCTGGGCCAAAGCCGTCAGGGCCCGGTGCTTTGGCCAATTTAAGCTTTTTAATAGCAACCTGTATCTCCTCTCCTTGGATAGGACCATTGAGAGCAAGACATTGAATGTCCGTCAGGGTGGGAAGATGGAGACCCTGAAAAAACCGATCACTGGCTGCCGCGTCGTAGGGTTGCTCGGCATATAGGTCGGTGTAAAATTGCACAAACTGCTCCATGACGGCTGAGTGAGTGACATGCGTGATGCCTCGCTTGTCTTTAATGGAAGTAATAGTGTGTCGAGATCTGAGCGGGCGCACTAGATTGGCTAGCAATCTTCCCATTTTATCCCCCCAGCGATAGAGTTTGTATTTGTAGCAGTATATGTTACGTCGTGCCCTTTGTTCCAAAAGGATATTAATTTTTTCCTTAACAGTGTGCATGGCGTGCTTGGAGGTGTCATTGAGACGGCAAATATGAAGAGAGCGAAAACTAGCAAGATCCTGCGACAGTGCCAAGAGTACCCCGTCCCGTCTCTTATTCATGGATGCCGTGTAAGCTAGTACGTGGCCTCGCATAACCGCTTTGGCCACCTCCCAGTAGACAATAGGGTCCACATCCGTAACTGAGTTAGTGGTATGGAATTCCTCCCAACGTTTTTGAAAAAAGTCTCGAAACTCTGCATCCTTGTAAAGGAATGGGGACATCCGCCAGATGCGGTTCGCGACCGTGGACCCAAAGTGTAAATCAAGGCCCAGAAGAGCATGGTCAGATACTATTGGAGGTGAAAGGCTCACCGCCGATAGGTTTGGAAACATTGAAGCAGAGATAAGGAAGTAATCGATGCGAGAGTGGGAGGAGTGAGGATGAGAGTAAAAAGAGAAATCAAGTTCGGTGGGGTGCAGTGTGCGCCAATAGTTTATCAGTCCCAATTCCTTAATAAGAAAGTGTACCCCTCTATTGAAATGGCCCTTTGTCACTGGCTTAGCCGGTCTACGATCCCACTGGGGGTGTGCAACAAAATTAAAGTCACCTCCTAATATGACCGGTTGAGGCAGAAGGGGTGCCAATTGACCCACCACTGAGGTAAAAAAGGCATGAGAGTAAGTGTTAGGGGCGTAAATATTGCATAAAATTAGAGGTTTGCCCCATAGTTCCCCAACTAAAATAAGAAACCTCCCTTTGGGGTCATCAATTTGGCTATGCAAGTGGAAGGGTATGTTTTTATGGATGAGAATAGCCACCCCGCATTTCCGGGATGTAAATGATGCAGAGTGCACCTGGCCCACCCAACCCCTACGCAGTTTCCCATGCTCCCCTGAGCTCAGATGGGTCTCCTGTAGGAATGCTATGTCCGTGTGTTCACGCTTAAGATATGCTAAGATTTTTGTACGCTTAATGGGTGAGTGGATCCCATCTACGTTTAATGATTTAACATGCAATTGTACCATGTAACTGACAGATATACATAAAAGATGCAGTAAATAACCATAAAATGAGCGGTAGAGGCCGTCCCAGCCCATGCCCCCACCCACTCATAACATACCGAGGTATGTTACTCATACATGAACCTTGACTCAACAGCGGAAAACCCATACAAATTCTCAGACAGCTCACAAGCAATCCATTCATACAAACCCGAACCAGACACACAAGCAATCCCCCAAACAATCTCACCCAACCCTCCCTCCTCAGCCCACCCCTCCCCCTAACCCCAGCATGGGATTCCATGCTAAAACCCTAAGGTACAGAAAAATAGAAACCAGAAAACAACTCCGGGCCATGCCTTTAGTGAATAATAACAACAAAGCAGTATTAGCACATCAAAAAGCACAGTTAACCTGTTTAACATGTCCGGTCCTCATGGAATCACACAGAGGCATATAACAATATCGTACGGCGAGGGCCCCTGTAACTCGAGGAGTCCTCATGCACACCGCAGCTACTCAGTTCCTCAGCTCTGGAGCATGGCACGCTGGGGCGTGCAGAGACCAAAATGTATGGTGCGGCAATAGGGCAACCGCTCATCGAAATAGCAGCGGCGGGGCGCCAACGAATCAGCAACCGCGTCCATGTGTATCACGGCAACTCAGCAGGCACGGCCCCCCCACAAGGAACCGGCAGGGAACCCCCGAGGCCAGCGTTCCTCCGTGGGTCTGCACTGTGCTCCCGGGCGGCCACATCGTGTCAGCAAGGGGGGAAAGTAGAAATAGGAGGCCGACATTCTCAAGGCTCTGGACGCCCCCGCATCCACCGATAGTCCCATCCGGAGCGCACCTCGTAAAACTGCTGGTGCGTGGTGATCCATCCGCGTTCCCGAGGGCGCTGGGGACCTCCGAAAATCACAACAACATCCCCACAGGAGCCCCGCAGAGACTCCTCAAACCACCAGCGGGTAAGGTTCCATTTGCGTCCCGTATTACAATCAGGAACGCTAGAAGAAATGGGAAGTTAAGGTTTGAAGCAGTCCAGGTTAAAATCAGGCAGTCCCAGGCTCTGCACGCAGCGTCGCCGGCAGGCCCTGGATAAACCGCTTTAGTTCGGTCGGCGTCTCGAAGTAGTGAATTTTATTATTAAAGGAGACACGAGCTCTGGCCGGGTACAGCAGTGACACCCTTATATTGCGTTGATAAAGGGTGTTACAATGAGGTGCCATCGCCCGACGCCGAGAAGACACTTGAGGGGAGAAGTCTTGGAAGACGAGGATCTTCTGCCCCTCGTAAACAAATCCTGCTCCTTGCCGAAACCGAGCGAGTACTCGCTCCTTTTGGGCAAAATTAAGAAAGCGAGCGAGAACAGGACGGGGCCTTTGGTCGTTTTCTCTTCGGCTCCCCACCCGGTGAGCTCGTTCGATTTGTATTTTTTCCCCCGTGGCGTCCATCTCCATAACCGTCGGGAGCCACGTTTCCAAGCTGGTGCAGAGGTCCACGTCCCTGATGCTGGCGGGCAGGCCGATAAATCTCAGATTATTTCGACGGCTCCTATTTTCATGGTCATCCAGCCGTTCAAAACATGTGGTTTTTGCCGTCTCCAGGGCCCGCAAGCGTTCCTCATAACTTGCAGTTCGATCCTCCTGCTGGGCCACTCTATCCTCCACCCGTTGTAACCGCCCTGCATGGTTCTCCATCGTCTCCCTGAAATCCTCCATAAACGTCTGAATTTTTGCCAGTTTGTCTTCCATGACGAGGGTGAGAGATTTAGTGAGCTCCTGGACAGCCGCCTCCTAAACCGTGAACATCGGCACCTCGTGGCTCTCCGCCATCTTAGAATCTATGGGCTTCACTTTCCCACGGGTGTCCCGCTGTGCCCTCGCCGACATTCCTTGCTCGAATCTCCTCAAAAATTTGCTGCGGCTGCCCCCCAGAACTCCTAAAAGGCAGTGGAGGAGAGGTGGGGGAAAAATTGAGGTCGAATTTGTGCTTTATAGTAGGATTTAGGGCAACATGGCCCGGAGCTGTGCAGAGGCACGTCCGATCAACAGCTCGGCATCACATGACCCCTCAAAGTATGTTATTCTAACATAGTAACATAGTAGATGACGGCAGATAAAGACCCGAATGGTCCATCCAGTCTGCCCAACCTGATTCAATTTAAATTTTTTCTTCTTAGTTATTTCTGGGCAAGAATCCAAAGCTTTACCCTGTACTGTGCTTGGGTTCCAACTGCCGAAATCTCTGTTAAGACTTACTCCAGCCCATCTACACTCTCCCAGCCATTGAAGCCCTCCCCAGCCCATCCTCCACCAAACGGCCATATACAGACACAGACCTTGCAAGTCTGCCCAGTACTGGCCTTAGTTCAATATTTAATATTATTTTCTGATTCTAAATCCTCTGTGTTCATCCCAGGCTTCTTTGAACTCAGTCACAGTTTTACTCTCCACCACCTCTCTCGGGAGCGCATTCCAGGCTTCCACTACCCTCTCAGTAAAGTAGAATTTCCTAATATTGCCCCTGAATCTACCACCCCTCAACCTCAAATTATGTCCTCTGGTTTTACCATTTTCCTTTCTCTGGAAAATATTTTGTTCTACGTTAATACCCTTCAAGTATTTAAATGTCTGAATCATATCTCCCCTGTCTCTCCTTTCCTCTAGGGTATACATATTCAGGGCTTCCAGTCTCTCCTCATACGTCTTCTGGCGCAAGCCTCCTATCATTTTCGTCGCCCTCCTCTGGACCACCTCAAGTCTTACATAGAAACATAGAAACATAGAAAGATGACGGCAGAAAAGGGCTACAGCCCACCAAGTCTGCCCACTCTACTGACCCACCCCATTAAGTCTGAGTGCTAATGACCCAGCTCCTTAACTCGACCCTCGCAGGGATCCCACGTGGATGTCCCATTTATTCTTAAAGTCGAGCACGCTGGTGGCTCTGATCACCTGCTCCGGAAGTTTGTTCCACTGATCCACCACCCTTTCTGTGAAGAAATACTTCCTGGTGTCAACACTAAATTTCCCTCCTCTGAGTTTGAGCGGGTGCCCCCTTGTGACCGAGGGTCCCTTGGGAAAGAATATGTCATTTTCCACCTCGACACGACCTGTGACGTACTTAAATGTCTCTATCATGTCACCCCTTTCCCTGCGCTCTTCGAGAGTATAGAGCTGCAATTTGCCCAGTCTTTCTTCGTATGAG
Organism: Geotrypetes seraphini; assembly: GCF_902459505.1. Classification (NCBI taxonomy): domain Eukaryota; kingdom Metazoa; phylum Chordata; class Amphibia; order Gymnophiona; family Dermophiidae; genus Geotrypetes; species Geotrypetes seraphini. The sequence goes on along the minus strand of NC_047086.1, from coordinate 207,432,825 downwards.
AGACCCTTGAGTCCGGAGACCATCCTAGTGGCCATCCGCTGGACTGACTCAGCTCGAAGCACATCTTTACGGTAATGTGGCCTCCAGAAATGCACACAGTATTCCAGATGAGGTCTCACCATGGTTCTGTAAAGTGGCATTATGACTTCAGGTTTGCGGCTAACGAAGCTTCTATTGATACATCCCATCATTTGCCTTGCCTTGGATGAGGCCTTCTCTACCTGTTTGGCAGCCTTCATGTCTGCACTGATGATTACTCCCAAGTCCCGTTCTTCTGAAGTCCTAGCTAGTGTTTCTCCATTCAAGGTGTATGTTCTGCATGGATTTCTGCTGCCGAGATGCATGACCTTACACTTCTTAGCATTGAAGCCCAGCTGCCATATCGAGGACCAGTTTTCCATCGTGATCAGATCATGCGTCATGCTATCCTTGAGATTGCTTTCGCTTACTGTATTACACAGTTTGGCATCGTCGGCAAACAGTGCTACTTTACCCTGAAGCCCTCGGGTCAAGTCCCTTATGAATATGTTGAAAAGGGATGGTCCCAGGACTGAGCCCTGCGGCACTCCGCTGGTCACCTCCGAAGTCTCAGAGAGGGTGCCGTTGACCATCACCCTCTGAAGTCTTCCACTCAGCCAATCATTGACCCATGCAGTTAGTTTCTCACCTAACCCCATCGATTTCATCTTGTTTAATAGTCTACGGTGTGGGACACTGTCAAAAGCTTTACTGAAATCCAAGTACACTATGTCCAGAGACTCTCCCGAGTCTAGCTTTCCTGTCACCCAATCAAAGAAGCTGATAAGATTGGATTGGCATGACCTGCCCCTAGTGAATCCATGTTGGCAGGGATCCCTTAGATTCCCCTCATCCAATACCGTGTCTAATTTACCTTTAAGTAGAGTTTCCATGAGTTTACACACTATTGATGTGAGACTCACCGGTCTGTAATTCGCAGGCTCTGCTCTGCAACCCTTTTTGTGCAGAGGAACGACGTTAGCTGTTTTCCAGTCCAGGGGGACTCTCCCCGTACTTAGGGAGAGATTGAAGAGCATGGCAAACGGTTTTGCCAGAACATCGCATAGCTCTCTGAGCACTCTTGGGTGCAAATTGTCCGGTCCCATGGCTTTGTTCACCTTGAGTCTTGACAGTTCTCTGTAAACATCAGCAGTTGTGAACTCAAAATTCTGAAATGGGTCTTCCATGCTTTGCTTTGTTTCCAGCCGTGGCCCGTGCCCTGGTGCCTCACAGGTAAAGACTGAACAGAAGTAATCATTCAGTAGTTTGGCTTTATCGGAATCTGTTTCCACATAATCCCCGTCTGGCGTTCTAAGGCGTGTTATCCCGTTTGTGTTCTTTTTCCTGTCGCTAATGTACCTGAAGAAGGATTTGTCCCCTTTCTTAATGTTCTTCACTAGAGTTTCTTCCATTTGAAGCTTGGCCTCCCTGACTGCTGTTTTGACCGCTGTAGACTTTGTCCTGTATTCAGTGTTTGCTTCCTTTTCCCCGGTGCGTTTGTATGAGAGAAATGCTCTTTTCTTCTCCTTGACGAGGTACAAGACCTCATCAGTGAACCATTGGGGTTTCTTTTTTCTTTGTTGTTTAGTTACCGATTTTATGTAGCGGATAGTTGCCTCGTGAAGAGTCGATTTCAAGGTTGACCACATAGCTTCCACATTATCAGTTACTTCTTGAACCTGCAGCTTCTGATGGACGAAATCTCCCATGCGTGCGAAGTCAGTGCCCCGGAAATTGAGTACCCTTGTTTTTGTTTGTGATCTAGGGAAGCCTTTTTTAAGGTTAAACCATACCATGTTATGATCACTGGTGGCTAGCGTTTCTCCCACCGAGACCTCCGAGACGCTTTCCCCGTTCGTAAGTACCAGGTCCAGGATGGCCTGGGCCCTGGTGGGCTCTAGTACCATTTGTTTGAGCCGTACTCCCTTCATGGACGTCAATATCCTCCTGCTATCACAAGTTGTCGCTGAGAGTGTGTTCCAGTCTACATCAGGCATGTTGAAGTCTCCTAACAGAACAACATCCCCCCGTAAGGTGATATTCTCAATGTCCTCAATTAATTCTGCGTCCTTGTCCTCTGATTGTCTTGGAGGTCTGTATACCACACCAAGGTACAGGCATTTTTCTCCGCCTCTGGCCAGGTTTACCCAGATGGATTCCCCAGTATACTTGACATCCGTGATCCTGGTTGTCTTACGTCCTTCGCCAGATACGGTCTCCAAAACTGAACACAATACTCCAAGTGGGGCCTTACCAATGACCTGTACAGGGGCATCAACACCTTCTTCCTTCTACTGACTACGCCTCTCTTTATACAGCCCAGCATCCTTCTGGCAGCAGCCACTGCCTTGTCACACTGTTTTTTCGCTTTTAGATCTTCGGACACTATCACCCCAAGGTCCCTCTCCTCGTCCGTGCATATCAGCTTCTCTCCTCCCAGCATATACGATTCCTTCCTATTATTAATCCCCAAATGCATTACTCTGCATTTCTTTGCATTGAATTTTAGTTGCCAGGCATTAGACCATTCCTCTAACTTTTGCAGATCCTTTTTCATATTTTCCACTCCCTCTTCGGTGTCTACTCTGTTACAAATCTTGGTATCATCTGCAAAAAGGCACACTTTTCCTTCTAACCCTTCAGCAATGTCACTCACAAACATATTGAACAGGATTGGCCCCAGCACCGATCCCTGAGGGACTCCATTACATTACATTGATGTCTTCTACCCCACCAATAGCTTTCAGTTCTAGGCGGTTTACAACAAAAAATTAGCCTGGGCATTCCCAGGGAGATTACAAGATTGATAATAAGGTTTATCATAACAGACAGGGTTTGTGAAATAATCATCAAATGTACATATTGTACTTGTGTCAATTTTTCT